>NW_024503346.1:2192266-3404785 GCF_017590055.1 Onychostruthus taczanowskii | reverse complement strand
CGCCCCGCCCCGGTGCCCCCGCGGCCGCCGCCCCCTCCGCCCGCTCGGGCACCGGCAGCGGCCTCGGGCCCCGCACCTGCCGGGCCGGGCCGGGCCGGGCCGAGCCGAACCGCGCCGCCCCGCTCACCCAGCAGCAGCAGCCGGTGCGTCTGCTTGTACTCGCGCTTCTCCGCCTTCAGCGTCTTGTCGATGCTCTTGCTCCGCTTCTTGTCCGCCCGCTCCTTGGCCACCAGGTCCTGCCGCAGCCGGTGCCGCACCTGCGGGTCCCCGTGCTCCGCGGCCGCGGGGGTGTCCGGCTCGCCGCGGCTGCCGTAGGGCGCGGAGGGGTGCGCGGCGGCCAGGCGGGAGCGCAGGCTGTAGCACAGCCCCATGGTGCCGGAGCCACCCGCGCTACGGCGCCGCGGGCATCGCTCTCCGCCGGGGCGGGCAGGGCGAGGCGGCGGCGCCCGGCGGCCTCTTAAAGCGGCCCCGCTCGGCCGGCGGAGCGCGGGTCCCGTCCCGTCCCGCCCTCCCGGCCGGTCCCGCGCCGCGGCCGGCGGGAGCGGCCGCACGTGATGCGGACATGTTTACCGTATTCTCTGGAAAGCGGCCCCCGCCGCAGCGCCGGCCCTGCGGGGGAGCGGCCCCCGCCTGACCCCCCCCAGCAGCGGGGGGCGCGTCCCGGGCCCGGCGGGGACCGGCGGGATCCCCGCGGGGACAGCCGGGGGTCAGCTCTGCCCGCGCCCCGAGCAGCGGAGCCGGCGCTGCTTTGACGTTTCACCCCGGGTTTTGCCAGGTCGGGACCTGAGCCGGCATCCCGTGGTGAGGATGCTGCGGTGCCAGGGAGAGCCCTGGTCCGCGGAGAGCTCGTGTCTAGTTTGGACACTGCACCTGAGCTCCTCGACACAACACCTGAGCCCAGTGGAGACAAGGACACTAAGACCTGTGCCATTTTCATGTCCCCATTTTTAATTCACTTCCTGCCACACACATATTTGTCAGTGACTTCTTGTTATTTTCTACCAGTGCCGTCATCCAGTGGAGAAGTAACTGATGAACTTCCTTTGGAGGCACCACGTCTGCCTTCTGACAGCAAACTTCACTTTCAGCTTCTCCGTTCTCTCAATTTACCTGCCCTGGGGTGGTGATGCTGATTGTGGCTGTAGCCCCTTCCCTGGGAGCACGGGCTGTGCACAGCACTGCCAGCTTTGTCATGCTGTATTTTGTACTCATCTCCGGCCAGCTCTGAGCATTCACTTATGAGATGACTAATGCTCTCTGAGGCCTGGCCACACATCCTGCACTCTGGAATTGAAGCTTTCCAATCAGCTCTCTGTGCTGTAGCCTGTCCTCTGCAAATAGCCCGTGTGGTTCTCACTGAAATCTCCATTTCTCCTCTCGGTGCTTGCTCACAAGTTAGGCGTCTTCTTGATGCGAATTTCTCTTTCAAAATCCCCTGCAAGTGGTACAGTAATTAGTATGTGTAAGAATGAAATCACTACACAGCAGGGAAGCTCTCTTTGCACATCGCTGCTAGCCCAGGATTTGACAGCAGTTGCTGCCTGTTGCAGGAATAAATCCATCTCACATCGGCTCAAGATGCCCACATGACTCATTCTGCCTCCACTGTTGTAATGCCTTTTCCTCTGGGACCCAGAGTTCGTTCTTCTGATGAACACACCCCTGAGAATGTAATGTAACAAGAAAATGTAAAGGTCAGCCTAGAGGATTATTAATAGTTTTCTTTCTCTTCCTGTGCTTTTTGGAGAGACACTGAGACGAGACAAATCTTTTACTTACAGACAGGACAGTTCTTTGAAACAGGCTGGTTTGTGGGGATCTGTCCATGTGCCACCTGCCAAAAGGAAAGGGAACTCTCTTGAGAATTGTGAAGAAAACAAACCCAAAAACTGAAATGACAAACTAGTAGGAACATTCAGCCTAAATTTGTTCTCCTGGCTCTGGGGGTAGGCAAACAGAGTTTTCCTGCTGGTGCAATTCACAGCAAGACAAGTTTAAGGTCAGCCTGTCTTGGTTTGGTTGCTCTGAAAACTTTGCCAGTGCAGGTGACAAGTTCAGCAAAGCACACCAAGCCCACCTTGGCTGTAATGTCCATCCTCTGAAGTAGAAATCTGAACATGAAGTAGGATTCCAAAGCGGAAAAGAGACTTTCCCTCATCCTATTATTCCAAACCCCTAGAATAACTTATGAAACTTACAAATTACTCGTTTCAGGAAATCAGAAATTTCACATGCTGCTGTAGCCCTGGCTGTGGCCCTCCCGGGGTTACAGCATAGGTGTAGTTACTGAATTTCAGCTGCTAACAATGCCAGGCACAGTTCATCACTTCCCTGCTTACACCAGTATTAATTAGTGGCAAAAAGTGACAGCAAGGGTGAAGTCACGTTTCACCTGGGTGAAGGCTGCATGACACAGACTGACAGCTTTTTGAAATCACACACAGTTTCAAAGACAGAAGAGGAAATTACCTTCAATATCTGTTTCCCCCCAACTTTCAGGAGGGAGGAAGGGAATAGAAAGTTGTCTTTTCTGGGCTGCAGTTTATTCTGTTGTTTCTACCACCTGAAACAGTGGGAAAAAGATGGAGAGGTTAAAAAGCAGAATGGGCCATCAGATAATACAAAAAAATATTAAGGAAGAAAAGAGGGAACAACTGTGAGACTGCAGTGTTAAAAGAAGAGACATGGACATACAAGCAATAAAACTTGGATCAACACTAGGAAACACGACAGCAAGAGAAATGTCAATGAGTAAAACTTGCATTTATTTGTACCTTGGGAGGGAAAATAGCTGATTGAACTGAGACTCCCACTGCTGTTGGAGTGAGTGGTCCATGTGTACAAGCCTCATTTCTTGGTGCACGTGTCAGCCCTGCTGCTGGCACTGCCCTGCCACAGGCAGCAGCTCTCCGGGGCCCAGCTTGCACTCAGCTTTTCCAGTGTAGGTGGCTGTAGCCTGGCACGGTGCTTAAAGAAGGCTGAGTAAAGGCTTGGCCCCTGGAATGGCCCCTGAGACTGCTGTGCATATCTGGCTGAAGAACAAAGCGGGCTGAGCACCCCTGAAAATAAATCCTGCCACCAAGTTACATAACAAGGCTTTTAGGGCACAAGGAGAGGACTCTACATTTGTGGGATTTGCTCAGTGTTTTTATGACTGAACACCCACTGCAGACTGTGAGAGTTTTCCATTAACTTTAGCTGAAGATGATTCTATCTGGTCTTTGCTTTTAGTTCTTTTCTTCACTTAACTCTTATTTTGCTGTCATTTCTCTGTTTCCTGTATTGTAGTTTAGGTCGAAAATGGTGGCCAAGTGCCTAATTTCAATAATGGATTCCTAAATTCTTGTTAATGTATCAATCTAAGCTGTTAATTTTTTGTCTTCTTTCTGAAGAAGTCTGAAAATCAAGAGTTCCTGATACCTATAACCACAAAGCCACCATCACTGCCCTCATCACATCTCTTAACCTAAAAGGTGGCTCATCTGTAAAGTAAACATCATGATGCACAGATAAGGCACGATAGGTAGAATTAGCTCCATTTGAAATGTACTTCAGATGTAAAATGACAAGAGGTATTGGTGCTTCTAGCCACGGCAAAGTGACCAAAGACATGGTCAGCAAACTGTGTTGCTGTTACTGCACAGCAGCTTTCAGTTTTATGTGTTCATGGGACATGGGCTGAGCAAAGCCACCTCCATCCAGGACACTGAAGATCATTCCAAGTAAAAAAAAAAAAGGCAAAGTCTTTATTTGGAGAGACTGGAGCATGTAGATACAGCTGGGGAGGAGACAATGTCCTGGTGTAAATGCCAGCTCTGGCTGACACCCTTCAGTCCATCTTGGTTCCCATCAGCCACAGGGAGAAGTCCAAGGCTCCAGGAGCAAAGCTCTGCACTTCACTGTGTGTCCTGTGTAGCTGAGTAGATAAGCATCCAGCTTATTAATATCCTGATTTGCTTTGTGCAGATGTGAGATTTCCATGAGATCTTTCATCCCCTGATCCAGCATTTGTCTTCTCTCTGGTTCTGACACTGCAGTGAGGGATAGAAGACCAGGCACAGTACCAGCCAATGCCACCATGCAAACTCCAAAGTACAAACTTTTCACTCTCAAATACAATAAAACTTGCCACCTCTCCCCTTGGCTATCTTAATGGTTGGTTTTCCCCTGACTATCTCGGTTTGTGGCTTCGTGCCCCAGTTTGCCTTCAGGAATATCAAAATACTTTCACTTCCCCCCCCCCCCCCCCCCCAGTAAGAGACCATGAGTGAATTTCCCTAGAGAGGCCTTCTCTGCCCTAGAGCTGAGAGTATTTATGGCAAAAAGATGAAATCCTATTGTCAAATTTCCTCCATTCAGACATTGCTTAACCAGATGATGGAGCCAACCCCACTGATTTTACTGGTTTTACACACAAACCTGGCATTTGCTTTCCACAGAAGAGGTGCCCTGAGCTGGGCTACAAAGCCGCTGGGATTGCACTTGTGAAAACAGCAAAGCAATATTTTGATAAAGCAGCTTATTTCCATTTCTTAACTGCTTTTCCTACAGCCTGCAGATACTTCCTGCTTCCCCTCTGTCCCTCTCCAGCAGATAAAGGGACGCATTTGTTGTTGAGATCATTGTGGCACCCTCAGCAAGCCGAGGTTGTCATGGGACTCCCTGCACAAACAGAGCAGGTTTTCAAGGATAATACACAGCACAAATGAGCAGTCTTGTTCTGTCAACAAAAGTCCGTGTGTTTATAAGGACCCTCGAACGTGTTTTTAAAAATACTTGGGCGGGTATTTTTAGCTGTGCGAGCCGGTGCATCCTCCCCTGCCGCAGCGATCCCGCCCTGGGCGCCGCTCTCCCCCTGCCCAGGTACCCCGGGGCAGAACTCCCACCCGGGGATGTTCCTGCAGGAGCAGAGCCCCGAGCGGAGCACGGCCCTGTGTTGTTCAGGCTGCACTGACATCTGTTGGCTCTTATCAAGCCGGGTAGGAAAAAACAAGCCCGTGTGGTTTCCCGCAGGGAGAGAGATAGCGCCCGCGGCAGCAGCGGGGACGGGCGGCAGCGGCGGCGCTCGCCCCGCCGCGATAAGGGACGGACGGACGGACAGACAGCAAGGGCGAGCGCTCGCAAAGCTCAGCTGGCAATGACCGTGTTCCCTGCGAAACAGGCGATTCCCAGTGCCGTCCTTCCAGCTCCTGAAGGAGCAGCCTGGCTGCAGGAGAAGGTTGAAGCCAGCCCGCGTTGCTCCGCTGCGGGCGCGTTGCTCGGTCCGTGTGACTAATTAAAGCAGTAGGACACGAAACACTCATTTGTGAATCAGTGTCTGAAAACATCACACAGCCTTTTGGAAAAAGCAAGTAAGCACCGAGCAAAGCGTTTCGGTTGAAGTAGCAAACCCTTACTCAGATGTACGATTTGGATAACATAGCTGCATGTTTGGTGTAATAGGCAGAGAACAACTGTATGTGCTGGAGTTCAGCCAGCATCCTGCTTTGGGTAGAGCTCCGTGCTGCAAACCCCGTGCCTGTGTCAGCGCTCTTATTCACGGAATTAACACAGGCTGAGCTGAAGTGGGTGGCAGGGCTGCACGCTGCCCTGGCAGCCCTCGGCATGGAGAGCTGCCCACCTCTGCCTGGAGTGACTAAAACCTGAAGTGTGGCAAGTCCCCGCCCCGACTCTGCAGCCCAAGGGGTTTTCTGAGAAACGCTCTGCAAACGTGGGGCCCAGCTGGTTTGGGCACTGCCGGCCCCCACAGCCCTTTTTGAGCAAGAGAAAGGGCAGACAAGCAGCAGGGAGGTGTGGGCATGGGAGGATGTCATGTGGAAGAGGACTTCTAGAACAGCATGGACTGGAGGCTTGAGGGAAAAGGAGACTACCATCAATTTTCTCTTGGAGTGGAAACAATCCCAGAAATCCTCGTCCCTGCTATTCCTCACAAATACTTGTTGTATGATTGGGTCAACAGCATTTAATTTTGGCCACAATGTATAATCTCATTTTTTAATGTCAAATTTGCCCTTTGATTTTAAAGACAGCTTGTGCTGTTCAGGTTCTGAAATAATTTAAAACAGAATTAGCTGATTTTACAGCTTTATAAATCTCTCCTGGTTGGCTCCAGTGTAAGTAGGTTGTTAAATTCTACCAGTAGAGATTTCATCATTTCTCTGAGTGCTGCAGTTTAATATTTGCCATTGAAGCACTGGGTCAGGCTGACTTTGCCTGCTAGTCTTCACTGCTCTCATGCAGCTTTAAAGGAGAAAATGTCAGAGAAACAAGGGATCTACTTTCTTGGTAAAAAAAGCACAGAACATGAAAGCACCTCTGGCTGCTCAGGACAGGGGATGTGGGCAAGGCTGGTGTCCCCTCTGCCAGCCAGCCCTGGCAGCCCTGCCACCGAGCCTCTGTGCCAACACACTCCTGAGCCAAGGGAGAGGGGGAGCTGCCAGCAGCACGGAGGCTGAGCAAACCCGGGCTCTCAGGAAGGCACTGCAGTGACATTCCCACAAGAGCTGGGAAGCAGCAGCCCTGCAGAGCACTTGGAGCTCCCACTGACACCTTCTCTGTGTGTTTTCTCGTGTTGCCTGACACCTGCCTGTCACTAGGACTGCAGGAAACAGAGGCATCGATGCACCGTAGCTGCAGTTGTAGTCGTAATTCTGATTATTTGTGCCCTGCTCCCAGGGCAAGATCCCATCAGTTCAGGGAGGGGAACAGGGAGATGCTCCCGGAGCACAGCAGCTGCCTCTGCTCTGTGTCACACACTGTCACGGCCTGGGGACAGTGTACAGCTTCCCTGACAAGGCAGGCACAGCAGTGAAGTGGCAGGCTTTGCTCTATTCCCCGCTTGCAGCAGTGCAGTTTACACCCTCGCTATGTGAAATCTGAATCTGCAGCGGAGCGTTTCCTCCACTCGTGCGCTTTTCAACGCTCCCCTCTGCCCCAGCACGGTGGGATGGGCTCAGCTGGCAGCAGGAGATGCCCCATGGATGGGCAGCCCATCCTTCCCCTGCTCGAGCTGTGGCTGGTGCCGAGAGCCGGAGTCCTCTAGATGTCACCAGTGCCACGGGCTGTGCCTGCTCCTGCATCCCACATCCCTCCGAGAGTCCGCCCAGAGCAAAGGCAGAGCTGCTGCTGGGGATGGCCAGCTCCGCGTCCGCAGGCTGCTAATGAGGCCCCAGTGTGCTCACACCAGCCTCATTAAAAGTTAAAAAAAGAACCACGCAGCTTCATTTCTTTCTCAGCTTTTTTGGCTGTTATTCCGTTCCAGGCTTTCACACATCTGGTGGCTCATCAATTAAGACGTCTGCCTTTTGTTCCTCCTTGCTGATGCTGCAGTGCTCAGGTGCAGGCACAAAAGGGAGTGATCAGGAATTTATCACCTTTCCTCTTCTGGTGTGACAACAGAAAAAAACCCTTGGCAAATACAGTGTTCCTTCTCATCCTCCTCACGTGCTGTATTTCGCTGTTACTTCATTATCATAGTTTTCAACTTCCCAATGGTTTCTGTAGAGTAAGGATTAACTCTTTGCCTGGACAGAGCCAAAACACATCAGGTTGGCGTGCTCAAGGAAAAGACTTGTGGTTTTTAGGACAGACTGACAGCTGCTCTTCATCCTGGAGGGTCCTTCTGTGCTGACCTGGAAACCTGCAGCCTCCACTGAACCAATGGAAAGGCTCAAGTGAAAGAACAGTGGTGTCAAGGAAAAAACACCTTGAAGTCTCTCATTTATAAAGCCCTCATGGAAGTGGAAAGCATTCATGATTCCCCTTGCTGTTATTACTACTGAAAAAATTACAAGAGAATTGAACAATGAAGGCAATGAAGTCTTTCCATAGTAAGAAACAGTTCCATGTGGCAAAAAAGACACCTTTGCTTACATGATACAAGATAGTTTGGTTTCTCTTCCATTTAAATATGTGCTTTTCTGTATCTCAAGGAACTTGCTGTTATTACTACTGAAAAAATTACAAGAGAATTGAACAATGAAGGCAATGAAGTCTTTCCATAGTAAGAAACAGTTCCATGTGGCAAAAAAGACACCTTTGCTTACATGATACAAGATAGTTTGGTTTAAATGTGCTTTTCTGTATCTCAAGAAGTGTTTTTTGCTGGGCAGCAAAGGAGGTTTTGATGAGCTTTATTAATTTTTGCTGAGGACATCTGTGCTCCCATTATGAAATAGTTCTTCCTTACAGCCAGCACCAGCCAGTCTGCAGCCTTTCCAACGAGATTTTAGGTGCAGAAAGCAAAATTGACCATCACTCAGCCTTCACATGGACTGAATTAAATTCCACTGAGAGCAGCAGTACCCCGGAGCTGGAGCAGAGAAGCAGTGAGGGTGTGGAGCCTGCAGAGTGTGGCTCCATCACTGCCTCGCTGGAGCAGGGCTCGTTCCTCTGCAGCACTGACACTCCACAGACACAAACTCCCTCTGCCAGACTCTAATTAATGCACAGTCCCTGCAAAAATTCCCTTTCCTGTGTGGGAGCAGCCAGGGCTGGGGAAGCCCTGGGAATTGGTGTGATGCAGGGCATGGCCCGACCACCTGCACTGCTTCAACTGAACATTTCCATCCATGTGCTGAGGGGTGCAAACATATTCCAGCATTCTGACTGAACTCTGGATGGGAGCTCTGCTTCACCCTCTGATTAATTCCCTTTAAAGCTAACAATAACATAGAAGGAGACTGCACACAAGTACCAGCCTCCAAACAGCTTGTAATTGCTTTTTTGGCAAATAATCGTAAAGGGCTCTGTGTTTTCATTCACAGATACATTTGGCAACAGAAATCACAGACCCTCTCTGCTGGATTGTCTACTACAAGATCCTTAGCCAAAGATTAAAAGGAAAAATCACAGATGCATTTCAGCTTTCACAGTTTAAGTGGCAAATGGCTTCAGCAAATAATTAATGTGACAGAAAGAGGATTTGCTGAGTAAGGCAACATTACCAATATTACTAGATCAACTTAATTGTGTTCTGCCTTGCTAGTTAATCCTGCCTTGAGTATTACTAAGGACATAAACCAGAAGTCTTGTGCTGTTGTACCTCTGCTGTCCCCGCCTCCAGCTGAGTTTGCACTGAGCTGGGTTGGTACAGGATGAATAGGTGGAAATATTTAACGCTGTAGCCATTCCTCAAAAGCATTTGAGTTATTTTAGGTAGATCATGCAGGCCTCTGTGGTTCTCGGGTTGCTACTTAGGATGTTCTTTCAAGTCTCTTCACTCGGCCTGTTGAGCATTTAAGGATACATTGCACAGAGACTGTGTGCATTATCTTAACTCAAGGACTAGACTTTTGAGCATTAATTTAAAAAATCGGGGTTTTGTTGTTGGTTTTCAATGTGGAGAGCACTTCTGCTCTGACTAGTTGTATCAGGAAAGAAACCAAGCAGAGAAACTCTAATTTAGAAAGGATGATCCCACATTTCAAAGTACTTGTTCAGCAATAAAGAGTCTGGATTAAAGTGAAACACAGGGGATCAATAGTTCCCATTTCAGAGAAAATGAGGATTATTGGACAGAAAGCAAATCCCAGCCTTTGGTTTGATGATTGGAAATGTGTACAGTAAATGTACCTGCAATGCAATCGATGGACACAGTTTGTGCTTTCCATCTGAGAACAGAAGGGCAAGGAAACAGGAGCAGCTCCCTGTGAGCTTCTTGCCCCTTTCTGAAGCAATGAGAACAATTGCTCTAGGCACAGGGACACTCCTTGCACCTCATCCTCATCAGCAGTTGGATTTCTGTTTTCATAAATGGTTTCTCCTTACTCATAAAATATGCATGGTTTAAATTGTAGTCTATCACATATAACTTCATTTATCCTGCTGAAACTGTAGCATTCTTACAGTTCTCATACATGAGTGCAATTTAGCATGGAAAGCTCTCCTGGAAAAGAAGGATAATTTTTTCCCCTCTTCTATTACAAAAAAAAAAAATACTTTACTTACTTTAAATTCTATTAGCTGTGTTTTTAATAACTGATATGAACTTGCTTTCCTGTGTTTATTATTTTTGGAAACTTGTTTTGAAGAATAGTCTGTACAATATACCTTTGGTTATTCTTTACCCTTAAAGAAAATACTCAGTAAACTACATGAAACAATTGGACAACATGAATATATGACCTAATTTATGAGTGTTGCTTTTTTTGGCACAACTTACCCCTCATTGAAAGCAGCACCCTGTAACTGCATTATTAGCTTGGCAATACCCACTACAGTGAAGAGGTAGCTGAAATCTGTGCTTCTCCATCCCATTAACAACCCAAATTTTATAGCCCCACACTTTGAGGGAATAAATTGGCAATAAAAAATTGTTGACTTATAAAACATGCCAATTGTTCTTTTATTTTGTTTTAAAATGGCTTTTCATCAGTTTTCTGTCTGAAGAAATGAAATCAGTATTTCAGGGTTTTTCCATGTGCTATTGATTAATTTAAAATAGAGATTTTGTTCATCAAAGGTTATTAATTATACTTTTGTTGGTTACGCAATAACTACTCTGATTTCAATAAAAGATATTTTACATTTGGGGTAGAAAAGAAATGAGGAAAATGTGCTTCTCTGTACTTTAAAAAACAAACCAATCCCTTTCTCATTATCTAAAAGTCAAAGTTTATTTGACTTTTATTTGCATTCATATCAACCTCTTGCTACCTCTAAACCTTTCACCTCTTATCAGAGCATTTCCCCTTCAAAATGCACCAACAATCCACATTCCCAGCTTGCCTTCAAACTGCAGAGAGAGGGTCTGGGACACTCTGATTACAACGATTTTCATAAAGAGATAAAGTGCTGCAGTCACAATCAAAACCAAGCAGCAGAGAAGTCAAGTTCGTGCTCAAGGCTGTCTCAGAGGCCCAGCAGAGCTGAGTGATGGGGAGATGGCTTTGAACAGAAACACCTCCTTCCCAGTGCCAAACAAGTGTGGGGTTTGCTGTGATGCCATCTGAGTGGGAGGCAGCTCCTCTCTCGGA
This sequence comes from Onychostruthus taczanowskii, assembly GCF_017590055.1. Taxonomy (NCBI): domain Eukaryota; kingdom Metazoa; phylum Chordata; class Aves; order Passeriformes; family Passeridae; genus Onychostruthus; species Onychostruthus taczanowskii. Next base: position 3,393,809 of record NW_024503346.1, on the reverse strand, counting down.
GCTCCAGCACCCCAGACAATGCCTCGGTTTCCTCCCTCAGCTTCCATCTGCTCCCCGTGACCAGCGGCGCTCATGCCTTGCGTAGTTCCCCATTCCTTCCTGCTTACGGGAACATCCTGCTTGTCCCAGGTTTCTTTGCAGGGCTAAATACCTCCCCAGAGGAATTCTTCCCTCCAATCACACAATCAGCTCTCAGCAGCTTTGGCTTCAAACCACGGTGACTGCCCAGCACTGGCACAAAGAGAGGAATTCCACTTTTTCTCACTCCCTACTCAGGTGAGCCAGCCCCTCAGAGAAAAGTAAAACTGTGTTTTCATTCTGGTGCTGTGCTGTACTCTCCCTCAACCTGAAACATGTGAGGGACAAACCAGAATTGCTTGGCAAAGGCACTGGTGAGATCCCTGCAGTTTGGGCTGTTCTCAGGGCAGCCAAAGTCCAGCTCTCATTATTAAATCCTGGGAGCTTGTTCCAGCCTTGCCAGTTTATCATAGCCCAAGAATTTGGCTTTTTAGGAGAGCCTGGAGCAGGGAGTGGCCAGTGCTGGAGGCTGCACAGGAGAACACTGGTGTTGGGAACAAACACTTGTCATTTGGTTTGTCCACGGCACTTCAATGCAGGACGTGGAATGCAGAGGGGAGGGTTCTTCATGGCCAAGTGAAACTTTCTTCTTCCTATGCTGACTTAATTAACTGTTAGGGAAAAGAGCCATTTGCTGATACTGAAGAAAAATGCAGCAATTAGACTTCACCTCCAAATTCTGATAGTGCTCAGACCTCACAGTGTGCTGTGCAATGCCCCCAAAGCCTTTGCCACCTGGACTCCCTGATTTACACCTATAGAAACTGTGGCCACTGGGACAGACATCCTCTCCAAACCATGCTGCCTTTCTGACTTGTGTGGTTTGTAATGCTCTAAGTCTCTCTCAATACCACACCAGGAAAGGTGTTGCTTGTGTGCCTCTACATTTCTGTGGGAAAAATAAGGTGCAAGCGTGGTTTAATTGCAGCTCCTCTATGCATTCACAGTCTGACTGTTGCTAAGGCAACTTGTGATTGAGAGACATAAGATAAACAAGAATCTCTCCAAAAAGTGACAAGGAATGGACACAGTAAAAGAACAACACAAATTCCCCCTGGTGTGGTGCTCTGACCTTCTCTTCAGCAGCACAGTTAAACATTGTGCTAAGCAAAGGCTGTAACCTGTTCCCAAAATGTCCTTGGGACAGTTTTACTAAATGCCAGTTGTGCCAACATGAGCATTTGATGTGAGGGCACAGGTACCCAGCGTGGCTGGGAAGCTCCACGTGTCTCCTGCAAACCCCCCAGCTGTGCTTTGCTCTGGTGCTGGAGTGGGAACAGGCTTTGGGTACCACAAAACAGCACATGGGACAGAGATGGAGAGGGTTCCTGCTCACAGACCTTCCAGCCTAGCTGGGAGCAGCACAGAGCATTGCCAGGCCCATGCCTGGCTCCCGAGGCAGAAGTTTCTGCTGCCCAGAACATTCCTTTGTTTTTACCAGTTCAGCTTTCACTGGTTGCTCTTTCAAGTATTTGAGAAAGACAAATGATGCCATGGAAGGTAGAAGAGAACACATTACACGAGTTCAGGAGCAGCAGCTGCTGCTCAGGACAGCAGTCTTTGCATTTTTGACCTCAGTTGCTAAGTGACAATGTTTGAGGAGAGAGAAGTCACCTGCTCCAGGGGCGTTTGCAGCCACACATGGGGATAATTATAGGAAAGGTGTCAAATCAGTATGTGAGAGCATCACACCCAACAGATTTGTTTTCTTCTTGTTACAGGAGGGGACAAACACATCATCTTCTTTTGGAAATCCTTGGCCTGCTGCTTGAGGGAACAGTAGTTAAATACTGGAGATATTTCTGTGCTGCCACATTGTCAGTTCTCTGTGGCAGCACGGTGGCATTTGGAATAAATACACTCTGCTCTTGTGGTCCTGTGTGGCTCAGCACCAGGGAAGCAGGGAAACCAAGCCAAGAGTGTCCATTAGCACTGATTTTCAGAGGGAGGAAAAGCTGTAACTTCTCTACTGAATTTTGCTGGGGAAAAGAAAAACTGAAGGTTTTGTGAGCTGCAGTTTCACTGATACCACTGTGGCAGCCTGAACTCTGCTGATCCCCAGGCTGGTGCTGAGGCTCCAGGAGCAGCAGGGCTGTTTGACCCTGGCCCGAGGCTGGAGCCTTGTTTTAATCACTGAGAGATTTTAATCATTGCTGGAGCAATGTCACAGGAGGGCCAAGCACCACCAAGCTCTGCTGTGTACCAGGCCTGGTGCTCACCAGGAGAAGGAAAGCCTTTCAGGGTGAGCAGGGTTTGCACTGAGTGGTTTTGGGGTTTTTCTTTTGCACTAACTTTCATCCTTCTATTTTTGTTTGGCTTTCTCTATTAAAGAGAGCTGGAATGTATTTTCCAGTCAGCCAGAAATCATTTCAATGACTTCTGCTTCAGTCAGTAGGCTAAATAATCCATTAGCCTGCATGGGATAAACAGGGTGTAAAAGGTTCTTTAAAACAAAAATCCTGTTTAGATATTTGTGACAGCCAGTGGAGAGGAGATGGATGAAGGAAATGGTGAGAGGACCTCCAGCAAGGTGGCACAAACAGCCCTGCAAGCCTCAGCTCACCCAGGCTGTCCCACCACGGGCACGTTTTGATTCTGCAGCGAAGACTCTCCCTGTGCCTCTCTAGGTAGGACTGATCAAACACTTTGTGTTATCAGCAGCAGAATCTCACAGATGTTTCCTGGCAGAAACCTTAAGCAGAACACCAAATGTTTCAACATCACATCCAAAGCTGGTGCAGAGCCAGCCCTTTACGGTGCTGCTTTGTGTTTGCCTGCAGTGCTGCCTGTGCCTGTCAGATCCGCTTCCTGTTTTGGAGATCAGATCTGGGCATGGAGAGCTTCCAGAGCTGGCCAGCTCCAAAGTAAGCTGTGCTCCACAAAAATAAAAACAATCATATCAGAAGCAGTATTAATACTCGGATGAATAATTGTCTCTCTATTATTTCCTGACCTGCAAGCTTACATGTGTTCTAGGAGGGGGCAGTTTTAAAAGGCAAAGGCTCAATTCCTGCTGGCCAAAGAGATTAAAGTCTCCTCCTCTCACATGCCAAAGTGAAATCCAACAAAATTCACGTTGAGAACCACCCTCACTGCTTCTGACATTCATACAAAGGGCTTGGGGTTAGGTTTGTGGGCTTGCCCATGGCTAAGTCTGCTGAAGACAAAGGGAATGCTATTTTGCTATCATGGAAGCATTTCAGACAGATGGGAAAAGTGGTGAAGTGCTGTGAAATTTCTTGTGAAGGATGATTGAAGAAGAAGAACGTTGGTGGGGTACCCAGTCTCAGGAGAAAGAATGCGACAGCCAGATGGAAAATAAAGTTGTGTGTGAGTGTGGATGCCCATGACAAACAAATGGCTGGTGTTTTAAACACCAGGCCTACAGCCAGTGTCTCCTTGGCTTTGGTTTAACCTTACGTCTTCAGGAAAAATATTTCCCAATTTGCAATCTGGATTTATTCATTAGGGCTGGTCTGACAGGAAATTAAAAAAAAAAAATAGAATAAAATAAAAGTACGTGACTAGTTGAAAAAAAGTTTCGATCTAAAAAAATTAACATGTCTCATTTCTTAAGTACTTTCTGAATAAAATCTGAGTTTTCTGGTGACTTCTGTATCACTGAAGTTACAGGTTTATGTCATGAGGACAGCGTTTGTGAGACACTGAGCTCAGACAAAGTGCACACCTAATTTAGAGCAGCCATTGCCTTAACTTTGTTTTCAACCAGTTGGATGAAATTAATCAAAACAAGACAGAAGAAATGCGAGGATCTGAAGCAATCCAAGAGCCCACTGGAGGAAGAGCAGCATCTCCAAGCTGCAGGTGAAGCAGCAGCATCTCTTTGTGCCTGTGCAGAAAGTGAGAGGGGGAGCCCTGGCTGAGCCCCCCTCGGGGCAGGGAAAAGCCAAGGAGCCATTTCCAGCAGGAAAGATGATGTGGGGAGGTGGAAACAGCCCAGCAGGATGGGGATGAGTCTCCACAGGCAGCCAGGACCTGCAGGAATGAAACTCTCAGCCCCGCAGGAGCTGCACCCAGAGCTGCCCTCACCCAAAGGGACTCAGTGTATTTTAGCCAGACATTTTTCACTCTGTCCCTCCCAAGCACTGCTGCTGCCCAGCACACTTCAATGTACATGGAAAATTATTTTCTTCCAGATGTTCCTACTTAGAGCTCAATAACTGCCTTCAACTATATGAGTATCACATTAAAAACACTAATAAAGGGACTAAAACCATGAACTTGTGTTCCATTATGCTATGGTTAACTGGTGCTAAAAATCTAACCATGCACTGAGACCAGCACACTCAGTATTTACAGGCACAGTTCCCTCAGATTTGGTCTTCCTAAATCATCCACAAAACTCTGGACTCCACTGATTTTTAGATTGTTGTAGTGATTTGAGCTGGTGGTTGCCCCTCTTTGAGGCTGAGCATGAAGAGCAGGACCTGGGCACACAGGAAAGCACAAGGCAAATAATTACCCCTGAGCAAGAACCTTCTGTTACCTGTGCCCAAAGTGATCATTGTCTGTTAATTTTTCTTTTCTGATAGGCTCAGAGATGTTCAAACCCACACATTTGCACCACAGGGCTGAAGAATCCAGCAGAGCTGAAGCAGAAAAGGTGGGAGCCAAAGGCAGCACCAAGGGGGAGATGCCAGGGATGGATCCCTCACCTGCTGCTCTGCTCTGCTCCCAGCCTGAAGAACCTTTCATCAGAGGCAGATCTCATCCCTTCCCCATCATCCCAGCAGTGAAGAAGCAGGCAGAATACAAAATGAAGTTCTCATTATTATCATTGTCCAGGGATCTGTTTCTGAACAGGCAATAAAAACCCAAAAGCCAACCTACCTGTCACAATGTGCACGTGATCAGAGTGAAAAAAAAAAAATCTAAAGAAACTTAAATATTGTAACACTTAATAGTTTTTAGGTTTTTAAGGATGTGACTCTTGTGTGGCCTGAAAAGGGGGTGTCTGTTGTCCTAAAGGGGCTCTGCTGCCCTGGCAGAGGGCTGGTCTCACTGTGCCTGCCCCCCTGTCATACTCAGGGACTGGTGCTCATTTCACACTGTGCATCCTCTCTGTGGCCTTTTGGGGAAAATTCAGCTTCTGACAAAGTAATCTGGCAACAGAGTGATGGGTAAGTGCAAACACACCCTGGAAATTCAGAGGGCTTAGGGAAGGGGTGCAGTTTAGGTGATTTAACTCACATGATCCTTTAGTGCCCATAAATCAGCCCCATATCCCAGACTGGGATTATCACTGACTGAGTCAGCAAAAGCTTTCAGGAAAGACTTGGTAATATTCTGTTACCACCTCACACCTGCAGTGGTTAAAAGTTCCATTATCCCCTGCCCTGATTTATTTATTCATCTGAGCTAAAAATGCTCTTTAGCAATCTCACCCTCTTGTTCCTAGAAAACACAAATGATTCATTTGAACTCTTTTTTTTTTTCCTCCCACCCCAAAGTTTCTGGATATTTCATGACAGTGAAATAGAGGAGTCAGAGGTGTTTTTTCTGTCTGCCTTGTGCTTTGCTTCGTGGTGTCCAAGCCAGAAAGAATTTCTATTTCGTGATCATTCTGAATCACAGGAATTTCTGCTTCAATTCTTGCTTTGGCTCTGCCCTTTATTCTTTTTCTGTATGTCATTTTATCGGTTCCAAGGCCAACAAAATCCTTCTGGATGACAGATTATTTCTCCACAGGTAGGTTTTTCTTACTACTGGTGAAGTTTTTCTTAGTATTGAAGTGAGGGACTTTACAAATGAGACATTTTTAAAGTACAATGAATGTCCTTCAGTCCAATGTTAGAGTGGATTAGCAAGGATAGAAGACTTGAAACATTTTGTTCATGAACTGCAGACAATTCATGGACTTGAAAATGAGAACTAAATTGAGTAAAAAGAAAAAAAATATTTATTCATCCTAAAGTTTCACTGGCTTTCAAAGCAAGGTTTGCTTCCAGAGTTTCAAGCCATTAAGAATGTCTGTTGGAACCATCCCCTATACTTAAAAATCTGTAGATTCCTCTGAGAATAATTATAGGCCAAAATTCCAGCTAATTTGGTTTCTTCCTCCCCTCTAGAGAACAGTAGCTGTCAAATATTTTCACAGTTTGGATTTTTTCCCTGGGCCACTAAATTACATTGTGCCTTCAGTGCAGGAGAATCATTTGTTCTGCCAAATATTGTTGGGATTGAGGGTGGTTGGCTTTGTGCACTTTGATCTCATCCAGTTGCTGCTTCATTACTGCACAGGTCAATCCTGAAGGTAAATTTCCATTTATGCAGAGAGGAATGTTTTCCCCTCCAACTGTAATGCATGTTTGCAGTTAAGTGATGCTGAATCTATTTTTTGTCTTAATTTTTGTTATAAATCCAAAATTTACTTTTTTTTTAAATTTTTTTTTTTTTAATTAAGGAACATGTTTGCAGTTAAGTTATGCTGAATCTATTTTTTGTCTTAATTTTTGTTATAAATCCAAAATTTACATTTTTTAAAATTATTATTATTGTTTTTATTAAGGAGTATGACCTCAGCATGCAAACTCTGATTTGAAGGTTTCTCTCCGCTTTGTAAAAGGCTCAATCACACAGCTCAGGACCATTGTCCTGCTTCTCCTGCTCACCACACACAGAGCAGAGATGGACACTTCATTCCCTTCAGCTGAGGCCCTGAAGATGCTCAGGGGGCTGGAGCTCCTCTCCTGTGAGGACAGGCTGAAAGAGCAGGGCCAGGAGAAGAAAAGGCTCCAGAAAGATCTCAGAGCCCCTTCCAGAGCCTAAAGGGTTCCAAGAGAGCTGGAGAAGGACTGGGGACAAGAGTGTGCAGCCACAGGACAAGGGGAAATGGCTTCGAGTTGAAAAAGGGCAGATTTGTTTAGATATTGGGAAGAAATCCTTCCCTGTGAGGGGAAGCACCTCACACCTGGAGTTGTTTCCAATGAAGCTGTGGCTGCCCCTGGATGTCCTGGGGTGTCCAGGCCAGGCTGGACAGGGCTGGAGCAGCCTGGGACAGTGGAAGCTGTCCCTGCCCGTGGCAGGAGGTTTGGAACTAGGCAGTCTTTAAAGTCCCTTCCAACCCAAACCATTCCATGATTCCTTCGTGGAGGACTGGTCCAATCCTAAATAATTCCTCCACGAGTATTTCAGACTCATGGTCTCATTGCTGGCAGCCTCCCCTACACTAAATTCTCTCTGGTGCCTGGAACAGCTGCTTATTCCTCCAACTTGGGCCTTTGAGATGTAAATAGTGTAATCCAACTTCAAGAGGCAAGGAAATATTAGCAGAATTTAATGTAAATATTGTATAAATCATCCCAAAATAGCACGGCCACGGGATCAGCCAAAGACACTAACTGAAAGTTAAACAGACTAAGTAAATATAGACTAAATATATTCCCCTCCTGGAATTGCCACTGGAATGGATCCAGACAGGAAATAGGTTAAAATACAGTCTTGTGGCAGTGATATTAAAAAGCCATTGGCCCGTTTGGTGACATTTATAATGAATTTTATGTACTCCATACATTTTTAATACATGCCGAGTTAAATATTATCAAATCTATAAAAAGATTATGGAAAAAAATGTCTGGTTTCATATGGGTGGACGCTGCCTGGAACTCTCTCTGTGGGTTTTGTGTAAGAGAAGTGTTTGAAAGAAAACATGAAAGGGAAAAATAAAAATCCCTGCACAGCACTTTTGGAAAACTCTTGCTTTCCCATCCAGAGCCCAGAAGACATCACATACCAAGGCAACAGAATTTCCAAGACACAAACCACAATGGGGATGGAGGAGGGAGATGTACTAATTCCAACCCTTACACATTCAAATGGAGAAAAATCTATTTAATTGCCTGGTGTGCCTTTGTGCAGCTTCAGGGTGAGTGCAGTGTGATACAGAAGGGTTCATCCTTTGCCTGGATGGATGCTTTTCCAGCTGCAGCAAACGTGGGCAGTAGCAGCTTTGTGCCCAGGCAGTTAGAAAATAAAACATGCCCTGACTCACCTGCAACAGCCTTGGAACACAGATGCTTATCTTGATGTCCCAAAGACTATTTTCCAAAAAACTACTTTGTCCAGAAGTTTGTCCACATTACAAACAGGATGCAAACAGGGATTTCTGTGCCTCCCTCTCTCACAGGCCCCAGGGAGAGCAGGGGAGCTGATCTCTCCACACCCAGCTCCAATCCAGAGGCTACAGGTAAGGTCCAACACACCCAAAGGGAACCCAGATCCCTACTGCACCTTCCCAGGGTCAGAACTGCCCAGCAGAAGTTAATTCCTAAATATTGTTTTGCCCAAATCCATCTTTCTGGAGCAGCAAGTAAAACTCTGGTGATGTATCTGTAGCCAGTCCCCAGTTCAGACAGCACAGTGCCAAAATGGGATAAAACACACTGTTGGCAAAATTTCCTCCAGACAAAACACAGCCAAGGCAGAGAAGGCCCTTCCTGCAGTAAGGTTTACAAGCTGAACACATCACAGACAGGTTTTTCCCTGACTGAGCACCAACTTCACTTTAACAAGCAAACCAGCAGATCAGCTTTGTCCTCCCAAGTCTGCCAAGCACCTCACAGCAAACTGCAGCCCAGAGGGATGGGCTGGACCACGGCAGAGACAATCCTAAACTCACCTGCTGCCTGTGTCAGCTCCCACTGGGCCATCCTGGGAAGAGCAGCACAGCCCCAGCTGGAAAGGAGGAGATCTCCTGAGGAGCTGCATGAGCTCCTGGTTGCCAACCTCCTCTTAAAAATGCTGTGCTCCCAGCTGCAGAAATTTAAGCTCTAAGACCTACAAAGCAACACCAGGAGGCACCTCCCTGGCTCTGTGACCCTGTGCTCGCCCAGGAGGCAGCTGAGGAGGGGAAGGACACCTGGGAACGTGGGGTTTGGGGCTCACTAGGTGACCTGTGAAGGGTTGGCCAGGGCTCCCCAGAGCCAGGAGGAGCCAGGGCTTGCAAAGCTCTGCAGGTGCTCCCTGCCCAGCGTGGGAGTGTTGGTGTTTAAAGTTGCTGAAGTGGTGCCAGAAGACACTTCAAGTGCAGACCTAAACCCAGAGGTCAAAGCCCTGGAAGTGTTTCCTGTAAACAATTGCTGCTCTGCCACAGAAGGGCCCGGGAGCTTTCTGTGCCAGTGGTGCTGACACAGGGCCAGGGTGGCTTCTGGAACCTGCTCACCCTGGGGCTGGTGGCAGCTGCAGGGACAAATTCCAGCTCTGCTGCTCAGCATGGGCTTATTCTTACTTTGGTAATGACCCCACATATTAATCTGCATGTATTTGCTATTTGTAAGGCAGTGCTGGCATCTCCCCTGTTGAAGATTGCTTCCAGGTCTAACTCCAGGACACCTCAGGGCAAAACCAGGAGTTAAAATTGCCCAGCACCCAGAAACAGGTGAGTAAACGAAAGGAACTGAAATTCCACTCATTGGGGGTTAAGAAACATTGTGAGCTTCATGGGAATGATCCCAGTGCAAGCTCTGTCAAGCACAGAGGAAAGAGAATAATTTATTTGGCAAATACAAATCACTGTCTAGTGTAGACCCAAAGCTTGTGCTCTGGAGAATAGACCTTTTATCAAAACAGAAGGAAATAATAATGTACATGAGGAACAGCAAGAGACTTTATTACAGATTTGAAAGAGCCTTGATTTTTATTTTGTAGCTCTGATACAGAGGAAGCGTCAGACTTTTTTATTACTAGGTGTTGAATTAATTTATTTTACTGTCCTTTAGCAAACTTCAGCTGGTTTTCAGGTTTTGATTTCCCAAACATCTCATTTGCTTTTCAGGTTTTTCTTAATAATTTCTTTAATATGAGGTACTTAGTTTTAAAAACGGCTTCTATTAAGTGCCTTCCAAATTAAATCCAGCAGAATTATATGCCTTGAGACACAGCAAAATTGAAGAATATGATAATCAGCCATCAAAATCAAACTTCTCTGTTATTCAGTGAATAACATCAGAATTGAGCCTCGTGCCACAAAGCCACAGGGCACTTTTTATGTAAAAATCTGGCAAAACACTACATTTCAAAATTAGAATTGATTAATTTGAAGAATGCTTCTACAAGATGGAGATTGAAGATGATCTGAGCACTGAAATGAGAACACATTGCTATTTGCTTCAATGCTGAGTCTGTGATAAAAATAACTTCAACACATTTCCCATGACAGTTTTTGGTATCAGGTAGTGCTTTATACCAAATGTTAAGAATTACCACGGGCAGAACTCATTCAGATACAGATTTCTTAAAACCCAGGTGGACCAGGGAGCCAGAACAGCAAGGGAGAAACAAACAGAGGAAGTAAGGAAGTTCTGGGGTGTCCTTTTTTGTTAAGTTACATTTTGTCTACCAAACAGGGCCACACAATCAGAATGAAACATGTTCCTTCTCCCTTCTGCACTAAGCTTTCCAAGAAGTCTTCAATGAAAAGACTCTTGGTGTCCCTCAGTGTTGGAGCTCCAGCTAAAACCAACAGCAGCTCTCCAGGGATCCCCTCAGCAGGGAAAGGGACAATCCCTCACAGCTCAGCTTCATCTGCAGAGCAGCCAAGGGGTGCTGGGGGGGATTTGGGGGGATTTCTCACCACTGACGCTGCTGGAGCCAGGAAATGCTTCCAAAGGCTGATGTGGAGCCCCAGCACAGGGACTTGGTCTCTCTGTTCCCAGCCCTGTCACTGCCATGACATCAGCTGGGACCAGTCACTTCCCGTGGGTGTCCCAGCCAAAGCAGTGCCTGGAAGCTCCCTGGCTTGTACAGAAACCCACACTGAGCACCCCTGAGTGCTGCTGAATCAAATGAAGTGAATCACAAAGTTCTGCAGGACTGCCCCAAAGCACTTGCTGCAAGCTGTTCCTCTCTCAGCTCTGAGTGCTGGGAAAAGGAATGTGAGCAGGGTAATGATGTTGTACACAAGGTTTTGGAGCACTCAGTGTTCTCAGAAATGTAAATAACACCACAAAACACCACATGGGATATGTAAGCCTCTTTAATAATAATAAATTTATTAAGTGGCAAGAAGCCACTCTGCTTTGTAAACTGATTTTACTCAATCACAGTCCCTCTATTTGTTTTCCTCATTTAACATGAATACATTCTGTAATTTGTATGTGAAAATTACATAGAGATATGTTCTGAACCCTTCTTGCTGATTTTACTGGTCAGAAGAACGTTAAAACATGCAGAAACAGCACCTATAGGCCTTTTCTCATTACATCTCCTTTGCTGCTAAGCTAAACTGTCTCTGAATAAGCCAAGTCTACAGAGTTCTTTTTCCTTGTCCTGTGTTCTGAGATGTAATGGGGCCTGCAGAAACGTCTGATAAAACCTCACATATAATAAGTAATTCAGAAGGCTTTGTAAGCAATAGCTGCAGTTGCTTCTTCAGACTAGAGAGAGCTTCTCATGCATTAATGCACTTAGTTAAGTTTTGTGAGGAGCTCAGAGGAGGATGTGGCCTCTTCCTGATACAGTTAGTTGAGCCTGGACTCTGCACCACTGATATTGTTCAGCAACTGTGTGCACCAATAATTTAAAAAACCCCAACAAACTAAACAATACATCAGGCTGTTTTTATCAGAAACAAGTAATAATCATGATAATAATAATAATAATAAAAAAAAGGGAAATTTCTGACGTGTGACATTTCATTGCTTGAGGACAGATCAGTGCAAAGTGAGGTAACCCCAGAGCCCGGCAGGGCTGGGCTGTGTCAAACCAGGCGCCGTCTCTTGGAGTCCCTCTCCATCCCTTCAGGGGGAGAGTCCCCACTGCAGCCCAGGGGGGACACCAGCTTCAGCAAAGGGTCTTCAGAGGCCCCTCCAAACAGGGACAGCAACAGAGCCACGCCATAGCCAGTAGCTCGTTCACCCTAGAACAAAACCAAAACCACACCGTTCACACTTGAGCTGGGTTAGTTTTAATTTGGCTGCTGATCCAACGAGAGCTGTGGTGGTCAGCAGCCACTGCCAGCCCCTGCTCTGTGCTGCTGTATCCTCACCACCACTGGAATCTGTCCCAGCTGGATTAAAATAACACACGAGAACAGAGCTGCCATGGACTTGTGGGTGGAGAGAGGCCAGCATTGTTCAGGGCAGGGGATCTCCCACCCAGCCTGAGCCTGGATTTGGAATATGAGCTGAATAAACTGGGTTTAAAAAAGAAACGAAGCAAGTGGAGTGAATTGGCTTGGTTTTTAGGAAAAAAAAAAAAAGAATATACAGAAGTTCCACCAAAAGGAACATATTTTTGGAAGGATGATCAGTTCTGGTCAATCATCTTAAAACAACGTGGTTGAAAATGGAAGGCTGGGATTATTGCCATGAATAGAGACCAGGCAAGCTGTCAATGCTCACAGTGATAAAGATGTCACTGATTAAAGTGGCTGTTAGAATATTTGAAAACCAAAATGAAAAATACGAACAGATGAAACTACCAAACCAAGAGACTTGCAACAGAGACGAGTCAGTGCTTTTCTAAAGGGCCTTTCTCCACCTATTTCTGTCCCTCTGAGCTGGATGGACCCAACCAAAGCTCCTGCAGGTAGCAGCAGGTGTGTTTCCCAGGTGTGTTCTCCAGGTGTTTCCCAGGTGTGTTCCCCAGGTGTGTGTGTTTCCCAGGTGTGTTCCCCAGGTGTTTTTCCCCAGGTGTGCTTCCTAGGTGTGTGTGTGTTCCCCAGGTGTTTTTCCCCAGGTGTGTTCCCCAGGTGTGTTTTTCCCCAGGTGTGTTCCCCAGGTGTGTTTTTCCCCAGCTGTGTTTCCTAGGTGTGTTCCCCAGATGTGTTTTTCCCCAGGTGTATTCCCCAGGTCTGTGTTCCCCAGGTGTGTTTCCCCAGGTGTTTTTCCCCAGGTGTATTCCCCAGGTCTGTGTTTTTCCCCAGGTGTGTTTCCCAGGTGTGTTTTTCCCCAGGTGTGTTTTTCCCCAGCTGTGTTCCCCAGGTGTTTTCCCCAGCTGTTTCCCCAGGTGTTTTCCCCAGCTGTGTTTTTCCCCAGCTGTGTTCCCCAGCTGTTTTTCCCCAGCTGTGTTCCCCAGCTGTTTCCCAGGAGGGGCAGGGCACTCACGGCGTGCACGGGGGCAGCGATGTCGATGTGCACCCACACCCCCGGCCAGTCGAAGCCGATGTGGGAGGCAATGAAGAGCCCAGCACAGGAGCTGGGGGTGTTGTCTCGGTCCTGTGGGAGCAAAAAAAATAGAGTTGGCCTCACCAGCAGAGAAAATGTAAATGGCTCATTCTGCCTAGAGGAAAGACACAAATCTCATTCAAAGCTTAACAAATGGCCTTAAAAGAGTCTTACAAACCAACCTGACTGTAAATCCTTGACTTAGTCCCTAGCAGCAGGGTGGCCCTGCTCAATTCCCCTCCTGCCCACACTCCTTTCTGCAGTGCTTTTGGAACCTCACTGCACACTGGAACTCTCAAATGCAGCAAAAGCAGCTGCAGCAATTCTGAGGCCTCCATCCTCAGTTTCTGGTTTCTGCACTCCCAGCTACTTTCTCTGCTGGTGATGTATGAGCTGAGGATTGCCCACCTTGATCTCCTAAAAGGTCTCCATCCAGGAATTCAGCATTCATTTAGGGCCATGTTTAAAAGGCAGGCAGCCCAAAGATATCTTTGCAGCAGGTCACCCTGTTTAAAACTGACACTAAAGACAGCCTGCAGAGCCCCAGGTGAGGACCCTGAAAACCAGGACAATGTGTCCCATTTCTAAAAGCTGTCCCCATGAAGAGCTTTCAGCAGGCCAGCTCGTTGTCTACAAAACACGTATTTTTATGTAACAGAGAAATTTAAAAGAAAAAAGAAATCTTACTGCTACAGAGTTCTTCATATCAGCTACAGCAGAGGTAAATTCACTGAAGTGGAGCTCAGGGCAGTACACCAGAGGATGGACCAAGTCCCCACAGTTCCTGCCAGCTTTAACACAAGCCTTTTCCCACTCTTCATTATTGGTAAGGACAGCAGCGTGGTATTTTCCTGTAGCAATTCCCTGGTGAGGTAAAGGACAAAATCAGGAAGAAGTCACCTTCCACTGCTCATCAATATAACCTTGTATAAAACAGGAACAGGTGCTAGAAAATAATGGTGTTAAATTTGCACCCTTGTAGACTATGTGTATGACTTGAAATGGAAGCTATTTCATGGACAAGAAAATCCTGATCACCATTAACAAATCAGTTCTGGTAATTATAAATTGAACTGCAAACACAGACTACTGGCCTGCTTACATCAGCTGCTGATGTCATCAGAACACCACTTTTAATTTAAGTATGCAAAAGCAAAAAAGCTGCATGAAGAACAGAAGAGAAGCTGAGTTATGAATGTGAAGTGCTGTACCTGAGCTCCAGTAAGAGTGGCCATATCCAGAATGATATCAGCTCCAAGGTCTTTGCAGGCATAAGCAACTCCATCAGCCAGGATCAGGCGACCTTCTGCATCAGTGTTATTGATTTCCACAGTTCTGGGAGGAAGAGAGACCATGTCACACTGGACTGCTTCAGGCTGGAAGTCAGGACTCACCTGTCTGGACTAGAATACTTCAGACAGCAACCTCAGACCTCATGTGCTTCTCTTATTTGATTCTGTAAGTCTCTAGGGCTGCTATTCCCCAGCTCCAAGCATCCAGACAGAGCACACAAGGAAAAGGGAAAGGACAGTGCTGCCCTCGTGGCAGGCTCTACTTGTTGAGCCTGTGTGGTGCTGGGATTCTACAAATTACTGCCAAAGAAGTAACATCTGTTCTTAAAAGAGATTCTGATCCATTGGTGGACTGTCTTTGCTGGTTTGTCACACGACACAGAAAACTGGTTCTACTACAAAAACCCCCTAAATTCTGAGTGCTTTAAGTGAAGTGCAGCACATGATATCCATGTATTTTGATGTATTCCCCACAGGAAAATCTAAGCACACTTAAAACTCACCACTATGGATGTCTGAAATGCAATTATCAATATTTAGGGAAGCTGATTTATGTACAGCTTCACAATCTGCATGGCTCTCAGATTAACAGAAAAATGATGTTTGTTCTGTTTATGGGAAAGGGATAGACACAATCTTACTTTCCAGAGTAAAGAACATGAATGTCATCAGGTCTCGTTGCACGTGGTCCCACTGCGTTCTCAGCCAGACAAAAAACAGCATGGAGATTGTCCTTGAAGCCCTGTAACAACCAGAGGGGAGAAATGGCTTTTGATTCACATCAAGCTGATTTATTGGGACTGAAATCAGTGAGGGATTAAGACTCCTTGACAGCAATGCTACAATTTTCAAATGAAATCTGGTGGGGTTTTTGGACAGGTGGGTGGGTGTTAGTTGGGTTTTTTAGAATGTGTTGTTCTTGCTGGGAGGCACAGAGCATTTTTAACCTGTTTTGTTGTGGTGTTTTTTGTTTTTTTTTTCTTAGCCTCCTCTCTTCTAGTTTATCTCATAATGTTTTAATTTTGGTTTAAAGTCAAGTGCTTATGTGGTTATGGATGGTATTTTAAAATGGATGATGATTCTGTTATTTATACAGCAGCTGTATTGTGTGGAGGGATTCTAGGAACAGACAGGGAGTCAGCAGCATTTCACAAATGAAAACACTGTTCCTCCTTAACTGGGATAATTAACCTTAAAAACATCAAATTCTGGGGGAAAACCTGGCTCTTAATCTCTTGATAAAAGTCTGTGGCTGAAGAAATCTGGGCTTGCTGAATCAGCTCATGTTCTGAAGTTTAAAGGGCAAAGGCATCAATCAAAACCTTTCAAAATAACAGGCAGCATTTAGAAGCCAGAAAGTAATTCCAATTTCTAGCCCAGCTGGTGGGCAAACAGCATTGCTGGAGTTGGACCCTCCCTCCATGACCCAACTATTCACAGTCCCACTGCACTGCACTTTTCTCAAGAGACATGTTGTTAATCTACTGTCAAAAAGTTAAAATATATTTCCAGTATCAGCTGCCTTTTCCTGAAGCTCATTCTGCCTGCAGCTCTTCAAAGGCAGGATTCACTATGCTAACATGCAGGATCATGTTAACAATAAAGAAATCAAAAATTTAAGTTAATCTTTTTCTCTTCTCCCTTGTGTTGGAAAGCTCACAATAGAGGAAATGCATCTTTCTAGGAAAAATCACTTGTTTAATTTTGCCATCCAAAGCCTTTTAAAATCATGATGTATAACTGCTGAACAGCATGCAGGCAGATATTTTATGAAGATGGAAAATAACCTCTGCCCTTCTTCCCACTGAGCTTTCTATCCAACACACATTTCCCACTTTAGTCTCTGTGACAAATCATAGCTCAGTGAAACCTCTTCCCCCTTTCTTCTTTTAGTCTTAAAAACATTAAAAAAAAAAGACTTGAAATAGTAACAACAAATTCTTCCCACTGCCTCTCTGAACATATTTTCTTCAGGGATGTCATTTACAGGTCTTCTCACATGAGACTGTAAAATTAGGCAGTGAGTTCATTCTTTTGTTTTTACATATAAAGATTTCTCCAGGCTCAGTTAGTTCAAACACATCACTGGCAGTTTATTCACTGTTGCAGTAATTGTGTATGAACTGACAGACCTCTTGTGCTCACATCTACTGGGACTGGGAATGGAACTTCTCTCAGAGCAGGCAATCACACACAAAACTACTCTGGAAGCAAGGACTGAACCTCTGAAACAACATCCCCCCCATGGCTATCCCAAAGTCTCCCAAAGATCTACATTCCAGCTCTTGTCCCTTGCAGACCTCTGACATAACTTTTTGAAGGATTTAGTTATGCAAGGTAGTTATTCTGCCTGAGATGCAGCTCACAAATCTGTTTTCAATTTCAATTCTCAGCAGATAGCTGTGAAGTTTACAATCTTTCCACATCAAACATGCTGTGAGGGCCAAGGCACAGAGCTAGACTATTGAGAAATGGGAATTTGGCACTGATCAGCCCCTGGACAAAGCATCCATCAGATCTATGCATTAATCTGCAGCAGTAAATATTTTCTGAACTTTGGATACTCCTTGGAGGCAATAGCTGCTCTGTCAGCAAGACTCAGTCACTGGATTTGTGGAGAGGGCAGAGTTTTATTGGCAGCAGCCACTTTTCCCCAGTTTGTATTGTTAAAGTGCAATAGGAATATTTGTAATTCTTCATATTTCAATGCCTGGCTTCTTCTCAGCTCCCCCACTACTTTCTGACCACAGAAGCAAACCAACAAGCAGCTCCTGATGACACTAGAGCTGCTATTTACCCACTAGGTTAATATTAGACCTGGCACAGGATTTGGAATATAGAAAGACTTCACATCCCAGAGTCACTCATCCCCTTCTTTGCTAAGGTGACAACAGCTGCCCCAAAGCCCACAGCTTAAACAAAATCAGCACTGGATAACTCAAGTATAGACCTGATTCAAGGAACTAGAAACCACCCAGTCCACAGAACAAACTCTGAAATTCAAGGAAGACCCTTAAAAAAAAAAAGTCAGCACTCAAGGAATTTCTCACAATTCTCAAGATCCCAGTAAAGATGTGAAATATTTTCCTGGAATAGCAGAAAGAGCAGAGTGGCTCAAGCTCACTAAGAGCAGGGGCAGGTCAGAACTTCAGGATTAGACAGGCCTCTGTCTCTGGGAATATATCCAAACTCCTTGGCAGTGCTGGGATACATGATATCAATTAACACATTTTACTTACTTGCTTTACAGTGGCTTTGAAGGCACCCAAAATAGCAGCTGCTCCACCACAGTCTCGCTTCATTCCAGGCATAGTAGTCTGTTTAAACAGAACCACAGAATTTTTTTTGTCTTTGAAAGAGAATTTCACAGTAATGCCTGCTAGAACCAGTGTTTCTGATGCTTCTGAGACTCTGGTTTTGACAGTGCTCAGCTGTCATCAATGCAAACAAGGAACAAGTGCCTCTGCTTATTGGTGGTCTTGGAACTGAAAGATACTAAACCTGGGCTGCTAAACTGTTAGCAAAGTAAAAAGAAAACGCTGTTACAAGTTTCACACTGAGGCTAGCTCCAATGGGTTTTGCTACTATCTTTGAAACCAGAAATTAAACATCTTTGTTCCTACTTTCTGCCCTTCAGGAGGCAAAATTTAAAGGGCAAAATATCATCTTGCTATTGAATTTTTCTGCAGTGGTCCTTGAATCTCATTTGGTCGTCTCCCCTGAGAGTTTGTGTCCATATGGATGACAACAGAGCAAGCATTTAACTCAATAAAAAGGTACTTTTGTTTCCTGCAGAGATTATCTGAACTGCTTCCATCAGAAAACAACAGTGTAAGCAAAGGCAGCAGCAGAACAAGAGTTTCTGTACCTTTCCCTTGATGCTGAGTCCTCCAGTGTCATACACAATACCTTTGCCCACCCAGGCAATGGTCTGTGTGGCACCATCTGGAGTGTGGCTGAGAACTGCCAGGGCTGGAGGATGCAGAGCTGCCTTTCCAACTCCATAGATACCTGGAAAACAGAAAATTAAACCTGTGGGGAAGAAAGACTGCAGGGAGCCCCTGTGGGTATTTTCTTGGAATACTGTGGGCAATAAAACAGTTTAAAGAATGTGCAAATAAAACATCACAATGGCAAAACATTCCAGTCACCTGCTAAGAAAAAAGGGTAATACACAACAAGATGTACCTCCAAAGCCTCTCTCCTTCAGCTCCTCATCTCGGATAATGGTAGGAGTAATCCCAAGATCCTTGCCAACTTTTTTGATTTCCTTAGTAATTCAGAAAAAAGACCACTGTCAGTCAATCATCAAGACACATTTGTGCCCTTCCACACAAATAGGTACCCAGTTAAGGGGTTTCTGTGATTTTGCATGCATACATATACAAACATTCACAATTTTGGGAGTGGTGCTGATTTTCCAATGGCCTAATTCCACTGACACATCCTTGACTTACTATGGCATGAAATATACATTCGACCTTTAGACTCTGCCAGTAAAAGAAATCTTCTGAGGTAAAGGACAACTGTTCACTCTACTGGATCATGATGTAATAGGACAGGAATAATTTCATTCTCAACAGCTCTCCAGATCTTTATGATAAAACTCATTTGGAAACATGGCAGCTGTCCCATGATTTCAGTAACTCTGGCCACCATCAGGTTTAAGACAAGAATCCAGTGCCATGACCAAAGGAACAGCTCATTTTTTCACCTTCCCAGTGCCCTACTCCAAGCTGTAAACTCTGCCTCCTTGCAATCCTGAGCAGTTCTATGAAACATGAAAGGCCAAAGGAAGAGCCTGAGCACCCCTGGTTGGATTTCCTTCCCCCTGCTGACACACAGCTGAGAGACAGCAACACCAGGGCTTGATTACTGCAGTCCAGAGTTCCAATTAGCAACTGTCACTCATCAGGTGCATCACCAACCTCCAGGAAGCTGTCAGTGTTCATCTCGTTGCACGGGGTGTCCACGATGCGCGCGGCCAGCCGGACCCCTTCGGTGGCACTGGTCAGGCACTGCAAACACAAGGGAGGACACCTGAAAGGGGCTGTGCTTTGGCACAGCTCTGCATTCACCCCTCTGCAGCCAGCACCAGATGTGTGGCTCCTCTGGAGCACGTTAATGCTTAACTGCCACCACCACAGGCACAGTTAAACAATGTCAGCCAAGCTAACCATTATTTTTTGTAGGTGTCCAGCTTATTTTACTATGTGCTTTAATTTCTAAGCAACTGTATTCTTTTACTGAGCAAACTGGTGTTGAAAATTAGTATCTTTCTCCATTACCAAAGGGAGACCAAGAAGGCAAAGTGAAATGGAGGAGAGAAAGATAAGAGGCAGCTAATTCAGGAAGTCGCAATGCGCTGCTGGGGTTGGAAACCTGCAGAGATTGTGTAATCTGCAACATGGGAAACTGCAGTTTTACAGGGCAGGCAGAGTGGCTGAGGGAAATAAAATTACTGCTGTGAGACATTCTATATGGCAGGCCCATGGGGAAACTGGAATATTCCATGTTTGTGTAAACATGCACTGTTCCCTGATTTCTGCAGCAAAATGGACTGACCCTCACCTGGACTGAGCAAAACCTAATCTAAAAAAGAGTGGACAGAATCAAAATGGTCAAGCAGGCAAGGCTGTTTCCTTACAGAAGGATCCTGCTGGCAAAAGAAGGATCATGAAGACACCAGACACCAAGCTTCAACTTTTAACACCCACGAACTAACAACTTGAAGCTGTAAGACCTGGGGGAAGGAAACTTTGTGCAAGCTTTCCAGTAGCCACACTACACTGAGGACCACACACAGCACGGGGGTGAGTCAAGATGGGTTTCACAGGAATCTGAGGTGTTGGACACTCACTCACTCATGCTGAGCTATCTGAAGTTTGGCTTGGCCAGACCAACCTAAGGACTCCACACATTTGTATCCCAGCACACCCCTAAACCTTGGCTTGCTTTGGAATGGTGCCCAATTCCCTGCAATTACTTCTGATTGCTTTACTGTCCCTGAAGGGGTAAAGACCTCCTCAGGAGCCAAGCTCTGTCTGGAGTGATTCCCTGTTAGGGCCAGGCAGGTAAAAGGAGGTGCTCTAACCCCAAGGCCAAGCCCCAGGGGAGCAGCATGACTTCCAGAAATAAGCTATGCCTGTGTTTGTGTTTCCAGAGTGCTCCAGAGAACCTGGATAATGGCAGCCTTTAATAAGTGCCTTGCAAAGCTCTGACAATCCCTGCTAGTCTTCACCATAAAATACCCTCTACGATGCACTAGGTGTAAAATACAACATGCCAAGGGAGAGGTTGAGATAAAAATGTCTTACCACATGCCTCTTCCTTGCTCTGCATTAGCTGTCTGGTACTGGTTGAATTTAAGGGGTGCAAACTCAGCTAAGAGGAAGCCAGTAATATTTTTGGCATTGACATCAAGGGGAAAAATGGGAGGTAGAAATAATTGCAGCTTTGTTTTTAAGTTAAAAATAACCCAAGTGGTTTGGAATCTACCTATCAGAAGGAACTATTTTTGACACCAGCTATGCTTTTTCTGATTTGGGGCATGGAAAAATGGAGTGATCAAGAGTTGTACTCTCAGCACCCCTGTCTTTGCCACTTTGCTGAAAACTGGGCTGGCACCATCTTCTGGGGCCAAATCAGTTCACAGAGTAAAGACCAAGCACAGAGGAAAAGACACTAAAAAACCAAACCCCTAAAGATGTAATTCTGTGAATTTCAAATGCAGCAATAGCATATCCTTTGTCAAATGCACTGCCAAAAGATTTAAGGGATTTCTGTAACCTCACTGACTGATCAGCTAAGGAAGTATCCATCTGTACTAAAGCACAGAACCTGGAACACTGAACAGGGAGTTCCCTAACAGATTAACTGCAAATCTTGGAATAGCTTTTAAGTTTATGGATCTTGAGGAGGAATGACCTGGCATGCCCACAGTTACCTGATGTGGAATTTCCTCTCTGAAACAGTTAAACAAGGCAAACAGTCTTTGATTTTCTGCCACCAAAAGATGACTTGGACATATTTCACTGTCGTGAACAGCTCCAAGCTGTTTTGTTTCTTAGGGTCTTGTTTCTGGCCATAGTTCTGCCAGAAAAACTCAGCCAAAGAGGTACATCAGACAGAAATAGCAGAGGCCATAAGTGATCCCTGTTAAGTGACTTTACTGTGATAGTCACCTGCACAGTCACACACAGCTTTTGCCTGGGTAGAAAAAAGTGAGAGCCCACGCACCAAAAGCAGTGTAATATTAAAGGCTAAAACCAGAGTCTGCATCTGTGATACACGTGAGAGAGGAGACATTTTCTCTGTGCTGTTTGTTTGGTGTTTTACACCCCTGAAATGTAAATTCTGAGTAAATCTCAGCATCTGCTGCAATAATCTGTTCAGTATTTCCACTCACAGATGCTGTGAACTGATCAAGGAACCCTGAGCTAAGATAATTACACAACACCTATTCCAGAGGCAGCTTGAGACAGATGCATTCGCCCATGCAACAAACTGAAGGAAAAGGTGACAGAAAAACCCCTAAATCTTACTTTAAGCGTTGCCACTTCCATTGGCCCGTTGTTTTGGCCAACCAGGAAGAATTCCACGGTCACAGTTTTCTTCTCTGTGCGTCTAGAGGCGCTGGAGCGGTGTGTGAACAGGGGGAAGGCCCTGGCCAGGGCACAGGCGGAGGCGAAGACTTCGGAGCGCTCACACACCATCTGCAGGAGCAGCCAGCACCAAAACACGTCACACAACACCCGAGTGCAAGGCTGCACTTAAAGGTCTGTTACCTGGGGTAGCACTGGGGAAAAGGGGGAAAAAGGAGCGGGGTGGGAAATAACACTGCCCAAGATTGGTGGTGTTTGCATGGACAGAGAGGCAGTGTGGAAGCAGCCCAGTGAACTGGTCCAGCTCATTTCCCGTATGGAGATGAATTACACTGCTGCAATTAGTTCATCCTTACAAGGGAGCTGGACTGCTGTAATTATACCAGTGCAATTAACGCAGGTTAGCCTACAGATCAGGACCAAAAAAGGCACAGGAATCACCAAAATGTGCTCAAAACAAAAGTAACAAAGACAGAAATTATATGAGAATGTGAAAGCAGAAATTGTATGAGAATGTGGCTAGTATTAACCCAAAAGTTCATTAGCAGGTAGATTATTTCTCAGAAGTTCATTATAGAAATTACCAATGGAAAGCAGTTTCAGTTAAACATTTTCAAAGGGTAAAAATTAAGTAGAGCTCTTGCAAAAAAGTTTTCCAAGTGAAGAATACTACTAAATGTCACTGACACTGACTGTATGAGTCTTCTCCAACAACCCACAAATCTGATATTAATTGGAGAATCCACAGAAACAAATTTATCAGGCTCATATAGAAGATGACCAAAGAAGTCCAAGAGCTAGTGCTGCAAAGGGCTCACAGTGGAGCATTATTTGCACCAAGACTTTTAAAACTCACTGAACAACACAAGCAAGGCACCTCTCATGGGTTCTGTGATACAGACATAACACCCTCCACTCAGGCTACACCAACCTCCTGAAGCATGTGCTGACATCCCAAATCCTAGCCTGGAAAAAGCCACAAATAGTTCATTTTGCATGGGCATTCCTGGTTGAAGATGTTCCATATGAATCCAGCCTTAATTTCCTCCTGCTAATGTGCTTGAGCATGCAAAAGCCATTACAGTCAGGTCTTGCCTACATGCCAGTGCAAAACCACTCATGTCAGTGCAATTATATCAGTCAAACTTGTCCACCTCCAGTCTCCTTGGAGACAGCTACAACCCGGAAAAGTCGAGAAAACACCCTCTAGACATTTCACTAGCAGCATTTTCAAGAGCCACTTACAACAATGCATCTGTGGACCCCCCCAGGCAGGCAGTTCCTGACCAGGCGGGTGACGAACTGCGCGGCGGACGGGCTGTTGTGCCGGCTGACCCTGGACGGCAGCGCGGCCACCGTGGCATAGTTCAGGTACAGGGGACAGCTGTCCGTGGGGTTGGGATTCAGCGTGCTCAGAGCAGACTGCCAGATCTGGGGAGAAAAGAAGGATTTAAAGACAAAGAACTGTGCCAGGCTTTCCTTCCCACCTCGCTCCTGATGTATTTAGGCACTTTTTAATGACAGGGGTTTAGGTGTTGGAGACAAAGAAATTGTACACAACAAAGTCTGGAGTGAAAAGAAACAGGAAATTTGACAAACCTGTTCATTAACCAGAAAATATAAACGTACTTTCCATTACAAGCATCTGCTTTAAGTCATATGAATTACAATCTAAAACCACACTGTTTAGCACACAGGCTGCTTCAGAGCTTTCTTAACTTGAGACAGTTTTCCTAGTGATAAATACGAGGAATGATTTACTAGCTCCGAATTATTATTTCACATAGCAATTTAATTAAAAACAAATAAAACCAAGAAGGGTAAATATTGTCTTAAGACACTGGGGAGCCCTGTATAAAAAACCCCTGCCAAACATCTAGCGACCTAAAAGCCGCAATGCAAAACGTTTATCATCCTACCACAAGCCATCACCACCACTAAACAAACAGGTCCGCAGCTCCCACCGCAGCGGCTGCGGGCGGGGAGGGGGCTCTCAGCGCTCACTGCAGCCGCACCGTCCCCTCAGAGAGGGCAAAGCGCCTTTCCCCCGCGGGGGTGGGCACAAGGGCTGCGGGAGCGGCTGCCCGGGCGGCCCCGCCGCAGCAACAGGCTCGGCTCGGCCCGGCCCGGGGGGTCTCCGGGGCACGGCGGCGCTCAGGGCCGGGCCTGGGCCGGGCGGACACGCGGCGCGGGAGCCCCGCGGGCGCTGCCGGGCTCTGAGGGGGCGCGGACCCGCGGCGCGGCCTCACCTCCTCGGTGACCCGCGGCTGCAGCTTCCCCCGCAGCTGCGCCCAGGGCAGGCGGTGCAGGTTGTGCAGCTGCCCCAGCACGAGCAGCGGGCGGCTCTGCGGGTCCGCCTCGCCCGCGCTGGCCTGGAACTCCAGCTGCACGTTCGCCATCTTCCTGCCCGGCCCGGCCGCGCCGCCCCGCCCCGGGCCCGGCCCCGGCCCCGGCTCCGCGGGGCGGGGACGCGCCGGTGTCGCGGCAGCGCCGGGCACGGCCCGGGCGGGCTCTGGGCACAGGGCTGGGCGAGCAGGGCTTTCCACGTGCCTTTTCATAGTGCACTTAGATGGTGGATTGGGGTAGAGTAAGGTGTTTATTCTGATCTTTTAGTAGTTGCCAAGCGCTTCCTATTAATGTTTGGTCAGCGGACAATTATGAGAATGTGCTGATTTGGAAGGAACCCGCAGAGGTCATCGAGTCCAACTGCTGCCCTGCACAGACGCCCCGACAGTCCCGGCCTGTCCCGGGCAGCGTTGTCTCCCGGAGCTCAGACAGCTTTGGTGCTGTGACCATTCCAAGGGGAAGCTGATGCTCATTGATCTGCAGCCAGGAAAGCCGGGGAGGTCTGTGCAATCTTCCACCTAGGCGGGAAAAGTGAATTCTGATGCATATAATGGAAATACACCTAAAAGAAAAACAAAAAAATCCCAAACCCAGGCTGAATTCCAGAAAAAAAAATAAAAAAGTTCCCTAGAGTAAGGTCTTTGAAGTGACATCACAGAAACTTTATTGAAAATAAAAGTTGTAGGAACATCTGTTGCAGAGGTCGGTCGTGCATCCTCACAGATGGGAGAGTAACTCAATACACAGGCTCCAGCTTTAACGAGTTTCTCTGCAAAGCCTCAGAAAATAACACTGCTCAGGGTCCAGTTATGCCAACACCTAAGATCTGCGTGGGAGTGAGAGGACACACAGGAATTACTTCAGGATCGAGACATTCCAAAGATTCCTCCAGGCAGTAAGCTCCCAATCATTGAGTTCAAACTCTGTTGTTCCCGCTGCTCTGAGGGTCCAAAACCAGCACATTCCCTGAAGCCACAGCATCTGAAATGCAAATAAAACAGTAGGAAACATTCACCTAACCCACGATCCTTTTGTTGCAGTTAAGGGCAGCAGAGGAGGGTCCTCGTGAAGGGAATGGACTGAGGAAATCAATTTTGTCTACAGAAAGTCCCTGTGAGCATCCCACCACCAGCAGCTACAAACATTTCTATTTGTCGGAGCTTCAGAAGAAGCTGCAGCAAGGACCTGTCTTCCAGTTAGTGATCCTCTACAAGTATTAATAGAATTAAGCCAGTAAAATCTTACAGTAAAATCTTACCTGATTCATGGTAATTAATATGCAAAATTATAATGAATTCCCTGTTTTAATGAGTTTTGTTTAAGGCAGCTGTTTGGTTTGGGGTTTTTTTAAACAGTAAGCATATTTTTTTCCAACAAAATCAGTTTCACTGTAACCTATCCAAGAACGTAAGTTTTGCAAGGCTGTACCAAAAGCAGTTTCCAAACACTTAAGCAAAAGAGTTAAGACTCCTCTGTGTTGTGGTTCATAAAAACAAACCTTAAATCAATGCAATCTAGGCAGTGAACACAGCATTAAGGATAGATATTCCAATTTTTAGCACATTCCAAAAATCAGCTAGAGAAAACCCAATTCCTCCATATTAGTTTTCAGTTTCTAGAGAAAACTTGCAGTAAAAATAAATTTGCTATTACAGTGCTTTTGATACTGTCCTTTTGGGATATAATTAATTTCTGTTAACAAGTTGCAGCTCATTTTTTGCACGCTCACATGCATTTTAATGGAGAAACTGTGTACTAGCAACAGCTTTACAGGCCATTCCCTCCAGGTGAGGAGACACAGATGCTTGGGAGTTGCTTTAGCAATGCTGTCCTGTTCTTTGTAAGGAATCTGAGCTTCCATACAGGCTGAGAAGAATCCAGCACTCATGAAGAAGCCCCGGGCTGAGAGAGGGTCCCAGCTCTGCCTGCAGCAGCACACAGAGATTCCCAGGGCTGGGCAGAAGCGAAGGCAGGAGGCTCAGGCAGCTCCTGGAACACCTGAGGAGGCAGCAGCTGCTGTGGCTTTTCTGGGCTTTCATTGCCCAAAGGCACAGACAGATCCCCTTTTGTGGGGATACTCCCACAAAGCACAGCATCAGGTTTGGTTGAACTGCTGCCAGTTATTCACACTGACTCAAAGTAAGACACACAACAGCAATTATTTAGAGTCCAGCCTCTCCCGAGTTTTCTTCCTCAACAGAATCAAGCTTCAATAAATTCCAGCTCAAGTTACATAGGACACTTGACATCTGAGTTTAACCTCATTAAAAATGCATTTCCTTGTATAGAATTTGGGTACAAAATAGGTAGACACTGGGCATAACTCATGGGAAATAATTCTTGACAATGCAAATGCCATTGTGCTACAGAAAGTTACTTTTTTAAAAAAAGATATTCCACATCACTGCCACTTTCATTTATTATGAAGAACAGAAACATGCTAACATCACAAAAGTATGTTTGAGTTTATAATTTAAATTTAAAAAAAAAGAATAATTGCCCAATTAGGTTGGAAGTGTTTTATTACTTCTTTGAAACCATCTGCCATGATAAAATGTCAAAAGCACCGGTCAAGACAGAAATAAATAACACAATCTCATGTTAGAGAGAAAGTTGCAAATACAGTATATTAAATTATAGCCATTTGCTGCTTCACACCAAGTGATGCAGACAGCACGAGGGAGACAGTAGTTTTACTCACGATCATTGAAAGATCTATCACCAGAACAGGGGAGCTGCACACCCAACACAAGCCTCATTCTTCCTTTCACCAATTTACTCCATGAATTCCATGGAGAGTCTGAACTGGCAGTTTTTTTGGTCGTTCAACATCCCCTTTCTCTAGAGGTAACAAGAGTGGTACAAAGCTTTCCATAAGCCCCACAAAAAGCCAAAGCTTTCATGGTTTTGCAGTCTTTGCTTTCAGGTCCATCCCTGAAAATGGTCAGTTTAAAGCCACGTCTCAAGTCCTCTTTAGCACAGAGTAAAGAAACTCGGGGCAGGCAACAGATGCAACTTCAGTATCATAGTGTTTGAACCTGCACTTCTGGGGCTTGGAGCAGAGCATCTCTGCAGGTCTGTGGGGAGCACTTGTATCAGTCAGAAAATGAAGGAAGTTACAGTCCCTTAGGGGAAACAGAAAAACAACCGAACATATAAAAAGCAATATTAAAAATATTAAGACAAGGCCTCTACAATTGTACACCACTTCAGGCCTGAATTAAATTAAGAGTATTCTATTACTTACTTATATGTTGTCTTAATTTCTGTTGTATGGCCTGCAGCAAAGTCTTCCACTGAGAAAAGCAGTGAAAACCCCAAATTCTCCACTGAAGGCCTTGTAAGATGTCATCTGCATGACATCTCTCATGGTCAGTGAAAGACCCCAAACACCTCTCCCAGGCAGACATTTGAAAGAGGATTTTCTGTCAGGGAAAATGGATGTAATATCTACTGTAGTGAAGCTACTCCTTATACAAAAAAAAATAACCCATATGGACAAATGCATTGTAAAAGAAACAATTTATACAGCAGCTACAGTTTGAAACATCCAAGACCCACTGCAGCAGGCCAGAGAGATTCTCTTTTTGGGTTTCTACTCCATTTTTTCAGCTTAACTTTACTGCTTTAATGTAATGTCTGTACTTTAACTAAAAAAATAATGCATGAAAAAAAATATATGATCATCCCAATGAAGGAAAATCATTCCCATGATTACTCAAGCTCAGAAAATTTTTTAATTAACTAAACATGTTAAATTATGCCAGTGATTACATCTTGTTATTTACAAGATCAAGTACCACTGATTCTTAGTAATGGTGCAGTATCTAAATTAAGATCACAGGGGTTGGATTATGTTCTGATTGCTAAAAGCTTTCCTTTTTAGCTGCCTATCCAGTTCTTTGGAGTTTTTGAGTCTGGAAGAATGGGCATTCAATCAAACAATTTTGTGTCTCAACAAATTTTACATCAATTTTTGACATCCAGTCTCACTGAATCAGTAACATGGTTTAAATTTGAAGCCTGTAACAATTATGACACAGGAATATAGAAGACAACACATTTTTGTTCACAGTAACACACTAATTACTGTAGTCACTGGTAAACTTCAATTTTTAATTATTCTTAAGTACTGTGTTTCAAAATACCTCTGCATAGAGTACCAATTTTTTTTTTTTTTGTCTGGGAGCATCAAATTTCCTGACATTTTCCATATAATCCTTACAAACACCTCACAGACCACCAAACTTGTACTTTGAAGAATTCTACAGAAACATTGCACAGACGTTGCACCACAAGGGCTCGTACATTCAAAGGCAGCTTTCTGGAGTGCAGGTCCATCCATTCACATTGGGAAAAAAGTTCACAGAAACTCCAAAAATGAGAAAATGAAGCGAAACCTAATGTGACTTTACACCAATAAGAACAACAATAAGGACAATTACTATAACAAACAAAATTAAAATAACGAGCATCTTCCGATTCTTCTTTTGATATTGCTCTGCCTGTAAAACAGAGAGGAAAGAGTTAATAATTAGATTTCTGCAAGGCTGGAGTACAGACTCTTGTTTAGTGTAAGTGTAATGTATATTGCAGGCAATTCCCACACAGAACTCTGATCTGCACCAGAAGCTCCAGGGAAGGTAAAGGTGCACTGAAGTCACACCCACCCGTGTTAAAGACTCAGTGTGCTGAGATAAGATTCCTGTATCATGTTTGAAGGACATTAAAATTCACAGCAAAATTCCTTTTTTAATAGGCACGTTTGTTGTACCTAGTCAGCTGTGCCTTTTCATTCAATTCCAATTAGAACTGAAAGCTTTATTTTTGAGTTGGTTCTCAAGTTTTCTGCTTCATTCCTTCTTTCTTCTAACCATATTTTCTCATACCTCTCCTCCTTTTTGCAGGGGAATTAATAAAATACAACATAGAGGAAACTCTCCAAAAGCCAAATGAAAGTCTATTAATAGAAGCTAAACAAAACAAAGCTTGTATTTTGTCTTTAATTAATAAGCCTTCAAAATAAAACTAAAACAAAATGACCACAGAACTCTGATCAATGTTTTGGAAACTTTTCAGGTGTTCATAGAAAACTTCACATTAAAGCAAGAGTTTGGACCTGACATCTAACAAGTGTCAGATGGTAAGAGAAAACATTAATAATTATTCTTTCTGCTCACATGATTGAGATAATGTTTTCAAACTGAAATCTGCAGTGAGATACCCAATAGCCAGCCCTATTCCCAAGTGCCTGGCTTTTCAAAATAGAAGGAATTGCAGACAGGTCCCACCAGGTCAGCAATGTAAATATCAAAGCACATTGCTTGGATGCCCAGAAGGTCTTTTAAGAAATCAACTCGAGGCATCAAGCATGACATTAAGAGAAGTTACATGGGAAGCTCCTCCTACAGTACAGCTGGACATTTCATACTGGACAGAAGGAATTTCTAAAAGGGACAAAGTCCAACTGAAAATTGACTGAATAACTTAATAGCTATTTAATTAGAAAAGCTTGTTAGATATGAAAAATGGCTTAAGTATTCCATCAGCTTACCTTATGCAGTTGTTTTAGACCCTCTTCAGTTTTCATACATGACTGTTCAATATTATAGTCAATTCTATCTAGAACTGTTCCCTAAATAAAATGGAGAAAACAAGCACCAAATTGAACCTAAATGAACTTCATAAAGCAAATGTTATCATAAGCAGCAGAGTAATTAACAATACTCACAGCAAACAGCTCATGAGCTATGTAAACAATGAACTTTTACAGAACTACTTAGGCCTTCTTTAGGTAAATTCCTTGCTCAGTTCCTAACAGCAGCTCTGTCACCATCTCACATCACATCCCTTATAATCACCTTAATTCCAGACCAGCTCCTTTTGCCTGACAAACTTAACATAAACTGATCTCTGGGAGAAATAACCAAGTGAACATTGGCTTTCTATGTTTTTTGGTTTTTAAGCCTAACCCACATTACAAGTTGAATTTTTATTCATTTTATTTTCATTAACTCAACTTGTGGCAGATTTCAAGCACAGGAAACCTGAGCATGAAGAAATAAATTAGGAAAAGTGAGTCTGGAAGCCTTCACACTACATGGAATGTCCCATTTCTCACTAACACTGTGCTGTCCATGTACCTGTTCTACTATCATTGCTCCCAGGTCCCTAAATATTTCGTTGAGATCAGAGATTGACTGCACAATCTGACGGATTTCTCGTTCCCTCTCTTCCACCATCAGCGTGTTTTGCTCCACCAATGCCAGTTGGTCATCTGTAAAACCCTGTTGAAATACAAGATTTACATGTTGAACTAATATTAACAACATGGAAATAATTAAAAGCATAAAAAGATTTCATAACTCAGACAGATATTTACAATCTGAGAAGAGAAAATGCAATTCATATTGAATTTGTGTAATAACATCTTAACTTACTCTATCATAAAGTGTATCATCCTCCCCATCATCCATCAGTGGGACTGAGGTGTCAAAGAAGTGT
The DNA here is from genome assembly GCF_017590055.1 of Onychostruthus taczanowskii. NCBI lineage: Eukaryota > Metazoa > Chordata > Aves > Passeriformes > Passeridae > Onychostruthus > Onychostruthus taczanowskii. The sequence continues at coordinate 3,362,861 of NW_024503346.1, read as the reverse complement.
TTGGATCTTTCTTCTCTATTCTTCATACCTGTAAAAGACAAACTATGTTTAAGCATGATATTTAAGCACACTATAAAGGTAAGGTCTGAAGCACCAGACAGAAAAGCACAAAAAAGAAAACCTGGGTAGTAAATTCTATAAATCACAATATTTAAATTTTAACTGTCAGGCTTACTATTTAATAAAAGCATAACAAATTCAACCAGACTTGCAAGACTGATTAAATCAGTGATTTTTAAGTTGTTATGTTCCACGAAGGAAAAAAATTTAGGAAATTTAAGAGCCTTAAAGTGTGATCACTCCAGGCTATTTGGTAACAAATTCTCTTAGAACACTCCTTGTCTGAACTGTGATCTTCAGTCCCACCTGTGCCATTTATATCACAGAAGGAAGAAATATCAATGTTAAATTTAAAAATAGAGATTTTGTGGGTTTCTTTCAAGACTAAAAAAATCTGACTCAGCTTAAAACAGAATCAAACAAAATTTTACTTTTAAACTGAAATTACTCCACTTCCCATCTGTTTATGGATGCAAAATTTTAATTTATCACAGACTAGCTCTTAAGCTTTATCTGTCACAGCCTGCCATCTGCAGCAGGTATGATGGCTGAAGACCAGTGGCTGCTTCACCAGTGTACCAGATGCAGCTCTGCAAACCACAATCTGAGAAGCAAAATGCATTAAAATTGTGGATGGATGAAATACACTTTTGTTGATACGCTCAACTGTGACATTTCTTATTTAGCAACAAGAAAAAGTAGAACAAAGCAGTTTGAACATGGGCTGTGAACCACAAACTCTCCAGTTCTAACCTCGAGTTAGTCCTGTGTGCATCACTTAACCCTGCTGTGCTTCAGTTTTCCCAGCCAAGAAAACAAGCACAGCTCAGTGGGTGCTTTCCACAGAAGGAACCCGCGCTTTACTGTTCCATCTCTTATGCTTACGTTTGAGATAGTCAGACTGTGCATGCCTAAAGTTGGTGGAGAGGTCCTGAAGGGCCTGTGCTAAGGAAGACACTACATTCCTGAGAACACGTGCTTCTTGCTCGGTACAAGTACGGGACCTGCTCTGCAACACCTGCACTGCCCTCTGACACCTGTGGAATAACTGAGAGAACAACTGCATTAGTGCAGAAACACACAGCAGCACACACTGGAAACAGCACATTGCAAAAATGCCACATTGAACGCTAGTATTTTGATTTCTGAATTTTTTAAAGTAATTTTTAAATTTGCCCCGTGCAATGTTTAAAAATAGATGGAAACAGAACATAAATGAACAAATAACTTTGAGCTAACAAGGCAGCAGAGTAACACAACTCCCTCTGACCATTTGCTTCATTATAATTAGCTGGACTGCAAGTCTCAGAATAGACATGTGCAGATACAGATTTCTCTGAGATAACTGTAGATTTGATTTGGTAATCTCCCAATCCTGTTCCCAGTAGAAAATCAAACAGGTAAGGGAAAGAACAGGGAGGTTTAAGTGACTTGTTGGGAAGTTCAGAGCAGAGCCCAGGACTTCAGGCTCACTCCAACACTGATCACAAAATAAATCCTTTCATCAGAGCAAACCACTGCCTCATCCTAATGCATTAAAGATGTGTCAAACTGAAGATTTAGGACCCGAAGCACGTTGTACCTGTGTGATCTCCTGGGTTGTTATTTCTATTGCCCGTTCCTCTTCACTGCTGTCATCCAGTGTGGGTCTGTTTAGATGTTTATCATGAAGACTGGCTAATTCTTTCATCTTCTGTTTAACCCTGGCAATATCATACTGAATCTAAAACAGAAAGCCCAACAGGAAGAAAGGGAATTAGTTCATGCTTCAGGGGAAAAGGTTCTGACAAATGTTAGACAAAAATCATTGAGAGAAATCTGTAACATAAAAGGCAGACCAAATATTATTAAAGGCCACATAAAAAGTTGACTAAGAAACTGAATATTTTTAAAAGACTTCGAGTTTGCTACTTTTTAAAACCTACTCATTAATCTTAGACAAGACTGCTGATTTCAAATATGCTTCATCAAGTTGGAATAATATTTTTATAATATACAGCATCACTACAAGATTTAGTCAACTTCCAAAAAAATAAATTAAAATTTAGGTCACGCCTTCAACTCTGTCAGAAATTGAATAGCCTCAACTCAACAGTAGAAATTAAATGCCATGCTTTCAACCAAGTAATTAAAAATAAATCTGTAAGGATGATTATGATAGCTATAAAAAGGAGATTAAGCATCTTTCTGCACAATGGGTTCTGTCCACACAAACTGATGAGCCAATATGCATTCTGAGTGTACATTTAAAAAAAGGGTTTTCTGAAAGTCAAGAATAGCTTCACACTCCAAATACTGGATAAAAGGTTTCTAATTAGATGTTTCCAGCATCATTCCCTTGCATTTGTCCAAGTATTTCCAAAACTTGCAAGGTATCTGAACTGAAGAGACAAAAAATTCTCCTGCTAGAAAATACTAACACTTCCTCTTTTCAAACACTGAACTCATCTCCACCATTTTAGGGTCTACTCAACTGGACCCATCACCAGCTTCAAACAAAAATCCAAACTAAAATTCTTCTTTGAATCTTTCTTCCAATACTATTCCTGCTCCGAAACTGACAGAATGGGAGTGACAGGAGTGACAAATCCCTCGGTGGGAAGTGCACTGGATGTGGCAGGGCACAGCACTCACCTCGTCTGCCCCATCCACCCACTTGGGGGGCAGGCGCTTGGTGACGCCGATGGCAGCCTCGGGATCCAGGCTGATCCCCGACACCAGGGCCATGCGGTCATCAGCCAGCTGCACAGGGAAAAGAGACAGCCAATTAGCTTGGTGCTAATTAGATCCAAACCCCTGAGCACCAGAAAAAGAGCAGCTATGCCTTCCCACAGAAATTAACCTCAGAGATGTGTTTGCTCGTGGTCAAACATCTCGCCTCACGGTTTGGTGCTCTGTGCTAATGAGCCACACCCTCCCTCTTCCTGCAGCACCTGAAAGCTTAGAGTTACTCTAAGAATAAATTCTTAGCAAATTTTCCAGAAGGAAAGGTGGTATTGCAGTGAGAGTTTAAGTCATTCTCATGTTGGTGCACTGCCATCAGACAACAATTCACAGCCAGTGTTGCAGCATGGTTCATATGGGGCCTGGCAAGTTTGAAAACTGCCTTTGGGAAAATCTCAGAAAAAACATTTATTGTAACTGCTTGTTCTCAAACAATGTTATTCTGAAGAACAAACCCTCATACAAACTGACATGCATCTCATGGTTAAATTAATGGTTAAATTACTTACTTAGTGATAATTAAATTGTGCTAAACACAAACAGCCAAGGCAGTAGTGCAGATGATCATCAATGATACCTCTCACATTAACTGATTACTTGGGAAAGCCTTCAGACATACACTTCCTATTTTCTCCCAAATTTGTAATTTTCCTTTATCAGGCCTGGAAAGTTTTGTGGTTCCCTACCCCATCCCTTTTTAAAAAACAATCCCCCTTCCTTCCTGAGCAACTCTTTCTTGAAAGCAATTTCTTTATCCCTGACCTTATTTCCTGATCAATAAAGTTTGCATAATTTATGCACGGCATGAAGAATAGTTAATGGCTTCACTGTGCAAAGTCACTCTACCCCACATGCCCACAATAAGTCAGACTGGTTCATACATTTATCTCTTTATAATATAACATAAATGTTATAAACGTTTGATTTCTCTATGCAGCCTGTCCTTCTACACTTCATCCTATACAATGAAATTCTATAAACTAGCAGAATAAAGAAAGATTATTTTAGCTCAGGGATGTAGGCTTGATGCACCATGGCAGAATAAAATGTGAAAAACAATACCTCATCCAGCTCCTGAAGTGATTTGTGGATCCCATCAGCCCCATCCAGTTAGAGACAGCAAAAGATAAAAGGGAAAAAAGAGACATAGGACAGATATAGGGCATGGTCAGTTGAGAAAATACTGATTTATTTTTAAAGCATGATGGTTTACCAAGAACAAACAAACTGGCTTTTAATACATGCTTAATCAATAAATACATCATGATATTGCATTTTACGTCAGCATTTTGCTTAATAAAACAACTTTTAAACTGGCTTTTAATACATGCTTAATCAATAAATACATCATGATATTGCATTTTAAGTCAGCATTTTGCTTAATACACCAACTTTTATAAAACATTTCAGTTCCTTGGTAAACAGCAAGAACATAAGAGATCAAGTGAAGAGCTTGGTTTGTTTTACAAACTAATTGCACAGTGAAGTTTCTAAATACTGAAATGTCAGGTAGAAAAGCTGCAAAAGAATCCAGTGAGGAATGACAGCAAGGGCAGTCTGACTGCAGCACTCAGCATCTACTGGGCTTGGTTATCATTGAGGGGGCACAGAGAAGCTTCTGAAGGACATTTATTGACAAGCACCCCAGTTCTCACAGGATCAAAGACAGCAAAGGACAAAATGCAATGTTCAGTCACTTCTGTACACACTTGGGCTGTGCTCTGCTTTCAGGGAACATCAACCCTGCAGGGATCTGGAAAAATACACCAGGACACGAATCTGCTCCTTCTGTTCATCAGCCCTTGCACTGGGGAGGGGATGTGTGAGCAAAAGGGTATTTCACTCCAAGATTAACAAAGTCAGACCTGAAACTGGACAGAATCCTCGTGGTTTAACAAAGCAGCATCAGCTGATGATCCCTTAGGAGATTCCCCAAGCTTCTGGTGACTCCACTCAGCAGTGGAGGCTTTAACAGGACTGCACTGTTAAAGATGCTGCTTTGGTTGTCTGAGTTTAGGAGTGCAGTTCTTGGCAGAGTTCTCACAGCAAAGGATTTCTCAAGGGGAAAGCTGGAGATGAACTCAGGGAAGCTGAAGTGCTGTGGGCTGGAATTTGCCACCCAGGCCTGCTGGCAGCTCTGCCTGGGGACACCAGCCCAGGGAAAGCTGCAGCCCTGACAGCAGCAGGCACCCAACCCATGAGAGACCAGCAGCTCACAGACACCTCCCACTTCTGGCTGGAACAGATCACCTGTGGGACCCTGGAATGCCAGGAATTACCCCTTTCACCCCCTGCACACACGGACAGCTCCCAGGCACTGAGAGCCTCCACTGCCCTCGAGTGAGCAGCCAGCAAAAACCTTCAATTAATGCCAACAAACACTGCAATAAATATTTGATACAAGTGTATAACGTGCTAAATGCTATTGCACTGGCTGCTGAGTAAAGTGCAGTTTCATTGCTCAGGAGTTGTGAGTTCAAAATATTTTGGAATATTTTTTCAGGTGATATTTTAAAAAGCCCAAGGATCTACAGGAGTGACGTTAAAAAAATGGACAAGGACTAAATGCAGAGGCAAAGCACACAGGTAAAATATAAATTACTGCTGACATTTCCTGTTCTGCCAATGCAATTTAACACACAGTTTCTTAGACACAGGTAATGAAGTTAGCAATGAACAAAGACCCTTGCCAGCAACAGGAAGCATTGCTTTTCCCAACAAAAATGCATTAATGTAAAGCTATTTAGAGTGATGAGACCGCCAGCAGATATTTACTGGTGGCTGTGACAAATAAATGATGAGTTTAAACAGAAAGTGTGAAAACCTGAGCTGCCAAGCAGCCCATCACAGCCTGACCAGCTCAGAACCTGGAAAAAGGTACAGAAACTCCTCTGAACCAGTAACTTTTGGTAGTTTCTGTAAAGAGGAGTTACACTAGAATCTAGAACGCCCTTTTTCACAGATGTGCTTGAGTATTATTTGCATTTAGGGATAAATAAAAAGGGCAATGAACACCAGAGCAACTTATGGAGAAATTTAAGCAATGGACTAAACTACAGCAGTGTATTTAACAGTGCCCACAGTGAGGTGAATAGAAGAGTTCTGCTGTATGAATTTACTTCTTTTTGGCGGTAAGGAGGCATCAAACCCCTCCTGTCAATGCCCACACGAAGCTGTTATCGCTGATTTATTATGCACGGAGCGAGCAGCACACGCAGATCTCTTCTATTCCTTTTACGTGAAGGAGGAGTGGGAAAACAGGAACCACCAGGGTGGGGAGGGACGGGCAGAGGGAGGAAGGTCGGGGGTTTGAGGAGAGGGCTCGGGGGAAGGGGACGGGGCAGGGCGGGCCCGGCCCGGAGCCCGGGGCGCGGCGAGTACAGAAGGATGAAGGGAGGAGACTCACCGCAGCAGCCATGCTACGTGAATTCAGAGGGCTGGAGGAGCCGAAACTACTCACTTGCTCGGCCAGCAGCTGCCGGCTCTGCACCGCGTTGTTCCGCAACAACAAGAACGCGTCCGTGAGACGCCGGGTGGCCATGGCCCCCCGCCCCGCCGGGCCCGAGCCCAGCCCGGGGCCCGCGGCACACGCGGCGGCCGCCCCTCAGAGGGTCGGGGCGGAGACCCGCCAGAGGGCCGTGAGCGGGAGCGCTCAGAGGGCCGGGGCCGGGACGCCCCTGGGCGGGACCGGGACCCCCCAGCCCGGGCCCCCGCGGCCGCCGGGCGCCGCCATCGCCCCGGCCCGCACCGGCACTTCCGCGTTGTGCAGCGCCCGCCGCCTTCCGGCCGCCCGCCCGCGCCGCTCCGCCCGGGACCGCGGCCGCGACAACAGAGTTCCGGTGCTGCGGGGGCCGGGGCAGCAACGCCGGTGTCCGTGTCCGTGTCCCTGTCCATCCCTGTGTCCGTGTCCGTGTCCATCACCGTGTCCATCCCTGTGTCCGTGTCCCTGTCCATCACCATGTCCATCCCTGTGTCCGTGTCCCTGTCCATCACCATGTCCATCCCTGTGTCCGTGTCCGTGTCCATCCCTGTGCCATGTCCCTGTCCATCCCTGTGTCCATCCCTGTGTCCGTGTCCGTGTCCCTGTCCATCACCATGTCCATCTCCGTGTCTGTGTCCGTGTCCATCCCTGTGTCCATGTCCTTGTTCATGTCCATCCCCACGGCCATCCCCACAACCATTTTTACATTCTTCTCCACTCCATCCCCACATCCATCCTCTGTCCAACCCCATGTCCATCTCCATGTCCAGCCCCACATCAACCCCATCTTCATTCCCATCTTCATTCCCATGTCCATCTTCATGTCTGTCCCCCTGTCCATGTCCCATCCCCATCTTCACGTCTGTCCCCCTGTCCATGTCCCATCTATCCCCAGTCCAACCCTTCATCCATCCCCACATCCATGTCCACACCCCATTTCGTTTTTTCCTTCTGAGTCCCTCCCACCCCTTCCTTGCCATTCCCTTTTCTTCCAGTCAATTTTCTCTTTTCCAAACAATGACAAGCGGCCTTTTTTCCCCCCTGATTCCCAACAATCCAGGACGTTCCCTAAAAGTGAACAAGCCATTTAAAACGACGATACAGTGCTTGACTTTTCAAAAGAGACTTTTCAACAGGGTGACTGAAATGGCTTTTCCCAGCTGCTCTGGGAGTCCCGGTGTGGGGCAGATGTGACACGAGGCTCCCTGCAGTGCATCCCGTGCCTTTATTCCAGGGGACAGCTGACAAATTCCCATGGGAACAGCAGTGCCCATGGCAAAGCCAGGGGAGCTGCTGCTGAAGCCTCCAAACCCCCCAAATCAGGCATATTTACACACGGGGCAGAACAGGGACCGTAATCACAACCACGTGTTCTGGAAATGTTACCTCATTTCATTGAACTGCCTGGGCAAACTTGTACCGTGAAAAATAGGGAGGAAAAAAAATTCCCTCTGCTAATTTAAGATATTTGGGGAGTTTTCTTGAGCAGCCCTTCTGCCTCAGGAGGGACCTGAAACTTGGAATTTAGCAAGGAAATAAGCTGGAGCCACGCGAGGCCGAACGCACGCATTTCATTCTTCGTGGTCTGGTGAAATCTGCTTTCACTTTGGCTGCCTGACAGAGCCTTCAAAAATCTCTGTGTGTGCTTCATTTCTTCATGCTAATTTTTAATCTACTGTAACAATTTTTGTACTATGGGAGCAGCTAATGACCTTCCTGCCTTCTCTTGGCACTGCTGCTGTGTCTGGAGGTCGAGGGGAATTTCTCCTGCCATCAGTGGTCTCGCCGTGATCTTCCAGAAAAAACCTTTTGGAATATCTCATTTGGATGGAGAACATGGACCCAGTAGGAACCCCAGTGTGCTGGAAGTTGGTACACAGCAGCAATTAACATATTTTGCTTTCTGATTTTTGCCAGCTTAAAAAAAGTTTTGGATGTTGGGCAGGCTTGGAATTTATGCAGGGGCTATAAAAAAGTATTTGGGACTTGTACACAGAGGGATAAAACTCTTCAAGGAATGGGTCCAGACTTGGTGAATAACCACTTCAAAGTGGATATTAGGAATAAGCAAAGGGAGTGGAAGGAATGGAAAAAAGGATTAATCAAAGAAAACTACATCTTAGGAAGTGTAGGCATAAAGGGAAACGTGCCAGAAGTAAAGCGAAGGTAGATCTAGCAAAGGAAATTAAAACAAATAGCAAAATGTTCTTCAGGCATACATAGCAGGGGAGGAAGGAGAGGAGGGGGAGAGGTGGTGAAAGGGGGGAGGCAGGACACAAATGAATGTATAATATGTAGTGGAAATGTACACAGAGGAAATGAATGCATGGAGACAGAAATTACCTCATGCAAGTGGAACAAATCATCGAGATCATAATGCAGCAATGATTTGGGCTAAATGATCATTACAGGCACCTTTCAGCTGGGATATTCTAATTTCTGACTCAGACATCCACGAGCACTTTGTATCTGGCTGTGTAACAGCATCCCTGCATGAGCAACACAACACAATTTGAGAACAGGAAAAATTCTTCCAGCTTTTAAAAAGAGAAAAATGATTGAAGTCTGATCCAAATAAAATACAAGACTTTGGGATAAATTGAGCAAGAAGGAATAATAGCAGACATGATGGCAGAGAGAACTGGGCTAAAAGGCAACATGGATTTATTTTCTGAAGGTGGACAGTGCTGGACTAACCTGCTGACTTTGGAAGGTTTTCATAACAGATAAGAGCTCGTAGTTCTGTTCTGCCTGGTAATGAATAAATATAGGCTGGAAATGAGAAGAACATGTTCAGCCATCAGAGGAATTGGGTCCTGGTGTGTCCTCCCTACAGGCATGGCAAGGGCAAACAACCACATCAGAATGTTGGACTTGATCTGATCATAAAAACCCCAGATCATAGTTTCTCCTCCTGACACAGCACACATCCCTAAATACATCTCCTCAGTGTGTCCTGGCAATGCTCAGGGCTGTTTCATGCCTGTGCCTAAGCCCACTGCCCTGGCTTTGGAGCCTGTGTCTTCCTTTGCCCTTTTATCTCTTTTTTCATGCCTGTTCTCTGCTGCTGCTCCCAGGGAGGCAGGAGATAGCGACGCTGCCTGCACTGGCACATTCCTGCACCCACCTCCTCCCACAGCCAGGGCCTGGTGGGGAACTTTCCAGTTACTACTGTGGCATTTGGATCTGGCTTCTGGTGGAAAAAGCCACTCCATATTCAGGAGAACATTCTATTTTGAGGTGAATAGATAAGCATACTTTTTTTTTTTTTTTTTTTTTTTTTTAATGGCAAGGTAATCAGAGACACATTTCATACTCCAGCTTTTAAACTGAAAACTCCTTTGCTTGTGCTTAGAAGCTCCTTGACTGCGCTCCTGTCCTTGTATCACTGTTTGGGTGCCCAGGCCATGTGAAGGGCAAGCAGACCTTATGCTCCAGTGATCAGATGAAGGTCAATCCCCACCATGTTTTATCTTGTGTGGTTGAGCAGATGCACAGAGGAGGTGAAATATTGCACTCTTTTGAAGCCTGAGCAGTCAGCTTGTGCCAAATTTGGGATTAACGGACCATGAAGTACATTTTGCCGTGAAGAATCCCACCATCCTTTTGCAGATGGAACATTTCTCTGCCGGAAAAGTTTTTCTGCAGGAAAGTTTCTGGAGAAAAAACCAGCAAAGTGTCTGAGTTACCTCTGTCATTGCTAGAGGTGCATTCTCTGCACAGGAATTGAGGGGCTCCTGGGAAAATTGATTATGTTCTTGCCTTTATTTTGCTGCAGAAGGATTTCAGGTTTTAGGGCTGTCAAACTCTCAGTTTCCTGAGCAGGTTAATCACTGAGCCAGGTTTGTTTGTCCAGGGATCTGGAGCTTCCCGAGGTTTGCAGTGGGTGTGATTCTGCCAGCATCTCTGTAGATGGTGCTGCAAGGCAGAGAGAGGGGAACAAGAACTGCCTGTGCTGCTTTTAAAATTCAGTCCCTTGGTTTCTCAACCAGCTCTTGGTATTCCAGCTTCCTTACAAGAAAATGAGACATAGTTGCCCATAATATCTTCATTTTGATGAGCTATAATCTGAATGCACCCATTGGAAGCATAAACAGAGGAGAGCTGTTATTTTCTCTGGGTTCAAACAGCTGACATTCTGTAACTCTGCCTGCAAAACTGCTGTTGAACAAACTGGCTTTTCATATTGATCTAACTGTACCAGCATTTCAACAGCAGATTGTGGAATCCAACGAATCCAGAAAAACATCTGAAAAAGGGTAATCATTTGGTCATGCAGAGACACTAAATAATGGATGTCAAAATAATATAGAGAAATAAATTCATGTCTCTAAAGGCGCTCAGTCCTTTTTTGCTCAATGTCAAGTGTTGCCTTGAGTTCAGCTGCTCTTCTGCACACTGAAAAATGGTAGAATGGATCCTGCAAATATGTCTGTACTCCTCCCCTGCTACTGAAATGCAATCAATCCAGGTGGAATCAGGTCTTACTCTAAGCTGGGTAGGCAGTGAAGACTGATGTGTCTGCTTGGAGGGTTGGGAGGAATTTTTTAATCAACATTCAGCTGCATGAATTTGGTGTTTACAGGCAGACATACTTCACATACATAATTACACAGGCAACCTTGTTCAAAGGCAGATGTGAGAGGCACAGTCTGTGAGTTTGTACCCCAGTCTCATGACAGACTAATAATGCCTGTGGTACTTAAACAATGGAACAACTCTGTCATCTAATATTGTGCAAAATTCCTTCCCTCAGCTGGGCACTATATTAAATCTTCTGTGTCACCATGGTGTAGGTCACCTCTGCAGCAAAGATAAAAGGTTGCTCATTGTAGACATTTATATCTCTGCTTACCCTAATTCTCTCTCCAGTAGTCATGTGAGGATATTCTGGTTTTAAACGGAGCTATCAAATATAAAAATGTGTTAGTGGTCTCTTCCTTGTAAGGTGTATATCATTTTAGATCCAGGTGGGACTCCTAGCATCATGGATGTGGTTTTTAGCAGAGCAAAAGTTGTGGGGCTGGAGCTTTGGCAGTAATTAGATGTTGATGTGCAGAGATAGTGTGAAATCAAGATGTTCTGTCCCCTAAATGTTTGCTGCTGACCATAGTGAGGATGTTACCCTGTAATTTATCTCACTCTGTGAGTGCCTCCCTCGTGCTTCAGTGCAAGTCAGTCAGCTCAGTCACTGACAGAGCAGCTTTCCCTGGGAGGTCAAACCACCACAGACAACACAGCAGACATTCAAGGGTCAAACAGTACCCTGCCTGCAGTAAGAGAGGAGAGAAATGTGCTGTTTGCATCCTGGGGCAGACTCCCACAGCACTTCCAGTACATCCAAACATGAACAAAATGTAGTCAAAATAAGTAGACAAGAGAAATATTATTATTTCCCTTTTAGGGATGAGATGCTAAGGCATGAGGAGATTCAGTGAGCAGTTCTCTGCAGATATGTGTAATGTAAGAGCTGGCAATAAAACACAGGATTCATCGTTCCTGCCATTTTACAGATGGAAAAACTAAGTCACAGGACAGCAGTGGCTTGCTCAAGGTCGTACAAGGTATTTGTAGCAAACCCAGAACCTGAATCTGGAGCTGCTGAATCCTGGTCAGCATTTTTCCTAAGGGAATCATGGATAAAGAGATTAATGTCAATAATTTCCCTCAAAGCAGCAGAATTTTAGTAAGAGAAGAAAGACTGTTCCAGAAAAATATGCCTCTTCTTGTGTTAGAAAAAGAAGCTTAGACTCCAGTATCCCCAGCAACTCATACCTATGTTCTTGTTATCCTAATTAGTGGCAATGTTCCACTTCCCGAAGGTTTTATCTCTTTAAATTACGTGGGTTTTTTTTTTTTTTTCCAACTAATAAAATTAGAGAAGGCAATTCAGAAAGATGTATTACAGCAGATCATGGTCTGACATTCATTCCAGCAATAACAACTGTTATCAAAGAAAGATCTTTTCCATAAACGTAGGAAACAAGTCAGGCTAATAAAGACATGAATAGGTCTTTGCACATTACAATGTAAAAATAATCAATGAAACAGCGAAAAAAATCAAGTCAGAAAGTCTGCCTAATGAGTGTTATCTTGCACAGAAGTAGTCTGGTTCTGCTGTATGATGACAGCATTTAGCCATAAATCATTCTAAAAAGAGGGAATTTCAGTGCCAGTTGGGAGCAGCAGAGGGCACGTAAGAGTGGGGTCCTGCTGAACAAATTTTCACTTTTTTTGGCCTAGATCTTCCAGTAGGGTGAGGAACTGCACATACTGATTTTCTTAATGAACTGGTGCCCAGTTATTATCAAGTGGGTGTCCTGTGTTGAAGAAATGTTAGATTTCCAGGATGGTTTTCTGTCACTTAGAACCGCTGCCTGCAGCCGCTGGGTCATGCCAAGACTCTGCTGTTTGTGGTGTTTATTGCTATTCTCAGAGGTGCTTGGAAATAGGAAATGATAGAACCTGAGATAAGTACAGAGGTGATGTAAGAGATGATGTGCAAGGAAGGAAACTGGACCAAGCAAAAAAAGTTTATTAGACCAAGGGGAGCAGGGCAGGGAGGGGGGCAAGAGCAGCTGCTGAGAATGGCCATGGGGAGATGATGAAATCCCCTTTCTCCATAAATAGCATCACAGTGGGGAAAAAGACCAAAAAACCCAGAGCAGACCATACATCTGAAATCAGAGGGATTGCAAGGAACATCAGAACAGCAGCTCCAAGAAATGAACTGGTTTTGTTTCTTTCTCTTTTCTTCCTGTTGCCCAGATAAAAGAATTACAGTGTCTCCACTATCTGAGAACTTCCACTCCCCAGAGCCTCATGGGAACGCATCCTCTTGTCCCCAGTTTGAAGAAACTGAGGCAAGGGATTTTGATGCTGATTTGACAGTGTCCCAGTTTCAGCTGGAGGAAGGTTATTTTTTTCTGCCTAGTAGCTGGTACAGTGCTGTGTTTTGGATTTGGGATGAGAATGATGTTGATGTTTTAGTTGTTGCTGAGCAGTGGCCAAGGAGTTTTCATCCTCTCATGCTGCCCTGCCAGCAAGGAGGCTGGAGGGGGGCAGAAGAAACTGGGAGAGGACACAGCCAGGACAGCTGATCCCACAGACCAAAGGGATATTCCAGACCATGTGGCAGCATGCTGGACAAAAAAAATGGGAGGAGTTAGCCAGGGGTGGTGAGTGCTGCCTGGGGACTGACTGGACATTGCTCAGTGAGTGGTAAGGAATTGCTCTGTGCATCACTTGTTTTGTTCATTCTTTTATCATTATTATTACTATTTTCCTTCCTTTTCTGTCCTAGTAAACTGTCTTTGTCTCAACCCACGGGTTTTGCCTTTTTTCCAGTCATCTTCCCCATCCCACCATGGGGAATTGAGTGAGGGCTGGGTGCTGTTTTGCTGCCTGCTGGACTGAAACACAACAATTGTTTTTTCTCCAAGCTACCCTCATTTCATCCCTCTGGATGTCATGGATACCTGATCTTGGATGGCTCACACAGCCCAGACTCCTCTAGCTCACCTCCCCCTGATGTCCCCATGCCTGGCTTTGGGTCAGGACCCCTCAGCTGTTGTCTGTGGCTCCAGCTGCTCTGCAGTGACAGTGAATGCCTCCTTCAGTGACCCTGAGCTCCCCACTCATCCCCACTGCTGGGGGAGGATCAGGATGTGAATGATGTCAGGATGTGGGTGATGTCAGTGGTGGGCAGAGTGGGCAGAGGGTTATTTTGACCCCACACCTCCTTGCTGCTGTGTGTAGGCTGATCTGGGAGGCTCTGTGCTCTCCAGTGTGTGTGCCCCCATCGCTGTGCTGTGCTGCCCTTGTTGTATCCCTGCTGGGAACGGTAGTCCAGGGCCTGTTGGCTGTGTTTTTCAGGGGTGGCCACGTCCCCCCATGCTTGGAATACATCCAACATTGACCACAGAGGACTCAGGAAACTCCTGAGCTGAGTTGCAGGAAAAAACCAGACACCCATGGCTGAATTGTTGCTCCCAAGGGAGGGCTGGATCCAGTCTGTGCCAGTTACTCTGACACAGCCACCTCATTTTCCTTGCATGGGAATGTTCACCCTGGCTTCTCTCCACTGTGTCCCTCTTAAAATCCACAGAAGAGGCTGTCAGAATGAGCAGCAGGAAACACCGGGCACAAGGACCATGGAATCTGGGATCTGCCCGAATCTGCTGTTCTTGGTCCTTCAGTGTCCCAGCTCCCAGCAGTGGCTTTCCCCACCACTGAGAGCATGTGAGAGCCCAGGAGCTGTTCCATAGCAGGGGCCAAGGAAAAGGTCCCACTGCTGCCCTCACTTCCCTGCAGCAGAGCTGTGGAAGGTGTTGGGCTGGGAGAAGTTAGCGAGACATAATTTGGCTCTGCATGTTTTTTTGAGGTATTCTGTCTAAGTAGGCTCAGCAGCTTTGCCTATCCCCATCTCAGTTTCCTGACCAAAGATGAGGTGCGAGGAACTGAACCACATTCCCTGGGAAGAGCTGATAGAGCCTCCCCCGCTTCTCCCCCTCCTCTGGTGCTTCAAACCAAAACAGCTGGAAACTTCTTGTGGCTGGAGATGTGCTGAGTGGCCTGGCTGGAGTTCAGGGAGAGGTAAAGCAATCCCACCCACCAGTAGCAAGGGCTCTGTGCCACCACCAGCCCTTGCGTGCCCTAAATCCTGGCTTCCTGGTAATGGCTATCTCCATAAATACCAGCGGTCCTGCAGGAGAAGGGACTCACATCACTGGGCTGTGTTTTATCGTGTGAAATATGAGGTGTGACACAGCACGCTGGCACGAGGCGAAGCAGTTGTGTGCTGATGTGGTGACACACTTGAGGCAAAACTGGAAAATTTGATCCCTTCCTGCCCACGGTCTCCCAGGCTCTGTGGTGAGGCCTGGTTGGATTTGCTGGGGATGTCGAGGGAAAACGGGACCCGGGGCCAGCACCAGCTGCAGTTCACGAACGTGTCAGGCTGCCAAGTGCCCACCAGGCTGGTGGGTTTGCTGGGCTTGGGCCCTGCCACAGCTGGGTTATCCAGGCTGAGCACAGCCCAGCCAGGTTTGTCCCTGCTGAAGCTCAAGGGAGCTGAAGAACCCTGAGCTGGTCTTGGCACTGTTCTATCAGAGACGACTTTGGCCAGTTGTTAGTCTGGCTCCAGATCCAGCTCAAAAGGTCTCCCTGCTGCACCAGTTACCCTGTTCTCCTCCCTGTGGGACCAGGATTCATTCCTGTTGGATTGAAAACAACAGAGCTGCTAAAGAACAACAAAGCAACAGTTGCATTTGATTCTCCTGATCCTGCAGAGTGACAAGGACCTGTGAACACATTCCTGTGCTCCCTGCATTTGCTTCTTCACCTTTCTCTCCCTCACTTCTGTTTCTGGGTAACTTTTCTCCCATTTTAAGCATGATGGCAGCTGTTTTACAGAGATCAAACCCCTGGACAAGGAGAACTTGCCCTCTCCTGCAGCACAGTTGTTAGTCTCTTCCTGTTTCCATGGCCCAGGGATAGACTGATACTGTCCATTAATGGTCACAAAACCATATCACTGTGGTCAGTGCAGTTGTAGAACCAGAACTGCATATCTAATCTTCATGAGGTCTGACAGCAGAGCAAACACAGGGAGCAGGCACAAAATGCTGGGGAATGACAGGAGGAATCTCCTCAGTGAGATGGCTCCTGTAGCTCCAAGCAGTCCTGCAGATCCATCTCCCTCCAAGTGCCACCCCTGATAATTGCCTGATACCTGTAGCTCCAAGCAGTCCTGCAGATCCATCTCCCTCCAAGTGCCACCCCTGAGAGTATTCCAGGCAATTATCTTGGGGTTCCCATGTGGATTTTGTAAAACTAATGTCAAAACCAGCCCAACAAAGCCACACAACAGATGCTAATTTCTGTCAGCTCTAGAACAGCACTTGCACAGGGAAATGAGGACCAGCAGTGCTCCCTTGGGTGAATGTGTACATACACACTCATCCAGAAAGGTTTCTGGCTTTTTATGTAATACAAGTGTCTTGAAACAGATCTGTTTGCTCAGAACAGCAAAGGATTAATGAATAATGTGCAATTAAAGCCTGTACAGGAGGTAGCAAGTAAGAACAGCTCCAGCTTTTCTCCCTTCCCAGGATTTGTTTCATGTGCACATTGAGGAGTTCTTGTTTAAACTAATACCACTCTTTCTGTTCTTTGGGACAGATTTCTGGTGTTGACTGCAGAGAGGAGCAAACCCAAGGATTTTTGGAGCCTGTTTTTCCAGGCTGGGTTATTGCCCAAATGGTGAGAACATGGATGTGGACTTTGTTTCTATTTTGCTGTTGGCAAACCTGGGCACAGGGTTTTCCATGCACAGAGCAATGGAGAAGCAAACCTTTGGCTGACAGTGACACAAATAACACTTGAGTCTGAGCCCTCACCAGCAGATCAAGACCTCCATATCACTAGAAAAATGTGCTGAAGTATTCACTGCACATACTGTTCTCCCTCAAAGGAACAGAAGTGTGCACATCATTAAAAGGAAATATTTTATGCTGATCATTCCCACATGCCTGCTCTGTATCTATCTGGGTTCTTAAGCAGCACCCATTCTGCACATAATGTCATGCATTTACGTCTCACAAAGAAGATCAGACCACCTCAGGCTAAGGAATTGTGTTCTGGGTCCTGATAAAACCATTTTATGGAGATGAATAACTTGTGTGGTTTCATGCTTCCTTTCCCTGAAATGCCATTAGATGAACACCAAGTGCTTTTGTATTTATTTGAGGGAATTTCCTTTTAGACTCTGCAGGCAGAGAAAAAAAATGGGCACTGGAAGGGAGCTGGGACTGAATTATGCCTCTGACTGGCAGTGCCTCAGCCAGAGCCCAGGAGCTCGGCTTGCTGCCTCATTTATATCCATCAGAGGTGCCATGAGCTGCAGGCTGGGATAAGTTACCTCGTCTGCAGGACTGAAATACCACATCAAAGCACCACGTGGATCAAAGGTGAAAGCAACAGGCATTCCCATCTGGCTCATCTTTCAGACCTTTCTCTCCCTTTGGTTTCCACTTTGGATCTGAAAATGCAGCCTGAGCGCTGCCTTTCATGAGCCTCCGTTCCTCGGGGCACGGGTGGGATGGAGCGTGGATTTCCTTGTCAGCAAGCTCTGTGGGGCTTGGGGTTTGCAGGGTTTAGCTCTCAGGCATCACTGATGGGAAAGATCTATCATTTTGAACAAGGCAGAGGAGACTGATGGAGTGGGAGCAGCAGAGCAGAGCTCTCCCGCCCCAGGTACACAGTGGAGTGCAGATCTACAGAGAGCAGCTTGACAGTGAAGCACCAGAATTCATCTGCAGCACGTGTCCTCCCAGGGAATCAACCCTGCCATCCAGGACTTTATATAAAGAGACACTAAAGCATCCTTGAGCCTTGGAGGGGACACACTCAAACACACAGGGTAAAACTGAGAAGGCCACGTCCACTGACACGCAGGTCCCAGTGGCACTTGGAAGCACCATGAAAATTTTTATGCTAAATGAAGTAAATGTGGAAGTAAATGGCTTCAGAAACTCAGAAAGCAGCCTTTCATCCCACTGCTGTGTGATTTCTGTCACAGGAGGCAGATGAAGCTTTGTTGCTCAGTCGCTATGAAAATCTGGATTTTAGCTCTTCCACACTGTAGGTTTATTCTGCAGTGTTTCTTGTCAGTGGGAATCAGAGTCTGCACAGCATGAAGGAAAGGCCTCATGACCTGAAAAAAAAATCTTGATTCTGACATTTTCCATCATTCAGACCCTTTCACTCATGTCACCAAACTCCTATTGAGTCCCTAGTGGCTGTCTCTGGGTGGAAGTGTCTCTGTGATAGATGTTCTCAGCTGTGTATTCCTGCTGTACTTTGGTGTCAGAATCAATAGATGTGCTTAAGTGGGATTTGTGGAGATGCCTCCTGGATTCAGAGCTCAGTGCTACTGTGTAGGGCCTGAGCAAGTAGCTTTTGAATCCCAGACCCTCCTATATCTGTGGGTTCATGTAAAATGAAATATCACATTATGTTAAAGCTGAGCTGGATTCCTACATGTCAGGGTTGATCCCCGAGGTTTATAAAGCTGTTCAGACTGGCAGCAAGATGAACAAGGCAATTGTATGGTTCTTTCCCCTGCTCCAATCTGCAAAAGAAAAACATTGTGACTCACCAGCCAGAGAAGTTGTACTTTCTTCAGCAGGAAGCTTTGCAGATTCTCTGCTCCCAGATCTCGTTACACTCTTCCATCCCACCACTCTGGAAAAACTCCCACGGAAAGACAGGCAGATATTTTAATCAAGAAATGGCCCTTATTTCCATTAGCAACAGCTGTTTTCCTTTTAATTCAATTCTCCATTCTGCAGTCTGTTTATGAAAGCTGCCATTAATTACGTTTTTCATCAGTCAATGTTCAGAGATGGCTAATGGCCCAGCACACCTAATTAGTCCTTCATGTATGATAATGTTTCATCAGGTCTATGGTTAGTGTGCAGGGCAGATATCCGCTGTGCAGGGGCGCGGGGCTGCCGGGCTCTCCGGGCTGGGACGGATCCAGTTACAGCCGCTCCTGCTGCTGCCACAGAGCTGGGGCTGTCACAGCAGCGACTGCCAGCAGTGCCTTCCAGTGTCACTCTGATGCCAGCATCAGGGTGAAGAATTCAAGCTGCCTTTGGAAGCTCTTTGAAGACAGGGAGTGCAGGGACTGGAATTACAGCTACCTTTGGGGTTTTTTTTTTCCTAGTGATGGACTCGATAAGTGTTAGTGATGGCTAAATTCACTATGTTAGAGTGCCTTCCTTTAGCTTCTTCTGTGCAGAAGCCTTCTGGTCATCCTTGCCTAGGTATTCTCAGTTGATCCATCTGTCTCAAGCTCAAAGCTGGCTGCTTGTGATGCAAAGTGTTGCCTTCGTTAATGACACTGTGGAGACACTGGCATGACTTAAACTTATCCAGTGATGCACCTGGGTTTAGGCAGGTCTTTGGTTACATATAGCCAAAGGTTTGACACAACTGTCCAGAAACTATGGGCATGGAAACAACTCATCTTTGTTCAACAAGATGCAGGAGTAGGTTGAATGAATTCTTCAAATACCTTAACGCTGGAGCTGGAGTCTGAACATCACACTCAGCTGGAACTTTGCCTTTATTTTGAAGGTGTTTGCAGCTGCAAAGAATAGCAGTAGTTATTGGCAGGTAGCCTCAGGTAAGAAACATTTCAAATCCTCTGGTACAGAGATAGTTTTTGAAAACTATCCCCACCTGTCACAGCCGTGTATTGCAATCCCATCAGCGTGTGTGCAGAGCTGTCTCTGTGCCCTCGCCCAGGCTGTCACCTGCAGAGTTCAGGGCATTGTGGAAAATTGCACGAACTGAGTAGGGACATGTTTTGTTTATCTTGGTAGGAAAGTGGCAAACGACCAGAGCAGGATTTGCAGTGTGTGTTGCATAAGGCAGTCACTCACCTTCAGCCCTTCCTGTGCCTGGGGCAGTCCGGACCCACGATCCCTCTTTGCTCTCTTCATTTGCCTTTGCTGAGAGCCCCACGGGAGGCTGCAGGGAAGTCAAACTGATGCAGCAGCATTTGCTGTATGTAATAATAACAGTGTTCAGCAGTGAGACCACCTCGCTGTGTCTGAGTAATGAGAGATGCTCTAGTATTCTACCTGATGCCACAGGTACTTCTCTGTCCTGCAGAATCACACCAGGCTTATGCAGAGGTTCTCTGGTGCGTGTTCAATTGGCCAATTTCTGACTGTGTGACCTCACTAAATTAAAGCCTTTTGACTACTGGAGGAATGAATCTGCCATGCTGCTAAACAGACAGAAGCTTTTTCACAAGACATCTGCTCCCAAAGCAAATGAAATCTGCTTTGATTTTCATGGCCTGTCGAGGGATGAGAGCAGCACTGCAAGGAAGCATACAGGATTGGCTCAGAAACAGTTTAAAGTGGGATACAAGAGCAGCCCAGGTGCTGGCATTTGAGAGGAGAAAGAGAAAATGCAAGTGACCTGTTAAAGAATATGTCCTACTCACAAAGCATCCAGGTCTCATGCTGCAAAGGGGTATAATTGCAGACAGAATGGGTTTAGAAACAGAATAACTTGGCATTTAGTATTACTCTGACCTAACAGGTTTTTTTTGGCAGGGGAAGGAAGGCAAGTGTCCTACTGTTGTTCATTGTTCGGTTACCTCTTTGCTGGCTGTTTGATCACCTCAACTTTGAGCTCTCCTCTGAAATGTCTCAGCTGGAAAATGCTGGATTTATGGACCTCTTGCAATGGTGATATAAGAAATGTTCTCTCAGGGTGTTATGGTCCTGCTGTCAAGGCCTTCCCTGGAATCCCAGAGTAACTCTGGTGCAGCTGATGGGTTACTGTCGTGTAAGTGAAGGCAGCATTCATCTCCTGGACATCACCTTTTGGCCTCTTCTGTTGGCAAATGAACCTGATGTAATATTGCAAAAACACATCCTTTGAGTGAAAGTGATAAGAAAGACAAATGTTTGACTTTAGCCAGGGAATTTAAAACTCAGAGTGCTTTGAAGATTGCTGAGTTCTGTGCTGTGTTAGTCGTCCGTATCTATCTAAGAAAACACTCATTTCATCACAACTGGTGACATAAATTCAGACTTGTGAGCAAATGGCTAGGTTGAGTTAAATCACCTCTCTATCTGCTAATGGCATTTTTGCTTTTGCTTCATGATGAAGGTTATCTCCCTGTTTGGAAATTATAACCTACAACTGTTAGACAGCATTATCTGCAGACTTGGGTGAGATAATTTGTATGAAAAATCCAGGGAATCTGGGGCTTATTGGCTTCCATTCACATGAAACTGAAACTCTTTGGGTCTCCATCTGCCCTCACATATTCCTGCTGCTATACAGTGGGGAAGGAATAGCAGCTGGCAGATGATGGATAGCAAGGCTGCAGCCCAAACTAAGGTTAGCAGTGACATCACTGATAGAAAGGGAAGCAGCTTGAGCTGTTTATAAAACTCCAGTTGGGAAGTTTGCCCCAGACTGCATTAGCCTCTGTTCGCTGCCTACCCTGCTTTTCCCCACTCAAATTCCAAGCTCCTTCAAGGGAAACAAACATCTGCAGAGACACAATGTTAATTGTTCTGCCTAGGGCTGCTGTTTACATTTTTGGTGCAAGCAAGTCAAAGCATGTCAAGGCTATCCTGATGGCTAAAACAAGCCAGAAATCTTGTTCCGGCTGAAATAACACGGGGCTGGATTCTGATCTCGCCTACCAAACCTTCTGGGATTGGCCATGGAGGGTGGAAATCAGAACCTGTACAAATCAGAGGGTGCAAAAAAAAGTAGCAGAGAGGTAAGAGGGGGAATGTGCTAGAGTCACCAGGGAAACATCACAAGGTTAATGCAGTTTTCCATTATCTGAAAACAGGGGGATTACTCTGCATTTGTAAGCTTAAAATTGCCAGCTTTCCTGGGTTCTGCTCCCATCATAGTCCAGCCTAATGGCTCCTTATCAGAGATGATGAATCGCTCTTGAGCCTACACTTTGGTCCCTAATTTCCACTTTCCTTGCATCTGTTTAAAGTCCTTTTTAATTTTAACACGTACAGCAGCCGCTGAGCCGAGCGTGGCCCTGGTGCTCACAGTCATCCTGGTAATTACCGTGCTCACCAGGTCCCTTTAGGATGCAATTTCAATGGGGTGTGACTTTCACAATATTTTTTTTCTTGTTGTTGCTCGAGCCACTCCAGGAAGGAACTGTTAAACACGAGTCTCAGCAGGATCCATCATGACTGAGGACAGAACAGAATGTAATGAAACAGGGTGAATACGTGTCTCACTGAGCAGGATATGTTCTCTTATTTATATGGTTGATAAAGCTTTGGCTGAGGTTCAAAAAGGTGTTCAGCTTTCATCTCTCTGTCTTCCTTCCTCCACTCCCCTAAATATTAATGCTGCACTCATACCTCCCATATTCGTGGCTACTTTAATTGTTTACAGGTTTTTTTTAATAAAGGCTCTGACCTTTTGCCTGTGCAGTTGCACAAGCCCTTCCCTGTGCTCACACCCGCGCTCCCTCCATCGCACTTTGTCCTTGGCTTCCCTGCGCTCCGAGGGGCTGGGAGGGAGCAAAATCATCACAAAATCACCAAATCACCACAGCAAAATCACCAAATCACAGCAGCAAAATCACCAAATCACCACAGCCGGCTCCGAGGGGCTGGGAGGGAGCAAAATCATCACAAAATCACCAAATCATCACCACAGCAAAATCACCAAATCACCGCAGCCACAGCTCTGGGAGCGGTTTCCTTGCTGAGCACAGGGAGGGACCGCAGCGTCCCGGCTGGCACGGGGCCGTGCATGGGCAGTGTTGTGTTGGTGTCCCCTGTGCCAGGGCCTTTGGCACCCTGGGCTTGTCTGAAATCACACTTGCTGCTCTGATCCTCTCCTTTGGGCTTGGGGAATGTGACGAGGCTGTGAAGGAAGCTGTGGTTGTGCAGGAAGTGTGTGCCAGCGCTGGGAACTGAAGTCACATCTCCTGAGTCCCACCTGCTCCATTAACCATGAACCATTTCCCTCAGTGACTGAGTACAACAAGAGTGTCTTTTACATTATTTACTTGCTGGGAGAGCAGGGGCAGCTCTGTGAGGATGTAATGTGGCAAAGAAATGGCAGCAGGATTGTGAGGTGCCAGCTGACAGTGGGAGGAAGGTTCTGTGGGTCAGGGTGAACTTGGTGAACCCCAAGCTCCTCAGCAAGCACCGTTTAAAGCTGAGTTCCCAGGTCAGGAGGAGGTGACAGGGCATCCAGTGATTGTCTATCCACAGGGATATCTATGCCAGGAGCAGTGGAAGGACGTGTAGCTCCTGCAATGCTGGCTGTTTCTTCCTGGCACCAATTGCTCCCTTCATGGCACCCCATGTCTTGAGACACATTTCACAAAAATTGCAGCAGCTGGGAGTAAATCAATCACACTGCTCTGCTTTGATCCTGTGCTCTGCTGTTTCTGTAGCAGCCAGCAGATCGTGAAATTCTCCTTTATCACCTTTTTGGCTATGTTTGCGGTGCAAAATTATGGTACGTGAATTAGGGCCTGTGTTTATGAAAAGAGACAAGAATGATTGATATTTATATGAGCATGAATTAAACCAGTATTTTTAATTCTATGGCAATTAATTAAATCAGGGCAGTGACAAATAAGAGCATAGACATCCAATTAGGGGCTGTTGTACAGGCATATGGAGAAAATAAAGAAATTTTTCTGATGAAATGTGATTTGGATCAGGCCCTTAAGAAGGACTACACTTTCTGCTCCAAATAATTATTAATTTGATTGCTATCAGAACAGGAATTTACTGCAGTGTCTCTGCCCAGCCTGTCCTCTCCATCTGAAGAGGCTTGGGTTCCTGTCCTCCTAGAAAAGACTGTGTATATACAACTAGCAAAAAGCTGTGAATGAAAAACTGCTACAACGTTCCCAGTTGGTAGCTGGGAAGGAGTTTGTAAGTGATGCAATTTAATGTTTATTTTTCTTCAGAGTTGAGCACTTTTAGGGACATCCCCGACGCGCAGGGAGAGGAGCTGGCTGGTGATCTGACCCAGCTCTACGAGGGACCAGGCAGCACAGAGAGTCTGTGAGCAGCCTCTGCTCCTGGTCCCGCTCAGCTCGCCAGGCACTCGGATTATTTTGCTTTCCCCTAAGCGATCTCACGCCGCGCGGAGGATGCTCGGTTCCAGGAGCATCTACATCTGTGTTGGGATCTAGATTTCTCTTTTTTTATGCCTCAGGCTATAATTTGTGGGGCTTCTTTGGCAAAAGAATTTATTTTATGAGCTATACACACACACCGCAGCAGCACCACGCTTGCCCTGGCTGTGTGGGAGCACACAAACTTCTAAAAAATGGATTGTGGTGCCCTTCAGTGAGAAGGGAGAATTCCAGCCCTGGGATTTTGATAATGTCGGAAGCAGGGCAGGAGGCAGCGATGCTGCTGGGGCAGAGGAGTGTGAGCGGGCTCGGAGCAGGGGCCCCGCGGGGGCGGACGGAGCCGGGCACAGCCCCGGGGCCGGGCACCGCTCCGCGCTCCGCATCCCGCCAGCGCCGACCGTACCCACAAAGAATTCAGGAAAATAAAAGGAAACCATGCTTACGTTTGGGTTTTCATGGCTGGTTTTTTATGGATGGGTTTCTACATCTTTCTTTTTCTTGGTCATGAAAGCAGTCGGGCTGCCCAGCAAATCCAGATCTGAATTCCTTAGCCTGGGAGGCATTTTGTGCAGTCTAATGTCTACCAGCATAAGACCAAGTTAAGAATCATGCACTAGTGATCTTCATTTTCCAGGCTTGTAATTCTGGCTTTACTGGAATGAAGGACAAAGGCACTGAATAAGTAAAAGAAAAGCAGGGGGGGTGTGTGTGTGGAATCCATATGGAATGGACGCACTGGTTGAAACATCCCATTTCCTGAAAAACTGATTTTGAGGTATCTGTCAAAGCAATCCCTGTATTTCTTATGATTATTATATCACATGGCCTTGGCATGGATTTTGGGTATTTCGGGAGGACCACCCAGAAGTGGGCCAGGTTTGGTTATTGGATTTACTAAACAGAACAAGAAGCACAGAGCTCCTGCCTGCTGTTCAAAAATAATATCGCAAGGGAAGCAAACCACAGGGAGACCACAGGGAGGTGAAGCCCATTTTCCACTTGCTGAGGGAGCTGCCCTTGCTTGCTGCAGAATGCAGTCTCCATATGCTGGGAATGATTCCCAAAAGTACTCCATCCTTGCCGACTCTGCTTCCTTTCAGAAGCTGCATCCACTGGGATGTAGGGTGAGGAAGTGGCTCTGAACAGGATACTCTGGGGTGTTTTCTCTGTGCAGTGAGGTGGAGAGAACAGCCTGTAAGAGAAAACACCAAATGGTGTTGGAGTAGAACAGAGAAAGCCTGTTTCTCCCTGTCAGTGGTTCTCAAGTTATGGATCCTGGACCACCCGATGGCCAGAGAGAGCTTTCTGGGCACAGCACACAGCAGAAAGGGCTGCTCCTGTGCCAGACATGCCTCAGGGCTCACTTGGCTCTTGCTCCCTTCTTGCCTCAGCCAGTGGGATGGAGAAGAGGAAGACAATGTGCTGATGGAGAGAAGGGAGAGAATTTTCCTCTCCCTAAGAAGCCATTGAAATGGAACAGTAGTGGCTAAGCTGTGGCACACAGGCGGATGAGATGTGTTGGTGGAACAAACCCCAAGGGATCTGGAGGGACCAGTGGGATCTGGAGGATCTGCTGCCTGTGTGGTGTGTGGGCAAGGTTTCACCACCCACTCATCTGTGTGGGTCACTACTTAAGGCATCAGCTGAATTAAATGGTGTTCCAACATGCATGGACTGATAGAGGTGCAGTGCTGCCACAGCTCCGCTCAGGGGCAGAAGCCAAAACTGTGACCAACAGGCCACAATATGCCAGAATCTGTGGGCACTGAGCACAGGGATTTTTGCCTACACCAAGTCACAACATGTTTTGCAGTATCAGCATTGTTAGGTGCTGGTATGAATGGGAAGGAAAGAGGCAATGCAGATCTTTAGCTCTCTGTGCATTGACTAAGTGACTACTCTTTTCAGCTTCTCAGAAGTTAAAGGGTTAATGAGAAAAGCTTCCTCCCCTGACCTCTCTCCCGCAATGCTCTTGTTGATTTCTCCGCCTCCTAGGCATGATTTTTGTTTGGGAATGAAATGTGCTTACTCATTGATATGCATTTATTACATGGACACGGTGTTTGGGTACATCATCCATCAGTGCAAATGTCACACTGTGCAAAAGCCCTGGGTCCAGAGTGACAGCTGAGTTAGTGCCTGTGCTCTGGAGCAGCCCCCTTGCCAAGATTCTGCAGCTGGACGGTTTTAAACAGAACTCAGTTATGAAAAGATCCACCAGAAAAAGAGTCTGTGGTCACAAGTTGCTCCTGGGGAAGCTGCCAGCTCCTGTGGGCCACTGGCCCCCTCGTGGGGACACCGAGGTGGCCACGGAAGGGCCACAGAGGGGGCTGTGATCACAAGTGTTCCCAGCTGATCGGTTTTTGACTTCTCCTGCAAAATGACTCATCACTGTCCTTTCTGCTGAACTGAGTTGAAAGGTGCTGGTGCTAATTCTGCTGCCGAGCTCGGGGCTGTGGATTAACCGGCACAGAAGCCTCATCACTGTCACTTCTCTTGCTGGCTGGAGCCCAGTTTGGAGGAGCAGCCTTTGGTGCACAGCAGTGATGGCACACTTGCTTAGGCAGATTCATTTCTCACTGTGCTACGTGCTACTTCTGCCTTTATTCTGCTGCACAGGCATCTGTGTTTTTTTTTTTTTTAACAACGATTTGGGGTTTTCATGGCAACAGCTGTGAAAGCCAATGGCACTCATACAAGTCAAACTTCAAGCAACACTCTGCAGAATACACAGAATACTCTATTTTAGTGCACCACATCATTAATTAGGAGAGACAGACTGGGCAGGTTTGGAAAATATGATCTCTAGTGTTCAATTTTTAAATAGGATTTTGAAGTGGCCATTGAGATTCTCTGCAGTTTCTGCACATAAAGGAAAATACAGCTAGAAAAATTAGGTCATATATTGATTAATCTCAGAACTGAAATAAATTATTTGTATTAGTTACCAGCTGACTCTGTTTGTGATAGTTCTCCTGGCTATGGTCTTATTAACTTAATGTGGTAATAACAGGAGGAAAGAGAGGGATTGATGGCGTAGGAACCCTGAAAATCTGAAGAGTTGCTAAATTTATCCCAGTAATTTTGTGCTTAGAGCAATCAGGAATTTCAATTTTCATTCATGTAATTTATAAAATGCAGGTATTGTGCATGGCAGGAGTAATTTCCTTAACCCATGTGGTGAGACATTCTCACTTGAGAACTCCAGTGTGTCACCAGACAGTGTCACCAAGGATGGAGCTACAGTGGTTCAGGTGACAACAGGAAGGGCTGATGCCTATTTAAAACCTGTGCTTTTATAAATAAAAGGTGATCCTATAATTATTAATTTAGAAGCTTATTTTTCTCCAATCATGCTCTCTTTTTTTCCCATTTTTCTTTAGGCTGTGTTATTTTCCTTCTAAAATTTTTAACTGAATCTTTTCTGCTTACATTTCTTTTCGCTTGAAATGTTGGGTGGGTGATTTCTAAAGGTAACCAAATGTCAACATTATCTCTGCTTCAAGTGAAAATGCAATTAATACAAAAATCTGCAGATTTCTAATATTTTTTTAAATATTAGAAAGCCAGTATTTTTCCCAAAATTGTATTGGATCCAACTCCCATTTTGGATTTGGAAATGCTTTCAGTGAAAAGATTCTAACCAACCCGATTTATTTTTAAAGCAGCAATGATGTTTGCAGTAGGCTGTAATTATCTTTAGTTCCAAGATCTTTGATCACAGTGTGTTCACATCTAAATCTGAGTTGGGATCTAGATTTCTCTTTTTTATGCCTCAGGCTATAATTTGTGGGGCTTCTTTGGCAAAAGAATTTATTTTATGAGATACACACACACACCGCAGCAGCACCACGCTTGCCCTGGCTGTGTGGGAGCACACAAACTTCTAAAAAATGGATTGTGGTGCCCTTCAGTGGGAAGGGAGAAGGGAGAAGGGAGAATTCCAACCCTGGGATTTTGGTAATGTTGGAAGCAGCATCAGGTGAGCAGCAGATGTTTGAGGTTAATGACTGCTTTGTGGAAATCAGTGTGCTATGGAATTTGATTCTTGCATAAAAGAATAATATAGACATAAAACTGGGAATTTGGAGATAGGAGTGGTCTGAGAGCAGTGCTCAGGGCTGACCAGGTGGGATGGATGCCTCATGTATTTCTTTAACCACACTGCAAAACCACTGAGGCTCTTCAAGATCTGGCTGAAAAATACGCAGAAATAATTGCAGAAATGGTCCAGTTGTTCAGCCGCTCTTTTGCAAGAGATTTCTGTGTCTGTAGGAGTATTCTCTCCTGTTTAGCTTTAATTTGAGTCCCTAAAATAGACAGCTCATCCTGCCAGACTCCCACGGAGGGAGCTGGGGCTGCTGCACAGGCTGAGTCAGGAGGACAGAGCGGTGCCTGCCTGGTGGATCCGCAGCACCCACAGCGTGCTGTGAACAGCCCCCATCCCTTCTGTACAGCCCTCAAAAATGGAAACACACCTTATCTCATTTCCACTGGCCAAACCATAAGATTCCCAGTGAAAACTGTATATTGGAGTGTAGCTGGGACTGGGATTGCTGGTCTCAATAAGAATCCCAGGTTTCTCTGAACTCTTGGGTACATCTGTACTGCCACAAGTCAGCTACAGAGTGTAACATGAAAACCTTTATTTCTCTGTTCCCAAATTTGATTATAGGACTTTTATATTCAAACATGCTTTTCCAAATAAATAATTTAAGCAAGGCTAATATGTCTTTTCCTGATCACCATTATTGTGATAATGGATGATGAATACAACTGTGTTCCTGAATTACTAAATCTTGGGAAACTAAGGAAGCAAGTTTTAGCTGTATCTGTTTTTTCATGTTAAATCTGTATAATCAAGATTGCACAGCCTCAGAGCTTACCATCCTCTACCAGGCAAAATGATTTAATTTCTGCTGAAATCTTAAATCATTGTCTGTTTATAGAAGAATGCCAGATGACAGGAGCAGCGAGAGGTAAATGGGAGGATGCTGGATGCTATCAGTTTTGACTGAGAAGGCACAATAAATCTATTTCTAGCAAGAAGAGAACTGTGCTGCTGGTGAAATGCCATTATCCTGCCTCTTCCAATATGTTTTCACCTGATGGATCAGAGGAGAAAATATCGGTATTAGCACACAACAGATTTCCCCTCTGAGTGAAAGTGACTTTATATCAGAAACACGTGCTAAAGATGTCTTTTGCATTCCTGCTAATTTCTCAGATCCAGCCTTGGGCATATGCTCCTTATCTAATCTTGACTGCTGCATTAAACCAATGTCTGCTATTCTACTTTATCCTGTGTGTCATTGCAGACATGGTTTCTATTTTCTTAGCACTTCACCAAGGTAACATGTAACTGCTTGGAAAATGTTAACATCTGCGAAGGAAAAAAAGAATCAAAGGAAAGGAATTAATCAAAGCCTTGAGATTTATGGGCTAAATCCTTGGACTTTGGGCCAGGTAGTAGGTTTGTTTCTCTGCTGAGGCAGCTTATATGCAGATGCCTGAGCTACTTCTGGTGAGGTAAAAGGAGACTGATAAACCTGATTTGAAATCCTGAAGACAGGGATTTCTACCAAGGGTACTGTGGATGGGTCACTTGGTGGGAAGGCAGCAAGTGGTGGCACAGAAAGAAGTGGGAAAACCTCTGGGACATTCAAGAGCTACAATCAAAATTGCCTTTTGATAGCATCATGGTTTAGTCATTAAATCTCTGGTATTTTTAGACAGGATGAGTTGCTGTGCCACATACAGAAATGTAGTTGGGCACTTGCATTACTGCAAGACACTTCACAGTTACTCTGCCTCTGACCATTACTGTCATTATAATTATGATTGTTGTTATTATTATGTACTTTGGAGGAATAACAAGATATTAAGATTTGGAATGGAAAATTCAAAGTTCCTGGAAATGTTTCACTGTTCACAGATTACCTGCATAGCTGTGGTTTCACAAGTACCACTGGTGCTTTGACAGTCGTGCTGTTAAATCTGCTGGAGACATACATTCAGACTGGATTCCCATTACTGGGAATGATAGTGGGTGTCTGGAATGGAAATTGTATGTTCTTTTGAAAGTTTCAGTTGTCACTATCCGTTACTTGCAGCATTAATATTGCAAATTGCAATCCGATGTAGAAACATAAAGGGATTTACTACTACAGAGCTGGATGTGTTATGTGATGTAGTGCTGTGATATTAGACAATGTGACATTTCATGAATAAAACAAAAGATCTTACAGCACTCCTTATTAAGGGGAAAAAGTGCTTGAAAATGGTCACATTTACAGGGCAACTCTCTGAGGACTATTTCAAATGCTAGAAATTTTATGATGGCTCTTAAAAATCTAATTATGTACTGATAGAAATTAATAAAATCCACAGGAGCAAAGATAAGAATTAATGAAATAAGATCAGTGAAGCTATAATGCTAATCAACAGGATTTATATTAACATCTTAAAGTCATAATAAAACACCATCTAAAGGCACACAAAACCTGGTGAATGGAAGTTGAAAGAAAAATGTTGCCACAAAGTAATAAAGATATTTCTCTTCCTAAGGTTAAGCATATTTTATCAGCCCAAACCCTTGCTCGGCACAGTGCAGAGAGGGGAGGCAGCAGTAAATAGCTATTCTTGATTTTTCAGGATGACTGTTTGTGGGACTGAGCACTCTCAGGGGTGGTGGCCAGAGGTGAAGCATGGCCAGCAGAGCCTCTCTTGGACACCCTTCTCCTTCCACGTGTCCCAGCCAAGCTGCCTGGATGTTTGGGAATGGTGATGTGCAAACCTTTGTGTTAACACCCTCCTCCTTGTGCTGCTGCACGAGGGGGCAGGACCTGGCCAGAGTGGCCCCCACGATCCATCCTGCGGGTCTAGACAGAGGTGGTGCCTGTGGCCACCTCAAAATTTGCCTGTGTGGTCTGGGATATCCCCTAAATCCAGCACGGTGCTGATGACGTGACCCCAGCACCCAGCAGAGTGGGCCCAGGGAAGCTGTGGAGCTGGGGTGGAGCTGTGGCCCCCAAATTCACTGCAGCTGTGGTTCAAAGTGTCCCCCTGGAGCTGCTGGGGGGCTGCTCCCAGAGCTGGCTCAGGGTGTCAGCCAGCAATGCACCAGGGTAAAAAGGATAAGCTACCACCACACTGACACGTGCAATGCAGGGAGAAAAAGCAAGATGTACTGGTATAAATGCATCAGAATGAAGGTGCACAGGGGGGATGAATTTAAATTACAAAAAAAGAAAAAAATATTCTGGAATCTTCCCATTTCAATTCTTCATGCTGCAATAAAATGTTTCTTAGAAAATGCTTGTGCTTGCTTTCAGATGCAGGTGAGCAGCAGAGCTGGCTTGAAGCCCAGCCTGGAGTTTGTTTTTCTGTAGATGCAAGCACTGTCCTCGTTTGCCACTCCCCATGCAGCCCTGGGCATTATCCTCCCCATTATTTCAGTACCAGAGAGCTGTGGCTCTCCGTGGAGGGAATATTGTCCTGGCTGAGCTCAGACTCAAGAGGATTTTGGCTTTTAAAAGTTGCAGTATTGTTGACATAGAATAATTTCCCCCTAATTAGTCTCTGGACTTTGGGATTCTGCATGTGGAAGACATTAAACAAGGCAGCCCACCTGTGCTTTCTTTTATTTATTTTTGTTTAGGAAAATATTTACCAACATTTCTCCGAAGGCACCTGTTCAGCTGTGGACACAGAAATTGCACATTAAAATTTGTATGGGCTGTCCTGAGGCACACAAGACTAGGCTCACATGGCTTTGCACAACTAGTAGCTCATGGTTGATATTTGATTTATATTATTATTGTTATTATTATGCACTAGAAAATTGATTATTAATAAGTGACATCATAAATATGACCAGCTTTCAGCATTATCAGCTTTAAAGCCTAATATCATTACAATGCTATTCATCTTAAATGCTTTCACTCGTTTCAGCATTTCTTTACTAATTACCTGAAGACTTTCTACACTCAGGATATTTGGCATTAGCACAGAGACCATGTCCAATGCAGGCTCTAGCCCCAGGTCACGAGCTGTGCTGAGGAGGATGCACTCAAGGACACACGTGCCAGACCAGCTCTTATGCACACCAATTGCTCGTGCAAATTAAATTGCAGATTAAAAATTGACACAATTTCATTTTCAAAGACAAAACACGTTCTGTTTTCACTTCCTTGCTTTTATTATCAGTTCATAGTCCAAGATACCTCAGTTCACTGCACTGTGGTGCTTCGAGAGCATTTGCTGGGACCTGCAAATATTCCTCATGCTTGCTCTGCACACCTAAAACCCCAAGGTAATGAGTGTTTTCCTTCCAGTGTAAGTGCTGCGACCACTGGCACTGAGAATATGATTAATGTGGCACATGTTTGCAAAACTGGGATTCCTCCAGCCCCCTCTGCTCTTAGTCATTTGTGGGGATGGAATGTGTGGAGAGTGACTAAAGCAGCAAGAGCGGAGCTGGAGAAGCCCTCAGGCTTTGGCATCAGAAAAGCTCCGTATGGCCTCGGGTTCCACTTTGGAAGCTTGCTACACATTGAAATATAATTAATGGGACATCTACTTAGTCTTGATCTTGAAGTTCATTTTAACCATGTTCAGCAGTTAAGAGTTGAGACAATGAACACTTGATGTTGCAGAACGGTGCCAAAAATGTAAGTCTGGAGCATTCCTACTCCTGATTTGTTTTGACAGACATTTCATTTTGTGAAGCTGCAGTTAGAGCAATAAAAACAAAATTCACCACAGAAAAACAAACACCAGCTCCCCTTCCAGCAAAACTGATACATTTTTCAAATCCTGGAAAATTGTGCAGCTTGAGCCCATTGAGTTTCCACAGGAGGTAAAGCTCATTAGCAAACACATGAAAGACAACAAGCAGATGATTGTGAAAAAGATATTTGTACAGTTATTTCAGCAAGAAATTTAAAGTTTCTGGTTGCTGGCACTTAGACTGTGTGTGACCTTGGCTAGGGAATGCTTGTTGCTGAAACACAGACACTCCAAGCACCCTACAGACAGCAGGAGAGCTGGAGCAATGGAATTCAGTGAAAAAGAAGTAAAGCTGACTTTTCTCTTTTTATTCCACCAACAGATCATCTGTTCAAGGAGGTGTACGGAAGAGGAAAAGCATCCCTGGAGTGGGCAAAGGGGGGATGGAACGGGGCATGGCCAGGATTGTGTGCTGCTGAGGGAGGATCTCTGCTTTGCCCCCAATCAAAGGGGATTTGTGCTAAGCCGAAGGATGCCGGGCGCCGTGAGCCTCTGGAGCACAGAGGAGCTTTCTGTTAGAGCTTCCTGTGCTTTGTTCCACCAAATCCATTAACGGGAGGAAGAGAGCTCTCACTACAACCCTGATTACTATTTCCTTTAATTCCATCAAAATGACTTCTTCCCAGCACAGCCTCCCCAGCCAGATGCTCTCCTGGACTGCAGAGGGTTCGGGACCTTCATCTGCACTGCTGGAAATGTTTTGCAGATTTCAGCAGGACTCCTGGGCTGGGTGTATGAAAGCACAGCTTAAGCAGTGACAAATAGAAAGCACATGCTTAGTAAAGCTGCATTACACAACTCCATCCCACTTCAATGTCATCCATCCCTAAAACAACAAACCTGTGGGGACTTGTGCCTCTGTGTGTGTCTTGGAAAAGGGAGGTAGGGCTGAGGTTGTGGTGACTTGTGAGGACAAGCTGGTGGAGAGATTTGGGTCCACACAGGACCACTATTAGCTGGAGGACCCTGGGGGCTTGATCACCACCTGATTAACAGACACATGAGTAGTTCTTTCACGTGACAGGACAGCCCCTGGCTTGTCTGAACACACAGCAATGCCCTCACCATGAAAACTGAAGCAGAAGCACACAGGCAATCAATAA
Source organism: Onychostruthus taczanowskii (assembly GCF_017590055.1). Lineage (NCBI taxonomy): Eukaryota > Metazoa > Chordata > Aves > Passeriformes > Passeridae > Onychostruthus > Onychostruthus taczanowskii. The sequence goes on along the minus strand of NW_024503346.1, from coordinate 3,329,023 downwards.
GCTTGGAAAATACCTCTAAGAGCACTGAGTCCAACTGCCAAGCCAGCAGCATCATGGTCACCACTAAACCATAGTCCCAAGTGCCACATCCAACACTTCCAGGGATGGTGACAGCACCACTTCCCTGGGCAGCTGTCCCAATGCCTGACCACCCTTCCAGTGAAGATATTTTTCCTAATAACTTATCTAAACCTGCCCTTGCTCAGCCTGGGGCCACGTGCTCTGCTCCAGTCCTGCAGGGCTGGCAGGGGGTGCCAGAGTGGTTCCTCATGCTGGAGCTCAGAGTGAAGCTGGTTCAGATTTGCCTCCCAGGCTCTGCTGTCAGGTTCACCCTTAATCAATATCTGCCTTCACAGTGAGCTGTGTCCTGCTGCTGGAGGATCCTTCCAGGATCCACTTCCAGGGCAGAGCAGGCAGCAGAAATTAACCCCAGGGTAGAAGATCCTCCTCTGCTTTCATCCCTGATACCGTCCTCCTCACTCTGCTTTTCCCCCCAGGTTTCTCAGTGGGTGCTGAGCACTCCTTGAATCTTTTCATCCATCTGATTTTGTTTTACTCAGTCTGAGCAGCCTTCACAAGATAAAATTGTAATCTTTCCAACTTCAGCCCCTGTGTGCTCAGCAGCCCCCAGCAGAGCACTGGTAGCATTTGACTAAGACCAATGTTCTCTATATGAACTCAGAGTCTTATTTAATTTTGTATTTTTCAATTAAGTTTTGCCCGTCCTTCCATTGCTGTTTTGAGCACTGTTTAGCCCTAATGTTGAATAAACATGCATTTCTAAGTGTTTTATTTATTTCAGCTGCATATCTCACACATTCTTTCAAAGACAAAAATAACATTTGTTTTCATGGTTTTGATTTTTTCTGTAACTTTTTTCACTACAGAAATGTTGATGGTTTGGTTCAATTATCACCATATCAGTATTTTCATATATTTGGAATGGGAAGGGAGGAGGACAGAAAAACAGGCAGTGAAGGCACTGAACACTGCTACAAGTAAAGCTAACAGAAGGAAAGTGAAATAACATGGGATATTATCACAATTTTTTTCAAAAATGCTTTCTGAAGTTATCTGTATATTTTAAGTTTCCCACAGTGATACACTTCAAGTTTTTAAAACAACACAAACATTTGCCTTGGCTAACAGCCTAGTGTAAAGAATAAAAATTATCAACATAACTAAATGGCTTTAAAAGACAAGGTATTGTCCCCACGGAGAAGCAGAGAATGTAAAAGTAATCTGTACAGGCAGAATGCTATTCTCGTGTGGCCAGCAAAAACAAATGGGCTGAGTCAGTTGTCTCCTTTAAATGAAGATATTTTGTTCTTTACCTGTCCATCATCTCTCTAGGATGCACATGCACCATCTGACTGGACTACTTTGAGTACAATTAATATTTGTTCTGTGTCTCAAACGTGCTTTTTTGGTAATGACAGGACATTTATTTATTGCTCTTCATCAAGAATTAATAAAGAAGCCAGAGGGGCTACAGATCTCATGATTCCCTGGCAGGGAGTTGTGAGCAGGTTGTCTGAACTCTACAACCCTGAAAAGGTCATATTTTTTTTCATTATTTGGGCCTTACTGCATTCACAAAGGTCATTGAAGCCCATTTTTTCCATCTTTGTTGTTTGTTCTTCAGCCTTTTTTTTTTTTTTTTTGGTGGAAAACAGAAAATAAGTTCAAATCTCTGCTGCACTAAATTCTTTGGCAGCTTTTTAAAACTGCCCGGAAACCATTGTGAAAACTTCTCTAATCAGATAGTGACTGATATACAGTGAGTGCCGATAGAAGTGCTTGAAAATAAAATGCAGGGTGCTATAAAAAAGCTTTACTAGATAGTAAGTAACATTTCAAATATGCAAGGAAATCACATTCCAGCCCTGCTTTGTCTCTGCTGCCTTCTTTCCCTCCAGGATCTGTTCTTGCTGTGGGGAGTCCTCTCCATGTGAGATGGAATTTAGCCTCCCTGCAGAGCTTTCAGAGGAGATGGGAAGAGAGAGACTGACTTGGGCTTCCCATCAGCCTCATCAGGAGGCTGTCACTGAGCACTGAAAAGCCCCCAAAGAGCAGCAGTGTCCTGGGTAAGACAGGGACAATCCAGTTCCTCGTGCTTGCTGCTGTCCTCTGTGCTCTCACAGAAAATGGGACAGAGAGCCTGGTGCCCAGCCCATGTGATCCTGCTCTGCCTCCTCAGCTCTTGGCCTGCTAAATACCAAGGGATCTGAGAGAGCTTGGTCCTAATGAAAGATGAGAGTGTGGACTCCCTGTCAAAGGTCTTGAGAGAGGCTGCCAAAAGGGAAAAACCCACACCAATACACGCAATACAAAAGCAATGTCTGACCAAAATGAAGCTGTGAAAGTGACCCTGCTAATGAAAAGAAATTGTTTGTATGGAGTTATAGAAGAGTGAATGACCAGTCAGGGGAAAATATTATTTTCCTGGGAAAGCTTAACATTTGAATAAGGAAAAAAGACTGCTGCTTATCTGTGGCAGATTACTGTGCCCTACTGAAAACACTGCCCTGAATTTTTCTCTCCCTCTTTTTGAAGCTGTTCTTTTTCAGATCAGGCAAAAGGGAAACAAATGTGTAATTGTCTCATACATAATCTCTAATCTCAGTTTCGGCACAAATGTGTAGCAGCCCTTAACAGAGGAAGAGAAAAATGTGCTTGTTTGGAATGAATGTTTGGCTGTCTCTGAGCACAGACACTGTGACATACTGTTCACATCTTGGGCAATGGATCCTTGTGACTTTTAACTTGTTCACAGAACTGGCTTTAAATGGGTTTTAGCCAGAAATGAAAATGTATGGGGTCATCTTAGAGACTGGAGCATTAGAAAAAGAGAACAAATGCTGTGGGATTTTTTCATGGAGATGCAGGGAGTGACTGTTAAGTGCTGGCGTAGGTGTGAGTTCATCAAGGTACGGGTGCTCATTTCTGTCTATACCACATGAAAAAATCAATTTAATTTAATGAGAATACTCTAAGCTTCAAAATGGAAACATCCTGAAGTACCTTCCTGGGGCATTAAACAGCCACCCAATGTCATCTGTGTCACCAGTGTCAAAGTCAGCCTATTTGATGAATTTTGCCCTCTTAGTGTGAAATCACATGTGGTTTGCAGCAGAATTTTGTGAGTAACTTTGAATGCAGAATCCGGGCTGGAGATGTGTGGATGAAAGGCTCTGTATAAATGTCAGCCTTTATTATTGTTACAAATTTCCGGCTTCTGTTATTAAGACATTTTATATGGATCTTTGCGTGGCTCTCCGTCTGTGAGTTTGGATTAAATGCCTGCCACAAATCTCCCTGGCATCCCGTGGAGGGGATTGCTTTAACTTGGTGCTCTTCTAACCTTTCCTTCTGTTCAGGGAATAAACCTGCTTTTAAAAAAATGACCTCATAAAAATGGAGTAAACTCTGAGCTCTTTGTTTTTCTCAGGTCTAACCTCCAGGAAGACTATAAATTCATTTATTCCATAAAACACAAAGAAGTAAATCTTCAGCATAATGTGTGGGGAATTAGCCACTTAACTCCCATTAACATTAATGGGAACTGAATATTTATTTGCCCCACAGCACATAAATCGTTGCCTTGTAACTTCTACAGTTTCGAACTAAAATGTTTCCATTGTTCTAAGGATCATGGTTATCCTGCTGGAGTGTTTACTGGGTTGTCAGGCTGTGGGAGATATATTGGATGTTTCAGTCCTTTTCCTTCAAGTAAGCTGTAAAATGCATTGGGGCTCTGTAATGTGAACTTTGTGGAACCTCTGTGTGATAAGCTCAGATGATTCAAACCTCCTCTGCTTGGTGCTGGGCCCGTGGTTCCTGCTGGGAGCAGGAATCATTTGACAGGAATAAACTGCTGTGACTGATGGGCTTTTGGTCTGTGCCTGGGGTGAAGGATGGATGGGGCTGAGGCTTTTGGTGCTCTGCCACGAGTCTTCACCTCTTCTACAATCTCTATTTCTTCATTTCTTCCTCCAAGCCTGTGCTCTCCTTGTAAGAGAGTTACACTCTCAGCTCTTTCTTCTCTGTTTAAAGTCAAGATCAGACAAATCAATCCAGCTCCAAATAAGCCTGCTTTGAGGAGATCTCTTGTCTCTCCCCTGGAGGGAGGTGAATGGGCCACAGCTCAGTGAGACCTATTGGAGGCTCCAGAGTTTTTATGTGTATTTACCCTGAAGACACTGAGTCTCTCTCAGGATGGATGAGCCAGTGGAGCCTCACAAATACATGAATATGAAATCTGCCACTCACTGGCTGAAATCCAGGCTCTGTTTTACTCCATGGCAAAACTTCCCATGACTTCAGCACACCAGGTTTAAGTAGTGCATGAAACTACTTTTCCCTGAAGCATTCTATAGAAGCCTATTGCTCTTCTGTGTGGTTTATTTGAATCACTCTGAGGAAGTTAATAAATCCTCCAAATTTCTGGTTAAAAGTAAATAAGTAACAATGGAAGCACAAAAACTCCATCTTACCTCCTATCGATTTATGAAGTATTTTACAAATAAAGCCTTCCTCTGCACCCAAGTGCATTGGGCAAAAAGCAAGAGGCTTAACCTAAAGCTGGAGAGTTTTAGGCAAAACATCAGAAAAGGCTTCCCAGGGGTGAGGGTTGGGAAGCACAGCTGCAGTCTGTGCAGGCTGCTGTCTCCAGGAGCAGGCTAGACAAATTGTGGAGAGGGACCTAGGTGGTCTTGTTGAAGAGGAAAAGAAGGGTTATTACTTTATACACTCCCTTTCAGCTCTGCCACTCTGCTGGAGCAAGAGGGGAGGCATGGATTTTTAAGATTGCTGGATCCAGTCTGTTTAGTTCTGTCAGACTTTTCAATGAACCGATAATATAATTTTCTGATCTCACTTGCCCCTGTTCTGTGTCCCTGTGATCCTGGGGAGTCCCAGGTGGTGGAGAACCTGCCTTCCTTCCCTGTTCTCCAGCCTTTGCAGGGAGCTGAGCCCTGCACACTCCAGCAGTGCAGGACTCTCCTCTCATGGCAGTGAGACACTCAGGCAGCCCTCAGCTGAGCTCAGTGTGCAGAAAGCCTTTTCAGCAGTGCCTGAACCTCTGGGTTTATTATCCAGACCAGCTCTCTCTCTGCACCTGTCAGGTTCCTCCTGAGACTGAAACGAGAGCAGTCTCCACGTCTGTTTTCACAGCTCCAAAGCAGAGACAGGGATTTGTGAGGAAACCATTAAGCAATGCTACACCATTTGTTGTGGATCCATTTTCTTTCCTGAAGCCAAAGTATTTGTTTTCAAGGTTTAGTGAACAGGATTCTGGTGTGACTTAGGCCAATATAAACGCACAGACCCCTCCAGGCAATGAGTACAAACACTTTTGACTCACACACTTTGCTGCACTCGAGGCACAGGGATGAGAACCACAGGGATGAGAACCACATCTGCCTCTGGAGCTCTCAAGCCACAGAGACTGACTCAGGGATGGGAATCTAGGAAATCTATGAAATATTAAAACATCAAGTTGTTACTGTTACTAGATTTTCAAAGCACCATAATCATAAACAATGGGAAAACAGGAAACCACCCACCTGCAACACGCTACTGGCATGTTGAGCACAGCTCTGGAGCCAGCTTTGATTTCAGGTTTATTTCCTGTGAAAAATGTTTAATCAGGAAATCTTTACTCAAGCTTTATTTAGTTTTTCTGTTTTCTCAAATGTGGCACTATTCATCAAAATCTTTGAAAATATCAAATCAATTTTAGCTGTGAACACATACGATTAATATAAGCCTCACTGTACCTCACACTTAGCACATTCCTTCCTGAATGAGCCATTAGCAGACTCTGCATTGGGCATCAGTTACTGAATGTAAATATCTGAAACAAAAGCTGCTTAACAACGTTCAGAATCTCCTCTCAAGAAAGGAGGATAGGAAATGATCAAAGAGAGCAGAAAACTAGAGAGGAAATTGCAATTACACAATCTGAAGTTAAGTGTTTCCTACGGAAAAGAACGTGGTGCCTTTAATCATGAGAGATGAAATTGCCATTAACTGTTTTCTGTCACCCACATTAGGGTGCCACAAAGGGCACCTGCCTTCCCAAAGGTCCCATCCACAGCTGCCATCACAGGAGACACTTCCAGCTGCATTGATCAGGATCCATTGGCACCATCCATATCCTTGAGGAGAGGATTCTCCAGCTGGACTGAGCCACCAGAGCATCTCCCTGATTTATGCGAGCTGGTTCTGTCCTGGCTGAGGGTGGCATGGCCACAGCATCTCTGTGGCACTGCAGGGGCACAGGCACAGAGTTGGGCAATGCCATGGACCAGTCAGGATGATTTATGCTCAGCCGTGTTTGGAGAAGCAAATGCATGTATCAGATAAAACCATATTTATCTCTTTTTTTCCCCTTCTTTTTATTCTAAAGTGCTGGAGGGGTTTCCAGCAATAGATAAAATCATTTTCACAAAACTGAAATGCAAAATTTGTTTCAGAGCTTGTTAGGTCCTGAAATCTGTAGGTGGGGTTGGGAAAATGGCATTCCCAGCTCTTCCCCAACAACAAAGCTATTAGAGCCTTGATAAATGTTATCCAGTGCTGCTGTTTGTGCCATATTCCCAACAGCAAATGCAAGCATCTTCAGGATCCAACAGGCTCCCAAGGATAAGCCTAGCAATTCAACTAAAAATAAATATAATTAACCCATAAAAAGAAAAATGTCTGTAAGATTATCATCCTTGCAGCTGGTTGGAATGTGCTTGGGAAATATTTTTGTAGCTAGTTGCAAATCAAATATGTTTTACATGGAGACAGTGTTGCCAAAATAACACAAAACAGATTTATTAAATAAAAGATGTAAATGGAAAAAAGATAAAATAGAAAAATGGAAAAAATATTTTCACATGTTTGGACAAGTTGCTCATAAATATTCTTTCCTTCTCTTAGAATCAACGAGTTGGTTTCTGGCCTAAGGTTGTGTTTTATAACCTGTCTGACTGCAACCTGCAAGAGTGAATAGCAAACATCAGATGAGTGATCCAAGGGATTTACTCATTTTTAATGGCTAATCCTTCATTCTTATGATGTTTTAATCATTCATGACCTTTATAATAATCCATCCCCTCCTAAAATTTCCATTGTTGGGAATTTGTTCAGATTAACTATCAGATGTATCGAATAAACTGCCTAAATCATGTTGTCTTGTCTCTGTTATGTGTCTGGCTAAGTGAGGCTTTCCAATCAGGACAGTAATGAGCATGACACAGAGAATATTGTATCACCTCCCCCAGTTTCTTAAACAACTGATCTTGGAGAATCAGTACTAATGAGTTTACAGCATTTCTGAAAAGTGAAAAAGTTTTCATGAATAGATCATCTAACATTGTCTGAAGAGTGATAAATTAATAATTTCATGTAACACCCACAAATAGCTTCAAAAGAACATGAGTCAGTGCTCAAATTCTGAAGGATAGAGCCTTGTGGCAGAGCCTCTAATCTTCCTAAAGATTCCTTTCTCAGACTGCCACCAGATGCTGTCTGGACACACTCTCACTGATGTGCCCAACAGATCAGTTCCTGTCTCTTCAGAACTAATTAATTCTCTTGAATTTCCGCAAAGGGAATGGTGGCACTAAACACCTCTTAGGAGATATCAAACCCCTCACAGGTCTGGGCTCATTAGCAGGGCCTGTAATTAGTGCTGCTATTGATGCATTTGTTACACTATCACCTCAAAAGCTTCCAGTGTTTACCTGCCAGATAAATGTCCCAGTGTCCAGTATATTGAATTATTGGCTTGCTGAGAGTGCCAGGGTTGTGGGGAAGTGAACACATCAGGCAAGGTTTGATTGCACAAAACTGCCAAAGAAAAAAAATATTGTCAAGTTTGCTGGGCAGCTGAATGGGAATCTGAGTAGGAATTCATTAAAAATCATGTCACATACACCTAGTGCAGAGCCACTACTGGCAATTGGCTTTGCTGGAACTAAAAGGCTGAGCCCAAACTTTTCTGGAAAACTCCCTAAGGCCATTTCATTTACAAAAAGACCAAGCTTTTGAGAGCATATAATTATCCTTCATCCCTGCCATCTTATCCTGCATTAAATTTAATTGCTCACAAAACTTGGCAACATTCTCAAATCCATTTAAAGAAATTAAGTGGTTCTGTCATTTTTTAGTACTCTTGATATGAAAGTGTTTCAACTTTCACTCTTGTGAAAGTGACAAGAACCTCTGCCTCCTCCCCTTCCCCCAAAATATACATTCTTCCTGAGAGCACTGAGCTCAGAGGGAACAGATGGGCTAAAAATAGTTGATTTTGGCCAAGACTATCAAAAGTCATCAGTGATTTTCAGTGCCTCTATTTTTAGAGGTGAGTGCTGACCACTTACTGGAAATCACATTCCTTCAAGCTTGCAGAGCTGGGCACCCAAGTCTTGCTCTGTTATTTCCAAAGTAACAGGAAATACTCATCAGCATCAGGGCTGGGATGGAGTCACCCCCCTGTGCCTTGTTCTGTTATCCCAGCACAGGAGAAGCCCCCCAGTGTTGCTGTGCTCAGGGCTGACCCACTGAGCCCCTGACCCACTGAGCCCCTGACCCTCCAGGGCTGTCCACTCTGAATGCACCCAATGCCATCTGAGTTTCCTCTCCACCCTTCACTGTCAGCTGGTAGAGTCAAACCTGTCACCTGCAAATGAGACTCCTAAAAATAGGAACCAAAGGGTGTCCCCAAGGCACTTCCTATCCTTGCCCAGTTTTTGCTGCTGGCACCTGTACTAGTTCTTTTGATCTTACACGAAAAACTGTTTTGATATTTACCTGCCCAGTATATAAAGGTGCTTTTTTTTCCCAGGTCATGTAGAGGACAAGGCATTTAAATATATTTCAAAGATAAAGGAGGAATGCTCCTTACTCATTTCCATAAATGCAGTGTGCAAAAACGCACAATTAGAGATGGGGTGGAAATTCTGAGCTCACTGAGTGAATATCTGTTAATACTGGCCTTTTGTCTACAGGTCTCTTTTCAACTGTGAAATGCTGTTAATCCATCAGGAAGTCTTGTCATGTGCCTGCTAATTATATATTTTGTTGTTCTTCAAATGAAAACAAATGAATTTGAGTTTGGGGTGGTAGGCAAAATTCCTGATGATCAAGTAAAAACATACTAATGGCACACGTGACAATTAAAACCCCTAATTAGGTTTGTAAGAGGAATATTTTCAAATATTATGAGCCTACAGCTTCTATTTGCAGTGTTATGTGCTGAACCCCTTTGGACCCAGCACAGCACTAAGTTAAATAAATGTCACATTTTATGTACAGTGTGAAAGACAATTATCTGTGAAGCAAAGGTCAATGAAGTCAGATTTTCTGTTGTGTTTATTGGTGATAAACGTCTCGAGAGAGAATGTGAGCATCTCCAAACACGGGGTTCCAATGTTAATACAGTCCCTTATCGCTTTATAAACGATCTGCATCCTGACACGGGAAGTGAGCTCCAGTCCCAGATGAATTACGAATGAGTGACTCCCTAATATAAATAAAAGCAGGAGGATGGGCCCTGCTGAGCAGTCTGAGCACAAGAGCAGGAAATAGGAGCCAGGGATTTATCTCAGCTTTGGAGAGGGAGCTGCTTTGGAGTCTGGTCCAAAGCTCTGGTAATTAGGAGGGAGTCATTCCAGCCCTATCAGAGGACTTTATCACTCTTTATTAGGGCTACCATATGTCCACTTTTTTTCTTACATTTTTCTTCTTTTTCTGAAAAGATCTTTTCCACTGGGTTTCTGAAAGGTGCAGCTCATACCCAGGTGGCTCCAAACCCTGAAGTTCACGTGTGTGTGTGTAGGTGTGGATTTGGTTTGTCACAGTGGGCAGATGTTGGATGTCAGTGGATGAATGGGGAGATGATGGAGGGTCAGGGTATCCTGGGCTGGCAGAAGGACCTGTGCTGGGAAGGCTGATGATGGGGAAAAAAGGGGATTTTGGAGTGAGGAAATGAGGAAGGAAAAAGGCAGTCAGGGAAGGATAAGTGAGAAAAGATTTCTTTGGAATAGGAGGCAAAGAAGGATATAGGATGGGGGTCCTGGGGACACTGCCTTGTCATTTAATGTTTAATTGGGACTTTGAGGGTGGATTCTCACAGTCTTGTCCAAGCTGTCATGTGAGCTTCTCTGCCCTTTTGTGCTGCCAGTGCCTGCCTGGGCTGGGGGAGAGGGTGGCTCTACTTGTGGCCTTGGAAATGTCACAAACTTCCCTGCTTCAGTGCCCCTCCTACATGGCAGGGTGAGCGCCACAGTCACCTTCCAACAACAGAATAAATGCCTGAAGCCTTAAATTTGAGGGGAAAGTTGTGGGAATAAAATACCTTAAAGAAATTATATTTGGAAATGGAGGTCTTTCTTTTCATAGCAGTGCAGGTGGTTGAGGCACTGATGGTTCATGTCCAGCCCCTCCTGCTCCTCAGGATGTCTGGCTGGGGTGGAACACATCCACTGCACAGTGGGACATGTCCAGGTGAGCCTTAGGTGGCTTCACCTGGTTCTGGATTCACCCCAGCTGGCTCACAGCCACTTCTCCAGCTCTCTGCCACCAGATGTGTCTCTCCTCTCCTGCACTTTGAGTCTCAGACAAGGCATCCTGTGACTTCATCCCTCCTCAAGCGTTTCCACAGTGTCCTGGTTGCAGCTGAACTCCAAATGCACACATGTCTGGAGCTGGGGCTATTCTTTCCTCTGACAAATTTTTCAGACCTCACACCTCTACAGCTAAACAAATGTAATCCAAGCATCAGATCATAAAATTTTGGAAAAAAATTATTTGAACTGCTGGCATGGCTTCTAGCAGTGCACTGGGGGCAGCTCTCCTTTCACGTGTCTCCTGAGGCAAGTAAAGCATTTCACTCCTGGTAACTGAGCTATAACTGCAGGTCTCAAGCAGCCCGTGTTCCATGTTACAATGTGAGAAACCTGAGGGCTTTTGCTTTTTGTGCAGGAGATTATCAAAGCACCTTTAAAAGGAGCCAGATTTCCTGCATCACCTTTCCTCTCCCTTTGCTCCCACATTCACTCCTCGAGAAACAAAAAGGTGTCAGACTTTCTTCCACACGTCCAAATGAGCCACACTGCCCGGAGCAAAGGCTTTGGCCTCCTGAAGGCTCTTTGCTGGCAGCTCACAGGCAGGCAGCAGCTCTCTGGTACAGTTACAGTAATACAGGGACAAAGACAGCTGATTACCATGGGCACACAGGTTCATTTCCCTAACCTGCTTACACTCCATCATTACCAAACCCAACGTGCTGCAGCAAACAAGTCCCTTCGTGTTTTAGGGAAAAGAATGTGATTTTGCAACTCACTGTTCTGCTTTTTCCTCTGTGGTCCACACTTGGCCTTGAAGGAGTAAAAGCTCAGGGAAGTCAGGATAAGACATATAGGGCTGATCCTCAGACATACAGGGCTCTCCTCACCTCCTCACTCCTCACCCAAGTCTCCCAATTACCTGAGCTGTTATTAATTTACTATGAGAAACTGTTTATTAAAAGGAAAATTTTGCCTTGTCTTTGCAAATGACCTTGGGAGTTTCAGACGTGCCAGGACTGGTGGAGTGCTGGTGTCAGGGGTCTGGAGAACACGATGGGTACGAATGTGGTCACCATAGGGTCACCACACCTTTCAAATGCCAGGGATAACAGAAACACCAATAGTTGTCTTTTGTGAAACAGGCAGGTGTCAACATTTGCTTTGTTTTGCAAAGGAATGAAATTGAAAACTTCTGGTGTTGGGTTGATTTTTTTTTCCCCCCAGAAAAAAATAAGGTAATTGTTTTATTCCGGATGGATGCGTGAGGCACCAGGGTAGAGCATCCATCTCTCACGGTGCAGAAACCAGTGATTTCTCTGCTCCCTCACCCATTGTTTGGCATACCAGGTGAAAGATTTTGCACCATTCCATTAAAAAGACTTGAAAATAACTTTCCACAGTGCAGGTGAGGGGCCTGGACACCAGATACTCTCCTGGATGATGAGGGCAGGAGAGACAGAAAAGGGTACACTCCTGCTCTGCCTCCTCTCTCGGCAGTTTCACACCTTGTCTGGAGTTAAATTTAGCAGAACAAATACATTTGCACAGAAAACCTTGGTTCTAATTAACTGCCATTTTCCAACAACACAAACCCCAATTCACTGAAAACTTCTTGGTGACTTGGATACAGCTCCCACTGGTTTGATGGTGCTCCTGACACAAGACAGGATCAGCTTCAGCACTGGAAGGATAAATAATCAATTTTCACATGCTGGAGGAGCAAAACTGAAAGCTTTTGATGTGAAAAAGTACCTGAACAATCAAATGCTGACATTCATAGCTCTGGAAAATTCGACTCTGAGAGTGGGCACTGAGCTTGAAGGAGCAAAGAGAGGTCACATGTATTTTTTTGTGGGAAGACAGTGGCTGCACCTGCCAGCTCATCCTAAGAACTCTGCTGAGGCGGGAGGAAGGACCTTATGAATGTGCCAGTTCTTTTCTGTGAGGTGGCTCTGTGCCCACTGCAATTATGGAAGGAGGAAAACAGCAGTTTTGTGAATAAAGCTGGCAGCTGCCCAACACAGCCCGAAGAAATAACCGTACCTTGGAGAACCCTTCCTTTTTCTCTTTGGGCTGGGCCAAGCTCTTTAAAGGAGTTTAGCACTCATGTAAGCATCTTCATTTCAAGATGCTCATTACTGATAAAACCTATCCTGGTCCCTGAGCAGTCTCCAGTCTGTGCTGGTATGAAATGCCTACGATGCTGGTGTGGGAGGTTCGCCTGCTTTAGACACTTCTTAATCTGTAACGAGTGAAAGTTGGTTTCAGCCCAGAAGCATTAGGCTTAAAAATACTTCTAGGGTTTAACAGTAACCATTATAGCTCTGGACAAGTTTATTATCCTATATGGTTGCTGAACAAGCTTAATTCTCAACCACAAAGGCTTCCTCTGGTACTTTTAATCAGGTTTCACATGGGAAAAAACCATCCTTGGATCAGTTGTGACCGCGTTCCCTTTTTGCTGTGGCTGGATGCAGTGGGACTTCGTTTTCCCAATATGAGACATCAGGCACAGAGCTCCTCAGCTCAGTGGCTCATGTTGGTTTAAAAGCACTGGTTCTGAGCCTGCCTGTGTCCCTACAATCCTTTTCAGGCTTCCCCTGGGTTGCAGAGCTGTGCTCAAGTCTCTTTGCAGCCATCCTTGGGGTTACAAACTAAGCCCATACACTTTGAGCTCCTCTCCATCATGTATTTCAGCAAGTTATTCTGCAGAGTGATGAGGCCATTTCCCACATCCCACACATCTCCTTACACTGGGGAAGTGAAGGAAAACACTGTAAAGGAGTAATAATCCCTCTTCGTGCTGAGGGTGGAGGGAGAGGAACAGCCCTGCAGTTATTACTGAGTATTGGCAGCCTCCTGGTAACAGCACAGCCTCCTCCAATGGGTGTACCAATAAATCAAATGCATGAACATTAACACCATGTGGTTCTTTAAAGTGGATCTTTGTTCATATGGTGAGAAGCTGTATTAGCAAAGTTTTACAAACAGAAAAGACACAAATTTAGTCTTCTGGAGTATGAGCTTCAGCTCATACTAAGCAAAAGCCAACATTACTTTGCTAATCAGGCCTAGTGATTTTATCTGTAGAAAAATAACAGGAAAAAGGAGGAACAAGGGCAGAGGAATAATCAAGAAAAGAAGATGAAATGAGAAATAATGTGGAAAATTAGAAAGAGTCTGCTAGAAAAAAAAGTTGCATTAAGGTTAAAGCAGAACTGCACTCAATAAAATGTGAGTTCTTGCAAACCCTTTTCTGCAATTATGGCTAACATGAAGAAGACCATTATTCAAAGAAAGTAAATACCATAGGGAAAAAGAAAGGTGAATCCAGGTTAAGGCAATGTAAATAGCTTTCTGATATACACACACCCTCCATGTCCTTCATTCCTTCTGAAGAAAAGTATTACATTTTAAAGTCAATAGATGTGTTTATCCAAGTCACTCCTAGCTCACTTTGCAAGGAAGGATTTGGGGGTTTTACTTTTTGGTTCCAGACAAAGTATTTTCTCTTTGTCTTTTTTTTCTTTTTTCTTTTTTTTTTTTTTTTTTCCTTTTAGAAAAATGCAATTCATTTTTCATATTAACAAAACAAGAGATTGAAAGATTACTTTTGGCACTTCCATCCCATGACCCATTTGCTGCTTATGTGAAGGAAAAAAGGCAGAAGATGGTCCTTGCTGAGACTGCAGCCCCTGAAAATACCACTGTTTTTTCCTGTGGAATATCTTTCCCCACGTAATTTTTAAACCAAACTGTATGACATTGATTACAGAATTCCTGATGTGGCCAGAGAAGGAGAGCAGTTATCTCCTTCACTTTGGAACCCCAGCCCTCACCATCCCCAGCCCTGGCCGACTGCTCTGCAGCTACTGCTGCCAGCAGGACTGTTTCCCCTTTGGTTTCCTCCTGAACATTTCCATCCAAAATATATTTTGCATTTTTATTGGTCGTCCCCAGACGTGCGGCCTTTCATCTCTTGACATTGAATCCATATGTCGATCTCAGCGGGGCGTGCAGGCTGCGGCTGCTTCCCATGCCACACCTTCCATGCATCGCTGCCCACGTTCCAGGTCACATCCCATCCCCATCCCATGTTTCACAACTTCAGCATCCTCTCCAGGCTGTGTCCTGCACACCATGCAGCTGCCCCAGACCCTCCCCTCCACCCTCCTGCTGCCACAGCACTGTAATGAGCCAGTCTGTGCTTTCCTCCCAGAAAATACCTCTCATTTACCTGGTGACCACTCCTGCCCAGTAACCCAAAATGTGATTGGCACCCACAGTGGGGATGAAGCACCCTGGGGATGTTCAGTCACTGGGGAATGGTTCCAACCCCCACCAAAATCCACAGAGATTTTGTTATACTGTGGGGTTGGTGCTCTTCATCAGCTTCTCCACTCATCAGCTGTGGGAAGGAGATCACAAAGGGCTAAATGCGATGCCCAAGAGCCCCAGCATTTTCCACAGTGTGAATGAACTCTCCCAGGCTTTTCATTGGCCCTAAGCCAGCTCTGATGATCTATCCTGGCCAGGATTTTAGTTAAACAGTCAAACTAAGTGAGGAGTGCTGGAGAGTGGGTGGAGGTGTGGGAAGAGCTCAGCCTTGACGCCGTGCCTCGGACGTACCTGAGGCATGACGGAGTCTGGAAATACATGGGCCTGGTCCTGGGTTAGCATCTGCTTCTCCTGCCTGGCATGTGCAGCTCCAGCTGGTGTTGAGAGGGGTCCCATGTGTATCTGGACAGAAGAGCTGCAGAGCCTGAAGCAGAGCCACGGTGCTCTCACCATCTCACACCTGGTTCTTCCTCATGCACTACAAAGCAGAAAAATCCCTCCTGCTTGTTCTGGTTTGATCTTTTTCACAGATCCCGACACAGCAGGCAACCTCAGAGCTGCCCCCAGAAAGGGTTTCTGCTCGGTTTGGATTGTGAACGAGTTGTCAAAGAAAATTATGCTGTAATCCTGGGAGATCCAATAAAACTGTCCCACAGGTTAGGGCCTTGCCAGTTGGAGGCAGTTCTTAATGCAGATTTCACTCTGCGTGTGTCACATTTGCTAATTTTCCATGAATGATTCCTGATTTTCAATCGACCTTGGTCTTTAGGTTCATAAAACTTTGTTCTGCATTGAAGTCTTTTGGCAATGTGAAGTTTTGCTTGAAATAAAGCAGGAAAGAGACATCCTGAAACATAAATTCAGTCCAGTTTTGCACAGGGAGCAGCATTACTGTCAAATGGTACATTTTGTGCTGCTTCTACTGAATGAAGAGAAGTTCCTGCAGAGAAGGTGATAGGATTTAAGGAATAGAGATTCAGCCTGTACTTCTGAAAGACTTTAGACTGAGTTTGTAAATGCTTTGGCACTCAACTTTCCCCCTGGAAATACAGTCTCTATTTTTCCTGTTGTGTTTCCTGTAGTTTTCAAAGGAACCCAGTGGAATTGCTGTACAAGTCCCATAGAAAATCCATCTGTTCCAGTTTCATTAAATGCCTCACTGATGCCCTTTCCTGGGAGAGTAGATCATTCTCCCTGATCTCCAGTCTGGCCCTATTTACATGAGCTGACAGACTACCTGATGGAGCCATTATTCTCTTCTCACATATAGTCTAAACTATTTCCTCTTGCTGGGCACAGAGCAGTTTTAAATCAAGAAGTCTTAGTTCATGGAGGTTAGGAACAGTCCTATAAAACGCCTTATTTCTTCCTTGCTTCTATGTAAATCTATTTTATTGGACAATTGGAAAACATAACACTTTGCTTGTGTGGATAACCCCCTATGTTCTTCCAAATACAATATACAGTGTTTTTTTCAGAATAAGCTTTTCATGAAAGCCTGTTTTTCCCTGCATCCAGGCAGAGCTTTTGGAGAGCAACCTGCCCTCCTGCCTGAAATAACACCCAAACCCAGCCCTTGGCTGGGAACTCTGCACAAAAAGGCATTTCAGGGCTGACATTCAGGTCATATCGAGGTGGTTTGTGTGTGATTTAAGCCTGAGAATACAGGTTGGAGCAGTGCTGGAATCAATGGAAAAACCTCCAAGGGGTTTTAACAATTCTCTGCCACCTGGTCTGCCTGGTAAAAGAAGGTGCCTGAGCAGAAATTAACCCATGAATCCCCTTTGCCCGTTGCTCTGCCAGGCAGCCTCTCATCCCTGCCATCCCTCCCAAATGTGTTCTGGCAGGCAGAGTTTGTTCTGGCCGGGAATTGGGTTTACAGAGATTAAAGAGACGCTGTGTGGTGGGCAGCGAGCCTCGGCAAGCCGGCAGATAAAGGCGGCATTGGAGGCGGAATGGCACGGTGTGCACGGGGGCGCTGGGGGAATGGGCCAGCCAGGGACATGGGGGGAGGCTCCCCATCCAGAATACACATGGATTAGTGATAAATACTCAGCCTCCACACTTGGAGCAAGAAGTGCTGGCCTGCTGGAAGCCCCTGTCCCTCCTATCGCAGGGCCTGGCTCCCTCTCGGCTCTGGGGTGATACAGTGAGGCCGTTATGCTCTGCAGGACTCCTTGTCAGCTGCCCAGCACTGTACAAACACGGCAGAAAAACACCAGCTGAATATTTAAAATCATCAACAGGCTCCTTTAATGCCTCTGCTTGACATTTAATGCTCTGCATTGAGGAAGAAATAGTTAACTGAAACACCAACTCACTTTTGCAGTCAGGCAATATCTTGCGCTTATTGTCACTGTCAAAAAATGCTTTCCCTTAAACCATGCTACTGCAGCACAGGGCACAAAAAAAGGAGAGGATTTACTGCTGAATGCTAAGTCATACTTCATTTTGCTATTTAAGGAGCTAATACAGGAATGGAAGAGAGCACAGGCCCAAATAAAAGTTCATATGTTACTGCCAACTCCAAGCAATTTAATTTTGTGACTCAGGCAGCATAATTGTGAAATTGGCTTAGAGCTCATCACGTTGTTTTATTTTTATCTGTTTGTATGTTTAAATGCATGCTTGAGGTTCATTATGACCCAAAGGTTCATCTCAGTTACATATTGAGGATTTTCAGTGTAATTGTATGGGTTATGAGGCTTTTTTTTTTATGGCTGAGAGCAGAGATCCTCTCACAATTGTCTGCAAGATTTGGACTGTAAGTGAAATACTAAATGCACCAAAACACAATAAAACTAAAAGGACACGGGAAGCCTTAGCACAGACGTGGTGGTTCTGTGCCATCTGGCCACCCACCTACCCTGCTCACCCACAGGGTGCAGGGATACAGGGAGAAAAGGATGAGCAAAATACCTTCAATGCATTTCCTGAAAGGGCACCGAGTATGGGTTTGACTCGGTTTGACTCCAAACCCAGAGATAAAAAAAAAGTGAAATTCTAAAACACTAATTATGAAGAGAGGGTGGCAGCTTTGTTTTGTGTCAGAGTGCTTTTCATAAGGCAGTCTGAGGCTGTGTGAGGGTGCTGAGTGTTTTCAAATGTAAATCTGATGGCAGGCTGCAGCCCGTGGGGTAGATAAACAAGCTGTATTTTTAAACGCAGTGTGAAATGTGGGGGCTGACGTGACCATTATCAGAGCCTCACACATGACTTATGAGGCATCATAAAATACTTTCATATTGCAACAATGAAAGCTGAAGCTGCTCTGTGGTAGGCTTGTTTCATCTGATAGTTCACCTAGCTCCCCTCACCGGGGTCTAGGAGGAGGCAGAAATGTTTCCCAAGAGCTGAACTTCTGAATGCCAAGCTGTTCTCTCAGAGGTTTTTACAAAGAAAAAAAAAATTCTTGTTGAATGACTGATGAGGAGCTGACTATTAATACAATGCAGGTAACATTTTCGGGGACTTAAGGACTTTCCAACCTTCCCATGAATCAGCTAAACTAATCACCTGGGTTGTAATGAAATGTTAGAAATTAGCTTGCCTCGTTTTATTAAATAGTTCATTAATGTATTTTATCTGAAAATTAGCATTCTTAAGGGTTTTTCAGGCTAGTGGTAGATAGCTGGATGGACATAAATACAGTAATTTAATCTTTTTACAAATAAGCAGTCTGCAGAAAACTTGGAGACCAATCCCCTAAAATCTTAATGACACAAATTTCCTTTTCTTTTGATAGCTTCTTTCGTCTTAATTTATTACATTGCATTGATTGTGTGATTATTCTTAGCCTTATTTGCAAAGCTGGGTGATATTTTACAGAATACCTGCCAGCTGTATATTGTTTCTGTATGTTAGTGTTAAAGTTTAGCTGTAGAGGTCTCAGGTGCTGCATTTTATTCCTCTCAGTGATGTTGGTTTCCTGCGTGCTCTTGAATGAATCATCTGATTTCGCTGTTTCACCGCTGCTGCTGCAGTTAATCTGCAAATGCAGGAGACACAGCTGTCTCTGAATTTCGTGAAAATCCTCCTGTGAAAATGCTAGGCCGGGTCACTCCTCCCAGCAGATGTAAATGCTTCCTTTCATCAAGTGACAAGTGGGAGACAGTCCAGCGGTGCCGCAGCGAGCGGCGGGGCTGAGATGCCCTGACAGCCACGAGAGAAGGAAGGATCGTGTCCCAGCGAGTGTCCCAGGGGCACTTCCCACTCGGGCCAGCTCCGGGCAGGCACTGCCGTGTGCTTGGCTGGGATCCGAGCGCTGGGAGCCGCAGCAGCGCTGGCCGGCTCTGCCGGGCAGAGTCCAGCCCTGCGGTTTCTGGCACTGCAGCCCTGACTTCAGTGGCACGACCCCACGGCAAGGGCTGGACCTTGGAGAGTATTGCAGGGAGTCTAATTTGTCTTCCTGTCATGGGCATGAGGTTCAATTACCTTTTCCCCTCTCGTTCTATTTATTGAAGAATATGATGAAAATGTATGTAAGCGGTCAAATATTCAGAAGTGTTTCAGCTTGGCAGAATACCCTTCTCTTCTTGTTTTCACACCATTTTACTTTGGGGACATGCAGGCACACTGAATTCATGTCTGTGGTGCTTTTGCACTGAGGTGATTCCAGTCAGCCTAATCACAAAGCTGGGCAAAGGAAAAACTGAATTTTCAAACCGATGACACATTTATACCAGAATTGTAACTTTATGATATTAATGTATCATTTAACTTACATGTATACTTTGGAATGTTTATAACTACTGTAAATCACAGGCGAGAGGGGCCAAGAGAGTGCCACACAGCATTCCTAGTGCAACTCATAAAATAAATACAATTGCAGGAGAACAACATTCCCGTTTCAAAAGAGAAAACGTAGCTGCTCTGCTGCAGATGGGAAATGTGCTTGGTTAGATCTTCATCAGGAGCAAGCAGAGGCTGTGCTGTGGCCTCTTCTCCATGACCACGCTGGCATTGGGCAGGGATTTCCAAGGATGAAGTGCCATTGAGCCAGCACCAACCAGGAGCTGTGTGCCTGTGAAAGCACAGCAGGCAGCTGCTGCTGGCATCATTGTTCTCTTCATCCCAGATTTTGGGATGTGATCTTCCTCCCTTTCCTGCATGGTGACTGCCCAAGGGCCATCCCCCTGTTTCAGAATGTGAAACTCTCTGATCTCTGTCCACCTTGTCTTGCAGGGCACCTTGAAAAGAATAAAACCTGCTGTTCCCTGACCTGTAAAATCCTGTGTCTGATTTCTGACCTAATAACCTTCAGTCTGTCCTTTAACATTTAACTGTAATTTTATGACTTGACTGGTGGACTGTAAAATACACATTTAAATGCATTCAACTCAGATAAGGATCTCATCATTAGACCAACCTAACTTCTTTGTTTCAAGTTAATCACTCTCAGATTCTTCTGGATTCATCAGCATGATTACCAATATGTGTTTTTTCTCTCTGTAGCTGGAAATGCAACTGGACACAAAGGCCTTCATTTCTTAAAAGACAGTAAAAAATATGGCAAATCTTATTGAAAATCCCCCTCAACTTAAGAGACAAATCTACAGAAAACTCAAATGCCAGTCTGAATGCAGGACAGCTTTAAATATTAAAAATGAACTAATTTCTGCAATTTAGGTGAAAGTATGACTTTTGTCCTTGCTTTATTATGCTAAAAACACTGTTGAGCAGCAAGCACAATGTGGTAACATTGCACAGGCAGCAAAATACCAAAATAACACCAAGGACAGGAGACTGTTTTAATGTACTTTCTGGTAAGTTATTTAACATGCTTTTGTTGGCAGGGCGGATGGTTTGGGGCTTTGGATCAGGCCTGGATTACTTAGAACAGGCAGTAGGCAGTGCCTCTCACGTAATGGTTGTTCCCAAATACAGCTGAAAGCCGGTGTAATGGGACACTCAGTTCTGTTTCTCTTCCCTAACACTGACACCACAAGTATCCCGGCATGTCCTTAGGTTTGAAAGGAAAAAACTTCTCCATTTCACTGCGTCTGCAGATGCTGAACTGGGGTCCTCATCTTACCAAGAAGTCCCGACTGCCCCTTCCTGGCAGGAAGGACAGGACCCAGAGCTCTCCCCTGGGCTGCACAAGTCAAGTGAGTTATGTGGAGAGCAGAGCTGATGTCAGAAATGGGTTGGCAGAGCCCAGGGCAGGTTTTTGGCATCGCTGTCTGCCAAAGGCAGGTGGAGAAGAAGAGCTGTGTACAGCAGAGTCAGCCCCTCTGCCTGTTTGATGTTTCTGCACATAACTTCACCCTGGAAACATTCTGACAGGTTAACGATCCAAAAAAAGTGTTTCCTTTTCTCCCCTATTGGATCGTTTCTTGTTACAGTCAACAATTAAAAGTTTTATTTTAATACATTGCCTAATTTATAATGGGTCCTGTCCATCATACACAGAAATGCCCATTTTTTTAGTCAAATATAACTCTGCCCGTGTTCATCCACTTTCTCCATGCAATCCTTGGCTTCTGCATTTCAGAAATGTGACCCTGTGAGGTGTTTATAGAAGGCTAAATATAGGTTTATCTGTTCTAGTCTTTCCATGAAAGATCTTTTTCCTTCAACACATGGAGATTAAACACACAGAGCAATATTAGTTAACACTTAAGTAATGCCATGCTGCGAAAAACACCAGGAAATTCCATTTTGGAGTTGACGTTCCAGCCTGAACTTCTGTTGATTTTATATTTCTTTTCTCCCAGAGGCAGGAACTGAGGATAGGGTGTTGCTGGAAGCTGAGTGACACTGCTGCAGACGGGTGTTTGGAGACACACCTCACATTAAACTCTCTAGGTGCACTCTGAGGGTTCATTAGAGCCATGGTGGGAAGCAAGAGCAAAAATCCCACTGTTCTCAGCAGCCCAAAACCTATTGAAAGCAATATTTGGAAGTCCAGTGTATTAACTCTGAGTTAAATAAAAGAAAATGACCCAAACTTGAGGGAATTTGTGTCAGGGCAGCTGTTTGCATGCATCTTCTGCTGGTCTTAACCCTCACACGTTGGGCTTTCCTGTTAGCGTTTACAATAACATCATTGCATCACAGTCCTAGTGTTTAATATTCCCTCTTTCAAAATATGAAGTTGCAGCTGACTCCTTGTATCCTTCTGGGATAAATGCAGAAAAAGCTTTCCTTAACAGCTGCTATATATTATTATTATTACCTATTACATCATATCTTATTACAGCTCTATTACAAGTTTCCCTTAAAATCTAATCACATTCTGAAATTGTTTACAGCAAAGCTAGAAAAGGGCTCGAGACAGAAAGTTCACATCCCAGCATGGGCCTGAACTTTCTTGCAGTTCATATTTGTTCAGACACAGCATTTAACTCTCTTGCTCCTGAAAGATGGGAGCAACTGCAGAGTTTGGAAGAGCAGAACCATGGCCACGAATGTATGTTGGGACACCTGAGGGGTGTCTGGAGTGGTGGCAGCTGAGACAGGGTTTTACCTTCTGTTGTGTCAGGCTGAAAAGCAGAGAGATGAGGAGTGAAACTGTGCTCCCATATGTGTGAGTAGCAAAACACCCATTGATTTCAGCAGAGCCAGAATTTCACTCCAGCTGAAGAGACGGGTGACAGACAGAGAGAGAGATACTAATTAATTAACTCATTTGAGCTGAGCTAGGCTTATTTCTTTATTTCTCTGCCAGAAGTGTGTCAGTGTCCCCTCCTGAGCTCCTTATGGCACACGTCTGGGAGTCCAGCATGGGGAAGGACAGAGGATTGGGAGTGGCTTGGAGCTCCCAGGATGTAGAGAAAAGCTGTTCTGCACTCAGGGCTCCCTGACAAAAAGGATCCAGAGCCCACCTGAATCTCCAGAGACCTGGTCCAGCCCCTCAGGAGCTTCACTATGATGCCCAAACCTCTCTTGCCTCCACCTCCCACCCTCCAGCCTCATGCAGAGCAGCCCCTTGGCAAGGCAGCAATGGTGCTGCTGCAGGGAAACACCTCCAGCTTCTCCCACAGGAGCAACTCATGCTACTGTGGGCAAAGCTTCCCAGGATGGTCCCTCAGCAGAAGTGCAGGCTCATAACAGTGGAATGAAGCCAGGTCACCAGTCTCATCCACACTCTGACATTTCCATAGGTCTTTGCTTTACAGCTCTGATATTAAGTAGTTTGGCTAACTTTGTAGAAATGTTGCTATTTTCTCGACAAAATGTCAAGTAAGTTTTCAGGGGGGAATACTTCATAACTGAAGTATGTTTTCCTAAGGGCAATAAACCACTAAGAAATGTACTTTTTTCCCACCCAGCCTTTGAGCCAAAAGTTTCACATGTTTTTCAAAGAAATAAAATTATAGGTGTTTTTCTGTAGTAAGGTGAAGTACCACCTGGGTGGCAGTGGTAGAAAGCTGGGCAAACTTTATAAATCTAGAAGGGGGAGACTGTTTTGGCATGACTTAGGGTTACAGCCTGGGTTTCCTATGCATAATTTTAAAAGGAATTGCTCAAAGCATCAGGAAACTATGCCCAGTGTACAATTCCTACCTCTTCAGACTCATGGAAGATTGCCACAGCCAGAGAGGACTTTTTCACTGGAATGAACAGTAGAGTCAAGAGGCAGATGTTTATTTCTTTATCTGACAAGCCCACACCCCTATACATGCTGGTTTAAGAATGTAGAGCCAGTCGAAAATAGATTTGGTCAATAGGGTTTAATCTGGTTCCTCTTTTGGGGTCACAGTGTGTTCCCATCATCTGCTGGCCATGAGGACAGCACTGAACTGGTGTCTGGGACACCTCCAGTCTAATCTCAGCTCCACAAGAATGTAAGGGGCTTTGTAGTTACTGGTGAAGAGCTAAGGGGCCAGAAATGCACTTTGGGTTTGGTCATTTTATTCTCTGGCATCACAGAGCTCAGAATATGATAAACGTACTGAGAATGTAGCTCTTCTGATTTGAATAATAGACAAAATGAGCATCAATTAATCCATGGTCACTTTATATTAATAGGGAAGATGAGGAAAGGTGAAGGACAAAGAAACTTTTGCTGAACTCTCTGACAGTGGTGCAAAGGCTCTAAGGGTTAAGAAGTGTCTTGCAGGGCTGTCGGGCACCCTTGAGCAATTTTTTTAAATCAGGCAACAAAAAGCCCCTCTCCTGGAAATCAAACAGAAGGAAAAGTAAAGTAAAGTAAAGCTACAAAGGAGCTTCTCTGGCCTGCTCTGCGTGCTGGCTTCCTACGTGCTGGGCTGAGGAAACTCTGAATCCTGGGGAAGAAATCCATGGAGAGGAAGCAACAGCCATCACACAGTATAAAAGATGTGGCTGGTTTTAATCAGGGCTGAGACTTCACAAATAACAAATGGGAAGGAGAGGTTAAAATGGGGCATAAGGCTAAGCCAATAAAGCCTTTTCTGAGACAAAATAAGAAGGATGTATTTCAATATGCCACCAAGGGGAGAGCTGAACAAAGTAATGTGTACAGGAGGAACAAACCCTGTCTGACTCCAGCCTCATGCTGCTGCCCAGCTCATGGCCAGCAGCAGGCTCCTAATTTAGGAATTCTGAGTAACCCCCGTTGGAAGGCGAGTGTTTTTGACTGTGTAACCAGGCCAGACCTTAATTGAATTAGACATCTAAAATTAGACAGTGTGAACATCCACACTCTCCCATCCCCTCCCCAACCCCTCAACATGCACATGAATCACTTGCCTGGGAGTGTCCTGGCATTTTTCAAACTTTATTGCAGGAAAAAATATCACTTTTGGAACACCAAGTTAGTGAGAAATGCGTGAACAAGAGCAGCGTTTGGCCCTGCCTGCATCCGGGATGCAGAGAGCTTTCCTGGCCCAGTAGGAACCAGGGTCTCCTGCTGGGATGGAGTGGGGAAAGGGTAACTGGTGCTGCTGGTGAACACACTGAACATTTCCAGTGGGATATGCAGCCAGTGCACAGTTTTGAACAGTTTTCCTGCAGCCTACATCTAACCCCAGCCCTTAAATCGTCATCCTCTTTTTCCTGAAATTCGGTGAGGCTGGATAACTCAGCTGGAATCAGGAGAGTGCTGGCGGCAGAAGGCAGCATTTCAGAAGATCTTGATCTGGTGGCCATGGAGGGGGAGTTGGACCAAATCATTTAGTGCTGCAGCACTGAGGCTAAATTACAATTCCACCCTTGGGTACCAGCTGATGTGAGGGCTGAGGGAACAAAACAGCTTTCTGGATTTCTGGAACAGGTATCGGCAACACCTTGGAGCAGAATCTTCCAAGACCACAACAAAATTTTCAGTGCTTACTGGATTTTTTCAGCATAAAGCTGTGGTTTGTGTGGGTTGCTCCTTAGTGTCTTTCAAGTAACCAGCTTGCTGCTATGCAAACATTTGGGGTATGCAGTGGCCTGTGTGGATGCTGTCTTGATTTATAGTAAACCTTGGGAAGAACTCCTACAGCACCTGAAAGCAATCTTTCAGCAGCTCAAGGAAGCAGAGTTGACTTTTAATTCCCCAGTGTTCAGTAAGAAAGCAGGAAACCATTTATAAATATATATATATAAATATATATATATATATATATATTTTCTATCTCATACGTATAAATAAATATATGTATAAGATATAGAAGGGAAGGGAAGTTATGAAGCCAGAGGTACATAAAATGCAAGCTATTCAAATGCACCTATTACTGACTGCTAAATTGCAGGTGAGATCTTTTCTGGGTATTGTGGTATAGTATTGGAAATTTATTCCACATTTTGCAACACTGGCTGCTCCATCAACTGATCTCACTAGGAAAAAATCATCTCATAAAATAAATATGACCCCATGGCGTGTGCTTGCCTTTCAAGGACTGAAATCAGTTCCTAGAGATCAAATACTTTTCATGAGCCTGGAATTTTAAGGTCCGTAGAGGGTAAATCTCAATGTTAATAATCTTAAATCAGGATCAAAATTAGCACAAAATTTAAAAGGAGGATAAAAAAAATTCCACATTTGCTTGATAAATTATCTAAAAGAAGATGAATTCTCTAGGTATGCAGAAATTTTAATGAAGTGGATCACTGCATTTCCCTGCAATGAATTGCATGCCACACTAAGGCATAGGTGGTTAAACAACAGGAAATTCATAAAGCCAAGCAGAAACTTAGTGATCACAAAACTTTATATGATCAGTTTAGTAACTTCCATTTGTGCCAGACTAAATCTACCAAAGAACGTAATTGTCCCAGAGGGATTGAGAATAGTGGGATCGTTTTCTCATAATGGAATTGCTCTTTGCTGAGGTGATTTGGAACAGATCTTCCCAAGTATAAATCTTTTCTTGAAAAAAAGAAATAATTAAAAAATGATCAAGTACAAAGTAGGATCCTTGCACTAAGGTGGTGTTGCCCGTGATTCCCAGGACACCAGAGATCACCCTGGGCTCCTTCTCTCCAGATTGCCTGGCTTGACTCAGAGAGCAACAAATGTGGGATGCAAACAAATATTCATGCAGAAAATTCACTGGTGTAAGATTGTTTCCTTCAAAGAAAATAACTTTTCTGGGTCTGGGTTTCATGATTCTTCACTCCTGGAGCAAACAATATTCAGCAATAAAGGAAGGGGAAACCCAGTGGGTCTGGAATATAATTTTTATTCCTAGGAGTGAAGGATGGTTTTGGCCAAAAGAAAAAGGACTAAATCTGTCCTGAAGGTGGGAGGAAAGTGTGCAAATGACACAAGCCAGTGCCTCACCTGCTCTCTGGCAGCGTGTGCATTTGCTGTGGAGAGAGAAACTGCAGACATGCTGAGAGCCCACCCTGTGCACGGTGGCTCCCAGAGCCCCCCAGGACACCTCTGAGCCTGTGCTTCAGTGCAGCTGAACCAAGCCATGTCCTCAGTCTGAGAAACTGCACTCTGTCCATTCCTCTCATTAATCTTTCTCTACATCTGATGTCTTAAGTGGTTTCTGAGGAGGTTTGAGTTGTTTTCCTTTTCCCAAAGAATACAACTTTGCACAGCATGAAGGAAAACATCCATCCAGCAACACCAGTAAATTGCAATAGTGGCTCATACAACTCCAGTCCTTCCAGCCCTGCTGCTACACAGAGGGAAGTGATATTTTTCTGAAGGCAGTGGCTCTCCACAGTGTTACAGGTGCTCCTCTTCACCTGGCTGAGAAACCTGCAGCACAGTCACTGAGACATGGGTATTAAATTAAGTCTTTGGGGCTTTTTTGTGAGCTCAGGTGTTCAGCTCACGTCTGAGCCCAGGTTCTCTCCAGGGAGAGCTGACTGGGGTCTGCAAGAGAGAGAGGAAGGAAATGGAAGTGCAGGGGCTTGACCCCATGCTTTGCCCATTTATTCACCAAGCAACACTCCCTGCAGCTCTGAGGACTCCCTGCAGGACAGCAGTGGTTCAGATAAGGTGTTGTTGAAGAAGGGACACTATTTGCTTTTGCCCTTTGGGTATATTTGCACTTGAAGGATTTTTTGGAAATGCCATGGAAAACAGCTAATATCTACACCCTGAATAAAAAATCCTTACACTGCCTCCCTCTGTGAAACACAACGTGTGCCCCAGTCATTTCATTTTCCATCCAAAAACCCTGACCTCAAGTTCTATTTTCTTAGGCAGGCTTGCATTTAATTAAAAGGAAACTATCAGGCATAAAGGTCCCTCTTAGATATGCTGCATCCAGTCCAAGGTTAGGCCTGCTCAGGACTTCTCCATGTACAATTTCCTCCAGGATTCAACCTATCCCAGGACTCGGTGTGATGCAACAGCAGTTTCAGCACAGCAGATAGGGTAATGCTGGCCTGACAAGTGAAATTCATTATTGCATTCCATTAATTTTGAGTCATGCACCCAGCCCATGGAAGTTGGGAGAACCTTGTGAAAAACAAACTCACTACATTGTGCTCTGATGTTATTCTTGGCTGGAGTTTGAGGCAGCCTGCTGGGGTCCTCCAGAATGGCTGAGCATCCATAGAGCAGCTGCTGTCTTCAGAGAGAGGAATAGAGGCTCATTCTTCATCTGGGACTACAATAGGGACAGCAAGGGCCTCCCTGGGATCTTTAAACTCAGGCATGACTTGGGAGGGTGGTGATGTTGGCTCCTGACACTTCAGAGTGTTGAGCTCCAATTACATATTTACTTGCAATTGCTAAGTGACTGCTTTGAGCATTTCCTGTGCAAAGCTGAGCCCCTGGAGCATGCTGCAGGAACGGCTGTGGCAGGCAAGGGACTTTGATACTCCTGAGAACAATGTGACCTCCATAAAGGCCCCGTGACAACTGCATGAAATCCTCTGCACCGCAGCTCTGGGCTGGGACCCCGCAGTAGCATCCTCCCAGCGTACAGAATGGCTCAGTGTGACTCAGAGCAGAAACACTGCCCATCCCAAATGCTGTATGAAAATTCTGAGTGTGAGTCAGCCCAGTCCCCTCTGGGGAATGCAATTTCTGTCAGCAAGAGTCTGCTAAGCAAGGTCCTGCTCAGGGATTGCATCCAGGGGTTTCTCCCATGGGAATCTGTGCTGGAGACAGCTGGGCACGGCACTGGGCTGGCAGTGCATCAGGCAGTCCGTGACTCATGGCAGTGTCTGCCTTGCAATACTGACTCCATCAAACCTGGAGTGCTGATGGGCAACTACCAACTGCAGGAGAATGGGATACAGCAGCACTTCCCAGGCTCCTCCATGGGTTGACCTGGTCCCACGATGAAAAGACAGTTTGACCCCTTCTTCTTCAGTAAGAACAGTGGCTAAGGCCTGAGGAGACAAAACTAATGGACAAGCCTTTTGCATCATCACAGCAAGGAGCAGACACCCTGTCCATAGCCTGTAAGCCAGAGCAACAGTTCCCGGCCCAATCCCAGCTCTTTTCTCTTTTTTCCTGGCAGACTGAACTGGGCAGGGTCTCTGTATTAAATGACTTCTTTCACTTTGGCAAACAAAGCAAACCTTCTGCCCTGGCTGCACGACAGCTTGTGCTCAGCAGTGCTCCGGGTCACTTCTGTACGTGCTGCTGGGCTGAGGAGGCACAAGCCTTGCCCCTCTCAGAGAGCCTGGATCTGCCTCCACAGCTTCCCCAAGGCCACCCAGGAGCCTCCACACTCACTTCTTCCCTACCAATGTCAACAGAGCGCTTCCCACCCCACCTCTTTTCCTTATCACCCCTTTTCCATCTCTGTCTGACAGATAATGGAGTGTATAAGTGCTGTCTTGTCTCAGGTATCTGTCTGGGGCATCAAAAGATGTGCCCTGCAGTGAGTGGAGGTGTTGTGACCCAGTTCAGGCCGTGCTGTTTGCACGCACCGCTGCTCCCGATGAGCTGCTGCTGCCAGGCTGCTCGTTTGGTGTGGCAAGAGAAGTGAGGAGGTAAAATTACCTGTGCAGGCAACCTGAAAAGCCTTTTGCTGAGCACTAGTACAAAGTGAGGGTGTATCAAATGGAAGGCAGCAAGTCAAGAGAGACAGCAGAGTGACACAGCATCTCCTTGTGCCCCAGAACAGCCTCTGAGTTTTTGGGACAAGAGGAGGGCATGAGGAGGAGCTCCATCTCCCCGGCACAGCCTGGTCTCGCCACCACTGTGCCTTCTTCACTCCAGGGGCTCCTCAAGCCAGAAAAAAGAAGGTACTGACCCAGGATGTGGGGGGTTTGGAAGGGATCCTGTTGGCATTGGTTTCCAGTGGAGAAATTTTCAGTTACTAGAATAATCTTGAGGAGAAAAGTGCTTTCTCAACAGACTCCCACCATTTCGAGAGCTGAAAGATCTTGAGTTGTGCTTCTTCATTTTTGAGTATGAAAATTCTCTGCAAAAATATTCCGTGGAAATTACTGTTTTTTGTGACTTTGTCTGCTTTCATCAGCTTGTCCTTGGTGGAAGAAGGAGCAGAAGGACAACTACCAGAAAAAGAGCTTCCCTTCAGAAGAGCAGGGAGGTTCTATTTGCTTTCAGTGTCCCAACTGTTCTGTCTGTAGAAGATGCTGTGTTTTCATGCTGGCTCTCACCCTGCTGCTCAGGAACAGCTGGAGAACCATGGTAAAGACAATTAAGTGCACCCAGATGTCAATGCCACACCAGCAGGAGGCACAGCCAAGCAGACTGTATCCTTTGCAGACAAACCCCTTGTTGTACCAGGGCAATTGTACCAGCCATCCTAATTTCTTGACTTTTCATCTGAGCATCTCAAAGGAAATTTCCCTTGTGGATAAGTAAAATTGCACACACTGGCTCCCACTTCACAGACAAGAATCTGAAGCTGAAGATGATGAGCCCAAACCATGTGGAAGACTAAAGCCTGGCTATTTCCCTCCCTGTGCTAACTATGATAGGAAATTCAAAGTTATAGTAGCTCGCTAACAGTAGGGAACAACTTAGTCCTCCAGGTGTGAAAATATGGGTAATAAATATTAATAGAGCAAGGCTCTGAAAATAGCCAGGGAAAACAAGTCAGAAACACTTTGCAGAATCTCACTGATTAAAGTGAAATTTCATTTAAAATTGTCAAAAGCAGCAGTTCTGCCTTTACCATTTATTTTTTGTCACATCCAAATATTTCAGTTTGGTAAGAAAAAGCAGCTTTGTTTTAACAGTCTCAGTTGGATTACTTCTGATTTATGTTGCACATTAATCTTAAAATAGGTGGTTTGTTGGTTTTATTTTAGGAAGAATTGCAGTTTTCAATGTGATGAGAAAAGCGCCATTTTTGACCCAGGACTTTGCAAGATCCTGCTTTGTCCAGGGAGGAGCCAGGACCACATTGGTAATTACAGCCCCAAGACTGTCCTGGCTGGGGCTGGAGTGGGGTTTTGTAGAATGTGCTGATAGATTTGGGAGACATTTCCCCACATTTTGTGCAAACCACTGCAGAAAACAAACCCAGGGACCAACTGTGATGGAGTGACTGCCTGTCCTTTGAGGACTCCATATAAATCTCT
This sequence comes from Onychostruthus taczanowskii, assembly GCF_017590055.1. NCBI lineage: Eukaryota > Metazoa > Chordata > Aves > Passeriformes > Passeridae > Onychostruthus > Onychostruthus taczanowskii. The sequence continues at coordinate 3,298,241 of NW_024503346.1, read as the reverse complement.
GCAGCCCCGGTAACCACTGACCCAGATGGTGCCCAGATCTAATTTAGGCCTTGGAAACCTTCTTGGGGTGTACAGTGGGATGTCCCTTAATGGTTCCTGCAGCAAAACCCAGTTCTGTTTTGCCAACCTCCCACACTCAGCTGCCTCTGGAGTCAGTAGGAATTTAGAATGCAGAGGTCTTTTAAGGTCAAACTTTATATGGATTTGATCCATCCTGGTCCCAATTTTGAGGATGGAGGAGTCCAGCACTAATTCACTATCTGGACTGTTGAACACACAGGTATGAGATAACACTTTACCCCAAAAGGTTTATAGATGCACCCACAGTGATTTGCTGCTGATTCTTTTATGGAATATAATCACATTACCCTGTAGTACAGCTGCAACTGATGGCAATAAAACTTGATCTATGGGGAGGACAAACAATTTTGCAATAGGCCATGAAAAATCAGTTTTAGAATGACACAGATTTTACCAAAAGGCTCATTCTTGTTAATTAATGCAGAGCTAAATGAGTGGTTATAAAGGCTCTGAAATGGATGGTGCATTGTGTTTAATTTTATAAAGGAAGACAATAACAAACTACATTTTTAAACTTATCACTTCAACATCATCCTTAGTGCCAAATGCCATGTTCTATTCATTAGCAGGTAGTTCCTGGGATCACTCACACAGAGACTGGGCATTTGATGCAGTTCTTTGGCTGTAACAGACTGTCTCTCAGACTCCTTCCTTATGTATAGCAAGCTTGAAACAGAGCTAATGAAGGCCAGATGGCTGCAGGCTCCTTCTCACACCCATAATATTGATGGGAACATTCTGGAGGGAGTGGATTCTGCCCGAGTCTTTTCCTTGTGCCTGACATGATGATAACCACATTGCAGCCTCTGTGCTGTTTGGTCCTAACTTGATTCAAATGTTTCCTGGATTTCCAGCAAATGAACCAAGTGCAGCTCAAAAGGAAATATATGCAGGCCTTATTAGAAAAGGTTGTACTCATCACGAATCAGCTAAATACCTCATTTCTGACAGCGGGGAAATCCTTTTATAACTGAGTTTGTTTGGAAAGATTTTGAATAGTTCATTATAAAAATGCATTAATCTCTACCAGAATATAGAGAAGCAGCCAAAGTACAAAATCTGGCCCCACTCAAGTCCATGGGATTTGGCATAAACTGGCAGAACTACTGGGCAGAATACTTTGTTCTGGATTAAAGCAGTACATCTTATGTGCTAATGGAACCCACTGAAGTGTGCTCACCAACCTGAGAAGGCCTTGCAGTTAGGTTCTGTCTGACTACGCTAATTAAGAAGAATAATTAATGCCCAAATATAATTCTCTGGAATGCTGCAGATATCCCAGATATTTCACGATTGCACAGGATATTGCACAGGATTAGATACTGTCTCTGTTGGTAAATTCCTTGTGGTTAGTAATCTCATCTTTTATATTTCATTTTTAATAAGGAGCTGCCTTCATGCTGAAGCCAGCTCTGTTTAAAGCTGCAAGAAAAAAGTAATTAAATCTGACAGGACTTGCTTTCATGACATATATTGCAGGCTATCTCATGACACACAGACCTGGTCATATTTTTGTTATAAGGAGTTGATTTATTTTCACCAACTATCTCTTTTAGAATCAGAGTTTTCCTGAATTCTCTATTTCTTTGGCTAAACAAGCCCCACTGCCTGTCTGTGGCTCTGTGCTCTGCAGCAGTGCTGGCTGCACACCCTGGCTATGTTGACATGTAATGGTTTGAACATTTGACATTTATATGTGGCTGGCATTCATTTTGTTGCCTTGCAACCATCTGGTTCCAGAAGAAACTCATAAACTGATCCTGAATCATGCAACCACCAGACAGCAAACAGATAGAGCTGTAGGACTCTGACAGCACATTTATCACCCTCCTGTGATAGCTGACACAAACTGCACTGCACTGTCTTCTCCACTCTCCATCACACAGAGCAGCCAGGGCAGCACTTGAAAAAGAGGATTTGATTCTTCCCAGCAGTGGGAGTTCTCTGTTCACCCTGCCTGTGGCCCATCCTGTGTGCAGGCTCTCTGTGTGCTCCCCAAATCTCTGCCTGCACCAGCATGTGCCACGGGGTCCCTGCATCTGACATGTGGGAACAAACCACCCCGGGCGGGAGGGAACCACTCCAAAGCCCAGATTTTGAGCTGAATTTTTCCAAACTACAGAAATACCAGGGGACACATTTCAAGTCAGAGCCTTTCATGCTTGTGCATGAAAAGAAAATGACAAATGTACAGCCTATGCTGATCCTGGTGGTGCTGGCACAGCTGAGGACAGGGGACTGGCAGTGAAGTGCTGTCCTTTTCTGGCTCCATCACCCAGGCCAGCAGCAGCAGAACAGGCCAGCCTGTTCTAACAGAAATTTTGTCCCAAATATTCTTGCCACAAAATCTATATTCTTTGTTGTCAAGTGATTTTCTCAGTAGATTAACTTCTACAGAAATGGAAAGTTTCTAGGAACAAAGTGCATTCTTTAAAATAGAGCAAAGGGAGTGCATTGCATTTTTCTTGGCTGTGGTTTATTTAGGAGGACAGCAGCTCCCCTGTCATTTCATTTGATTGTCTTCTCCTTTTTACTTTCAGTTTCTAAATTTTTGACACTGGTCTCATGTCCGTGAAGGAAAGAGATCACTTTTCACAATAAATAGGAAAACTGAAAAATGCAGGAAGACCAGGTTATTAAACCCAAAGAACTCTCACACACACATTATGTAATACCAATTTAACAAGAACGTTGCTCTGTAATCAAATCCACATAACTCATTCTATAACTGGAACCATCTCCTTCCAAATTAAACAGTGCTTTTTTTTTTTTTTTTAAAATAATTGGATAATGTGAGAGTACTGCAGCAATTTGGGTTAAGATTTCATTATTGGAATCCATTTTTATTTTCAGCTTTCATAGATGTGTACACAAACACACACTACACTAATCCAAAAGAATGACTTTTACATTACAAAATTCAGCAAATAATAGTAGCAGACACTGGAGGGCACCTGCCTCAAATTCTCACCTACTTAAATATGCCAGAAAGGAAAAGTAAGTACTTATGGTGACTGGAATGGCTTCCTTTTCAATTTCAATTCAAAGGCCTGTAAAAATGTTTTATTAGGTTCACACTGGTTTTCTGAATCTTTGAGATATATATGTGTGTATCAGAGATGGAACCAGACAGGGAGTCTGAGTGTGCCCCTGGGAAACCAGGTACAGACCTGACCAAAGTCAGCCAGGTCAGCAGCAACGTTAGAATTCGTTCTGTTCATAATTCTCACCTTACAAAAAACCCCAAATATGGGCCATAACAATTCCTGTGCCAGGGACCCTTATATGTCTATGGACAAGGCAGCAAAGGCAGGGAGGGAGGCACAGGCAGTCAGGGATGCAAAGCAGCAGCAGAATTTTGTTATCAAGACTGGTCTGAACTTGACAGAGGCAGGGATTCCCAGTGCCCTTTAATGGCATTGGCTCTTCAGGGAGGGCTTAAAATCTTATTCTTGAAAACTGCATCTCCGTAAGTGGCAGATAAAAAGAGAGGCTTTGCAAAGAGCCAGAGAGCTGCATCCAAATCCTTTGTACTATTTGCAACAGCCTACAGGAATTTCTTTGCAGTCCTTCGGGGCTCTGCCTCCTGCTCGGGCCAGCAGATTGAACAGATTTTAGTGCTTTTACTCTTTTACATTCTATATTAAAGCAGTGCAGGACACAGCATCACTTACTGATGTTCAGATTGTAAAGGTGTGGAACAGTGACCTGTCTAAATGCTCAGTGAGTGCTGGACATGGAAACTCTCCCAAGTCCAAATCTTGTCTGATACACCCTGCCTCTCCATAAACCTGAGTTCATCAATACACTTCAATAAACAGACAAGAGGTCAAAAGGTTTTTACAGAAAATAGTTTTGCAGGAAAAGAAAGACTACTTCAACTGAAAGAAAGATTATTTCAACTCAATTCAAATTGAGTTATCTGAATTTTATTTAAAACTATTGACTGATTCTTCAAATTCTTCTAGTGCAGCAAAAAGTGCACTTTGTTCTGTGCATATATATTGGAACAGAAACCTTATTAAAAAGTCAGTGGAGGTTTCCAGTAAGCAGGGCCACTTGATATACTAAGCTATCTTTAGAGAAAAACAGGTTTGCTGTTTTAAGATTAAAAGTCCTGCATTAGTGTCTGAGATATTGTACAGAAGGCATTGCTTCTGTTTCCACACAGAATGAAGTGCTCTTTAGGCAGAGGAGTTCTGCCTGAACTGACACTGGATTTTGCATAAGTTTAAGAAAGAAAAGCACTGAGAAACAGAGTGAGCAAGTAAATTAGGACAATATCTGAGTGTCTGCTCCCATGTGAGCATAGCTGCTGGTGTCTATATTGCAGCTATGCGCACTAAAGCAACAGGAGATTTGAGCCTGGCTTTTCCCAACACCAAAGCACAGGTGGGACTCCTCTTGCACCACAGTTAGGTACTCCTGTCTGTTTTCTTCTTCAGATGATGTTGTACAACTTGATTGTACTTCACTTTTTCCATGTAAGAGAGCACACAGCTGAACCCCCCTCCACTGCCTCAGTTGTTTTCCCACTTAGGCTGCACTGAATATCCTGACACCAGGTGTATTGTATTTTTTTTTTTCCTGGCCTCTCAATTTACTGAAAAGTACGAAGAAATGCAATGAAATTCCTCTCCACAGAGAAATTCTTCCTCTCTATAAAACAAGCTGAAAGGAAGAAGCTTTGTCAAATGAAGCTCTGGGAACTATTCACATGCTACAACTGTCCTAGGGCTGGTGTGTTGAAATATCTGTGAGTGACATGACAGGTAAGAGCAATCAGGATAGAGGAGAATTACCCTGGCCAATTTTCCTCTGATTGCTGAAACTCAGTTGCTCGCTAGGAGGAAACCACAGAAATGGCCGTGTTTTAGAGTGCTGTGTATTGGAAACCTACACAAACGGGCACGTTGTGTAAGCTTTGCTCTGAGAGCCATTATTGTCACTACCAATATGTCTTAGAAGCCGGGACAGCCCTGGAATGATGGCAGACGATGATTTAAGGCACGGGAGCGAGGGGCTCAGGAGGGAGCCTGCTTCGGAGAGCTGATGGCAGGAGCAACCTCAAAATCGAACAGCAGGCTGCGGTAACAGCGAGCCCCGAGGGCAGGCGGAGCAGGGACAGAAGGGAGGATGGCTGCGAGCCTCCTGCCCGGAGCGAGCCCCGGCACAGCGGCCCTGGCAGCGATGCCCATGGCTCAGTAACTCTTGGTCGCTGATGGATTTCAGTGATTCCCCTGGGAATTGCCGAGGGCTTTTCCAGCGGAGCCTGGCACCGGGATCTTTCGGCAGCAGTGCAGCGTGGCTGGTATTTAGAAGCACAAATGGTACCAGAGGATTCCTTGCTGTTCGCCCCCATGACATGGCACAAACCCCGAAGTCCTTTTCCAAACAGGATGGAGCATTTCCAAGCTATTTAAATCTAGTGAAAAACATCTCCGCCCTGACTCTCCTGCTGCAAATGCCTCTCTGAGGGTATACAGGCAGCAAACCACAACCGGAGGGGAGCACTGGAGTGAGGAGAAAAAAAAATGAAACGTTTTGCAGGCTCTGCCAAAACTGCCCGTGCTGGGTGCCCGTCCCCCAGGTGCTCCAGGACGGGGCATCTCCTGCAGGACCACGCTCCAAGGTGGGCTCTGGGTGGGGCCGGGAGACGCGGGTGGCACCTGGTGAGAATTTCCCAGCTCCCACTGTGTGTGTGGGCTCTGTGCCTGCCGAGGCAGGTGAGTGTGGAAGGGCTGAAGCACAATGCGCCCATCAAACCACGCCTGTCACACGATCCCCGAGTCCCTGTCCCCAGAGGATGGGTCCTGTGATACCTGAGCAAGGAACAGCCTGCCCCAGTTGCAGCCAGCTCAAAAGAAAAGTGGGATACCAGTTGGCAGCTGGGACAGAACTCTTACGTATGCATCTTTATATATGCTCATCTCTTACCCTTCATGCAAGAAGCTTTAACAATATTTATGGGTAATTTGTGTCAACCCTTCCAACACAGCTATGGTACTGTTGAGGCCTTGCTATGGCCATATGTCTTTGGTATCAGAAGCATTTTATTTTATTTTATTATTATCTCTGAGCAACTACTTTGTCTTATCAGTTTTCTCTCCTGCATTTTTGTTCATTTTCCTATTTTTTTTCTTCTGGTTTTATACTGAAGGTGAAAAGCCGAATGTCTGTTTAATCTCCAGTACCAGAATAAAATACCTATCACTGCAAACAAAGGAGAAGTTCCAGACTTTTTTTCACCATTCTTGCAAAAGGCAAGACTGCAGTAACTTACAGAAAGGTTTTTTTGCTGGATTTTTGAGATGTTTTTGCATTTGAACCAGACAGCACAGAAGCCATTCTTAGGCAATATTTAGGGAGATATTTCACTCAAGTTCGGAACACTCCTGGAATGTTTTCAAAGGAGAAAAGGAAGGAAAGTCTACTATTAACAGGCAGTTAGAGAAATTTTCAGATTACTTTCAGTTTCTTACTTATCTTGGCACTCCATTAAAATAATTGCACTTGCTGTAGTACCAGAGAGATTGATTAGACTGAAAACTTTATTGTTAGCCTGTTTAACATTATATTTACACCTTTTAGCAGCTCTTGATTCAGAGTGAGACACTAAGAATAAAAAATGGAAAGTAATGTCTCTGAAGAAGCTTCAGAGACATTTTAGTAATTTTAGTTTAATCACTATAAAGGGGAGCTCTGGTTTAATTTAGTTTTCTTGGGATTAGAAGACTTTTAATTATTGCTTGCAATCAAGCCTTCTAGCCTTGCATGAAGCAACACATAAAAGCTGAGATTTTAAAAGAGCCTAAGGAACACACTCATCATTAAAATTCAATGACACTGGCAGTTTAGCTCCCTGCCTCCTTTGAACATCTTGGGGTTTCCTTTTAATAAAGCAACATCTGTGAAATTTAGAAAACAATATTAATTTTGACCCCCTCTGGATTTTTAATGGGTCTATTAACCTAATGCAGGTGATCCTCTCCTCCTACAAGCCTTTCCTGGGAGCAGTTTTGAGTCTCAGCATCTTTTTATAAGAATATGATGTTTCTTCAAAGTAGGGAACCTTCAGGACCATAATGAGTGGATTCTCTAAGCTTTTCCTGAGGCAAAGAGCATCAGCTCTGGTTGTGGACTAGATGAGGGAGTGGCTGCAGAGCATCCCTGGTCCAAAATGTGGCCAAGGTGGTGTCTGTGCATGCATGAGTGAGAGTGAGTGAGCCTGGAGGGCCTGACCTGTATTTTCACTAAAGTCTTAACTGGTAATGATAATTTTGCACTCTAGAAAATCACCCTGGTACTCTGGCACAGGCTCCCAAAAGCAAACCAGCATACTCTGCTCTAGACCAGAGACCAGTCCCTATGTCTATGCTCTGCCAGCCTGACCAAATATCCTTAGACAAAGATCCTGCCTTGAAAGTGGCATTTGTCTTTAATTTTTTCTCCTTCTTGAGTTTCCACTGGATTCTCATTACAGACAGAAAATTGGCAACTATTCAGATTAAACACCAGAGTGAATTTGCTTGGCTCCAAGGAAGACATTTCTGTGTCGAAAGGTAAATTATGTTGCTGTTTTTCCACCTGTTAATGCACAGATTATATAATAGAGGCATTTTTTCAAGTTATATTTTTCTTCTTATGATTGCAATGACGTAGAAGATTCGACCTTCACAGCTTCTTCTTTGCTTCATAGAATAATGGCTATGCTTTTGTGAAAAAGATCAAAAAGTAGGATTTGAAACCATAAGGATTTTGCTTGCTGTTTACAGAGATGATTTTAGTGGTAAGTCTTATAAAAACTTTAGTCCACAGCCATTTTTTAGGTTTAAGTCTTTGGCAATGCAAGAGCTCAATCCTAAAATTTAGATGATTGTGGGTAATTCTGTTGGAAAGGCAGCCGTGTGGGTCCCCATTTGTGTGTGTTTGGGGATGTCTTGATTTCAGGGTAGCCAGGCTGTAACATCTTTTGAAACTCTCAACTTCCTGGGATGGTGTAGTCAGGACATTTGAAGAGCAGCCCCAAGAGATAATGAAAGGGCAAGTACAAGTGGTGAGAGCCCCAAATCAATGGCCTGGACTTGGAAGGTGAACACAGGCTGGGCTCTAAGCAGTGATGATTTCCCCCAAAGGATTCAAGCTACACACACAGCAGCAGCAGGGATGTCACACACGAGCCCACTAAAGCAGCTGGGCTTTATATTTTCTGATTGCTGTTGAATATGCAATGGCAATTTCTCTCTACTTTTTAATCTCTCCTTAAACAAAGTCATAGTTCTTCCACAGTCACCTCGGAGACAGAGAGAGAAATATTTTCCTAACAATTACTGCAGTCAGCTTAGCTGGGCATTTGAAAGTAACAGACATTTAAAAATATACAATAACAGTAATCTTTAAAAATACTTTATTTTAGAAATATTATTTGGGGAAAAAAGTTCTTGCTCCCTTTATTCAGCAGGAAATGCCTCACAATTATCTTTATTTTCTTACTGTTTGTGGGATGAATTGAAAATCAGTATTTTAGATAAATTTACCTAGCAGCAATTAACATTTAATTTCCTTTAAAAATATGGAAACAAGATTAAAATGCCCATTGGGGGTGATTTATCCTTGATTAAAGTTTAGAAGTGACTGAGAAAAGTTGATGTTCAATGCATTAATCAAGAAATAAGAGAATGAAGACTTATGTTTGATATTCCAGAAGCAAATCTGGAAGTGGCTTGGAAACTGGCTAAGTTTATTTTTATTGTCAGGGAAATAAGTACCTTGCAGGCTCACAGGGGTGACCACAGTGAAGCAGAAGAGCAGGTTTTTCACTGAACCCAGTGATTTGGCACACTCAGAAAGATGGGCTAATATTTGCACAGCCAGAATTTTCTATTTCCTTAGATGTTAAAGGACAGAAGGAATTCAAAAGTGATAATCTGTGACAACTTACAATGATCTGTATTAATATATTATTTATTACTGTGATTATCTCACTGGAGAGTGAGTGGATCTATGATTTAGACCTGCCCATCTCTATAGAGACCCAGAGGTGTGCAATTACTCTGTTTCTCCTTTGTAGGGACCTTGTCCAGCTTCCTGCATGGAGGGCTGGGACCTCTGTGTACACAGTGATTGTGGAGTGGACACATAAAAATGGAGACAGAATCATGACATTTTTATGGCATTTTGACTCTTTGCAGAATGTCTGAATAATCTGGAATCTGGTCCATAAAAAATAATATCCCAGATTGTTCAAAATGCATATGTGGTTGAATAATCAGTTTATATGTCCAATTATTTGACTTGTGAGTAGATTGGGTAAAACTTGGCATAATTTTTCCACCATATGGTTGTACTAACTTGTTTGAAAGAAAAAATGACCCAAAATTCACATAAATAACTGCCCCATAGTTTTTCCTGTCTGCCTAATTTTGTCTATTTTCCCCACTAGCAACCAGAGATCCAATAAACTATTGAAGGCTAAAGGCTGATGTAAGTCCTTTTTTAGGGCAATGATTTCAACAAGAGTGCATGAAGAGCTTTTTTTAAACCAGAGAAGAAGAGCAAACAGCTAGAAAAACAAAAAATGTAAAGTGCTTATGCAAAAATCTGTCATGGACATCTGGACCACCCTTGTCCAGCTCAGGAAATGTAACACCAGTCATGCTTCTAAGCGAAGAGAATCAATTGCACTTTCTGTTTGCAGAGGATCAAAGGTCCCCTGGCAGCTCTGCTTTCAGGCTGGGCAGTCACTCGGGGGCTGGGTGCAGGTCCCTGTCTCCCCTCCATCCTGCAGCACATTCAGGGCATCCTGAGGTAGTTCCAGCCCTGGAGCTGTGGCCCTTCAGCATCCCTGAAACCAGGCAGCTGTGCTCTGTGATGCTGCAGTGGTGATGCAGAAAAAGGGAGAGGCTGGTCTGAAAGCCACAGAAGTCATCTCTTCCTGTGAACCCTTGACCCTTGAGCCCAACTCAAGATTGTCATTGTTGCTGTAGCACATATGCAACTCACTGAGATTCTGAGGTTTAAATCTTGCTTCTGTAAATGCATGGTATCTCTGCTTTGTCCCTAAGATTTTGGGACACAGGGGTACAGAGCACAGATTTATAACCATCTTATTTTTGGAATACCTAAACTGCTGCTGATGTGATAGACTGTATTGCCTCCAAAGGACTGGTATAATCAAACAGACACAGTTTGATTTAGGATTAGATATTTTTGCAAAAAGAAAGCTCTACAAAATATAAGATGAGGGGAAATTTGCCATATTTATAGTTCAAATACCAAAGAGGTCTCTCTTCCCAACACTAATGGGTCTAGACATCTGTTTTTCATGCCTAAAATACAAATGCCCTAACAGAAAACCAGCTCACAACTAAAGGGATTGAAGCTGTCTAGAAATGAGAATAAAAACGACTGGTCCTCCACAGCAAGCAAAAAGCCAGAGTAAAAAAAACCTCTTGCTATTAGTAGTGGAAAATAAAATTAGGTTTTCAAAATTATTGCAGCCATATGTAAGATGGACTCCCTCACCACTGAAACCACGGGCAAAGCACAGTTTGGAGCTGTCTTTATCCATGATCCCTAAATAGCTGGGAGTGATTGGGATGTTTTGGGTCCAAGCTATCCTATACAACCACATCAGAAAATGCCAGAAAGTATTTTCTCCACGTGCTCCCCCTCGCCGCCCACCAATCCTCATTCCCACAGCAAAAGGTTGTACATCCAGTCAAAAAGCAGTCCCAATCCATCATCAGCTATCCAAGGTTACATCCATCTTCTCTCATGTCTTTTCTTTTAATAATGAGCTCTGCTCTCTGCTGACTTAATCCTCACGAGAGCCATTGATTCACAGTTTCAAACAGAACATGGATAACATGAAAAGAATCATCTATAAAAAAATACAGATGGCCAAATTCACTGGCTAACCTGGACAATGTTCCTTTAAGTCTAAAGTCTCTGTTGTGCTAAATGCCCAGCTGTTAACAATCTCTTCTAGAGGCTATTGAACGCAGGAAGGACATGTTTTTAGCAATTAGAAAAATAATAGTACACTTACAGATGGCAATATTTAGCAGAGTTTGTTTGGTTAATAGGTCAGCAGTTTGGGACAGTTGGTGGTTGTTATGGGGCAGCAAGGAGGGTTCGTGCAATAAGACATCCTGGCAAGAATGCTGAAGCCCCAGGTACCCATGGGGCACCCTCACATGAACATGTGCCATATAATCCAAAGACTCAAAAGACACCCTCATTCCACAGCTTCCTTATATATTTAAAAAAAGCTTTGAAAACATTTTTTGATAGGTTTGTACAGTGTCAGGGAAAATGCACGTACATAAACCAGAAAAAATGCACACGATGGAATGATGTTTTGGGCATATAAGGGTATTACACATGCAAGGCTTGAACTGAAGTTCATTTCCTTAAATAATTTTTAGATAGAGCAAGAATTTAATAAGTGATTGTGTGCTTTCCTCATGCCCTGCAGGAATATGCAAGGGGCTGGCCTGAGGCGTGAGCAGGTGCATGTCTGCTGCAATGGTGCAGACAATTTATGGTGCAGTCCTCACAGCAGTTTGAGGTTGGCTGGTGGCCCTTGTGATTTATCTCTGCTGATATCATTATGTGCCTTGAGAACATTTATCTTCTGCAAAGTAAGGAGTAAATGATTGTTTTAACAAGGAGAAAACAAGACTTATTATAACAGCCCTGGACTAGGGACCACAGAAAGGCTTGGGTTTTTAACATGCTCCAAAACCTGTTTTAACAAATGCTTATGGTTACTATAGTCACTGAACAAAGATGTGGTTAATTTACCTTTCCTCACTGATGGCCCAAGTTCCCTCTTATTTTCTCTGTCTTTGCAGAATGGCAGAGGCCATGCTTGCAGCTGCTGGAGTCAGAGAGGTCTGTGCAGTTTTCTGCCTGTAGTGGTGCTACTGGCACGCTGAAATCTCACCCTGAAAATTGTATTACATAAAAGGATGTGAAAAAAGGGGCCATATCCAACGTAAATAATCCATCCATTGGCCTTGGTGGTGGTTTCCAGCCTTTTTGGTTTCATGGACCCCCATGGAGTCTCTGACAATAGACCTGCTTTTCTTGGTTATACATTTTGCAGAACCTTAGAATAAGTTCAGAGTCGCCACAAGGTCCATGGAAAACATACATAAAATCACACGTCTAAGGTATTTATAAGACACTAGCATCTAAATTCCTCCTAATGGGAGAGCATTAAAAAACCTTGAGGAGATTTTATTACTTGCCCAACTATCAGAGTAGTAGGAAGCATATGATTATGCTTCCTTGTTGTTTGTAAGCCACATGTTGCCCTAAAAAACCAGTTTCAGCACAGACTATGTCTGTATCTATAGTAGATTCTCCTCTAGCCAAAGAGAGAGTAGTGGTGATTTTGCAATTCATCAGAATAAGAGCAATTTCTTTCCAGGTTTGTTATTCTTCTCCCTTCCTGGCTATGGGCAGAAACATAAAAGAACAGGACCTCCCACTAATCTGAAAAAACTTAATGCTAGAGGGAAGTAAAATGAGATTTTCATAAGGAATCAGGGCTTTGGAGGTGTCAAGTGTTGGAATATGACTGTCCCAGCCCTCATGCCACTAGAAGGGAAAATGGAAATTAATGCTGGACTGCTGGGGTTGCGAAGGAAGCAGCATAACCACAGAATCAGCACCAATTTTTTTGAATACAGGCCCAGTTTTTATTTTGGAACAAGAACTTGGACTCACATGAATTGTGTGAGGGCCTGGCCTTGGATAATCAGTGGGTGCTCGGTATCTGGCAGGATCAAGCCCATGGTGAACAAGAATCTTGGCCCAGATTTGAAACACCACTTCTTCTGCTTTCCAACCCCATGGTGTAACCACCAGACCACAAACGTCTTTCCTACTTTTTGCTGTTAAGAAGGAAGAGTCAGTTTTCAGGGTTGGAGAAATGTGGTGGACTGAGGGCAGGAAGGATCTGTCATTCATAAGAAAATGTGGGCTAGAATTTCAAGATTTATTTAAATTTTAAATTTCCTCAGTGCTGGTAGAGTCAGGGGGCAGAAGAAGGTTCCCTGCCCATAGCTCTCACTGCAGCACGCAGTGAGCTCTCTCCTCTAGCTGCCTTTTAACGAGTCTGCAAACACTAATGACACATTTAATTCCTTCACACCTTGGAAAACAGTGGCACCTTGCACAAAATAGAAACCTGGCTCATTTTTGATTCTTCCTCCTTCCCAAGGCCCCAAAAGGGACCTTGAATTAATGCGTTTTCCTGATTAGCATGATGGTATAAATCACAGCAAGCTGCTTTCATGTGGAGATGTGAAGCCAGGCTCCAGAGTGCCCTGCAGTGCACACACTCTCAGCAACGTGTAGTGCAGTGACACCAAACAGAGCTGCTGCTGCTGCTTCATGTGCTACACAAACTGTTGCAATTATCTCCAAGGATGTGGGAACTTTATCTGTTTCAACCTTTTGCTCTCAGACATTATAAAGTTAATTATAAAATGTGCCAAGGGGGAGGCAAGGAGAAACCTTGTTAACCTTTTCTTTCTGCGGTTTTCCCCCCTCATTGCATTTACATTGGCCTTGAAGAGCTGGGACATTTTGCAGATGGTTTAGGGTCTATAAATTCTTATTTAAATCATCGTGAGCCAAGTATAACAGGTAGCAGCCCAGACTTCTCTAGAAAGGACAAACTCCAGCTAAGCATGTAAATAATACTCCAGTGCTTTTTAATATATAAATACATACACTGAGCCGGGTGCTCTGCAAGGTTTATTCACATTTTCCTATTGTTGCTCTGTAAAATGCACTGGGTATACATTGCATGACTCTGCAATATTTTTTAAAAATACTAATTCTTAGTGAATAGTGCAAAGTAACAGGCTAAAGGAAGGTGCTAGTTCCTCCACTGTTCGTCTCAGGTGGCTGGTAAAGACAACCAAAACTCTGTCTTTATCCACCAAACCTCAAATGGCCAAGTCCAAACGGGTTGCTGCCAATCATGGAAAAGTGAAAAGGTTGCTGCCAATCATAAAAAGCCTGCTCAAGATCAGGCTGATGTAAGAAATGATGGGTAAAGGAGGACAATATTATGCTTTCTTGACTAATGGTGAGGAGTGTGGCAATAATACAGCATGGAAGTATTGCTCTGTGCTGAGCTGAGAGAAGCAAGGTACTCATTTCTACCTGTTACTGCCCATTCCAGCTGGGAAATGCCCTGAGACAGGTCCTGATGGCACCTTTCACATGTCTGAGCAGGACATATCCTCCATGGCTCCAGTGTCCCTGTGGGGAAGATGCTGCTTCCTCTAAATGTTTTGAGTTAGTTAATAAAGACTCTGCACATTGTATTTCTCCAGAAGAATCCTCTGCAAATATTAACTGTTTTTACTTAGAAGTGAAAGGAATAGCATTCCCACCTTATTTTTTTCCCCTTAGAAATTAAAGAATTTTTTCCAGGTTTGTTTATTTTTATACATTTTTTTATAACGGTTTGTTTCAGTCCCCATCTTCCAACTGTGCATCATGGTCCATCTGTTGGTGAACCCAAGAGTGTTAAATGCATATAGCTCCCTCCAGAGTTTCCCAGTGAGATTCAATGAAGTTCCATGAGGGACACGTAGCTCTTCCCCACAAGTGCCCCAAAAGAGGGATCCATTATTCAATTTCCACCCCCTCAAATATACACCCCTGAAACTGAAATAGAACACAAGTGGTTCTAGAGGGTATACATTAATTGTAAATGCACATACTCAGCACTTTCAGGTCACCCAGTACATCCCTTGGTATTCCCTCTTAGAGACAGGACTCCAGAAGCAGCATTGCTATGACTTATGGATAGGGCTTTTTGGGGACCCGAGTCTCTACTCAGAGGATCCCTCTTTTCAGACACCAGTATTTTCAGAGCTGATCAATCTTTGGTTTCCTGGCCTGCTGCCTTCACGTGTGGTTGCCTACCCTTGCTGTTCTGGCAAGGGGAAGAGAAAATATTTGGCCTTTGGGAACTGGACAACTCAATGCCCTGTATAGCTAACAAGAGTGCATGATCCCGAGTTCAAATATTCTGTACCTGTTTTGCACAGGAATGAATATTACACAAGGTGCCAGGCAAGTGAAGCATAGCTAATGTAAAAACACCTTGGTCTGGTTCCCAGTTACCCTGCAGCTGTGTTAGTATTTACAGCACTGCAAGTAAAGTGCCCCTGAATCAGAATAGGAACAGCTTTTATTCTCTTTGAATGCATAAATCAGGCCACATAGTTCTGCTGGAATTACAGGCTATTTGCACTCATTTGTCTCCCTCCACGTGCTTTGCCCAGCAGGTAGCCTGTAATTATTTGATAATAAAAATTATAGGCATTTTTACATTGCTGGTCCTCTGCAGGAGCCGAAGATTACCCAGCCATTTTTACACGAGCTGAGAATGCAAGCCTGATGTCCTGGCAGATTTCCAGGTTGGAAGACTCCATTGCCTGTCTAAATCCTCCTGGTATTTCTAACAGGCTGTGGCACTCTTCTCATCCTCCCGGGGCAGTGCGTGGCCGAACAGCTGCATCGCTGCGCTGGGGCAGCTCCGCAGCACCAGGGTGGCAGGAGGAATTCTTCCCCAAAAAAAAAGAGTAGGGATCATGGCTCAGTTACTTTGATAAGGTCCCTTGGGAGGCTCAGGGATGAAAGAGGCCAGATGAATGAAATCTATCACTTTGCCCCGTGGGGCTGATATGTGATAAAAGCTCGCGATGGTTTACATATGATTATTAAAATTTTCAGACACCTGCGTGAAAATTGCTCTGCTTTGGTTTTATTCCTTCCCCCCAAAAAATGCTTTTAAAATACTCTGAAAGAAATCAAGGAGATTAGTGTTAGAGGCTGGAAGTGTCATATGAGAGCTGTATAGCCAAAATAAAAGTTTGTTAGTGGTAAAAGACTACCTGCTCCATTATTTTTCTCATCTAAGTTGGCTATGCCTGAAAAGAGTAAGTGCTGTTTTATAAACAAAACTTCTATTTATTTCTCTCTATTATCATAAAGGACAACTTTTTTTGCCTATGAATTTGAGAATTTATGTATTTGTAAATATAATAAAACCACAGTGGTTTGGACATTTACCGAGAATGACTGGTTTGGGGAATTTGAGAAACAAAAAGAGATAAAAACATCAGCTAGAAAAAGGAGTGCCTGCAGTACAAATGGACTTTGTTATTTTTTATCTTGGCAAGTATCATTAAACTTTAATTCTTTATGCACCCATGACAGATAAGTTTGTCCCACTTCACATTAAAGATGTTATGCATTATTTTTGACAAAGTCATTAAACCCATTGCAGTGAGACCTCACCCCAGCACGCTGAAGGTCCTGCTCAGCAAATATGGGACTGTGGAATCAGGCTTCAACTTCTCCCCACTGCAATCAGCAGGAATACTGCTGTGAACTTGGAAACGAGCTTCCTTATTTTCCCCTAAAGTTTCCTTTTATTTGGTGAAACAGCCAGTTTCACCAGGAAAAGTGAGTGTGCAGGGTCCCGGGGTTCTGCCGGGGGCATACATGTGTTTTGATTTCTTTGCCTCATTTGCAAAAACTGAAACTAGCTTTTCAGTCTGGAAAAGTGCATTAAACTTCAGCCTTTAGTGCCAGCACCATAAGCGTTGACCTGGCAGAGCCATGGCAGCTCAGCCTCTTCCCTCACTGCTTCCAAAGGCAAGCTGGCCCTCACACTACGGGACACACGCATTGTTTTATGTGCTCAAAGAGAGAGAACAAGATGCTTCATGGATATTCACCGAAACAAAGAAAAGTGTTGTTCTGTCCCAAACACATCTAAGATTTGTGCTTTGCTTCATGCCAAGGGCTGATTCCGAGTCCTTTGTTGGTCACAGCTTTGTCCCACAGGCCTGGTTTGAGGAATGGAGAGGGAATGGCTGGCATGGGCAAGCATCACCTGACGTGGGCATTCTGACTTGCCCAAAGGGTCCCATATTTTTTCTGTGTAGAGTGTTGAGAGGATTTTTAAGGGATTTACCGCATTCTTCTGATGGCCCTGGTGACAATGAAGGGTATGAGGGTGCCAGGGGCACAGAGGGCAGGAGGACCAGGCTGTGGGGATGTGGGGACATGTCCTGGGGATAGAGGGATGATCCCCTCATGGAATGGGGATGATCCTTTCATGTCCTGGGGATAGAGGGATGATCCCCTTATGGAATGGGGACGGTCCCCTCACGGTGTGGGGATGATGAGACAATCCCCTCACGGCGTGAGGATAGATTCCCTCGTGGCGTGGGGATAGAGGGAAGATTCCCTCATGGCGTCCCACAGCGCAGACCTGGCCCGCGGCCCCCAACCACCTCCAAGACCCTGGGGATAGAGGGATGATCCCCTCATGGAATGGGGACGGTCCCCTCATGGCGTGAGGATAGATTCCCTCGTGGTGTGGGGATAGAGGGAAGATTCCCTCATGGCGTCCCACAGCGCAGACCTGGCCCGCGGCCCCCAACCACCTCCAAGACCTCGAGGCCCAGGACAGCCCCTCGGCCTCAGGTCGGGTAAGGGGGGGCCGGTCCCTGAGGGAGAAACGTCAGTCCCGAGGCGGGCGCCCACCACGATCTGTGGTGCCGGGCCGGGGCTGCCCTTCTTCTCCTCCTCCTTCTCCTCCTCCTCCTCCCCCGCGTGTGCGGTGCGCGGCCGCATGTGGGGCGCAGGCGGCGGAGTCTCCACCTCTTCTGGCAGCGGGAACCTGTGTCTGCCAAGCTCCATTAAAGCCATCAGCAGCCGGGGGGACGCGCTCCGCGGCGAAGGCGGGGTGGGCTGCGCTGCTTTATTTTAAAAGATATACTTTTCTTTTTTCGCCCCCCCCCCCCCCCCCCCCCTTTATCCCTTCGCAAGGCTCGGGCTGAGCAGGACGCCTGAGGGCTGAAGCCGGGGTGCCGCCGCCGCGGGCACCGGAGCGCCGGAGGCGGCCCATGGCTGCACCGCCGGGCGCCGCGCCCCGCTGAGCTCCGCGGGCACCGGCGGCGATCGCGCCTCTGGCCGGGACACACAGCGGGCACCATGGTCCGGTGCTGGTGGCTCGCAGGGCTGCTCGTAGGTAGGTGCCACCGGCGGCCGGTGCCGTCCCGCGGCGAGAGGACGGGAGGGCGGGCGGGTGGCGGAGTGGGGGTCGTGCCCTCATGAGGTTCCCCGTCACCTCCCTCACCCATCCGGGCACAGTGAAGGGGAAGGAGCGGGCAGGAGGGTGCAAGGGGCTGGAATGCAACGAGATTGACTTTATGGGGAGTGCAGAGGGACAGCGAGGAGTGTGCAAGAAGTGTGCGAGGAGAGCGCAGCGGACTGGGGAGGAGGATGCAGGAAAATGCAAGGGGTGTGCGAAGAGGGTGCAAAGAAGCGGCGAGGAGGGGGCGAGAGGACCAAGAGGAAGTCGCACGGCGGGTCTCGGTGAGGCCGGAGCCGGGACGGGGCTCCCGGGATGCCGCCGCCCGGGCACAGGCACCTGGCGCCCGGAGCTCTCCGCTCCCTGCCCGGGTCAGCCTCGGTGCCCGCCCGGCCCGGGCAGGGTTTCCCTCAGCCTCGGTGCCCGCCCGGCCCGGGCAGGGTTTCCCTCAGCCTCGGTGCCCGCCCGGCCCGGGCAGGGTTTTCCCGCCGTGCGTCCGCGGAGTGCCGGGAGCTCCGCAGCCCCACCGCCGCTCGCCGGGGCACGGACGGGCGGGGAGCGCCCCGGAGCCCCGGGTTGCTGCCCCCGAGCTGTGGGATTTGGGAGCGGGGACTGAACCCCTGAAGCCTTTTCCCAGTGAGCGCCGTGCAGGGATGCCAAAAGGGCTGGCGGTCCGGTGCTGAGCTGCCCAGGGAGGTGCTGGCAGAGGCAGTCGGGCATCCCCTTTGTCACCGCAACTCGTTCCTGTCCCGAGTTTGGTGCACGGAGAGCATGGAGCAGAGTTTCGCTGCAGGAAGGGCTTAGAGGTGATTTTCACTGGACTTGGGAATTCTCCCTAGGAGAATCCAGCACCTGCCCGGGCAAGGGACAACTTCACAAGTAGCCTCCTGCTCCAGGGACGTGATTCTGAGCCCCAGCTGTGCAGACACACTCGCAGAGCAGCACAAGCTGCATCTTTGCAGCTCCCTTTCAGAAAGGCATCTTTCAACCCCACAGTTCTTGGAGCAGTTTCAGAAGAAAAGGTTCTGGCTTAAGAGACCATATGGGAAAACAAAGGCAACTGTGCTGTGAAAAATACGCAAAATTATTTCTGTTTATGACAAACAGCAGAGTCTGAGAGAGACTCCTCCATCTTCAGAAAGTATTTTCCTAGGAAATGCAGAGGAGACCCTTGGCTGAGACTCCTGAACAGAAGGGACAGGTGAAAGGAAGGGTGGGAGGATGTCCCTGAGGGTCCTGTGCAGTCTGGACACTGAAAATCCAGGCACCTGGTTTCTACTGCTCTTTCTACCACTTAGTTCACTCAGCTGAGGTTTTGGGCAGCAAATACCACACTGGCTCACCTCTCCAGCTCAGGGCATAGTGATCAAGGCAAAAGATCTGTGTAGTGACAGCTATTGGACATTACTTGCATTAAGTGTAAAGGACCAGACTATAGAAAGAAATCTCTGAGCAGGGCACTTTTGTGGAGTTACTTTCCTGCTCTCCTTATGCTGGATCTTTGTCATGTGTTTGAAAAATAAAGCTGAGAAATATGAATTCTCTAAGTATCTTACTAGGTCAAGTTGCTCTGCTCAGGGATGTGTTATACTGCATTATGTAAGTTTACTCACTGAAGTCTAATTAGAATAATTCTTTCTTAAATTCTCATGAAGTTTCTCTTAGTCCAGTCTAACCTAAACTCTCTGCTTCTTGCATCTGATGTCAGTGAGAGAATTTCTATTGATTTCAGTAAGAACAGAAACTGAACCTCAAAGTAACTATTTAAATACCTAAGTCAGATCCAAAACTCATTAAAATCAAAGCAAGCTTTGCTCACTGTGAGCAAGACTGGCATTCTGCATTTTGCATAAGGATGAACATTAGCATGAGCATGACACCAGTGCATAATTAGTTGAAAAACCACTTTAGTTAGGTAACTGGATCTGACTTTGGAGTCTCCTCCAGAAAAGAATCACTCATTCCTGGAAATGTCCCCAGAGACCTGCTGAGTTTTACCTAAGCTTTCATTAAAGTCTGTACATTCCAATAACACGGCACTGATATTTTTCATGTGTACTTCTCCTACATGGTTTTAACATAAAAGATCTACTCTTGCTTTCAATGTTGATTTTTAAGTTTGAAAGTGACAGTGTTGAGGTAAAATAAGATCACCAGTTGCACTCAGTTAAGAGATTAGCAAGATAATCCCATAAGTGATAGAACAACACTCAGCATAGAGATGTGTGTCTATTTACACAACAATATATCTGTTCCTACTACTAAACCAACATCACTGTCTTTGGTTCAAATATTTGTTTGGTTAATATTTACTTAGCTAATTTTTTTTTTACCAGGTTGGTGGTTTTTATTCTTCATTTCTCAGGCCAAAAAAAATCAACAACTAATGTGCTATGCTGGATTGTGTGATAGAACTCTATTTGTTCTTTCAATAATTATAGGGTTAGCCACGTTTCAAAGTATATGGATATAGATAAAAACAAGGCTGAGATGTAAAAAAAGCACAAGTGAAAAAAATATTGTGTGGTTTCTATATTTTCCCCACAAGCACAAATTGTTGAGTAAGGAGATTTTCAAAAGCCAGAAATTGCTGTGAAGAAAACCAAAGCTGGAATCCAATGCTAGGGGAGGCTGCATCTGGCAGAACAAAGTTTGGAAAGAGGTTTTGCTTTCAGTGGGATCCTGTGTTTCTCCACAACAGAGCATATGTCATCTATAAAGACAACGCTTTCATGGGTGAGATACAATCACTGCTAAAATCAACCTCAAAATTAGGAAGCACCTATACAATGCTCTTACACAAGTGCTTTGGTTTTCTTACTCATTTGCTGAGGAAGATAAAGGTGTGAAAGAAGAGAAACTTCCTGATTTTAAGATGGTGTATCTCAGATATAATAATCTCAAGAAACTGACAGTGAGAACGTGAGAATTTCAATGTGTAACCCTTCTGTAGGCTAAGAGTGCTGCCAGAAACTGAAAATATGATTCATAGAACAGCTCCTTCTCTTCCTATTTTAATTTGTGTAATGTCTGAGGGGTTAGTAAGCTGCAATCTGTGGGGTTTTTTTCTTTAAGGAGTTAAAAGGTCTCATGGTTTAAAATGCAAAATTAGGGCAGTTCTGTTTCTGTGTCTTAGAAAAGAAGCTCTGATATTTATTTGAAATGCCAGGGCTTCAGGGTGTTAAGTGATAAGAGGGTTGAAATCCATCATTATTTTTGAGTTTTAGCAGGGTGATGGTGTGGCTTTCATAGTGGTGTTTTCTCATTTTCAGTGAATAGCTTATTGAATCATTACGGTTTGAATTCAATGCTGCAAAGAAGCTCAGCTCCTGTGGCACTGTTAGACAGATATTTGGATTGGTGTGACCTCTACTTACAGCTGATGTGAGGGGACATAAATCAACAGAAGTCTCACCACAGAGTGCTTGAAGAGATTTGCTTGAGTTTAGATTTTAAAATCATGCTTTAAACTTGAGTGCATGTCAAGCACTGAAAAAGTCACCCATGGTTTCTCCCGGGTTAATGAGAAACATTGACAAATGTGTGACATTTTGGCCTTGTCTAACTCCAAGCCTGTGGTCTTTGGAAGCAGCTTTCTCCTGGCACTCTGGGATCAATGTATACACCAAGCTCCCCACTGAGACAATTGGATTCACCTTGTTCACACTCTCACTAAATCCACAAGTGCTGGACACGGCAAGTTACGGCTTGGCTCTCCCCTGTTGATACAAAAACACAATGACATGTTATTTTTAAAGCTTTTCAGAGAAAAAAAAAAGTCATATTTCCCAGTTAGCCTGCCTGGAAAAGACAAACGAGAACATAAATGACAGCAAGGTTTTGCAGCAGAAAAGCTCCCAGAGTTTGTTAGTTTTGAGTAGCACAAGTCCTGTTATTAGATTACGCAGCACGTAGGTTGAATGTCAGCTTTGATTTTAGCATGTCGGCAGAGTTTAGGAGAACTGGAACGCATCAAAACTTGGCTAATGTGGACAGGCTAAACAGTAGACTGAAATTTCAGGCTATCTAGAAACCACACCCAGACCCCAAAACACATGTTAGAAGTAACTTTAATTCTGTGCTGCAGCTGAACAAGTAACCTTTTTCTGTGGTCACTTGTGGCTCTAAGTTAAATGTGTGTGTATTGCTGGTGTGGGCTCTGGATCAGTTTCCCTCCTTTCTGCAGAGCTTTTTTCCTGAGGATGCCTTCTGCTATGACTGCTTTTGAATGGCCTTCTCATCCTTGGCTTCACAGGAGCCAAGTAGCCTCAGAATATTAGATCCTATTAGATCCTAATTTTATTACTATAAACAGTATCCTTGCAGCAGCGCCAAGAGTCCTGTTGTGTTAGGTGCTAAATAAAGGGAGAACAAAAGGATTGTTCTTGCTTTAGTGGGTTTATAACCTAATTTCCTGGACTTAGATTTTCAGCAGTGAGTACTTGACATGGCAGGGACCTGCTGGGATTCCCAGCTGTGTCCAGCAGTTTAGTACCTATTGCAGTTGCTTAGGTCTCTACATCCCTAAATGCCTTTGTGCATCCAGCCCTCATTTCTAGTGCCATGGAGGCCAGGGAGGGATTCTGAAGAGCAGGACAGTGAACAATGTGCTTACACAGGAGAGCAGCTGTCCCCCGTGGGAGCAGGGAACTGGGACGGCTCCATAGCAGTGGGAGACTGAAAGGCCACTCAGATTATCCCACCAACTCCCTGCCAAGAGCAGGCTGTTCCCTGCTGAACTAATGCTTTGCTCAATCCCTCAAATCCTGCCAAGCAAGTGGACTTAGGTTGCCTACTCCATTGTGCCTCGAGAAGTTCACTCTGCCATACAAGCCACATGTTTTTCCTCTCTTCATTCACTCCCAACAGAATCCTTTTATTCACTGCAAGGAATTCCTTCCTTTCCTTGGTGTTTGTGCTTTGTGAATATTTATAGGCTGTTATCATATCCATCTTGCTCAGCCAGGCTATATGTACTCTGCTCTTTTAATCTTCTTTGTAACTCAATCCCTCCCACCCCCTCATCATTTTCTGTTGTTCTACTCTCAACTCCCGCCAGTTCCAGTTGCTCATTTTGCTTTGGGTAAATGCTGTATTTATGTTAATATTATGTGGTGGGTGGTCCTCTCTGCACTCTTGGTCCATGTGAGTGATTTAGACATTTGAAATGAGGTTGACATTTTATAGCCAAGCCATGGCTGATTACTGGTTCTGCTCTTCAAAGCACTCCAGGAAAAAATATGCTTAGCCATCACTATTAAAAATGGCCATGATAGCCACTAATCAAGTGTCTGTGCAGGGGTTCAGGGGCACTGCCAAAACCTGCATGGGTGCTCTATACATTCATATCAACAGTGTGGCATTAATTTCACATTCATGTGCTGTTTTTTCTGTTGGGTTTCCAACTCTTCTGAATTAAAGAATATAGATGTAATATTTGCAATTTGGTAAGAATGTGAATTCTGGTTAGAATTTAACTGAGTCGTGATGGTACCCTGGGGTATTGTTCAGCCTTGTTTTTGCCTTGGAAAACAAATGCTTCCCTCCATTTGCTCTCTCCAGCCTCTCACTGTTTAGGCACCCAGGGGGTTAGAGATCTCACTGTGGTCTCACCTATCTCACCAAACTGAAATTAAATCTTGCAGCAGTTCTCAAGTGAAAAAAGCTCTAACATCTTTTTCTTTCCTTTATTTTCTTTTGGGTTTTGGTTACATATTTACCTGTGCCAAACTTACATGGCAATACTGATCAGAGTTTAGCACAAGTCATGGTATGTTAATGCTGTGAGTTCTCAGACTTTGGCTCACAGCAGAGCCCCCTTCTCAACCCTCTTGCCCTCCCTCCTGTGCCTGGCTGGGCTGCCCAGCGCAGGGCTGGCAGCAGGAAGGCTCTGAGCTAAGGGCCAGTTACCCCTGGGCTGACCACAGTGGCTGGGCCAGCTGGGGCCATTGGGCTGCCTGGAATTCTGCTCTGTTCTCCAGTCAATCTTTTGACACTGGCCAGTTTAGCTGTAGAAAAAGCATAGGCTGGTCTGAGTCTGTGCAGCATCTGGGGTTGAGAAAGAGGAACATGAAGTGAAATGGCTCCTGTCTCTGTAAGGACAGCAAGGATTTTGTGAGTAGAGCTCTGCTGTGTAACCTTAGAGTGGTGTTTTGGTGAGCTCATGGGAGGGTGGACTCAGATCTGGCTCTTGGGCTTTATTTTGTCACGACAAGTCCTCTGTCCCAGCTCTTGCATGTCCTGCTTAGTTCACCCCATTTGAGAATATCGTGATCTGTAAGGTTCCTTCCAACCCAAACCATTCTGTGATTCTCCCTATCTCATTTCTCCTCCTTTCCTCAGAGTGTTTGCTGTCACTTTATGGGGATGGGTGTCTTCTGAATAAGGTGCTGATGAGACATTTCCTACTTACAGACTCCAGTAAAACTGGGATCAAGCCCTTGAATCCCATTTACAGTGTTAGGCTTGATTGTCTTTGGGGTAAACAGCCAGAGAGGCAGTTTTAAGAAGCCATTTTATTTAAATGTAGTTTATACTGAAGAAGATCTTTGGGGTACTCCTTCCTCCCCTTCCCTACCACAAATCCCATCTGTCTTGTCATCTGTTGCTGGACATGACACTTAACAAGAAAAATATATTATTCCATTATTCCAAGAGCAAAATATTTACTTCTCTAGTGCCTCTAAAACCCTCAGACAACTCACCACAAGCTCTTCACTATTTTAATTTTGAATATGAGACAGATCAGGCAGTGCTCACAGTCTTAGAACAAAGCCAGGCTAAAACCATAGAATGGGATGTCTGAACTCATATGCCATTGTGCTAAATGTATGTGGTGAAAGTATGTTTTGAAAACTTCTCTAAAACCCCAAACTACTTGTGACTTTTGAGTCGGCTGAGTTTCCTCTTAGGATCTGCAGGATTTCATGTGTGATTATGCTCAGCTGTGCAGAGGAAACTCGGGGTGATGCTCTGCAATGATAGTTTGTGGGTAATACAGTTACTGTGCCAGCCCTGAGGGCATAACTGAGAAACATTTAGTGAATTCAAAGCATTTTATGAATATCATGAACTGAGCAGCAGACTGGTGAAACAGCTAAATGTGAATATACCAATTTTACAGACAAATAAGAGAAGGGATGAATAATAGAAATACTTTTCCAGAAACCAAACAGTGTTCCAGTGAAAGCACTGGCATCCTCCCTCAACCACTTGACCACATTCTGGCTTCAGTTCAGGGAGGCATTACTAATCAGGAAAAATGCTCATGCACTGGCTTAATTTCAAGCACATGCTTAAGTTTCACTGCAACCAATTAGACTTAAGCGTGTGCTTAAGTCCTGTCCTGAACTGTGTTCAGTTTGCAAGGCTCTGCTGTGATACATTTTTCCATCCCCAGTGGGTTATTTTTAAATTTTATAACTTCATAATATTATAATATAAAATTTATCTCTTCCCACAGAGCTGTTCTCTTGGGAATGCCTTTTTCTGAGTGAATTAAAGGCACCACTAACTTAATCTCCACACAAATGCAAGAAAAATTGATTTGCTAAATACAACTATTTTGTTTGCTTCTAAAAGAATGCTTATTCCTTTAGTGGCTAAACCAAAATCCATTCTGTGTGCACTCAGGAGAGAAAAATGCTAAAGAAACAATGTTTTGCTGTGTTAATGAAGTCTGTGTGGAAAAGTGTAACTCACTTATGCAAAATACATTGATACATTTCTTATCGCCTATTTCTTTCCAGTCTGAACATTCCTCAGAAAATATCAAAGGTTTTATGTCATCTCTAAATGAAGAAATGTGTAATGCTCCGTGATTTCAGGCCCTGATCTTATCCCTGTGAATGGGTGACTAACTGAAACATTAGAATTATAAATGGGAATGATAAATTCTGGCCATAGGAGGCAATAACATGTAACAGATTAAACAATCCAGCTCTGGAGAAGAGCTGATCCACAGTAACTAATTTGTTGCAAACTGTAATATATGCATTTTCTCCTCCATTTATGAAGAAACAGATGTGTGACTCAAGTTTGCTTTTTTCCAGAGTCAATCTGCTTGGGGGAGCACAAACAAGATTTGTTTCCAAGGAGGAATATGACAGCATTTCTCTCTTGGTTGATGTTTTTTTCCTTTAGAAGTGAGAAGTGGCTCTGCATCTGGAGCACACAGCTCTTGTGCAGCACAAGGCTCTCATTTCCAGGCTTGGCCGTTGCCTCGAAATCTTCCACCTTAATTTTACCAACAATTTACTGTGAGGAGAATTTGAGAATTTCCAGTTCTGCCCTTCTTGTCAATTTGATGCCGTGGATCTGATTTTCCTGGACCTGGTTTGTACAAGTGAGGGTTGGAATGGTTGGTCAGCAGCTGCTGCTGGTGCTGTTTGCTCAGGGCTCGGTCCGGTTTGTGCTGATGGCAGTGACGGCTCTGCCACTCCCTGCCTGAGTGCTCGTGCAGCGCCTTGCTCCGAGGCTTTGGGCTGCTCTTTGGGATGCACTGGGAAGCTGGGAAAAGCTGGGGCTGGGAAAAGCTGGGAAAAACCCCTGTTTTGTCTAAGTGCTGTGCTGGGCAGCTCTCTGGAAACCCTTGTGGTTAATCGATACAGACGGACGGCAGAGTGAGCGAGGGGGAGAGATCACAGTTAGGAATTTTTTTAGATTTTCCTATGAATGAGGATTTTTGTCTTGAAGATGAATTGTGAATAATTCCTTCCTCCTGCCTGAGAACTCTGTAAAGCAATTAATTTGTGTCACTCTTAAGAAAGAGGAGCTGCTCTGATGCACTTTACCAGGGGCTGAGTAACAGAGTGACATATGAGTGACAGCCACTTTATGCTGCTCTTGGAATAGAGAGGTGCACTAACTACAGATTTGAGGTCTGGGACTAAACTTTTCCAGCTTGAAAGGATGTTTGGATCTGGTGGGGCTGGATTATTTGAGGGAGAAAAAAGCAGTCACAAATTTTGGACACAGGCCAATAGCTTTTGGTTTGAGGATGCATCCAGCTTGGAGTCTTGTGCACAATTAAGTAAGACAAAATCCTTAGGAATTCCCATCATGTCAATTATTTACATTCTGGAGGCTTTTTTTTTAATTTCTTTTTTTTTTTTTTTCTTTTCCCATGAAGTCTGATCCCGATTATAAAAATTCCCTTTTGTATTGAATGTGTCAAAATGCAGTGCTTGCACTGCCAAAGTGTCTTTGCTCCCAAACAATGCAGACTATTAGTGTCTCTGCCAAGAGTAGCACGAAGGGTTCAGCGAGATATTGAAGCTTCTGCTGCAATAAACACACGCAGAGCTCAGTTTGGGAGTTGACTGGGTTATATTGTGTATATTTTATAGCTGCATTCTGTGTATCTATAGACTGCACTGATACCTCTAGAGTCTTTCTGTGGTTATGGGCAAGAGCAAATTTGACCCTTATGTCCATTGTTACCTCTAATACAAATGTGGTTATTTTTTAGTTTACTTTATTCTCTAGGATAATAATTTTGTGTTTGTTTGAAGTGTGGTTCAGTTTGGACTGCCCTTGTTCTGATGACTCTTCAGTACTTAGGTCTCTTAGGGCAGTCCTATGAATCTTGGCATATTCTGAGTGTGAGTTTAAAAAAAAGCCCCAGGAGTAGGGAGCACAGAGGACCACAGAGCAAAGTCATGGCAGAGCTGGGCTGAGGATACAGCTCCCCAGCTCCTAATGGCTCTCCTAAATAGGCACCCGTGGGGCAGCCTCACACATGCTGCAGCTGCCAAATTAAAGGTTTAACTAATAGCAGTGGGTTTTGTCATCCCATATTTTCCATTTTCACATGGAGAATCACAGGAACTGCATTTTAGGAAGCACAAGCGCAAGCAATTGTGAAGGAGTTGGCTGTGCCTGCTCACCTCGTCCAGCCCTTAAGGATGGTAAGAGCAGTGCAGTTGTGAGTCTGCTCCCAAAAGAGCCCTGAACTCTAATAATGTGTCTTTCCAGCTGTTTCATGCACTCCAGAGAAGGGTGAGGTAGCAGAACATGCAAGGCTGGTTTCCCTGGCCTTTGGGTACTGCTCTCCCCCTTCACTGGGGGCTTCCCTTTCCAAGTGTTTATTCCTTTGTGGTAGTTCAGGCTTTGTGTGCTCAAGTCTACACAAATACATTTCAAGTGACCTGTAAAACCTTCACAAATGGCAGCACACTTTCCAAGTGTTTATTCCTTTGTGGTAGTTCAGGCTTTGTGTGCTCACATACATAAATACACAAATGTATTTGTGTACACAAATGCATTTCAAGTGACCTGTAAAACCATCACAAATGGCAGCACCATAGTGAAGTGGCTGAATTTATCCATCAGATAAAAGTCTGAAGTTATTGAGTGGGATTCCCTCTCCTTTTAGAGGGGATTTAGTGGAGCTCCCTCTCCAGGAGCCTCTGACTTGCACAGCAGACATTTAATTACTGAATTCCCACCTGACTTGGCCCAGAGCTTGTATATTGTGACTCTGTGTGTTCATCTCCTTGACTGAGGCACGGGGTGTGCAAACCTTTCACATCCTCATTCTGTGGGAAGGCAACACATAGATGTTGGATCTTTTGTTCCAGCTGATAGGCAGGCTGGAAAGCAACCTGTGTCCTAACACTGGCATGGAGTGAATAAAAGTTGGCTTCAAAATGTCCAGCAGGCTCCTGGGCAAAATACAAAGTGCAGCTGGAGCAAACGAACCCCATCTGGGCTTGTAAAGCCCTGGCTGGGCTGAGCTCCACCGCAACCAGGGTCAGTTGTACCACAGAGAATCAGTGGGGTTTTGGGAGGAGCTTCACCGAGAGCTCATTCCGTGGTGCCATGAAGAGGGAAATCCCAAGTTTCTTAGAGAAGCAGTCCTGCAATGAGTGTCACAGAGTGCTTAAGCAAAGAGTGAATAATGTATAGGAATATATATACATATGTGTGTGTGCATGCAAAGGTCTTCAGGATTTAGCTGAGTGTTCACACATTCCCTAAGCCAATAACATCCGTTGTTATGGGAAATGAGGTAAGTGACAGAATTACTGTCCTTATGGCGGGCGACAGGCGAGGCCAGCGTTCCCATGCTGTAATTCCCCGTTCCAGCCACTGCCTCAACAATAGCATGAGAGGGGAAAAGCACGAACAAAGAGCGCTCCGTTCTATTTGTAGATTTCATCTAAAAACCAGTTAGATTCAGATGAAACCCAAGTCGGAAAACTTGAGTGAAATAAAACCCCGTGTGTCCGTTGCTAAGGGTTTGCCCGGGGTCCGTTCCTGCGCGGGGGCTCCGCTCCGCGCTGCCCCCGGCGCTGACCCCGCTCCCCCGTGTCCCGCAGCCTGCGCGGCCGCGGAGCCGCGCTGCCGCCAGCAGCTGCGCCACCTGCAGGACAGCGCCGGGATCGCCGCGCGGCTGCCGCCCCGCCTGGAGGGGCGCTGGGTCTCCACCGGGTAAGGCACCCCCACACCCCGGGAACGAGCCCCAAACCCCGGGAAGGCACCCCCAGGGCCTGGGAACCCGCTCCTCTCCCTGACAATGCGCCCCCTAAAACCACGGGGGAGACACCCTATACCCTGGGAGGGAACATCCATCTCAAAGCGCCCCAGATCCCCGGGAACGCGCCCTTAACACCCTGGCTAAGCCACCTGGTTCTCCTGGGAAGGCACCTCCTTCCACTGGGAACTCATCCCCAGACCCCAGAGGATCTCAGAACGGACCCCCAGAGGCCCCAGCCCCTCACCGCAGCTCCTGTCCATCCCCGTACAGCAAACTGTCCAGCAAGAAGAGAATTACCTTCTCCCCTTCCCAAGCCCTCATTCCCATCTGGAGGAGGGCTGGGACCCCCCGGTGTCCCTAGAGCCGCCTGCTATTTCCCCATCAGGATGCAGCTCAAACGGGCAGGGCAGCTTTAATTCCTGCTGTCCTCCACACTTCTCTGGTGGACATACCTGAAGTGTAAGGCCTCTGTCCATCGCTTTCAGATTTTAGTAGCAGATGCCCAGACCGTAAAGCCACCCAAGGGTGGCCACCATGTGTGGGAGGCTCTTGCCCAGGAAGCTGCTCCCAGCTCTGTTCGCACCCCGGCTGCCCCGGGAGGGATTTCTCCCTGTTCCGCCGTGGCTCAGCGCTGCCTTCCCGCAGGTGTGAGGTGCGGCCGGGACCCGAGTTCCTGACCCGATCCTACCTCTTCTACACCAACCGGCTCTTCAAGGCTCTCCAGTTCTACTACTGGGACCCGTCCTGCCGCGACCCCTCCTACTCGCTGGTCATCAAGGGCAAGCTCCGCCTGCGCCAGGCCTCCTGGATCACCCGCGGGGCCACCGAGGCCGACTACCACCTCCACAAAGTGGGCATCGTGTTCCACAGCCAGAAGGCCATGCGGGAGGTGGCCTCCTGGATCAACCAGACCTCTGGCGAGGGCTGCCGTGGGTTCCTGCCCCCGGGGCGCTCCTGGGCGCCCGGAGCCCTGTACGAGGTGCTGAGCGCCAAGACGGAGCGCGACTGCACCGCGGCCTTGGGCTTCGCCATGCACGAGCTGAGCCTGGTGAGAGTGGAGAGGCACTTCCAGCCGCTGCTGCAGCCGCAGCAGAGCGGGAGCCGGCTGGTGGAGGAGCTCTACCTGGGGGACATCCACACGGACTGGGGGGAGAGGCTGCACTACCGCCCCACCGGCTACCAGCGCCCCTTGCAGAGCGCCCTGGTAAGGATGAGGCCTTTGCACGGTCCCCTCGCTGCGTCCGGGCTTTGCCAGCAATTCCCTGGCTGCTCCAGTCACACCTTGCAGCTCTTGGCCCCTGCAGTCCTAAAGACACGTGGGTGATGGTGTGGAAACCTGGGGTGTGTGGGGTTCACCCTCTGCCTTCCTGAGAGGACGGGACCGGGGGGGTGAAAGCTCAGCAAAACCAACACGGGAAACAAGCCTGCACTGACATGGGCCTGGAGCTACCAGCTTTTGTTTGGCCGTGTTTTCCGAGGAAATGCAGTTTCCTTGTTTCCCTCACCAAAGTCAGTGAAGGCTTCAGGCTGCACATTGCTAGAGCCTGTCTGCTCTGCCCTTCATCTGCCCTGCTCTTCATCTGCTCTGCCCTCTCCTTGCTCCTTGGGGTGTGCTCCAGGCTGAGGGGAACAAGGGATCTGCCATTAACTCTTCAGCCCTTGCTGCAATGCTAGGAGCACAGGGACTTGCCCCCAGTACAATAATGTTATTACACAGAAATCAGACTTCCATTTTGATATACATAAAACTGAGCAGACTTTGGTTGCCTTTTATTCTATTTTATTTTGTTTTATAGCAACTTAGTTTATTCCCAGGAAAGCAGCTTTCCATCTGAATTGAAGCTGATCAAATCAGAAATGGTGGAGCAGTGAGATGGGGTGAAAAAACCTCTCTGAACTTTGCCAGATAGAAGGGAAATAAAATTTTAAAAAAATATTTTGGGGCAGCATTTCCCCACACTTCCAACCACACCAACTGAACTTTGAAAAACACAGAGCAACACCCCTCTCTCTCTCAAAAGTAACATTCTCAAATTGGTTAAACTTGTATTATCTTGGGCCAAAACCATATATATGAGCAAAACCAGATGGTAAACATAAACACTTTTAAAAGTTAATTTAAAACCAAACCTAAAGATACTGAAATTCACTCTCTGAATGCAGCCCTGTAATTAATCAGCCAACAGCTCTCCAATGGACCCGCACATGATGTCACCACTTGGCCATAATTAGAAGCTGCCATACATTAGAAATAACTTCACACGACTGGTTTAAGCAAGTAAGGGTTTTGGCTCCATGTCCATAGTGATAATTTTATTGGGCACAGGATTTTTTTAAAAAATTTTTTTTATTTTCTGTGAACTGACATCCATTTGCCTGTGCTGGTGAGTTATACAGCTATGTCAGGAATTATTTTTAACTCTCCTTTTGAAAATATCACTCTTTTCCCCTTAAATTTATATCTGTTTTAAAGAAACCCATTCTCCCCAAATTACCTTTCATTATCAAAGAATTTCCTGCCTAAGGAGAGCATATATATTTGCCAACTTCTGGGATTATTTAGCCATAATGTACTGTGTACTGTCAGCACTCATTACTGTGACAGTAGCAGTAAAGCAAGCTGAAAATGACTAAATTACAGTAGACTCCAATCAACTTGCATGTAAATTACCCACCCTACAGTTAACTACTGAGTTATTTAACCTTCTTGCCTATGACAGTTCAGTAAAGATTAGCTCGTGTTCTAGAAAATTATATAATGTTCCAACCCTGCTTATTTAAAAATAAATCAGTTGTGATATATGAAGTACAAGAAAAATTTCCAAGCTACACAAAACCTCTTTGGCAGCGGATCAGGGCAGGGCTGGTTTGACTCGGAGCTCTGCACCGGCGGGGAAGCGAAGGTCAGGGCCTCCTTCTGCACAGGGTCCTGTTCTTCCCCCGTTCTGGCTGCTGGGAAAACCCCACGTTCCCCTCCCGGCTTATCCCGCTCCTCCCCCGCATCGCTGGATGCGGGAACAGGGGCAGGAACGGGGCGAGGGGGAGGCAGAACACCTTGGGCTGTCCTGGAGATGCTGCAGCCGCAGGAGCCGCCCACGGCCCGGTGTCACAGCCTCCTTCCTTCCCAAAAGCTGCGGCGCCGTTCTGTTCTGGCACCGCCCAGCGCCCTCATCCTCACCCGGCTCGCCACGGAAAAGTGCGGGGAGCACCCTGATGTCCCGAGGGAGCGTTCCCCTCCTGGCCGCGGCTCTGCCCTTGCCCTGGGCTCCTCCCCGGGCTGTCCTCAGCAGCCCCGGCACGGGGCGGCCGCAGGGCACAGCCGGTGTCCTTCGGCTACCAGAATAGCAAGGAGCAGGGCAGCGCGTTATCCCCTTAATCTGCTCGGCAGCCTCTGCCAAGCTCCCCGCAGTTCCGCACCCTGCTGTGGGCGAGGGGAGTCGCAGCTTTTGAAATATTCTGGAAGGGTTTTTTGTTTTTTTTTTTTTTTTGCTTCCCAGTTGGCAGAGCTGTTATTTTCTGTCTCCTGCAGCACCACGTGCACCCTTGCCCGGCGTGTGGGATTATCTCCAGGGCCGATGAGCATCACCCCCCGATCCTGCCCGCCCGGGCCGCGCTGCCCATGCAGCTCAGCGGCAGCTGGGTCAGCACCCACTGCGAGGTCCGCCCGGCCGTGCTCTTCCTCACCAGGTACTTCACATTCCACGGCAACAACCACACCTGGGAAGGGCATTACTATCACTACTCCGACCCGCTCTGCAGGCAGCCCACGTTCACCATCTACGCCTCCGGGCACTACAGCCAGGGCATCCCCTCCTCCAAGGTGCGGGGCGGCACCGAGCTGGCTTTTAAAGTCACCCAGGCTCGGGTGACGCCGATGGACCAGGTGACGGTGCTGATGCTCAACTCCTCGGAAGCGGGGAGCTGTGGGCTGGCGGGCTCCTGGAGCGCCGGGGTGGAGCAGGATATAACACCCACGAACGGATGTTTGGCTCTGGGCATCAAGCTGCCCCACACCGAGTACGAGCTGTTCAAAACGGAGCAGGACACGCAGGAGCGCAGCCTCCTCTACATCGGGGAGCGGCCCACGGACGGCTCCAGCCCCGACAGCCCCGACAAGCGACCCACGTCCTACCAGGCCCCTCTGATGCGGTGTGCTGCAGCCTCAGAGGAATTCTCCAACTACATTAGTCTGAAATACGTGGGAAGAAAGGATGCTAACGGGATCGAAGCACTAAAACCTTTGCCTGTGGCCTTTTTGTTGTTTATAGCACTTCTGTTTTTAAGATGGGACTAGTTATCTCTTCAGGTACAATGCAGAATTCAGATAAATCTTGGTGCTAGTGTGATTTTTATATCCTTCAAATGAGCACATCTGGAATCAGTTTTACTCAGATTTGGAAACACTTTTTAAAAACACCCAATAGTGAATGAAGCCAAGGAGATATGCCTGACTCCACACTGTTTGTCCTGTGGCTTTATTGCCTAATCTCCCTTCTTTGCGTGCAAATTTAATGTACTGACACGGATGCACTGCACATTGCAACAGATAATTTAGCATCGTGAGGGGGGAAAAAAGTGACATCAATTAAAATTGCTGCTTTGAGCTTTTGACATTGCTAAGATTTAATCAAGAGCTTGATTCAGATGTAATTCAAACATCCAAAGTGTTGGCTGCTGAGTTTCTTTGAGGTTAAGTTCCCTCCCATCACACTCCTTTTTGCTGTTCATGCAAATTTAATCTGCAGAGTCAGTCAGCAATAAACAGTCAGCAAGTGTTCTTGAGAAGGGCACGGTTCACATGCCTCTTGCAGTTTACAGATATTTTCTGCACTTTGCCTGTGTATGTCACACACAGGGACCCACAAACAGTCTTTGTACTTGGAGATGCCCAGAACAGCTCTCACAGAGGGCTCAACTTTTCCACCTGACCCTGGGCATAGATTACAGTAGATGGAAAACACTTCTGTGCACAGCTCCAAGGCTCAGCATTCCCTGGCTGCAGCACTGCATCCCTGCTGTGTTACCCCAGCTCTCCAGTGCTGTGCTGGCCTGGCTGTGAGCCACCAGCAGTGTCCCCGTGTCACTGCAGCCATGCCTGGCACAGGCACGGTGCCATGCCCCGTGGGAAGGGAAAGATCCCTCACCAGGCCATGTATTTCCACTGCCTCCTTTGCAGTTCCTGGCACTGCAGTTGTTAATCCAGCTCTCCTCTCAAAGTGTCACTTCCAGCCTCTTTCCTGT
Source organism: Onychostruthus taczanowskii (assembly GCF_017590055.1). Taxonomy (NCBI): domain Eukaryota; kingdom Metazoa; phylum Chordata; class Aves; order Passeriformes; family Passeridae; genus Onychostruthus; species Onychostruthus taczanowskii. The sequence goes on along the minus strand of NW_024503346.1, from coordinate 3,263,295 downwards.
ACAGATGTTTTATAAATCTGCCTCTGGTGAACAACGAGCTGAAGAGATGCTCAGATCAGACAGCACAGTCAGGTCAAACTGATTCCTACTGACAAGCAGGACAAACTATGAAATTATATTCCCTGTCTGCTGCAGCTAAGCATCATATAACTTCCTCGAGAAGCCCTTCTCCAGCAGCTAAATCCTCTCCAAATAAGCCTATATATCTTACCCACAAAAGATATTTTGTTAAAGCAGCTATGCAATAGCCACCTTCTTAATGCTGTATTTACAAACTTGCAGCTTGTACTTAGATAAATTATGGGGTTTATAACACAAAAATACTTTGGGGGGATCTGTACATTAATAATTCAAATGAGATGCTTATTAAATGCATTACAGTTGTGACATAAATGTTGTCAGCATGTTCACATGTTCCAGGCATGACCCAATATTAGTCATGCACATAAACAGTTCTACTTGAAGGAGATACACAAAAGGGCCAGGCTTGGCTGCCTTGCCTTGGGTTCCCTCCCTAATCCCTGGAGACTTCAGCAGGCAAATCTTATTTCCAGTCTTGTTGGTTGTGCTTTGTTCCTTGCTGCTGCATGGAGATCCACGGGCAACTGAAGTGATCCCAGAGGAGGTGGTGTCTCCTTGGGGATGTTCCCATTGGGATGCTGTGAATGGCAAGTCCTGGGCAGCTCAGCTGCACCTCCTGTAAGCCACCCACTGGCAGAACTTTTCCATCAGGAGTTTCCCATCACTGTGCTCACCACAGCCCAGGGAAAGGCTCCCGTGGCTCCCATCAGCACAGGTACCTGTTCTGCAGGACACAGATGCCCATGGCACCAGGGAACAGCCTTGTGCTGCCTTTGGAGTGTGTGTGGAAGAGGGACAAGGTAATTCCTGCTCTATGTTTACCCCCATGAATCACAGTTGTGTGCAGATACTTTTTTTCATTTACGTGGCACCAAAATGGGTTAAACTTAACAAGTGTCCAGGTCCTGCACGGTGTAAAAGCTCTTACAAGGCCAGAGATCCCATCCAGGTGGGGATGGGATCAAGGTGATGTGAAACACCATCACAAACACTTATGCAATGTCAGCAACGAGCCCTTGGAAGGCTCTGCCCTGCAGCAGCTCAGGCACCACTGCTCCACTGCCCTGTGAAACCTCATCAGGAGCCTCCTTGTCCTCTTCCTCCCTCTAAGGACACCTCTGAGAGGAAAAAAAAAAAAAACCCACAGAAGAGCTATTTGCATAAATATCATAAATTTTATTGTTCTGTTCACAGTTTTTGAAGACACATTCCTAAATTACACAGTTATTCTCTCTTAAGAATTTGTGCCTTTTTCCAATTTGAATTTGCCTGGCTTTGACTGCCAGTTGGTGATTCTTGTGTTGCTTTTTAAGATCAGAGAGCTGCAGTGTGCAGTATTTTCTGCCTGTGAAGGTACTAGTGCACTGTAATCAAGACAGTCTCAATTCTGGTAGAAAAACTCAGCCAACTGAGTTTTCTCTCACCCTCTCTAAGGCATTTTCACACTCCACCAGTAATTTCTGAATCATATTTTTTGCATCCATTCCAATTACTCAGCTTCTCTTGTAGAATGTAAATATCCAAATTGCATCCAAAATTCCCAACTCTCCCAGCTGAGACATACAGAAGGATAATCACTTACAGCTAACAGTAATTAAAAACAAGAACACATTCGTATTCATTAGGCTTTTACCCTGGGACTGCACTGGGAGTGTGCATGGAGCTGTTGTTCATTCTGGTCCTGTGGATATTTCTGCAATGTTTTATCAGAAGTGATTTTGTGCCTGTGTTCCTCAGTGATCTGGAACCACAGAACCTGCCAGGTCCCTGCAGAACCCTGAGAGAACCTGCCAGGTCCCTGCAGAACCCTCAGAGAATGTGCCAGGTCCCTGCAGAACCCTCAGAGAACCTGCCAGGTCCCTGCAGAACCCTGAGAGAACCTGCCCGGTCCCTGCAGAACCCTGAGAGAACCTGCCCGGTCCCTGCAGAACCCTGAGAGAACCTGCCCGGTCCCTGCAGAACCCTGAGAGAACCTGCCCGGTCCCTGCAGAACCCTGAGAGAACCTGCCCGGTCCCTGCAGAACCCTGAGAGAACCTGCCCGGTCCCTGCAGAACCCTGAGAGAACCTGCCCGGTCCCTGCAGAACCCTGAGAGAACCTGCCCGGTCCCTGCAGAACCCTGAGAGAACCTGCCCGGTCCCTGCAGAACCCTGAGAGAACCTGCCCGGTCCCTGCAGAACCCTGAGAGAACCTGCCCGGTCCCTGCAGAACCCTCCGAGAACCTGCCAGGTCCCTGCAGAACCCCTCTCTGGGCATCCCCCTTTCGTGGTGGCTCTCTCTGAACTGCAGCAGGGTGTGATTGCCAGGGACCACGCAGCTCTGCAGGGCCCTGACAGACCCAGCTCGCTCTGATCCCAAAGAGAGCAGGAACCCAAAAGACAGAATGAGAGCACTTACACCAAGCTCCATCAGGAACATCCATCTCCTTTTCCATCCCTTTCCAGGGTGTCCCGCTGTCCTGAGCCACTGACCACCCCCAGCAGCAGCTCAGACACTGCCCCAGGCTCCTCCTTTGCAAACACTGATCAAGGTTTTTGGGCCTCCTGAATTAAAAACTGTTAATTGTTAATCCCGAGCATTGCTAAGGAATGACATCACCTTTCCAGTTCTCTTACATCATCCCTAGGTTTTATCTCCTGCATCTATTTTTTAACAGTTCTTATCCTATTGCAGATTCCCTCTGAACTTCAGCTCCTCATCATCCTCTCCAAGCACTCCAACCCACATTTTTCTTTTCCTTTGGGTTGTGCTCTCCTGATTTTCTACATTTCCTAACTCCCATTTTGAATTGATTGCTGTCTGCTTTCCTTTTTCTTATTTGTTTTGTATTACTTTCCATCTAATTTTTCCCCTCATTTCATCACTGAAGTAGGATGGGCAGTTAGCCAATGTTGTCCCCCTTCTCAATTGCAAAATTATTGGTTTTTTGGCCATTTAATACCTTTCACTTAGAAAACTGTCAATTCTACTTCAGTTTTTCATCTAATTTCCTCCCCACTCCCAGATCTGATATGAAATTTGCTCAGCTATGCCCTTTTGAAGCACCAATTAAATTTATTAGCAGCTCACACGGCTGTTTGCTGAGCTCCACTGCAATCAGGATCCCAACCTCATTTCTGACATTCATTTATCTTTATCTGGCATAAACAAGACAAACTAAATAATTTCACTCTTCATGTCTAACACTGCTGCAGAAAAACAGGTCTAGGATACAGACCAGGAGCTTTAATCTTGACTACTGGATTCCTTTCTACCACAAAACAAATAAATACATTTTTACTGTCCCTGTGAAGAAAACCCAAGCCAGTGTGTGCTCGAAGTTGATGGTAACAGGCACATGTGTCTTAGTAAACTCTTCCACATTCACTTCTCTTAGAATAATTTTTTTAAAGATTATTTTTTTAACCACTCCAAAAAGCAAAAATAAATTAATTTCCCAAGTCTCAAACAATTTTCTGGCTTCCTGCACTGAGACTGAGCCTTCAGTACCTTCTTTAATATCACAATCTCCTCAGACAAGCTGCCTTTCCAATTTTCTGCTTCTTTAGCAGGTGCAGAAGTTTAAAGTGTGAGCCAAGTCTGCCAGACAAACAGACCTGGGTCTGACACACAGCTCAATTAACAGTAACTTATTTTTCCAATTAACCACCTTCATGCCTCCCTGTTTAAAATACCTTAGAATGCATTTTTGCATTCTAGATTTCCCAGATAAAATGAAATAAAAAAATCTGAAGCGCTTTTGGATACGTTAACAGCATTGTGCTACTGCTTTGTTTGAGAAACAATCCACGAGGAACAGAAAAGTCTGTCCCACACTATAAATAAATCCACTGCACTGGAACAGCAGGAGGGAGCTGGAGACAGAAAGGAGACGGGTGACAAGGCTTGTTGATCCAAACTCCCCAGAGAGTGAAGAGGAAGAGAAAATAAAGAGGAAGCAGGAGGTGAGTGGCTGCGTGGGGTGGGGAAGGGCACCAGGAGCAGTCAGGTCTCCAAGGCAGGGAAGGGCACCAGGAGCAGTCAGGTCTCTGTGGCAGGGAAGGGCACCAGGAGCAGTCAGGTCTCCAAGATAGGGAAGGGCACCAGGAGCAGTCAGGTCTCCAAGGCAGGGAAGGGCACCCAGGGGCAGTCAGGTCTCCCTGCCAGGACAGCCCTGCCAGGCTGCCCGGGGCTCCCTGGGCCAGGGGCTGGGACAGGCAGGGAAGAGCAAGCCTGGAAGGGTGATGGGAAGAGAGAGACCCAGATGGAAACAGGCAGCAGGGAAGAAAAGCCATTAAAGATGCTTGGCTGAACGTGGGTTTCTCTGCCAAGGAGCAGGGAAGGAACAAGGATTGACTTGGCCTGGACCAAAGCACCCAGGGAGGGAATGGAGTGAGATTTGACAGCTCAGGCAGAACAGAGCAGGAGGCAGATTGGGCAGCAGAGCCTCCAGCCCCCACAGCAACGCTCCTTTGGGCTCAGCACTGAGGCAGAGATTCCTGGCTCCAGTCACACTTGTGTGTGGCCTCCCAGTGAAATGTGGAAACAGAAATTGCTGCTTCAGCTCCGAGTTCCTCCCCGCCAGGAGCTCAGGTCAAGAACGGGGATCCACACACAGAACACAAAGAATTCCCCCAGCACACACGTGGGTTACACCCAACACCACAGTGCCACACTGGAAGTTCAACTTTTAAAAACCTATTTATATGTAACTTAAGAGAAATTAGGGTTCTCCAAGTCCAGGCACACGAAGCTGGGCAGTTCTGGACAATTTCTGAGCAGTGCCAGCTCAGTTTTTGATCACGGAAATGATCAGACACTGCAATGTGCTCCCCAAACTCACAGAGCACAAACCTGGTTCTGCCATTTCCTACCTCCTGAGTGCTTGACTTTGTACAGCCTTAATAACAGTCTTTTAAAAGTAGCTCTCTGTGGGTAATTGTGTGTGGGACATTTGCCAAACTAAACATGAGGGAGTTCAAGAGGCTTTTCTAATCTTGTGAGTTTATCCACTAAAGAAAAAGATTTGATTAAAAAAATGAAGTACAGCTAAACTGGGAACAATACTTTACTACGGGCTGTTCTTCATAGGCACTTCAGAATCTTGAAAAAAAACCCCACGAAATTAGGAACTTATTAAATCAGAATGAAATGTACCAATGCAGAAACATAAACAGAAACGCCAGATGTATAATGTCAACTTGTAATACACAGCTTCAATTATTTCTTCTTAATTCATTTGTTTTCTTAGCTTCTTTTGTTTTGCTCTCTGGAAAAGGCCATTTTCTAATGACAGATCACAGGAGGAAAGATCCAAAGTTCAAGTTTACTCCAAGGAAAAGCAGCCTCATTTCTGTGCTCACAGCCCCACGTCCCTTTTGTACTTTTCACTCTCTCAGAGACTTCAGGACAAACTCAGGCCCGGACTGGGAGGCAAAGAGATCTATGTGGAAGATCAGTAAAGGTTTTAAGGTTTTACTCCTCAAGTACAAATGTGAAATTAGTTCTTGAACAGGAACAGAAGCCACAGGAAATGGCAGAGTGAGTGACAGGCACACAGTCACTCACAAGTGTGCAGGTGCGTGCTCACTGCAGTACCACGTGCAAGATTCCTAGCTGGCTCTCACTTGTGTAATTTGAAAAATAATCTTCATTCATCCAGTAAAAAACCCCAACCCATTAATCAACCAACTTTTATAGCTAAGCAGATTTGAGCAGTGGAAACACAATTACTTTGTTCTATGAAGCTGATCTTCTCAAAATCCTGAGCACATAAACTGAATGTCACTCACCACCTGTCACTCCTCAACTTGCTCACTCGAGGGCTTGGGCCAGGGATGCTTCCCCATTCCCAAACCATGGCACAGTGGCTCCAGGCTCTGTGCAGCACCAGTGCAGCACCAGTGCAGCTGTGACCCAGCCACAACAAACAGGAGTCTCAGAGTGTTATTTTACAGGGGCTTAAATTTCAAACAGAGGGATTTTTGGTGGTGCTTTTTTCCCTCACTTACTTTATACAGAAAACAGAACTCAGGATGTGGAATTTCAGGACATCACATAGGGCAAGAGAAGTACAGTTTCAAATTAAGAGCACTACAGTGAAGGCACTATTGTGCCTGAAAATTAATGACATTCCACCGAAGAGACAGAAGTGCCATTTTCTGAAGAAAAGGGATGACAGTTTTCTTCCACTGGGCAATGCAACATCAAGTATGACAAGACATAAATGATCCATTCCTTGTGCACCCCACAATGCAAAATCGCTGGCAAGAATTGCAAGTTCACATGTGCAGCAGATACAAACCCTTCAGAGTTTATTGATGAAAAGAAATTCTAGTGAATTGCAAAGTGAAGTTTCAACTTTAGCCCACTAACAGCATTTCAGGAGGAAAAAGTAACACCACCATTGAGCTTTACAATCCTGTATTTTTAGAAAATGACATTATGGTACATCAATCCCCCTCAACATAACAACATGACATGATCTTGCTCTCCAGCCCCCAGGCTACTCCCCAGTAACCTGAGCTGCTCCTGGCTTGCAGATGCAGCTGTTCCAGCTGTGCACCCCCAGCTGACAACTGCCAATGCACAGCAATAGTTATGATCATCCATGCACGGAGTATTTGCTTTAAGATGTGGAGAACAACATAAAAATAGAAGAAACCATTTTCCATTTGTTTCCCAGCACTAGGCTTCAAGATATTTCAGGTATCTGTTTATCCCAAATTCGCCCAAAGAGTGCACCAAGCAGCCTCTACTGGGTGTTACAAAAATCAACAATAAATGTGCAAGTGGTCATCTTAAAGTAACAGCAAGGACAATAATTAGATTAGTAATAACTTGATTTCTACTACCATGAATCAATCACAGGTTTCTAATAACTGATGTTGTGTGAGGACCCCAGACAATTATCTTATTTAGAAACTCTACATTTTGTGCACAACTTCCTAAGATATACAATGTCCTTCAGAATAATTCACTTTCTGTGAATACTTCATGAGAACATTTCCTCTTGTGTTGCCATGAAAGGAACAACTTACAAAAAGAGCCAGGTGGCTTAGGAATATCCATCCAATCTATATTTGCACTCTATCTACAAACTGGCCTTTTAGGAACCTTGGAAGAAAAAAAATCCTTAAGATTTCTCCCTACTGCCTATGAAAGGGTTTGGTCAAACAGGGACTGAGAATTCCCCTGATCAGTGACTTTATTTCAAGCTCAGCAAAGCAAAGCATTACCCAGACAATTCAGGGCTACTGTGTTCAGGCTCTTGTGAAAAATGGTGAGGGAAAACCTCAGGATTTTGTTAAATTCCAAAACACAAGCAGTTAATTTGACTGTTAGGACTGATGGTGTGGGTCAGCCCAGCTGCAGGTTACAGATGCTACCAACACTGAAATCCTCTCCTGGTCTCCTGGCTCAGTGTCTGAAGGGTCTGGAAAAGCATGAGAAGGTTTTCTGGGACCTTTATGATCCTGGAGTGCAAACCCCAGGAACAACTTTGCCCATGAATGATCTCCAGTTCCAGGCTGGCACAGACCACCAAGAAGTCACTGCTGAGCACTGGGGGAGCACAGAGCTGTGGTAGCTTACACTGGGTGTAAAACCTGCCTGGAACTTTACTCCAGATATCCTCACAGGAGACCAGTTTAAACCTTCAATCCTCTCCCTTTATCCTGCAGAAAGTGATTTGTTTTTTCTAAACCAACCTTTTTTAGGCTATTTTAGAGCAGAACAATGGACTCTCAAAAAAACCTTTTTTTTTTTTTTCAAAGTGAATCAGAAATTCTGATAAGAGAACAAGATATTTACAGCCTCTTAAAAAAATCTATTTCATATCTCAGTCTCCCTTCAGCAAAGGTTTTCTCAACTATATTCTTCAAAGCCATGAAAATTAATTTTGCAGTATCACCCACAACCTTGTCTTTCTGAAAAGAATGCTTCATTAGAAAGTTTTCTTCAGCTTCTACTGCCCAGGCAGTATCTTCTTTATAAATTCTGCCCAATTTGTCCCACAAACTCCCTGCTTTGTCCTTTCCAGCTCATCTCCTACCTGCCCTGCCCCTTGCAGCCAGGCTGCAGTGGCTCTGTCCCTTCCCTCTGAGCAGACAAGGCACCAGCACTTTAAAATGCTAAAAATACACCTCTCCTTTCTATTGAACCTCCTAGAAATACTTCCAGACTCCCGTTCATAAGCTGAACACACCAATCACAAGGTTTTTTTCGCAGCTATTTTTCTTATTAAGCCTTACATAAAATTTCACTTATTTGCACTTGCAGAGGAGGAAGCCCTTGAGACAGAAGTGGGACAAACATAAAGGTCAAGGAGTGCAGCAGACAGGCTGCAGCCCCCACAGCTCTCACAGAATCCCAGCAATAGGGAAGGAATGACAGAAGTCATCTGTAAAAGACTCAGCTTCATCTTATAACATGCTACAACAAATTTTGCCACTGAATGTTTTTGGGTCTACCATTTGAGAATAGATGTGAATTTACCTGCTCAAAAACTGTTTAATTTAACTGAACCCATCCTGTTAAAACACACTGAGTTTGTTTATACACCTTGTGGTAAAAGGAAGCTTAGAAACAAAATCTCCTTATTCTAAAGGTGCTGTCAAGTGTCTGAACTCCTGAACCCAACTAACCTGGGATGTTACCTTGTACCTCAGCATGGTGACTCTGAACAACTTTTGTGTGTCAGGCTCACGATGGGATGGTTTGCTTTGATATTAAAATTAGTCTGGAAAAAAAAGAAATTCACCCTGAAATCAGACTGCAAGTTTCCTTATGCCATGAACAAAGCTGACAAGAAAACACTGTTTCCTCCCCACCTCTAAAACTGCGAGAACAGGACAAAAGTAACAAAGGAAACATTAATTTGGGGGCTTTATTTAATTTCTCTTTTCTTTCTTTTTTTTCTTTTTTCTTTTTTAAGATGCTACATAGTCAAACAAGATTGGTCTTTTTACGGCATAGGACTAAGTTTACTACTGATATTTTTGTTTCTCCCCTAAATAGACTTATTTACATACAAAAACAGTTTCTGACCACTGTTTCGCCAATGCTCAGATGATCAAAACTCCCAACAATGGTGTAGTGCCCGAAACACCAGGAGGCAGAAGAATCTTGCACCACTACAGCAGCAAATTTTTAGTTCTTGTCACTGGCTTTGAACAGGTGCCTTTTCATACCACAAAGAATTAGTCAATTTTGTGATAATAAGGAAACATGAGATGAAATCCATTAAATAAGTCAAATATGCATTAAACATCTCTGAATAACATTTTAATTCAACTAAATGAACCAACAGCAATGTAGCTTGGTCCCTTGGTGAGAACAAGGCATTGACCTTTATTCTGAACGAGCCCCTCGGTGCTGCCCAGCTCCCTCAGTGCTGCCACAGACAAATCTTTGCAGCTTCTCACTACTCATTTAAGTGCCAAGAAATTGGTAACTTGCACAGAGTTGAAGACACTGACAGAAACTGTTAAATTCATGAGCAGAATGGTGGATTAACGTATTTTACAGAAGTTATCAACACCTCCTGCCTAACCCAGCTCCAAACATCCCTAGGGCCATCTCCAGCAGTGGAGGAAGAGGTTTTTTCTAGTTTTCCTTTTTTTTTTCTTTTTTTTTTTTAAAAAGAGGTAATCCAGCAACATGTACCAGGGTCTAAGAATGTTTAAAATGACATATACAATATTCCATTGTAGTGTTAAATCAGGATTTTCTCCCCCCTTCATCATTGAAGCATATTCTCTTTCATTCATTCCCTCACCGTACATTTTGAACTTTCTAGATTATGTTACATAGTATTTGTGCAGGGGTAATTTAAAGGCAAGACCTGTGAGATGTCATACATTAATTTTTTTTTTAAACATTGTTATGAATAAATTTAATCCAATGATATGGCAGAACCATCAAACCAATTTACAATTTCCAGCATGCTGCCTCTACAAGGCTATTTTTCCTATAATTACACCAAAGACAAAGAACAAAACCACCAAAGCAAGTAGTCTGGAGCTGAGCCCTTCGTCCTTGACAGCAGCTGCAGAAGGAGATATTGGGTTGTTTGTCTGGGGTACCTTCCTCATCCGCAGTCCATCTTCTTCCTAAAGGAAGAGATATTGATTATTCCTACAAAAAAAAGCTTTAAATATTCACCCTTCTCATATTTATTTAGGTGGGTGTTACAGAACAGGTGAAAGCGAATTTACAGCTAAGTTAGAGCTCTGTGTCCTGGATAATCCTGAGAGGGAAGGGCAGTGAGGCAGGAGGGGAAAGCCACAAACTCTTGGAAGTTTTGTCCTGCTAAGGGAGTGGGGAAGCACTGAGGAACCTGCAGGAACTCCTATCCAAAGCCTAGAGATGGCTCCAGAACTTCAGAAAAATGATGGAGGAAATGCCATGAAGGTGCTTTTCTTGCTCTGTAACAAGAAAGGTGCTGCAGGGGAAATTGTTTCTCAGTATAACTAAGATGAAGTTGCATGTTTTTCACAAGCCAAGGCAATTACACTCCTCATTCCCCATGTCAGATCTTCCAGCCCTTGAAGGGAAATCAGTTTTCCCATCATATTAATGCTGACATTTTGGACATGAACCTAATGGCAATAATTAGGATATTTTCTTGATAGGAATTTGGTAGCTCACCTGATTTAAAGATGAGACAACAGATAAAACAAAGTAACACCAGCAGATATTCCCATTTCAGGTGGGAATGATGCTCCCCTCAGCTCTCCCTGAGCTGTTGTGCTGCACAGCTGTGTGTTAGCACACTCCAGTCACACACACTCAGAGCATTTCAGGAGAGGGGAAATGAGTCTTTTGTGACTTAATTTGTGTCCAGCTGAAGCAACAGTGTTAGGCTTTTTAATGTGACACAGTATTATAGTGCAAAAGGACAAGGTACCAAAGCAAAAGTCTCCAGTCTCTACTTAAAAAAATACTCAAGAAATAAAATTGTAATGAAAGTTACTGCAGTCGTGAAAATTGTCAGATAAGTGAAGTTCAAAGGGATTGGGGTATGTCAGTGTTTCTCACTTTTGAATTTGAAGGGGCACCTACATGATCTGAAGGTGAACTTATTTTTCTATTAATTAATTTATTTACTAACTGAAAGCCACAGGTTACCCAGTACCTCACTGCTGCTCTAATTCTGAATGAGCTCAACTGACTTTCATAAACAATAAAATGCTGGTTTACATACAACACACTTTATATATAAACAACAGATTTTCATTTAAAATATTTTAATTTCCTTCTGACAGTGACTCCAGCCTGACACTGACAGCACCTGGTAGCAGGCAGTGATTTAGCATTGCTCTCTGATGTTTTACAGGTGTTTTTAACACTCCACAAAGGGACAAAGATCTCACCTATCTGGGACGTTACTGTAAGACATCAGCTCAATTCTAGATAGCTCCTGTAGAGTGAAGACCAATTTACAAAAAAATTAAATAAAATAATATAGAACTTAAGAGTACTGAGTTGCTGGCAAAACAAGAACACAAGGAGAAGTTAGGGCCACATCTGTTATGTACACATATTATTTCTGTGCAAAACAAAACTGTTTTCAAGAATTCCTTCATGCATCAGCCAGCCAAGCAGCATCAGAGCTGAGAGAACAGAGCTCTTTTCACTGGGCTGCAAGAGTCACAGCATCCACACTTTCCTTGGTGCTGATATCTATGGAAGCAGACACTTAGAGCAAGTCAAGCTACTGTAAAAAGAATTTTTTTAGCAGAGTGATAAAGGTTTCTCAATTACTGAATTTCCCAGCCATGTGCTGGATATGACAGGAAGCCCATTTCCCATTCATCTGTCTTAATTTGGCCATTTCAGCAGCACATTACAGGTGCAATTACTGAAACACTCAGTATTTGCACAACACTGCCCTCAAGCTCCCATGGTTTGGGAGAAGGGGCCAAGTCCAACACTGAATGCTTAATTCAGACTGAGAAATTAGGTGGGAAAAGAAAAAAGAGGGGGAATTCACTCCTCTGGGTTGCTACCCAATCTCCTTCTGTGACTGCATGACTTGTGCCTCCTTTCAAAGGAACCATTGATTTCAGCACCTTCTGGCAGTTTACAGAGAAACCTGAATTATCTTTTACTTTACACACAGTAGTAAAATATTGTGCTAAGGTCAGGTAATCAAACCTTTAAGATGGAAGCTTCTTTTTCAGGAAAGGGGTAAATCTGAAAAGAAAACAACAGCAATCTTTACCTTAAACTGTTTATTCTCCTCCCGTAACCTCTGAACTTCTACTTGAAGCCTCTTATAGTCTTCCATTACTTTCTTAACTTCAGTGTCATCCAAAGAAGAACTTATTGATTTAGACATTACAGAGGAATCTGTCTTTGTTGCAGTTGTGGATACAATTTTATTTATTTCTATGTCATGCTGTTAAAAAAGGATAGAGTGATTTTTGGTTAGTTATTAACACCACACCACACACCTGATACATAGGAGGAGAATCAGGTAAAATTGTCTGTGCACACCTGACACGTGCCTGTAGCAAAAGAAATAAACAACATTTTGCTTTCTGTAACTTTACTGCTATCCCAGAAAACATCAGACCAACAGCAGTAAGTGAACAGAGAATGACCTTGACTTGTCAGACCCTGCATGTACAGAAATGTCCCTAAACCAGGGCCACAACCAATGGTGTCCTCCCCCCTCCCTCCCCAGGCCCAGCACAAGCAGCCAGTGCAGGACCAGGACAGTGTGCAGCTCCCTCCCCACCCCTGGCTGTCCCCTCTCCTATTTCTGTTTTTGTGGGGATGCAGGAATTTGCAATCCAAGCTGGGAAACAAAATTCAGATCTCCCAGCCCTGCTCCCTGTCCTGCCTTTGGATCTCCTCCATGCTCTGTACTTTAGAAAGGGTCTCATAAAATCAAAGCTCTCCCCAGCCAATTACATAATCCTAATTACAGACTGCTCAGTGCAAGGTGGAACAACTGTGCCTTTAGTACCTGCACACTAGGAAGCATTTTTCAGTTTATTCAATCCATTATCAGTTTTATACTGGACAATACATATTTGCATTACAAATTAACATGTCCATTACCCTAACAAGAAAGGATCCTACAATATTATACCAGATGATTTCAATATAATTCCTAACTGCATTTGTGTCATCCTCATCAGTTTTGTATCAATTTACCTGACAAAACCAGAGCTGTATTAAGGAAGTGTTGGACAGGCAAATTTATATTGCTGATGATTATAATTGCTTCAGTATAAACTCTGAGCTTCACAACCAGCACCTTTAATTTCTTATTAAGTATTCTTTATCCTGTGACCTTTTACTAAATGAAAACAGATCAACTCAAAAAATGCTTTGTGCTACTGTTGCACTTGTGAAGTTCAAACTGGCTGTTAGTTACACCAAGGATTACCAAGATTTTAAATAGTTTACATTGTGCTTTTAAAGAGTGATGCCATCCAGGCAGTGAAACAGAGGATTCTGTCTTGTGCTTATACAGCTGTCTGTAGAAACATGCCATTTTACAGGATTTACTGTGGTATTAAGTTAAATCACTCAATATGCATCTGAAAATACTCACAGGCTTATCATTCTCTGCTGGTAGCTCAAACACACACCTAAGTTTCGAATCCATGAGTTCTTCCGGTTTTGCTTCTTTCCACTGGAATAAGTAAATATTAATTTCACATTAAACATATTAGTACAATCAGGCAGATTGGAAATGCAGTGCATTATGTAAACAAATCACATTATTTCACTCAGAAAGAACCCACAGGTGTTTATCACACTACCATTAACCACGCACAGGATGAAAAATGAGATCAAAACCAAAACTGAGTGGTATCATAAAGACAGACCAGGTACTATGAAGCAAATCATTCTAAATAGTCTGAAACTTCCACAGGTAATTTACGAGAGAACTGGGAGCTGTATCAGAGTAATTAGCAGAGATGGAGGGAGTAATGAGCCTGCCTAAAAAAAAAGAAGGAAAAAAAAAAGTAAAAGGAGGGGTGAATTGAAGGGGAGGGAAAGATAACAAGCCTCCAAATAAATCACAGAGTGAGTTCTCAACTCTCTGGCTAATGGAGTTCCTATTCAAACTTTTCAAATTTCACATGAGCTTTTCTTCCTGACTGGAATGAATGCAGGACTGTTCTTCCCCCTCCTTGTTTTCCACATCCTTATTTTTCAGCATCCATGTCTGAACAGCACCAGCTGTGCTACACACAGAGGGGTAACTTCCCCTCACACCTTCTCTCCCCTTCAGCTGGGGAGCCTGCCATAAACAAGATTCCTTGCAACCTTTCTAATAGGGATCAGCAGTAACAAATCTTTGCTCAGTATCAGCTGTAACCCTGAAGTGGAAAGATTTATTCTCAGTGATAATAAACAGCAAGGAGTGCCCACACTTCTATCCTGGAGCTCTCACATGCTCCTCTTCACTTTGACCATCCTCCTGGTAGCTTGGTATTCCTCAGCATATCTCAAGTAGGTGACAAATTATGGCTAAGCCCATGCAACCTGGAGTAATATTTAACTCATCCCAAACAGCTGAATCGTAGTTCAGCTCTTCTGGGGCTGAAGTCAGATCTATTTCCAGCTCCTTGGCTGCCTGTGAAGTGTTGAAAGCTTTATAGTACTCCCATAACTGGTCTCACCTGTTCATCCAGAATAGGAAGAGATCTGGAGAGTGGTAACAAACTGAGAACTGATCAAAGTGTTACAGGAAAGGGAATTTTATCAGTCTGGAGAGCTCTGGAAAACTGAAAGGCCCATCTAGGTACTAATAAACGTTCTTTGCCAGCAGAATAACATTTGTCATGGTATAAAGTAACTCATAAAAATTAAAGAGCTCAAAAGAAAGGCAGACTGACTTATCTTTCTAGTGATGCAGACATTTTATTACTATTGCTGTTTCTCCCACTGGATCTTATTTTGAGCCCATTAAACAAATATAGTTCCATAAATCAGTTTCAGAAGGAAAATTATTAACCTGCAGAGTGCCCCAGCTTTAAGAAGCTATTCAGAAGAAGACACATATTGTAAAGACCACTGTAGAGTATTTTTGGGCTGGCTTTTTTGTTTTTAGCCACACACTTTTACAGTAATGCTCTTTTTCCTTTTTACATTGTGTCCTCAATAGCCACTGAATGTTCTCTCAAGCTAACAAAAGCTGGGCTACAGAGAGCTTCCTTGTGCCTTCTTCTGGGGGCAAATCTTGCTGATAAAGGAAACCCAGCAGCTGACATGATGGTTTACTCCTCTGCAGGTTGTCTTACAGTAGCCTGACATCTTATTTTTATGTCTTTTGTTCTTCTCTGCTCCAGCACCTACATATTTCTACTGCTCTCATTTGTAATCCACAGGACAGAATCCGTGAGAGCCTTTCATTTACAAAGCCACAGCAGACACAGGTAGGGATAAAGAAAATACAATACTTGTAAATCATCCTGTTGCATCTTGCAAAAGGAGCTGCTCAAGAGAAGACTGAGAGTAGATGCATAAAAATGATGCCACGGACTCAGAATATATTCTGTATATCCTTAGAATATATGGTTCAAGCTGGCCTTTCTAAAGAAGGATATATTGCAAAAAACTACAACTACTTGTTTCATGGCTTGGTGTGCCATTACTGACAGCAGCTTCCTAAAGAAGCAGCCACAGACAACAACTCTCAGAGCAAGATTCCTGAGGCTCAAAATAACAGAAACTCCTTGCCATGCAGAGATGGAAATCTGGAAAAGCTTTCAAGGACCATTCCAGCGTGGTTTGATAACATCCCTTAAACAACACAGTCAAAGGACTTACAAAATTCTACAATCAGAAAGAAATCCATTTTAATTAATTTCAATACTTACTACTGCTTCCATATCTGAAGTATCAGCTGGAGCAAACATAGACTGAACCATAAACTTGTGTTTACTTTTCTCATTAGGGTCATAGTCAAAAGGCTGTAGCATCACTGGAAGAAAAAAACCCAGAACACATTGCATTAACACTGCTCTGCTGCAGAGTCATGCACTGATGAGACAGTTACCAGATTTCACAAAAACAAACATTAAAATGGTTTCAAGTTGTCTGTTTTTAAGACCAAAGCAGCAGCTGAGATCAGGATCCTCACTTCAAACTGGAATTTTGAAAGGAGGCAAGAGAAACAGATTTCCTCAGTCTGTCTAGACTTTGGTCTGAGAATTCTGGAAATGCTGATCACTCTACAATATTCAGTACACAGCTATGGCAAGATAACAATAGTCATTTATAGGAAAGAGGATCATTTACATATCTTCTGGGACAGAGGGAAAAATTTTCCAAGACAGCATCTTTTTGTCTTGCTCCATCCTTAGGGCAGAAGTAAGAAGCATTTTGATGAGCTGTACACACAATATTGCTGATGGTGCCCAAGAAAACCTACAGAGGCAAAGTCAAACATTGTAAACCTTGAGGTTCAAGCCTTGGGATGGAAATTTCCTCTACAAAGTTTAAGAGTCTCATGGCATTTGATTTATCAAGTACACGTATTTTGCCTCCACAAATAAGTCACTGAAAGTTTGTTACCAATTTACAGATGGAAGTTTATAGTAAAATGTGATGCAAACTTTGCCTATGAAGGGTATGCAAGGAATTTCTCTTCACTCAAAAAATAAAAAGCATTCCAAAATTTACTTATACAGAAAATTACTCTGTTTAGGGGGCAGAGAGGAAGGAACAGCAGGTTTAGGGAATATGTGTGCTTTAATTTAATTTTTTGAGCAATACTGGGAATTTCCATGTGTTTGCTTTTGAGTTAAAGCAACCTGAAGAGGGACAGTTGGGAATTCCATTACACAGAATAATCTTTAATCATAATGGTCACTTGGAACATTTGCAAATGACACCTGGATATTCAGCTATTGGGGCATTAAAAAACATGAGCTTGGCTTCACCATGAGACAGAACACGTGGAAATAAGCAACACAGTTTACACAAACATGTTATTAGACACTGCAAAAAGCCACCACCCCCTCAAAGCTTGCAAATACTGCCATTACTGCTAACAGAAAAATGGTGTAAAGTTTAAAAATTCACATTTTATGACCTGTCTTACTTCAGCCCCTCAATTCAATCACTAAGAAGAGAAGCAGGTCAAGAATTAGGAGGATTTTCAAGCACTGGTGCTATTAACATTATGTGCCCAAATTCACACGCACTAATTGCAGGGGTTTGTCATATAAAAGCAATATCCAAAGATCCCATTTGTTACAAATGAAGGCAAGTCAAACCAATTTGCTCCCTTAATGAGCAGGGTATGTTATGGCTGAGCCATCTTTACTGTGCACACAATCTGTGGCCATCAACAAGCACATGCCTTCTAAAGCCCAAAGAGAAGGCAAGCAATAAATTCTCTCAGATGAGGTGCTTTAAAAATTATTATACATTTTAAACTCACCTTGCAGTAGTTGGATATTATTCCAAAAAAAGTCTGCAAATTAATTGGCTTTAAAGGTTTCCCTTTAAAACTATTTTGCAAACAGGAGTGACTGCACTGTGAAAGCACAACTATTTCAACACTGAACTGAAAAGCAGCAGCATCGTTTTTTCTCCTCTGTAGCAAACACTTAAAGAATTTCAATGTGTAAGATCCAACTGGATAGCCAGAACTATTCAGCATTTATGGAACTTCTATGATTGTGGCTTTTTCAGCTCACTTTGCTGAGTGCAACTCTCAGCTCATTTGAAAATCCTCATTGCCCAAGGGACAGTGCTGAATCCATCCTGGAATGCCAAATGATCACTGCCCCCAGCTCCATTCACTGAACCACAAGAGCCAGAGAGGGCTTGACAGCACAGACGTTGTTAGCACTTGTATTTTTAGATCAATACATGAAAGCCACATTGACACAAATTATTCAGCAAATGTCTTGTAAGCCAGATGGGAAGCTCAAAAACATGTACTTTTTTCAAGAGGAAACCAAACCATTTTAATATTTATCCACATACTATTGGGGTTTCTGTGAAAGATTAGTTCCATAAAATTGCCCTAATTGCTGGAGAAATTGCTAGTGGGAATGTGGCTCCTTTGTTCTGAATGGAAATCACAAACCTTATGCAAAAATTATGTGAGAAGTATGTTCCTACAGAATGCCTTATCACATCAGAGGTCCCATCTGGTCAGAAGCTTCAGCTTTTATCAGTAATCAGAGTTTTAAGAAACAAAATTATTAATGTGATCTTCAAGTTTGCAGTCAGCAGCATCCATCAGGCAGAGATATATCTCAACCACCTCCCAAGCTGCTCACCCCAGAGCTCGAGCACCAGCCCTGCTTCACCACAAGCAAAAACTGCAGAGTCACTGAGAGATCAATGGCCATGGGTTTTCTCACACATTCCTGCAATATCCCCAGCATTTTATGCTCAGTAGAGAGCTAAGGAGAGGCCCTGACCACCCAATGTGCTCCTTCTCTTCCACAGAACAGTTTACCAGCAAAGTTAGTTACAAAGTTAGTTACAATGACAGAAGCGTCAAACTCCTGTGGTTTTCCTAGAATAAACCAGCTTTTTCAAGGAACAGAGGAAATCTGAAGCAGGGAACACCTTTAACACCTGCTGGGTTATAGCTGTCCTTTCCAAGAGCACAAGGAACAGAAAAGTCTCCCAGCTCAGATAGGCAGCAACCTTCCTCTAGTTTCCATCTAAATTTATTAATGGCCTGTTTACTTGGTCCTGGACCAACACTGCCCTAATACTGAAATACCAGAGAAGGGGAAGAGTCATTTATGGGGCCCTCCAAGCCATCAATCACAGTAACTCCTGGCCTACGGGTAAACTTAAGCCAGACTTGGTGGGTTCTCTCTAGGCCAGGCTCCCCATTCATCCTCTGCACCTGTTTTGGTTTGAGCTCCTCTGATTACACATGCAGGAAACTTTACTAGTGCCATGAATCACAGCATTTATGCCCTCTCACCTCTTCCCTTACCCAGATGTATGATGCTACATCTGCCTTACAGAACATTATGTCTTATTATTAGGCCTATTATCTGCTCACCCCAATCAGGCCCTTTTATTCAACAAGCCTGCAATTGTAGCCAAAGTATTTTATTCTTCAAATATGTGATTTTGCAGTTTTTCTAATGAAACTCATCCCATTTCTCTTACTGTAGCCTTCAAGGGCACCTAATTCTGCTGTATATCTTCAATCTCTCAACTTTACAACATCATCAGAGTTTTTAGTGTACTCTTTGTTCCAGAATTGCTTGTAAAAGCATTAAACAAGATTAGGACCAAGAATCACTCTCAAGAAACATCACTGGTAGCTCCCTGCTCTCACATTTCCATCCACATCACTGTTCATTCTTAAAGCAGCTCATTCAACACTCTGTCAATTTATTTGTTCTTTTCTACCTTTATCAATCATTTTCCCAAATGGAACTGCATTGAATTCTTCATGGTCTGGATGGATCAAATCTACCACACTTATGTCATATAAAATACCCCAACCAGAAACAGGGGCAAGGCTCAAGATCCTGGTGGAATTCCATCAGCTCTGGCAGAGGTGAGCAAAGGACACTCACATCTACAGAAATGTGCAGAATCCATTGCATCATCCCACCTTTGTTTTCTATTTACATAAAATTTCTGTAAATATTTCAATAATATTAAGAAGTGTTGACTTTGTGAAGATCAAGATAGAATTTTAAAGCAGGCAGGCAAGAACAACCTACAAAACTTGGTAGTTTCTGCTTGGGAGATCTGTGGGAACAGGGCAGAGGAGTGACACTGCCAAGGAAAGTTTGGGAATGCAGCGGTGGATGGGACACAGTCAGCGCCTGAGGGAATGGGACAGACCCACTGTGACTGCAGAGCACAGGGCTGCAGCTCCATTCCTGCATTTCCAAAGTCAGGAAAGCTCAGAAAAGACTGAAAATCCTCCCTGGATATTCGACAGCAGCCCAAGGATAACTCAGCTCCTCCTGCCTTAGGAGGCTGCTCAGACTGTGGGACACTGCACAGATGGTACCATCTGCAATTCCTCTCTCCTCCTTACACATCTACTGCAGACTCACCAGCATCTGCTGGTGTTCCTTCACTTTTCCTTTGTAATCCATTCATGGCTTTTATTTAGGTTTCAAAGCCACAAAATCAGCTATCTTTGCTGAAATCAGAGGTGCTTGGCAGCAGTGGGATGTGTGCAAACACTCCTTGCCCAAGCACTGCAGCCCCAGTGCAATGGAATCAGATGACAGCGCTCACACACGCTTCCCGACAGTTACATAAACTCAGCTGTTAAAATTACATGCCATTACATAACAGGTGAAAACACGGGCTCCAAACCTGACATCCCAGCAGGCAGCACATGCTGACAGGGCCTCAAATGCTGGTATTTAGCAAAAGCTGTGATATGGCATAAGAAGGCACCATTTGAGACTCCACTAGATTAAAGTGAGCTTTATTTTCCTAGCATTTTGTAAGTCTTTAAATGAGCCATCATATTAATGTGAAATGAAGTGCAACTGCTGCCTCTTAGAGCAAAATATCTTCTCATACACTTACAGCAAAATAGTACAGACACAGTTTCACAGGAGTATAACAAAGGCAGCTGGTTACTACAGAGCACGAAGGAAGAGGCTGTCCCAAATTCAGCTCCAGGCAATAACATTCCCTGAGACTAACAAATGCTGAGGCACTGATTTTTGGAGACAAGGTGCAGCACCAATGCAGTGCTATCAGTGGCTGTGGTAAAGCCAGTCAGCAATTGTGAAGGGAGGAGATTGCATATAGTAAACACAACCCAATTAGCTGAAGTGTCCAGAAGTTACTGTATTAACTATATTTTAAATAATTTCTCATCAGTAGTATTTTCACTAGGTTTGAAGGAATTCAAGTCCCATTTATTTAAGTCCTATTTTTATGCCCTGTGCAAGACTTGAATTAAATGACTGAAAAGGTAACTGATTTAGAGGCAAAGAAAGAAATTCTATTTATTTTTCACTTCATTAACTCCAAAATCAGTCTTTTGTTCTCAAGCAGTATTACTCCAAAGTAAAGGTTAAATACATCTTCCCCCCTTTCTGTGAATCTGAAAACAATTGTTTTTTACAAGTTAATAACAGTTCCCTCTTTGATCCCTCCCATCCAAAGGATCCCATCTGCTGATCAAAACCAAAGACACTGCCATCCTCAGGTCCAAAATCAGGTTCCATGCATGGTTTGAAGGAGCTTAATCTATTACCTAAGGAACAATGAGAGTGTGCTACTTGCATTTTAAAATACAATGTCAATGAAAGGACTGGCAATTTAAGATTGTTATTTATTACTACTGTTAAAATCAGCATGGAAATATTAGAACAGACATGTGAGCTTGTGATTAAATACATCACAGCCATTTTCCACACTAACCAAACCATAAATCACTACAAATAAGGTTATCAGAAAAGGGAAATTCTTAAAGCAGTGTAAGCAAGAGCAAAGCACAGCTCAGGGTTAGCACAGCAGTCTCATAAGGGGATACTTTACTCATAAGATCCACACTCTAGCTGGTGTGCCACTGGGAAGGCTCAGGCTGGAAAAGCAAGCCTGGTAGCATCACAGGAGATGGCTCCTAACACCTGCCTGCACTGTATTTGCTCAAGGTGGAGCTAAGGGGCACTTGTGAGCAAAACTCAACACTGAGAGCAAGACAACGTTTCAAAAAGCCTGGTAAGAGCCTGCAAAGGAAGTAGGCTTTTAATTTTCAAAGTTCATCTACAAGATGAAAAGCATCCACATCTTTATAGCACGAAGATAATTTGTAGCTAGAAACCATGCTAATTTTCATTATCATTTCATTGATTTCAGTGCATTTGATATGCTTGCCTGCAGCTAGTATAGATGACAGACAGCTTTACTTGGGAATTGTTCCGAGTTTTAAAAATCTCCATTTCTCTCCAGAGAGCTTTTTCATTTACATATTAGTCATTTCAGAGCTCACTGGGTATGTGCTGGCCCCCTCCTGGAGCAGAAGTGCTTTGCCTGCCCCACCTGGAGCTCCCACCACTCCCTGGTTACCTCCTCACTGACATTCCCCTGGGATTAACTGCAAGGGAGGCACAATCCTGCAGCCCTTTGCACACTCAATTTGACACCACAGAAATCCCAAAGACAACAGATCAATGAGTGTGCAAATACGGGCATGTATAAGAAGACTCATAGGATTAGAGATGCTTAAATTTACAGTGGAAAGTGATTTTGGGATCAATTTTTATTTTGTTGCAGCAAGTTCTCTCCAAAGGTGAGGTGTTTAAATATTTTACATTTTATTAAATAAGAAACTGAACTCAATTTTTACATGTTGATTTTTTTCAAGTAAGAAGCAGTGGTTTTGGCATCTCAAAATTTTATCCCAGGCAAAAAGAGGCTGGTAGGAGCAAACTGTATAACCTCTCAATAGTATTGCTTATCATGCCAATATTAATTTTTTTTAGGAATAGCAAATCAAATCTGAATATGCATGTTTAGAGGAATAATTTTCTTAACTAAAGTCTGACATCATTCATCTAATATGCCACAACTACATCCTTTGATAGAATTCTTTATTAAGAACATGGATCAGAGCAGTTATTGAAGAGAATATATTATCAGGAAGTTAATAATACACAGATACTGTTTGTGAGAATACTCAGCTCTTTATGCTTTCAAAGTAAGCCACTCCTTTGCTTTTCCATTACCAAACTTAGGCAAGTCAAGAGCTACTGACTCATTAGAAAAAATCATTAATTTTTCCTATGCAACAGCAAAGATTTAGTCATTTGACATTTTTAACACCAAAGGATACTGAATCTTCAAGGCACACAAAACAAGCATGGTTTGAAAGTAAATGTTTTCATTGTTGGTTAAATCCAAGGCAGTTTGGCATCAGCTCACACTGGTCTAAACCAGTGCTACAGTCCACCCAGTTTTATTCTTCCCTCAATGTGCTCATCCAAGCACTTGTTTGACCCCGTGGTGAGCTGGTTCAGGAAGTTAAGCTGGCAAAAAACTAACTGTACAAAAATAATCCCACAGGGAGGGCAGGGCTGCAGCAGGACTGGTTTGGATAGCTGGCTGAAGCTGTTAATGAACCATATCAATCATTTATGTATTTCCGCCTTTTTCCTCTCCAAAACAAGAAGAACAAACCTGTTCCTGTTAGACCAAGAGTAAGGGAAGTAAGGATACATGAAATGGCTGCTTCTCCATGAAAACACAACTTCTTGGATTCACCAAAATACTTTCAGGCTGCAAGGCATTCCAAGAAATAACTGATTATAAGAAGCTATTTTCAATCAGCAAAGAACTGCTTGAATGGCTTACCAGAAACATTAATTGATGTTCCTGCATCGATAATTCCACTGTTGGGCCTTACACAGTATCTACGTGGTGCTGTGGTCTTAACTTTGAAGCACACATTTCTGTCCGTGGGGTTGCCGAGCTTCAGGTTTGTAGTGACCACATCTGTGAAAGGACCTGAGGAGGAGAGCAAAAGCAGACTTGAAATCACACAGAAAGCGCTTTTCAAGCAGAGCCTAAGCAGGCTCTAAATCTCTGTTCACAAATCTTATAAAGTAATTAGATGTTCAATTTCCATCTGCAGCATGTACAGATAATCGTGCACGCAAAGCTGAGGCTGCATCCAGGCCCCAGCCCAAGAACTCATCATTAACAGCAAAACAAAAGGGGAAATCATTCACACATTGTGCCAACACCACAACATGGCATTCAAAGGATGCCAAATTCCCTGCTGTGTCACAGTTGCTCCATTCTAGTCACAGAAGCCCAGGCTAGCAGAGATACCTCATATACCCATGCTGTAGATGATAAGCAGTGAGTACAGTACAGTTTGTTAACCAAGGAATGGGAACCAAGGACTACCACAGATCCATCTGCACAGATCCACAAGCTGGACCTCCAGAGAATCAGGATTCCACCAGGTATTCAGGAATGCCACATCAAAAACAGCAAGACAAGCATGCAGGGTGCATCTCCTTTTGCCTACCAAGTTTTTTTATTTTTTTTTATAAACTGTCTTGGCAACTAGAAATTATAAACCAGAAGAAATAATGTAGCCTACCTCACCCAGGACAGGAAATAACCATGTGGAAATAGGAAAATTTTTAGACACTGAGAGCACTGGCAAAGATTTCCATATTAGCAAAGCCAAAATCAGACCATTGTCAAGTTCTGCAAAACCAAGTGCAGGCAAATCCTTTTCTCTCAGGCTCCCTACCTAATTGAAACTCCCAAATCCCTCAGGCAGAAGAAAGGCTGATTTCCTACAAGACACTGATAAATCAGACAGGTAGCACACAACCATAGTGCTTCACAGACGGTAAAGAAGTAAAATTAAAAGAAATATAACCACACTTTGATCAACTGTCTTCTCCACAGAAGTGATTAATTTACTGCCTGAATAAAATACCTTCATTTGTCCTCAGGAGTAAAAGCAAATTAGTAAAAAAGCACCCAACTTTTCCTTGCAGAAATGGCAACCTAAAATTGAAAAAGGGTGAATGACGATGATAAAAAAATTAAAAATGCAGGCAGCATTCCACCACCCTCCTCTCCCACATGGATGCCTTGATGCAGTTTAAGTCTGCTTCTTATTCTACACAAATTTGACTCCTAAGACAGTATTTAATCCAGCTGAAACAGTACTACAGTCCTGCAACCTCTATCCTCAATCTAATTTGTTTAAAGTAATCAGAAGGGGGAAAGCCTCATAACAATCACACACATAATAACCCTAACCAGACAACAAGGCAGCATCACTTCTGTTTGCACCCTGAGCAAACCAGCTCTGCAATGCAACAGGAGCTAAAAAATCTGAAGCAGTAAAATTTCGGATCCCATGGCAAAGGTTTCACCAGGCACAGGTCACTGAGATGTGAAAGAGAATGAAACACAGCTGTAAAATTTTCTCTGTATTCTGCACGCAGGGAGAGACTTTAGGCTAATGGAAAATAACTGGCCAGAAGCAGCCACGAGTTGGTAAAGAAATTAAACAAGCCAAACCATCAGAAAAATCCAGCAAACATTTAGGTGTGTAAGGACAGTAACAGATCTTCAAAACAGCCCTAACAGAGAGGTATCTAACATTTCAGAAGAAATTATAGGATGCCTATGCAATAAGGATGTGTTTCTACTAAAAAATTACAGCGTGAGCTGTTCCAGCACAGGGGGAGGGTTGGCTGTACAAAGCCCTTCATCTGCAGCTGCATCCTCAGTAGTACTTTACTGGTCTGCATGCTGGGATAGATTTCCTGGGGGAAATGCCATGTTTTTACTTGGCTGATCCATGAATGTGTACGGGATTTGTGTGCCCCAGCACAGAGCTGCTGTTTGAAATAGCAATACGACAACAATTCTGTGTGGAAAATAATTCCAAATGGAGTTACTTATTGCTAACATAGATCACACCAAAATATTTGGCAGCAAAACCTTTCAGCAGACGGAACTAATTTCTTCTTGTCTGCTTTGTGTTTCCTCTTCTGTTCTGTCCACTAAACCCTAAACAGTTTCTTTAGCTACATTTCCCCCCAGTTACAGGTTTTACAACCACCACAACTGCACTAGAAGGTTGACATCTGCTTCCAGCAAACCTGTGGGCAAGCACACTCATTCTTATGGCACTGCTGTTCAAACTCTGCAGCAAAACAAAACACAGCAGGCAAATGCAGGATTAACGTGCCAATTAAGGTCTCCTGAAGTAAAAAAATAAACAGACCACAGGGTATTACTCGGGGTAACTGGGGCATGGCAGTGAAATATTATCACTTGGCTGGCCTGCCTTCTAAGAGCAAGGCCCATGGACTGCCAGCTCGGGCTGAAATGAAATCTTGGTTGCCTGTTGTTGGATTACTACAGCCAAAGTCACAGGTTTTTGGGGAGGTTGGTGTATGTGGGAGAACTCATCCCAGGAGAGACACAAGCTAATTCTGCACTGGAGATACACCTTTGCTTTCAACATCTGGATTTGATTACTGCAGATAAAGCTGGTGTGGGCATTAACAGTCATAGGAGATGCACATCAACCCTGCAGCTTCGTTTTCCAGTGCAAGGCATTGGGACATTGGGAATCATACCCAACTACAGTGAGAGAAAATACTCTACAATATTTCTGGTAACTTTGACCTCATTACAAGTGGATGGACTATTTATACAAGTTTATGCAACACCTGGACAATGCTTGTACTCCCAAGGTGGGCTGAGAGCACAGTTGAGCCAGGCTGGTGCATCTGGATGGTCCTTGGGTGAAAGCATCAAGTGAAGACTGACTCTTAAAACCCACAACCCTTACTTAATCACATTATTTTGTTTTGAATGTTTTTTCAATTGCTCATAATAACATTTCTAGATAAGTGGAACTCTTACTAAGGCAGGGCGCTTTCCAAATGACAATTTGCTCTTTAAAATCATCCTAACTGATTTTCTTACGTGTTTTTTAAAGATCATGAGAAGAATGCCACTGGTGTCATCCCAAGGACAAAGTTACGGGAAACAGGGTCTGAACATGTATCATCTGACACAGGGTTGTCATGGGAGCATGGAAGAATGCAATAAATTGAATTTGGTGCTGAAAGTCTGAAATACTCCACAAGGGCTCGGTGACTTTCTCCTGCCAAAATAAAGTCAACTCATGTTAATGCAAAGTGGGCAACTAGTGATACACAAACTAGCAGTATTATTGAAAGGAAAAGAAACATTACCTCCTATACTCATAGAACAACAAATAGTAGGAGGCATCCTGGTTTTTCATAGGACTACTTTTCAGCAGGGTTATTTCTGAACTGTGGCTTTTCACCCACAAATCCAACCCTTCACCTTTGAAGATCACAATGTTACCTCAGAATTTTCCACAGCCCATTTCCTATTCAAACACCAGTGCTGTATCAACCTTTCCTTCGAGAGCCATTCTGCAGAGTATAGCATTGTAATATCCTACACCATTTTAGTAATGATAAAAAAGTCTGGGAATTAGGTCAAAAGAACATGATGTCAACTCTATTTAAATTTTAAATAACCCTCACTGCAATAGAAATTGCCCATAATTGTTTCAGCAAATCCAGGCTGA
The DNA here is from genome assembly GCF_017590055.1 of Onychostruthus taczanowskii. Lineage (NCBI taxonomy): Eukaryota > Metazoa > Chordata > Aves > Passeriformes > Passeridae > Onychostruthus > Onychostruthus taczanowskii. The sequence continues at coordinate 3,236,184 of NW_024503346.1, read as the reverse complement.
TAACTTTTTGATGAGCACAGTACTCACTGTGAGTTCCTTGCTACTTGCTCCTCAAAGAAACCACGTTACACAGCCACATCATTTGTACTATATCTAAATACAACCATCCTCACCTTAACCAAAATTCCATGCTTTGGCATGGCAAATAATCAGTCCTCATGCTGTTTGGCACATGAAGGAATTTAGCATAAGTGCCAGCAGAGGGAAAGCTTTGATGGCACAGGCTTGGGCAGGAACGTTCAAACCCAGCAGGGACAGTCCTCTGCAGATCTGTACCTGCAATTATCACTACATCTTTATAATTAACTACACACATCAGATGGGCCACAGGGCTGCTTAATTCCTGCATGAGTCCATCTCACTGCTGAAAGGGGAGGTGGTCTGGCCTCTCATCTCCACCAGCTGCCTTTGCAAGTTGCACTGTGTTTCCTCTGCATGGGCCAAGAGCAGAGCCAGGGAGCTGCTGGGGCTGGAAATTAATCCATTTACCAGAGAGAGGGAGGGGGCAGTGGGGAAAAGAAAAAGGAGAATCAGTTTTCAGCCAGAATGAGCAGCACTCAGACCTGGCATCAGGGAAACTGCATCTTCCTGCACAGCATCCTGCCAATTTAAGGTCTCACAGTTGCAGGTTAAAGCTTGCAAGCACATCTGGGCATACGTGCTGCAGTCACACTTGTAATGCTGGCATAGATGCTGAAAGTAATTAAGGCACATTCATCATTTTTTCTGAATTTAATGCAAATTCTCATCTGCTAAAAGCTAGGCATTCCTAAAAAATGTAGTGAACTCTTCAAAGAAAAGCACTGCACAAATACTTGACACAACTGGCAACCATTGATCCACAAGACTAAGAATAAACGCTTATCAAGTTGCCCATGTTATTCCCAGAGTGTTTTAGATGCACTTTCAGCATCTTCCCCTAAACAACTTTTGCAACTCCAGCTCACCACAGACATGTATCCAACAGCAAGGTAATTGGAAACAGCCAGAAATACAGGCAGAGCTTCTCATGAGATAACCTCTCTTGTACTTCCTTTGTGGAAAGCAGTGGAATGCAATAATAGGAGGAGAAGGATGTATTTCACCATGGTTTAATCCCACTGATGTGTCAGATGAAAGTCATTAATCACCTGACACATTAATCAGCCATAGAAAGGTAACTGAAGAATCTTTAATAAGGGAGATGGTGGAAAGCAATAGAGGGGAAACCTGAATTGTTTTGTGACTGTTCTCAAGAGCCCAAATCCTATATGTGACTGGTAGATTTCCACACGGAGCAGTAATTAATCCAGTGAAAGAGCCACACTGGCCCTGTGTGAGGGGAAAGGATGGGGGCTGAACATGATACTCATCCCTTTCCCACCCCACACTGGCCCCTCTCCCACAGCATTAAGTGCCTCCCCCAGCTCTGTCAGCCCCTCAAACTGGGATGCCCCTTGCCCTGCTCTAGAGAGAGGTGTCAGCACCATCAAACAGCCACCATATCCATCTCTCCATCTGATCAGTTCAATACTTCTACCTGCAACTTTTCTCATCTTCACATCCAAGAGGTTTCTCAGTTCCTTTACTGCCTCTGACAACACCAAGTGATTTCATTTTATTTCCATGGGCTCTCCCATTTTCTTTTCGTGGATGTCTGACAGCATTAGAGAGACAGGCAAAATAAAATCAGTAGTGATGTGCAAGAGGGCTCAATAACAGGTGAAGACCCTGACTTACTGCACACGCTTCTTTTAAAGTCATATATAAAGCTGATGACCTTTGAAGATAAACACTAAAATGAAAAGAGCTGAAATGTCAAGCAAGACATCTTGAGCTATCAGCCAGGTGCCTGAGAATCAAGAACACCCAAGATCCAATCAAACTCTCCCACCACCTTACTTGTCTTTAGACAAATCACTTAAGGGCTTGATCTTCTGCTATTAAGAACCTTAAGAGTTGACAGCAACTCCAAAACAGAAGCAGGTTTGGACCCTTACAGTTCCCCTCTCTGTCAAGTAAGGAGAATACTTACCTAATCACACAGAATCTTGTGAAGATTAGTGTTTTAAAAAGTACCGTGTGCCAAGGTTTAATCATCATCATCATCTGGCTCTGGAGACTCTCATAATTAAGTGAGCATCCGCAACTTTTGAAATCAAAGAAGCCAAAAAATCAGAAGCAAGAAGAGCCTGTGTTGCATAAATATCTGATTTCACAAGTAACTCACTGAGACAACCCAAATCCCCCAAATTTGGTAATTATTTTTAAAAAAAAATCCTTGTGTAAACCACATGCCAACCTTTTGACCTCAGCTCAGATTTTAAAAGGAATTAGCTACAAACCCCCAGCCCTGCAGAATCAACATCTTTACTCCCAGCACCCACCTCCTCACCCAAAAGAGCCCTTGAAACAAAGTGACAGGAGGGGAGTGGTCCCTTCCACTTCTGCTGTGTCAAACAGCGGATGCCTGGATGACAAAGTATTGCAAAAATAGAAGCAACATCCACATCACTCCCTATGCAATAGCTGATGCAGTGGAGCAATTTTTTAAAGAAGTATGCAATCAATAAAGTGACCTAAGAGGGAAAAAAAAAAAAGAGTGCAGAAACCCAACAAAATTACATGATTCAGATGCCAAAGTTGGAGCAAGGTTGGCAGTAAGTTACTCCATTTAGATGGATTAATCAGTGTCCTTCCCTGGCCTACTCTAGCATAAACTATTTTTCTCAGAGCATGCCTTATGCTTAATTGGGAAAAAAGCCCAAACCCCAAACAAATATGAGACTGAAGACTATTTTCAGGGTATCTGTTAGTATGTAATTTTTGTCACCTTTTATCCCTCAGAGGATCATTAACAGTCTGACTTCACAGCTGTAAGAACTGAGAGGCCACACATAAGCTTGCCAAGAGAAATAGAAGAATATGTCCTTCATATAATTTTGGTACCAGAGTCACTTGTTTTTTCCCAAGTGATCTCTTCAGATTTTTTTCTACACCCAAACATTACCTACAGCAAACTTCACTGACAAAATCACACAACATGAAATCTCTTCTCTGCATCACAAAGTTAAACCAGATTTCTGCACACACTTGCACGAAGAAGAGACTGAGAGCAGCCCTGGTGAGCTTTCAGAGGTGTATCCCTGTTTCAGCTGCACTTTCAGATCCTTTCAGAGTGCCAAACAGATTGCATTACCTTGCTCATTCTGCACACAAATATCACATGAACCAACTCTGTCCAGGTATGAAAACAGCTCAGGAAACACTGGGACAGCAGCTGCATCTCTTTCAATAACCATGATGTAGCCAGATTCACTTAGATAAGACATATCCTTTTTGCACATAGCCTGGAGCTCCATCCATGGGCTATGGAAAGGACAAAAACAAAGCCCAGGCTCCCAGGAGAAGTGGGGATGCAGCAACAGAGCAATGAAGCCTTGATGTGCAAACCTCCCCGACAAAAACACTGCTGAAGACTGAAGTCAATGTAAAATGTTTCCCTGGAAGAACCATCCTGATTTTAATCACCAATCCAAGCTACACTTTTCCCTCTTAAGTGATTTTTTCCTGGTCTAATTTCATCACTAATCTCCAATTCAAATGCACACCAAAATGTTAGGGAAGGAGCAACTTAACTACTCTAATTTTACGTTCACTCCTCAAATAGAGAAATTTGATGTGCAACTTAAATAGCAAATGAGCAAATATTTTAAAGTGCAAAACTGTGCATAAGTCGAAAATACCAGAAGAAACAAACACAATTAGATATTCTGGGGATGCACAAAGAATAGCTGCTTTTCTAATAAGTTAAAAAAAAACCCAAGCCACATAAAATAGGCAGTGGAACACTATTTATGGCTACAAAAAAAGGAAGGAATACTGACTTTACAAAATATATTTCAGGGGAGCTCTTGAAAATAGCCTATTAACTGTACTTTCAAGACCAAAAGGAAAAAAACCAAAACAAAATCAGAAATTGAGCCAGAAGCAGCGAGAAAACTTAATCAGAAATAAAAAAAATCTGACAGTTTATATGTGTGGCACAGAACAAGAAACAAATGTCAAGTTGTGTTCTTCAAGCCTAAACTTCTGTCTTTTCCAACCTAAACAATTCCATGATTCTGTGATCATCTGCACCAATGTATGACATCACTAAGCATAGTGTAAAACCAGCTACACAAAAATTAAGGGGGGAAAAAAATGTTACTGCTCTTAGATCTTTGCTCCTAGTCTGGTAAAAATATAAAAAAGCCAGAAGATGAGAAATCACAATCCAGAGGAAATGCAAACGTTTTGAGAAAACACAATATATTGTTAATTCACGTATCACAAGAAGCACTAACTGCAAACATCAACAGACAGCAAACATGAAACTGCACAAGGGAGAGGGTGAACTGCTGGGAAAAACATCAGAAGCACCAGCAAGGATGAAGCTAACTAGTGTGATGAAAAAAAGTAGCAGTCTTGGGAAAAACAAGAAAGTGCAATTTTTTTTTCTTAGAAGAATTATATAGTCATTTGACATGCCTTCTACAAGCACAACTAATTTGTCTCTTAAATTGCTTGCAAAAACATAAGATTTGGCTCCATAGTGATCCCCACACCTACATGATTTTATAATCTGCATCCTAAATAACTGGATCACCAGGCAAACCTCCTCCTTCTCTATTTTTCCACCCCTCGTGGAAACCAACCAAGAAAACAGGATTAAATTTAGAATGATAAAATCTTTAATCCATGCACCATGGTATGAGGGACTTCGTTTACAGCTCAGAGAACTAGACACTGAAGTAGTTTAGTAAAGAGATTATTTTCATGAAGTGTTTATAATAACGTGGGGTAAGTACTGCAGGCAGCAGCAGTACCCAATCTGTACAAATGTGTTTGGGGCCAGGAGAATTCCAGCTGAACTGAGCACTTTTCAGAACAGCTCTAACAGAGCTCAGTGTGGGCTGTGCTGCTGGTGTGAACACACAACCACAACCAGGGTAGCTGTGCACCCCTACCCTGCCCTGAATCACACAGGGCAATGGGGATTTGCTCTGCACACACTGCCAGTGACAGCAAGGACTGTGACAGCTGCTCCAGACCCACAGCACAAATCCCTCTTTACAAAAGGTTGCCCAGCAGGCCAAATTTTAAACTCAACAACATCCCAGGCATCTCAGAAAGTATCTTATATGGCTCTACAGACATCTTGGTCTACAAAGCACTGCAAGGGTTTATATATTGAAAAAATACTGGGTCAAATGCCAGAGGAAGAGACTTAGCATGAATCTAACCCCTAGCTTGGAAAAACTGGCAGTTAAATATTCATATATGTATGTAAAATAAGCTTTCTTTCTGCCTCTGGTGATCACACAGGAAGACAAAGGACCTTCAATGTTGTGGTAGGAACTGTCACACCAGTTCCTCATCCAGAGGGGAGAGAGCTCTAAGTGGGAAGAGCTCCTGACCTAATCAGTGAGATTTACTTGCAGAAAAACCCCAACAAAACAATTGCAGCAGCAAGATGATAATGTTAAAACTTAAAAAGTGTCACGTTTCTTACAAATACAAAGATGAAATTTAAGTCTGAAACAACAGCTGTCACCACAAACAGAACTGTTGCAAACACCATCAATAAGGCTTTCAAAGCCAAGCAGCCACACTGACAGAGAAAGTAAAGAGGCTGTTATTGTACCAACTATGAAATGCATTCAGTAGTTATTAGCTGTTCCCAGCAGGCAGCAAACATAAGACCAATATGGTAACAAGATAGTAGAAAATGAGTGTGACTGCAAGATGTGGGCAGAATTAGCAAGGGTCATTTGATTCCTGCACTGCCTCAGCTGGGCAGAAAGCTGTGCTCAGAGGCACTCAGAAAAAAGACAAACCCTCCCTCGCCCAGTTTCCTACAAAAATTGCATTATAACATATGTAGAAGTTGCTCATCTGATCCAAAACTCATTTGATGCAATCAATACCTTCCAGAGCTGCCTGCATAGAACAAATTAAGGTGCTTTTAAAATTGGGTATTTGTTCATAGATGTAAGCTGACCTGAGCTCATGAAGTTGGATCATTTGCTATGGTGATGATGCCTTTTTTCCAGCTGAGTTTCAAAACAGATCTGACAATCTATTTAAAGGCTTGTACTTGAATTTTTACAATCCTAATTCGGAATAAAGAGCAATTAAACAGAATTCACTCTTGTATTTAATGGCAGCTAACCTATTGTAAAAGAAATAAGGCATTACACAATTACTGGTAAGTTTTTAATTTATGAATCTTGCACCGTGAGGAAAAACAGGTAATAATTTATTTTCCAATGAGGAGGCACTATCAGGAACTGCTGTATAAATTTCTACTCTATATTCCTTTCACGGGTGACAGGACTCTGCACATGGCATGCGGGGCAGCAGCTGGTAAATACAATTTACTGCTAAGTACCAGTGTGAACCTGCATCCACTCTGACACATTAACTGTGTCTTCATTTTGCCATGATAGCCATGCTCCCAGGACTTGAGAGAGCCACCCCTTCCATCTGTATTTTCAATATAATCTGTTATCAGATATATCTTCTGAAGTGATGAATAGAGGTCACATCACAGCGACCAAATCAGCCTGGCAGGCTGCCATCCTGATGAGCTTTAAATAACAAACTTGAAAAACTTTTTCACGTATCATTACAATAGTTCCACAGCTCAAAGTGAGCTGAAAATCCATGGACAAACACAGGATTCCCAAGGAACAGGAAGTTGTGAATGCACGTGGCCCATTTTGTCCAGTAAAGGCGAGGAGTTGACCACATTCAAAACACAAAATCCCACAAAACTAAGAGAAGCAATGGCCAAGTGACAAATTTTATCACTGCATTAGGTCTTTCCCTGAAATAGTAATACTTTGATCCTATTAATGCTCATAACTTCAACTGGAATTCTTAAAATCTGTGCAGTACAAAATGATTCAAAAGTCCTTAACCCGTAAATCACATTGACCAAAGCCTTCAAGGAGATTGTGGTATTTTTGGAAATAGTCTTGGGACACCTAAATACATTAATTAAATTTAACAGAAAATGCAGTTAAAACCTCCTTGACAGCTTCACACATCTCAATTGTTCTTTGGTGCTCCAACCACCCTATTCAAAGTTTCAAATTTTCGTTAGTCCCACATGTACAATTCCTTTCTCCTTTCCCAGTGGAGCTGTTGAGTGTTGTGTCTCTGGTGTACAGGACATCAGATTAAGGAAGCTCAAGAGAAGCACAATCTTCAACTTATTCCACCTTTCAAAAAAGAGATGTGTTATAAGAAATTCACAATGCATCACTACCCTCTCTTACCTCCATTTTTTTTCCCTCCTAACACCTCTCTTCTAAAGTGAAGAGACTATGCAAAGTGATGAATTAATTATAAAACCAATGGAGCATGTGAAATCAGAGTAATTTGGTGAGATGCAGCAGGTCTGTGCAACTAAACAAATGTTTAATAGAATAGTTATTGATTTTAGCTAAGCTGCAAGAAAAGTGAGTGCAATATTAACTGCACAAGAAAAAGACTGATTTTCTTTGATAACTGGGATATATTTTAGGATAAATTTGTGTCGATTTAGGAAGCCTGCCTGTTATTTAAATACAATGTCCTCTTTTCAAGACTATGATTTGATAATTAAATTCAAATATGTAGAGAGATGTAAAGGTTTACCCATATTTAATGCGGTAACAATAACTTGACTTGGAATCAGGCCAGACAAAGGGAAGCAAGGGCTGGTACATTTTTCAGCAGGAAAGCAGACAGCCATTGGCACAGCAGCCTTCAAAGAGTAAAGAAATCCTAGTACTGGCTGCCATTCTGCTGTGAATACCAGGAGGGCTCTAAGAGTTTAAAGAAAAGAGCATATAAATGTTCAGCTTAAAAGATGCATGTTAAATTGTCCTAAACAGCCAAGTACTCACAATAATGTCACTATTTTACATTCTTAAACTGTGACTAGAAATTCCTATTTATCCAATACAGGAGAGAATGAGCACAAAGTCAAATTCCTCCCAATACCTTCAGTGCAGGAGTGATTTAACCAATCCCAATGGATCTGGACAGGGACTGAGATAGAAGTGAATAGTCCACATGCCCTTCACCTCTCTTCTGAGACTTGGCAACTGCAGCTTCAGCAAACACTAATCTCACATCCCAAATGTTACTGGCCTGTTGGTCTGAAGATCCTTAGCCTGGTATCTGGTAGGAACGGGATATTCCTGTCAGACACAGGAGGCTTTGCACACCCCACTGCAATGAGCAGATCTGGCTGGAGTTTACTCAGGCTGACCTGGAGGAGCTCAGAGTGTCAGTAGGGAGCAGCAGCCACCCCACCATGGAAACACAAACTGCACAGGACTGGGGCTAAACAATAAATTCTGAACATTTCAATGCTGCAGATGCACTGCTGGACTGAGTACACTGACACAGGCCGAGGCCACACCTTTGGGCTGCAGCTCTGAGGTAGCCAGGGCTTGTCCCTGAGCCAGTGAGAGGTGACAGCCCCAGGTCAGGGATGAATTTGCTCTGTTAGCAGCGGAGAGGGTCGGCTGCTCTGGTTCATTGTTGTGCCCTTAGCAGAAAGCAAAGCTACACAGTGACATATTGCATAGGGCCAGGATCACACACTGGGGACAGGAACCTGCATTTCCAACTGGCACGACCTGCAGAGTTTAGCAAGGCAGTAATCCCTGCTTGGCAGTACTGCCGGGAGCCACTTGGGGAGCACGGACAGAGTGCTGAGTCACAAGTCCAGCCTAACCTGGAGCAAACCTCCAGAAACGCCACCAAAATGTCCCTCAGCCTCTGCCACCTCCCATCTGTGCCACCCCTCCTGAGCAACACTGCCCCAGCACCCCATGTCTGCAAACATGCAGCAGCATCTCACACACCACAAACCCAGGGGAGTCCTAAAATATGCTGTATTTTAACAAAATTTTACTTGCTGACATTAAACAGCCGATCTCTAGTCCTGGTGGGCACATATGGTGAAAAGACAGATCAGCCTCGGTGGGCAGCCTTCGTGTGAGGTGCAGGAGGCATCCTGCAGCACAATTCCACATCCTTGTTCAGGTTTAAATCTAGCAATTCTTAAAGTCAGAGCCCCAAATGTAATAAATTACTGGCAGATTAATGTCATCTCTTAGACTGAAAAAAAGAAGAAAGGGAAACATAAATGTAAATGTCACGTATACAACACGTTCTTTTCCACCATTTATTACCAGTAAATGCTGAGCTGTAAACCTTTAGCTGGATAATTTTTTTGCAAGCCTACAATGACCAAGAAGTGGAGGAAGTCACTGGCAAGCCAGTGAAGCTCCTGTTTCACACGGCATCAGAGACCAGGGCAAGAAGTGGGCACCTTCAGGCACCTAATGGTGTCCTGCCTCCCACGACTCACAGCTGCATTTCAGCACAGCACACGCTGATGCTATTTTGGAGCATGTGTGCTCTGCTGTAGGAGATGCGAGGCGGGAGGAAAGACAACCCCTGCTCATGTTCACATGCTGTGAAAAAAAAATTCCAGCATGAAAAACTCCTTTGATATTTTTTTTTTCAAACGAGACACAAGCACAGTATTTTGAAACAGAGCACCAAATGATTTTATGAGATTCACTGCAAAACCAAGGGGCTACAAAAGCTTCTATAAAATGGTTTTCAACCCTTAAGAAGTGAAAGTGCAGGCCATGGCTGCAACCCCAAAGTGACTGGGACATATTATAGAAGACATCCTTATTCACTATATTATTCCTGAGATCCCACCTCCCTCTAAATTTTATACTGAAGAGCTACACAGAGCCTTTCAACAGCATCAGAGCGAACAATTTTCTGCTTTTTCTACCTGTCTGCATTTGGATTCAGCCCGTCACCATTTCCAGTATTAAGTTTACAGCCCACTCTCTGTTTCCTACATTGAGTACCATGTCTTTCAGCACACACCATAAGGATGCCTGTACCAGTCAGCAGCTCCATGACCTCTGTCAGCCTGGATCTACTTATAGGGGGCCAAGGAACACTCTGGAAATAAATGCAACTATTTACAAAGGTAACAATATCATTTCAGCCCTATCACCAGGCAGTATGTCATCACAAGATCAGCAGGGCAAGAAATGCTCAGAGCAGAATTTACTTCATGAATACTCCAACCTGGTGTTTCCTGAATGAAGGACAGCGGTCAGCACTGCTTGCTAGAAAGGACTGTAAGGCAGAGGTATTGCCAAAGCATATGAATGCTGCCCGCAGCATTAAGTCTGTTTGAACATTAATATTTAAGTGTACTTTGAAACTAAGCCACTTAATAGCTGCAGTTAGTCAAGTAGCATTTTATGTTATAAGGAGTACACGTTGCTGGCTAAAGATCTGGCAACCAAAAGCGCTATGGTTAGTTGATTTAACTTCAATGGCTACTGGTTATTTAGCCCAAAACCTCATCTGAAAGAAAGACAGCCTGACAAATTATCATTACTTCAAGAAAAAACAAGAGTCTGGCAAGGTTTATATCTACCTGTGATGAAGAAAAGAAAGAAAAACAAACCCTGAACCACAATTTCGTCTCATTAGCATGTCAGCGCCAATTAAGGCCCCACTTTTTGCCCACCTGAGCTTGGATCTGCTTGTTTGCTGAAAGCAATTTTACCCAGAACAAGAGGTGATTTTAATCTAATCATACTTAACACAAAGAACGTCAAAACAACAATAGTTTCCTTCTTAAACATGTTTGATACTGCTGCTATAACAACTTCAGCTTACAACAAAGATATATTCATTCCTCCCAGTGTTTATTAACAGGCTGCTTGATAAAACCCACTTTGTATTAACAGTTCAAATATATTTACTAATAAAAACAGGTAAATATCTCCTCTATATTTAAAAATGTACATGAAAGCTTTTTTAAAGGAGTATTATTTTTGCCAGAGGCCAATAAACAGATCTCCATTTTTTAAAAAAAAATCTTATTTGCCAGATAATCAAGTGAAGCTATAAAACACCTCTGACTCTGGTCGCATAAATAAACTTGCTGATTGCTTATTTGTAATCCCAGAATATTGTATTACAGCTGTGCTGTCAGGCTGCAAGGCAGGAATTTCAGTGCCAGTGGAAGCCCAAACCCATTCAAGACTTTTATTTAAAGGATGAATTTTTGCACAGCCAGCCTATTCGTGACTTACTTAGCCAAACAGCTTGCTAAATTATAATAATAATAAGCAAGAAAAGCCAGGAAGTGCTGCCCAGCACCTGGCCAGAGGCCTCGCGTTTTTGGCCAGAGACACGATTGCAACCCCACAGTGCCTGGGACACATCACAGAAGAAACCCTTATTCGTTATCTTATTCCCAACATCCTTCCTCCGTCTAGATTCTATACAGAAGACCCACGCAGAACACTTCAACAGCTCCACTGCTAGCAATTTCCTGATTTTGTCTTTTGATTAAGCCCTTTATCCGTTCCTAGGGTTTGTGGCACCTGGGTTCCCAGTCCTACCTCACGGACATCGCTGTCCTACATTACAGCACCAGATCTTTCGGCCGGGGCCGCGCACACACCCCCGGCGGGGCCTGGGGAACGCACCCCTGCTCCGCGGGGTCCCCCCCGCTCCCCGGCCGCCGCCCCCGGGAAGGTCAGCCGGGCACAGCCCGGTGTTGCCGCTGCCGGCCGGGGAAGGCGGCGGCCGGCAGGGGGCCCCGGCGGGGCGGCGGGCGCGGCGCTGAAGGACATTTTAGCTGCCGGCGGTGCCCGGCCCCCGGAAAATGGCTGCCAGGGAGCGGGCCCCGAGCGCGGCCGCGCCGCTCGCCCGGCGCGGAGAGCGGCGGCGAGGGATGGCGGCGGCCGCCTCGTACCTTTGAATTTGAGCTCGTGCTGCGGTTCGAGGCTGAGGACCTGCTCCGCTTTCGCCATGTTCCTCCTCCTCCTCCTCGGCGGTGGCGGCACCAGGCGGAGAGAGGAAGGGACGGGGAGGGAGGGGAAGGAAGAGGGGAGGGAGGGGAAGGAAGGGAGGGAGGAGGGAAGGCGGGCGGGGGGCGCGCCCGGTGGCGGGTTCACTCGTCGCCCGGGTGCTGGTTCACCCTCTCCCGGCTGCTCGTTCGCTCGTTGCTCGGGTGCTGTTTCACCCTCGCCCGGGTGGTTGTTGCCACTGTCCCGGCGGCCGCGGAGCGGGGACAGGCGCGGCCGGCGGTCGGGCGGCGGCTGGCGGCGCACACGCTGCCGGGCAGGGCGGGCGGGAGGCGGGATGATGCAGCACGGACGGGCCCGCGGAGAGGCTGCGGCGGCGGCTGACGTGAGCCCGGCCCCGCCGTGAGGGGCCGCGGGGGGAGGCTCCGCGCCGCCGCTCCTCGGGCGCTGCTGTGACCGGAGGTGCCTTCCCGGAGCGTTTCGGGAACAAAGAGGGCAAATAAACAACGTTTATTCGTCATGGAAAGCGTGGTTTGTAATAAACGCCTTGTTATCCAGAAGCAGCGTGGTTTTTTAGGCCTCTACTCCGTGTGGCCTCAGGGCTGCAGGGGGGGCCCTCGGGAGCCGCCGGGAGCTCCGGCCGGGCTCGGGGAAGGGCAGGGAAGCGCTCCCGGGAAAAGGAGGAGCTCCCGGGGCCGCAGGGCTCAGCGCTACAGCGCCAGGACAACCCTGGGAACCGGCAGCGAGCTGCAGGCAATACTCGCTTTTTAATTAATAAAACCAGAACTTCAGGTCACCTCAGATTTTTAAGACATCCACCCTCCCCTTTCTTAAAGTTTTTTTGTTGGGGTTTTTATGTTTGTTTTGGAGTGGTTTGTGGCGGTTGTGTTTTGGGAATTTGTTTGTGTTTAGTTTTGGTTGGTTGGTTTTTACTCCAATGTTTTAAAACATTTCTTTGAAATTTACAGCATGGTTTAATATAGAGTGCAGCTTTATTGATAGCCCTAGGCCAGTATAATTACAGCACACTTCACTTTTTGCTCCCCTCTCTCCTCGGGTTGTCTTAAAACATTTGAAAAGTTCCTAAGAATTTATAAAGCATTCCTGTAACCTGTCAGGGGCAGGAGTTTGAGATGCCCCTCTTAACAGCAGAAATATGCTGGTCTTAAAAACTGGTAATTTACATACACTAAAAGATATTCATTGGACTTTATACATACTGGACTTTATACATACATGACTTCAGGAGGAGATGCCATTTGCAGAAATAAAAAGCTTCCAAAGAAAATTCATTTCTCACATCATCACTATAATCTACATGATGCAGTGCACCTTTCCCTGATGCAAATTCTTTGTATCATGTTATTTGACTTAATAAATGCTAAAAATGCATAAGGTAGCTAAAAAGATCTAGAATTACAACAAGAGTGTTGTTCTCCTTTCTGGCAATAAGAGCAATGTCAAGTGAGTGATGTGTATGATAAAATTAACACCCCTGAGCAGGACAGTGGGCATTCACTGCTCGGAGCACATCTGCAGTGTTTATGCCACACCTTCAGCTGCTCCTGTCCACCACAATCCCTGTTCTGCTCATGTGCTTTACTTTAATCTTTTTTGTTCTCTGTTGTCTTTCATTCCATGCCAAAACAAACCAAACCCATACCTGTATTTAGTACAAAACTCTTAGTTTTGCATGATACAAGTGAAACCTGCCAACTCCTTCCAGCCAGGACAATGGGACTGATTTTTTAAAGCTCCAGCACCACAGGGCAATACACTCAAATACTGCTCTTGTTCCTTAAATTCCTTCTCTTTTGGGGAAAGAATGGTCACATAACATCATAACGGGATGCATTTTCTTTTCCAGGAAACTAGATTTGGATGGTCTTATTATTTTTGCTCCTTGGTGTGAGTAGGTAATTTTTAGCCTCAACTACAGGTTATGTCATAACATTTTAAATCTCAAGTCAGGAGAGAATTGAGTTCATAATTTGCAGTTTCTTGGCTGGTACTGTGGGAAGGTTACCTTCTTTTACCTAATCTCTTAAGTTTTATTTTATAAACAGATTCTCTCTGTAAGCCAGGCAGTCTTGGAGCAGTAATTAGTAGGAAAAACAAGCTTTATACATATCAGTAAGTTATTTGTAAACTAACGGCGAGGAGTAAGAGAGAAAGCTTTACACAGCATACAGTCATGCATAATAAAAGCCCTAAAGTAAACAACCATTAAGGGTTGCTGCCCAGACCTTTCCGAGTTCTACTTTTCCTGAAAGAAGTACAAAGAAGCCCCTGAAGCGTTATGATCCGCCTCTTAAAGGATTTGCCAAGATGTATCACCTTGCCCTAATTGGCAGCTCTGAACTTACCTGTTTGTATTTGAAGGACTCGCCCACGTTTTCATCCAGGCTGAAGGTTTTACAAAGCACAGCATTGTTTAAGTTGGAAATTTATGAAGTCTACTGAATGTAGGTTGTCAGGTTTTCGTTGCATGTAAATAATGTGTGTACATTTAATGTTGTGCAGGTCAGATTCACTGAACTGGGTGTGCATGGAGGCCACCTGCAATACCCCATCCCTGCTCCACAGACAGCTCTCACTGGGGACAATTCAGCCACAAGACTAAAAGGTAACTTCTTGCCCACGAGGGTTTTTGATTAACAGGAGAAAATTGGGATGAACACTGCAGGGAAATGCTGGACAGCACCTGAAAGCTTTGTACTGAAACAATTTTGAAAGAACAAGTTTATTTTTTGCAAAACTTCTGCCTTAGAAGCTATGAAAGACTTGATCCAAGTGAAACATTCTCATTGTGTGTGTGAAAATCCAGTGGTTTGCATTTAATTCTCAGATTCCCTATGTAAACACATACAAGTGTCTTTTTCTCTCTATTCCAGCATATTCCTTGTGTCTACCCTTCTTATGCTCTCTCTCCCTGATGCACATTCATGCCATCTTAGACAAACCCATCTGACACTATTCAAAAACAGTTTGTTCACATCTAAGAGCATAACTTCAAAATTGCAGGTAACAAGAAATTTAAATTATTCCAGGTCTCTGTTAAACAAAAGATGACATGGTATGTGTTTCCTGCATAGGAACTGCAGCCACTTGCTTAGTAAAAACTTGTACCCAACCTTTTCATGTGAAACAACAGCTCAGAAACAGGACTTTATGTTTATTTAGCTTTTGAAGGTTGCTATTAACTCAACAGGTTAGATGTGCATCCCAGATTAAAGCAACCAAACCACGTCTTTTAAGCATCATGTAAGACAAGCGAGTTAACTGCAGCCAAATCCATATTTTTGAGGACTACATAAGCACCAGAGCAGTGGTTTAAAAAAAGCAAGCCACCAACCAGCTGGCTGTATTAACAAACAAGAGAAGATCCCTTCCTAGCACAACAGGCCCATGACACTATGCAGATATTAAAAGCACTTTACAGTTTTGATTGACAGAAACCTGGCCTAAGCAGTTGAGCACTGTGCATTTCATGCAGTCGAAGGTAAAAGCAATGTATTAAATAACTTGGCCCTGATAGAATTTGTCAGGCCTTGCCCTGCTTGACAAGCCTGTGTGTGGCCTGCAGTTTCTCAGGCATGGTGCTGCAAAGAAAGGAAGTGTTACACAAAAGCTGCATTCTCTCTGCTGTTTGCCCCCATCCCTTCTTTGCACAGGATCTTCTGCCTTTGTCTGTGTGTACACAGACCAGGGAAAAGCTCCAGTTTCTGAACACCAGTAGTCAGGACTTCTGGAAAACAGCTATTCCAGTCATTTGTACATGTAAACGATTGCTTACATTCCTCTTCTATAATTGTATTGCTATAGAGACTGTTTTTTAAGATGTGGAGAATTTTGGAAGCATTTATGAACAAGCCAGCATATTTATAAACAAAGCTTTTTATTAATAAAATGTTTACACCTTTTTTTTTTGCACAATACATCAGACTGGTAGTGATTTAGCATGTTATTACACTATAAAAGTTTATTATGAATGCTTAGGCTGAAAAGGCTGTTTACATTATGTCAAATCAACATTTCTTTGTTTGCATTCTATGCACTATATGGGAGTGTAACGACTCAAACAAAAAGGAGAGAACAAAAGCCTGGTTTTCCTCATTAGCATCTACAAACCAACAATACAGACAAACCTGTACACGCTCTCAGGACCAGCCCAAGAGAAGACTAAAAAAAGTCTCAAAACATTCAGAAGCTTGGGAATTCATCACTACAATATTTCATCACTAGTAATCTGACTACACTTCATGCAGTGAAGCAATGGGTGGAAATTTGTGCAGTTTACAGTGCTGCAAATGCTCTATAACTTTGAGCGGCTTAAGTTTGTTTTAGTAAGAGATAATAGAAGGCACAGACCTTTCAACCCTTGTAACAGGTTAACCCATCCTACAATGAAAAGGCAGAATGCTGTTATGAGTGACAAGAATTGCTGATACAAAGGTTAACCTTTACACATTTTACAGGCAAACATTTACTACACTGCAAGAGCTCTATGCATATCAGGTTATTTTTGTGTCCTGAACACACAAATGCAGTTTCTCAATCAGAAAAAAACCTTTTTTTTCTTCATAGTCCTCACTGTGGGGGGTACAAGTGGGAAGATTGCCAGGAAGTCTTAAGCATCTTAGCTACAGAAATGCAATCCATTTCTGTGCCTTAAATCAATTAACTCACCATCACAGTGTCAGTGTTGGATACACAATTTCAGAAAGAAGGACAAGAAAGGAAGTTAAAATACAGAAGAGTGGACTAGAGGCTTACAATAACTTGCTCCTCCAGGTGAATGTTCTTTTAGCCTTTGTTATGTGGTAAAATACAGTCGTGGCACAGGTCTCAGCTGCTGTAACAGTTTCATAAGGCTGTGCTAATGAATTACCCTGTAGCTTACAAATATTTGCTGCTGTGACAGATACTTCTAGAACTTTGTGGCAAAATAGACACTACCACCTATCCTTGTCTAAATCCCATAAGGAAACAAAGAACAAATTGCCAAGAAAACATAATGGATTTAATAGGAAATACATACTGTAACATGAGTAAAAGTGAGGCAAGATAGTAGCAGTGAATCTCTCAAGGTGTCAGAGTTACAGAATATTCAAGTGCAACAACTGGATGGAGTATCACACCCACAGTGATGAAGAGCATGACAGAAGAGTGGTCTGTGTCCTTCAACATTGGAAAAAGTTGGTTTGTTCAACAATACGTATGTGAAAACATCAACAGAAGCCAAGCAAAGCAAACGCCAACCTTCTTAAAAGAAAATCTTTACAAAGGTAATTAGCTCCTTAAATAAAATTTATACTTAGTGTTTAAGCAAAAATTTAGGAACATCAATTTGCAGGTTGATGTAACAGGAACAGCAAAATTGTTTCTTCTAAGAAGTCTTTATTCTACACTGAGAAAACTCATCCTACTGCCTCGATTCTTCAGGTAAAATAGGGAGCACCATGTAACTCTCAGCCATTAGAACTTCTCTAAGTATTTCTGAATAGCTCTTCATAGCATGTGCACTCTGACAACACTATGATAAAAATTCAGGGCTGGGTGGGGTGGGAGGAAATGGAGGGGGGAAGGAGGAGAAAGCTGACCCTAGGAACATTTTGACATGTCAGAAGCTCATCAGTATTCTTGGATTTCAGGATAGTTTTATATCCTTGAAAGATTTTTTTATCTGTGACACTTTAGGGATAAAGTCTGGTAATGCTTGTTCAATTTTTTCCAAGTTGTGCATTTCTGATGTAGCTGAGCAAGAAGTGGTTTGCATTGAGACCTCCAGAATATCAGAAGGGATTTTTCAGAAACAACATTAGCGTCAGAAGGCCTAAAATAATTTTAGGGAATTATATTTTGGCACCGGAATTTTTGTAAGATATACAAATATGTATTTTCAAGCATATTCCTTTTGACAAGCTGGAACCATATGACTCAAAGGAAAACTAACATGACTACTTTAATACTAGAACTTGTATTTCCATCTTACATTGGTAATTCACACTATCATCATATTTCTGTAAATCTTCTGCCACCTACCATCACTAGGCTGTGATCTATTACCAAAGATGGGACCTGCACATGAAACATCATCAGTTTTCTATAGGGAATGTTTTGCAGATTTTTAGAGACTTAATTCAAAGTACACAATTCTTCTGCTTTGAGTAACTGACTTGTGATGTAC
Source organism: Onychostruthus taczanowskii (assembly GCF_017590055.1). Classification (NCBI taxonomy): domain Eukaryota; kingdom Metazoa; phylum Chordata; class Aves; order Passeriformes; family Passeridae; genus Onychostruthus; species Onychostruthus taczanowskii. The sequence continues at coordinate 3,218,112 of NW_024503346.1, read as the reverse complement.
AAACCATCTCATCAGGTGGCTGTACAATGACTTCCTGCTAGAAAAGTTAAGAAAGTTTGTCCTCTTCTCTCAACTATGAACCAAAAAGCCATTTTTAGAGGCTGTAAGGATTCAGGAGAGACACATGAAGCCTTTTTACAAAATGAGCAGGGAGTGTAGAAGTTGAAGCCAGTGAATTATGCAGGTTCTCCTCGTGTTGGAGATGATTTTGCCCTGCTTGTCTGTGGCTATTGCTGCTGAGTGAGGTTCACTCCAGGGTGAGCAGCTCCACTGTTCTGACAGCTTCTGTCCTGTAAATCATCCATTCCTGTGCAGATTGCTGACACAGCTCACCACAAATAGCCTACGCCATCCTTAACACACACTAAAGACTGTTTCACAAGCAAGAAATTCAAACATCACTGCTAAAGCTTCCTTTTCCAACTAGTGATGTGTCATACTGGAACTAAACACTAATGTGAAGGAGTAATTTAACCGCAACAGTGTAACAGAAAAAACCTTGCTGAGGCCAACTTGTAAATAATTCAAGATTTTCGCCATGAATTACTTTTTGATAATTAAAATGAAGCTTTAACCAAGGCTGTAGTTCTCCCTCAACCAGGTTAAAGGATTAGACTTCCAAATCAATAAGTAGGTCCTGGCTCCTCTCCTCTTACTCTCTTCCCAAGCAAGTAAATAATCCTTCTTGAGCAGGCTGGTGGCATTAAATGTAAAGCAACACATCAAAGACTCCAGTCTGCATAAAACATCCCTCTAAACCATTAACTGTCTGATCCTGCAGCACTTAAAGGAAGGGTCTCACTGATGTCAGCAGGATCTGGAGTGCAGAGATCTGTTGGACCTAAAATAAAGTCTTTACCTTCACAGTAACAGCAAAAGTTGTTAGAATTGTCTTAGAACTTTTCAAAGCACCTATAACCATTTTCAGTAGTATGATTACTAAATGCTACTAAATGTCAGTTTCTAAATTTCACCTACTTGGGCACTTGATATACCAGTTTTCAGCATGTATATAAAATATCCTAGAAAACTAACTGCAGCACAGATTGAGAACCTGGCGAGTCAGCTAAGTGACTGTTTCACTAGAGGATCAGATGAAGACACCTTCCAAAACCTGGAGAGCACATTCAGGTTACTCCAAAGCTTAAGAATGAAATATTTATCAAATTTTATTTTTGTTCAATTCTATGACTTTCATGAGAAAGAACTGGTGGTGTTTAGAAGTCATTTTTTTCAGCTAAAAATGCTCTGGATCAATGATATAACATACAACTTGTTACATTTTTACATACATGACATTTTTCCCTTTCAAACATGTTCTGCAGAAATTAATCTGTGCAATATGCTCTGGGATGACCCTGCTTGAGCAGGGAGGTTGAACCAGATTACTCACTGTGGTCCCTTTCAACCTGAACCATTCTGAGATTGTGTAATCCCCTTTGACAGTATCTGAAAGTTGAGTCTCTCTGATGAGCTCCACTCATTAGACAGAAAGACATGGTGGAATAAAACTTTAATCCTGAGCTTTTTTAGCAACTTCTTACCAGGAAGAAAGTTATTAAAAATGTAGCTGGAATGGTTGATAATCTGTACTCCAAACACTCCAATACCCATCTATCTCCAAATAGAGAAGCTATGTTAGGACAAAATATAATCAATTCCAGCAAGCCTAGTGCAAGATCAAAGCAGCTGACCTAACAAATTATTAATACAAAAGAAACCACTTTTCTCCATCAAAAATGAAACAATGAGCATGTGCATCTCATGCAGGGACGATTGCATTCCAGCGTTCAGCAGGGCCACTGATCAATAAACACTTCTCTGGACTCAGAAGAACTTACACCAACTGTCTGTCTTTTTAAATAGGCAAATATTAAGAAGCAGCCTCACTCCAGGGCTGGCAGTTTGGACAATCTGGAACACTGGCTGTTACACTTTTCCTGCAGCAATTCAAGATCAGATCTGCAGGAAGAGTAGGGTGCATACCCATGGAGTTGGATTTCTTGGGCTCTCTAGAAGCATGGAGCCTGTGGGACTGTGGCAAAGAAGGCAGAATTGGCAATGCAGGCACGGTAAGGAAAAGGCATGACAAAAATGTAGTCACCAAATATCATTAAACTCACTGACATGTCCAAAAACCTCAATGTACCAGTTTGCCTGTTCTGCTCAGCTCTCCAAGAATTTTCAGTAACACAAGTGAATCTGAAGTACAAGTCCTTTCATTTCTTACAAATTTTCCTACATTTCCTTCAGAGAAAATACTTGAGATGATAGAAAACCAGATTAAAAAAAAGAATAAGCATCATCATGAGTTCAGTTGGATACTAAAGCTAACCAGCATATTTTAGTACATACTCAAGTCTATCAAGCTCTTTTTCTTCAAAAGTATAAAAGTTTCTCACTAGTGCTGGTAAGAAACAAAAAGTAAAAATAAATAAAATAGCACAAACAGGTATGGTCAACCTATAGTTTAATTGAAAGCCTACTAAAATCCATACAGAATAAGCTAAACACTGATTTGCTAAAAACCCTCACAGATGAAAAACCCCAGGAACCAAGAGGTAACGATCTACATTACCACGTCTTAAGGTTACTTCCTATGTGTATTTTTGTGCCTGAAATAGGAAAGACTGGGTGCACCCCAGATGAAAGCTTGTTCAACAGACAGGCCTTGTGCTGCCCCAACAGGATGTTCTGTTTGCCCTTTCAAATGTCATTGAAAGAGAAAGAATTTCATCTGCCTCTGGATGAACTCACAGTGACAATACCTAAAATGCAGGAAAAAACCCCTGATGGAGATTCCCCAAGAGTTTATCCCTAGGTGTGGAATGGAAGGAGTGTAGATTGTATTATTTTTTACCGTTTTTACATAATTTATAACACTTTAAACATTGGTCTCATAAATATAATATGAACACTTTACACATGCCAAGCAATTAAAAGCTTTCCCCAAAACCTTGTAGGTCTTATCAGAACCACTGGCAGCACATGTTTACAGCATCTCTTTTTAGTCAGCAACCACTTCATTTAGTCAGATCTACAAGTAATTTTCTTCAACCAACATCTTAACATTAAAAAACTTGTAACAACAAAAAGATGCCTATAAGCATAGCAGTCTGCCTTAAAGTGATTACAGTCAGCATGAAAAAGAAGATTGTCTGTGGTTTAAGATCTGTTGCTTGTGTCCCCACCCCCAGTGCAGATCATCCTTAAATAAAAAGTGCAAATGGGATTTGGGGACTGGATGGACTGATTTGCCTACTATTTGTCTTCAGCTGCTTATTCTGTAGCCATCTCACATCAACTGTCCCATCATACTTTGGAGTAGCTACACCAAAATTTAAAATAAGGCTCACTGAAGTAAAGGAAGAAATGACATCTAACTTCCAGACTCCTCCTAACCCAATCTCCCACGAAAGTGCTCATTTCCCTTTTTACAAAAAAACCTCCCAAAACCTTGATTACAAAACTACGAAAACATTTCAGTTCTACCATCCACGCAGTCACCTTCCAATCAAGCAAGGCCAAAGAAGTGATGATGGATTCCCTTTGAATGCAATGCAAGAGACACCGCACGCTGCGGCAGCCGGCAGGCTGCCCTGACCGCTGCAGTCTTTTCTGCGCGCGCACACGTGTCAGATGAGCCGGTCCCTTTTTGGGGGACCCCGGGTGTATGAACACCAGCAGATAAAGATCTAAGACTGATAATATAAACCCAACGTGAACCATTAACTTCCAAGACCACCTACTGTATAAAGTTTGACTTTCTGAGGGGTCAGTCAACAGCAGCTGCGTTTTGTCACCGATGGCTGTCGTCGAAGTTTGAAGCCCTTCCCACTGGATGCGGGGTTGGTGTCAGTGGATGGAATTCTGCGACCTACAGGGAGGCAGGAAAAAGAAATATATAGGAAATGTTATACTTGAAACTAATTCTAAGCATCCGGTGTATGCTCTGTATATAAAAATGTGCCTTCAGTTAGCCACAGGTCACTAGGGATGACATTCCTGCCCAGCAGGATGGCAGCAGCAGTCTGTGTTATGTCTGTAAGAGGGACGGCTGCACAAAAGGACAGCGGAGGCAGTTTGAAGTCAATTTAGCAGCAGCTACACTTCAGATTCATCTAGACCTGGACAGCTAAGCTGTAAAAGCACTTGGAGAATACTTTGCAGGATGCAATACCATCTGGAATAGCTTGAGAACAACCATCTTGACCTGGATTTCCACAGATTACCTGCACTGGGCTTAACAAAAGGGTGCTTGTAGAGAGAGCTGCTTTACTCATCTCATCAGTCTTTAAAATGGACTGTTCCTGGTTGAGCATTCTCTTCTGAGGAAGATTTATGATTTTTTTTCCCCCATAATTTATTCAAGATCAATTTTAGAGAGCAACTATTAAGTCAATAAATCAGGAAGCTAATCTACAGCATATAGTTTTTACATCAGCTTCAATATATTCAGCTGCTTCTATAGACCCTATTTTTTTTCTTAAATCAGATGTTTCTGTAGTTAGTCCTCTTTTCACAAACAGGCTGACACACCTACACATTGGTGCTGCTACTTGACACATATCCTCCAAATAATATTGCATAGAATTCACTTTGGAATACTGTCTGCTTTTTATTCACATATATAAAAAGTATCATTGTTATCCTCACCACAAACAGGACAGAAAAGATTTGCAATTTAATATAAAAAAACCCCAAGGTACTACAAACATAGTTGAGGAAAATCTACATGCAGTAGTTGCTATTCCCCATGCAGTAATCTGGCATTTATGAATTTTTGTATTTTTAAAAATACACTTATTTTAGCCTAAGCACTAAGAGTGAGAACTTAATTCCTTTTCTCAGATGTATGAAGTCTGGATCATCCTGATGCCATTTCCTTCCTCCTCCATAACCTTGGAAGTACTAATTGGAACATTCAATAACAGACATGGTAAGATGACACTGACTTCTGACATGAGTACCTCGCCTGCTATTTATCCAGCAGCATCACAGTAGGCTGAAAACCTCTAGAAGGAATATCTAGAGGTCATTAGGTGACCAGAAATCCATGCAGCTCATTTTGCAGTTTGTAGTCACGTCAGACTGTAATGAATTTAGTATTAAGGCCGTAAATTTTCACCCAAACAGCACAAGAAGTAATATACAAATCAAATTTCTGCTCATTTTTTTTTCAGAAGTGCATTAACTGTTTAAATACTTACTAATTTCTATAAAGAGTTCATTAATGTTTATTGCATTTTTCGCACTTGTCTCTACAAATATTGCATGAATGGAATCTGCATAGTCTTTAGCATCTTTTTCCATGACTTCTCTGGGAAAAAAAAAGAAAACAAAGAAAAATTCATGAATGCAAAAGAACCCCATTACACAAAACCTTAAGGGACAGATTAAGTTTTTAAGTGTCTCCTATAATGAATATTTTACCTGTTTAGCATCACAGTGCTCCCTCATGCTGAAGCTGATGCTCATTCTTTACTCTGTGCTGTCTCCCTGCCTTGAGGCACGAGCACAATCATGAACTACCCAAGGCCTTAATCCATCTGACAACACTGCAGTGATTTTGTCTGGAGTGCTCTAAGCTTGGGTCTGCAATCAATCCTGCTGGTGTGTTATTCACCCCACCAGCTTTATATGTCCTAAGAAAAGCCTAAAGCATTATTTCCAGTCATCCTGGGAATTTTTTATGACTCTTTACAAAACCAAAGAATCTCCCAAAATCACCAGCACAGCATTTACTTTGCATGAATATGTAGCTATACAAAATAAGTATTTTTATATTGAGCACACAGAATTGTACAAGTTATTCTGCACCCCAAAGTAGGCAAGCTGATGATTTTGTATCTTTCCTTAAACAAAATGAAAAATACAAACCCCAGTAACTGTAGGGAGGTCTGGACTTTATGTTGTATCACTTCACATACAATTTCTACAACACACAGGCTACTTTCAGTAATGAAGGACTTTAGGATATCAAGAGCACAGACTTTGAGCAGTGAGTCCAATACTGCCTCTGACTAAAGTGCAAGGAATCTTCCTCATTAGCTTGAAGAGCAATGTTTACACTTATGATGCCAGCTGAGCATGTGAGATGTGAATTCTGTTCCAAATAATTTTACACTCTATTTCCTTCAAAAGACATGCTACTTCTAATCAAAGTTATTAGAGCTCACTAGATGACTTCTAGGTATTAACAATTTGTAAAACCATACTCAGAGCAACCTTTGCAGTAGTTCTTTAAAGATATAACTAGCTGTCTCCTTTGAGACACCAGCTGTGGTGCCTTTCCCAGCAAAACCTAAACCCAAGAAGTTTACACACACCTTCTTTCTGAATTTTGCCTTATTTAACCAGGACATCAATAAAAAAGGCCTTCTTTTGTTTTTAGTACATGCCTTCCTGAAAGTTTGGCTGTTCATAAAGTTTCTCAAGAGCTTTTCCCGCTCCCTGCAACTATTTTGGCCACTGCCAATTCCACCCCAATATTTAAGCAGGGAAGGAAGGCACCTGAACAAGCAAGTCAGAAAAAGCTACACAATGCTTTCCAACAGGCTTGGTGTTTTTCCTAACAAAATGAGGTGCTACAGACTGACAGGGGCACTTCTTGTAAAGTGAGGTAAACAGCTTCTATTACACTATAGTTTCACAGGCAGTTTAGGTTTGTGTAACTTGGCACTGCCACCTGAAAAGGTAATCCTGTCTCCTTGTAAACTGCTCATTCCTTACTCTGCTATCCCCACACCGTTATGCCAGCAAGTGTTCATGGTGTGAGAAACATAAATATACTTGGATCAGGTTTTTTTTTTTTTTTAAGGGTTAGTTTTAATCTGGATCCATTTTACAGCCCAATTTACTGCCCAATCACACGTGTACTCACACCAGCACAGGAGAGGAAGTGGGTGAGACCATCCAAGGGCAGACTAACCACATCTTCTGACAGCAGAAACAGCTCAAACCCCATGTCCTCTGACAGCAGAAATAGCTCAAATCCCTTGTGAAACTACAACACTAGAGCAGAACAGCTTAAATTGTTCTATACCTTTCAGCTGCTCTAAAATCTTAAAATATGTAATGCTAGGGCTTAAGGAAAACCCTCAAAACTGACAGCAGTTATTTACCTGACATCATTAAGATCACACTTATTTCCTGCAATAGCTACAACAATGTTGGGAGGTCCATGCTGGCGAAGCTCTTTAACCCAGTTCTTTAACGTTGAGAAAGTTTCCTAATGTGGAAAAAAAAAAAAAAAGAAAGAAGAAGGAAGGAATTAAGAAATTAAGAGTCAGAACTGGCCCATGACACAGAGAAAAAAACGCAGAAATTGTAATGCTGGGTCAAGATCAAGTTTCTTACCTCTTTTGTGATGTCATACACTATAATGGCTGCTGCTGACCCTCGGTAATACATCGGGGCTAAAGCACGAAACTGGAAGAAAGACAGCAAACATAAACCTGATCTTCCTCTGACCTCCAGAACCTCACTATCACTGGTATTACTATTGATAAAGTGAAAACCAAGATCACAGCAGTGAAAAACTTTCCTTTACAGTCACAACTAGTCTGTGCAGTAGAGCACATAATCTCCCAGGAAGGCATTGTTCTGCTAAGGCCAGGCAATAAATCGTGTGGGGCTCAGCAGCACCTACTGCAAACAGCAGCAAAGCAAACTTGATCTTATTTTGGCTAGATTAGAACCTCTCCCTTAACAGACTGTCTGCACAAACATGCATGTGCTCAGCTTGAAACACCAAACAAGGGCAGAAATGCAGGGAGAAGCAAGGTCAACTTTGACTAAGACAAAAATGTTAAGAAAACTAGCATATATTAATTTTGATCTGAAATGTTCAGATCAGAAGCTACTATCAGCTTCTAGCCCTGTGGATCAGTCATCAGACTTAAATGCTAGAAATGTTGATTTCTTCAGAATGTAACTTATGGCTTTAAGGATTTTGCTTCAGTTTTTCCCTCAAATTTAGAAGCACATTTAAACCAAAAAACTGCAAAAGCCCACAACTATGTGCCCTGTTGGAAGCAGAGCTTTAAGGAACACTCTAGATAAAAGGCTGCTTTCTTGCAATTTTCAGAATTAAATCTACAGCAGGTCTGTTTGCTTTGTAGGGCTGTACCTTTGAGTGGACAGAACCTTATGAATCCAGTGCTAAAAAAGAGCAATAAAGTACACAATCACATTGCATCAAAAATATCAATGAAGCATTCTTAAGAACAGTGGGATATTCTGCCAACTTTAAAAAAGCCAAGACAACTAATCTAGCAACCAGAACTTTCCTTCAAAGTGCAGAGTAAACTGCATGCATTGGTTTCATGTAAGCATTATGATTTAGAGCTTTTGTGCATCTTATTACTCAAGGAAAAAATAATGAATTGGATACAGTTTTTCATAAAGGCTTATTCATTTCTAATAAAATACCAATTTCCTTTTGCTTAGTACAGTTCAACTGAGAGTAATATAATAAATCATAAAAATCTTGCTATAAAGCAGAATTCCAGACCATTTACATTTGGCTCTCAAATTCTGTTTTGAAAATAGGATTTTGAATGCAAAGTTCAGAATATAAAAATATTTAATAGTGGGAAAGGGAAACATGGGCAGGCATTCAGTTCACATTGGGACATAATCCCTCTCTTCCTTGTAAGTACTAAAATATAAAGGGAAACATATTTGGTAAACCACCACTTGGACTGGTTGCAACCTGGCTTTTTGATTATTCCACTATTTACATTGGGAATAAACCAACTTTCACTTGCTGATTTTGTATTACTCTCATTTCCTGTCTGCTAACACTTAGATAGTTTTTTCCACCTAAGAGCAGTCGGCAGATAAAATGTATTAACAAAACAGATGTTACCAGAAACACTGGATTTTCCTTTTGCAATTTTTCCAAAGACCTCAGCTTGCCTCCAGTCTCCAATTTGTGTTTTCACAGAATTATTCATGTAATTATGCATAATGTAACTATGCAGAGAAACTCAAAACTATTAGGTAAGAAAGCAAAAATTCTAATTACTGCAAGTGACCTCCTATCAACTGAGCTCAGTGTAAAAGAAATGAGAGAAGAAATAAGGTCTGTGTGCAGATGAGGTGTGTGAATGACTTGGTGCACATTTCCAGCTCTGGAACAAGGCTATCCAGCCACCCCAAAGCCACTGAGAGCAAGGGGGTGCCCAGGGCAGTACAGCACTATTTGCAGCTGGGCTTTTGAAATGGGAAACAGCACACACTCCTCAAGAAGCCAGGACTGTGAATTCCATGCATTCCACATCATAGCTCAGCAGAGACATTTCAGCTCCAAGAATGGTGTGGACATTTTTAGTATTCCAGATCTATTCCACAGAGGGAATCCCTTCCATAATTCATTGGCAGATACATTGCATGACCACAAAACTGTGCTACAGATTTCAGGGCCAGGCAGGTGTACAGCCCATTTGTGACAGCACTGACAGTGCTGTCCTGCTCTGGAGAAAGAAACCTTTTTGAAGATCCTGAATCATTTCAAAGTAAACACCCCTGCTCACATTTCACTGATTTCCTTGGTTATACTGGGGTCTCCAGTGAGTTCTCTCAAACATGGAATATAAACTTCACAGGTGTCACAGTCCTGGTAAGACACCTTTCCTTTTTTGATTTCAATAAAGATATCAAGCAACTTGTATGGAAGAAAATTAAAGAGGTATCACAGAGAATCCAAAAATAGATCAGGAACATGCTGGTCATGTACAGAGATCCTTCCTCAGATTAGATGTGAAGCCAAATTACAGGATCCTCCCATTGCTTGCACAGTTAAAGTGAACAGGATGGAATGCTAAAATGTAATGGATGTTTCCTGCCAAATAGTGGCAGGCATGTTTATAAAGCTTTTCATTTAAGAGTACCAACCTCTAAAAATTCATACTCTACCTCTCAGAATATCACTTTGCAGCAATAACATTCCAGAATGGGCTATGATGTTCACTTAAGACAAACTATTTACAGCAAATGCTGACTGACTGCTGGGAATTGAAGGGCTCAGGATATTTTTGATAACACAAAATGCTGTTGGACATATTCCTGGGAAACATCCCTGACAACTTCAGTTTGCTTTATATGATGCTGTTGGAAGGAAATAAATTGTCATTCAAAACTGACAGCACTAAATCACAATACAAATACACTTGAGTTACTTCCTAGCTATCAAAGCTATTATCAAGCCAAAAACCTGGCAACTCAGTTCCACCAGGAATCCTAAAGGTCAAGTGCCTGTGGATAGGGATGACTGAGGCTTTATAAAGTGTTTGTTCTGTTTGTTTTTATTAGGAGGGTTGTTTTGTTGGTTTGTTTTTTTGTTTGGGCTGTTTCTCAAGCCAATCCTGAAAAGCAGTACAGCTGTATTTGCCAGTTGTTATCCTAAAGTTATAACCCAACCTTTGTCACAGTTACCTCACATTCTAAATAAACTCATCTAGAGTAAGTGGCAGCTGCCAGTAGTTCACTTGCAGTCAAGAAACAGCAACAATAAGCACTGTTAATACAGCTACTGTAATTTCTACCACTCTTACTAGTAATCCATAAGCAAGCAAGTACCCTAGCAAAGTCTTCCTTTTCAAAATCATGCAAATTAATTAGCTGGGATTTCATCTGATTAGTCATTTTCTTCAAAGCTTTTGTTGCCTCCCCTCAGAACTATGCATGCTGCAGAGATCAAAATCCCAAACTATCAAATTAAAATTTAAATTTCAAAAGAGATTCCTCAACATAGCTTCTAACACCATCAGATTTGATTAGTAAAACTTTACAAAAGAATAAAAGAGCAGTTATCACCTGTAACATTGCTTGAAACTCTTCTTTGGAAAGCCTAAATCTACATCCTACTCACATTTACAACCTAACAGTGAAGCTAACAGAATGTGTTAGCAGTTGTGCATTTTTCCAGAATCAAGGCCTTACTTGTACTATGAAACATGGTAATTCATCTCACTTTGATTCTTGTGTTGCTGCACTGGCTGTGAACATTGCAGTTGAAGGTTTAAAGCTCAGCTAGAAATGGTACTAGAGAGAGCTGCTGGCTTCCCCCTACACCAGCCTTGTTTTCTGTGGAAGGACCATTCCCTTCCAGTGAATCTAAACCCAGACTATTGTTTCATAAACTCCTCTTAGGTAATCTTCCTTACCTTTACACTTAAATAATGACAACAATGAAAAATAAAAACATATGTACAGCAGCCACATCTTGACAGGAACCTGCATAGAAACAAGTGTTCTAATACATGTTTGTAAAACCACATTACTCTGTGTCTTTCAGGGACAGAGTTGAAAGTAACCCAAGCTCTGGCCCAAACTTTCTCCACAGATATTGATTTTACTTACCCGCTCCTGTCCAGCTGTATCCCAAATCAGGAATTTATGCAGCTCATTTTGATACTGTACAGTCTTGGTCATAAATGAGGCTCTGAAAAAAAAAAAAAGACACAGTTCATGCTTTTTGAGAATATAAATTCATCCTCAGAACATTCATTACCACCATGAGCTTTCAAGAAGGTTCACATTCCAATAAAAGTGCTTTCCCTACACATAAACACGCCAATTGATGAATCATTTCAGATATAAAGGCTGAAATTAAGAGAGAATGAAATGTCCTTTCAGAGACTGGCATTCAACTACCAAAACACAACATATTATAGGTTTTGTTTACAAGCTTTGGATAAAAATATATAGGATGTATGACCAAAACAGCCAGAAAGGTCAGCCTTTTAACAACATCCTTCCTCACAGCATCACAGCAATCACTTCATTGCACACTGGAAACTTCCAGGGGGAAAGAGGTCAAATTCTTCCCTTTATTTCTTTTCCTATCTCTGTACTAACATTCAGATAAGTGCTAGTAAATCCATACTTGGGAATAACATAGGAGATGGATATCAGTATTGGTAGGCGTTAACAGGACACAGAAATCAATAGAGTAAATTGCTTGTTGTCTGCACCCTGTACAGCTCCCCAGTTACATATTTTAGTTTGCAGAGGCTCTTGGACTTCCAGAAGACAAAAAAAAGATATCTCCTACTCTCCAGGTTCTTCTCCCCTTGCCCAAATTCTAGATGTTTTACAGTTGCAAAGTACTTTTGTGGCTTATTTGATCTGCTTTAGCTGAATGAGTGTATTACCCATAAGAACATGGATTCAGTGACCTTACTCTTTTACAAGAGGGAGTCCTTTGCTCTATCTCTCACCTCTAGGCACATTTTTCACTGGAAAAACCACACACTGAATTCAAATCCTTGTACAGCTGGAACTATAAGTGACATAACCGCTTTAAGCACATGAGATCCCACACTGTGAACTTGAACACTTCTTGTGTGATTAATTCCTGCCACTTGAAAATACTACAGACTTCCAAACTTGTTCTTCTGCCAGTTTTGACAGGATTGTGAAGTCACTGGAGCTTCTTACAGTACCCCAAACTTGCTGTACAGTCAGACTCAGAGAGCAAGAGTATTTCAGCACAATCAGCCTTGAATACCTGAGCCCAGGACTCTGAACTTGAGTTTATCTTGGGGCTTAAGAACCACTTAATGATGTCCTTGACACTTTTGTAGCAAATGTAACTGCAGGCTTTGGACTTGTTTCAATGCTATAAGAGGACAATTAGCTACATACATGAAAGAAAAGGAAAGGAAGCAGTTACACAATGTTTCAGCTGTTAATCTTCTCCCCATTCCTTAAGCCCCTCAGCATCCTGAGGGGAGAAAAGTTGCAGAATTCTGACAGGGCTCCTGCAGCTGCCCATATCAGAAATTGAGCAATGAACATTGACAACAACAAAGTGTGATTGCTCAGCTGACTCTAAGAGGAATGAAAACAGGACAGGAAACAAGATCATATCTCATGAACTCAAAGACCCAGGGAATAAAGTTGAAACATTCTCAGCTTTACTTTTGCAAGATGCTCAAAGCCCTTCTAATCCTTACTTTGTCCTTTCCACCTACTAGTCTCAATTAGGAACTAAAAGCAAGGTATAAAAAAAAAGTAAAAATTAATTTAAGTTTTTGGACTGTGAATCTTGTTGGAACTTCACACAATCCCTGTATTTGGACAAATTTTGATTCATTTATATAGAAAATTACCAAAATAACCAGTCCTCAGACCATGAATGATTTCCTTAAGGTTGGTAAGAGGTAGATTTTCAGTCTGTCACTTCAAGCAACTATAATGATCTCAGTACTGTTAATAAACCTCTGTTAACAGAAAAATTTAAACAAAACTTCTACAGAACATTTTGCAGTTCAATGTCAGTACTCAAAAAAAGAGGGGGGGGTGTAAAGGAAAAGAGAGAGATCTCTGAAACCCCAATTTTTCAGAAGGACAGGATGAGACACAGCTGATCTTTATCAGCAGGATCTTTTTTGGTCAAAGCTGTAGCAGAGCCTGTGAGACACCTGAGACAGGAAGCTGTACTGACACCCCCACACACCTCTTGGCATCAAGCAAAGGCTGTCCTCCCATAGGCCAAAAATTGGTTCTGATCAAAGCATCCCAAAAGACACTTACTAAGGAAAAAAAAAGACAGCAAAAGAAATAAAAAGATCCAACCACTCCAAGAATTCCTGATGCTTGCCCTTCCTTCTATCCATTCAAAGATTTGAAATCAATAATGTTGCTACTCTGAGGCTCAAATTTCAAATATCCCCCTTACCTATGAGACCAACTGCAAAACCAGTTTAATCAGTTAGATTTGTGTGTGCATTGCATACAGATGTGTAACATTTTAACTAATTAGTGGTGAGACCTACCTGAATTAGTATGTTAACCACCCTCAAAAACCCAGAAGACTTATAGTACTTGAGCCTTAAAAAAAATGAATTAGAAACTGTGGAGCTGCACAACAATTAGAATTTGAAATCTAAGGGTTGTGCACGAGAAAAGCATGCTGCCCCTTTAGCAGCAGCATCTGTAGTGTAATTTATTCACTGTTAGCTTAGATTAACAACACAAAAATGGATCCAGACCTTTCAGAGGAAAATGGAAGCTGCAGGAGTGCTGAGAACACTCCTACGTGTCCTGAGGTAGCTCCCAAGCTTAATTAAGGCTGCTGTTATGTTTATTACCACACTTAACTGCCACACACGAAGAACTCCCAAGTGATCTATTCAGGTAATTTCATTTTATTCTTGCACAAATCACATTTACTTCATTTAGTTTCTTACCCTATTGTTGGGTTGATGTTGGGATCAAAGCTATCTTCAACAAATCTCCACACAATACTTGATTTGCCCACACCAGTGTCCTAAGGAAAGAACAGAAACAATTGAAAGTAGTATTAATTACTACAGACAGATGATTCTTTTTGTCCTCAAATCCTGCAGTACACTGCAGTGAGTAACACATTCCTGCAGAGAATCTCAGAGAAGTTGTGGAATACTTCAGGTATTACATTAATTTAGTAGAAAATGAAAGGTCTGTAACAAGCTACAGTTTTCTAAACAAAATCGTTGATTTTCTTTTTTTGAAGGACCAAAAAAAATCTGTATTCACACTTATTAGTACTCAAACTTTGGGCTTTTTTACAAAGCCATGCACACCTCCCAATGGAACAGCAGTGGGAAAAGCCCACTTTTGGTAAAACATACAGCAGCTGAGTACAGCTTACCAGGATGGAGGACCAGTGGAGTACATGAAGTTATACAAGTGTGACACATGCATTCAACCTCTGACTAATGCTGTCCCACCCTGCTTAATGAAAGACTTGAAATTTCTTCTGTGACACACCTGAAACATGTTACTAATGCAACTCTACAGTGCTAAAAATGGTGAAAGAAGAAACAAACCATGAAAATTCTGCATTGTGTATGTTTGCACCATCGACTCCATGGTTAAAAAGCAAAAGGTCACATTTAGAAGTGAAATTAAACTCTTAGTAGTAAAATGCTTCTCAGTAGAAGCTGGACATTTGAAATTGTATTTTATTTAAGACATGTGAAGACAAACTTTTTGCTTTACATTTCCTGAGTCATTAAAACTTTAAGAAATAAACCCCAGAAGAATTGCTTTACTGAAAGTGAAGTTTGACATCATTCATGCTTTTTTTTCCCCCAAAACTCCTGAATATTGCAGTAATTTGGGTACACTATGTACGATTGTGTTCATCTTGCCAAGCTATTTTCCTCTTCAGAAAAAGCACATTATCACAGCTCTGTATTTTACACTGCAGTCTCATTAATCAGAGCAAATCTTAAAAAAGAGAAACACAGATGTGGTTCCTGGCTCAGGGAATTCAAGGACAAATTTTCCTGGGTGCTTATTCCCCTTTTCTTCCACGACAAAAGGTTTCTCAGGCCAGGTGAACACAAACAGTAGTTATCCCAAATACCTTCATAAGATGAAGGGCACACAAACACATAATCTTCCCCTCTGAAGGGCAAGGTGGCCATTTAGAAGCAGAAAACAACTCTGAACAGAGGGCTTCAGTGCAGGTGGGGACACCTCCACCTGTTCAACGTGGGTCTCTCTGACCAAACCAAGCCAACAAGCAGCTTCATTCCCTTCAATTTTTAAACTTCTACTTCACTTTGCTCCACGTCTCCTCCTTCCACCACCTGCAAGACTTTCCTGCATCTGTTCTTACAATATAAGTTCAGGCCCCTCCCTCTCTCCCACCAATTTGATTTCAGGTGCTTCTATTTATTTTGTGGACTCCAAGCCTGAAAGGGCCTGGGAGGAAAAGGGAAGCGTACACTGGATATTCATGCTTCCTCTGTTATTTTTTAAAAAGGAGAACAGGGCAGAAAAGGAGCGATATTGACCCCTGGCAGACGCCTCCCTCGCGGCGGGGAAGGCGCCTCCGCCCGGTCCCCTCAGAGAGACGGGGCGAGGGCCGGGCAGCGCCCGGGGAGAGCTCCCCACACTCGGCACCTCTCCGGGCTCTGGCAGAGGCTCTCCAGGTTCTGAGAGAAGCTTTCCACCATCACCACAGAGCCTCTCCAGCTTCCGACAGAGGCTCTCCGCCATCACCAGAGGCTTCCCAGAGCTCTGACAAGAGGCTCCCCGCCACCACAGAGCTTCTCCAGCCAGCCCCTCATTCCGCTCCCACCCTCTCTCCCGCCGCCCAGCACTTACCCCCAGAAGGCAAACTTTCAGCTCCCTCAGAGCCATGGCCGGGCAGGCAGCGCCTTCAGCGAGCGCCTGAGACGCGGCCCAGCACGATCATCGCCGTCCCCGCGGCGGCCGCCCCCCGCCCGCCCCAGTTACCCGCACACCGCGCTCCTCCTCAGGCTGCGCGGACGCGCCGCCATCTTGGGCGGCCGCCGGAGTCCCCGCCCGCGCCCCCCGCTCGCTGTTGTCCCCTCGGGTGCTGAGGGGCCGCTGGACCCCCGGCAGCCGCTGCTCCTTCACCCGGTGGCGTTTCGGGGCTGACCCGGCGACAGGAAGCACCCGCGGCTCCTCCCTGTGCCCTCCCGCTCCTCCTCCTCGCCCATGTCCATTCCAAGATGGCCGGTAAGTGGGGCCGGCGGGCGGGCGGCTCAGCCGGGGCTGCCGCCGTCCCTCCGAAACCAACCCCCTGGTATCTCTCTTCTGTTTTTTGTTTGTAGGGATCCCTTTGTATTTTGTGGATTTGCAGGATGACTTAGATGATTGTGAGTAACTGTTTTTTATTTTTCCGCTCCCTGTTCAGGCCCGCGCTCCCACCCCGGGGTCCTCCTGTCGCCCTCTTTCCTTCTCCGCATTTTCACCCCGGTGAGGGCGAGGGGAGGATTTTGAGGCAGTTCTGGCAGGTGAAGGGTCCCGGGGCGCTGGGACCATCCCCGCTGCTTCCAGTGGCCGCTGGGCTCGGTGTAAACAGCAGCTCCAGCAGCGCCCGAGCCTGGGAAAGGCTCACGGGGGAGCGAGGGGATCAGCCCCGCTCCCGTTGTCAGTGGGAATTAGGATAAATAGCCCAGGGATTGCTGAGCTGCGGTGAGACTTTGCAAAGCTGTAGAGGCTGTGAGGACGCGTTGTCCGCTGCTCCCGCATCCCAGGGAGGTGCTGCGAGCGCACCTCGGGATGAAGGGAAGAACACACTCCGTGCGTGCCCCGGTTGGATGGCACAAACCGGTGGCTTTGGGTTGAGTTCCGTGCCCCGGTCCCAGAGCAGGGAACGGCTCCATCACACGCCCGTGCAGTCCAGGGCTGTGTTCCAGAAGAGCTGCACACCTGTCAGACGTGAAGCAGCCTGTAAGCGCTGTGACTTCAGGAGATAAAGCTTTGACTAACAGTGGTGTGAACTTCTGTTGCCTTAGAAAGCAGCTCTCTCTGTGGGCTGGCTTCCTTGACACGCTGGATGCTGGACTGACTTTTCTATTAAAACAGAAAGATGTTGTATTCGTTTCTTTTGAGAAACTTTATTTGTTTCTCACAAGACTTTTATTGTTTTATACTGCTTGGAAATGTGAAACAGGTGGACCCATCCCACCCACCTTCCCACCTGAGTATGCAAAAGCTGATTTAGGAGAAAGGTGGTCTTCAGGAACACCAGGGGAAATGTTGGAATACAGCTGGGATCTAAAGCCTTTCGTTTGGAAGATGTGCAGGGACGTTGCCTCTGTGGGAGGAGCTGGTTCTGTGGAATTCTGTTGGTTGTTGCTCTCAGTTTGAGGTTTCTGCTTTTCCCTAGTAGGTAGCAGTGTGTAAAGTGTGAGGAGCAGAAATAAATGCAAACTTCAAAGTTGTTTTCTTAAGGGTTTTGGCCTTGGACCTTCCCTGGAAGTGTTTGTTGTCCGTTAGTGTTCACGCCTTGGCTGTTCTGTTTAGACTGTAACAGATTTGTTTGCTAAGTTGATTAAGAAGCTTGATGCTTGTAAGGCAAAACTCGAGTGAGTGAAAATGTCCAGATAAAGACAGTTTTGCCATAAATGATAATTCATAAAAGAACTTATCCATTCCGGGATGAGCATGTAAATAAATGTACCTTTTAGAGCTTTATGAAAATCTAATTTCATTATTTAAAGATATTCTTTGATTATGTTAATTAATTTGACAGTACCTTTAGATTTATGGAATCAAAAGCTCTCTGTTGTAGCAGAGTTCAGGTGTCCCATGACTAAGATATTGTTTTCCAGAGATTAGGCTAGCAAAGAGGTCAGGATATGTTTTAGGAAAACCTCAGTGAAATAAATTACTGGAACTGCATTCTTACTTGCTTAAGTAAATTGGTGAAATAGTGTCATGCAGTGGAAGATCAATTGTGTTGAAACAGGAAGTCTAGGGACTTATTCTGAATGTGGGAAAAAGCTGTAGTAAAATCTAGCTATATCAAGTGCAGCTTAAAACTTGTTTTTCATAAAATAATGGGTCATCTGGAAGAAAGAATTAGCTTATTTATGCCCTTTGTGTAATTAATAAGAAAGTATTTAAATAATTTGGTTTTCCTTCTACAAACACCAGGAGGGAACATTACCTTCTTGAGCTGATTAAACTGTTGTGCTGGGTGCTGACATTTCCTGGTTTGTGCTGTGAAATCTGAATGGTGACCCTGGGTGATGACATTGAATTGCTCCACTAGGTACTGTGACCCTGAGTTTCTCACACCTGTGAGCAGCTTTTAAGCACAGTGAACTCAAGTTCAGCTGTGAATACTGTCACATTTATTTCTGTTTATAGCTCACTTATTTGATCTAGATAGAGGGAAAAATACTGAATAATAGATGTATCTGTGAAGGAACATTAGATAAGAAATACTAGTTCAGTATTTGGAATTTGCTTTATAGTACTTGATGTGAGTATCCGTGGTGTCCTATTTTATGGAAAAGAAAACTGAAATTCTTGAGAGAAGGCAAAATAGATTCTGCTATGATTATTCCTTACTTATGTGTAGTGAGAGTGTGTGGAAAAAATTTCAGGTATTTAACTCTCAGTCCTGAGCATAAGTAGTGGTGCTCTGTTTTCTCTCTGCTCTTGGAAGCACTGATGTGGGCTTAAGTACTTTAAATGAATAATGGAGCTGCTCCATGCAGTAAAATTAAACATGTACATCATGTTTACAAAATTAGTCCCAGGTGTGGTATTGTAGTCAAAAGTTAGAACTGGGATTTATTTCACTGTCATTTGATTGGTAGGAATTCTGAACTATTTGAAGTGAACTAATAGCTTTAATTGTTAAAGTGTTTCTAATTAGGGACAGGTGGGAACTAGGTAAAGCTAATGGCAAGTATATTGATTCTAATCAGTCTTAGATTGTGTAACAGGTGACTAACCTCAAAAATCAGCTGCTGAGTGTCTGGTCTGTGTGGAATTTCAAATATATATACTGTAATTGCATAGATTTAAGGATGGCAACTTGAGAAGGGAAATCTGCAATGCCACAGACACTGTGTAACTTCCCCTGAGCTGTCAGGGACACAGCAAGTTTCTTCTGAAGCAGCAAATCTGGATGTTCCCTCTTCAGATGCTTTGACTGGGGGAAAGTCCTGGAGCAGATTTATCCCAGACAGACCTGGGCTCTGTCAATTGTTTACACTTGTGCAGAAAAATGTTTTGAACCCGACAGACCCTTCTGTAAAGGGCAGGCATGAGAAATAATAATGACCAGTGGAGGGGAAATAAGGGTGTCAGTGCAATATGTCATCATTCTAAAAAGCTGGGAATAATTAGCATCTGTTTCCTATTGTGTGGCTGTGGGTTCACTTGTAGTATCTGTGTGCACATTTGAAATGTCAATGTTTAATCTAATCCCACAGTTCTGTTTGTTTGAAATCTGTTGAATTTGTTGAGCACGTTGTCTGAGAGAAAAGCAGAATTTGGAACTTCTGTAGTATTTTAACTCACTGAGGTTCCTTGGAGACCTTGAACCAATCTGCTTTTTTTCCCCTGAAGACCCAGATATAGCATTTCTCTCCAAGTATATTCAGATGACTTCCTCTTTTACTGAGCTGTATTTCTGAGGGTGTTTTGACTTTTGCTGAACAATTGGAAAGCAGAGTTTTGCATAGGAAATGTTGGAAAAAACCTGAGGCTTGGACCAGAGGGTTTTTTAACATATAAAGTGATTTGTAATGGGTATTAATGGAGTTTAGACCAAAGAAGCAGCTTTTTGTCTTCAGTGGTTGTCACTGTCAGCACATGTGCTGGTTTGTGAGATACTTCATGCATGTGAGAAGCTGTGTTGGCAGAATTTGCATTTGCTTAAGTGTGATCCCATTTCTCTGTTTGTGTGAAAGAAATGTCTGGCTCTAGGAGTGCTTGGGACAATTGTAAACCCACAGCAGCAATATTGACTACTCCAGTGCAACTCTTTCTGTGGAGTTCCTGTATCCAGTGCTTAAATAAGAGCATTTGTGTGAAAGATTTGCATTGCAGGCACATTATTTCACTTGGTTATAGGAGTGAAGGATTAAAATAAGTTTGCCACAAAGTTCTCCCATTCCCTTTCCTTTTCACAGTCATACCTCCTGCCTGTGGTCTGTGATGGTGACTCTTAGACTTGGTAAGGCAAATTGTAACAGTTGATGTAGTAATGTTTGGGTAAAAATCTGAGGCTGCAAATACAAAAAGGATTCAGAGAAGAGTGGGTTCACACAGAAAAAAGTCCATAGGTGATAAGTGCAGCAGGGAGCTCCCAGCTGTTCACATGTACTGTGAAATTGAAGTTTTTTCCCAAAGTCTGTTTGATTTAGGTATGTGGGGCCTGGTAACTACTGTGAGAAAAACGTACCTCAAAACTTTGAAACAGACATAAGAATTTGCTGGTTTAAAGCAATACAGTTTGAAATTTACTATGATTGTTAAAATTCCAGTTTTCTTCTAATGGGACTTACTTCTCTTTTGAATGTGTTGGTCAGTTTGTGATGTGCAATTGTGTCAGCTGAGCCCTCTTAACTCAATGCATGTGGATCCTCCATGGAAAGGGCAAAGTAAAGTGTGTTTAAAGCCAAGGATCTTGAGAGTTGAGTTAAATTTTAAAGCTTGAATTTACAAGTCTGTATGCAAGACACAATTTAAGATATTTTGTAAGCTGTTTCCAGTGATGTGCAATTGCTTTTCCTTTAAAGAAATAGCTACTGATTTCTTGCATTTTACAATGTAACATCTCTTGCTGACTCTTGAATTTTTTTTTTATTTTGGGGTTACTTTTCATGTCCTTCAAGTTGGCTTTGAAGATTATGGACCAGACTGTGATAGCATGAGGATAACAGCATTCTTGGATATTCCTGGACAGGATAACTTAACTCCACTGGCTCGTCTAGAGAAATATGCCTTCAGTGATAATGTATTTAACAGGTAAGGGCACAGCAGGCACACTTGGTGGTACCTGAGTCTGAGTGCACTGTGCATGTTAAGATGTTGTTGTGTCTTTCATTATTCTCCCAAATACATGCCTGATGTTATTTCTATTTGAATAACTTGTAAAACACATCCACGGAAAGAGATTTGCAGTCTTGGTTATCAAATAAGATCTCTGTATTCCATCTTTATTCTGTTGGTATGTGGACTATTCAGAGAACAGCTTGATCTGTTTTCTGGTGCGATTTACATTTGAGAAGTTCCCCTTGCCTCCCATCTTCGTGTCACTGGCTGGGCATTAAGGCAAATGTTGTGTTCACTCCACAGGCAAATTATTGCCAGGGGTCTTCTGGATGTCTTTCGAGATTTCAGTAACAACGAAGAAGACTTTCTGACTGTAATGGAAATAGTGGTCAGGCTCTCTGAAGATGCAGGTTTGAAAGTGCTTTTGTTTGTTTTTTAATTTGTGTAAGTTATTTTACGTAAATTGCAACATAGGAAATGCTGACTTCCGATTTTGAGAAGGCAATGAATGAACTAAGGAAGTTGAATCATCCAGCAGGAAGATCTGTCAATGAAAACAGATTCATTTTTATCTCGTTTTTGAAATATTTTGTGTGGTAAATGTTAAAGGCCTATTCTTAGTATAGGGCCTGAAGCAACATTTTCAAAGAAATTTGGTACATTTACTTTGTTATATCTGGTGTAAGTGGCACAGAGCAGTTGTGTTTTAGTAGTTGTTGTGCATACATTCATGGTGACTGGATTGTGATCTCATTTTATAGGATTGATTTGGGAACTGATCCCAAGTCTCTGAACTGTGATGATGTATTTAAGGCTATTCTGTTTTATTCAGCTTTCCTTTAAGAACAGGCAATCTCAGTGATGCTATTTCTATGTTTTGGTTATATTAATGTTCCTCTGTTGTGAAAACAAAGAAAAATGCCACTTTTATTCTTAAGGTACCTGATCTTCATTTCATGCTTACTAATGTAATCTGACTTTTATTTCCAGAGCCAACTGTTCGCACAGAGCTGATGGAACAGATTCCTCCTATTGCCATCTTTCTACAAGAAAGTCGACCAAAATTCCCAACAGCATTTTTTGAATACCTTATGCCCATAGTGGTGAGGTACCTCACAGATGTTAACAATCAGGTAGGAAAAGCAGACAACAGGAGTTGAATCCTTGGAAAATTCTGTGTAGTTCAGTGAATTTAAGGCATGAGAAAGAGATAAGAAGAAATTCCATGTTGGTTGATATCTGGCTTTTATGTAGTGCTCTGTGTTTATTGGTTTCAGCACGTTCCTCTAGGGAGGTCTGTTTTTTTTTTTTTTTTTTTTTTTTTTTTTTTTTTTTTTTTTTCTTATTTTTGTTGTTTTTAATACTTCCCTTAGCAGATAATGGGAGACTTCAGGATCTGCCTGACAGCACGTGGACAGATCTGTTACAGGAGTCATGACTTGAAAACCCTGTCTTCTACTTCATCTTTTGTCTCATTTTCAGAATGTGATGAAATGTCATCTAATGATTATATTAAACTTTAGTATTTGTTACTAATTCCTTTTGATAATAAAGCTAAGACTTTTTTACTGGGTTTGTTTTTTTAGCTTGTACCTGTGTGTCCATTCAAAGGATAGAGGGTTTTGTGGTTCTTGTATCTGTAAATGTTCTTTTTCTAGTGACAGACTGGTTTTGTGTGTTTGTTTATAGGTCAGAAAGGCAGGCCAGGAAGCACTGCTGATACTGCTGGAACAAGATCTTGTGGCTCAGAGTGACATTGAAAATAAGGTGTGTCCAATTCTGCTGGACCTCTCTGCTCCTGACAGTGATGATGAGTACAAGGTGGAAGCTGTCAATGTAAGTTGATAACATTAATTCATAGTGGTGATTAAGATGAGGTCCAGGAATAGTGCTGACACTAAATGAAGTAAGCCATCAAACTTTTTGTGTTTATGCAGGAAGATATTTGGATTTTTACTTTAACAAAACAAGTCTTTAATTTTTATTCTGCATTTTTGAAAATATCAGATTTGAAGAGACCATCTTGATGCTTCAGGATGCTAAATGATGTCAAAATAGTAGCTGAATAGTTTTAAAATACAATTGGTCCTTGGCAGCCTTTTTTAAAATCCTTGTTAGGATTGTTACATTCCCCAGAGTGTTCTTTACATTTGCTTTACCAGGTTTCACAGTAATGTTGTAGAAATGTGACCTGATCTCTGTTCTGAAGTGTTTTGAAAAAAACATTGCCTGGTGACTTTCAAGAAATCAGTTGACTCCACAGAAAAGTGCTGGTGTGTAATTACATTTCAGCATGGATATCTGACACTTGACCTGTAAAATATTTTACCAGCTAGATTTTCCTCTTCCTTGTTTGGGAGTTGGGAATTGCTTAGGCAGTTTTCCAGGATGACATCTGAGCACCAGATGCCTTTTAGGAGTTTGAAAATTTGTAGGAAAGTCCTTGAATGGTCTCTTCCTTAGTTGTTATTTAGCATTCCATTACAAAGGCAAGCACTTATTCCTAGAAAGGAATAAAGCTTATTTTTTGTGAAGGTAGAAAGCTTCAATATTTTTTGAAAAATAAAACCAGAAAGATGAGGACTGTAATCTGATGATGTTTGTGTAAGCATTAAACCCCTGGTGCATCAGAGCCCCTTGCTTTCTCCTCTTGCAAATATAAGACTTACAACTTCTCCCAGAAAGTGGGAGCTGAAAGGAAACACCCAACCCAAAGCACATGATTCTCACAGCAGAAACATGGTTTGTGTTGGTAGAGGAAACTGGTGGTTCCTCAGAGAAAGCTGAATTAATAAGCACATTGCTAACTTCCTTTATTTATACACTGTTAACTCCTAAAATTCCTGGGCATCATTCCTGTAAAGTGTGCATTGGCTCACCTAAATAACTCATTTTTCTTGCACTTCCTTTTTTTTTTCTCCTGCTGTATGGCAAACTTGTATTTTACTGTGGTATCTGAGCCTACAGAGCTGGGTCTGTGCATGTGTTTAAGTATCTGAGCTGTTAAAGACCAATGTTGTACTTGCATGCTGAACCTTGGGATATTTCTAGTATGCTTAGAGAGTGTGGTTTTTGTAAGATCCTTAGTGCAATGGAACTTTTGTCTTCTCCATAAAAAATGCCAGTGTTTGCCACATTGCAAACACCTTGAAAGCAAATCTATTAGTAAAAGTCTAACCAGATAAAAAAGACAAAGAATTAAATGCAGAAATGTTATGTTCTGGCATAGAATGATTTAAAGTAAAGCTGTGGTTGTGCTTTACATAAAACAGGTGTATGGAAATACAAATAATGTGTAGCAGTTTCATCTGTTTGATTGTAATCACTGTCTCGCTCTCTGAGGTAATTTTTAGGAGGAATATTTAGCTGTGCTTAAAAGCTTTATAATTTTCTTCTCCTTACACATATTCCTTTTCTGATTTTCAGATAATCTGTAAAATGGCTTCTATGTTGAGCAGAACAACAGTTGAGCACATGCTGCTTCCTCGTTTCTGTGAACTGTGCAGTGATGGGAAATTGTTTCAAGTCCGAAAGGTTGGTGTGTGTCCAGCCCTAAACCACCTGAAAATGAGTTTGTACTGCTGTCCAAATGCTTTCCTGCATAATTTAGTCATAACTCTAGCTGATGGGCTTTCAAAGCATCTGGAAGAGAAGTTTTGATTTATTGACATGGTTCTAGTTTCTGTGGTTCAGTAAAGAAACAGATAGTAGACTTTGGCCAGTAGGTTAGGTTCAGTAATTAAACTGCTCTTGTACATTTAATAGTTTTGCACAATGTGTTTTTTTTTTTCCTAAGCTGCTGTGCTTGGTTATAGGATAGCAACAACTTTTATAATTTCTAGCATCTTATTTCAAAATTAAAAAATAACAGACATTTGAGACATCCTTTCTTTAAAAAAATCTGTTATTATTGAAAGGAGAAATCCCCAAAGTGTAAGGCTTACTTTAACTCATGTTTGAGTACAAAAGGAAACTTGTAGCATAAGAAGCATTAAAATACTTGTGTAGACTTAAGGGTCACACCAAGCTTCAGCTTGGTCTGCAACATAAGCTGCACTTGCTGGAATTTGAGCTGTGCACAGAGAGTGACTAAAACGTGTATGAACACAGCTCTATCTTAAATGATTTCAGATTTTGCCAACATCTTTTTCCAGTCTGAGGGGATGTCCCTTCTGCCTTAATTAGAGCTTCTGTAATGGCCTGTAAATGGCACGAACTTGAGACCTTGATTAAACTTTGCTTCAGCAAAGCACTTAAGCCACCTTGAGCCAGGGTAGTGCTGTCAGTACACCTAAGTCCTGACCCTGGTATCATGTTCTGGCCTGCTTTGGGTTTGACAGCTGCTGCTCAAAGTGATTTCAACTTTCATGTGGGCTTATTGTCCCTTCTGGTGGTTACTGGAGCAGATGATGCTCCTTGTGCAGAAACCTTTATTACTATTGATCCCAGAGGCATGTGGTGTATGGACACTTGCTCCAATGACTCTTTGTTTGGATGAGTTAATATTACATGAGTTAATATTACATGAGCCTGATTTCAGGATTACAGGCCTGAAATTGGAAGAGTCAAAACATGTGCAGTTGTTTGATGGGATAAATAATGCATGGTGGAGTTGATAATCAAGCTAATGCCCTTGAAAGAGACACAGTGTTATTAATGACTTTTTATTTCTTAGATTTGTGCAGCTAATTTTGGTGACATTTGTAATGCTGTTGGGCAAGAAGCCACTGAAAGACTGCTGGTATGTGAAAACCAAATCAATTTGCAAGGCCTGTATTTCTCAGTTCAGAAAGTTTAATAATGAGTTCCTTTATTGTCTTCTCTATAAATTAATCAGTGTGCATGCATTTTTTAATTGGTTTGGCTAAGGCCTTGGTTACAATTACACAACAAAACTGGGAATTAAGAGAAATGCAAAGTTCTTGCTTTGCAAAGCGTGTTTAACAATGTAATTGACAGTAGAGATATATATATATATATATATATATATGTATGTATGTATATATACACACATATGTTTATGTATGCACACACATTGTAGAATTGCCACTTTTATTTTTCCCTGAACTAGATGATCATCAATTCAATTATGATTTCAGGGAAAATAGGCCATTAATAGTTCTTTCTATTCTTTGTTTCTGCAAATAGTTGTACACACATTCCTAATGGAGTTAGAGACAGATGGGTTTTTTCCAATTCCTTTAATTAGTGTATGCCTTTAACCTGTCCCTGTTTCTTCTGTTCTTTACTTATTGTCTCCAGTTTTCAAACAAATACTTTGATATCGCTTCAGTCTTTGTTTAGTCTTGAATTAGTTTTGGATTGGCTTGTTTTTGGCAGATTCCCAAGTTCTTTGAGCTGTGTTCTGATAGTGTGTGGGGAATGAGGAAGGCTTGTGCTGAATGCTTCATGGCAGTGTCTTACACCACGTCCCCGGAAGTTCGCAGGAGCAAACTGTCCCCACTGTTCATCAGCCTGATCAGTGACACCTGCAGATGGGTGAGTAGCTCCCTCTGGAATGGCAGATCCTAAACAAATCATGTTTAGTAGTGCTTTGAAGTGCATTTTCTGAGACCAGAGCTTAATGTGCTAAAAACTAATCTCTAATGAGACAGTTTCTTATGTTTTCTCTCTCTCAGCAGCTTATAAGTGTAAATACTCTTCTGAGAAAAGGTTGCTTGTGTTAAATAGATGAGTAGAAGTAAAGAGATGTTCTTCAAATTTATAACTTCCAAAAGATTTCTGTACAATTATTGTAGTTATATGCTTAGGTGTATCACCCTTTGCTTAGGTGTCACTTATTTGGTAATTGGTTATATTTGGTATTAAATGAAGCTGTTATATTAAGAACCAATTGGTTCTTACTGAAAATTGCACCAAATTAAGATTTTTCCATTCTGTGAGAGTTGCATGAAGCCTGACTGTTGCTCTCACACCACCACAGGTTCGTCAGGCTGCTTTTCAGTCTCTTGGCCCATTTATTTCTACCTTTGCAAACCCTTCAAGTGCTGGTCTTTACATTCGAGAGGATGGGACACTGAGTATCCGACCACCAGTACAAGATGTGAATTCCAATTCCTGTCAGCCAAGCAACAATATCACTGTGGTGTCTTCCAGTGCAAATGCTGCATTGCCCAGGTAAATCCTGGGAAAGGTGTGATGTGGTGAAAGGGGTTAAAAAAAAAAAGGGGTTTTGTTGCTTGTCAAGACTAAAAATTTTCAAGTTGAGAATGCAGTTCCAGAAAAGGTCTGAAAAGTGAGATCACACATTTGAGTAACCACATTATTGAAAAACTCACTTTGGCTTCGCAGGAGGGCAAGGGAAAACTGGTGAAGTAAAGCATAGTGGTAACAAATTCTACCTTTAGAGAAAAGTTTCTGTTGTTGCTGCTGTCTTTTACGAAGTATTTCACTGAAAACCTCTTGTTACAGAATACTTAAAGTTTACTTTCAATAACTTTGTTTCCAGCTCAGAACAACCAATGGAAATCAAACCAGAATCATCCACTGAGGAGACTTCAGCAGAAGTTCATACAAAGCTCTCTGCGGACCTAAATAAAAATACATGGGAAAAAAGTTCAGATTGTTGTGCCAGCCCTGCAGAAGATGCGTCTGCCTTGTGTCAGGGTGACAAAACTGCTGCCGGTGCCACTGAAGGCACGAAGGAGAGCAGCTTTCCGGGGCTGAGCTCGGCGCTGCCGTCTGCAGAGGACGTGTTTAACACGTTCCTGTACTGGCGCCCTCCTCTGCCCGACATAAGTCAGGACCTGGAGTTGCTGCAGTTCAAGGCTGAGAAGCACAACGATGCCTGCTCTGTGCCATGTAATAACTGTGTTGCTAGCAGTGAAATAAAAAAGGTTCTACAAAGCTTACAGGAGCACATAGATGATCCAGATGTTCAAGGTGAGACTCTGTGACAGTAAAATTCTGTTTTCTCTGAGCAGGTTTTCTGACCTTTACAAAACGCTTGACTGCATTTTAATTAGCTTGATCTTCATAGGGTGATGAACGTATCTTGAGTAATAAATTAATGTAGAAGGCTATGCAACAGCTTTTTCCTAAGACCTAAGTTATTTCTAGAGCAGCTGGGGAAATGTTCCTGGCTTCTGTTTGCTTGAAAAATAAATTGATCTAACTACAAAAGGGAAACCAGCTTGTTAAAGACAGTTTTAACAGGTTTTGAGTATTGTAGGTCCTGTGGGTTTAGTGACAGTGTTAAAAGCTGAATTCATCTAATGTTGGCTGACTGAGAATGGCCCTAATTTCAAGCTCTTTGTCCTTACCCACCTGAAACAGGCCCTTTGTCAAAAGCATTAGAAGGATATGGGCCTGACAGTGGGATCTGTGCTTCATGGACCAAATCCTTCTTGCCATCCACAGTCAGCTCAGTTTCATGTTTCACCAAATCTCTTGAGTGCTCTGCAGTAAAATGCCTTCTCTTTCCAAGAGCAAATGTTTGCTAATACAGCATTTGTGTGCAGCTCCTACTGGGCTACCTTTTATCTTTTCAGATGAGTTAATCACAAGAGCCTATTGGCACAAGGCTATTATTAATGTCTTTAAATGCAGAAATGAGACTAAATAACCATCTTCTGCTTTATACAGCTCAGGTCCAAGTGTTGTCTGCTGCTCTCAGAGCTGCCCAGTTTGATTCTGTTGGTGACTGTGAAGCCAAAAAAATGGAAGTAAGTGGTGACAATCTTCAGAACAAAATGATTTTGGATGAAACAGCAGTTTCAGGTGCTGCCTGCCACCAGGTGCAGGGTGACACTCTTTCATCCTCTGCCTCCCAGGGTGACATCAGTGACCAGTCAAGCAGCAGTGTGCTGAAAAGCACAGTAAGTACATGTTGTGCTCCATCTCTGAGCTGTGTGGGGTTATGTAGTCCCTGGCAAAACTGACCCACTTTTGATCCTTTTAACATTACTAGACCAAGGCTATCATATTCTACTTACTCTAATTAACAAAAGAAAAGCCATTAAAGGTTATCATTTCTGTTTGCACACAAATAATCCAGGAGGTAACGTTTTGCAGTAGTCTTGTACAGGTTTTGGGTTTTTTTATTTTATGATAAAATTCTGTTGACATAATTTAATTTCAAGAATAAAACCTCTTTAAAAGTAACCATCCAAAATGTGTATGAATGTTGGGTTTGTGATGTTAGATTCCTTTCTTTAGAAGTAAATCTTAACTACTGCTGCCCTTGTTGCTGCCACAGTCTGTTTGCCTCAGTGTGCAACTGTTGTCTTTTTGTACTTGCATAAACACACTGAACAAGGCTCAGCCTGTGCAGGGCTGTTCTGAATCTGAGCTCTGTTGTTCTGCACCCTGATGCTTTGAAATAGCCCAAAAAGCACCAAGTCTCCTTCATTTCACTACCTGGTACCTTCTTTTATAGGACTCAGAAGAACAACACAGAGGAACCAGTGTCTTTTTGAGGAAAGAGCAAGAAAATAATCCACCGTTTGAAGATGACAAGTCAAAATTACAGGTGATGAAAATGGCATCTAATGGATTTAGTGGAGTACTGTGAACAGTTCATCTTCCCCTTAGTGCAGTGATACCTTCTGCAATGGATCAGTTGCAGAATGTGCAGGAATGCTCCAGAATTCAAGGAGAACCCTGTTTTAGACGAGAAAATTAGGAACATTCTGTTGCCTTTTTGGTGCCTTAGGGGTAACCTGTGCATCCAAGGTAGGCACTGACTGCCCTGCTCTGTCACTGATTTACTGTTTGGTGCCAGCAAAGAAGGAATTTTCAGCTTGGTTGATGCAAGGTGTTGATAAAGCTGTAATGACTGTTCCTTGCTGACTGCTCTATCCTAATGAGAGGATAAATAACCACTGGAGTCATGTACCCTTGGTGAGGGTAACACACACGAGGGGTGTCTTGTCTCTTGTGTTTAGGTGCTGGCTGATGGGTAGAACTGCAGCACAGCAGCTGTGTTTTCTTTCTGCTGTTAAATGGAAGTGTGTCTGTCTGTAGGACATCATCCCTCAGCCTTTACTGGACCAGTACCTGTCCATGACTGACCCTGCTCGGGCCCAGACTGTTGACACTGAGATTGCCAAGCACTGTGCCTACAGCCTGCCTGGGGTGGCCCTGACACTGGGCAGGCAGAACTGGCACTGCCTCAAGGACACCTATGAGACACTGGCTTCAGATGTACAGGTAAGAAAAGAGAGTTTTGTTGCAAAAAACCAGAATTTTGTGGAGGAGGTTTTTTCATCAGTCTGTACTGTAGTTAGAAGATCACATAATTTCATATAACGGAATAAACGTGCACTAAAAATATAAAATCCCAGATTTAAATCAGACTTCATAAATATGATTAGCACTTTCTACTAGCCCTCTTTGTCCTGCTCTCTCAATCCTCACACAGGGGTAGTTCAAAAGCTTGTTTATTGTAGTCACGGTGCCTCATGTAGTTCCCTTGCTGGCCCGTTTGCAGTGGAAGGTGCGGCGCACTCTGGCTTTCTCCATCCACGAGCTGGCTGTGATCCTGGGGGATCAGTTAACAGCTGCTGATCTGGTGCCAATTTTCAATGGCTTCTTGAAAGACCTGGATGAAGTGCGTATCGGTGTCCTCAAACATCTCTATGACTTTCTGAAGGTAGGAAAATGTAATACATTTCTCAACATAATTTTTTTTCTGACTCCATTATATAAAGAGTTTTTGAATAAGCTGTGAATGTCTCAGTATCTAATCAATGTTTAGTTTTTAGCATTTTGTGTGTGTGCCTCTCTTCCTTCTTTTAATGTGCCTTACTTCTCTTTTCTCTCATATCCCAACAAAATACCAATCTGAAAACCGTTTGTAAATGTGGTTGTAAATGCTGCTGGCTGTTGTAAATGGAAAATTGGCCCAGTAGCAATTTATGTTTGGGGCTGGGAGAGAAGAGGGCAGATCCTGGTGGGCTGCTGTGGAACACACACAGATCCTCAGCTTTTGGTTACTCACTGTCATGCCCTGAGGTGGTGCTTTGGGTGTTGCTAAAAGGATGACTTCTAGCACTTTGGATGTCACTTGTGTGTGTCCAGGCACTCAGCTGACTCTGCACTTTTTAGGAAGCACCTTGTGATTGGTCACTTGCTTTCATGTAGGAAAATGCACATAGGTGTGAATAGTGACACACCAGAGAACTGCAAGTCTGAAGTTTTATCAGTTTTATGCCAGTAATGTTTTTCCTTTAGCTACTTCATGCAGACAAAAGGCGAGAGTATCTTTACCAGCTGCAAGAATTTGTGGTGACTGATAACAGCAGGAACTGGAGGTTTCGTTACGAGCTGGCAGAGTATGTAATTTTGTTAACTTCTGATTTTTAACCTGTATTACTAACTTGGAAATAAGTTATTACATTTAGAAGTTAGCACATCTTATTAGAAGGTAAAAGTTTACAACCTTTCTTTAGGAAGGAAAAAGCCACTGGCTGTTAGGGTTGTTTGGGGGAAGTTGAGGGTGTTTGGGTTTTTTGTTTTGGTTTGGGGTTTTTTTTCCCACAAGTTCTGTTGTAATATGTGACTAAAACTTAAATGCCTGTGATTTACTAAAATGGAGACCTGATTCACTTGCACCTGATGAAACATGACAATCTGGTAGATACTATTCAGTGAGAATTTATTAGTTCAAGACTCTTGCAAAAGTTAGTGAAATGCATGTAAAAAGTAATGTTTTTAATGTGTAGGAAAGAAAAAACAGTTCTTGAAAAATAAGTTGGGATTTTTTTTGGTACTTCTATAAGACTGGGTATGTAACAGAAGTAGATTATCATCCCACAGTTCTTCTACAAGCCCTGTTGATATTTGCAGCACCATTGTAGCCACGGTTTGCAGATAAAGTCTGACCTTTGTGATTATTTTGTTGCTGTGTTAGGGTTGTTGAGCACTTGCTCTCCCTTTCCAGCTTGGCACAAAAAACTCACAGTGGTACAGAAGTTACACAGCAGCTCCCTGAGCTCTGGTGGGGAGCTGCCACTGCCCCAGTTCTGTGTGGGTACTGGTTCTGTGCTGGTTCTGTGGCTGGAGTGAGTTCTGTGTGGTTCTGTGATAGGAATTATTTTCTGAAATGTAGATTTCTACACTGAGGTAAATATTCAGTGTTTGCTTTGCAAGAATGTACAGGGGTATTGGTTTGAAGCTGAAAAAGGCTTCTCATGCTTCTGTTTGTAGCTTTTGGTTATTCTGTTGGATAATGTTGGTACACTGGTACATGTAGTTTGGATCACAGTGTTTCTGAGCCTCCCTGATGGATTAAAGCCTGTACCTGTAACAAGTGAAGAGAAGAACAAACTGCTCAAGGGCTCTGTAGTAACCCTGCTGCTTTGGTGCTCCTTCCCCACCTGTAAGAGCTCTGGTGAATGGCAGCAGGCTGGTGCTGCCCTTGGTACAGTAATGGTTTCCTTTGTGTTCCAGGCAGCTGATCCTGATCCTGGAGCTCTACAATCCCAATGATGTCTATGACTACCTAAGGCACATTGCACTTACTCTGTGCTCCGATAAAGTTTCAGAAGTTCGATGGATCTCCTTCAAACTGGTAGGGGATTTAGTTCACTTCCTGCAGGAGAGCAGCAAAGTGGTCCTGGACAGGGTACCTGAAATCACTGGTTTTTCAGACAGTAGGGTGAATAGGGATGTTTTGATAAACACAGGAATGAATATGGAAAAAAGTGAAGTGGAAAGTTTATAAAATATTTTGAGTTGTCAGACTGCCACAGATACTGAAATTTTTCTCTGTGGTTGTATGCGAATGAAAGCCAGTATATGTGATTTGGGAAACCTTCATTCTGGGGGGAAAAAAAAACCCCACAATAAAACAGAGAACAACCAACTACTGATCTTTTAATTTGTTATGAAGTCTACAAGCAGGAATACAGTGTCCCTTGTAGAATTCAAATGAAATGATGTCTTTTGAAGTCTAAGGGCTGAAGCTGAAGTTCCATTTCTTCTTTTTGTTCCCCTCCTTTTCCCATTCCTTTGGCTCACAGGTAGTAGCAATACTACAGAAGTTCTATGCAAACAGTGCCAATGCCCTGGGATTAAATTTCATCAATGAGCTCGTAGTGCGGTTTCGCCACTGCTCCAAGTGGGTTGGGAGACAAGCCTTTGCCTTCATTTGTCAGGTTGGAATGTTCTCTCTCTGTTTCTATGTGTACATTGAATTTGGGGTTTTGCAGCAATGTGGGCAAAACTGAAATTTGACTCACAGTTTTTTTTTTTTTGTTATTTTTGGTTTGGTCAGAGTCAGTGTGGTCTCGGTGCTGGCTTCTGGCTGTCCCACCCCAAGCTGGATCCCTGTCTGGGTCTGTGCTTCCAGCTGCCACAGCTGATCCTTGGGCTGTCTGGTATCCCAGTGGCAAAGCCAAGAGTCAAGTCCCAAACAGAGATGCACAGCCAAGGATTAAACAAATGTTAGGCTAAAGGATCACAAGAGCTCTTCACACCACCAACGGGTGCTGGATGCCAGGAACTATTTCCCTCTTTATTGCCACCACTCACCCCCTCCAAACCAAAAATGCTTACTCAGGTAGCAGTGAGGAGCAAGGGTTGAACATTAAAAGGGAAAAGGGTGATGACAGGCAAGAGAGCAGCATTTCTTAAAACATTCTTGAAAGAAATTCATCTGCTCTTTCTGGCCCATCTTTGGCTGAAATTCAAAATGGTGAGACACAGAGTGGGGTGTTCTCGTTCAGAGCTTTCTTAACAGGCCAAATTAAGGGCAAGGTGGAAAGAAATGAAAGGAATGGCAAATAGTGTATTTTTAACGTAAATCTTGCTTTTTCTGTTGTGTGTTTGTCTCATAGGCTGTAGTAGAAGAGGAGTGCATGCCTGTGGACCAGTTTGTTGAACACTTACTCCCCAGCCTTCTCAGCCTTGCATCAGATCCTGTGCCAAACGTCAGGGTCCTGCTCGCCAAGGCTCTCAGGCAGACATTGCTGGAGAAAGGTGCAGTCCTTCATTTCCTCGGACAGATCAACACCTCGGGCTCTCCTCTGCCAGCACAGCTCTTGTAGCTCAGTCGGTGCAAGGCTGTAAGACAGAATTACGCATTGTAATTTAGCATTTAAATTCAGATTTGAGAGTGCTCGAGTGGCTTTGCTGATGCCGAGAGGGCCGGAGCTGCCCGGCCGGTCCTGCAGGTGCCGAGCGGCCCCGCACGGCGGCGCTGCGGCCCCGCCAGCCGCCCCGGGGCTGCTCCGCCTCGGCGAGCCCGCCTTCCTCCTCAGCGCCGGCTGCTGCTCCCAAAACGCGTTTGTGTGCTGCCCTCTGGTCGTTCCGGGGAAGAAGAACAGAAATCTCCTCACTTCTTTTCAGAATAAAGTATGGAGAAGGGTTTGGAATGTGTTGTACAGTAGCAGCGTCATGTTGCTCATTGATGCATTTCTATTTAGGGCTCAGCAAAAAGGTTTATCTTAGAGGTATTTAAGTACCTAATAAGATGAATCAGAAGCAGCATATTTCTCTTTTTCTGTCAGCTTCCTTAGTTTCCTGTAGTTTCTGTAAGGAAACTTTAAGCTGGATAAGCTGCCCCAGATGGTTTTGGCATTCTCTGTATTTCTGCACTATTTATGCTCTAGGGTTTATTCCTTTGGATTTGATTAAAATGGTCTTTTTTCTCTCCTTATTCCAGCTTATTTTAAAAGTGTTGGCAATCCTCATCTAGAAGCTGCAGAAGAGACCATTCTAGCCCTGCAGTCTGACAGAGATCAAGATGTGTCTTTCTTTGCCACCATAAAACTGAAACAGGGTAACATGGACAATATCATCATTGAAAAACAAAACTAAGGAGTTGTTGTGCAGTGAAGGCTGAACAGCAGGATGGTTTTTCACCTTGTTTCTGTTAGTGTGAGTAATGAGGACAGATAAGGTGGGTTTTGTTACCTATTTGAGCAGGAAAAGGGTGTTGAGAAATGTTGCAGTCTTCATTTCATGACCTTGTTTCATCTACAGCAGTGTGTTTGATTCCTGTGAGTAATTCCTTCCTTTTGGTTTTCCCTTTATAAATCGAGGTGATAACTCTGACCTCACCTGCACTTCACTATTGTCTGTAAAGTCTTACACCACGTTCTGTGTTTAAGCATAATTGGAATTTACATTTCATTTTTTTAACAGAACATTTCCATTAGTACAAGTTTGCTGTAAGCTTAAAAAGATTGGTAAATCTTAAAGCCTGATTATAGCAAACTTTCCTGAAACTGTTCTTTCCTCACTTTTATTATAATCTTTGTAATGTTCCACCTATTGCATTTATTTGAAAAAAACTGTATATATGTGAATAGTTTTGAATTGTAACAAAAAATTATGAAGAACTTAATTCTGTATCAGTGGGAATAGCTCAAAAATAATTTCATTTTTTAAAGTAGTTACACTGCTATAATTAAGCATTGGTTGGTCATTTTTATGTGTGATATTTTTCAAAGCACAGAGAGCTCAAGATTCTTTGTATATTATGAGGTTTCCATTAATTTGTTCCTTCTGAGCAATACCCTTACAGTGTTAACAGATCATATTAGCAACATTTCACACTTCTGACTGCCCTTACAGGTGTTCACAGGTCAGGTTTTGTTGCTGCTGCCTCTCCCAGGAGCAGGCAGACTGGAGAGTTCCTAAGAGGAAAATTCCTCCTTCTGCCCCAGCAAAGGTCACTTGAGTTGAGATTCAGTTCTGCAGCAGGAGCTGGAGCTGTACAAGGGTATTACAGAGAGATACAGGCTTGAGTCTGTTTGTTCTACATGCACACCTCATTTAACAAACACCTTTTAACCTGCCCGGTGGTTAAACCCCAAACAGCTTTTCCTGAGAAACAAAGGAGCTCTAAATTCTGCAAAACCCCAGTGCAGAAATGTTCTGGGGAAAGGTGGTGCCACAGTTTGCTCTGCAGCCTCTGTGGGTTGTAGGGCCAGGTCTGGGGCAAACACCAAGTCAGACATGGAAGGTGAAGTGGGATGTCCCTTGTCTGTTGGAACAGGGGCTTGGAAGAAAGAGCAGAATTGTGTTAGCCAAATTGAGTAGCCTCAGAAAAATTATAAAGCTTATACTTCTGCTGGACCCTGTCTTCTTTTGGATCCCAAATCTGCAATAACATGGGTCCTGGAAAAACAGTCTTTACTGTGGTTTGAAACTTTGTCCTGCTTAAAAACTAATGCTTAAATACTAAAGAAATGGTTTCATGTGATAACAGTTAATTTCTTTCTGAGAGCAGAGTCCTTTCTCCTCAGCTGACCTGTGTAAATACTCACTCTTATTTCATGTTCATAGTAAGTAATTCACATGGGGGAAGGTTTTCACAGAAATACCTTTTTTGGTTCTGTTGGAATGTGGCAATACAGTGAGTAGGTTCCTCAGCTGGGTTCTGTATTTTGGGAGGGCTCACTTTTGTATGAGTTAACCAGTCATGTATTATAATATGTACAGTATTTGTAGCAAATTGTTTTCCTGTAAGATCACAAAATGCTCTTTGGAAGTTGCAGGCAGAAATACACCACTGCTATTGCAGCAAACAGTGTAAACTTTGCAATATTCTGCATTTAATTTTTTACAGTTTTTTTATAATTTAAAACAAATGCTTCTTCAGTACAGACTTTTTATGATTGCAATTTCTTAACAAAAAGACCTCTCAAGTTAATTTTTTCTAGTTCTAATATCTTTTTCTAATGCTGGCATTATACTGATATTTTCTAACAGTTCAGATTTTCTAAGGCCTTTCTGACAAGGTTTCACTTCTGTTTTTTATTATCAGTTCTTTAAATTTCTCAGCACTGAACAGATTTTTTTAATTGTGTGTATATGTAAGTATGTTTGAAATATACTGTATATAAATTAAATACCTTGAAGGTTAACCCAACCCAGGTTGCTGTTTGTCAGATCACCTTCAATAATTACCTTGACTTGCAATAATCCACTGGAAAACACAAGCTTCCATAGGGTTCAGCATGTTTGGGTAGTGTTCAGCAGGAGTTTTTAACTAGGATGTGTGTAAAGGGTAAGCCACCAGCTATAAAAGTTCACTAAAAGGCTGAACCAAGTTCTTTGTTTTTTAACAATATTTTGGTACCTCACTGGCTCCCAAATTCAGGTTGGTTTTGAACAAGGTTATTTCAGTCCAGCATTTAAAACCTCCTGTTACAGTCCACAGTTGCATGTCCTCATGGGGGCCAGCAGGGTTCTGGGCTGGGTTTTCTGTAGACAATGTGCAGGTCTGTTACCCAGATTTACCCTCTGCAAGTTTGTCCTTTTGGTTTAGTTTTAAACTAGAAATGATTTCAGCATGACTAAAAGGCTGCACTTTACGTCTTGTCCTAGACAAATGTATGCAATGAGTGTGTTCACGTGCAGTTCTCTGGGTTGTTTAAATTATGCAAAAATATGTATTTAAAAAGCCAGGTGGAGCAAAGTTAA
The DNA here is from genome assembly GCF_017590055.1 of Onychostruthus taczanowskii. NCBI lineage: Eukaryota > Metazoa > Chordata > Aves > Passeriformes > Passeridae > Onychostruthus > Onychostruthus taczanowskii. The sequence goes on along the minus strand of NW_024503346.1, from coordinate 3,180,444 downwards.
GTAGTCCATCCACTTTCACAGCAGCAGTAGGGATATCACTTTTCAGCATTTCTAGCTAAGGAACATGACAGTAACAGTAGCTGGTGCAATATTGCTGGGATGCTGTAGGGAATGGTCCAGCACTTGTGATCCAAAGCATGTTGGTCATGTTGCTTAGGTTTGAGCCTCACTTGTGGCCCTGGTGGGATGAGCACGTGGCAGCTGTGTCACTACAGTGTGGTGTTTAGAGCCCAGTTAAGTGGGGACACTCTGGAAGTGTCATTCATTTGTCAGACTAAAGAATCTATGTAACTTTGTATTTATCTCAATAAATCCTGTGACTGTTTTATAAACCAACTTGTGGTAACTCATTTTTGTCGTGGGTGAGACGTGAGTGCATTTCTTGGTTAATGAAACCTGTCCCAGATGTGAGCACTGTTGGCTGTCAGACCAGGGCTGAATGGGAGTTCTTTGTGCTGTGTAGTAAAAGAATCTTTAAAATGTGCCATCAATTGCTGGAACTTCCCCTGCCTGTGGGGATATGGAACTTACAGGGAAGCTCCTTTCAGGAGCACCTGAGCAGAGTTTTGTGTTTTTGGCAGCTTTACACCATGGTTGGTCTTGTCTTACCTGTGAACTCCAGTCTGCTGCACATCTCCCTGTGGAAGCTGAGTGTTGGAACTTGGGAACAGAGACCTGTTCTTGCTTTGGCATTGCACAAACAACTTTTTAGCTCAGGGAGTTTTTAAGGAGAAAGAAAGAGAAGCTGTTGTTACACCTGTTCCATATTTATCAATAGACACCAGAGGCTCAGAACACTTTGGCAATTGTTACATTCCCTTCTTAAAGTGAACCAAATGAACAGAAATTGTTAAATGCCAGAGTACAATACAGCTTATAAAGCCCAACAGCCATCAGGAAACTGGTGCTGATTGGGCTCTTGCATGTTTTCCTCTTGCTTAGGGAAGAGAATTGTAGTCAGCTTGCAATCTCCCTGACATTGTTCCTGATGGAAGCAGACAAAAAGTACCAATGAAACAGAAGGGCTGCAATTTAGTTAATTTATGCAAAACACAATCAGCATTCAAACTGGGAGTTACCAAGCAGAATTGTATTGATAGAAAAGCAGAAATACCCTGTGCATAAATTGTGAGGTATTAAAAGAGGATTTCAAAGAGACTCCTGGCATTCACATAACTCTAGGCCAGAGAAGATTCAGGAGGGAATTTTGTCACTGTCAAATTCATGAGGAGGGGCAGAGGGGCTGTGATTTAGTCCCCAGCACTCAGGCCATGCCTCCATGTGCTGCTCTGCTGTGGCACGAGAGCTTGGAGCAGTAAGGAAAAATAGAAACAGCTTTTTCAGAAGAGTGATTAGCAGGGAGGATGATTGCTTATGAGGGTTGGCTGCTGGGATCCATGGTAGGGAGAGGAGGTGGCAAAGGACTGAGAGAAATGCAACTGCAGATGAACTGGGGCACACAATTCCAAAGGCAGTCTGTCTGTAGCATGCCCACACATTCTCTGCCTTCATTTTCTGAATTTGCAGTGTTGTTGGGTTGTAACCACCAACTGTGTTCAAAGGCAAGCAGAAGCCAGCAGTGAGCTGTGCCTGAGGATCTGCTGACCAGTAAGGTTTAGGGAGGGAGGTGGTTTGCAGAGGGGAGCCAAAAGTTATTAATTTCCTACTCTGCTTCCAGCAGCCTGTTTAGGTTGGTTTGATGCCTAAGCCAGGCTGCAATTGAGGTTTGTGCTTTGGTTTCCCTTCAGGTTCCAGTTCTCTGTACACTCTTCTGTTTGCAGCACTTGCTTGACATGACTGTCTGGTGTGGGTTGCTGGTGTTTTTTCTGGAATTCCTGTGTGTACAGGAGCTAATAAAGGAACTGTCAGCTCAGAAAGCCATAAATACAGTTCTAGTGGCTTGGGGTAAGAAATGCAGAGATCCCTTGGCCAAGCCTCTTCCATGGAATTTCTGATGCTATTTCAATTCATTTGGTTTCCAAACAGTAGCCAAAGAACCACTGGGGTCAAGCAGAAGTCAAGGTATAAAAATTCATGGCTCTGAGCCCCCTTACCTATGAGCTGCCATATGTTAGAGGAATGATCTAGACCATAGCAGTTGTCTTCTGTCCCCTGATGAGTGTTTGTATGCATAATTCAAACGTGTGCATGTGTTTGAATTCCAGCTTTTATTGATTGAATTGGCCTCTGATAATAAACAGTGTAAATAAATCAGAAGGGAGTTAAAGCACTGATGTGCTGGGGGGTTGGAATTAAAATGAGTGCAGTGACCTCGAGCAGGATGTAATTTCAAAAGTGCCTGAAATATGCTGATGACATAAAATAAGGCTGGGGAAGTTGGAGGGAGAGGAACAAAACAAACTCATTCAAAATGATTTGGATTTATCAGGATTGCAGGCAGGTAAGTGGCTCAAGCAGTTCATTGTAGGGAATGTGTGAGTTAATGAGACCAGGGACCAAAAGCAGAGTGAGAATGATGTGGAATGTGGATCAGAGCTTGTGGGAGGGCAGGTGCAGAACTTGTCACTGGTGTGAAACATGCAGGAATCCTCTGACACTGCTCTGGCAAAGCACAAACCTTTCAGAGGCTGAGATGTGTCTGGTGGTTTGTACATGAAGAGGGGAGAATCCAGCTTTTGATGTTCCAGCAAACATGAACTGAGCTGCCTAATAGTTCATCACACTGATTTCAGACTAAAAAAATTAAAAATGCATTGTTTTGGACTGATGAGTGCCCTGACAGCCACAGGAAAGCAAAGAGAAATTGGTGAATCCTTCCAGCTGGCTAATCTAGAGGTGGATTCTGTGGTTTTGAAAGTACTTGTTTTCTTCTGGTTTTCTTTCCTTCTTTTTAGTCCTAATGTCTATTTTAATTTTTTTTTAAATGTTTCATTTATCCCCTAAATTGTAAGCTTTGGATTTTTCTCAGTTGTGGCCAAGCAGCTTTTGAAACCAAATCAAAGGCAGAAACAATAAAAGGAGAGCTCTGTGTTGAATTCTGTCAATGTCCTCACAGCTTTTATTGTTCTGATAGAATCCATATTAATTGTCCCTGTTTAAAAGGGATTTCTCTAACTTTACCTATATCTCTAAATGTCATTTTTACACTTATTTTTCACTGAAGAAATTAGATATTTGAAAATAAAATTTTCCTGTCTTACCTTTTAGTGCCCCAGTTTTACATATATCCTGAAAGATTCCCAATAGTCCATAATTTCCAGTATCTTAATGTTTATCATTAAGGGCATATCAATAACAGAGACTTTTCTTTTCCTTTGTGCTCTCCTTGCTGCATTTCATCCCATGAAATCCTTTATTGTGTGGAAGCCACAGTTTCAATTTGCCACAGCTGAGTAAGACAGTGAGGAGCTACAGGGGAAACTGAACTGGGAAGAACAGAAGCTAAGGCAAGTCACAAATAATAACTTAATCTCCTACCCTAACCCTCGTGTCATATCAGAATTAAATCAGGAGTGGTGAAAGAATCCTTGGGGAAGTAAGAGATGCACTTGGGATTTTTTCTTTTTGGAGTATCTTCAGGGGTTTGTGGCCTCTGATTGACATGGTGCCCTTGCCTGGGATACTGGGAATGTGCTGGATGAGCTCTCCCTTGCCCAGATCTTGCTGTGATTTTGATGTTGCAGTAATAAGGACAGAAGGATGCCCTCCATGTTGTGGTATCCATTGGTTCTCCACAGCAAAGGATCTGTTGGCTACAATCTGCAGCCTCAGTTCTGTTGTCAGCTTGGGCTGTTGTCACACACTTAGCTAATACCCTCCAGTAATTTTATTTCTTATTCACATGCACACTTAATGTCCTTAGTCATTAGACTGAAAAATGTTAACCTTGTCATAGTTAGTGACTGGAAGCAGAAAAGTCCATTTAATTCTCAGGGGAATGAATTCTAATTTTCTGCTTGTCAGAAAGTGGCATTTTACATATTTTTCTCTTTTCTTCCCCACCAGTTTAGTGCTAAATTTAAATGTGTATGTCACAGGAATAGACCTTTAGTCAGTGCTAAACACCCCAAAAGCTTTGGCAGGGGTCCAATGTATGAGAGCCTTGACCAAGAGCTGCTGCTAAAGCTCATTTCAGGCACTGCAGAGAATGGGGGGGTGAGAATGAAAAGTTAAAGAGATAAGAGGTCAGCTCAGAGGGCACATTAACATTGCATGTCAGGATGCATTTTTCCCCCAGCAAATATGGATGGATGAAAAAGCAGCTCATCTGGAATAAAATGTCCAATGAAGAAATAAATTATGTTAATCAAGCAGACTAGTACTAATATTTGTCATTAAGATGTGACATCTTCTAATTAATGTCACAAATTACTGTGAGCCTTTAAAAACCATACTGGTGAGAAGGGAAGTTGTCTGCAGATCCTGAGTTCCCTGATCTATGAAAGAGAAGAGCTTGTCTTGAAAAATAGATGGCATTTATGGCAAAGAGAAATAATCCTCCCACAGATTACAGCTGTTCACTGCATTGTTATGCTGGTGGTCTTATCTCATCAGTGGATGTTTTATATGGGGTTTTTTTATTTTATTTTTTGGATGCATTTTCATAAGGCTGTTCTGAGGAGGACACTGTGTACTGGGAGCTGGATATATTTTGAGAAAGAGACACCACTACAAAGAACTCTGAGTTTAAATTGCAAAGATGGATGAAGTAAAAATGAGGGATGGTTATTTTGCTTTTTACAGATGGGAGCTGAAGCAGGGGAGGTGACTGTTGTGGCCAAAGTCACCCTGGGAGCCCGTGGAATTGCATCCTGATCTTTGAAGTGCAGTTCCAGTATTTTACCATATAATGTCTTCTGTTCCCTTGCTGCTGAATGTGGATTTGATATGCACATGTGTAATGAGCCAGGCATGTTCTGCATGTGTTTAGCCAAATTGTGACCTCAGGGACATGAGAGGAGTGCTCCCTGGTGTGGTTAGGAGAGCTTCCATGGCTGGGCTCATCCAAGGATTGCAAAGCAGTGTTGGCATTTATGAAGGTTTGGTGTTTTAGCATCTGTGGGTTCTGGAGAGGCCTGGCAGGGCAGTGGGTGATGCTGCATGGCTGATTGTGTGACCCCTTGTACTGCCTGAGCACCAGATGCTGATTAATGATTAGTGTGTAACAAATTAATAAATCAATACCACAAACAAATAAGCATCCATTACAGGGGGCTCTCAAATCTCTCTCCTCTGGGGGAGAAGGGAGACCTGCAGGCATTACATTCTTCACTAGACACAAATGCCTCTGGACTCTGTGTTATCCTGACACCTTGCAGAGGGAATGTACCCTTGAGATTAATTCTATTCCATAGGTGGCTCAATATGTGCTGGAAAAATCCCTGACATTTTGGGCTTGCTTTTGTTGTATGTTCTTGCAGGGAAGGTGAGTGGTCAGCACAGTCAAAGTGGGCTCAGGAGGAGCAAGTCCTGCCCTGGAGGGGTTTATCCACAGGGACTCATTTCAGACAATATCTTTGAAGTCTAAAGATAAGCTCTCATTGCCCAAGCTCCCTCTGTAGCTTTGTGGAGAACAAGGATCCTGTGGTGGATCATTTCAAGTCTGAATTTGGACTGCAGTTGTGAAAGATGACCAGAGTTTAAAAGTAATGCATGTGGCACATCAAACACCACTGACCTGAGCCTCTCAGCCAAAATCAGGCAACAAATTGAGTTACTGTGTTGTCATCATTAGGCTGTCAAAAGCATAAAAACTCCTGTGCATCAGGCCTTGTTTTTCAGAAATAAAAATCATTTAAAGTTGGTGTGATACATTATGGAATGCAGGTAATTAATGCCCTTGCAACGACCAAAGGGGGAATTCAGACAGAATTCAGATGTGGTTTCTGAATCTGCACAAGCACCTGCAAATCCAGAATGGGACAGGGGAGTAAATAAATCCCTGATTGGCCTAACTGATTTTTCCATTCTTCTTGCATAAGAAGTCTGTGTGTACTTCTGTGCTATGCTTGGGGCATAATTTATGTATTGCAATAAATAACAAGTATATGTGTGCATAATTAGGAGGGACAATAAAGAAAAGCAGTTGATGAAATTGAATTATGCATAATAAAGCTGTAATTTTTCAGGGAAGGCTGTAGTCATCAGAAGAGAAAGTGAAGCTTGTTTGTTTTGTTACTGTTGTGAGAGACCTGAACTGGGGCTAGAGTCTTGTAAGACTTTGTATTTTTATGTCTCTTGGGGTTTGGGCAAGACCAGGTGAACAGACCAACATTTTGGAACCTGAGGTGTGGGATAAACTGCAATCTGCCCTTATGGGGACTGTTCAGGAGGCTTACAAGACAATGCTGTGTATTTATCTACTTTTCCACAGTAAAAATGTATAAATCATCATTATAGAGCCCTTCTTCAAAAGGGAAAGATTTGGCTCACTAGGTTTGAAGAGCCATTCTCATATTTGGATGCTTTTACACATCCATGACCACTCTGCATGTGCTTTATTCAGCTTCAGAACAAGTCCACCAACACTGCCAAACACACACATGAGATGAATGTAAAATACATTCCAAATAATTGCAGTATTTATGTAATTTGGTGTTTTGTGTGTTCCAGAAACCCTCAACAGCTGGTTAACCCCAGCAGGACCAGTGAGCTGAGAGGGGCACAGGGAGTGCCAGGGTCTGGCTGCCCAGCAGAGCCAGCCAGGTCCTGCTGCCAGGTAAGGGTGGATTAGCAGTGACTCCAACAGTGCAAATTAAAGGGAAATGGAAAGCAGATTTAGGCAATTCTTTCTCCTTTGTGAGTCATTTAAGTGTAGAATTCTGTGTCTATGCATGCAGGGCATTTTAATTGAGATTTTTTGAGTATGAAGAAGGTGGTTCCCTCTCAAGTTAAACAGCTCTGGCCCAAGGGGAAGGAGTAAGGCTCAAGCTGTCCATTGCTTGTGGCTATCCCAGTAAAATACTGATTTGCTCAGCACTCCTACTTTAAACAAGCAGAAGGGCAAACAAACGTAGTGAGAAGCCTGGTTTGGTGAAATCTATAGCAAGAGCTTTTCTCCTTTGCACATAAGTAATTGGAATTATTATGGACACAGCTTCTGGGAGAACAAAAGCATCAGCAGTGCTCTTTGGGAACCAGATTATTGTCCAGTTTGCACTGCAGTGTGTTCCCTTTACCTGGCACCTGGCTCAAGACTCCCGAAAATTGTGGGTTAAAGTGAATTGTCCTGTAAATATTCAGGGCCCATCTCCTGGAGCAGAGTTCTCTGACCCAGCAGCACCACTGCCCCTGCACCCTGCAGTCCTGTGCAGAAGCAGCAGAGCCAGCCTGACTTCTCAGGCCTTGGCATTAAGCAGCAAGGGCTGGTTTGTTGCCACAGAGAGCTCCCAACTTGGCCTGTGGCTACAGCCAGGGAGGAAATGAGGTGGGGGAGAAGATCTCCATGTCCAAGTGAACCCATAAACCTTGTCCCTTCCTCACATGCTGGTCAGCTGGATCTCGGCTTCCCCTGAGAGACTGTAAATATGTGGGGTTTGTTCATTAACCAGTGCAGCGCCGAGGTGGAGGCTGTGATGCACGTGATGGGAGCAGAGAAATCACACAGCTTTCGTGAAACAAAGGACATGGCTGGGCTCTGGCAAGAGCAGCATAACGGCTGTTTATTTTTTCCAGACAGGGACTGGAGCTCACTGGGGTTTTTTGGGCTCTTGCTCTGTTTTTGTTTTGCTGCAGCTTTTAAGGATGAGAATGTTGTGTCTGACGCGTGTCAGCGAGCAGAGATTCACGAGCAGAGCTGGGCTCGTCTTGCTCCCCGGTGAGGAATAAAAGCATTGCCCGTCTCTCACTTCGGGAGGAGGAGGAGGAGGGGCTGCGGGGAGTGAGAAGGCTTCGTCGGGCTGGGGTCGGGCTGGAGCACCGCGGCTCAGCCCGGAGGCATCGCTGGGGAAGCCGCAGACAGAAATGTGCGTGCAGGGGCTGCGGGGCGAGGGCTGCCGTGGCTCGTTTGGGTGCAGGGCTGCTCTCCACATTTGTGATCTTTGGGGAAAGCAGTCAGGAAAATTGATTGAATAAAGAGCCCTTTTTCAAGGAAGCAGAGAAAATGGCCACTTCTACAGCCCTGTGTTGGAACTCTAAATGATGCTGTTATTAGAGCTGTTAAAAACTTAAATTAATAAGAGTTGTATCCACATTTAAGCCCAGTCTGGTACCTGCAAATCTGATTTTGCACCAGGGAAGCTGCTGTCAGTGGAGCCACCAAACTGCAAGTGTGGTGCTGATGGGGAGTGAAGATTCTTTGTTCTGTTTATTTCTTCATGGTTTCATCTGTTTTTGTGCTTTGAAGTCTGCAGGGTTTTTTCCCAATATTTAGTGAATTTAAAGTTTATTTCACTTCTTTAGTGAGGCAGATAAAGCAGTGAAGGGGGAAATATGAGGAAAGGGGCTAAATTCAGAGTCACTTGGGCCACATACACAACCTGTAACCATAAGGTGTAAAGGTGTAATTTCCATTAATTAAAGCACATTATATTGACCCATCACTTCCAAATTTCAGCTAGATCTCATACCATAAGGTGTAAAGGTGTAATTTCCATTAATTAAAGCACATAATATTGACCCATCACTTCTAAATTTCAGCTGGATCTCATATGGAACTTCAGAGTGCAGCTCACCTAAAGCAGGACACATGAGGTTAACAGAATTGTTATGTTTTAAAATTATTTCTCAATACCATTAGTCTTTCCTATGTATGATTGAGGAACGATGTTTTGTTCACTTCCAACCCAATCAGTTTCACAGCACAACAGCATCAATTTCCAGTACAGTTACATTTATTCCAGTATGGTCCTGTGAAATGGTCTGACATGCTTTCAGCTAAATGACAATTTGATGGGATGTGAAAACCACAGGAGTCAGGAAGAAGGTAATAGTCTGTGAGCAGGCTTTATCTGTCTTGCTACAAGAGCTTGGCTTCAAGGGGAACAAAACACAACACTGAGGAACCTAAAGCAAGGAGGGGCTGGGCTGGGCTTCACAGGGAAGCAGAGGTTGCTGGTCTGGTTGCCAGTGACTGTTAGATCAACCTTTGTCACTTTGCTACCTTACACAGTGTGGAAGGAACCAAAAAGAATCCTTCACTAAAGGAGGAAAATTACGTGTGTGAATGGGGAGCCTTTTGTCTCTGATAACTACAACAATATAACCTACATCCTGTGGTTTGCAAGGAAACAATCTCAGAACTGAAGTTACCTCGGGCTGACAGAGCAGCCAACAGGATGAGCTGGAAACAGGAGTTTGTTGCTCGGGCTCAGGACTGCAGTGGGTGTCATTGGGATGTCACAGATGTCACTGCAGAGATGTCTCCTGCAGAGCACTCAGGTTTATTCTCCAAGCACCCTTTCAGGCACTGGATCACTTGTCTGTGCACAGGCTGTGGCTGCTTCTCACTTTGGTTCTTTCCAAATGTACAGCAGCTCTTCTATGGTGATTGCAACCTCAGCAGTGCTACTTAGAATCACCAGCAACTATGATCTAATAATAAATATGTTTATTCTCTGTAAAATGCATTTTAAATAAATACCAATCTTTTGACTCTGAGCTCCTGGTAAAGTATCTTATATTAATGAAATTATAAATAGCAAGTGCCAGTTCTGTGCCAGTTCTGACAGCACAGAAAAGAACACATTGTGAAGCCAAACACCAGGTTTTTGTGCCCCAATTTTGTTGCTTGTTGACTGCTTGTGAAAAAAGATAATTTTTATTTCATTGTTCTTCAACTTAAATACAGCTGCCATTGAAGCCTTCGCTGTTATTTCATCACACAGCCAGGAGAGCACCTGCAGGGACACATCCTTGGTGGCAGATGTGGGGTGACCTGTTTCCACCTCTGCCTCTGGTGCCTGGGTATCAGATCCAGTAACATTTCTGTGTGTGCAGTTCTGAAAGGCCATCACAGCTCTTCTGTAAACTCTTCTGTTACCGAAGTTTACCTGGAAACAACACCAAAGGCCAGATGGCTTCAGCTTTCTGAGAAATTTTTGTCAACCAAGGAGTTGCTCTGCAGCTCCCAGTGCTCACCAGAGCGTTTGCAAAAGACCAAGTGAAATTTTGGTTGGAGCATCAAAGACATCTAAATACACTTACATCTTGTTCTCATATTTTGGTTCTGCTCTGACTTCCACAGAAACACAGGTCTAACACTTTTGCACAGAATTAAAATTGCTTATGCTTTTGTTGCACTTTTGAAGTGATTTAATTTTGTTTTGAAGCATTTTCTGGTGTATGCAGAGTTTACTGGCACTCCTGACCTTGGAGATGTGTGATATTTTACAGTGTGCAGCGGCATTTCTGTACCCAACCTGGCTCCAATAAATAGGTTAATTTCCACTAATTAAAGGCCAGGTTTCCAACATAACAAGGTGATACAGTAATTCTGTAACGATCTATAGATTCACAACTGGGGCAGACGACTGGGCAGTCCTTTGTCAACTGCAAATCCACAACTTCTACAAAATTTTTTTCATGTAAAATGTTAGAAGTGTTGGAAAAAAACAGATGTATAATTTCACATAACACCAAAACCCTGAATACATGGGACAAATAACAACTGACAGATTTATGATAAATTACATGAAATTTTAGATTATATTCTTTGCACATCCCAACTTGGTCTCTATCAAAGTATCTCCTGAAGTAAAGGTACCTTAAATGATAGAATGTACAATATAAAACATTAATGTCAGGACAGAGTTAATTTCAAACATTGGAATAAGAGTCAGGAATGTCCAACTGTAGGTGCCGGACAAAGAATTTATTTTGGTTTTCAAAATTAAACCATGGCTCATCTGGATTTGGATTTCACTTCATACAAACATCCACTGAGTATTTGGTGCTTTGATTCTTTAATATAACTCTTTAAAAGCCAGTGGAATTCCCCTTTTATTTGGCCTAAATGAATGTAATTTAATTGCTACTAAAATGACATATCAATCATTATTATACCTGTTTGTATAAATCAGACAAGAATAAGATCTTGTGACCTTAAAATAAACTGAAGAACCACATACCACATGATTAAAATAAGCAAGAGATACAAACCTGGCAATGACAAGAAAGCACACTGGATTTAAATGTTGTTCTTACAATTATCTTGGTTGTCCAAAGAACAGTGTACACAGGTTATGGTTAGTAGCTAAACTACAATTTAAATTCAATTTCCAGAGTCTGATTCCAAGTTATTCTTTATTCTGGTTTTTAAGTAAAGTGTCTGAAGTTACTTCTGCTCTGCGTTCTCCTTCTTGGGCAATCTTTCCAAAGGATATGACTCATTTCTCCATTATTTGTAAAGAGTATGGAAAAAAGTAAAATATTATTATTTTGTGGGCATTTGGAAATGGATGTTAAAAAAAAAAAAAGGTGGGATGTTGATCATTGTGAATCATTTCTTGGGAAGAAGGGAAGAACAAACACTGGCTGCTGCCTTACTGCTGTGGAAGCCAAGGACTTGGTGCTGACTCAAGCAGTAGATATTGATGGCTGCAGGACACAAAGGAGATCTTGCAGCAGGGTTAAAGGGAAAACCTTTCCCCCCTAAGTGATAAGGAGTTAGAGGGAGCTGCCTGTGTTGATTTCCTGGAGGCTCTTTTTTGCTTAAACAACCTCCTGCTCTGAACACCTTGGCTGGTTTGAATTGTATCATGCAAGCAGTTGCTGCAGCTCAGTGAGTCTCCTCCTGGGTTTCCAGGAATGCTGGCAAACCTTCAGGTGACAATGAAGAGCAAGACTGAACTCAGGGCACTGAGGGAGCCACCCCAGTAACTCCCAGAGCAATCACTGCTGGCTCTGAGCATCTTTCCCTGCCTGCTGCAAAACTGAAGCAATAGAAATCCCTTGTAACCCATCTGCATACTGATCAACTCATGGAAAAGCTCTGTTTTGATACCAAAACTGATTTTCCAAAGTGACTCTGGGTCACTGTGGCCATTGTGTACTTTATTTCTTTACTAGGAACTACTCACTTCCTTTTGTGTGTAACTGCACAAAATATCTGCAAAGCACACCCAACACAAACCCAATTTTATGAGTATTTTATGAGTATAGGTTCTCATGGAGAAACAATTATAAAATATTGTACTGTCATTCCAATTTCCAATGAATATTTTTAAATTATAGACTTATTAGTGATAATAAAAATTTTTAAAAAATTTTAAAAGTTAAAAATTTTTATTCACTGTTATTTCTAAGTTACAAGCAGAAGCTCTGAAGCAGAGTTAGCAGCCTGGATGTCATAGATTCAATGAAGTAAAATGAAAATATTCACACTTGACCAAAATGATTGTGGATTTTTACATAATGACAGAAATTCTCAACAGTCCAATCCAGGATATTTCCTTAGGAATGCAGATGCATCTTTGTGCCTCTTTATTTCATAATGTCACTCAGAGGGCTCACATGGTCACTTCATGCTACAGACAGATCCTTTGCAGCTTTGGATTTGATAATCATGTTCAAGTGCCAGGGCTGGAACACCTGATCTCCAGCCAATAAATCCCTGGGTCGTTTTCGGTACTGGAGGAGATGGAAGCACCTAAAATCAAAGTAACATGCAAAGCTGAATGATGAAAAGGTTTTTGGTTGAAGTTTCTGTCACACAGATATTGTTTTTTGTGCTGTAGTGTTCTAAAACCAACAGTCATTGTTTAGTAGTGTATGTTGGAATTATTTTTTTTCCAAGTTGGGTTCAATACTAAGGGCTTTGATTGCTTAACATTATTAGAATTTTTATTATTATTATTACGTATGGAAAAAGCTCAAGCAGAAGATAATCATCATCATCTTTAAAACTAATTAACTTCTGTAAACAGGAGAAATAGTGTTTCCTCCTTGATGTAATATATTTGGTAACAATGCAGCTATGGAATAATAATTTTAAATCCAAATGCCAAAGATGTTACTGACCAAGATGGCTTTTATATCAAGAACTACTTATTCATTCTACCTTCCTTCTACTTTAAAAGATGGGTTACCAAGTTAATCTGCAACTAATGTAGCCAAAAAGGAAACAAAACAAAAGCCAACAGACTCTGTTCAGTGACTGCTGTGCTTACTTTGGCTGAATCATCTCAATTGGGCACGTTCTATCATTTCAGCATCTGGGGACTTAGCAGAGAAATACACAGCAAGAGAACAATGTTTCAGTTCTCTTGCCAGAGTTGCTTCACTTTGTTCTTTGGCCAAGATTAGAAAATGTTTATGATATTTAGGTGGAGCAGTTCCTCAGAAAAGATAATTTTTATGGCCAAAAGTGCCACCCACTGAGCAGGATAATGAAGGAAATCATGTCCCACTTTCGGTCTGGGGGAGGGGACTGTGCAGGAGCTTTTATTAGTCCAACCTAGAGAGAACAGATTTGACTGTTACCACAAGGTAAATGTGCAGAAAGGCAGCTCTGAAAAGGATGTATGAAACTTCACTCTGAATATGTAAAGGGTGACCTAAATCACAGCCAAGCCTTCTCTTCCTCCCTGCTCTGAGGTGAAATGGAAACTCTGTTCCAACGTGCACCAGGCGCTGATAACTGCAGGATTTGTTAATGCACCCTCACGGGGCTGGGACTCCACTGAAACTGCAGCTGGGCTGAGACTGGAGCCTTGGGACAAAACTGAAGAACAAGTAGCAGTGATGGCAGAAATGGTGCCATTTCATTGCTTTCCCACACTCAGCACTAGCTCTTAATTTTTATTTGAATTTAATCTCAGTAAAAGCTTTTACTACTTCCATACCTTATCTCCCCACCCTTGGAATCCTTTGAAAGAAAGCTAGTTCAGCAAGTAAGAACTTCCAATCTCCTTTATTTCCCTAATCTTCTCTAAGTGGACTAACCTTCCTTTTCATTAGCATATTCTGCTTCCCCTTTTGTAAGTTCCTCTCCCAATGTCACTGCTTTAGCTGCCTGTGGACTCACCCTGTTCATTGGTGATCCTGGCACACTGTATTTATAAATTAAACCACCAGGTCACATTCTACTCTCCAGCTGTTTGACAGCTTTAAGACTCTGAATATACATATAAATCACAGAAAACAAAATAATTATGACTTGGCTTATTAGAACTGGCTTCTTATTAATTTGTGGTACAGAAGAGGACAGTGGTATTGCCTCTGACAAAAAGCAGACTCTTAAATAAAGGTAGAAAAATTGCAACCATACCCAAAGGGCAATTCCTTGTCTTAAACAAATGCTTTTAAAGCATAGTCTGGCTTGCAAATGCAGTTTACTTTGACCTTTAGTTAAAGACCCCCCTCTATAAGAACACTGGTTTTCAGAGCTTGTGTGGTTTCTTAAAACAGATGTTGCTGTATTGCAATTTTAAAATCTAATTTTCTAACCTTAATGTATTTTTCCACAGGTGTCACAGGTCGAACCTGCAGGTGATCTGGAAGCTGTAGCTTGGGCTTTGCAGCTTCTTTCTTTTCATCTCCAAGCAGCTAAAAACAAAACATATTTAAAAACTGCAGCCTTTATTTTTGGAAATACACTATAATATGTGAAATCCACACCATTCCCCTCATTGTTGCATATGAAATTCCTGTTCTTTCCAGCTCAAGCAGGATTACTTATTTCAGTGCTTTGGAAATTACTGGACTTTTTTTTGTTTCAGAACACACACAAACTACATTTATAAATATGTAAGGGCTGCATCAATCCTGTTCTTTAGCAATGAAATGCTGTGATTCCAAATGTAACATCATGTGCTACTGTATTCTAGTATCTAAACATCACTGAGAAGAGACATCACTCCAAATATTTTCATTTGTTGTAGATTCCCCCACTGACAATTTAATTAGCTGGAACCTTTTCCCCTAGATTTTTAAAATACCATATGGAGAGACAAAGGGGAAATATTTTCCTGTCAGTGTGCATCTAGTACTTGTTAGCACTATTAGGAGTCATGCTTCTCAAGAGAAATATATCAGAATATGCACAGCATATAAATTACCACTTGATGTATTTTATTCAAAAGAAAAACTGAATATTTGAACCATTTCAAAAGTAGTGCAGTTGCTACCTTGGATGCCAGCATAGTAAAGCATACCCAGTACACTTCTTCTGTGCTCTCACGATTTTGTGTCCAGATAAATTTGTGCCCAAGTAGATTTCATGTGTTGCTTATCTTATAAGCCATATTACATGCCATTCAATTTTACCTCTTCAAGAGGCGTTTTCAAAAATCCCCATTTCTCAGCCCATCTTTTTGCAGCATCTCTTTCGTTTTCAATACGATTTTTCCTGCAACCAACACAAAATATTTAAGATTACTTTGGAAACTTGAATAAAAAAAATCCACAACACACCAAGCCAACTACTGATGTCACAAAGCACAGCACTTTAGCTGGAATCTTTAAACTTCCATCTCAAAGCAGCGCGTTCATATACAAATTATCATTGTCTTGACTCAGAGCTAATGGGAAAATACCTTCAGAGGTTGGAAACACTGCATGTGAAGCAGTGAACACCGCACGTGAACACTGCACTGCCTTTAAATTATGTTAAGAAGCAGAGGAGGTTGAAAAATAAGCGCCAATGATGCTTTCAATATACTTTCTCATTTACTGCATTGACTGACGAGATGCCCCGACCCCACAGCCGGCGGGGCAGGAGGGCTGCACTGGAGCCAGCCCTAAATCCCTTTTTGATTTTGACTTTGACTCCAAGGCACGCTTCACCCAGCGCACAGCTCTTTAAACACACGAGAACTCTCCCAGCGCGGAGCTGCGGGCCGGGAGGGCAAGGTGGACGGCAGCAGCAGCAGAGCAGCGGTACTGCCGGGGCCGGGCGGGCTGTTACCAGTTGTTGTCCTTCGCTATGAAGTTGGTGGGCTCCATCGGGGCCGCGCCGCCTCAGCCCCGCCTCAGGGACCCGCGATCCGCCGCGGCCCCTCGGGCGTTGCGGGGCAACGGCGGCGGCAGGGGCGGGAACTCGTGTGGGCGGGCACAAGATGGCGGGAGGGGCGGGAACGTCTTCAATGGAATGTTGGGAAGTGCCCTCACACTCCCCGAGGGGAAGGATCCCCTTCTCTCGTCCTTTGGGAGCTCTCCGGTGGCACCACAGCCATGTCTCAGGGGGAAAAAGCAAAATGATTCCCGCTCGCTGCTTTGTCGAGGCCCCTCAGGCGGGCACAAGATGGCGGCGGGGGGAGCCCCGGTGGGCGGGCACAAGGCGGACGGAAAGGGCGGGAACTCGTGTGGGCGGCACAAGATGGCGGAGGGGCGGGCCCCAGGTAATGAGGGGGCGTGCATATAATAAATTAATGTCGGGATGTGCTTATGTAGTGTTAGAGGGGCAGGATTGCCTTCTCTTGTCTTTTGGAAGCTCTTAGGTGGCACCACAGCCATTTCTCAGGGGAAAAACAAGCAAAAAATTCCCACTCCCAGCTTTCTTGAGGCCCCTCAGGAGGCTGGGAGCAGTGCTCGGTAATTTTTTTTTTGTATGCCTTTAAATGAAGGAAAACACATTTGGGTTAAGGTTGTGGAAAGCTTCTTTTTAACATGCTGTTCTGGGTCCTCTTGCTACACATCAAAATTGTTTTTTGGTAATTTCATGGGGAAACACCAGTCCTGTGATACAGTGTCTGTCTGGTCTCTTTTTCTGCTAAATGTCCTTTACAAGCTACATGCCTATGACAGAAATTCTGAGAAAGATCTCAGCATACTTTATGGTTTCTGTGTGAGAACCCAGAATATATACACAGCTTACAAATAGTTAATTGTGTCCCAATATATTAATTTTTTTGGTAATTTTATTTTCTTGCATTTGCTGGATAAAGTATTTCAACAATGAGTGGAGCCAGCTGGCTCTTTGCCCTCATGGGTTTAAATGGTTCCTCGACCTCTTGTTGTCTGGAAATTGACTTGTGTAAACACCCTGAAAATAGGTAATGGGACTTTCACACTACTGGGCACTTATTATCCTTATTAGAAAATAAATGCAGACTGGTTTTGACTTCAGCTGAGTGGTTTAGAGGCAGTGTGTTTGAATGTTTAATTATTAGACTTCTTAAAAAAAATCTGAAGTACCTAAAGCATTTAAACATTTGAGTGCAAGAAGACTATATGCATTTCTTAGTTATTTTAGAAGTACTAAGAATGTCTGTTTGTATAAGACAAGAATAAAAATGCCTTCTGTAGTTCTAAAATAGCAATTAATACTGCTCTTCTGGGTCTCTGAAAATCATTAAAGTATCAACAAATGGAATATTTCACTTGCACGCCATTTCTTGATTCTCTAATTGATAATTAGGCTCGCAATTAAATCAGCTGGGTCTCCTATCACACCCATAAATGCTTACTCATTGTCCTACTTAATTAACTCCTGCTGCTTTGTCACATTTATCTCAGGAGTTTTCTTATTGCTTTGATGCTTTCCTCGAAAAAAGATAATTTGTTAACGAAACAATCAAATCTGTAGCTTACTGCGTCAGGGCTTAAAGTGCATTTGTCAAGAAGAAAGTGAAATAAATGGGCAGGAGATCCTTCTCCTTTTTAATGTCTTTATTAAAGAGATTCAGCTCAGGTGGGGAGAAATCGGCGGGTCGCGCTCACGCCGCCGCTGGCCCCAAGAGTGGCACGGAGGAGGAGGAGGGGGATGCAGCTCTGTCCGCTGGTCTGCAGGCAGAGCTGGGGACTGCGTCCTCACGGGAGAGTCGCAGATTCCTAATTTTGGGTCCAACATTTCGGGTGCCCTCCTTAGTGAACATCCTTTGAGGTCAGGGTGAGGAGCAAAAAGGATCCAAGCAGGCACTGGACTCTGTGCCCATCCTTAGACATCACCTAGGGTCCCCTAATTCTATATTGGCTCGTTGTTTTTAGGGGTTTTCCTAGAAAACGGGAAAATTTTGGAGCGGTGCATTCCTCATCTGCATACGTGGTCTCAGGCCACTCCTGTTCTCCTGGGCTGCGTGTCCAGGTGTAGCTCCAGGGAGGACAATGGCTAAATCACCAGCCATTGACGGGCAATTAAAGAAGAACTCTTAACAATGAAGCTAATTTAACAGCCACCTGTCCAACCGGTTTTAGCTCTGTAACCTTAAACAAAAATAGATAACTGTTTATTCATAACAGAAAGGAGAGGTGAAACCTCTTAGGGTGGCACTGTGGAAATAGAACTTTGTCGCGCTCAAGTTCAGCGTGTGAGCAGCAGGTCCCAAGCACTGCCGCGGTGCCTTGGCTCTGGCTGGGTGGCTGGCAGCTCTGTGGGGCAGCTGGCACTGCTCTGCCTGGGCTCTTGGGCTGGAAAAGGCAGCAAGAGCCCTCCACTGATGGCACATCACAGCCCGGAGGGAGGGGAATGAAGATGTCCCTGAGGAAAGCCCCCGTGGGGTGCACCAGGCCGTGCTCTCTGTGTTTCTCAAGTGCACCTCTCACCCAGAAGTGCCATCTTCATGTCTAAAATTCGAAGAGCAGCTTTGTTATTTTCTTTCAGCTGCACTGATCTGGTGTCTTCGCTCCACATCAGAACCTCTGCAAGTGATGCTCTCTGCTGAGGTGTTTGTAGATCCATTTGTAGATCCATTTATAGATCCATTTATAGATCCATGTGTATCTGTGCTTAGGCTTTTGCGTTAAAAATGTCTGCCAAAAATATTAGTTAGTACTGGCAGTTTTGTGTTTGCTGCTCCACGGTTTGCAATGTCAGGTGTGGAAGTCTAAAAGGGGAATATTTGAGCATAATTTCGGTGTCTTTTTGTAATGTTTTTACATAATATTTCAGATGTAGGCAGCCCGAGACTGCCGTGTTATGATTACTGTGATTTAAGTAATGCAGTCCCATTGACACAGACTGGTTTCATTTAAAAAAGCCCTGCTAAAGTCTATCACATCAAGAACATGTTAATTGGAGTTCCTGATTTCCATTTATGAACGTAATCCAACAGCCTGGTTAGAATCATTTTATGTTGTGGCAAAATTTAGAACTCTCATCTTATTGTGGCTATAATTATCAAGTGGCTTTTGAAACAGTGAGGGCATGTTTGTTTTCCCAATGATATGTTCCTTTTTTTTAATCCATAAAATGGCACTTACAGCTACAGCTTTATGCAGATTTCTGTGCTTGAAAAATTCAGTAATTCCTGGGATTTTATTTGGTTTTGAGCAGATTAATTTCTTTTTATTCAGACTAAAGATTTACATGAGAGACTGCTTTACAGTAAACCTGATGGATACACTTATACTTCTGTTGTACTGGGTGGAAGAAGTACACATGCCCTCCAAACAAAATTATTTGTTCTATGGACATGGAGACCTTTGTCACTTTCAAACGGGAGGAGGTGTTTGCATTAAAATCCCCGTGTCCCAGCATTGTCTCAGCACAGCTCCCCAGGTGTGGTTGCAGAGATCTTGCAGAATGCTGCCCTGGTGCAGTTTCAAAGATACAGCCACCACTTGTAGCCACTGCAGGAATTTCTTGTAAATGCCAATGTGCAACACTTAACAAAACTCTCCTGCTGGTATGAGAACTACCTAGGCACCATATGAATTAAAGATGAATGAGAAAGACACAATTTTAAATTTTGTTGCATTGTATAAACTGAAATCAAACTCTTTGTGGTCTTTGAAAGTATTTTTTTGTTTCAGTACAGCTCATGTTTGAAATCAGAAAGCGTCTCCTTTTTTCCTTTTGCCTGAAAGGCAGGGGGTCTGGGACATTTTAACAGCTTTCATGGCCTACTCTGCAAATATATTATTGCTGCACAATAGTTTCTTTGCATGAGAATTGCTTAAATGATTCAAAAAGGATTGGAAAATATATTTCAAGTTTTAATTTTATGCACAGAACGTTAATGAGCAGTGCCCCTTAGAGACTTGCTGTCAGTTTAACATATTCACAATAATCTCAACACAGATGTTATTCCATCGAAATCCTTTTAGAGGGAAGAAACCAGTAATTTTTCCTTAGAGAATGTCAGAAAACATGTTATTGTTGGAGATTACATTTTGATCCCAGAATGCTATGTAAAAAATCATTGCTAGGAAGAATAAGTAGCGCATTGTTTCTGAGGCAAAATGCATGTGAAACTTTCTTGAGCCTCCTGTAAATTTTAAAACAAGTGAATGTTCTGTTAGTCTCATGCAATTTTGCTTCCCTTGAGGGTGATTGCAGGCAGTGATGGGATATCAGCATCTAATTTTATTCTAATTTAAGAGTGGATTTGTTATAAGTTCAAATTTCTCTATTTGTAGCCATCACATGATGAAGTTATTGTCTCTTTTGGATACATTTTCCTCTGCATTCTCTGAGCATATAAATTAAAATACTTGCTAGAAAGAAAGTACATACTTGGAATAACAGGTTTTTTTGTTGGAAAACGGTTTCAGTACCCTTTCTGTTTTGTGTTCTGTGATATGCCTGTGTTTTCTTTCTTCTCTCTGGTGCACTCATGTTGTACTCTGCTTGCTTGGTCTTGCCTGAGAACAGCTCTGAAATAATGCTGGTACTACAAAAATGAGAAGATTGTAAATATTATGTTGCTCAATATTGGAGCAAAACATTTCTGTTCCACTGAATCTGAACTGAATCTGATCTCCAGTGGAGAAGCTGTAGCCAGTTCCCTGGAGAGACCCCAGCCAGATGGGAGTGGTGCGTAGGTAATGTGAAAGGGGACATTTGGGAAAGTGTTGGATGACTCAAAGCAATGGTTCTGCAATGTTCCCAGGTTCTAAGAACACTTCTAGGACTGCATAAGTAAAAGAAGCATCGTTGGGAGTGGAGTACAGAGTGCACCATCAGCTCTGTGCAGAGAGAGCTGGTTGGAGTAAGTCCCATCAGGTTTTGCAGAACTTGTTTGGAAGGAGGAGGAGGGTGAAACATGAGGGTGCAGTCCACCCGTGACCAAAACCAGGAGAATTTCCAGTCAAAGAAATGTTTGTTTCCAGTTCCAGTCAAATGTTTCAACCTCTTCTTGGGAAAGAAGCAGCTCCTACAGCCCTTAGTGGGTACTTGACAGAAGGAAAGGTTGCAGTTGCATAACACAAAGTGGGATCTCACTTTCCAGTCTGTTTTATGAGCCCTGCTGCACAGAATGGCAGGGATGATGACCTGGTAAAATTTCAGGGTGCTGCACTGGAATATCCTTTATGAAAATGTATTTATTTTGCAAAGGTAGATATCTTGACCCCCAATAGCTTCTAATGTTTGTACTCTGCCATTAAGAACAGTCCAGAGAAAATCTCTGTTTAGATGATGGTAGAAAATAGCTGCAAAACTGTAAACAAACACAAAAAGGACAAAATTTCCAAACATTTGCTTTAAATAGGATACATTTTACTTAAAGTAACAAGCCTGGAGAATGAAATTCCATTCTGTTGTAGAATACAAAGAGAAAGAAATGCATTCAGCAGCAATCTGTTGTTTTAATAGCAGCTATGGGAAGTCTTGGGGTTTAAATTGTTCACACTGTCATACTCGTGTCTAGGTTCATCTTATTTTATACTTAGTTGCACTCAAAATGCTCAGTTTTTGATGTATGCACTATAGGTAATGTTGCCATAGTGAAAATGGTTGTACAGTGCTGTAGTAGGGAACAGCGTAAATCTGTTTTCCCAGTATCAGTGGTATTGATATTGGGAAAATATAGGCTGTTAGTATTACATTTAGATTAGGATTTTGTTGCTTTTCTTTATCCTGAAGGTAGAAAATATTTTTTTGGAAAAGAGGAGAAGATTTGGAAAAAAGGTTTATTGTTATTCATTTCTTCTTTCAAGGTTTGGTAGTTTTTGTTTTTTTTGATCAGATTTTCTGCTCCTTATATAATCTGTGCCGTTAAAACTAACCTGAAAGATTCATTGCTGTAAGGAAAATCAGTGTTTAAATAGGTGATGTAACATGATATATGCAATAAATGGTAAATGATTAAGCACCCTAATGTATCTATAGACCTTGGTTTAATAGTGCTTTGACTAACCTGGTTTATGACATATAATTTGACACATACACATCCCAATTCAATCAAAACCTCTTTCAGTGGCATCTTAAATAGTACCCACTCATGCAGACTTTCACATTAAAGTAATTATGGGGGAGGGGGGAGTGATAAGAACAGAAAGAAAGTTTACTCTTCCTCTTTATAGTGAAAACAAATGTGTTTTTCTCCAGAATCTGCCAAGCCTGTGTTTTAATGATTTAACAGATGGAGTTGGCACATGTGAACCTGGAAGATGCATCTGTCTGATTTTTCCAGTCTGAGGATTTTTTAACTGCATTAATGGCACAGACAATGGTAAAATATCACCTCCCCAGGCTGCTTTGCTCTCCTAACACATAATGTCTTTTAAGGAAAAAAAAAAAAAAAGTGATAGGAGACTGGGGTGAGCAAAAGGCCAGAGAAATGAGGATTTGAAAAGTTTCATATTTTCTGTCTTTACTGCATTAAGCTTTTAAGCCTTTCACTTTGAATTTCATGTGTATATGGTGTGGAAACAGAAATTCTACCCAGGCAACATTATGTGTGATCTCAGGGTTTTATTAATTAATGGCTTTAAATAAACACCATTTAAATAAGGAGACCAATAGCCACCAGTGCTTTGTCTTGTGTAATTGAAATTGTGTTGCTTTTCCAATTTGATAATTTTAGTTTTTTGGGGGTTAGTTCTTGCAAAGGTTCTGCTCACATATAACTTTAGATTTAGCAATCTCATTTAGTCACTTGTACTGTTCATTCAAGCAGGCAATGCAGATGCTTAACTGTTTGGAAGGAAGGCTTTAATTTGAATTTCTTTTGGACTGGAATCCTTAGCACTCACCTGGATTTCCTGCTGAAACCAATGGAACACCTTTCTCTGCTAAAATCCTGAAGTCTCTTGGTTATTTGCACTGAGCTCTGGGATGACACTGCAGAGGCAGGACCAGATGACCCAGCGTGTTCCTTTCTACCCCGACCCATTCAGTGAGTCTGAAATGCCTCACCAGCTCACAGGAGTGAACTCAATGGTGTCTGTGTGAGAAAGTCTCCCTTCTGAGGAAAGCCTTGTCCAGTGCCCCTGTGAGCTGCCCAGCTGCTGGCACTAACACTAGGGATAAGTGCTCTTGCTTGTGGCAGGGTCCCTCATTCTATTTGTCAACAAAAGTGTTGTGATAAAATGAAATTATCTGCTCTGGCCTGTGAACTGTCCAGGACTTGCTTGAACAGCGCCATGCTTCGTGGTTCTCTTCAGTTTTACTGCTCCTGAGAAGAAAGATTTCAAGGGGGACACATTTCACTGTTAATGAAATTAGCGCAGTTTTCAGTCTGCTACTGAAAAAAACTGGGACACATTTCACTGTTAATGAAATTAGCGCAGTTTTCAGTCTGTTATTGAAAAAATAAAATGACAGTGAAAAGGGCAGAAAAATTTTGTAAATGCTCCAGAGTTTCACTTTTGTTTTTTGCTGGAGGAAAAGCTCTAGTGATAGAGCTGTACATCAGAAATGATTGCAGTGATGTGCTTCACTTATCTGTGTATCTGTCTTTGATTCCACACATCACATACTAGGATTTACTCACTGGTCAAATGAGGGATGGTATCTCTGTCCCTGAAATTTGCTTGGCCAATGTTATCACATTATGGGTTTTCAGAAAAATCTATTGTTGTGAAAGTCCACACAGATGCCCCACCTGCAATTCCTGGTGAAATGGGGAAGGAAGTGGAGGCTGTGGTTCTGCAGCTGTGTTTTCTTCTCTCTTTCATCTCCTTCCACCTCTGTTGTACTCCAGTTTTGGTGTCATGGACCTCTTTGAGACTCTTAAATTGTTGAAACACATTACATAAACTTACTATTTGAGGCTGCTTCTCCATTTCCTGGCATTTTGTATAGATTACCTTGCTTGTTTTATGTGTGTAATAATGAGACACTTGCTCTGGGCTATCAATCATCATAGGATTCACAACCTCTTTCACTTGATGACAGTTTAGGCTGCCAGCTTCAAATAAATTCATAGCTTCAGATTGTAGTTAGGTGGGCTCAACACTTCTTCTGCTGCCTGTCATCCAAGTGCATGAATAGGAGGGTTTTAAAATGCCATCATGAAGTTCTAGAAAAAGACTTGAGCCAGTGCAGAATCAGACACATTTATTTCAATAGTCTTATCCCTGATTCATGTGAGGTAGAGGCAGAATTTATCTCTTGATTTTTAGTGATTTAGAGAGAGTGCTAAGAAACTCCTGCATTCAGAAGCACTGAAGTCCCAGAAAGGAAGTGCCAATTTTCTGCAAGCCTGGGATACTGAAAATATCAATGCATTAACCATAGCAGATATTGCTGTTTATTTTCTTAATGCCCTTTTGTATTTTAACAAATGGCTGTAATAATTTTCTTCCTCGTTTTAAGGTTTGATTAATTGGTTCATTGTGTTCTTTCTTCAGAAGGAAATATGTTACTGATATCCCTTGGTATGAGTGACATATGGGTTCTAGCTGAAATGATAGAACGTCCTTTCATTTAGCAAAACAAAAATATGCTTGGCACTCTGTTCTTCTTTGCTACTCTTCCAGCCAAATTTAATTTCTGAGAGTGATGTGGCTTCTTTGTCATTGGCTATGGTGACAGAACTTCATCTGGGTGAGATTCTTCATGCTTGTGAGGTGAGGTCCATAGGGTGGCAGCAATAATGAGGGAGGTGCTGTTTTCTCTGTTTGCTTCTGCCAAAGTGCTTAATGTTGCAGCCCAAATCAGCCAACAAATAGAAAAGGATGGAAATACCTGAAAACATGAAAATGCCTTACTCTGCATGAGTTCTTTACTTCTTTTCAAGTTTTCTGGTGGCTATTATTCTTTTAAAAAAAATCTGCATTTTATTTTAAGATAATCTTTGAGAAAACTATAAGATGAAGTCTGTGTTAAGGGAAATTGCCTTGAAATGGAGCAATGGAAATGACTTGCCTTCTTCAGGATTCAAGCCAGTTAAGAGATGGGATGATTCCAGAGTTTTTTTCTGCATGCTTTGCTGTGTGTGAGAATACATCCACTCTGAGCCTTCATTTCAAGCCCAAACCTTCTCTGAACACACTGAACCCTGTTATGAATGAACATGGTGCTGTTTGTGTCCTACTGACTGTTTCTTCCTGTGTGCTTGTCACAGCACTGCTAATTATGGGTGATTATTTTAGGAATCTTTGGAATGTCATGTACATTTTGCCTCTCCAACAAATACCAAATTGCAAAGCTGTTGCCAGTTAAGGAATTTTTATTAGCTTTTAATTCCTCATTTTATTTTGGACACTGATAGGTAGGGTACTTTATTCATTCAACTGTAGCTTTTTACTGTGTAACTGAGATGAATTCCATCTTTCAGAGAAAAGAATTTCTCCATTACTGAAGGCTGTTCTTATATAAAAGCATTGAACACATCATGCAAGCTGAGTATAGATCAGATAAATTTAGTGTCTGGTCTAAGAAAGATGAAATTAAAAATTGCTTAGAACACAGGTGCTGCCTTTGAGCCTTAAGTTACCTGGTTTGGAATTTATACGCATGTCCTGGAGAAGGAGAGGCAGTGTTGCCAGTTTTAATAAACTTTTGGGAGATCACAATTTGGTATCAGAGCATGTGTGCATATGTCGGTTGTTGTTAGGAAACTGTTTGTACTCAAGCATGGATTTAGAATTTTTTTCTCAGTAATCTGTTGATTAATTTTTTTTTCCCAAGGAATAGAACAATTTGTGAGGAAAAAGAAAAGGTTAGTCAGTATGCACATGTAACTACCAGCTTCCATGATCTTATAAACCTCTTTTTTTTTTTTATTTTTTTATTTTTTCCACAAACCAATTAGAATGATGGCTTGACCAAGCCAAGTTTAAAGTGAATAAGTTTATGCCCCACATATAGTCTACAGTGACAGGATTTAAAAAAAATTAGTTACATCAGCTTTAAAGTAATCTGTGATTCAACAATTCAAATATAAAAAGTAATACAATTCCTAAAAGAAGAAAGATCAAGAAAAAAAGTGTTCTAGATAAATTTTCTTCCTGTTCCCAGTTTCAAATTCATGATAGAATTGGGCTTCATTTGGTGTCTAAAACTGCAGTTCTTCTCTGTAACCTGGGAAGGACATGTCCAGAGAGAAGAGTGCTCTGTTTGCCATCTAAGCTTACCTGGAAATAATGACTAATTTGTGTTTTGAGTGGAAGAGTTGTCTTGCACCTAGATTATGGGTCTGGATCCTATGGATCAACCTCAGGGAACCTGAGATCTCCTTGGAGCTTAGAATAATTGCTGTGTTATTCTGGTTAAATTATTTAAGGTTTCATTTCTGTTCTAGAGAGAGGGTGTAGCAATATTTCCTTACTTCTGTCATTTACCTGGTACCTTCTTAGGTATTCAGGAGGGGAATTCTGTGTTGATCTCTGTTTTGTAAAATCTAAGACTTGAGGAATTGTGAGGGGACAGAGGGCACATTTGGGTGTTTATGTATGATCATAATAATCAATAACAAAATAAATTAGGCCTTCAATTTCCCAGCCCTCACAATGTTGGCAGTTCCCTATTCCAGCAGCCAGGTAAGCTCAGCTGCTCACTCTGGTTCTAAGATTAATTATTTATAGTTTTGCTGTCCAATTTGGCAGAGTGAACCAGGTGATTTGGAAAACACTTGTGATTTTTTTGTGATAAGAAATGAGCTTTTCTTTTAAATAGCATGGTAGTTATAGTAATAAACTGTTGTTGGGAATAACTTTGACAATTAACACCAATGCAAGATAAACTTAGTTTTGCATCAATATTTGTAAAAAATATATCAAAGCACCGGTACTGTAACTGGAAATGCCCTAAGGCAGCTCAGACATGGTGCCAAGTGGAAGATAAGAGTGTCAGACTGACCCAGTCCGTGAAGTCTTTCCTGAGTTGTTTGATTGAGATTTCTCTTTCACTGTGATCATGCAGCAAAAGAAGAGAGTCAGGCTATAGAAGCTTTTAGTACTAAAGTGCAACTGATGTAAGAGAAATGAACAACTCTTCCATCATGACACTGCTGGTTGCCATCTCCGTGGTGGTAAACACTGAGAGAAGACAAACACTCTCTGCAGCACAAAGTGTGACTGAATGCCTTTAAGGACTAGAAAGTGCTAAATGACCTTTCATCACTTTAATCACTTGACTGGGTAGGAAATTTTTTAATGAAGATCATAGGGCTGGAAAAATATCATAGATGACTGGGAAAGTGGCATGTTCTGCTCCTCCTGATTTGGGGTTTTTCCAAAAATTGTCTCTGCAACCAGTATCTTTTCCCTTGGAAGAAAATACTTCAGCACAGTAATAGTAACAGAATCTTAATGTTCTATGTGGTATCAGATGGTGAAGAGTGGTGGTTTTTTAAAGCAGTGGTTCGTGTAAAAAATCAGAATTTAAAGACTTTCTCTGTGGCAGTTGTTTTTGTAATTTTGTTTGAATGCCTTTAATCCTGTTCCCACTGTGTAAAATAAATCACTGGCATAATTACTGGTGTTCCTAAAGGCTGGTTGTGGCCTTTAGAAACTGGGCCAGAGAAAACAAAGTCAGTTTGACTGTACATTGCTTTTTGAAATGTAGTTGTTTTTGTATTTTTTGTGAAGCAGTCAGGAACTGCAGTCCAGTTACATCTAGACCCTACACACAGGTTGCTTTTCCCTATAATGACAATAAGAAGCCTCTTGGGTGACTTTCTGTGGGCATAAATCAAGTTACTTTCTTGTCCTTGTTTGAAACAGGGAAACTGAGTAGAGGGGGAAAAGCCAAGCAGCTCAGTTAAGAGATTAAGCTTTCATAAGAGGCTGGGATGAAGCCATATAATAAATTTTAGGCTGATGACCTTTCAAAGAGAGAGACGTTGGAGGAAGGTTTATTCAGCTGAAACGTGATTGGTTTTCAGTTCTTTTTTTAAATAGAAGAGCAGAGTTGTCCAGTGTTGTCAAGAAGATGGTAATCAAGGGCAAGATATAAATCACAAGTTAAGTATTCAAGATAACAGATCTGAGGTAAGATGGCATTCAGTTTTCAGAGATGGCTGATCTCTTTTTTTGTGCAGCTGGAAGTACTGGGGGTTGTAGTGCTGGGAGCAGGTTGGTTGCACAGCCTTCCAGCTCTGCTTCCCCTGGGCACATGGCATGGGACCATGCTGCTAATTCCTGTGATTGTCTCCAGGTCTATACACTCTCCTTTTGGTCTGCTGTTTTCTGCTGTTCCAGGGACTCAGTTTACATTTACACTGGCTCATTACACAAGACTACCTTTAATATACATTAAGACTCCTTACACTGTAATTTGAGAGATGCTTTGTTGTTCCTTTCCTAACTGATGCAATGAGAGCTGTCTGCAGAGACATCAGTATTAAACATTAGAAGAGAGTTTTTAAAGTAGAGGAGGCATCTGACGAGCCATGTGAGAGTGTTGCAGGGAAAGAGATCTATGCTGGCGTTAATAAATGAAAACAGCCCACCTTGTTTGAACAGAGGGACAAATGAAGCATTTGTATCCTTGGTGATTTGGATGCTGGCAGAGAAGTTTTGTCACTCCTTTGACTTCAGACACTGTCTTACAGTTTTCTCTCAGAATATGTACCAAAGAAAAAGGAAGGCAAGGTCTGTTTTTTATTTCTGTACGTGTTCAGCAGGAAGACAGTGATTCGTATTCAGACACATCCCGTTGTTACATTGCACTGTGTAATACCATGAAGTGTGATAGGTCTTAAAGGATGAAAAAGTCTCTGTGGGACAGTCACTCTAGGGGAATTCACTTACCAGTTTGTATCATGGCTTTCCAAGTCGAATCAGAGCTGCAGAAATCCCAACATCTGTGGTGTGTGCTCTTACTTTTTAAAAATCAAATATAAACACGAGCAGTAGGAGTCCTGTTCCTGAGCTGTAGTGTATGAGCTTTGTCATAGTGTCGTTAATATTTGGTGTTTCTCAGCACGTGCTGACTGTTGCTCTGTGACTTTTGGCATTTGGGCTTTGCAGGGGCTCGTGCAAATGTTGCCTTCAGTTCCTGTATTATGTAAATTCATTCCTTTTGTATCAATTCCCACCCCCAAATTTTGCTATCATTTGTAGCTTCTGGTGGACCCAGGCTCAGAGTAAAGTGCAAGTGGAGAAGTGAAGTTTTCATCTGATTCTGCACGAAAGGCTTGTGTGCATGAATTTCAGACTCAGCACAAACCCATAAGGCCTTGAAATTTGATTATGTCACATACCTGCACAAAGCTCTGCAGAATTTAGAAGTCTTTTTACTCTGGGTTTGTCACATGATTTGGAGCTTTAATTACACTCATGAAATTGCTGAGGTTATTATAATTCACTGTGTTTCGTTAGCTGCAGGTGAGGCAAGGGAAGGCTGCAGAAAGAGTTGTGGTAAGACTTTTACTTAATATGCTGAGATCTTCTACGTTTTTCCCATGACAGCTTGTCTGCCAGGTTACATTCCTGAGCCTCAAATATCATTGCAGCTAGACATCTCTTGAAACCTGACCCATTTATTCCATTCCTACTCATCACATTTTGGTGTGGAGGCTCAAATCTAACTTTTCTGCACAGGAAAAAGTTGGAGGAAAACACATTTTCACATTAGTTTTCCTTGAGGGGGGCAGAAAATCTGCTCTGCAAAGTGGAAATTTTCAGATGAAGCACAATTTGTTCAGATCTCAGGGTGCTGCAAATAATAAGCATGAGAAGAATGGAAAACAATGAGAACAAACTTCTCACTTTTATGAAATTTGCTTTGTGGTGATGGAGCAAATTAAATTTGCAAATTCAAATCAGGTCCTAAAACCATATTGAGTAAAATAAACAAATGTTGCTTTATTGAAACATTTTAACCTGGGCATCCTAAGCATCATGACTTCTGCATACATGGAAGACCATAAGAAAATCTCACTGTTTTGTTTAAGGTTTACAGATTCAGAAAGAGCTTAAATGAAATTTAGCCTGGAGTAGAATAGCCTGCAGAATGTGTCTGTGTGCACTTGAATGAGTGTGTAACTGCAGTGGAGGCTCCCTTTAGCCAGTCCTCTACATATGGGTGAATTTACCTGGGCTGTCTCATCCCAGAAGGCAGCAACAGCTGGTGGTGTTATGTCAGAAAATGGAAAATAACTTCAGAGGCTCAAAGTCACTCTCCAGCTTCAAAGCCAGATATGTAAGACAAGTGAGGGAATGGCAGATTGCAACAAATCAGTCTTTGATTAATCTCTCCTGGGCTGTTCAAACAAATTTGCAATCTTTACTAAATACAGGCTCGGTGTGCTTCATTGATGAGAACAGCATGTATCTTATTTTTATGCCCAGATCTCACTGCAGGCTAATGCCACCTGGCATCAGTGCTGTCTTGAAGCTTTTCTTCAGTTCATTCAAGACCTGATTTTGCAGCTGCTGATGCTTTTTTAGTGTCCCCTCCTCAACTGATTGTATAAACTTTCCTTATGAACTGCAGAAAGCAATGCTTCCAAAAGGAATAGGATGGCATTTCATGTGTGATGAGCCCTCAGCTGGCTCTTGGGAGGAGCTGAACTAAGAGGTTTCTCTTTGACCCCTCACATCTTCTTCTGTAGCTTCAAAACCAGCAGTGGTGAGAGATTGATTTTAAATGCCCCTGAGACTTCCCAGGGAGATGTTGAAGTAGTTCTGGAAAGAACTGTGCTTTGTTCCTGTGAGCCCTTTGCCCATCCTGGGCTGGGCTGGGTTCAGCAGGGCCACGCTTTTCTGTTATCCTGTGGAACAGCTGTACTAATGAAATAAGCTGCTGCTGGGGTTTGTTAACACTCTGCTCTTCCACATCTCACCTCAAGGCTGGACAAATAAAATGGCATTAGTAATGTTATCTGATGCAACTATCAGGTCCATGCCAAGTGGAATATCTCTTGAATTATCAGTTTGTGCAGCTGTGGTGCAGCTATTATGAAAGATCCCTAAGGATTTTCGTAGGCAGTGTGGAAAAGGATGGCTCTTAAATTTTGCATTCAGGCATAGTTCAACTGTCACTAAGAAATAAAGGTCACTATAGAAACTGGAGTGAAATGTGAAGGCTAAATTAAGAAGAGAGAGGTCCACAGGCAAGTAACAACACTGTTCTGACTATCTGATGAAGACAGACATAAGCATGTCTACATGCACACATTTGCTTTTCTGATCTGTGCAGTGTTTTTAAGTGGATCTTCAGTTCTCCTAGGAAACCATCATTAGGCTAATTGAAATGCTACCTTTAAAAGCAATAAATGTCATGATACATCTTAAAGGCTTCCAAAGAATCAAATGGCATTCATGCTAGGAAATAAGGTACAGTCTATATAAACATTTCAAGCACTGTGAGATAAACTATGAATGTTTCCAAAGCCAGTAGACTTTCCTTGTATTTTAAACTGAGTTTTTAAATGATTTTGCAGTGTTTTCCAGCAAGGTGAGGGTAGAAGTAGGACTCAGTCCCAGATAAATGATTTTTTTTCTAGGGAGTATTTAGCAATGGGAGTTTTTTTGTTCTCTTTAGAGAGGAAATGGCTCACAGAATTGTTCCTTACCACTATTAGTGTCGTGTCAATTGAGATAATGTTCATCTTCTCATTAAATAAGAACATGCAACTAAAAGTCTGTTGTGTCTTTATGGAGCTCCTTCTCTTGTTGAATGTTTTACTCATTCACACCAGGCAGCCAAATTCTCTAGTACATATGTGTGCTTTAGGATAAAAGATGCATATGTTAGAAAGAGACTTGGCCAGCAGTCAGGGAACTTTACTGAAAAGGCTGATTCTTTTTCCCTGTCAATAACTAAAAGATGGTTCTAACAATAGCCTGATATAACTTTGCTGTCATGGTGGTATTTGGGGAAGAACTTGGGGTTTGTAGGATATCGATGATTGTCCTGAACAATGTTAGAGGGGATTAAAACAGTCAGGGAACTTTACTGAAAAGGCTGATTCTTTTTCCCTGTCAATAAATAAAGGATAGTTCTAACAATAGCCTGATATAACTTTGCTGTCATGGTGGTATTTGGGGAAGAACTTGGGGTTTGTAGGCTATCGATGATTGTCCTTCTGAACAATGTTAGAGGGGAGTAAAGTAGAAAATGTTTTGTCATAGCACCTTTTTTCTTATCATGGGATGGGAATGGCATTGACCTTCCTTCACAAGACCAGCAGAAGTCCATTTGGCTTCCTCTGAGGGTAAAATGTGATAAAATTTTGTTGAAGAATGTATTTATTCTTAGAAAGTCCTAACTTTTCTTAATGGCTTGAACATCAGATGCGTGTTTTAATCAAATTTGGTCCAATTTTTTCCTACAGATGGTGCTATTTTCCCATAAAAAATCTTAAAAGTTTGAAAAATCAAATGGCTTCAATGCCAATTCATTTTTAGCCCGAAGGAAAAAGCCAGGATGTTGCAAGGACTGTTAGACTATGAGGCTGTGTTGCTCTGGTAGTGGATGGAAAGGAGATGGAAGCTCCCCAATTCCAAAACTGTCCCTCTTTATTTTGTCCAAGCAGCCTCTCAATCTGAGCTCTGAAGTGCTGTCACCTACTGGAATAGGCTCATACAGTGCTGGGATTTATTTCTGTGAAACCAGGTTTTGTTATTAAGTGCTCATGCATGCAAACAAGTGGAAAATATGGCTTCCAGAACTTTCTGGGTTTTTGGATTTCTGAATCTATTTCATCCCTCATTCTTTGTCATGACCCACTCTTTTATTGCTTTTGAAATATCCTATGGTCAAAACAAGGAGGTGACTGTTCATTCCACATCCCAGGAACTAAACAAGTCTGACTGTTCTCTTGAGGTACGAGTTTAATGTATTAAATGCAGTAGACAGAGACTGAACACTGACAGGAAT
This sequence comes from Onychostruthus taczanowskii, assembly GCF_017590055.1. Taxonomy (NCBI): domain Eukaryota; kingdom Metazoa; phylum Chordata; class Aves; order Passeriformes; family Passeridae; genus Onychostruthus; species Onychostruthus taczanowskii. The sequence continues at coordinate 3,147,668 of NW_024503346.1, read as the reverse complement.
CTTGTGCTTCTCAGTCCTTCTCACTCTCCTGTACAACCTCCCAGGACTTGGGTGATGGTCAGTCTCATAATCTGTTCTGAATGATGCATTCTCACTCTACCTTTTTCTGCTGACAGACCATTGATTCCATGTGCTCCTCTTAGAAAAATGTCTGCAGCTGTTTCTAACACATAACACGAAGTGAGCCAGCTTGTTTCGTGAGATGTGACTGCTGTATCAGGCAGGTATAAAATTATCTGTGAGGACACTCTTGTAATAACAGCCTGTTGCCCCATTTGTGCCACTCAGGACTTTTTCATTTCTGGCTTGTCTTGAGTATAAGTGGAGCTTGCAGTCTCCTGGATTGCCAGTCATACAAAGAGCTCTTATGTGGGGAAAAAAGGAATTTGATACCTGTATCAAAAAGTCCCCCCAAAAGCTTTTACATTTAAAGTCAATTCTAAAAAGGCACCAACAGCCCATATTGTGTTTGCTGTCACTTTCTGAAAATCCCATTCCTGGTGTGTGCTGTGAACAGGTCTTGCTGGTGCTGATTCAGGCTCAGTCTGAATCAGGAATTTGTCAGGACAAATTTCCGAGACAGAACCTGAAATGTCGACAGGGCAGTGCTGATACTGGGAGGAGTTGCCCTTCTCTGGAATCACACAGTGGGAGAGCAGAAAGCAAATCTCATTTCTCCTCATTTCAGACCAGTGAGGGTTTTGTTTTGCGTTTTTGTTGGGTTTTTTTTAAACTCAGTGTGTGTCACGGGCTGGCGAAGGCTGAATGTGTCCCTCTGTGGAGACAGTCGCTGCTGGAAACAGGCTGTCACCAGCAGAGTGTGTGACCAAAACAATACAGTTTTCTTTCTTTCCCATTTTTCTCCTTTCAGAACAACTCCTAGATGTTCTGTATACTGGCAGGCAGGAGGAAAAGACAGATGGTGTGACAGTGGGAGAACAGTCTATTTTAGCACTAATAAAAATGGGTCTGGAGATTCATATATGGCAAAAAATTATAAACTGGGCATAGCAGGGATAAAGCAAGATAAGCAGTGACCTTTCAGTGTTAGAGCTGCACTGGGTTTCTTTTTCTCTTTTTCATTTGAAATTTAGAGTTTTAAATTCTCCTACTGCAAAATATCTATTAAAATGATGCTAGTCCTGGTGTACAGTTTAACTCCCATTTCAAATATTATTGAGCAAAATATAGTTTGGTTACAGAGAGTAAAACATTCTCCTGTTCAAAAAGGTTTTTTTTTCCCACCTGCGCTGCATCAGTCCTAAAAGTGCTAGCTCTGTGCATTTTTTGTGTATCAAAACCAGGAATAAAAATGGATGTTACCCCCAATCTGTGAACTTTGAAGAGTTCCTGACAGTTCGCCTGTCCTGGTTTGTGCAGTTCTGATGGGTCAATAATAGCAGGGAAGGAGAGTGTCCACTGCAATTCCTGAAGGAATTCTCCCTGTGTAGCAACCTGCTGGACTTGAGAGTTTCCCCCTTTAGCATTAGTGCAGGTTTCACTCTGAAGAGATGAGGAAGACTCTTACATGGGCTCTTGTGGAAGGAAAATAATGGGATTTCTTGTTCAGTCAGTCATAAAGTCTCACCTCCTCTTTTGTATTGAGGTTCCTGTAGCCCTGGGGATTTTATATCAGTCTGCAGCCTTGGTAGCTGTAACTGCTGCAGGGGATAAAGGTTGTTAAAATGAAATTATGCTTCCTCTTGAGAGACCTTTTACAGGTCAGCATAGCAAGGCCTGTCTTAACTGTTTTCTTTGAAGGAATTCACTTTAAACTTTGCTGAAATTAGCACATCTGCCAGGAGGGAAGGGGATACATAGACAAGAGGAGATGGATTGCAAAGAAGTTGCAAAGAACTTCTGTTGCCTGATGCCAACAGTGTCTATTTTCTCATTGGTAGAAAGGAAAATATTTCCTCTCTTTTTAAATATAAACACAGCTAATTCCCTCTAGCTATCACTTGACATCCACAGATTTGACATCTGCAAACTGATTTAATTACTATTTGAGCTACCTTTCACAAGTGTATAGCACTTCCAACGTACAGCAGTGCCAAGCCTTTAGTTGATAAAATAAGTTGTTTCCAGAGTTTCTAAAGTTGTCTAATTAAGTCACCTTTTCTGTTTGCTACTGATTTAATTCTCAGACTAACACCTCCAAATGTCTGAGAAAAACCCCCCACTGTCACTTTTCTCATCAGTGTCATTACTTGAAAAGAAATGTCTGACTTTTATGGACAGCCCTGTCAGGGTCAGCAGAATGTGAGATGCTGACAGAATCAGTCTGGATATTCCTGGGAGGGTGCTCTCTGCCTGCAGAGATCCTGCAGCCAACGTTTGCTGCACTTTTAGAAGTTTGGTGCAGGGCTCTATTAACTGAGTTGGAAGAACAGCTGTGTGTTCTATACCACTGCTCCCAAACTGCCCTCAAGGATGGAAGAGGGGGATAAAAGAAACAGTGTGGAAGGAAGGAAGTAACAGAAGCCCAATTCAACTCTCATGGAAGTCTACAGGAATTTTTCCGACGACTTCATGGGAACTGAATTAAGTTGTTGGTGAGAAGCCATGTTCACAAAACTCCAGACCTCCTCTTCTCTTCTACATCTGCACTGGATCTGTTGAATTTATTAGGAATAAAAATCTAGTTTACAACATGTGGAAAATAGTGGGGGTGAAGGTTATGAGAAAACCCCAACTTATTGATGTGGGAGTGGAGACCTCTTGCAAAATGGACTGTTTCAAATGCACTAAAAACATGTTCCCCCCAGCACCCAAAGCCTTCCTGCATTCATAGTCCCTGACTTCATCAGTTTCACAGCATTACTTTTCAATCAGCAAACATCATAAACACAGGAAGGCAGATTTATGGCTGTTTATTAGCCAGCACCATTACTGTATTTACTGTAGTGTGAAAAAGGAAATCGGGGAAAAGTGCTATAAATCTCAGTGGCTGCAACCCAGATGCATTTATTTACTTACTGGATACTTCCCTAGTAGCTTAGCAGATGCCTGCTAGTTTACACTTATATTTTGAGCATATCAGCAGAATGCTCTAGAGGGATGGGTGTTAAAATCCTGCTGGGGTCTGTTGTGGGCACTGCTAGGAAGGAGCTACTGAAATGTGTTCAGTTTAAGCAGCTAAAATAGTTATTGAAGAAACACCAAGGTGTTAACCAATCACTGTGTGTTTAAAGGGAATATATTTATACATCTAGAAGTATATAAATATACCATCTTGCAATAACAACAGATAAACATCTGACTATTAAAATAATAGGAATAAAAGCAAAACTCCTGACTTGTTCACATGAAGATAATCTCTGTTCAAAGAGGAACCACAATCCTCAAATCTTATCTAAAGTCCTGGAGCTGTAATATCCCACCTGTGCTGTGCAGGGAGCTGGTATCAGATGGGGAGTTCTGTTTCCTGCAGGCCAGACCCAAAGGTTGTACTTTACCATTGAAGATATAATTGTAATTTATTCCAAGACAGTAAGTCATCTGCTCCTGGATGACCTATTTCCATCTGCACTCAAAAAAAAGTTATTTTGGATATGGCTGTTTTCTAATGTGAAAAAATGCACAAATACTTCCTTACAGAACACTTCTGCATTGTTCTCAGTAAACATGTCTTTAAAGTAAAGAACAGGAAATGTTGCATTGTCTAGGCCTGGTCTTTATACCTTTATTATCTAGCAAAATCTAATTAATGATTGGAAGTTAAATTGAATGTGTTTAGGCTTCAAGTGTCTGAAAGTTCTATTTAATTTATCAACTTTCCAATAAAAGCACAATTTATTTTATTCAGTCCAGATTTGTGGTCAGATGCAAAAGCTGTATCTAGATGTGTGGCTGAAGTCCAAATGTATTTTTCCTAAAGGGAAATCATTATTCCATTCAAAGCAGTTGAAATATCTTCATTGATGTTCAGTGAATCAGGAATTAAGTTCACCCCAAAACCTAGAGGGTTTTAATATTTACTATTTTTTCCTACTTACTATTGGCTCTTATTGTTAATGCTGTTTTTAAAATGAACAGTAAAATGCAAAGAGTATAAATTATAGATGAACAGTTTCAATGAGGCTGTTGATTGCAATGACTGAAATCTAATTAAGCAGTTTAAGATCTAAGTGATATTATTATTAAAGGATTATGTTAACAGAGCATTTGATCAGCCTCATAATTTGTTTTATGTGAATTATACTTAGGAGATAATGTGATTCCAAGTGACAAAAAGCTCAGTTCTGTTTCTTTCCTCTTTTTTAGAGAAAACTAATATGCTGTATTTAAATTGAAATAAATTGACAGAGAGGTCTCCTGGAAACAAAAGCACTATTTTGGCATCTTAACTTTAACTGACTTCATATAAATACTAATACTGACTACAGGGTTTGAGATGACATTGTGAAGTACTTTTAAAACAGGAACGGAAATGTCTGCACATGAATATATGCAAATACATGTATATTTTTGCACAGATATGCTAATTTGTTATGATGACAGACTTATTAGCAGTAGCGAGCAAAGTGGTTGTGCCACACTACCTCTTTGACTGTGAAATCTGTAAACATCCACTTTTTATTTAAAATAATTCAGTGCATTTTCTAAATCAATGGGAATCCATTGGGAAGATAATTATTATTTCATTTACCAGTACAGTTCATACAAATTTATGAACACATTGGATTGCTTCCTGTGTGATGCAGCTAAGTAGCAATCATGGGGACAGTGTGCTAGATAAATATATCCCTTATTTTTGGAAATTAGGCCTGTGCTTGGTGACTCTGGGAGTCAGCCTTGATGTGGTTGTAATTAATATTTGTGCTTTTCTCACTCTCTGAATTCCATCAGTCCCATCTCTGTCAGGTCCCAACAGAGCATCTCCTACAGAGCCCAGATTAGCCCACATCTGGACTACTCACACTTTACACTTTCTTGTTGCTTGTACACAGATGCTGTCTAGCAGAGGTGTCCCACATTTCATTGTAAACTTATTTCTGTGAGCATCCTTTCCACACCTCAGTGCCTACTCTCCTTGCCTTGGATGCTGAAGTGCTCCTTTGAAGTTTAACCCTGTTTGTGTCCACAGAATGTGGGTCTTGTCCCACCTGCCACAGACAGCTCAGACCATCTTGGTCAGCCCACAAAGAGAATAAGCAATTGGAGGAACTGAAAAAGACAAAACAGAGTCATTTTAGATGCAACTGAACACCAAGAATTAGCAAAATACTATATTTTTTTGTTGTATTCCTTTGATTTTTACTCTGTAGCTCTAAGTTTGTTCCTTGGTTACCATGAAAGGAAACCAGGCAGGATTCAGTCTTAAAATTTCAGTGTCATATAACTGTGGGTTTGTTTGAAACCAACTGTTATATTTCAGTGCACAGCCTGACGAGTACCCTGGGGAAATGGGCACAATTCCAGGGAGACAATCGTGTTCCCAGGTTAAATGTGTTGTGCTGTGCTTGCTGCTGCCTTGACCCTATTTTGGATGAAAGGACCATGTCACAGCATTGCCATTTCCCTGCCCACCCCTCGCTGCCTCTCTCCCATAGACTGCCAGGGATTGTTGAATCAGCTCCTGGAATACTCTTGATAAAAACAGCTCCAATTCTGCTGCTGCCTGTGCTCTCCTAGTTTTTGGACATCCAGTCATTTTGATTTAATTTAAATATTGTTTCAATGAGTTACTTGTAATAGATGGTCTCTCACATATATTAAGCATTCAAACCAAACAGGACGGGATGAGGAAACAAATCATGGGGACTGATATGGACTTGAACAGAAAAGGACTGAGGGTGACAAACACTGCAGGGGAAAGAGAAGGTCATGGAACTAAAGGAGACAAAGCAAGCGTGGCTGGGTGATTCACTCTTTGCTGGGCTATTGCTTTGTGTGTGGCAGGACTCACTGCAATAACCAAACCTTTATTCCTAACTCTGTCCCTTGAAATTTGTTGTGCCTTTTCTCATATGGCTCATTCTGTATCATTCCTTGAAGACAGTCACTAATGAGCCGAAGTGTACAGTATTGTTTTGAACCCATTCTTGGTTTTCTTTTCATGTCTGGAAGGATGGAAAATTAATTTTGCTCTTGGTCTGGTTCAAAATCTTCCTCCCACACTGTGGAGCCTGGATGTGGTGTTGGAAGATAGTGTGTTCTGGCTACAAGCATCAAAGTGAGATCCAAAGGGCAAGCAGCTTTAAATATTTAACTACTAATAATCTGGTTCATAAAACTGACTGGGTGTTTATGGATGACAGCATTGATACTTTATGCTATTGATCTAACAGATGCAGTTAATCCTGTATTTTTAGAATATAAAAATATGCAAAAGTAATTCTTGATAGATAAAAAGAAACAACTCAGCCAAGTGCTTTTAAATGTTGATGTGTCAGCAGCCTTGCTATCTCTCATTAGCATTTTTTTCTTTATAACTTAAATGTAATCAATACTTTTCTGAGGTTATGATCAAGTGGCATAAAACATTTTACAAATTCTGTTTGCATGTGATAGACTTTGTGTTCTATGATGGCTCTGATCTAATAGGGGATCCAGCAGCATTAGTAACTGCTGACCAGACTATGGCTTAAATGAAAGGTGAATGACCACCTCTGATGTTTCAAGTTTTAAGCATTAAGCTAAACATGCTTTTAAAGAGATTTAATTTTCATTGGTCTGTATTGAGTTCTTCCCAAAATCCAGCAACCACTGAGGTCTCAACTCAACCTTTTCATTGGGAATCACAAGAATCCCATAAGAATTTTCAGGCTTACTGCTTCCAAAACACCTTGAGATTATTAAGCTCAGGTACAATGGAAGAAGAATTGTTTTGTTAGTGTGTGAAGTGACATGTTGATAGATAGGTACCTCCTGAGTGGTGGTTTCAAATATTAAATGATGATTATCCAGAGCTCTGAGGCACTGATTCTTTGAAAGGGCTTTCAGTTTTGTGGGAGTAGAATGACAGGGGCTGATTTCAGCTGATTAATACTGAGCTACTAATCTGTACATTCTTTGTTCTTGACAAATTGTATAAATTAAGTTCTGGGGAGAAGGGACCGTCCTTAAATCTGAGGGCAGTAGAGAGGCTGGTCGAGAGGAACTTGCCCTAAGTGCTTCCTGCCTTTCCTTCCTTGAGCATCTCCCAGTTTCAGGGACACAATCCACCACTCTTCAGCACCCTGTGGGAGAGAACTGTTGTGAATGCACTGTGTATGGAAATTTAGGGAGAAATCCATGTCAGAAAAAGCACGGGGTGTAATTAGGCAGGGTAAGCAATGTGTAAGAAGGAGCCAGATTTACCTTTGTCTATTGCTTAGACAAACAACATTTGATGAACCCACCCATGAGAAAAGGAAGAATAATTAAATGTTTATACTTGCAGAGTCCCAGGGAAATACTGTATCTCTTTCTGTACCTCTTACTTCAGGTAATGTTATCTTGCTGGTCATGGGGAGAGTAGTAATTTGTACAGGAGAAAGAACAAGGCCCAGTATGAGTGTAGTACAGCTTGAACTTTAACTTTTGTTTTTGCAGAAGTATCAGTCACCTGTACAATCCCTCTCCATTTTTCTTCACTCTAAAGGTCAGATACCACTTCTTCATTATGTTCTCTGTCTTTTATGCAAGCAGCTTCTGCTTGAAAATTTTCATGTGTCACTCATACATCTGTAGGTTGAAACATCTCTCTGAGGCATCCATCATTCACTCACAGCTGACACCTGGTCATAAAGGTGACCTATTTTGTATTAAAAATCCATTTCCTTTCATTGTCACCACCAGGATATGTTCTACCTTTTTCCTTTCCTTGTCAGAAGTTTAGACTTAGGCGTTAGATTGAAGATTCTTTGAAGGTAAAAGGATGATTTTTTGATTCTTTGCATCACTGTATTCTGTCAATTTTATTTTAGTGCTGAGGAAAAATCCCCAAACAAACATTGCTTTCTGACAGAGAACACTAGAACACTGTCATACTGAAGGATCACACTTCGTATGCAGCCTTGGTAAAATTGTTTCCACAGTGCACAGTCTCATATGAATCTCATAAATTACAAGGTATCATAGTATGTTATTGGAGTTCCTTGTGGGATTTCAGTGCCTTGTGTCTTTTATATTACTTGGAATATGGTGCTGAATTGTGGAAAAAATTAAAAAATTAATTTTAAGATGAGAGATCTCCTGCATGTTACAGAAGTCTGTGTTATGCAAAAGCAAACAGTATGCATAACCTCCCATGTTCCTGACATCTCTTGGAATTGTTGAGCAAAACAGTCTGTGTTCACATTTTAGGAGACACAATAATTCTCCAAAAGTTGCAATCTGTCTTTGGAGAACCCACAGGTTTGTCACTGAATTTCATTATCAATCAAGGCATTTTTATGTGGAAAAAAAAGGTGCCTTAAAGAGAACTCTGTGTAAGAGGAGGAGGATAATCTTCAGGATAAAGATGCTGCTTCTGTTATGAAGTCCTCAGCACTTGATCAGATTTAGCTGTAGTGTGTATTGAATTAGAATTTATTTTTATTTTGGAGTTTTAAAATCCTTTTTTCTCCTCTACTTTCCACTGTTATTTCCTCTCAAAGTAGTAGAGAATAATATTTATTACTTATTCGTTACATAAGTGATGCAGAAAATCCGTTCATCATAATGTTTAATGTCATGGTTTTGCAGTCTGGTTTTTTCAGTTTTCAGTTTTGTTTGGTTTTTCAGTTTTCAAACTGAAACCGCCACATCTTCCTAATTTTGAGCTACCTAGTTTGTTTTTGCTTTATTCAAAATAGATAAACATGCAGAAGGTAATTTGGATACATCTTTGTCATGGTAAAATCTGTACTGATTTAATGTGGTTATCTGGCTTGTGATCAGTCTGGTCACTGGCATGTTTTTCCAAAGAAAAGTGGAAAGTGAGAAAGTCCTGTTGCTAGAAGAGAAAAAATCATGGAGGGAAATTCCAGGCTTTGGGAAACGCAGTTGCCATTGTTCACCTCTCCTCGTGTAACCCTGATCCAGTGTAGCACCATTACTCATCTGTGCACTGCCTTCGGGATTTGTTCCACCGCGTTCCACTGGACTTCCTGGGGGCTAATGGACCATTCACACTGCCTTACCACACCAGATACCTAAGCAGAAATACTTCTTTTATGCTTGGCAGTCTTTTTGCTGGAAAATCTGAATTAGGAGCTTGTAAAGTAACCTTCAGTATTGTTGTGAAGTATAAAAATTCCCATTACTCTCTGCCTTTCACAGCACTGACACACTCACTGCCATGTCAGTCATAAGGGATCATACTCTGCTCATGATTACTTTTAGCTCTGACCTTGAGGGGATCTTATGAATCACTTCAAGTTTCATGAATTAATCTTAAAATTACGAAACAATGATGACTGTGGCAAAGGACAGCACATTTATGAGACAAAATAAAAGAAGAAAAAGGCTGACAGTGCTGGAAGCAGCAAAGCAACCACAGAAGGGTTTTATCAGGAATCAGAATGTGAATTCTAGCAGTGAGGTGCTACCCCAGTCTGAAATAAGAGCTGTCAGCTGTCTGAACACAAAATTCTGATGAGTTTGTACTCTTGCCTAAGACATACTTTATACATGGGGCAGTTTGGAGAAACAAACACAGCTCTGGCCTTATGGGTGAAGATATCCTTTTTGGTGTAAGCCAACAGCATTCCACAGGGAGAGCAGCTTAATGGGACATAGGGATGAAAAGAAAAATTCATCTAATGGTAAACATAGCACGTCTTTGCCATTGCTAGCTCATGTATACTAGAGGATTTTACATTCACTGTGGGCTACAGCTCTTTCTTCTAAAGCTGAAACTACTGTTAATGTTTCTGAAAACTAAAATGTTACTGATCAATATGTTTTGCATTTCAGTGTTTTTCCAGCTATAAGAGATGTATAACTGCAATGGTTGGCTGAAAGTTTTTTTTTAAAGGTAGATTAAAACATGATCATTCTTTTAACATATTCATTGAAGAATTAGCACAACTGTAACAAAAAGTTATCATCAGTTCTAAATGTTTTCTACTGATGCTTTTTGGCCAACACTGATTTGGTTTTTAAGAAACCAAAGGAAGCAAGGAATAATTTCTCACTTGTTCTCCTGTTTGATGTTGCTTGGACTGTGTCTCCCTGCATTGCAGGGGAACTGAGCCTCTGGCAGACTCTTTTGTGTTCTGATTCTAGAGCATTATTGGAGATCTTATTATCTTAGGCTCTGCACATCACTTCAAAGACAGTAAATGTTAAGATGGTGTGCAATCATCTGTCATATCTATCATGTAGGCAATGGATTCACTCTACAAAGCCTTTTAAAATTCTGTAACAATCTTTGAGAACCTTATCTGAGTGCCTATGTGACATGAAGGCACCTTCAGACTCAAACTGGCTCGTACCTTGAAATGCTTCACCTTACTCCAGCCAAGCTCCCCCTGAGGTCAGAAGCAGGTGAGCTGTCAGTATGTGCCTCCGTGTTCTCATTATTGTTTCTAGGTGCATCAGTACCAGGTTTAAACACAGCAAACATCACAGTCTGAAAGTTTATAGAGCTATGAATGCAGATACTTGTGAAATCTGTGGATTTAAGGAGCTGCTTTCAGTGTTTGTTCAAATACAAACAGATGCTGACTGTATTTTTGATGTGGAGAAGCTTAGGGATTGTTGCTCTTCTAATTGTTCCATTCAAAATATTTATTTATACTGAAATAGTTGTAACTGGATTTCCATATTCTAGCAGTGTTTGTGATGAAATGTGATTTGTACTATTCTGTATCATCCCAGAACGAGACTGGGATATCTGACTGACTAAATAATGTGTGATAAATGTTATTACATAAACTGGGTTGTACTTGCAGTTTGGGGTATTCAGCTTCTGTGAACAGCTAACATGGGATTCTCCAGCGTGAGTTCCTTGTTTAAGTGAAGATCTGTCTCAGTCCTTCATTATTAGGATTTAAACAAACAATTTATGTAATTTCATTCAGTATCTTTTTCTCCTTCATTGTGTCTTATTCTTTCTTTTACCTACAGGAAAATCTCAGAAGTGTTTGGATTGAGAATTTGCTGTCTCAGCTGTCTTTGCCTTTCCTGGTGCTTTGTGCTCTGAATTGGGTCACACGCAGTTTTGCAGTGATACAATTGTCCTTTCTTGTGAGAACCATTCCTCCTCAACTTACTTCCTCTGCAACTTCAATCTGAACACTATGAAAGATGAACTTAAAAGTAAAGCAGGATTCCTTTATGTAGCTAGAATTTCAGGCTGGAACATTCATAGTACTTTTCCAGAAATCTGCAAAACTATTGCTTCAGGTTCCCTAGTTCTGAAGAATTTAAGCAGAAATTCAATCTTCAAACCCCAGATATGACTCAGCCATTGTGTAATTTTCTGGGGTAGTAGAGAAACTGATGTTAGATGATGCCCAACTTTAGTTACTGGACAAATACTGTTGCTGACTGAAGAGAAAAACTTCTGTTGTAGCAGTTAAAAGTTTGAAGTTTATTATAATGTAAGGGGACAGCATGTCAGATAAAACTAACAATTGATTATAATGCTAAGGCAGGAAATGTACCACTATATTGTCATGGCTGTGGCCATCCAGTCCAGTCCATACCTCTGGCAGTGGCCAGTCCCACATGAAAAAGTTGCAAGGATGCCCTACAGCAGACAATCCTGGAATTGTTATATGCTCAAAAGGGCCCATCTGTCCTAACCTCAGGCATGTAGAGGCTACCTTATACCCTCAAGCAGGAAATTTTTGTCTGTGCTTTTTCCCTCTGTAGAAAAATTTATGTACAAGCTTTTCAACTTGATCTCACTCCCTCGGTTTTTCTAAGGTATTGAAGAGGTGTGAACACCGTATGTGATCTGCAGAGAGTGTCAGTGGGAAATGAGAAATGGTAAAAACTACTGAAAACAGCAGTGTGTGTTTGAAGTTTGACTCCTGTCTTACTTGCTTATTGCAGAGAGCAGACTGGAGAACCAGATGATATGTGTCAGAAAAACTAAGACCCTCATCACTTTACAACAAGAAATATTGCCGATTTCCCTCTGAATGTTTAAGAAGCTATTGCAAAATATGTCCAACACTGGCTGCGCCTCTAAAAGTCTGGGCACTCTCCAGGAGCAGACTCAGCAGTGTCAGCATGGTAAGAGACAGGATTATCTCCAGGAAGTTTAGAAATGAGGAATCCTAGAAATCTCATGAGGTAAGCCAATCTCTAAGAACCTCAGATACACTGGCAAAAATGAAGACATTCAGACAAGTTGTGTAAGCTTTCAGTCAGTTGCTGAATTCTGATTATTCATTTCCAAACTTTTGGAGAGACACATAAACCTGTGCCTTTGGCTAAAGGTGTGACCACTGTCCTGTCTGTAAGACAAGAGGAAATAGCAGATACTCTGTGGGCAAAAAGGCATAAACACAAGACAGTCTCTAAAGCACGGCAGTGATCATGAGGGCTTTTACTCACACAGATCATCAGCTGTCTTAGAACTGCTAGACTCGGCTGGCTTTCCAGTTCTTCCTTGCAGCTGGTGGGAATTTGGACAGCTGAGGATCTAGACAGGGACTGGGGCAGAAAAGCTGTGCAGCCTTTTAGCATTGTGGGTTTGTTTTGCAGTGCAGCACTGCCTGGTGATCGTAGCCTGAGGTGCTCAGGGATGTGAATGGCCACATAACATCAAACACATGTGTTTGTGTGGCCTCTGGGTGGAAAGCATTCAACCCTCCTTTATTAGTTGTGTCTTAAAAAAGGTACCTTTTGAGGCATCTTTGAGTAAAGGATAATTTGATTCTCTTGCTCACCTTCAAAAAATTAACTTTAAATGAAGCCTTAGAAATGGAGAAAACTCCCTACCTTCTTGCTTATAGACAGGGACTGTTTTCTTGAGGGATCAGATGTCTAGAAGCTTTCACAACATGCACAAAACAACTTATGACAGAATAGCAAGCTGCCCTGTGCCATCACGGCAGCTGGCAGTGAGTCATTGCTTCTGGCCCTGTAATGCAGACCTTGCGTGTCTGGGAAATAATGCCCAGCCAAGTGTGATTGCAGCCTATTATTAAGGCTTTATTTGTGAAATTGGTATAGCTGAGGTCAAACATCTTTCTCTCTATTTTCACATAGTGCTTTTAGACAGCTTTCAATAATGATTCCATTATACCCCTACTAGGGAGATATTTTATCTTGTATACAAATTGCTGGTTAATTACCGAGTTGTTTTTCACATCTGATTTGGCTTTTGAGTAAGACAGTGTGACATGGAGCCAGAGGCAACAATGACTACAGAAAAAAAATGGTGTTTCAGCTTTAAATTTAAAGTGAGTGAAAGAATTTCTGAAAGAGATGAATGCAGCCCAAGAGTTACTGTAGGTAGTGAAATGCATTGTCTGGAAAGTGAAATTATTTAGAAACAGTGGTTTGCCTACAGGTCTCCAGGTGATGTGTTCTCTTGGCTTCCTTAAAATGTTTTAGATCCACCTTGTGTGATAAAGAGGTAGAAAATTATTTTGCTTGTAATGTCAACCAGTTCAGAATTGCTCTTTGATTTATGGGCCTTATAATATCTTGACATAATAAATGAGGAATCTCAGACCTGGGAGCTGACACTGAAAGGGGGAGGATGAGGTGGTGTCCTTTCTTTCAGAGTGGTTTCTTAAGGTCAAGGACAGAGACCTGGGTAGAGGGATATTTTAAAGTATCCTGGGATTACTGTCAGAGATACCTTATCTGTGCTGACTTTCTCCAGATGTTCTTATTTCTGTTGACTGCAGAAGGAATCTGCACAGTGGGTGCTGACGTTTAGATGGGACTAGTTAAGAGAAATTCCCTTACTCCCTGTCAAAAGACCACAGTACTTTGTGTAGCTGTATTTCAGTCACAGAGAAAATCCAATAAGCCAGTAAGAATATTAATGTGAGTAGAATCTCCAGGATTAAGTCCTGAATTTCTGTTGAGTCTGAATTCTTACTCTTACAAAAATGTTGATATGTGTTTTTCCTTAAAGATACTGGATAGTTGTAGCAAGGTACTGACAAACACTTTAGAAGAGCATGATATGATAGTAACCTTGTAAAGAAATATGAGCACTTACAACATCACCTGCCAGAGAAAACTTGGCAAGTCTTCTAATTTGGTCAGTGCATGTTGCTAAGGGGAATATTTATTTGAGATATTCATAGCTCAGCAGAAAGCACTCTTGGTCCCTCAGCTGTGCATTCTGGAAGGGAAATATTCAAATAAATAAAATAAACTCAGCATTTTGTATTTACAACAAAAGGAAAAAGGGACTCGGGAGTCTCTTACAGTGCTGGTAATTCTCAGATTTATTTTTTCACATCTCATTGCACAGGTAATAGTTTTTATAAATGTACCAAGATTACTTTTACATCACTAAAACTATTGTCTTCATCTGTTTTATACTGTTATGGATTATGAAAGAATCAAGTTCTCAGGATTTGCTAGGGGAATTTGGCACTGGTATCAATTCATGTAGCCCCATGATATCTGTGGAGAAAGGTTTGCCATTTTCTTGTGGAAATTAATGAAGGATACAATCTAAATTCTTATCTCTGCATAAAAAAACAAACAAACAAAAGAACCCAACAAAAAGAACCCCAAAGAAACTGCATAAAAATACAAACAAACAAAAAAAAAACCCAACAAAAAGAACCCCAAAGAAATGAACCAACCAGAAAAGAACAAATAAACAACAACCAAAAAATTAAATCCAGATGTCTAAGTTATACCTCTTATGCAGAGAGGGATGATTTGCCATAAACAGTGACCTTATGATGTCCTAAAACCCTTTACCAATTGTAATTAAATAAAAGGAATCTCAAACAAAGGGAAAAACCCTCCTAAAGTCTAAACCCCAGAACACAATGTTCAGGGAAAGGTATTTCCTTCCATACTAAATGTCTCAGTCACCAGCATTCTCAAGGATTCTTAAAGTTTTCAATATCTTTGCATCCACAGAATTATCTTGCACTAATGTAACAATATGTAAGTTGTTGTTCCAAAAATCCTGGGCCCAACTCCAGATTCATCATGTGAACTTGAAAAAGCCAACATGCTTTAGAGTTACAAAAATAATACTGGATTATTTATTTATATAGAACCCATAAATTTACAGGTTGTTTTACACTCCAGAAATAAATTCTAGTCCCTGGAAGGGTAGTGCCACAATGAATTCTGGCTGCTAGGTTTAAATTAAAAGAAGAAAAACTCTAATAAATTCTCAGAATTAAAAAATAAATTTAAAAAAATCTCATACCAATCTCTGATATCCTCTGTGTTTAAGTATTTCTGCAGTGAATTAATTTAATTTCTAGCCTAAATAAAAGGCAGTGAAGAATTGCCCCAATACCTCCTAAAAAAAGCATTAAGCTCACACCCTGGAAGCAGAGAACTGAACCATCTGTTGCTGGTTGTTGAATCCATGTCAAACTCGGCAGCATGTGAGAGTGACGTACAGTGCAGCGTACGGAACAGGGCATTTATTTTTGGTGACATCTGGATGCTTTTTATCTGCTACATAAACAAGGATTTTGGGACAACAAACTCTTAATCGTATGCATTTATGTCTACAAAACCACCATGGTGTTTGATCCTCTGCTTGCATATTTCTCTTCAAAAGCCCCACTCTGATGAGGGAGAAAGTTCTAAAAGGAAATGGAATTTTTTACTTCCTTGGTTCTTATTTCTCTTGCTAATTTTCTTAACGAGTTTGATAAGGTGGCCAGCCCCACCCATCTTTTCCTTGGCTGACTAATTCACTTTGGGCTCAGCAACTTCTCCCTGATATCTATGATCAGTGTTCCTGCTGCCTGACATGGAACATGTTTACACTTTATGGTTAAATCTCAAATATAAGAAAAAAAAACCCAAAAAACAAAAAAAGAAGCTGAATTGGATGAAATTTGGAGACTTGCTACTGCAGCATACCATGGTCACATTTAATCTTCTTACTTATGGTTGACACCTGCTAAAAATTTACTGTTCTGGAGGGATTGGTGGTAGTTCTGTGCTGACTTCATTGGTGTGACAGTGACAAAATTCCAGGGATTTCATTGGAGAAATCTGTAATAAGAGTTTCTCTTAGCTTTAATATTGTACTTTGAGGTGGCTGAGGGTTGTGTGCTTTTGTTCTTTCTTTTCACAGTGGCATAATTACTGGTCATAGTACATGTGAGAAATCAATGAAAGCACCTGCAGGCAAAGGAAGTGGTTTCCATACTCTGTATGGGAAATCTCAGAATAGCTCCTTTACTGTTATTCAGCTGTCACTTCACTTAGGTTTGAATTTACAGAAAAGTAAGAGACATCTGGTTCTTACTTTGAATTCTCCATGGGAAACACAATAGCAATAATTTCACTGAAAGAGGCTGTCTAGCAGTTAGTAATGATGGGACTATTTTGGGTTTACTTAACTGTACAGTGGGTGCTTTTCTTCTGCAGGTAGTGATGTCTCAGATTTTGGTGTACATTTCTTAATCTGTCCAGACTTAAGTCTTGATTGAAGAATTAATCAAAAAAGCTCCAAGTATTGTGGGGTTTTTTCCACTTTAGGTTGCTTATGGACCTCAGTTAAAGGCAGTACAGGTACAAGTCAAATGGGTTTTTTCATTCATAATCGTTAGGACTGATTCTAGTTGTGGTCTCATGTGATTCTGCTGAAACAAAAAAGGAATTTTCTTTGTGGAGGAGTGAGTTGAAACCAGTTCTTCAGTCTCAGTCTGATATTTATGCTGGAAACACAGTTCCTCCCCTCACAGGACTTTGGTTTTGCCTCAATAAAAAAATGAGTCAGGAGCCTTGGGAGCCTTGGGAGCTGGTCCAGTGGAATGACTGGGACTGACATTTGCCGGTCAGTCTGACCTTTACTGGTTCTTCATGTTATTGCCATTAAATGGTTGCTCACAAGGCTCTGAACAGGGCCAGTCTCAAACCCCTTTCTACTCTGAATCACTCTTTATTCTGTTATTGGAAATGTTCCCTCTTTGCTTCATTGATACCTGGTATTTTGTTCTCGTATGAAAATAATGGTGATAAAAATCATACAATTAAGGGCTGAAACATTGTGTCAGACAAATTAGATTTTGAATAGTTAACAGGAATAATTAGTACTTTTTTGTGGTGCTGTCCTGCGCAATTAAATACTGAGAGAATGATGGACTTTGGATGGCTGATCTGTGTTGTCTTATTCTGCATTCTCTGGGTAGCAGAAATCATAATGAAGAAATTATTCAAATTTCAAGACTTGTTTTAAATAGGTGTTGGCATCAATAATGAATTCTCTTGCTTGTGTGCTTACTGTTTGTATTTAGGAATTTGTGAACTTACATTGTGTGTTGTTTAGTTTTTTTTAGGCGTTAGATTTAAAATCCACAGGACTTCACATAGAGATGGCTCTTTGATCAAACTGTTCAGGTATATAAATCCTGGGAGTACATCACTACATTAAAACAGGTTTGGTTTAGAAGCTACATACTGTTAGTGCTTCTGCTAGAGAATATGTGGAGACCCTAAGGTCTGTTAATGACAATAAGAAGAAAAAGATAGCAAGGAGGGTTTAATATGTAGAAGATGTAGGCTTATTGTCACAGCAGACATGCCAGGGTCTGGCTCGTCATTCTTGGTCACTCATTTGAGGTGTTCCTGAGCAATGTGGTGATGTGTATGTGAACACTGAACATCATTTACATACCTTCTCTCTATTCAGTAGGAGGTCTCATATTGGCACTATTTTTTATTGAGCTTGTTAGAGCTAATGGTAATTCCTCCAGCAATGTGTAAAAATAAGCGAAATTATATTTCAGTATGGAGCCGACATCTCTGGATGCCAAAACAGTTATTGTTTTGTGTGAGAAATCTTAGTGTGCCAAAAATTCTTTCTCTTCTCTTTTCTTCTCTGTTATTAAAGCTCGTTGAAAGCTAAAAAAAGTAGAATGTCGTGTCAAGAAGAATGATTGTTAATCTTGGATTTAAAAACTTCAGCAGATCAGTGTCACGTTGCAAAAGGAAAAGCTATCTCTTCATCAAAATGATATCTGTTGTGAAGAACACTTTGCAGAGGAACTCCTGTAAATATATGGAATTGAATCTTACTCCTCAGAGCTGTCCCATAGTTTCCATTTCACATCCACTCATCCAAAGAAACCCACAGGCAGAACAAAATGCTGGGATGCCCAGTGGTAGGTACCATGCAGGAAGCAGCTTTGTCTCCCAGCATTTGCAACCTCAAAAACAAGGAGAAAAACAGGCTGGGAAGAGAGAACTGTGTGTTTCACCACCAAAAATAAGCCCTTGTGAGTTATGAAGTTAGGCCAAGTACAGTGAGGGTGAAAATGGGGGAGGACTGAGTCTCACCTCTGCTTTAGGGGAGGGGTAGGGCTCCAGTGCTTTGTCCATCGAGCTCCAGTGGATTTATTTGTGCTGCTGCCTTCCCAAAGTGCCCTTTGCACTCAGGAACTTGCTAGTCTGGCCCCAGGGATGTTGCCATAGGGTCTGTGCCTGACTCTGCAGGAGGGACAAGAGGATGGAGGCTCTCCAGCCAACAAGGAAAGGATCCCAGTAAAAAGTACCTGATCCTCAGGAACAGCTGAGTTCTCAACAGTGTTTAAGGTAGAAATGTAAACAAAATTTAATAGAGAGCAATAGGAGGTATATTGGAGTTTTGTGAGGACTTCCATTAGAACATGAACACTGTTCTGAGCAAATCATTCTGAGCCATTGCTACTCCCAGTTCTTCCTGCATTTCTTTCTTCCAACTCCTACTCTTAATTTTGTTAGAAAAGTAGAAGTTAACTGTTAGGCCATTGTGTTCTTCAAAACGAGTCAATTCTGCCATCTCCAACAGAGTTCAGGTTGAGTTTAGCTTCTGACTAAGATGAAGTGCAATTAAAATGGGGAAAGCAGCACAGTGCTTAGTACTGTGTCTGCTAATTGCTGCTGTACTTTCATTTCTTGTGACAGCTCTCCATGATGCATTATCACTCTGGTGGGTTCCCCCACCTTTACGAGCTTTTCCTTAGATTCATTTCTGCATGTTGCTGCACATTGGTGTGCTGAGCACTTGGAACAATTTGCAACTATTAAGCCTAGTCCTGAGTTTGCTACTATTAAAGTTCATATTTGATCTTCTGTCTCTTGTAATCACAGGAGGAGATGTGGCTTTGTTGCTGCTTTCATGTTCCTCATATCCTCCTCTCCTGTCTCTCTTCAGGCCCTTTAAACAGATTGTTCCAGCCTGAGCTTATTGCAGAGTATGAGATAGGAGGGATGTTATGGAGGTAAAACACAGGGAGAAAAGACTAAGAAATCAAAGTTAAATATTAATTGCTTACATTGTGATTGGCATAATTTGTTTCAGTCAGTATTGCATTTCTTGTCTGCTCTTCTCAGAAAATTTTGTAACCCTGAAGTTGTCCCCAGACGTTCAGTATTTAAAATCAGTGTTGGAATTCTGAAATGTAAATACAAAATTAAAACATGCTAAAGTTCAGAATATTCAAACATGTGAGGACAGTGTGAGCTGATTTTATATCTTTGTTATTTTGTTAGTAGTACAGCAAGAAGTGCCTGTGGGTGTGCTGTGCTCCTGTGGAGTAAAACCAGTTTAAACCTTTCAGATTTAATCAACCTTCAGAAGTAAAACAGGCAAAATAGGTAAAATGGGGAGATTGGAGATTATGAAGATAATAATGACTAAATCTTTAGATCAGCTAGGAAATCCGAAACGACATCTTTTGAATCTCAATCTAGTATCACTTTTTTCTCTCCTATTTACATCTGAGATTTTGTATCAAATTTCTCTACTTCTGCTCTCTTCTGAGCTGAAGAATCAAATAATCCGATGACAGTCTTGAGAATTTATTCTCCTTGAAATTTATGGCCACACTTGCATTAACTCCAGGAATTAAATCTGCTTTTTTTTTTTTTTTTTCTTTTATGGGAAGAGCAGTAATCTCAGAATTTGGTTAGGAGAAAAATATTACTGAATGAAGGCATGAGCTGCAAGATCCCCTCATCCTATGGACAGGACCAGCTGTAGAACCCAAGGGTCTATCCCTCATTTTAGGAAGAAATACCAGACCAAATTCTGGTATGTCTCTGCTGATTTTTGTGCTTAAATTTCATTCTCCATTAATGATTCATTTGATAAAGCTGTCTGCCCACAGAAATGCCTGGATCAAACAGTTATTCCTACACAGATCACAAATGGAAAATGGGAGAAGCAGGCATTCTGTCAATGGTTAAATGACTAATTTGACAGTAGGACATTCTTCCAAGAGTAAAATGCTCCCAGAAAAATGAGTGGGCTCAAAGGGAGGCTGAGGCCATGCACGATGCCAAGAGCTACACATGGTTCTCACATAAATATGTCCTTAATAGTTACTCTTAATACTTCATTGATTGATAGGTCATCAACTTCCGACACTAAAAGTGCAGAGATAAGGAGACAAAAGGAGTTTCAGAAATGGAATGAAAGCCAGGGAAGTTTTCCAGTTGTACAGATCTGTATTTCTCTTTGTTTGTAGTTCACCCTCGAGCTTGCCAGATTAGTGAATCTTTTGTCCTTGTCCAGTAAATCTCTTGATAAGATGTAGAAAGAGCAGGCATAGAAAGCTAATGCAGCTCCATGTTCACATGTCCCTCTGCTGATAACAGAAGCAGGGCTGGGCTAACACAAACACATGGTGTTAGGAGTTCCAGTGACATGATCCTCTTCCAAAAGGAAATTCAAGACAGTCACATTCCATCGATTTTAATACATATCTGAGATATCAGTCATACACTGCTTGTAGGCAAGGATTAGAATGCAGAAGTGAGTAGCTGTGCTGCTCCCACTGTATCTGAATCATGGAAATATGGGATTTCCAGGGCCAAAATTCAGATAAGGAGCTTGTGTTCCATTTAGGAACCCACTCAAATGTCCAGATTTTTCGTAGAGTACATGCCAGTAAATGCTGGCTTTATCAGCTAACATGAAGCGTTTTTGGAAATTTGCCTCTCCCACAGGTCTCTGAAAGGGAACTGATCCCTATTGAAAGATGTGTACACAGACATTCCTTGGGAAAAGCCTTTGGCACACGTGACTGATCAAATACATACTAACACCAAGGTTTGTTTTTTGTTTGAAGCCTCAAGAAGGGATCTGCTCCCTCCACACCTTGCTGCCCACGCCGGGGCGCCGAGCTCCGCACACCGCTGTTCCCAAAATCCCAGCTCAGGAAGGAGCTCCACAGTGTGTGAGGGTCCCTGGAGCAGGGACATTGGGCTGATGGCAGCTCCCTTACCCTGTCAGAGCTGCTGTGGCTGCATCAGCATTTTGAGGTCTTTAACTGTCTCTGTGAACTGGCAGTTTAAAAAAGGCTTTGTAAATATCGAATCTTTCCCAAGATACATTCATCTTTGATATCTAAGCAGCCTGAATCCTCATCTATTTTTCAACCCTGTGTCTCTTTATTATGTCTTCTCATATTTGCTAGTTGTAGGATGCTTTTCTTCCCCTTTTTGCATCTCTTTTGGCTCACCAAACATCTTTCAGCAGAATCACAGTGTTTGAACCTGTTTTGCACTCAGAAACTCCTATCTGCACTCAGAAACTCGTATCCAGAAAGCTTCCTCTCTCCCATCCTTCTTCCTATATGTAGTTTCCATCCTCTCTGGGGAGAGTATCCCTTTGTTTTGCTGATGTCAGTGGAGGTACAGGTAGTGCCACAGAATTTATCAAAGTATTTCACATGAAGTTTAAAGAACAGGGCAGGGACAGCAATAGCTGATGGGTATTAGCTGGATCTTATATGGATTGCAGGTGTATTGCTCAGGCAAATCCACAAACCATAAATACAGCCAATCTTCCCAGAACTTTATATTGGTTAAAAAGTGCTCCAAATTTTTCATGTTATGATGTAGGCTGTTGGGTTTTCATTTTTTTTTCCCAGGGTCCTTCTTTTCAGATCTTAATTCTCCCTTCATAAAAGCACAAGGCTTGGCTCTTAGTTCCATATGCCTGTATAAGCCCACACCCTGAACACAAAACAGTGTTGAAGATCACTCCCTTGTCTTATCCTGCCAAATACAAACTTTAAAGAGGTTTGGGATATGGATGTTCTTTTGTCCTGCTCAGCAGACCCCTGACTGGGATAATATCCTTAGGGTTATGAAGTATTATTGAAAGGAAGCACAAGAACACTGTGCTCTAGTTCTGCATGTGGCTTTAATTATAGATTCTCCTGAATCCTTTTCATACCTGCTCTTATTTTTTTTTTCTTGAAATTTCTTCTACTTCGTAATGATTCTCTTAAAATGAGTTTTAAAAATGCTATATAGGAACTAACTATACAAAATTAAGGAATCCTGATATTGCCTTTCATCTGCTTGTTTCTAATTCAGCCTGACAAGCTGTGCAGGATAGCTTGAAGAACTGGGGGCTCTTCCTCATGAATGCACCTATAAATTAAAAGCAAAGGAGTTTGAGCTGCTTTTCATTATCTTACATCCAATGGCTGAATTTGCACACTGAACTCATCATCTTACAAACTAATGTTTGGGGAAAACATGTGTTTCAGAATTAATTTTTTGGTCCTCAATAATACCAGCACTTCATTTCTTTTAGATAAATATTTATACAAGCATGCACTATAAACCAAGAAAACCCATGTTGAAGATCACTCCCTTGTCTTATCCTGCCAAATACAAACTTTAAAGAGGTTTGGGATATGGATGTTCTTTTGTCCTGCTCAGCAGACCCCTGACTGGGATAATATCCTTAGGGTTATGAAGTATTATTGAAAGGAAGCACAAGAACACTGTGCTCTAGTTCTGCATGTGGCTTTAATTATAGATTCTCCTGAATCCTTTTCATACCTGCTCTTATTTTTTTTTCTTGAAATTTCTTCTACTTCGTAATGATTCTCTTAAAATGAGTTTTAAAAATGCTATATAGGAACTAACTATACAAAATTAAGGAATCCTGATATTGCCTTTCATCTGCTTGTTTCTAATTCAGCCTGACAAGCTGTGCAGGATAGCTTGAAGAACTGGGGGCTCTTCCTCATGAATGCACCTATAAATTAAAAGCAAAGGAGTTTGAGCTGCTTTTCATTATCTTACATCCAATGGCTGAATTTACACACTGAACAAAACTGTGTCATCATCTTACAAACTAATGTTTGGGGAAAACATGTGTTTCAGAATTAATTTTTTGGTCCTCAATAATACCAGCACTTCATTTCTTTTAGATAAATATTTATACAAGCATGCACTATAAACCAAGAAAGCCCAGGGTCTGTGGCCCTTCAGCAAAGAATCTCTCATTTTCTGTGATGATTTTTTTTTTCTTGAGCTGTTTTATAAGTATTAACCACTGAGGGAGTTAAGAACCTAAAAAGAAAATATTTTTGAATACTGGAAGGAGATCAGTTTCCCTTCCCTAGACATGATGTTACTCAGTGCAAACTGTAGCCTTAAGTAAAAACAAAGTGTGCATTGAGAAATTCACTGCAGAACAGCTGCATTTCTGAGATGTTGTAGGCAAGGAAAGTCTCACCCCTGGACTCCCTTCAGGTGTCTCAGAAGTTTCTGGTGCCCTGGTGCTAAAAGGATATTAGAAAAATTCTGCTTTAAAATTGGCTGCCAGAAAAATCTTACTTTTAGGAAAACATACCTTCTCCACACCCCCTTAAATTTTTAAGTACTCTTTAGAAATCAAGGAATAGATCTGAAGATGAGGTGGGAACTCTGCTGTCCTAGAAACTTTCCTGTGTCAGGAAGAAATCACTGTGTCTGGTTTGGTTTTATATCTTTTTAATGATGGGACTCCATTAAGAGACCAATTCATAGTCCAGTGACAAATGCTGCTATATTCCAATCTACATTTTCCCAAACAACCCACATGCCTTCAGAACCTGCTTTTACAAGCATTTATTATGTTGGGTGCAGGGGCCAGATACTTCAGGACAAAGAGGGGTAGTTTCAAAAGTCAGAACAAGTTATGCCTCCTGCTGAAACTGGAGTGGATTCCACAGCAAACTGGTATTTTCAATATCACTTTTGGACAAGATAACTTGTCCAAAATGATAAAAGAAACTGAGGCTAGAAACTAGGGAATAATTTATTTGGCTTTAATGCTGTTGTACTCGATTTTATCAACCCCCTAAATCGAACATTACAGTTCCTCACCTGGCTATTTCAGCATTATTGAGGAACTTATTCCTAGTCCTGTTCCTGAAACTAAACTTGTTTGCAGAGATAAAATGACTTGCTAAATAAAGCAAATTCAAAAGTGTTCCTATCCCCACCCAATTCAAGTGTAGTGCAGAAAAAATAAAGTGAAGTTCTAAAAACTTATTTTGCACTCATTAAAGGATTTTCGTTTGATACAAAATCATTGCACAGTCCTGTGGCAGACTGAGAGAAATGAGTACATGCAAAATGGCCTAAAACATCCACTGTAAAACTGTTAAACTAAGGGAATTGTGTAAAATTTGGTTGTTGTATTTGGCTGGCTTCACATGTACTTTTTTCAGTTTTGATTTGAGTTGTGGTTTTGACTCTTTTTAGAACTGGGCCAGAACCACAGCTGTGGATCCAAATACCCACAAATCCTGGCCCAGATCTGAATTATTCATGTTGAGTTCATTTCTGATTCAAAAGAACCCCCAAATTCTGGGCAAAATTCTATCAAAACCACTAAACTCCCCTGGTCAGAGTGCCAAGCCACAGTTCAGCCCAGGTTTGTTTGAAAATGACTAAAAAGTGGTCACAGATTCTGTTGAACATGATCCAAAATTGAATCATAGTATTTAGAAACTTCAGCAAACTGAGGCAGAACTCAGTGGTTGCAAGAAAACCAAAATTGAGAGAGTATTGTGAGGTCTCAATTTCTTTTTGTGGACATTTCTTGCAGCTCAGCAAACCCATCCTGAGAACTGCACTGGTTCAGGGGAACTGGTAGTTCAGAGAACTTGTGTGCTTGAGAGTAGTTCTTAAAGAGCTGAAAGCAATGATGGAAATGTATCAGTTTCCTCTCTTACGCTTTTTCCATTTTTAGTGGAGTTGCTCTTGTTCTGTTCTGCCTTCTGCACAATTAAAATAAAAGCCTTTGAAGTGTCTGAATTTGCATATTTTATTTTTTTCCAGAGACTTTGTCACAGCCTCTTATGGAAGTGATAGCATTAAATTGGAGCAGCACAATGAATTCCAGGAAGCGAGTAATCTTCATTAAGCTTGTTTATTTGCAGGAGCTCCATTAAATTAAGAATGCTTATCAGGCTATGTCTGCACTGATGAAACCAGTTCTGCTGTTTGCCTTGAGGGATTGGTTCCCTACCTGACACCTCAGGGTCCTGGATTTTAATCGTGTCCTTGGCAAACCCAAGGATCATTAGTTCAAAACTGACATTTAAGCAATAGTACAAGATCAGTCTTTATAGTAGCTTTTACATATTCTCCATTTTAAAGATTAAGACATAGGGCTATAGCAAAATGCATGACTTAGAACAGGTGAAGGGAAAATTTGTTTTAAGGTGTTTCTGTTGTGGTAAGGGCAGGTGTAGTTTTAGACTGATCCAGTCTGATGTGTGAGTGCTGGCATGTTCTCTTAAAATCAGAAGGAAAAGAGAGAGATGAAACAATTCTGAATTGAACAAATGGCAGAATTCCAGTCTAATACCTTGAAAATAAACTCATAAAACATGAAATAAAATTTAATTTCCCCCATGTGTATTTAATGATGACTGTAAGTCTGTGGTGAGGTTCTTCTCCAAATTATTTAGGTAGAAATTTATACTTTTTTGAAATACCAATGAAAATAATTTTGGTGTGTTTGAATTCTTCTGCAGTGCAACATAAATATTTGGAAATGTTCACCCCTCTGAAAGGGTAATTGTTGGATACATGGTGAGTTGGATACACTACCAGCCACAGATAGGATGCCTCCAAAAAAAGGGCTCCCCATAAAGACATTTGTTTTCACATAATTAACCCAATGGCATTTGGTTCCTGCAAAGCCATTCTGCTACACAATGACAAGAAAAATGAGATATTAGTGAAGGTCTGGGAAGAGATGAGTACACATCTGCTTGTATTTGCTTTCCTGGCATGACCCATCAGGTTGCTCTTTAGGACTAAAATTAAAAATGTAGAGAATGGAAGATTTTAATGAAAAAATAAAACCCAAATCCTCATCTCTTCTCCTAATTGAAAATGTAGAGAGACATAATGGAGGGAAGCTGAACTTGTAAATGCTTTGGGTTTATATTTCTGTTGCAGGAGCTGTGTGTTGCTCTTGTGTGTATGTATCAATTATAAATATATATCTGCTTTTGCAGTGACAGACTATTTTAAGGTGGCTCAAACAGTTATTGGTACCAAACTGCTTGATAATGAATGTCTGGGAAACTGTGATGACAGATCAAAGGATCAGCATTTTAGGTTTCCATTCCTGGTGTATCTAGTTTAGATTGACTGTAAATAAAGTTCTAGTCAAGTTCCAAATGAGCAAGGCAGGGTCTTACAGGGTAGGGTAGCATTATCTTGGGAATCCTGCTGAAACATCCTTCTGGAGGGGGCTGATCTGTGAGAATTGTGGAGAGATTTGTAAGCCTTGATTTTTAGTGAAGATTGCCTAAAGCAATATTAATTGAATATGCATCTTTCTGATAAACATACTGTACTTCTGAAACTGTTGTCATCAACATGACAACAAATGAGTGCGGAAAAATCAAATCCTGGAGCAAAAGGCAGATTTGCTGATGAGAAACTCCACTGGTAAGTCTGGAGCTTGCCATCCCTTTTGTAAACAACTGCACCCATGTGGGCTCTGTTTGTGTGCAGGGGTGCTTGGGCTCTGCCTTTGTGTCACAGTGAAAGAGGGGAGAAGATGAAAAGCGATGGCAACAAAACGAATATGCAAAAAAAGGAGGAATCTGATCCAGGGACAGGAGCCGTGGGTTGGGGTTTGATGTTATGGATTAGTCTGTTACAGTTTATTTCCTCTTTAGGATGTTTTTTTCCAGTTGCTTTTCTCATATGTGTGGTCTTCACTCAGCAGTGCTTGTTTTGTCATCCTTTTCATCTGGCTGTAAAGAAGTTTTTTGGCTATGTATACCTTTGCTACAGGGATCTTGAATGATATTTCTTCAGGGTTTCTGAACTACATGAAATACAGGGCTGAGAAGAATGCACTTACAAAGGTTTAAGTTTCATTTAAATTTGCAGGGACTTGGTTGCACTGGTCTTCTGTGTTTTCTAGAAAATCTATAATAATGTGGAAATGAGAATAGAGAAATCTAAGCCTTTACACTGCACTTGAATGAGGACTGTACTTACTAATGCCATAACTGGAGTGAATTTGAAAGACCTACTTCTCCCTGTTCCTTCTGCCTTTGTACAGATGTGTATGCTGTAAAAGTTATTTATAGGATTCATTTAAATTCCACATTTTTCCCAGTACATTTTCCACCTTCTTTTTCACAGTACTTACTTGTAAAATCAATAGTCTCAAACAGCTTTACTTTTTAAACTCCCCCTACTTTCCTTTAAAGCTTAGAGGCTCTATGTGTTTCCATGGAGCCACTTCTAAGCAGATAGAAACAAACTCAGGCACAAAAGTTCATTTTGAAGGAAAGCTGGTGCTGGTTTATACTATGAAGAGCCTAATCATGCTTGACTTCTGCAGGTGCAGAGTTTAAAGTGAAATTGTCAATATTCAAAACACTTGCATGTTTTTGTTGCAGATAGATGGTTCTACACCATAACTGGGTAAAATACCCTGGGAAAAAGACTTCATAGTCTGCACAGATTTGTTTTTAATACCTCTCTGCTTTTATAAGGTGTTTCACAGCATCCAAATACCAGGATTATTGTTACTTTGACCTATAAGGAAAAAGTACCTAAAGATGGAAAAATGAGGTAACATCAGAGCATTCATTACAATTATATGAAAATTAATTAAGAAGAATTAAGAAGAATAAATGGTATTTGGAGGTTTCTGTGCAGAGAGGTTTATTCTAAATACAGTGGCCAAGATTCTTTAGTGCTGTTCCTCTGGTGAACGACAGTAGAACTGACTTTGTTTTGGCCTCTTCTGTTCAACAATTCCCACATAATAACAAAACAGTAACAAAACTGACTTTGACTCATAACAGAATCAAGATTTCTCGTGATTTCAGATTTACCAAAACAGTGGCTTGACTGTTGCTTCAGTTCACTACAGATAGATGAGCTATATTCACAGTTATTTCCTCAGTGTGGGTTTGATTTCAACAATTCTGAAATTCAGAACTTGTCAAGATCCTTTGTGATCAACTTAATCTTTCACAGAAGGATCTCATGGATTTATAGCTGACATCTTGACTTTGTCTTCAAAATATTTTTTATTTCTCAGTTTCCTTTACCAATGCCCCTACCAAGAAAAGGAAGCAAATAGCGGATTTTTTACAACTGCTTATAGCATAACATAGGGAAAACTTCAAAGTGCAGAGAAGTGATTATGCTTGGTCTTTTTTACTTTTTTATCCTCTTTTTTCCTTCCCCCCATTTCAAATTGTATTTATATTTGCCTCTGATTCTCATGTTACTTTCTTCTTCAAGCTGCCAAAACTCTTCAAATGTGGTGCTGGAGATTAAATGGCAAATTTCTGGCAAACATCACAGAGCTTTGTTTTCAATGAAGAAACAAATCTAGCCTCTGATTAACAGGAGAATCACTTTACTTGCACTATCATTTATGCTCATAGTTCTTGGATTTGTTGTCATTTGCACATGGAAACATAACATTTGCATATGCAAATAGTGCATTAGAGTGTCTTGTGCTTTGAAAACAGTATAGAAGGTACAATACCCACAGTGGTCTAAAGAACAAACACATAGAATCAAACTGGTAGCTGGTGAAGAGAAGAATGGCAGGATAATTATGGCAAATGTGCAAATACTCTGACAGAAGCAAGAACATTATTTCAAATATCTGCTTTCAGTGGGGTCAGTCATAAAATCCTCATCTGCCGTTCCATGGGACCCAGTCCATCCCTCACAATTTTGTCTGGGAGAGGAGAGAACTGACACTGAACTGATGGCCTGGCTGAGCATCAAAGTGCTGTACAAAAGCCCTGCTGATTATGCTGATTCAAAGAATTAATTATTTTACATTTGCTGAAATCAAAGCAAGTTATGGCATTAATGAGAACAGGAAAGAGGAAAGTAGAGGATAGTAGGACCAGTGGATATCAGCACTGATATTGGCTACCCCACACCACAGGGACTGCTCCCTCAAGCTCTCTTAGCAGTGTACAGACTGTGCATGGAATGTCTTTGTGAAGGAAGCTTTGATCTGTTGAATGAACATGACCTGTTTGCTGTGTTTTAGGAGACAGTGGAAGCACAAGATGTGAGACATTAGAGACAGATGATAGGAAATGGACTCTCAGGGCAGAAAAACTAGGGAGAACCCAGATATGCCTAAATGACCAAAATGAAAAGCTGAGCTCCATATGTCTTTCCATTTAGAAGTATTGCAGGTCAGGATCTTCTTTTACCTCTTAGAGGGTTAGAACAAACGCCCCTGCTTGCTTCCCCCTTTCCCTGCTCTGATGACCTGGAGAGGAAGGCTGTTCCAGAGAGCAGAATTGTGGAGGGAAATTCATGTGGAACACAGCACTAGGCTCTGAGAGGATCTTGAGTGTGCTGCTCTCTGGGCAGTTCAACTTGAATTTACATGGGCAGATGATGGTAGGACAGGGGGGGACAGTTTTAAACTAAAATAGGGGAGATTTAGATTAGATGTTAAGATGAAATTCTTTACTCAGAGGATGGTGAGACATTGGCACAGATTGCCCAGAGAAGCTGTGCCTGCCCCATCCCTGGAGGTGTCCAAGGCCAGGTTGGATGGGGCTTGAAGCAACCTGGGATAGTGGGAGGTGTCCCTGCCCATGGGAGGGGGTGAGATGAGATGAGATTTAAGGTCCTTTGCAACCCAAATCATTCCATGCTTCTGTGAATTATTCTACAAGGAACAGGCCAGGTGTACATCAGAGTGATAAGGGAGCACAGTCACAGATTCATGGTTGTGTTAAAGTCTTTGCAGCTTCAGGCTCTACTCAATAAACACCCCCAAGCAGATTTCCTGCAGCTGTGGTTACAGAAAGGCAGCAGTCTGGGTACATCCCTTTGGTTCTCTCAGTCTCAATGAGCCTGGAAAAGTCCTCAGGCTGCCTTTTCTGTGTGTACCACACCACAGGCCACAAACCCCTGCCCACCAGCCTGCACCACTGAAGATCAATAGTGAAAGAGCAAAAGCCACAAACTCTGATGTGCCTCAGGAAGGGAGTGAGGAGATGAAGGGCATTGCCAATGTGAATGAGATCTACATGAAAGAGCCTCATCATTGCACTGCTTTCATGGATTAAAGGAACAATTGAACAGAAGAATGAGAAGGCGGTGCCAAGAGGAAGAGAAAATATGGAGGAGGGAAGCAGGGTTTCTCTGGTTAAACCATTCCAGTCACGTTCCTGGCACACAAGCAGAAAAGCACAGCTGCTTTACATCTGCTGAGAGCACTGGAACTGAACAGGCACCAACATAAGTATTCTCAGCCTGTTCAGATGAGGTTTTTGTTTGCTCTGGTGTGGATACAATACTTTTTGTAATTAGTAAGATGGAAAACTATTTTCTAATGCCGCTGCAATAGCTGATTTGGCTTATAAATGTTTTCTCTCAAAGGTCAGGCCTGTAGAGACTTACAAAAGACTAATTTTGTCACTGGAGTGTCAGACCTGGTGCCCACCCTGGGAGATACAATAACCACTGAATTACACAATTTAAATGTTGCATGCTTGTATCAATGAAAAACTCTGTCAAATTTCTTTCATGTAGCATCTTGATTATATTTCATGTAGTAAATCTCCCCAAGTATTCTAGGGCTGTGTGCCTAAAGTGAGGTCTACATCCCTGGATATCACTGTAATACAAAGATAACAATAACATTACAATTTTTCTTTACCTAATTTATAGTCTTTGGGGCATATTTTGAGTATGGCTCTGAAGTCTGCTAAAACCCTCAGCTGACATGAGGGAAGTTCATATAAATGCAACATGAAGAAATCTTAAATCCTAGCTCAGCATCTCTGTTTGATCCTGTCCACTACCCAGCAACAGCCAGGAGGTAACACGAACTCATAAACATATAAAGTGATGTGATTGAATTAAATTAACCCATTCACTGACACTACTGCTAGAGGCATCATGTATTTCAAACTCCAGCTCATTCTTTGTATGCAAATGAAGCTTCAGCTAGTATTGATAAGTATTTTGCCTGCATGAGTTATAAGAATGAAGACTTTAAAGATGAGGAGAGTTTCAAATCAAAGAGAGACTGTGTTATACAAATTAAAACCTGACACAGACCTGAGGAGTTTGAATCTGGGATTCTAAACTCACTGCTATCAGCAAGAACAGCTTTGGGTCTTCTGTCCTTGGCTGCTTCTATTATTCAGTAAGGTTTTTTTAGCTTCATATTAGCTGAAAGTACACCTATGTGGGTGACAGGAGCTGCAGCTGTGCTAATTATGGCAGAGAACAGCAGTGCATTCTTCAGCCTAGCTCCACACTGGGACTGTGCTTGGATGTCCCGTGGCTGTCTGCATCTCACACAAGCACTGGCAATGCCTGAGTCTTTCAGACAAGCATATGAAAGAAATTGGCATTTCCCAATGGCCTTAGGAATATTTAAAGGTGAAAGAACATCTTGCTAAAGTTACCTGGTGTTTACTTCCATGTTTTGGGGCTCTGTGTGTGTGTCTAGGTGCAGTAAATGTGCAGGTAGAACTGTAAAAACAGGGAGTTCTGATCTGTGGAGCAGCTTTCTATGTTTGTTGCAGCTTTAACTGTATCTCAGCCATATGCCTTGTGCAGCATGTTGAGCAAACACCTTTTTTTTATAATTCTTATATCTCAGGAGAAACACTGACAGGGCCATGGCAAACTGCTCATTCAACTAAGTGTTGGTGAAGAGGCTGCTGAGGATCAGGCTTTTGGAAAAGATTCAATGCCACTGTCTAGACAGAGGCAAGAAACAAGGGCTCCCTTTCCCCTCATCCCCTTGAAGCCTCATCACAGAGCTATGCAAGCCTGCTAATTAAACTGCAGTTTTGCACTTCACCCTTAGGAGTTTCTATCTTAAAAAAAAAGTAGGTCATTTGATTGACATGTATTCTTCAGCATCCTAATCTCCAGTGAGGAAATGATGAAAAATGAGCTGTGCTGAATGCAGACAAAACTGAGGCTATACAGAAACTGAATGCTGGATTACATAAAAGGCTGAATAAGCCACCAATCCCACATTAGGAGAAACAGGAATAAGGAGGAATAGTGCAGAAAGCCACACTTTTGCTGTGGTTAACAGAGGCTGCTGTTATTTGCTGGATAACTTCCACTTAGTCTGATGGAACACCAGATTTCAAGTGGTGGGTGTGTTTCAGTGGTGGTCTGAGACACTGGGTCAGGCAAGAATTGAAGAAAACAAGGCCAAGACTGGGACACAGAAAGGTCTTGTTTGGGAAATGGAGCTCAGAATTAGAAGTGGTGTCTTACTAAGGGCTGGATCCAGACACAGGCTGTCCAGGCATCCTGAGAAACTGAAGCAGGATGATCAATGGAATTGAATAATATCTAAGAGCTCATTGTAGTTACACATTTAGACACCTGGTAGAATTGTGCACTAATGCACCACTGGTTTAGAGGGTGTTGATGGAGACCTGTTTGTATCCTGACTGCTCAGACATTCCCGAAGTTATCCCAGAGAAGAACAAAGGAGAGGGTGACTGTTAAGCCCTGTCTTCTGCCAGAGATCTTCATATCAGAATGAGACACCCAGATGGGATTCTCCATCACTTCCACTGAGACATTCTATGCCTGTGAGCAGAGAGTGTAGAAAAAGGAACAAAATGGCTTGGCCAGGGACTACTTTGCACACAAAACTTCTGCTTGTGAACTCTCAGTGCCCCACCTTGTGCTGAAGGGCAGCATTAGTTTTTCCTTTAACTTCTGGGAGCCATGTTCCAGCAATCAGTCTGCTCAGGTCACTGTATGGACTGTGCAGTACCCAGCATGTTCAGAAGTTTCTGTTGCTTTGGGATGCCTCCATTTGTGAATGCTCATTTTCCCACAGCACATCCAGGCCTGGTTTTCAGAAAATCAAAGCTGAGCATTTGTGAAAAGAAGGGACCCTCGAGTCACCCCAGACTGTGTACTCAGATATAAACTGTGACTCACTTAAAAATGTAATTCAGTATTTTTATAGGAGGCTTTTTTAAAAAATCTAACAATATTTGTATTATTAAACTTATACCAAATGTGTATTTGGAAGTATTTCTCACTGATTAGTATAGAGACATCTTGGGTCTCACTGTAAATTCATGAGCGTCTGTTTTTCATTGTAGTGAGAAAGCTGTGAGAAAGCATCCAAGGGAGACTATTCACCAGTAAGAATTAAGCATCTATGTTGAGGTGGAATACAGGGTTCTCTGTTTCCTCTTGAATGATTCCATGCCTGGAGGTTTAATATTTAACAGATCTTTTCCTTCTCTTAATGCCAAAATGCTAAATTAATTGCAAGGTAGATTTTGTTCTGGAAATGTGTTTCTAATGTTGGTTTCTAAGGTGGTATGATAAGGTGCTGCAATAGCTTGTGGCCTGTTTGGGGTTATTTTTAAAACTACTAAATGGAAAAAAGGAAACAGGACAGTAGAGAAATGCCTCTTTCCTCTGCATATTCTGCTGCTTCTTCACCTTTCCTTGGATAATTTTGCCCTCATCTGTGTATTTAGTGTAAATTCAAAATAGTATGAGGAAGAGTTATAAAATTATTTGTATTAGCAAATGAGTTGTGTGTCTTTTGGGAACATGTAAGGTCCTGGGTTTCAGCCTATACTAATGCTGGGTTTAGAACAAATGCTCCCTGGCTCCAAACAAACCTAAAGCCTGTGTGTGTCCATGAGCACTGGTTCTCTATGACCTTCCTTTATTCTTCTGTAGACCTTGTCTAATATTTCTCTTCTCTCCCAGAAAAATGCTTCCTTGGAAGGTTTAGTCAGATGATGTTTGAGATCCTTGAGGAAAGGTCCTTGCTCAGCAAGGAGCTGAGCTCTGGTGACATGACTTCAAAATTAAAATAAAAGGCTAAAAGGTATAACTATGGCACAGCTAAAAATAGAGACTGAAATTCCTCTTCATTCTCAAGCCATATAAGGATCTGTGCATAGCTATGTCAGGCAGGATCCTCATGCAAAAAGAGATGAAGTTTTGGCTGATTTACCATGGGAAGCATCATGTTCATATGTTTCCTTTGTAGAGCTAAATCATAATTCTGAAGTTGTCAGAAGGCCGCTCTTTAAATTAGAGTAATTTATTGCTGTATGTGCCCAAGAACAGCTACAAATGTAAACACAGGCACTCCCTTGGCTATATCCACTGCACTTTTCCAGATCATTTCCAAGTGGAAAAGAAGCCTAACAAAGAATGAAGCAAAATTTCTCTGCCAGTCACAATCAGAAGATTAATCCTTCTTTTCTAGTGCCTATAAACAGTAGGCCAGAGTCTGGTCTTTGTCTAGAATTTCTAGTGACACTGCTGGCAGTGCCAGGCATGGATGACATGTAGGGAAAATACACTGGCTTTGTGCAGAAATCTCCTTGCTATTAAACATCTCATCTACCTGTACGTGCACACGTGCTCCTGCAGTACAGGGATATTTAGAGGCTGTTTCACACTCCAAAATTAGTACTTATGGGAAATGATGTATGCAGTACCTTGATACTCACAGTGCCCTTGTGGCAGCACATTCCTAAAGCATTACCTGTGTGGTACATTGATGAGGTGGTTTGGATTTTCACGTGACAGAATGGTGAATGAACTTGACCTGGCAAATCTTGTAGGGACTGTGAGGCAGCAAGCCCTGCAAATGAAAAATCACACTGCAAGGTTCCCTAGAAGGACTCCAGGATTCCCTGTGTCTGGTGATACTGGCTTCCCTGCTTTTTGCCAGTGTTGGAGAGAAAAGGTGCCCCAAGATGCTGAGAAAGAGAAGGAGATGCTGAGAAGGAGAAGGTCAATGAAATAAAAGCTCCTCCTGCTGTTGGCAAAGAAGCATCCTGGAATCTGATCCATGGACCTGCAGGTTTTGTTTATTCTCATTTTGTGGCTGATTTGTATTTGGAATGAGGTCCAAACCACAGTCACATAATCTCTTTTTGCAGCCCAATTTGTTCTCAAATGCAAAACAAATAAACAAATAAACAAGACCCCCAAAGAAAACACAACTGCATTTCTAGTTTATGTATCCTATTTCCCTGCATTTCAAATGAGTCCTCATCCCAGCACAGGCCAGACTCCATGTGATCCATGGCTTTTCATGCACTGCTCACATTCCTGTCTGTCTTCTGTGTCATCTTTTCATTGCTGCTTTAGATTAGCTCCAATGCAGAGCCATTTATGGTTGTCACATGTTATAAATCAGCCTTAATTGTTCATCCTGCCTTTCATCAACTCTTCACATGTCCCACACCACTGATTCTTTTGAGGCACCCAGCTTGCCTTTACTGCTGCTTGGCCTTGCACATCCATGTGATTCCATTTTGTTCTCAAAGATTTCTGTCATCTTAACACAAATCCCCAAGAACTATTTTGGATGGGTTGTTTGCTGTGGTTCATGTATGTACCTATATATTAGAATTTAATACCCAAGAGTGAAAGGCAGCTGGTAGATCTGGACCCTGGACTGGTCTGGAACCCTGTACTGGTGGATTATTGACATCATTCCTGTGTGTGCCCCTTCTCTGGTTTGTGCAGTGATGATGCCTTTTCCCTTGGGGAATTTTGCTGTCTTTCTCTCTCTCTTTTTTTTATTAAGAACATTTTCCTAATTTGATGCCTTAATTTGAAACTGCTTTGTGCTGTGTATTGTGTTCCAAGGCTGGGAATGATTCCCAAAGCTTTTTTTTTCATGGCACACTTTTGCATCTCCATTGGAATCAATGGGAAAATGTTATAGAGACTGATGGCAAAATTCCTTTACATACTTCTGTATTCTGAGGT
Source organism: Onychostruthus taczanowskii (assembly GCF_017590055.1). Lineage (NCBI taxonomy): Eukaryota > Metazoa > Chordata > Aves > Passeriformes > Passeridae > Onychostruthus > Onychostruthus taczanowskii. The sequence goes on along the minus strand of NW_024503346.1, from coordinate 3,111,563 downwards.
ATTTTAGAATATGGTGACATCTCTTTCCCTCTGAACTTTTCTCTCTTCTGTGCATGTACCCTTTGCAGTTCTCTTGTCCTTCAATCTGTCTGTATTTTTATTACCATTCAGAAATATTTGTAGCAAGACAGGAAGGAATTGTAAAGATCACAACTGAGTCAAGGTGAGATCCAGATGCCAGTGGAATCTGAGCACCAGATTTTCCAGCATGCCCAGCTGAAAATACAGAACAGGAAGAGGAATGTTAAAATAAACTTGTTCAGCTAAATCTGGCAATTTAGACTTCTACCTGCAGCCTCCAAACCTCTCTTCCACTGTAATCTCCATTTGCTATACAAAGAAATACTTTCAATTAAAGCAAGGGAGAAGGTAAATTTTCCAAGGCAATCTTGTCTGTCTCTCTTTTGAGGATGCCAAACTGATGACAAGAATGTTATTATTTGTATATGTATATTTAAAGTTGATTTAATGAATGAAACCCATGGAGTCTAACCCCTAATCTTATTAATAATTCAGATGCACAGAAACAAGAAGCTGTTTTACATTTGAAGGATACAGAAATGAAAGGATTGCTTTCAAATTTATTTTTAAGTTGGTAAAATATTTGTGTGCCCATAATATCCATTTAATTTTGGAGTTTGGTGCATAAGGAATGCTGGGACAAGATGAAAAGTAAATGTAAAAGTAAAGATGGGGTTTCTGGTAGGTGTTTTTGCCTTCTCTGAGTCTCCTTGGGACTGCCTGTGAGTTGGCTGTAGATATTTCACCTTCTCTAATAGTGCTTTCATATTTACAGACCCTGGTTTGCTCAGGATGCTGGGAAACTTGGCCTTTGTGAAATATTTGCAAATATCCAGTGATGTGAAGGAGACTATAGGGCTTTAAATATTTCATTAATTTGTCCAGGAAATCTGGAAAACATCTGTCTCCACTGTTTGTTCTTCTGTTGCTTTGCTTTTAATTATCCCCCCCTCTTTTTAATGGAACATAAACTACCATTTCACAACTTTATTTGATAGACTAATCCATAGACAAGTGCCGTGACATGCACAGACCCTGGACTGGCCCTTCTTCTTACAGATGTCTCTGTGCAAACATTTCCAAACTAAATACTGATTAAAAACAGTTTGAGGACCAAACACAAACAGTTTTAGTGAACAGGCACATTAAATACCATTGTGGAGGTCAAAACAAGGCTTGTTTAATATTGGTGTGTCTCTTTTGTTCCGTGGAAGGGGAAGGATCAAGGCCCACAGTGAGATCTGTGCTCACATCAGCTGCTCTCCCCTGCCTGGTGTGGTCTCTGCTGGCTGTGCTTGTATAGCAGCAGGTCATACCTGGGACTCTGCACTCCCACAGCAAAACAAGCAAACAATTGGGTGTTTTTTCCATGAGTGGGAGAAAATGGATAAGCCAAAATTGCAGCTAGGCAGATGGGAAAATGTGGATCAGAAGCGAGGCTCCTTGGCACTGCAGAAGTTTTCAGGCATGTTGGAAATTTCTGTGTCAAATGAGTGGAAGAACAAGTTACAGATAAGGGACCGTGCAGACCAAGGGACACATGCGATTTCAGGGCAAGTAATGATCAAAATTGTTCTCAGAACAAAGCCAAGACTCATCTGTGCCTTGTCCTGGTTAGAGACAGGAATTTGCAAGGAGCAGGGTTTGTCTAAACTGGTAAAATTTGCAAAATTATTTTTTTCCAGTCCCTGCATGCTTGCATGTATCATTGCAAGTGCAGGAAAAAATGAATGCACCTGCTTTCAGGAACTGCTGCGGAGATGTGAGATTATTGGTGGCATCTGTTGTTCTTTGAACAAAAGAATGAGCACAGTTGCCTTTTAGCAGTGACAAGCCTGGCTGCAGAGAGCTGCAGAATAACATTTACAACAGCTCAAGCTGGGAAGGGGAGTTGGGACAGTGTTGACTGATGTAGTAGGTGCTACATTTAGATAATAATGACCAGATAATTTCTTCATTTTCCCTTTCTCAGAAATCACTGAGATTGCATAATTTTTCCATAGAATGCCAAATGCTGTCCCAAAGGTGAATTACCATGGGCACAGAGAGAACTCAGGTGCTTTTCCTACAATACTAAATCCCATCTTCTGGACACCTTCGTGGCCAAAATGAAGAAGAAAATTGTTGCAAAAGTTATCAGAACTCAAGTCAAAGTGAAAAGCTGAAAGGTGAAATGTGGAAATTAGACAAAAAAGGAAAATTCTTTAGAAAATAATTCCTTCTGTTAAAAGAAAAGTGGATTTCTCAACATACTACATCTACACTTTTTGAAGATTCCTGATTTCTCTGGAGCTAAGATGCTTGTACATCTATCTTCTAAATAACACCTAGAACACACATGATCAGAACATTATTTCGCTGCATTTTTTTCTATTATAAATCTTTATTTTGGGAAAGAGTTACTTTCACCTAAGAGTTTCTGGAACTGGGCTGTATTTTTGGAATAAGATAGCTTTGGATCATTGTCAGTCCCAGGAAACATTCTGCATGTTCAGAGTTAAAACCATTTCCATTTGGCTTGTTCCCACAATGCAAATACCCACCTGTGCATTACTGGGAAGAACTTTTCTGAATCATCTCTTCTTATGGGTCTAATATTGATTTAATTGTGGGTTTTGGCACTACTTAAAAGCTTGAAGTGTTTCTAATAGATAAAATATGTTGTGTCCTTTATTTGTGTCAGCACTCCCTGGGGAATCTCACAATTCAGAATGTTTTCTTAGAGGCATATACATACACAAACCCTTGCAGACGTCAATTCAAGCACTGCACCCAGGGAATAATGACTAACAGACTTCAGACAATGAAGAATCCAATTTAAAATCCAAAACTAGATTATAAAACTCTTTCTTGTTCTTTGTAGATTTCTGTAACAAATGAACTCTTTGCTATTTCTAAATATATAATTATATTCATATTTATGTGGGTTAGTCCCCAAGACCACAAGCAAAGCAGCTTGAAAAGAAAGTTGTGGAGCTCACATCTCCAACTCTTGTCTGAATTTTGAAATGGTGATGCTTTTATAGCATGAAGACAGACACTTTATAAATGGTATCTCAGTTAATTCAAATAACTTGTTTGAGAACTACTTGAAGTCACTAGAGATTTTCTCCTTTTAGGCTAACTGGTGTGGACTGGGGCATTTTCCAGAATTGTTTCAGAGCCTGATTCAGACCTGGTGTGCTATGGCTGTTCTGTTTTTCAATTTGCTCCATGTAGATTTATAGGAAAGGAAAAGAGCAGTGTATTTTTGTTGTTCCATTTTCCTGGTCATTGTGAACCTTTAAATCCACTTCCCATGAAAAGCAATATATAATTTTGATTAGATTTTTGGGATTCATATATTTTTATTTTGGTTATGTGTCACTTCACCATGTATCAAATATGGGCAATATTTAGTTTAGATCACTTAAAATTATTATCTCAGCTTTATCATGGATATTTCTTCATATTAAATGCTTAAACCCTTCTGCTCAGACTCTTGTTAGATTGTTAGCTCAGGAGTTCTTACAACTGAACCTTCCTGTTGGGTACTGCCCCACAAAACAGGTTTTGGCAGAAAAGGGTGAGCCCAGTAACTTCATGTCTGGGATGTTCCAAACTGTGTGAGTCTTTGTGCAACATGGAGCAAAATTACTGCCTTTCATCCAGCATTAACCTTTTACTTTTAGTTGGGTATATTACATTTCTGCCTTTTACTTATTTATAAAATACATTTTTAAAGGCATGGAGATTTTTCATAATGTCGTAACATTTTTTTCTTGGAAGAGTTTACTGTTTTGCAGCCTGCAAATAAACTAAGTAAAACAATCAGAAAGTAACAATTCTGCCATAAATCCCTAGCTGAACTATAGTTTTATGTTAAAGACGTGCAAACAATACAGATGTTAACATTAAAATACACTTCAGGATGACTACCAGCATGGCCCTATACTGGTTGGGCTCTGACAGGTTTAACTTATTAAACTCCAGCTTTCTGTTGATAATAGAGACTCCCTTCTCTTTGACTTTACTGCAGTACCTACCACTCACTTTTGGTTACAGCAGCGTTGGAGATGTCTTGCTCCTGTCCCAGTGCCTCTTCACCTCATCACACTCTCATCAGCTGCCCTGGCTAACGTGTGTCATGAATTTAGGGCAAGAATCCAGCTCAGGCATATGGAAGTTTTCAGGCCCTGGTGTGGCAGCGTGCAGCTCAGCTGAGATCTGAGGGGTTCACAGGCAGCTCCGAGTGCCTGGCTCTGCTGGAGCAGGATCTCTGCAGCGTGGGACCTGACCTGGCCCTCCCACCCCCTGTGCAATGGAAAACCAGCTGAGGGCTTTATTTACTGCAGCTGCCCATGAAAGCTGGTTTAAAATCAACATCCAGAGAACAAGCCGTGGGGTTCCAAAGCAGGACAGAATTTAGCAGCGAGGAGAGTATTGCTCTTGGACTGGGAAAACAACCATTCTGTTTAGCAAAAGATTCTGAGGTCTTGAAGTGTATTTATTTTCCGATAGGAAAAGACAGCAAGGCCTTTTAAAATTCCCTGAGACAGGTCGATGGATACAGGCCCCAGAGCAGAGAGCAGGCTGTGTGTTTTGCCAGGGCCAGGACAATGGGAGATTTAGTCCCATGGAGTGTTATTTCAGCTTTGGGATTGCAGCTTCTTCAGTTATCTCCATATCTGACACAAAGCAACATTTTTGTTCAAGCTGTCATATTTCCTCAAAATCTTCTAGTTCTTGTAAAAGGTTTCATGGGAAACCAGCTCTGCCTTGTATTCAGTGACCCAGAGAGTTGCTGTGTGTACACACCTTGTCAAACAAATATGGCAATGCAGATGGCTTGGGACATGGAGGAGACAACCAGAAATGGTGAGAAACAGAAATCCCCAAGTTCCCCAGCCCTGGATTAGGATTTGTGAAGACAGCATCTTTGGTTTATAGAATGTTTCTTCACCACTCCTCTAAGAAATCTTGGACCTCTGAATGAATTTATAGCCTTATTTGTTTTCCCTATATTATTTCTGTGCAGCTGTTTTTTCCTCTGTAGAGGTGTGTTACTGCTTTTTGCTGGAGCTGAGTTTCCTGTTGGAACAATCTTGCTTAACCATGTTCTCCTACATTCCCTTTCATTACCTTTTTTTTGTTTTGTTTTTAAGATTCCTCCTGTCCCTTTTGACTCATCTGTTTCGTTTTCAAGGCATCCTGTTTATTTTCCCAGCTATTTGTTTTTAATATGTGTTATCTGACCTTTTCTGTCTGCTCTTTTGGGGATGTATACAAAACTCTTCCTTTATTTGCATTTGCTTTTCCTTCTGCCCTCCACAGTCCCTAATGTTGATCAGTGGAACCCAAGATCAGGAAATGGGAATAGACATCCACAAGCCCACAGAAGTTGATATAACAAGCAAAGTTCATTTTCACTGTGCAGGTGTGGAACGCTTTGAATCACCAAGATGTGTATAAATGCAGGGCTTGTGCTCTATCCCAGGAGCTCCATGACACAGTTCTGGGCAGAGACTGCAGCTCTGGGAAAGTTGTTTGAAAGCAGCATCCTCCCCTCTGGTTTCCTTGGGCATGACAGCCATCACTGAGGATGGAAGCAAAGCAGGATAAGGTATCACCTCATCGGGAGAAAGGCCTGCAGGGGCTGATTGTGACTGGAAATAAGATCATGGTGCTACTTCAGCAGTGTGCTTGTAGGAGAAGCCAGGGAACTTCTCTTCCTGGGTGTGTTTTTCCATTGTTGTAGAGATTACCTCTTTGGCCAGTTTCCTTTCGACATGCTCCCTTTTAAGAGAAAGCTGCTGAGAATCTGACATGCCTCTGGCTAATTGTGGTTTGGCAGTGATGTTCATCTGAGGTGGCTGCTTCCAGAAAAATCACTATCCAGACTTGGCAAAAGCTGGCAGACATCTTTGTCAGGGTGAAGCACAGAGCACAAAGGCAGATTTATCACAAAAATCAATACCATGAGCTCTTGGGCTGCCACTGTTTATTCATCATGGCTGCAAGAGCCACACTATCTGCAGAATTACTGTCATGGAGCTGTACTGGCACCTGACATTATCCTGAGGGAGAAATTTTTACAGGCTACAATTCACAATAGATCTTACTGCTTGCAGGATCCACTGTCTTCATTTGGTGAAGATGCAAAGCACCTTTTGCTCCCAAAAGGAACAAAGAGCTGAGCTGTCAGCAGCTTTACTCTGGACTGGTCCAGCTAGAAAATGAGTTGTTAATGAGAAGAGCTTGTATTTTGGCAGACAGACATGGTCACCAGGCCAGGACCAATCTTCTGGGAAAGTGTTCTTTGTTATCCTGATTTGCTTCTCACATTTCTGATTTTTCCCATCCAGCTACTGCTGTGTGTGTAACTTTGTGTGCCCACTTGTGATGTGGGGAAATCTCTCTCTAGCCACTGAAACGGAGCTGCTGCTCTGGGAATGCTAATCTTAATCCAGGCCCAAAGAAACTAAAGGGGAAAATGCTGTTTTCCAAAAAGCTTCCTGTAGCTTCCAAATAGTTCCAAATAGACTTTCATTTTCTGCCCTTTGTTCATTTTCTGCTTTCTTTGATGATGCAGTATTCAGTGATGAAACAAAATCCTTTCCCTCAAACTTTGGGCAAACCTAGAGCAAGGCTCAATGCGGAAATCTAAATCATGGGCACATGAAAATGGATTGAAACTACATCAGGAAAGTTCAGGTTGGGCATTAGGAAAAGGTTCTTCACTGGGCAGGTGGTTGCTCTCTGGTTTAGTTGTAGGTGGTTCTGTGAGGAGCAGGGAGTTGAACACAGTGATCTTTATGGGTCCTTTCCTACTTGAGACACTGTGCTCTATATTTATGTGCTGGTATAACCATGGCATCGAAGGGGAGAGCAGGGAGTGATGTTCATGAACAGACTGACAGCATTTGCCATGTGTGTGACAATTCTTAAGGCAGAAAACTCAGGAGACTCATCTGTGTTGATTCTGGCCCGAATCCATGTGCCAAAACATTTCTGTGAAGGGAGCACACCCTTTTTAAAACATGCATGTTATGAGCAGTGTTTGCTTTGAAAAGGCAGAGCACAATGGGAGGCAGCCTGTCCTCGTGGCTCGTGTTGTGTCAAGGTCTGGTGGAAGGGAGCTCTGGGACACTCTCCCAGTGCAGGAGAACAGATTGTGCCATTTAACAGGAGTTCTTCAGTCAATCTTGCACTTCTCTTCCCCACCCCTTCCCTCTCATTTCTACCATTCCTCTAGAGGGAATAAAGCACAGCCAGGTGAGGTCGTCTCAGCAAGAGGAAACCTCAAAGTACCCCGATGACCATGGCCTTGTTCTTCTCATATTGTTTCTTCTGCTGATTTACTTTGATTGTGGGAAGGCTACAGGAAAGGACTAGTGAGAGTAGCTCATTTTTATTATTTCAGCTGGGGGAAGAAAATACCTAAGAAAATGACTTGGAAAGTGAAGTTCTGTAAATTCTCATGACAATCCTTTTAAGTATGTGAAATATTTTTACTAGAACAGTTTTGTTTGCATTCCCAACTTCAGCTGTTTCAATATGGAAGAGCACTTTAGAATCTACATCAATTGGGACTGAGATTTCAAGTATCACCTTCCTGATTTCCTGCTCCTGGCCATTCTTTTTTGCTTTTATGTGATTTCAGTTGCAGGTAGTTGTATCAGGACCTCTGATTTTTGACTTCTGATCTAATATTTTTTTTTAGAAACTGTAATACCCTGAATGGTGACCTTTCACCTCCAGGTTTAAGGATCAAACCCACTGTAGCTGGAAGTGACTGTGGTATTTATACAGCACTCAAAACTGAGATTAATACTGTAACACTTTTTCCACAGCTTATATTAATATTTTTCAGCCCTGAAACTGGATCATTTATGGGTTTTCTGCCATATGTCTTTAAATGAAGTCTTATTGTTTTGGGGAAAATCAGATGTTTTTATAGGAAAGCATCATTTGGTTCAACATCCCTTTTTTCCCCACTGAAGAACTGTGTTACTGGAAGCTCTGTGAAGGAGCCATGACCTTTCCACTCCTGCCGTTGGCATCAGGTCCTCCATAAGGGAAGCCAGGAACAAAGGCTTTTGAGAGGCTGTCTGTTCATCTCTGGTTCAGCCACTCCAGAACGTTGCAGTGCAGGAAGCACAAATCAATGTCCTTGACAAGTCTCCTTAAGGAACTCCTTAAGACTGGAAAAAAATATCCCACAGTGGCACCTGGATGCAAATCTATATGAATGACTTTGGTGTAGTTACTGATGAGTTTGCTGTAGTATGTGACTGGATTTTTAATTACTGGACAAATTCTTTGCCTGTGTATGTTCCTTCTTTTCCCTAATTTCCAGTGCTGGTCACTGATATAAATAAGAGGGTGTTATTAATATGGCACTGATTTCCTTCCTGGGAGAGCATGTGTCCCTAGTGAACACTTCACTGAAATTTCAGACATTCCTGAGGAAATGTGTGGCATGTGTGAGAAATGGGTACAGCTGATTGGGAGAAATCTCCATGCTAAACTCTTTATTTTTGATTCACTTTTCTCTGGTTTCTGCTTCAAGTCTCTCCCTTTGCATAGAGTAACACAGGCTGTTCACTAATGTGGAGAGAGAACCAAGTGAAACCATGTTCTGAAAGTTTTCCTGCCTGCACCTGAGATCTTGTGTTGGTTCCTTACAGAATAGAATAGATTTGGTTCAGTTGGAAAAGACCTTTCAGATCGCTGAGTCCAACCATTGCCAGGTTCAGCACTAAACCATTTTTCTACCACATCTTCACATTTTGTGCCACATCTACAGAACTTTTAAATGCCTCCAGTGAAGGTCACTCGACCAGTTCAAGTCAAGTGGTACCTCCTCAGTTAGCCAGGACTGCTGATAAATGATTGTGAGTGGCTCTGTGAACATTCCTGCCAGCTCCCACACTTCCCCTGGGTGGATCCCACCCAGCCCCACAGGTTTGTGTGTGTTTAAGTGATGTAGAAGTTTCCTGACCAGCTGAGAATGGAAAGGTGCAACATGGCATTGAAGGGAACAGGAAGGAATTCCTCCACCTGAGTATCTGATCAATGTTTATTGCTGGGTTTCTCAAAAACATAGGGAAGAAATAACAACTGCTGAGGATGAGCTGATGATCTCACATAGCAAAAATAAATTTCAACACAAGAAATCTTGCCATGCAGTGCTTTTTCCTTTTGAGAAGATCGAGGTTTGTTGGCAGAATGTTTTAAAATTCTTGTCAGGATTAATATTCTATACTAGTTGAAGGAGCTTGACAAAACACAGCTTGTGCTCATGGAGGGGCTGTGTGGGGCTTTTTCTGGCTGAGGTTAAACCATGGCTTCATCCAAAGCATTTTTAGACAAAATATACTTTATCCATAAAGGAGCTGTAGCAGAATTGTCAGTGATGGCTCATGAGAGATGGCAATGTGGGGAGCTGTAAGAGCCTGGCTACTAAAACAAGGACCAGACGACTTAGTTCCATGACAATCGATTTGACTCTGAGTGGGTGGTGTCATCTTCTAATGGGAATTTAATCATATACCTTCTAGAAAGAATAGGAATCCAGAGATGATTAAGGAAGAGATGAGAAAGAAAAAGCATTTTGGAGAAATTTCCTCACAGAGAGAATGATTCATTTTGGACTGTGCTGTTAAAAAGCAGCTATGGAAACTGCAGCTGTGGATGTATTAAATAGGAGTCAGGCAGGTGCTTACTGGAAAAAATGTTATGGATGGAAACAAGCACCAGGAGGAGTGGGAGGAATCTGCAGAACCAGCTTCCGTTTTTTAGTTACAGCAGAATAAATGCGTTATTCTGCATTTGCAATGCAGATACACAACAGTTCTCAGTCTGAGCAGATGCTTGGCGGCCGTGGATTTTCATGAGCTCTTGTCCAAGGGGCCATTCTCACCTTCTGCTGACATTTTTAAAAAGGAAGCAGCATATTAAATGCCAGGATGAAGGCAACAGTTTCAGGATGGAAAAGATTGAGTAATGGTGGTGTAATAGAAAGCAAAATTTGGCCCACATTAGTTTCCTCCAAGAGGACAGTTTTTTCCTTTAGTACTCCTAGCACAGAAAACTATCCATGATGTGTGACAGTGTATCAAAAGTTTAGCCCAGCAGAGAAAGAGAACCGGAGATGTTTATTAGATGTTGGGGAGGATAGCAGGAAACAAAAAAAAGGGGATGGTTTTGAGTATTTTAAGAAGGGAATCTGAGAGGGTTCAAAAAGTTGAGGCCTGTTACTGGCGCTGTTGTGACTTCAAAAGAGATCTGATGTTCTGCAGTGAGGGACTTGTTGGGACGTGAGTCTGTAGGGAAACTGAAGGAGAAGCTTCCAAGAATGCTCCTTACCCAAACCTGCTTGTTGTCCTTAGCTCTCATACTTCCTTTTCCTTCTCTGTCCTGGCCTCCTGGATTCACATTTCCTGTAACTGCAGATGTTGCCACTGGTTTCTGTGAAGTCACTCCTATTTATGCCAGAATTTGCAGAGAAGGAAAAGCACTGATCACAAGCAGAGACAACATAAAAGTGTAAACTTCTGCAGATACTCACTGAGGCTGTCTGTGCTTTCTTTTTTGCTTCTTAGGTGTGAGTCCATTGATTCAGGGATTGGTCTGGATGCCTCTGGGTCATAATTTGAAAATAGTTTCCAGTTTATTTCAGTGCAGTTCCATTACACCCCAGTTTCTCTGGGCTGTCCCACTGTCCTGCCTGAACAACACCAGCACAAAGATAGCTCCAAAATACAGCTGTAATAATAAAAGCCTCAAGGTTATTTCAGAAAAGCAGGAACCAGACCCTCAGCTGGTTTAAATCAGCACAGATCACTGCTCTGGAGAGACACCAATTTTACAATGAATGAAGATTTTTCCTGAGATTTATTTTTGCAAATGGCACAGGGAGAAAGTTGCTGGAGAGGGCTGAGGAGAAAAACATCCTATTTTCTTTTGGGAGAGTTTAAGACTTGCTGACTCAAATGCCAACCACCAGTTCATTATCTCCTAAATCCTGAGGTAAAAAACCACATCTGTTCTTCAGCTCAGTTCCACCTCTTTGAAAGCATGTCCAAACTACCTTCCTAAATGTTTCCATAAAATTAGGCTTGGTTACATATGTTTCATTGTGTGTTGCATGTTTCCATGGCACACTGATTTGCCAGATAAAGCAATCTGCAGTGTATTTAGTCTATCTTAAAGCCTTTTAAATCTGTCTCCTCTAAGCTTGAAATTCTCTCATTCAGGCATCCAGCGCTGTTGAAACCCCTGTGCCAATAATTCTTAATGACGTGTGTGTCTAGCCAAAGTAATTCTCCTCATTCAATTTGCAATTTTCCAAGTCAATCCTTTCAGCATTGTGACTGTAGCCATTTATTTTGCATTCTGAGACGTGCAGCTCTTAAACAAAATGATCCTGACTTTATAGGCAAAAAGGTGTCTTATAATGAAGGGCAACCAAACTCAAATTTTGTTTTGGAAACCAGAGGTAGTTGATATTTGCTTGCTTGCTCTCCTGGGCTCAAAGCTGACTCCAATCTATGTACACAAAGTCTTCCCTTAGTATTTGACAAAGAAGCAGAGCCATTTCTCATTTGGCAGCATATTTCCTCCCTGCTCTTGTTCAAAGAGGCTGCTGGACTGAGCCTTGGATCTTCTGCTGTTTCCCATGCTTAGGAGCTGATATCTGCAGTGACCAACAGAAACTCTGCTGTTCAAATCCTGGTTTATAGAAACAGCATATTTAGGGTGTCCTGATGGAAAGAAAGAGGCCTTGTAGTGCTTAATGGCCAACTTTGACCAGGCAGGAGATCTTGGTGATGGCTCAGGAGGGAAGTTTTGCAGCCACTGTAAAGAGGATGGCAACAATTTGGGTATTTGGAAGGAGCTGAGGTGAAGATGACTGGGTGGAAATTGGGGTTCTCATCAGAACAAACCAGAATGGGCACACATGTGGTTTTTATCTTCAGGAACCATTATGACTTACATGCTCATTTTGTCCTGAAAACAAGAAGCTTTTGATTCCTGCATGTGGAAGATTTATGTGAGCTCAAGAGGTTTTACTTTGGTCACTGTGAAAAAAAGAATTTATAAGCCTCCTTCATTTCATTCATTTATTTTTGCCTGTTCTTCAATACCCGTTGAAGGAACAGATACATTTAAGGATGTTTATTTTAAGTTGGTACTCTGGATTGAAAAGCTTTTCCATCTGTTTCTGCCCTGCATTTGATATAACATTTTGCAGATGGCAGCATTTATCAGAATCCCACTGCAGACTACTTACTGGCTTTGTGCCTTCAGAAATGGGCTGTGTTCATCACCACTGTAACTTCACTGAAATGGATGGAATGACAGCACGGCTAAGTCTGAGCCACCATCACAACTGCTTCCTGAAGTATCACCATGTGCTCTGAGCTCAATGGCTCTGCTTGGTTGACTTGTTTAATGTAAATATATTGAATTATATGTAGTTTTCATGATTACTGAAGATTACTGGCTTGCTTTAAGAATCTCTTGGTTCTGGTCTTTCTTCATGAATGATTTAGGGAACAGCTTTTAAGCATGTCATCTCAAATTGCAGCCACACATTTGGATATCCAAGATATTTAAGCAGGCAGAAATAGGGAAAGGACCTGTTGTCTTGATTGAATCCCAGAAATTATCAGTTTGACCAGTTTTTCTTTCTTTCACACATTCCACAAAGTATCACACCTCTGCCACGTTGTTATTCCCCACTCCTACATTCCTGGTTTTGTCAACACTCTCCCAGATTTTGTGTTCTGTAAGTCCCTTGGGGTCCTGATCCTAAATGCCTTGGTGATTTCCATGCAACTGCTTGTGGAGCCTGGGCCTGAGAATCACAACTCCATGTTCAGATTTCAGGATTAGTTCCCTTTGGAATTTAATTTTTGGACTGTTTTTCATTTCACTGCCAGGTTATTTTCTCTCTAATATTTTACCTACAGAAAGGTGCAGAGTGGACAGCTGGCAGTGACATAGGTCATGAGGCCAAATATCAGGCTCACATAGGGAAGGAACATTTCCATGCTTTCTTAGCTTTCTGGAAAAAAAAAAAAATTGGGACCAAGCCTATTATACCTATCTTCAGCCAAAATGCCACTTGCTTTGGAAAGTGTGAAGAAAATCAGTTAAGAAACTCACATTAGTTAAGGGAGGTGGTAAGAAAAACGAAATTTGACTTTTTAAAGTAATTTTCCAGCCTGCCCTCCTATATGGCAGGAGTGGTCAGGAGCAAAGGAGAATTCCCTGTTAGAAGTGTTTGCCACAGCAAAGCTCTGAGCACTGTTTGTTCAGTGCTGCTGTGGAAATCCCAGTTCCTGTCACGCTGAAGACTTACGTGAAATGACAAAATGAAGATTTAACTGTCACTTTTCCATAGTCCTGCTTTTTCTCTCCCTTCCTTCATTTTTATTATGCTTTGACAATATTTGGGAAAACACTTTTTTCTTACATTGTGATTTACTAAGGTCCTGGATGCCTCATTGATGCAAGTTGCCTCACTATGTCAGTAAACACTATCAATAATTAGTCTGGCCAGCATGAACTGGATAGCCCTTTGTGTGAATTAGAGGAGAGCCTCTATGGCTCCAGCTGTGACCCTCTGCAGTGAAAAGAGAATTTCTTTTGAATAGTGCCTGTCCAGGAGCTAATAATGCTCTGTTCTCAGAGCTGTGGGCTAGGAAAGAACGAGACCCTGAGCAATGTCAGTGTCACAGCAGTGCCTGAGGGCCTTCTCAGTGGTTAAACACATCCCAGGCATCAAGATGGAAAAATACTTCAGAGATTTTGTAAGCTGGAGGAAAAGTTCCAAGTATTTAGTGCAGTTAATGCTGAGATCTTCTGACTCACAGCACTAAAAAGCTGCTCCAGTCTCACTGCTGAATCAATTAGCTCAGCCAGCACCTTTCCCATCAAAGTAACACCTTCCCTTCTTTCTCAGTTTTAAGACCTGATTCAATAACTTCAATAACAGAAATACCCAAAGCTGTGTTCTCTTCTGTACCCAAAGGTTGTTTGCATGTTTCACCTTGCCCTGCTTGCACACCTACTCATTTAAATTCCCTTCAAACCAGAATTTGGAGCCAGTGCTAGCAATCCAAGCCCTTGCAATCAAATCAGCTCTCTTAATATTTGTAGTCCTCCAGAGGAAATGTAGTCCAGGGGTGTTTGGTTGAGTAACTTTCAGGATCAGACAGATGATGCTGTGGAGGGCATCAGTTTGTTTAACACAGCCAGGGGAGCTGAGCTGGTGACTGCACAACCCTGCAGTCTCCAAACTGCAGCTGCAGAGCTGGACCAAGGTACACTGAACACACAGCCAGGCCTGGATCCCCTCAGGATGTGCCTCACCTCTTATTCTGAAAGCAGCATTGTGCCTGTAGCCTTCACACCCACACTGGTTCCTGGTTTGGTCACCACTGTCTGTAGGTCTCTTGGGTATGTACTTGATTCCAGCAGAATTTTCTCTGTGTGGGTAGCTCTGTTAGCAATTTTTTGGCATTGTGATCATTGCATCTATCTTATTTTGATTTTATTAATGATTAATTAGTCAATTATGGGAAATTAGCTTTTGCAATTAAAGCATAATTTAGAAAAAACATTGAGCAGATAATGCTCATTTGTCATTGAATTACTTATAACTCAGGGCTGTTGTAAATGTGAGGTGTTTCCAGTACTGTCTTTACTGCTGGATGAAAAACACTGATTAAAAGTCCACCCTAATACAGTACTTGGAGTGGCTCATTCTTGTCCTTCAATACTTACAAGGAAATGGATTTAGATTTCTGGTTTATGTAGGAAATAGAGCATTTGGGCTTTGGGACGTTGATGCAGCTCTGAGCTGAACTTTTGTTACGTGGAGTTGAAAGGGCAATGGATGTAACTGGGTGTTACTTAAACTGTCACATAAAATGGAATCTAAAATATGGTACCTTAAAAGTTGTTTCTGTGCTGGAAAGGGAAGGACAAATCAGTTATTGCCTGTGTAATTGTTTGGTTATCCATCAGATTGCTGCAAACTGCATGTGTGTACTTTTCAAAGTGCTTTGGTGTAGACAGACACAGACCTTTGCTCCTGAGGAATTCAATGATTTACCCCATGGGAATTGCTGGGCTTGCCAGAGTTCACTTAATGACACTGATGGGTCAATTCTCTGCCAGAGCCAACAACCCATCTTCATCATCTTCTCAACTTCACATCCACTAATGATCAGTCCTCATAATGAAGGCATTTTTCACCCTGCCAGGAGTCACAAGGAGAAAAATTGATTGACAGAGTTATCTGGATTGTAGTAATTAAATCAGGGCAGACAAATCCCTGCTCTCATTATATTTCAGACATGTCTGAACCCTGAAAAAGAGAGCTGAAGCTGATTTGCTTCCTGCAGTTCAAAATGTGGCATTAAATGCTGTATATGATATATAAGGTTACAATACATGAGTGTGAACAAATTAGAAAAGACACAAGTGGTCTAAATATGGGTGTTGGTTTTAACCATCTTCAGTGAAATGTGTATATCAAGTGTCTGAAAAAAGCTATTAACGTGTTTCAGGAAATGAACCTGAAAGGATGCTGTGCTTCCAAGGGTATCCAGGCTCAGTCATGCACTGGAACAGCATTTGTGTGTCCCAGCCAGGTGACAGGGATGGCAGGTACAGACAGAGATGCTCCACAGAGAGACAGAGCATGTGGAGTGGGCAGGGAGCAGGATCAGTGCCTGCCCAGTGGAACACAACAGTCTGAGCTCTGAGCTCTCGTGTGTAGAGGAGAATGCAGATTTCCACTGTAGAAGCCAGAAAGGGATTTCAAATACCATTGGAATTCTTTTGTTGGTGAATTGCTTGTCGTGCAAGCACTTGCCTTGAAGGAGGATTTTGTGCAGATGTTCTTTGGGTAATGCTGCAATCTGGATTCAAGAGTTGTCCCTTGATTATTTTTAAAGAATTTTTCTTCCCTCAGTTTGTTAAGCTGAGCCATTTTTCAGATACTGTAAAATATTGTACCCACTTTAGAAAGAAGATGTTGCATGAACTTGAATTAACATTACTAGCAAATTAAGCTGATTTGATCTAGTTAATATTGGGAGAGAGGCAGATTAGGGTTTAAAGCAGGAAAATGGAGCAGGGAAATCTGCATTCAGTGGGACAGCTGCTCTGATAATATAAACTGATGCAAGTTCACTGAGCTCAGTTTAGAGCACTGAGCTGCATTTATGGAGTATTTGGCCCATATATGATGTATTTTAAAACAAACCATAGTGATTCAGAAATACAGATGACAACTTGTGCTGGTTTTGGTCTAGCATTCAGACAAAAGTGTGTTAACCAGAAAATCCTTCCAGGAGTGAAGACTTTGGGGACACAATGCTCGTTCCCTTCACATGGCTGCTTTTGTGGGTCCTGCCATGGGTACTTTCAGTTTAACCTTATGAATGCTACAAATCCATCTGGAATCAGCATGGGAATGCTTTGCCTCTAGTTCTGCATTTATTTGTGTCTGTAGAAGTGTTCTGGGCATTCTGGATCTCAGCAGATGCTGTCAGCATTAAGGAAAGGTTTTTAATTTATTTCTTTGTAATGTAATGTTTTCCAAGACTTCAATCACCCCTGACTTCCACATTTGATAACACAGAGCTGTGAATTACAGGACGTTATGTACAACAGTCAGTTTTAAAACCAGGCATGCTTTGGGATAAGATTCCACTTCTCATACTCTATTTTGCCTGTGAACTTGGATCCAAATTGACAGAAGTTCTTTTCTAAACCTTTCCAAGCAGGTTTAAGTTATAGGGCACTGGGCTGGGAACCAGGAGAAAGGTTTAACTCTTGGTCACTGAAATTGAGAAAGAGCCAGTGACTACCAGATTGTTTTGTCCCTGAATACATTTTATTTCCAATTTTGTGATGATGTTCCAGGTGTACACACACCTGTGAGTTGGGATAAATTGGTCTTCAAATGGCTGAGCCGACAAGCTGAGATGGTGATCTGTCAGTGTGCCTCTGGAAATTAAGGACAAAGGGCAATTTGTTAGATATGGGATTTGTAATAATTAAGATATTTAATTCTAATAACATGTCTGCAAAGCAGTAAAGTTTAAAAGGAAAAGAAATTGTGAATATGTCTGTTGTTGTAAGGACCCACAATTTAGTTATGAAATACAGCAAGTAGAAAGTAGGCTTAAAAAATTTCCCTGTTTCCAAGCAGGCCCTTGAAGGGCCTGGGATCTGCTGCCTCCTGTTTGGTTTCCATTCAGCCGAGGTGCTCGGGGTACTTGACCTCCTCCACTCAGCAAAACCTGATTCATTCTTTTTCCTCACTGGTTTCTCTGCTTCTTCCTGCCCAGTTCAGAAGGTCACCTACAGCTACTCCCTTTGTCACAACAACTGAAGAATAATAAAATCATGGGCTGCAGTGAAGTCAAAAGATTTTTGTTGTAGATGTTGGCACTGACTTGCCTTGTGAAGCAGTGCTGGGAGGGAGGGATAGGTCCAGGAGGTGTGGAGAGTAAGATGAGACTTAGAAGCACCTTCCATAAATCCTGTGTATTTTTCCAAACATTTCAGGAGAAAAAAACTTCCCCAGTCTTATTATGGAAAGGGAGCAAATGAAACCTGGTCATCTCCAGGTCCATCCCCAGAGCAGCTCCTGCTGCTCTGTTCTGCCCCGGACCCACGCAGCCTCTCCTGCTTTGTTGCTGCAACATAAAGAGGAGGAGTAAGGGTACAATGGTACAATGCTGGAGATGAGAGGCAGCATGTGGCTTCCTCACAACCTTCTACATTTCAGAAAGGGATCTCTCATTTGATGAAGATCCTTTTTTCTGTTTAGTCATAAACAGATGAATCCCATAATAGCCTCTGTTTCCTCTTCTACAGGAGGTCTGTATGATTAATAAGATCTCCCTGTAGTGAATGCCAAGCCAAACAGATGAATGCAAGGCGCATCTGCTGTAGATTAAACATTTGGAAAAAACATTTTATAAATATTTTTTTCCACAACAACATATCCATATGGCAGTTAGCTAGGGTATATATTTAAAACCTTGCATGTACAGTATATCGCCATGCATATGTATTTAATATACTTATTAAATAAGTACTTATGTTGTCACTCAACAGATAGCTTTTTGATATGACTTTTAATCTCTTTGAGATGTCAAATCAGACTGTTTGAAAGGACCACATGTGCCCTATCAAGCAAAGCATGAGAAGACACTGCTTCTGAGTGGGTGGGTTAGTGGGAAGCAAATCTTTTATTTCATTATTTCTCAGAAACAAGATGTGCAAGATAATTACCTGGTTAGGATGAGGTAAGTGTAAAATAACATACCCTGAATATGCCTAGAGAGATAAGGTTGTCCTGGGTACTATGAAAACGGATCCTGAGGAAACTGGGTGGTTAAACTAATTGGAAATTTCTTAGCTGAAAATCTTAACATTTAAATTTAGCTTTACTAACTTAAAAACACTGACATTATATCTTGTTATAATTAATATTTTGGACTTCTTAATCTTGCCAGAATGGGTTAAAGGACTTAACAGAAATAATAATTCTTTTTTTCTCTAAGTCTTGTTATATAGCCGGGGGCTCCTTTTTTATTTCTGTATCTCTGTGTGTGCCTTAGAGAACTAGACTATAATTCTGGATTGATAAAGAATGAAGTCTGAGAATTTATCCCAAACTAAAACCAATTTCAACAAGTAAACATCATCCAGAGCAGCTATTGGCACTCTCACATAAGTCAATCTGGTTTTTTAAGTACGTTGTTCTTGTAAGACTTAGCAATTTTATCGTAGGCTGATTTTCTGGTAGACTGGGATCTTTTGGTTTACTTGTCAAGCAACCAAAGATCCCAATATGTGATTTAGAGAGCCTGGTTCCTAAAATGTTTTCTATGACTTTTCTTAACTGGCCTTCCAGTCCAGCAGCCAGAAAGAGAAAAAACCAGCATTTCAAGGTTCCTTATGTGCTTGCTTGTTGTGTTGTCAAGGATCAAGACCCGGTTTGCGTGTGTGCCTGGAAAACTGGGGCACTTCTCTGAGGAAAGGCCTCTCTGAACCTGACGTGTGCTCTGGGAATGGCCAGTGCTTGTCAATTCATGTCTGTCTGGGCTGGGAGAACGTGGATTTCCAGACCTTACAGCACGATACTTGCAAGCAGACATGACGTTTCCCCACATCCTTTTTCACAGATTGCAGAACAGAGGAAAATAATTGCCTGGCTTTGCTTTTATCACACACCATTAGGTGCTTTGCCGACTCAAACAAGGAAGACAAAAAGCGCCTCATGTTCAAGAAACTTTCCATATTTATGTTCATTACAGCTTCAGACTTTGCTGCCTAAATGGTTTGTTTCTGGATGTTCTTGCCACAGTTTTCCTCATTTCTGAGTGTCCTGAGGGCAGGTGGGAGCAAGGAGGTGGGAAGCTCCCTCACTTTTGAAATAGTGGCTTGATGACTCATGTCTCACTCTGCTTGAGAGGCTCATTTCTTGATGTCCTTGCTTTGCTGTTGAACTGAAAAGTGCTGCTTCACTGTTTAAAAAAATTATTTTGTTTTAACCAAAATGCCTGTGGAGTCTTGGAAAAATCACTCAACAAAATTTTCTCAAACTTTGTCGAAACAGTTGGAAAGTGGTGGATTTGAACTGAAAAATCTTAGACTGGTCCTTTCTGCATCAGGGCTGAAAAAACCCTACAGAATGTGAACCTTTTTTGAACACATCTAATTTCCAGAAGCATCTCTCTTCAGAGCCCTGATGTGAGCCCTCAGTAGCTGTTTGTGATGCTCACAGCAGGTTTTTTCCTACATATGTCAGAACCATACCTTAAATTAGTTTTCAAGTAGATTAGTTAAATGATTTTAAAGAAAGCCACTCTTACTGTGCTTTAGCAAAGGATTATTTTAGACTGGTTTTGATTTTTTCCCAATGAATTGCATTTAAATTGATATCCTCTAAGTTTATATTGATTTAATGGTGTCTCATAGCTCCTTTGTACTGGTTTAGCAGAACTGATTCTTTCAAGTCCTCCTGAATTCTGGATTCCAGAAATGGGTACCTGAGCTTTTCCAGCATTGCTGTGAGGCTGCAGCACCTGGAAGGCTCCATGCTGGAGAATTCACCTGGCTGCCCAAAGCATGCCAGAGACAGCAAATGATGCAAACACCTCCAGCCCTGGCTGAGTGCTCGGGGTATGAACCTCCCCTGCATGTGGGCAGAGTCCATCCAAGCAGGAGTTGGAATAATCTCCCACAGCATCCTGTAATAATGTGGCAAGATCATTGTGTAGGGAGAAGGTGCCCAGAGAGTCCCTGTGGAGGCATCAATAACATCCGTCAAGGATGTGCTGTTCTTAAAAGGCAGAGATGAGTGTGCAGGGCTGGTTTGTGTGGGATCCAGGGGGATTAGCACTCCTTGCTCTCCTCTGCCAGCCTCCCACAGTCTGACATGATTGTAGGAGAACACAGGGTGCTCAGGATGCCAAAGGAGTATTTCTCTGAGGAAAAAAAAAAAACCCCAAGTTTAATTTTTTAAACTAAAGAATAGCTTCTTTAAGTGAAAAAGGGAGAGTGATATGGGTTGGCAGACTGAATCTTTATTTAAAATTTTATTTAAACCTGAATCTTAATCTGTTATTTTCAGTAGGTTTGTCTCACAGGTGAAATGGGAAGTTGGTTCTCCAGGAATGTCTTCAGAGGTGTGGATTACCTGGGCAGGGAGGCATTGTCTTATCTCTCCTATTGGCACAAACCTGTCTGAGATGTGGCTGCTTAATTGTGCAACATCCTCTTCTCTCCCAAACTGGATTAAGACTGGGGTTTGCTTTTTGCTCTGAGCTCTCTAGATCATCACAGGAATGCCTGGAGGTTGTGGACTTCAGTCCTCCCCTGTTTTTGCCAAAAAGCCAAACCACATTTACCAGCAAAGATTATAGAAAAAAAATACTTTTAACAAGAAACTTCCAACCATGAAAAGATATATTCTAGGAAAATTCTTTCTGTTTTGCTATAAAAATGCTTGTCCTTGGAAGTACAAACCTTCTTCATTAAAGACAGTAGTTGGAGGAATCTAAACTGTTCTGCTTGTAGGACTACTTGTAAAAATAAAATTAGTTTTTATTGACAAAAAGGAAGAGGAAAAAACACACCATGTGTTCCCATGATAAACAACTGCTTTCCTGTTCATCTAGAGTTCAAACAGTCAGGATACAGTTTGGCTGCCTATGGCTATGGACTTTTGACTTCTCTGTTTGGCCAAGGATCCACTGCAAACACTTTGTTCTAAGGTGAGAAGTGCATTCTGTGAATAAAAAACCAGTTAGGAGCTGGGAAAGGGAATGACAAACTTTTATCTGAAAATGTCACTTTAACTCTCTCTGTAAGATACCTATGGTTCCCAGGCAGTATGTTTTTGTGATTTAGCTACATTTCCTGCCAGATTATTCAGCTAGATACAGATCTCTTGCTCTTGCAGTGTGGAAACCTGAATAATAATTTGAGCTGCAGAAAGCCCTGGTGAATCGCTGGCCTACTTTGCTGTCCCAGGGGAAGGTGCACTTCTCCAGTCCAGGAGCCATTGCTTTGGCAGATGGCTCTATTTACTCAACGAGCAGGTCAGGACAAGAGGAAAAATGGAACATAATAATCCAACAGTATTCAATTAAAGGTAGCTCTGTGCAACTGTACCTAAGTCACTGCTGCCGAAGCCTCTGGGGAGTGTGTTCATTTTTCAGCCTTGTTTCCTAAGGAAATGAGGCTGTCTGCCTTTCTGCCTTTCTGTCTGTCAGCATCTGTCCTCTCCGATTAATTTATTCATCTGTTTGCCATTATCAAGAAAAAATGACCAAAGAGAAGAGTTTTCAAACACACGGAATTCCAACAAAGTTAACAGAACTTGGCAGCTGAGACAGGAGGAGACCCTGAGGGTCTCCATGGAGGGGAAAGGAGATGGAACTGGATCCAACCATTCCCAGGCTGGAGAGCAGGTCAGACCCGTTGGCCTCAACAAGAATATTCTTTGTCCAGTCTGAACCAGGATGGTCCTCCTTGTCCATCCAAACATCTGGGAAATGTGGGAGCAGCCCGGGTAAACTGTCAAGGATGAGATGTTAGAGACATAACAGAGTAAGGTAAGACAGAAAAGCTCTTAGAAGAAAGATTTGAAAAACCAACCGAGATGTTAGAGACATAACAGAGTAAGGTAAGACAGAAAAGCTCTTAGAAGAAAAAGATTTGAAAAAACAACCAAGGAAAAACATTATGTGTTCCCAAAACATTGAACATTGTGTATATTAAATTTCATCTCTGTTTTGACTGAAGCCCCAAAACTGGTTTTGGAACCAGATGTCCACATCAGTATTATTATGGCTTTTTTATTGCTAGGCAAGAAAAATATCATTTGCTTCAGCTTTCCTGGAACTGAAAGAACAGGGAGAGATGGCAGAGCAGGTTCAAGTTCCAGCTGATTATTGGATTCATTAGAAATGGGCTGTCTGTAGCAAACAATACAGGAAAACCCTGGAGGAAGCAGGGTGAGAAGGTTTGGGCTCTTTCCTTTGTGTGCTGTCCATCCCCCCAGCAGATTAGATATTTGGAACTCTGTCCAGACATTTTTCATTTTGTTGGTAAATAGGCATGCACTTGTTCTGGGATTTCAGTCCCCAACTGTTCACTTTATCCAAGGGAGAAAGGCAGAAACATTAGTGAAGCTCAAACAATGAAACCTCAGAATGGGTCAGGCCAGTTATTATTACATGATTTCAGGCTTTGAAAGGTCATTTATGTTTTCCAAGTTGGATTTATTTTTTACACTTATTTGTAATATTACCTCGCTGTGTTTCATAATGTCAGGGAAAATGTCTGGTTTCAGGCCTAAAATGTCAAAGCAGCATTTTCAAAATCACTCACCACTGAGCCAAATGTTTTTCTGCTGGAGTCAGTGGTAACAGTCCCATTTGCCTTAGGAAGCTCTGGATAGTGCTGAATGTTATGGAAGTCCACATTTGTTACCATTTTTTCAGGCTGCACATTCCCCTTCCTTCTCCTCTTCCCCAGGCCCGTTCATGTGTGGAATGATTCCTGGTAGGAAAGCTAAAAGCAGTTCAGAGTCCTGGATTCACTTCCAGTCCTTCCTAATGACTACAGGTTAAATCATGGAACTGTTTTATGCTTTGGTTTACACCTAAGTGACACAAAAAATCCCCACCTCAGAGGGCCTCACAGTTCACCAACACCTGGGAATGACAAAACTGCTGCTTCAGAAGTGCCAAGTGTATATTATGGGATAAACTGTTCCTGTAGTGTTGAGAGATATAATGTAGATGAAGCTGATGCAATGTAGACATATGTCTCCATCTGTGCCTCCATGTTAGGGATTATTCTGGATGCACTGACTGCAATAACCAGAATTTCCCTAGCAAGGAAAATCAGGGTTTAAAAAATTTAATAAGAATCTCATGTTGATAAAAGCTTCCCAGTGGCTTTGTCATGATGAAAACAAAAAAGGGTGCAGAGAATAAATTAATTTGCTGTTCCAATAACTATGATTCAAAGTGGGCTGGTTTTTTAATGGCTTGTCTCCCAGTCAGCACACAGTGAAACATCTCTGCTGTAGGACATCCCCAGTGCCATATTCTTAAGAATTTGCTTTGCTTTGCCTACTCTAGAGATATCTTATGTCTTCAGTTGTGAGTATTGCCAGATAAAAAACCTCTTAGCACTCAGATTTCCTAATCCTCTAGACAAGATAAAAAAATCCAACATCCCCCTGTCGTTGTCTGCCCTCTCCTGTATCTTGCATTTCTATCACATCAGCTTAGAATTACCTGATAAGGGAAGTAGGAGTGTGCAATAAATTTGGGCTTCTATATGGCAAGAATATTCCCTTTGACTTGTATTCAATACCTTGCTTTATGAACATTATCATTCTTCCTGATAGCCTGAGTTACTGCAGAGAATTGCTGTGATAGAGCAGGATGAGCTGTGGAGGGGGGGCTTCTCCTGGTGAGTGTTTGGTAGGAGAGAACCTTCAGGAATATTGTTCTTCACCCTGGATGGATGTGTGGGACTGGCTGAGGCAGCACAGACACATCATGGACTCCCAGGGAACCTGATGAGTTAGAACTCCTTGTAGAAGAACATTTCTTCCTCCTGTTATAGTTGTACAAATTCCTCTGCCATGCTACCTGGAGACAGGAACAGAGAAAGGGTTTGGGCCAGGATGATGAGGAAGTAGGAACAAATAAAATTCTGGTCCCAAAGCACCGAATTTAATGATGGTGGTTGCTCAGAATATCTCAAATTGAGGTATCACAAAGCTATGGCCTACAAAGAATTAATACTGATCCCATTAAAACTTCTGCAAGTGCTCCAGTTTACACAGAGAGAGCTAAACCTTGTGTGGCAGCAAGTATTGGCAGAACATAGCTCTTGAGCAATAAAGCTCAGCAATACTAACTTCATGATTTGGTTTTGCTGTCAGATGGTCATAATTCCACTGCTTTAAGGATTTCAAAGGTCTTAGGAAAATGCAGGCTGCTCTGCTGTCCTTCACAGCCTCGACATCCTGCTGCTCTTGGGCAGTGGCAAGCTGAGCTTTATTTAAACAATATAAATCATATTACTAGAAACAGTCAAATTACTTTTGCTTTTTAGAATCATGTAGAATATGGTAAAATCCAATGAAATGAAAATGAAAAATATGCTTTCATTTCAGTCTGCACAATCAGATGCAATAGTCTGTGTGTAAATGGATTAACATGCCAAAAATATAACTTGAGGCGAGAAGTGTAACTTCCCTCCGTAAATTAACATCAATAATTATAAGCTGTAAACAGTTGCAGATATAATTAAGATTCGAGGCCCAAGGGTTGCACATGCCTTGCTGCAACTGATATCAGACTCTGTGATCTTGATGTTCAAGTCCCCTCCAGAGACAGCAAAGTTAAGAACATCCCCCTGTGTGGAAATAACGTATCGACATTTTGGGAGCATTTACAAAGTTCCTCCCTCTCTCTATTTTAAAGACAAACTAGGCTCTTTGTCAAAAATTAGAATTTTCTGGTTTTCCCTGTGCTATTCCATTATTGTGCCTTCTCTCCTTTCAGGTGATGTGCTGGAACTTCATGCCCAAGCATTATTTTTTTAAAGGGTTAAATTAAGCAAGTTGTTGCAGTCCCCTGCAGACAGAGAGCTGTCCTTAAAGGGTGGAGGGGATTTCTTTGTTAAATTTGTAAAAGGGGGAGACAGAGAAGGAGGAAAGGGATCCACTGTGTGGAAGGAAAAAAGCAGAAGAGGTCTGTGTTTGAAATATCCTTTCAGAGCTCCAAATCAATGGGAAGAAGAAGGGAAAAATTAGAGTAAGGGTTTCAAGTGAAACTGTTGGAGCATTTTTCAGGATGTAAAGATTATTGGTACCTTTAAATGGAATATTCAGAACTTTGCAGAAAAGGGCTTTAAAGAAAGCAATGGGTTGCTCATCATTATGGGGGAACAAGCCCCAGACTTTTGGTTGAGAGACCTTGTGCTTCAGCAGAGAATTGTTTCTTTTGGGCTGAGGGCTGGACTATGATAGTGCATTTTGTGGGTATAATTTGCCTTCAGAGTTATAATTTTCAGTGAAGTATTTGTATCAGTGGAACTCCTTTTGTGTAAGTCCTTACACAAGTTGCCAAGTGCCTTATGTTGTATAGAATTTTCCCTTTCTCCAAGAACACCTGTTTGTGGCATTTGTGCACTCAGAGGACAGTGATGCAAAGGCCAGGCTGTTAGGTGCGGGTGAGAATCAGAAATTATTCCTATTCCAGGTCCAAAATGGCCCTTGTTTCTGTACATAAACCATGTATGAGACATTAATTAAAAGTCTGACATTAATTTCATGTGATGGGAGCTGCCCTGTTTGTTCCACTGTGTGGGGAAACCCTCAGATGGCACTTAAACCAAATGCAATTTAACTTCACTTAAAGACATCTGGCAGAGCAGTAAAAGATGGCCTAAGTGTCCATGGGAGAAAAGACCAGGAGCATCATTTTATCCTTGAGGTCAGGGAAAATAAGTCTGTGCAGTTCTGGAATCTGTGAATGGGGTCTGGGTGATGTTCAGGTAGTACATCAATGACTTAAATGTTTGCAGCCTTTCAGTGCTTGTAGGATCTGCCTCTCAGGTGTCTTTGAAATGATCCTGTCAAGGTGTAAACTTGGTGCAAATGTGCTTTTATTGACACACTATAACACAGAATGGCCCAGTCTGATCATAGACAGAAATTTATAAATTCTCAAAGAAAACAGCCTTTGAAGAGTGTTGAAAGTTGTCGTGTCAAGCAAAATAGAGGCAAAGCCTTCGGCTCCTGGCTTGACAAAAGAGTGAAAAACAACTGAAGCTTAGGAGAATTGCTTTTCTGTTTGTAGTGATCCTCGTGGTTTGTGGGGAGGCCACATCTTAGGAAGTTATTGCTGGTAACAGGCACATGCAAAGAGGAGATTGGAAAAAATGGTGCAACAAGTTTTTCTTGATCCTCCTGAAATATTTTTGTTTCCATTAAAAGATACAGAAATGTTCATTTCACTGTTAAGAAACTGCTTGGCCAGGAAATTAGTAGAGGAGGAATTTTACTTCAGTGGTTGATTTTTAGAAAAAACAAAGCAACATCAACCCAAGGCTGGCCTGGGAGACCCTGGATGCTTGGGAAGAGCAGAGGTAGGAGCTGCTGAGCTCTTCCCCCAGCTCCACTCTGCTGCTGTCATCCTCATTTTGCCACCTCACACTCTTCATTGCTGCTCTACCCGTGCCACCCTCCAGCCCTGCCTGGAAGTCACACAAGGTGAAGGCAGCTGAAGTGTTACTCTAACTCACAGCACCTCTATAAATCTCTTAGTAAAGCACCAGGGTAGTTTTACAAGTGTAATGACTTTTTATTTTATTACCCAGCATGCAGTACATGAAGCTGCTTTCCCACAATGTATAAATTTAGTGAGGGAGGAAACTCCGTTTTCCCCATTGCTCTGCCATCAGTGCCTTTCTGAGATCAGGGAGCATTTGAAAATGCTTCCTCTGCCTAAATTCTGAATGACTAGAAAATAGGTTAAAAGTGCCACTTTGTACTGTAGCACTTTATGAAAGTGTGTTTTGTTTGACAGGACTTAATAAAAAATCTTTTAATCTCTGTCACTGTGGGTAGGTGGGAAGGCCAAAAAGTCTAAATGTTTTAAAGGAAAATTTTAATTAGTATGCAAATTTGACTTTCTGCATTAAAATGTCATTTACTAAGTAAATGTTGTTGCACTGGAAGTTCAGATATTTGATCATTTTCTGTCAAGGTGCCTTTGCAAATTTCCTGAATGTAATAACAGTATTTCAAAAACAAAATGAAATTCTCCTTTTGTTGCAGTGCACTGGGTCTGCTCCACCAAAGGCTGTGTGACTGGAATATCTTAAACCAGTCACCAGCTTATAATGCTGGTTCTCCTTCTCCCAGTTTGCAAATTTTGTTGTCCTCTTGGTGCCTGCAGAGGTTTTCTGAAACAAGGGAGATGAGAAATGTACCCTACATGTCATAAATTTAAATCATTGAAGCATAGCAACAAAATGATTACAAAAACTATTGTAGTCATTAGAATCAAAGGAAGTGGTTGCTGAGTAATTGTCAGCCACCACTGAAGGTTACAGCAGTGCTCAGCATTTACAGGGTCAGGAAAAGCCTTACACACATTTTGAGAGTCAACTGGCTTCATTGTCTCAGTAAAATACACATTCCTGTCTCCTGAAGAAGGACAAGACCAATGGTTGAAGGCCCAGCCTTGCTTTTAATATACAAAAAGAAACATTCTTATATGAAAGTGGTGGAAAAATAATTGTGAGAGAGAGAAAAAAAAAAATGGGAAGGGGAAAATTTTATAAAAGCAGGAAATTCCAAGTTTAGTTTCTTTCCTTCAGTGTCTGTGGGGTCAGTGGCTGCTTCTTGCCACCCTGAATGAATGTGGTGTCTCAAACTGCACCTTATATGGAGCTCTTGAGGGATCAGAAACATGGCACATGGGAGCCATATGTTCAGCACTTGCCATCATTTATTGAGAGCCGAGTTCAGGGCTAAAAGCTGATTTAAACATCCATATTTAGAGCTCCTAAGCACAAAATAAGGCACAAATTCTCACAAAAGTTGAAGACAGAAGAGAAAAAGCTGTGACCCAACATAGAAGTGGTTTTAAAAAAATAAGGGAAAAGGCTGGGGGAAGGAAAGAAAGAAGGAAAAATTTGGTTTCAAGTGCCAAGTGCCTGCCCTGGAAATGCAGATCCCTGGCTAAGGGCTGCAGTGGGAAGGTCTGACAAGGCTGGTGGATGTGGAGACCTGAAGGTTTATTGGGAACAATGTGCTCACTCTGGATCCATCAAAGGTCAGGGGAGAATGAACCTCTGCAGCGTGAGGAGAGGGGGATTGCTCTCTCCACCCTCACCTCATCCTACAAAGGTGCAGATTTTCCTGTGATATCCACACACATGGTGGAGAGCACAAGTGACACAGCCTTTGGCAGAGCTTTCAGGTTTTGTGTATGTGTCTGTATAATTTCATTAACTGGGTGTCCCACATGAACAGGAAATGTGCAGTTGTGCATTCCTGATCT
Source organism: Onychostruthus taczanowskii (assembly GCF_017590055.1). Taxonomy (NCBI): domain Eukaryota; kingdom Metazoa; phylum Chordata; class Aves; order Passeriformes; family Passeridae; genus Onychostruthus; species Onychostruthus taczanowskii. The sequence continues at coordinate 3,082,914 of NW_024503346.1, read as the reverse complement.
TTCAATAAATCTAGAAACTGCACATAACCTGAGGCAGCTGTGCTGGGAGGTTCTCTGTGCTCCTCACAGCCTTGTGCTCATTTGCTCATACCCTTACTTGTGTTGTGACCTTGGCTGGAAGTGCTTTTTGTCCAGGAAGAGTCACTGACCTGACCTTGGATCTGCCATCCCTGGCAGGGTTGGGATGTGTTGGCAGGAAAACATTCCCTGTTAATGCCTGTGCCTCCCTTTGAATGGACACTGGACATTGGTTCCTGCCACTGTTAATTGGCCCTTTTGATGTGCATGAACTTCATGTTATGAAAGAACTTAGAGTGGATTTTTCTTTTGCATAATAGACATTTTGCTGGTTAAAAAAGAAAAAAATATAAAAACACCCCAACAAAACTCCAAACTCCATTACATATGAATGTTTTCACTGTGTTAGCAATTTTTGTATCTTATTGGCAGTGTTCTAAAGCACTGAAGATCGAGACTGCTCAGTTCCCTAGAGATCCTTATAATTACAACAAAGACTGCTGGAGCATGAAAAAAGTCATTTGGCAAAATGGTCCTCTTGGCTTCCTCTGTCTCATCCTCCCCTCTCCCTGACTTCCAAGTCCTCTTTGCTCAGTTCACTAGACAAACACATTGTTTGCTGTTCGCCAGGGCAGATGTTTGTTTAATTCAGCACCTTCTGCTTCTTTCCCCAGCTGGAGGAAAGTCACTGTTCACTCTTTTCTTTTCTCTTTACAACGCCTCTCCCCTGCCAGCCAAGGTGCAGAAAAGAAGGACAATGGTGCAGCTCACAACAAGTAGTTCCATGTTCCAGCATCTCTAGGAGCTTAAGCACCATTTCCTTTATTCTATAAATGGCAGATGACAAAACACAGAGAACACCTCACTGGGTTGTCTCACTGTGCAAGGAGGTAATATCCAGCCACTGAATATTTAATGTAGAGAACAAACCCTCTTTGAAAAATCATGAAATCTCAACTTGAACTGACTCATGCTCTGATCCAGCTGAGTTCTGCTGGAACAACCCTTCTCTGGAGAAATGGTAGTGCTTGAGAGAATGTTTGCCTTGTAGTCTGGACTGTGATGCAGAGTCAGGCTGCAGAAAGTCTACATAAAACCTGTGTATCCCTTCAGTGCTGATTTGAGAGCCTAAGAGGGCATATAACTCACTAGATGCTGAGGTGTTGAGGCTCATCCATGTTCCAAATAAACCTTTGCCACTGAAATCTGTGTTCCAAGAGTCTCAGCAAGAATTTGGATTTATTCCTGCCCCTTCATTCCTGCCTTCCATCCATTCCTGTGTGTGACTGACACAGTGCTTTCTCCTTCCTTGCAAATTTCCTCACAAATTTTTGGCTTTGTGCATATCTCCCCCACTTCTTGCCTTACTCATGCATCTGACTTCTCTAAAGCTCTGTGGCTTTCTCTGTGTTCCCTGCACAAAGGATGGCTTCACATTCCAAGCACCAGGTCAGAGAACTTAACTCTAAATGGATCCAGCAGGATGAACAGATATTCTTCTTTTACTTTAACAAACAATATAGTGCCACTTTTCCTGATCAGCTTGTGCATTTTCAGTAAGTCCAGAGATAATTACCAGATTTATATATATGTAACTATCAATGCAGAGCTGGGCTTTTATCTACATGCTGTATGTTTCTGCAAATAAAGAAGGGATGTAATTGTCATCAGAACCATTTGTTGCAATTTGAATGCTTGTAAATAAAGAATAGACAATGCAGGTTATTCATTACAGACTGGAAAAGTTGTATATTGGCTTGTTACCTCTTGCAGAAGCCAGCCAGAAACTGGAGGTTTTGCAGTACTTGGTTGTGAGTGAGTGCTGTAGGGCAGTGTCTGTGATTACATCCCACAGCCCTGCAGGTTCTCCTGATAATGCTGCTGTATTTATTCCTGCTGTGCTGGAAACTAGCAGACCTATTGGAAACTTTAGCAAACCTTGCTGTGAGTTTCACATTTCTGTTTTATTGCAAAGCTCTTCACTTTTCTAGGATGCATTCTCTGACAAGCCAACAGAAGAAGGAACTTCATGAGCGTATTATTTTTTTATCTCAAGAAATCACTTTGGATTTAGCTCTGTTTCTGATCCATTGGAAAAATTCTTACCTGCATGATCAAACATTTTCTCACAACAAATACTCCTAATTCACAGAATTCTCTTATTAGCTTCATGTGACATCTTTTGCACAACTGAAATAAACTTTAATTAAAAAAAAAATTACCCAGTGAAACAGATTCCACATTTTTTATAGTACTGAAAGCTTTTGGGGACAGAGAAGTGGTACCAGTGTGACTTGGAACTGAATTTGGCTTGGCCTTCTCCAGAAGAATGAATCACAGCCTTGTATGTGGCAACAGTATAATTTCCTTGATTCTTTCTCTGTCTCATTCTTATCACATCCTTCTTATTTCTTGATTTTATAACTGCCATAGACTGGACAGACAAAGATTTTCATATTGCAGCACTCTAAATCTTCCTTTCTTTGAAGGAATAAATTCAATAGCTGATTAATTTAATGAGCCCTTTCTAGTTTAGATCATTGCCCCAGGAAAGCAGCACTCAGTTTTCTGTCTCATTCTTCTAAAAGACCAGAATATCTCTGATTCTGTGTTTTCTGTCTGTTCTTATATTGACAGTGTAAGTGCTGTCAGCAGACAAAACCTCTTCATTTGATATTCTTATTTAACCCATTCAGAATTCCTGATAACAGATCAGTTTATCTCGGGATTTGTGGTATTACTTTATAAAATCTGTGTGAATTCATGGAATGCAAAACTTCTGATTTTACCTGGGCTGGAAAGGTAAAAGATGTCTGTTGGAAATGACCCAAGGCACAATGATGTCAGTGGGAATCTTCCCACAGACGTCAGGAGCCTGTAAAGCACCAGCACAGGTGCTGTGACTGATGAAGAAGAAAGTTGGGAGATGCTTCTTCTGGCCATAAAGACCTTGTGGTGCAGCTAATTTCAGTTTCTTAGACAACACTTGTGTGTTGAAACACTTAATCCCCTAAAGCATCGTTTTTCTCTCCAACTCATGACTCTTTCCAGTAAAGTGTAATGCAAAATTCCACCTGCCAAATTCTTCCCTTGTTTATGTGTTCATAACAGATCAGTGAACAAAATTCTCCTTGCACTTCATTGGTCTGAGAAGGTAACTCCATGTCAGCCTGTTGAAGGATTACTGGGGGAAATACCCCAAACATTTTGTGAGAGACAAAGGGCCTGTGGATTTCAGCTCAGCTGCATAAATATCACTGAAGGCAGGATTGAGTCCTTATTATTTCCTGTCCACTGCATTTCTCCCATTTTGTCATGGCAGCTGTGTAGATGGAAACTCCCAAGATTTCTACAGCCAAGTCATCCTTCACCAATAAAGCCATACTGACTCACATAATAGATTAGGCTGTCACACTAAACCTGACAAACAACATTTAATATGTCTCAAATTGCATCCGGGCAGATATCCCTGTAAATGACCGTCCCTACCACGCAGATGTTTCCCATCTCTTTGGAACAGCTCTGATGGTCAGGCCAGGCATGAGGCTCTCCTGCTCTTACCCATTACCTTTAGCTTGCAAAAATAGAACTTGTGCACGATGCAGGGCTGTTATCAGCAGTTCTATATCTGCTTTTGTCTTCTAACTATTCTTTTAACTTGCTCCAGCCTCAGGCTGGGATTTTTTTTTTTTTTTCAAACAAGCTCTCCCCAGTCTGCCTCCTTCCCAGACTGTTTATGTTTGAAAGACTTCTACATTAGCTGGTGCTAATCTTCACATCCTCACTTATTCCCATTGGTCTCTCTCGTCCTTTTTCCCATTGGGTTGAGTTTCAGTTGTATCATCTCCAATTGTTCTTTAACTTATTCCAGTTGTGTGCAGTCAGCTTTCTGGTGCACCATAGGGCTCCAAATTGAAAATTCTCTGGGCAGTTCACATTTCCTTAAATTTCCATAAGGTGAAAATCTCTTGGTGCTCTTGCACTAAGTAACATTTCAGATGCAAGGATAACCCTGTCCCAGCTGTGCAGAGGTCTGTGTGAGAGGAGTGATCAATGAGATGGATGCAGCACAGACAGGCTTCCTTGGTTATTTATCAGTTTATCTGATTGACCCGTGTGACAAATAAACCCTTGTGCAAATGCAGGTGTTTTCCTACCTGGCAGGAATCCCAGAGGGCTGCTGACCAAGCTGCTGTAGGATTTAGTGGTGGCCAGAACTTCTCAGCACAGCAGCACCTTTGATTACCAAGTGAGGACCTTTAGCTATTTGCTGGCGGCCAACTGCTGGAAAACACGTTAGCCAGCACATTAACTCATGTTTTATTCAATTCACTTGCTCCAGTATGTCCTAGGGATCATTTTTATTAATCCTTAAGTACTAAGACTGAACCAGTGCAGATTTTGGTGATGCTACCCCCAAAGAAGTCAGTGGCAAAAATCCAGCTGAAGTCAGGTGGGTGCAGGAAGAGCATCGACATGAGCCAAGATATTCACAATCAGGACTTGAGCTCTGGCCTTCCAGAACCTGATGTTTGGATGGAGAGTGCAGCCACAATGTGAGCAGATGCTCTGTCCTTCTCAGCCTCCCATTTCCTCCCTTTTGCTGCTACGTGCCAGAGATTCACAGAGATCTCTTTCAAAGGCAGAGCTTTGTTTCTTCATCCACTTTCCGGTGTTGTGCTCTGCTTGTTTCTTTCAATTTGTCCTAAAAAAAGAGAAAAGTAAAACTAGTTCTATGAGACTACAGGGAGGAAAAATAATTCTCTGGAGTTTCTTCAGCATCTTGGCTAGAAACACAGCAAGCACTGTCATTATGGTTAGCAACAAAGGACACGGCATCGCTTCCAGCAAAATCACCACTTACTTCAGTGTGGGTGAGATTAGGCCAGGAAAAACCCCAACTGAGTTTAATAGAGGAGAAACTGACTTTGGCTGAAACAATAAGCTGTGCTCCAGACCTGCAGAGAGAGCCTTAGATCCAAGTCTCAAGGAGGTACTGCTTTTCCTCTGGTACCTTCCCCCAGGGGTTCTGCTCATTATTCCACCAAGTCTAACAATCCCTTTTTCCCTCTCTCACAAGCAAGGTCCTTTGTCCATCCTCATTCAGATCCCCCCTTAGCTGAAATGGAGGAGTGCAGGTCGTTCAGATAAGCACAAACTGTAATTAGGTCGTATTCTGAGTAAATAATATGTGGGTGGGAAAAGGAAGGAAGGGCAAGGGAGAGAGAGCAAATGGAAGAAAGAGGCAGGGGTTTGGCTGGGTTACAGAATTGCAGCAGGCTTCTTGTCAGTCTCAAGCTAAAAATGGGAGATGTTTGCATAAAAAAAGAGCTTTAATAGGTGCTATAAGTTGGTATTTTTGGTAATTAGATAGACAAGTGTTTATCATTTTAGTGACTGTTAGAGCTGAAATTGTGTAGTACCCATTGTGTTACAAGCCTCAGTTGCAAGGAGCAGGAGGTTTGTGCTGTGCTGAGGTGTGAGGGCAGCCCAGAGCCTGTGCTGCTCCCACTCTGGCCTCAGGAATCCCAGTGCCTGTAGGGAGCACCTTCCCTTCACAGGAATAAATAAAAATAATAAAATAAATAAAAACCTACACATGTTGTGTACGGTGCCTTCAGCAGCTACAGCCCAAACCAGAATTGCCTTCTCTTCACAGCCCCCAGGCAAGCTGGTCCCAGGATGGGAGAGGCAGTGAGGGCCTTGGTGTGTTCCAGGTCCCCCCTCTCCAGGACCCCTGCCCCAGTCAGCAGCAGAGCCACATTTTCCTGCTCATCCTTTTACAGACGGATGGGAGAGGCAGTGAGGGCCTTGGTGTGTTCCAGGTCCCCCCTCTCCGGACCCCTGCCCCAGTCAGCAGCAGACCCACATTTTCCTGCTTATTCTTTTACAGATTAATTATTTGCTACTTAACTGATGAGTTTAGCAACACCCAGGAAAAGGGTTTCCTTCACGTGGGAAAATGAGGCTTTTCTTGCAAGGTCAAAAACTAAAAACCTTATGAATTGTTTTGGCTGACAAATTGCCAAGGAATACAAGATAATTCACTTTTTTGGACCGTGTTTGTTTACTTTGTGATGAAATAACAAAAATGTTTTACGAAAGCAGACTCTTTCCTAGAAAATCAATGTTTTTATTTGACAAAGGCTTAATGGAAAAAATGCAGGTTGCTCTAGGGATTTGCTTGGGAGCTTGTCCTTCACAGAAGTGGTGAAGACCAGTCCTTGGTTAGGGAGGAAGAGTGCCACATCCCTCTGCAGGGTGAACCTGGCTGCAGCCCTTTTTCTGCAGCTCAAAGGAAATCCTGGTGTGTCTAAAGACATCAGAGGAGCCTGTGGGACAGATACACCCAAAGAAAAGGCTGCAAAAGAATCATAACGAGATTATGGTCAATCTCCACGTGTTTCTTTTCAGTAGAACAGCTTTGTTCTGCTTAAGTTCCAAATACGAGATTTTGGCTTCCATTGGAAATCTACAGGTTACCAAGGCTGTTGAACTGTACACGATCAGCTGTGGGCCCCAGATCCAGTCTGAAGACATTAATGTCCAGTTTCCGCTGGCTGAATTGGCTGCACATGTCAGATTCCTGTGTTCTGCTTTCCAAGCTCAGTGCTTGTCGAAATTTTACTTCTCTTGAAACGTTTTCATTGGTGTAATGAATGGAAAAAGTTTACCAGTGTGCACTGTCTGTAAATCTTCACTGTTCTTTCTGAAGGGATAGACAGTTTTCCTTACAGGAGACATTTATTTTCACTAGGATTCTGTTCCAGGAGTGTTATGTAACGTTTAGAGAATTTGAGAAGAGAACAATCCCAAAAAGATATTGCAGATGTACCTATGTACACATTTCTGTGCACACTGTATGGATCTGCTCCCATACCTGCACAGCCCAAGGGAGGTCACAGAACCCTCACAGCAGGGCCTTGCTTGGTTGCTATGGCCACCTCACCTGCCCCCTTCCTGAAACTCCTTCCAAGAGTCAAAATGAAAAATCTGGAATAAGGCAGCTGGGTGTTGTCACCTTGTGTCCTGCTGACCCGTTTGATTTCAGTGGCACCTCTGTCCCAGGCAGTGTGGGGGCTGCTGGCTGCCCTCAGGTCACTGTCACACCATGGGGGATGTTTCCCTAGAAAAGAAGTGATGCCAACAAGTCTACCCCCTTGGTTAATTCCTGTGTAGTGATGTCCTTTTGACATCAGACACCACTGGAACAGCCTTGAGCAGTAGAAGCTGGGACTCTGGAGACTCAGGTTTCCTTTCCAGCCATGTACACAAGTGCTCTATGTTTGCCATGGAAGAATATAACTTGGAGGAGTTTTTTAATAGATCAGTGGTTTTGTGAGACTCAAATCTTATTTTGAATTATGATCTAATCAAAACATTTGAGAGGGTATAAATGTGCTTCTTTAGCATTGGAGGATATTTCCTCCTACTCACAGTGCTTTCATTTAAAATGTGTGGAAATTTTTATTTGACTGGAAAGTAGAGAACAGAGATTGCTGAGGCTGCAGGAGCCATGGAAGGGTTAACAAACCCAAAGCCTTCTTGAAGAATCTAGTGTGTTCTTTTGAGAGGGGGAGGGAACCAAGGATAAAATTTAATTTATTTTGCACAGGCAAACTCAAGACAATAGAATTCCCTCTGTTTTCATCTGCAAAACCAATAGACAGACCAAAAAAGGAATAGAGGTGAAGGGTTATAGAACTCATATTTTTCTACGTTCTGTGACTGTCTTCAGGATTTCTTGTTATCTGCAGATATTGCTTTCAGCACAGTGACCTTTGAATAAACAGGATTGTGGTGTCCTAAAAGAAGAGAAATAAAAAGCACAGACAAATTTGAAAACCCTGTGAGGTCTGTGACTTCTTTTCCAGCTAAACTGGATACTCAGAGTAAACTTCAAATATTAAAATAGTAATCCATTAAGATCTAGAGAAGACTCACAGGAGAGTCTCTACTTTAACTACTAATCTGCTTCTGCTTAATTCCATATGGGAAGAGTAGTTTAATTGGTGACCTTCTTGTATGATTTTAAGACTAAAAAATAAACTTACAGCATATTTAGCAAATAGAGCCATGCCAGAGGGGGGAGGGAAGGAACAGAAAAACTTTTCAGAGTCTGCATAGCTTTTGGAAAGTTATTACCCAACTTTTTCTTCTCTAAACATAAATATAGCCAACATTTTACTGCTGAAACTAATAATTTAAGCAAGTTCTCATGAAAGTTTGAAGAACTGCCTTTCCCATTTATGGCACAGAGCTTGTGGTTCATATTTTTCAAATCCGTCAGTCAAAAGAAGGGAAAATATCTATGCATCTGCACATCCCATTATATCCTAACCTCTGGATGCAGAAATAGCATCTGAGCAGTGAAAAGCTGCTAAAACCATCGATGAAAGCCTGTTATGGCTTGTTATGAACTCTACCTGCCTGCCTTGCTCTAGTTTTTCATTCTTTCCACATGAGCAGCTTTCAGAAGGATCTCTGAGCGCAGATCCCACTACAGTAAACTGCATTGTTTCCTGTTCCAGGCACACTTTCACATTACTCACCAACTTTCCAACTGCCAGACAAACTTTGTTATAGTCTTTCTACTTCCCTTGGAATATGGCATTTGAGGTTCTTTTCAGGGCTGCTCTACATAATATGCAGTGACTAGATACGAAACTATTTCCTTATAACATGAACTAAGCAAACACAAATTTAAGGCAAGTTATGCTGAACCCTGGGCCTCAAGCCAGTCTTTTTGTATTATCTCATGGGAAGTTCTGATCTGAAAGTAATACTGGCAATAGGGAGAACTTCTCCTGAGATGGAAATTTGCTTTCTATCAAGCCACAGTGGTATCAAAACCACCTGGCAAACAGGCAGGGAGCATCTCCTTTGGAGCTGGGTCTGACAGCAGAGCCCATGACCTCAGCACGGACTGTGAGTGGTTTATGCAGAGTGCAGAGAGGCTTGGGAGGGAGGGAGGGCAAACATTTTTCACTTCATATATCATTGCTCACAGCTCACTGCTGGGATTCTACCGAGTCAGCCAGAGCTAAAATATTGTGGAAAATGAAATTTCCTGGGTTACTGTTTTTGGCAGTTCTAATCACACTGGACAGTTGGGCACTGGAATCAACACAAAAGCTCCTCACGTTAATTAGAAAAAAACATATGCTTAGTAGTGTGCTCTGGTAACTAAGGAAAAAAAAAATACTTTATCCTTCCAAAACTGAAGCAGATGCTGAATATTTTTGACATCCAAAATAGTCTTTGCATCTGTGTGTAAAGTAACATGAGTCTGTGCAATCAGAAAATGCATCACCTGCAGATTTCTGAGGAGGATCCTACCACATGTGCTCCTTTGCTGCTCTTTACAGCAGCCTAATCAAGTGGAGCTGAATAGCAACCAAAGCAGAGAAGTAATTAATGGGCTGGAAATGGAAAAAAGATCAGCCAGGAAGAATTAGTTACTGTCTCACCTTCAGTGTTCAGGAATGACAGGCCTCTGTGTTTCAGTGATCAGCCTCAAGCTAGAGAACTGAAACTGGTCCATCCCTACTGTAGACAGTAAATGCACAGCACAGGTTGATTACATGTAGAGAAGGCAAAGCTGGGTTCAAAATTGGTATAAAATAGCTTTAAACTACCTCTGGTAGGTGGTGCGGGTCAGAGCAGGATTTACCTGTGTGACTGAAGTGTCTTGTCCATGAGGAATTGTGTACTGCCCTGTTCCCTGTGGTACCCACCCCACACTGCCAGCTCGCTCTGCCCTGCTGGCTCTAGAAGGGGAGGATGCTCTTGGTGCTCGAGCAGTGCCGTGTGTGGATGTAGGGATGGTGGAGGGGTAATGTAGGGATGGTGTAGGGGTAATGTAGTGTTGGTGTAGAAGTGGTACAGGTGTGCACATCGCTCCTGTGCTGAGGAAATCCCAAAAGCAGCTGTAAACTCTGTGACTCTGTGAAGAGCAATTCTCTTTTCAACCGAGCGGTAAAAATACAAACGCTTACTGTGAGTGATCAGCTCTTATCACCACCCTTATTTTATCCCCTTAGACTGAGGATGCCCTTGAAGCAGCCCCTTGTCCCAGGCTGTCCCTTGTCCCAGGCTGTCCCATATCCCAGGCTGTTCCATATCCCAGGCTGTCCCATGTCGTATCCCAGGCTGTCCCGTGTCCCAGGCTGTCCCGTGTCCCAGGCTGTCCCAGGCTGTCCCATATCCCAGGCTGTCCCATATCCCAGGCTGTCCCAGGCTGTCACGTGTCCCAGGCTGTCCCAGGCTGTTCCGTGTCCCAGGCTGCCCCAGGCTGTCCCGTGTCATATCCAGGCTGTCCCATGTCGTGTCCCATGTCGTGTCCCATGTCGTGTCCCAGGCTGCCCCAGGCTGTCCCGTGTCCCAGGCTGCCCCAGGCTGTCCCGTGGCCGCTCGGTGCAGGGAGCGCGGCTGTCGGGAGGCGGCAGCGCTCCCTTGCCCAGGGCAGCGCTCCCAGCCCGGGCTCTGCTGCCCTGCGCAGCTGGAGCCGCCCCGGCCGTTCCTCATCTCTTCGGGACTGCGCCCAAGGAACTTGCTCCAGGGTTATTTGCAACACTCGAGGGCCCTCAGTGCTTTGTAAGATTGCAAGTAAGGATCTCCGTGTGACATTTCTGCACGGTGACTCACGTTTGGACTGGTTTCAGATCAATAAATCCTCTACAGAACGAGCCCCCCAATTCAAGCTGAAGAGACATTCATCCTGTTATCCAGGAGCACCCATGAGCAGTACAGGCTTCACAAAAGAGTTAAAAATCCCGTGTTTTAACGGATCAAAGTGGTGAAGGGAATGGGAGCAGCTGCCTCATGGCAAACTGCTGTGATGGTGCCCACGTACAGAGAAAGGTTCTCTCAGAGGAAGGACTGGGATCATTCGGATCATCTGAGATGAGCAGTCATTTCAGCTTTCCTAGTGAAAATATTAATATCCATAATATTAATAATAAGCCAAATAAAACCCTTCTGTTGGAAACTACTGACATGGAGGCTGAATTTCGCATTAATAGAAAGTTGGAAATGTTGCAGATATTTGCTTTGAAGCTCCATGTCTGACAGGATGACCAGGTTATTTAATATTTTTGTTGCCATTCCATCTCCTCCCATAAAATTGGCTAAAGAAGTGTAGTTTCTTCCATGCCCAGAACAGTGCAGGGATCACCAGATACTATTCTGTGGAGAAATGGAAAATGCCACCATTGTTGACTGAGCAATGAATGTTGAGCAGGAGCTGGTAGTAGATGGCCAAGAGATTTGAAAAAGTTTTACATAAAAAACATAACAGACTTTACAAATTGTCATTGAGAGAGAGCACAGGAGTACTGCCTGTACAGAATGCTACTTAGATTAATATTTCAAAAATGTTTTCTAAAACCTTTTCTCTTTTAATTTTTTTTCCAAATAATTGCAACAATAATTCTAAAAAAACCCTCTTCAAACACAGAATCATTTCTGTTGTTGTAGAATTTTTTGAATGCCAAATACCTGCTGAGTTAATCTTTGGAAGAACAAGAAAAGTTTGTTCTTTGTATATGTAGATTGTTTCAGGGTATTGTTTGATTTTGCTTTTGATAGGGGTCATGTTTCTGGGCTTAGCTGGATAGTTTGTTTGTTCCTATTCATTAAAAGGGACCCTGCAGCTATTTGGGGAGGGAGTATGGCATTACATTATTATTGCTCCAAAAAGTATGGACAAAAATGTATTGTAAAAATTCCAAGGTTTCTGGTAGGAGTTCTCTCAGTAATAAATAATCCCAGTCTGCTGGAGTGTGGTTAATATGCTAACATTGTATTGTGCTAATTAGACAGATCCTTAAGATACAGAGTTAAAACATATGGATAATTCTGGATGTAACCTGTTGATAAAATAGTTTTGTGCAATGGTTAAGGGGAACAACAACTTTTAGGGTCAGCTTTGCCTTTATTCTCCTTGTCCCACAGCCCCTGTCACAGCACTGCACAGACCAGAGCTGTGATGCTGCAGGGCCCTGTCCCCCTGCTGCAGGAGCAAGTACAGGGATGCTGCTGAGAGTTATTCACACCCTGGGGCAGGAGACAGAGCCCTCAGATGAGATCAACACTGCAGACACCAACACTTCTTGTAAGATGTTCACTTAACTTGTTCTGCTTTGCATCAGGGGTGTGGAACACCTTGCAGCACTGTCCTTGATGGGCTTCACTTCTCTAAAAAAGATAATAAGTGCAATGACCTGTTCTCTCTCTTCCTTAAGCTCCGTGGTTTGCCTGCAGTGTGGCATTAACTGGAAGAACTCCACTTGCACAGGAAAAGCACTGGGCTGACTATTCCAGGATAAAGTGCCTGTGCTCTTGATTCACTGTGTCCTCCCAGAACAGAGTGCAGGGATTTCTTTTTCCTGGGAAAAACAGCAATTGTCAAGGAATTATTCCAAGAAAGACAGTTTATGCTGGAGCTGCTAATCCATAGTAAATTCTTCTTGCCCACCTTCTGGTCAAAGCCTCACGTTTGCAATGTTTCACTTGCTCTGAGGAGTTTCACTCCAGCCAGTGCTCAGCTGGCCCTGCAGAGCCTGTGGGGCATTGCCAGAGCTGTCACTGGCCACGGTGCTTTCGCAGCGGTCAGATTTAATCCTTCACTCCACCTCAGGGGAGAGGGCAACCTGCAGACTCTCTTTACTTGGCTTTGTCTGTCTTTACTCTCTGTAACTATTTAGTCATTCATAGGATTATTCCACACTGCCAAAGACATGTTTCCTTTGCCACAGGCTAACTTTTCCATGAAAAAAAATCCAAAGATATTTCAGCTTTGCTGTAATGCAGAGCAATGACAGCAAAATAGTATCTGACCTCCTACAAAGTGCTCAGGAAACAGGGAGGGTGCCTGAGATTATTCAGTGCTGGGAGCTGCATTCCACTGGGCAGATAAAAACAACTGCCCAGAGCTCTGATCAGAATATTCAGTTTCTAATCAGAGAAATCTTTATGCCCCACTTTTTTTTTTTTTTATTGTGTCCACAGTCACTAGGAAAAAAGTAATAAAGAGACCAGAGAACCAGTTCTTTTTAGGTACCTGTATTGTTATTTTGCAGCCCACCTGGCTGATGGTACTGAATGTAAATACAGCAGACACAGAGCAGTGTTTCATCACCACCCCCATCACCTGGAATTCTGTGGTCAGGGATAACAATATCCTGCCAGCACAATACCAAGGAGAAGTGATGAAGCAAGCCCAGCACAAATGGGTCAAATAAATCCTTTCTGCTGAGTAATGTCTGTGCTTCAGGTCGATAAATCTTGGCTTTCATGTCATTTGGAATTTTTAATTAAAACCCTGTGGCTTCCGAGTGTTCATTAATATCTTCCCTTCATAGTTCTGACCCACATGACTCATTCCCCACCCTTGTGCACTCGAACTGTGAGCCCTGCTCAGATGTAACACCTTCCTCCTGGTGTTCTGGCAGCCTGAAGCCAAGGACACTCCAGCCTCAGAGGTGGAATAGCACTTTCTCAAATAACACTGAAAAAAGGGTCATATGTTCAAACCTGTGAAGTCTCTTCTAATTCTTTAATTTTTGAGGGGTTTATTCAAATTTAGAAATCTCAATATTTTGGTATTTTTTTCTGCTTTGAGTTTTGCTTCTCTCCTCCCACTGACTTTTTTTTCCTCAGAATACAAAGGAAAAGTGAGTGCAAGTTATTTTGTAGTTCCTTTCCCTTTTCAGTGCCATTCTAACCTCTGTCACTTCATAAACTCTGCAGTTAGAAAGCAAAAAAGGGAAAAATGAAGGTGAGAGAATTTAAAGCAAACCCAAAACTTTTCAAATGTAAAGAAAAAATATTTTTACTGTTTACTGTCAGCAGAATCCTGTCTTCTCTTCCTTTCCCTCTTGTATCTACAGTAAAACCAGACTCACCACAGATTAAAGCCTCAACCCTGCAGTCTGACACCTTTTAGTGCCTTCCAGTGCTTAGATAAGATTTTAATAGTGGATATACAGTTAGCATAATAAGAATTATCATTACCAAGCATTATGGTAAATCTTGTTTCATTAGTGAGTGATGCTCAACATTCCATTCAAAAGCCATTGACAGCACCACTTTTCCAACTTCAAAGGACCATACTTGTAATTCCAAGGATTATATTTCTCTTTGAGAGTGTGTATGAGCAAATTGCACCAAAGCCATCAGTCTGACCAGTGGCAAAACTCACTCGGTTTTCCACTGAGCCTGGATATTTTGACAAATATCTTCCATTTAAACTAGTGAAAAAACAGCTTTTTACTGCCTATGACCAACTGAAAATCAGCATCTACTCACAGACTATGAAGGCAATTAACCACTGACACCACCTCTCTCTCAGAGTTGTTGTTGCAAGACCAGATGCTCTCCTGGAAGCACAGCTTAAGGAGAAATGCTGCAGAAAGCCCTTGGTGAAATGCTGTGGCTTGTGCAATGCACTCAGACTCCCTGATTGTGCCACCTCTGTCCTTCAGCATCAGCCAGAGGAGGCCTCCTGAGCTCCCTTCAGGAGCTGGGCAGGATGTGCTGAGCAGATGTGAGGAATAACAAACTAGCAGAAGATGAAATAAAACAAATTCTGGTACCAGAACAGACTTTAAACTGGAAGGCTAGTTATAATAAGCAATTTATATATATATATATTTATATATGTATTAAAAAATGTGTGATATCTGTCGTTACATCCAGATCTCTTATTTTTATCCAGTCCTAGAAGTCGTTGGGACTGGGCTGTGCCAAACAGCGTGAGCTCAGAAACTGCAGATTATTTTTTAGTCTGTTACATGCTGAAATACTAAACTTTGGAATAATTTGCCTTATTGCTGGCAAAACCCCCTTCATTTTGTCTACAGCTAAAACATGTGAGTTGGTACCTTTTGTCAATTCACAGATTTCCAAGATACCCAAATTCTCCCATTTACCTTGCTCTGCAATTCACGTCATGCTGTTCTCTGCATGGGATGCAAAGATTTTGATCCATGCCACATGCTGCACATCTTCCCAATGAAGCAAAACCCCTCCCGTGCTGGCTGGTACCCTGCTGACATCCCATTTCTGCTAATTAGGACCCTGAGTAGTTAGTACAAAATATAAATGTGGCAGGATTCCAAGCTGCAAAAAGAAGGGAAAGTGAGGAAAAAAATAGTTGGACAGCTAAGGGAATATGTAAATGTATTTAAAATAGATGATTCTAACTGCAGTGAACAGATGACTTTTTTTTTTAATTCCGACTGGATGGCTTTAATCAAAAATGATAGTTCATACATCTGCTCTTTGAAGATAAGCCTGCAGTTACACAAAACACTTAAAGAAAGAAGCTGTGGTGTGCTGATGAGACCTCAAAAATTCTAACCCATGACTAGGAAGATTATAGTCTGGTTACTTCAGCAAGTTGCTAATTCTGAAATATTAGACTCAGTTGCTTGTCCTGTCTGAGGCATGAAAGGGATGCCTGTAGATTGTGCTGAAGCAATTAAGACATTTTAGAAATCATTAGTGAACTTTCTTGATTGAACAGGCATTTCCCCTCCAGCCTCTCCCTGACTCTTCTACAATTGTTTGACCTAGAAAAGCAGCTCTCCATCATCCTGGCATTTATTTTACAGCACAGGATAAAAATTACAAATTTGAAGCAAGCCTGCTTTTGGGAATGTGGGGCTCCCTTGGAAAAGCAAGTTCAAACTTCAATTGGAATCAAGGACTCCACCTTCATAAACATTATAAAATTGAATGGGTTTGATTTGATCACAGAAAAATGAATCTGGTTTGATCTCAGGAAAATCTGATTTGATCTCAGGAAAAGAATTTTCAGAAGAGAAATGGGCAGAATGTTAAGTGAGAGAGAAAGAATATTCACATGCCTCATGCTGCCTGTGAGTAAGCACAGTATCTACTCACAGTAGACAGTAGTATTAGTAATTAATGTTAATTGTATGATTGTATTGTTTAATCAAGCCAAAAAAACTTAAAAGTCTTCAATACTGAGAAGTTTTCACTAATAGGAGTCTGTAGAGTGGACTACAAAACTTTCCCTTTCTCCTGACCTTTTATTAGTGGGATTTTCCCTTCACTGTGGTCAGGTACAAGGGTTAGGCCTGTTGCTCTTGTTCCCTGCAAATATTCATTGGGATTGTGAGAATATATAAAGCATTTCCCTAAATTATACCACATTTCCTTTCACTTATTAGTCCTATGACTCCACAACTGTTCCAGCTTCTAAGAGTATCATCACTGCTGATGTACTGGAATATGTGTTCCATGGTGCCATCCTTCCAGCTGGTACAAGCAGCATCATTTTGGTTTGATCCAGCTGACCTGAGCTGTGCCCTGTATCTGCTTCTCCTTGAGGTTCTCACATTCAGCCATATCACAGCAACCAATAAATATGCAGATTTTGGGACTAGTGCAGACTTGGTGCTGCTGTAAATGATCATTTAACTTCATGCTTTTCTGTGCATTTTTAAATTTTGCCCTGGTCGTTTGATTTGGTTTTGCAGGACAGTTTTGCTGCTGGTTTAGTACCCATGGGCAGTGAAACCTCCTCATAAGTGATTCTCATTCCCCCTGATAACCCCATTTCAGGTCAACAGCTACACTGTGCCAGCTGTAGACGAAAAAGAAGAAAAAAAATAAATATCTGCTGTCAAGGGGAGTTGAACAGGCAAATCTCTTTGCTATGCGTAAAATTAATCATTGCATTTCTGCTGCTGACTTGTTTTTCTATTTGTGCCACACAGGGATTCTTAAATGACCTAATCTTGAATCTGGTGAATTATAGCCTGGAAATGCAAGGTGTTTATTATGCTCTGACAGAGAATGGAATGGTCCAGTGTTTGTGGGGTTTCTCTTCTCCCCTACTTTGGGGTCTGTTTGCCTCTGGTACCACCTCATTGATCATTCCTGGAATTTACCCTTCTGTAAATACTTGAAAAGGATTTTGAATTTTTTTTTCCTTACCAACAGTATTTTACACTGCTAAGGGCAAACCCAAAACAAAGCCATGCAGGTACTTACTTGTTCATATGAAATGTAATCCTGGGCCCATGATTAATCTCAAATTCAGCGTTGCACCTCTACTAAAACCAAGGAGTTAAGTCTATCCCTAAATTTTGCAAATGATTCCATGCTTTTGGCTTCAGCAGGCCTGCAGGGAAGGCATTTGCTAAACAGCTTAACTCAATAGAAATGTACTTAAGCATGTCCTTAATTCGTTTGCTTAAATGGAGCCAGGGCATTTGAAGCTAATAGAAATCATTTTAATAATTTAAACTCCACTTTTAAGTTTAATACATTGCACTCACATTTAAAATTGATCTACTCAGAAATAACAGTATTTGAGTTTAAAAATGGAAGACTAGGAAATTGTAACAGGCTGCCCAGAGCAGTGGTAGAGTCGCTATCCCAGGAGGGATTTGAAAACCATGTGGTTGTGGCACTTGGGGACATGGGGCAGTGGTGGCTGGAAGGTTGGATTCCATTATCTGAGGAGTCTTTTCCACCCTAAACAGTCCTACAGCTCTGTGTGTGACACAACCCCAGCTCTGGTGTTTTCAGGCTCACTTTTCTTCTCTGTGAAGGCTCTGATCAGCCTTAACTCATTCTTGTGTTTAACTAATTTGAAGTGATTTCTTACTGGTGCTAATACAATTAAACTCAGTATAGCAGAAAAGGAATATTTCCTTTGAGAGAAAGACTGATAACGAAGATGTTTCTCTCCTACTTTTTATTTAAACACTTGCTTTTGTGCTTCTTTTTAAAGTACCAGGATTTCTTTGCCGAAGCTGTCGCTAAAAGACACTGTGCTGTCAGTGATTTTCCAGTTGTTTGGCCTCAGTTTGTTGTACAGAGTTTTACCAGCTGGTGTTTCCTGAAATCTACATCATCAGGTCACCAGTTCATTAATTAAAATTGCACATGGAGCCATTTGTAATTTTCTGATAGAGACTCCTGGCCTTGCTCGTGCTCAGGGCCTTCTACGTGACACAGAGTGGGAAGGAGGCTGTCAGGATGTGGCTCTGTCTCCATGGATTTCAGAACATTTTACAAATACAGGAGCTAGTCATCCTTGCTTTCTTTTCTCCTGCACTAAATTTCAAGAGAGCTTTCATGCCTTCAGTGAAACTATAATATATATTTGCAGTAAAAAATACAGTTTTCCCTTTTTTAATTAAATTCCCTATTGTGAAAAAAGAAAAACATTTGCCACTCTCATTTCCATATTTGTTTTTACATGAAAACCCAGTGGAGACATTTTCCAAAAAAAAAAAAAAAAACAACCCAAAAAAAACAACCAAACAAAAAACAATGGTGAAAAGCAATTTTCCATCCAAAGATGGATGTTTTGTAATGTTTTCTGCTGGGTAATAGTATGCATTTTATAAGTGACAGAGACAAGTAGAATTTACTGTTTTAGAATATGAATGCTGAAGTTTTGGAAAGTGGATTTAGCAGAGCTAAAACGTTGTGCCTACACAGTTTCACCTGGATTTACATAGTTCTTCACTGCTGGATATTACAGAATTCCATGCCATGCTCACCAGAGTTTTTTATCCAGTTCAAATCTCACTGTAGCCAACTCTGTTCAAGCTTTCTATCCACAATATTGAGGCAATTGCCATATTCCCATTCCAAGTTCATTAGAATATCAACTATGAGGTTCATGGCCACTGCATGTACTTGGATTTTTACTAATAATTTAAGCATTTTAATTTGCAAATCTTGCTCTTTGTACCTTGCTGGGCCCTGCTGATGTGCCCTGAGGGTTTCCAAATGCTGCATTCCCAGCTCTTCCTTGGGAGGTTGGATTCTGTCTCATGAGATGGCTGCTGCAGACTGCAGCACAGTAAATTAATTTTGGTTTGCTTAATGTAGATGCTCCATTCTGGTGAATGATTCAAGGTAAAATCCTTGTGAGATGCTTTGTACCCTGAACATCTGCCAAAAGCAGTGGATACTGGAGGTCATTAGTGGTTCTCAGGATTTAGTAACTTTGAGGATTCCTGTACAATGTAATTTCTGTAGAGAAGAAGTGTCTGTAGGAAGGATCTGTTTCCTAAAGAACTATTTGAGTTCCTTTTTCCAGGCTCATTTTTGCCCTCCAATGCAGAGATTCCAGAGCTGTTACAATCCAAGCTGTAATCCAAGGGTGTTATCCTTCATACAGCTCCTCCATGTGTATGTTCTCACTTCAGTGTCTGAAATGTAATTTAATTTAAAGGGCAAGTGGGAACATATGTTGATGTGGTGTAGGAAAAACAATTCCTTCCTGAGCTTGTTGGTGGCATCTCTAATTCCACAATTGCAGCAAGGCAATGTATAAATCGTTCCCCATAGCAAAGGAGAGGGGCAAGCTGGAAAATTTGTAACAAAACAAGGACCTTCTAACCAGATGTAGCCCAGAACTGTCAGAAAATCATCTCTGGCCCAAACTTTAGTGTCCAGTGCATCAAAGCCCTTTCTTCTAAGGGCAGTAAGTCTTCATTTCTGTTGTGTGAGGAGTGAGGAACTTTCATGGATTTAATTTGCCCAATTACCTTTTTAGACTGTTCCTCAAGGGGAAGATTGGGGATGATTCACATCCAAACCCCTACAAAGTTTTGCCTCAATTTTATCTAAACAAATAAGCAATACACCTGTGTTACAAAACCAACCCAATTACACTGGATTGCTCTGCTGCTGGTTGTTCCATACCCTGTCTTTTGTGAACTGAGATCTTCCCTCTCCATGGATATCTGCTCTGCTATGCCATTCCAAAAGCTGCTATTAAGCTTTGTTCATACTCCAATATTCATTGCCATGGATTTCTAATTACACTGGCATGAGCTCTGGCAGATATGTCCATATAATAATCAATAACTGTCTTTGCCACCCACCTACCACATGCATATACACTTAATATTAGAATCACCCACGGAATTAATGACTCTCTATGAGGCAGAAAAAAAAAAAAGAGAAAGAGTAACTATCTCCTGTAAAATAATCTCTTTCTTGGCATATGCTGACATTGATTCACCCCAAGAGGAATACTCCTGCTGCAACTTCTATAAAACACAGAAAGTGTTCAGTAATTGCAAGGACTGAAAATTAACATCAGGTGGTTGTAATTTAAAACAGGATGCCATGGAAGAGGAGTGGACATGTGGGTACCTGTGCCCAACCACCATTACGTAAAGGAAATGTGTAGGGATTACTTTAATGCACTCCTATTTTTGAGAGTTACTATGGTGGGTGGTATGGAAGCAACAACTCCAGGCAGCCCACAGTATCTTTCTTTCATGCACTTCTTTTCTGTAGGGAATATTTGTGTTTGCAGAGTCCGAAGAACTGGCAACTGAGAGAAACCAAATTTTCTGTTGACTCGTGGGCTTTCCTTTTCAGTGCTGACTGAGCCTTTCTGAGGCACAAAACCTCAGAGCACACTCGTCTGCTGTGTCCTGGAGGGGACTTTGAGGTGTCTCCATGGTAAGCAGTCTCCATCCTTGCTCTGTCAAAAGAATTGCCATTTTAATAGCAGGGTTATCCAAAATGAAATGTGATGCGGTCTTCTGTCTAGAAGGTAGAAACCACATCATATATTTAACTGAGGATTCTGTCTGGCAAACTTTCCAATAAAGAGTTACTGATTCTTTTGTAAACCTTTAGGACACTGATGTCTTTAGGAAAAAAATAATCTAAATCTGGATGATTTTCTCTTGCCTCAGAAAAATATGAGATGGGAAAGGGGAAATGACTGCAGTTTCTCTCTCACTTGTACAAGTCTTTGGAATATTTAAATTTCTCTGCACACTGTCCTACAGGCAGCCTTACTGGCACTGAACATCTCTTTAAACTCTTCACTTTACACAGATTAGACTTCTGTGTTTGTGGGCATGAAACTCAGAGATCCTTCAAAGTACAATCTTTATTCAGGTAAATTTTCAGAAAAATATAGGGCATCACCAATCTTTTTATAAACGGTAATAATTTCTTGTTTCTCTCTGGACAGTATTTTGACCCACTTCAATAAACTCTAAATACTCCACATCTGTCACCTGGAAACTTGGCAGCACCCAAAGCATTGGTGTCTAAGTCCACTGCATGTAATTAAAGCATTGATGATTCCTTTCCATGTTGATGTCCCTGCTCTGAACATTCTTGTTCTAGCTGGTGATGTGAGAGTTGCATTATCAGTTTTCAGTGTCTAGTTAGGAGCAAAACTGAGGAAACTTTCCCTTAAAATCTGTTGTTTTTAACCTACCCATAGAAAGGAAATCAGACACTTTGTTAATTAATACCACTTTATAAACCAAGGAATATTTTACTGGGTTTAATTTAGGCATCAAACAAGTTTAAATGGAAAGCTCTTTCAGCATGCAAGGAACACTGAAGTGTGTTCTATCTTGCAGCAAGCACTGGAATTAATGTTCCATTTTGTGCTGCTTCTCATTCTCTGGAAAGTTTAAAGTATCCAGGCAGATTAAAGTGAGAAGGAAGCTGAGGAAATGCTAATTGTCCCATGTTTCTCTGGAACATTCATTTATTTTTTTTCCAATTTGAAGCAAATCGTCATAATGAATTTCCACTGATGGGTGCACAGAAGATTTAGGGATGCTTCATAGGAATTAAAAAGGTTTCCAAAATCTATTGATTTGAGTAACAGAGGTACCCACCATCTATACCTGTCTAGTGACCTAAATAAAGATTCCTTGTCAGCAGGTTTGGAAAAGTCTTGCTACTGGGATGATCTTTACTTGTTTTTTATATCCAGACCCAGGAGTTTTTGTTTTTTGTAGAATTCTGGCTGTAATAATCCTAAAGTTTGCATTCAGATCAGAGCTTTTCTCCAAGAGCAGATTCCCTGCATTGGAGCTGGACCAGCCTTTGGTTTGGGCTTTGGAAATGAGCAGAGCACACAATATTTATTTGTGAATGATGAGGCCGCTGGCAGCTGTAATCCTGATCTGTGCCACCCTCCCTCAGTCTCATGGAAGCTCAGAAGCTCAAGGTCACCCAAAGTGTGTGACAAAGTCAAGAATCAATCCAGTCTGACTCTGCTTTTAAGAGCCTTCCCTCAGTGCAGCCACGAGCAGCCTCCGCTGGTGACAACAGCCGCGGCCGTTTGTCGTCCTCTGAGCCATCGCTGCCTCGGGAGGGCTCTTAAACTTCTACAGCACTCACAAAATCTTAATGGGTTTTGCCAAATGAATTAAGGGCCCTTACAGCTTCCATGCTGTGTACCATGGATTTTGAAAAACTTGTGTCAGTAGAGCAGTAAATCTCTCAGAAGCCAGGGGAGGCAGTGAGGGAAAAAGCACGGATGGGGAGCAGTGCTGTCACGTTTGCCCAAATGAAAATTGTAAGAAACCATTTTGGTGGGCAATTGTATAAACCAGTGATAAATAATTGAATGAACATGAATGATTTGGGAATCTTTTCCAACTGCTAAAGCCCCAAAGCAAGTCCAATAGAGGTTTTTCCTTGTGCTTCTGAAGCCGTGTTACTCTTAGGATTGTTAAAATTTATATGATTTTCTGCTTTAGTTCCCCATTGGGGTTAAAATGGGCTGGACCTATCACATTCCTGGACACTGAATATTCCCTGTTGGAGATATTAATGGTGATGAGTCTTTTTTCTTTCATTGCCTTTCTTAAACAAGCAGGCTGAAGGATGGCACCTCTTACATTTTGTCGTGTGACAACAGATGCGTTTCTGCTGAAATGTGCAACTCAGAATCTTTTTCCAGAGCCTGGCTTAAAGATGTCATTGCACAAGCCTTTTCATTAAAAACCTGATTTTTCAAAGCTCTGTAATCTTTCTCATAAAAGCTGGATCAAGACTGGAACTTAGCATCTAGAAGGTCAATTTAGTGGTGGATATTTATTCCTTATTTTTATTTGGTTTGGTTTTTTTGTTTCTATGAATGAAAAACTGCTAAAAAATGTTGAAAATGAGAAAAAAAAAAAGAAATAATGAGCAAAGGTGTCTTTAACTTCTTAGGTCTCTGGTTCAATTTGGTCTGAGCCAGATTTGTTTTCTTCTAGGTCCACCTGCTGACATGTTAGTGGGATTCAGAAGTGGTCTGTAGGATCCTGTCAATAGGGTTCAGTCAATAGGGAGATGAAGAAAAAGCCTTTACTATCTGTGAGCAGGGAAAACTGTGATTTCTGCAAGGGTTGCTCCAACTGGTACTCTGTCTCAGTGGTTTTGTAGTTCTTTTACTTTTTCCCTTGCACAGAAAATTCTAAATCATAGTTAAAGTTCCAGTTAAAGGGATGCTAAATCTAATGCAGATTATTATAATCATAAAATCCAGCTGATTGCAACACAGGTTTGCCTGGCACTGGAGCAAGATCTGTTTACCAGTCAATTCTTAACAAGTTCCATTTACCTGACTCGTGTTCAATCAAGAAACCTGCCTCTTGTCAAAATGTGCATCATGTCAAGGTCCTACTCGATGCACCTTCAGCCCAAGAGTCTGAAATACTATCCCAGCCCAGCAAAATGGCTGTTTTATCTGTCCCTAGTCAAGAACTGACATGTTTTTATTTTCCTCAGATGTTAAAACCAAGAAGCTTATGAGCTTCTAGGCAGACCTGTAGTGAAGCTTTTGTACCAGGGGAGTTTTGAATCCTGTCCAACACCTTTGACAAATGCTGAATTGCTGCAAAGCACCTTCCAGCTGGAAGAGAACTTCATTATCTGGTGTTATTTGCCTCATGCTGCCTACAAGTCTAGTGTCAAATCTGCAGGGCTGACCTGTCTGTATAGAGCTGCTGGACTGAGCTAAATGACCTAATCTATCACTTCTCTCCCTCTGGCTTGTTACATACACCTACATTCATCAGGAAACCTCAACTAATCATCCACATCAGGATGGGAGTGGGAGCTGGACATGGGAATTCTTACTCAGAGTTACATTCCTCTGGAACTTGCTGCTCCTGGAACTCTACCTGACCTTTAGCTCCAAAAATGTTTCAGGATAAGTTATTGCCCCAGCCCCACTTCCCCTCCTTCCTGCACAGCAGAAGGTGAAATAAACAGTTAGAGGAAACCTGTGCTCATTTAGCTTCGTATCCATTGCAGCAAAAGAAGTTAGGAGAACTCTGTTTTGCATTCTACTGTGATTAAGCTGGATAAAATTTTAGCTTGTGTTTTGCACTCTCTGGAGATCTTTGGGTCTGCAGTTTCTATTACTCCAGATCTGCCTGCCTGCCCCTCTGCTTGTTGAATATTATCTACTTTTTCTGCCATCTCTTCCTACTTAGTACGCTGAATGAGAGCACTAATTAGACTCTGGTGCCAATTTACTGATGCACCATCTTCTGCTCACCCCCTGAGAGAGGGATTAGCTAAACGCGACAGCTCTTCGTCTGAGTTACTGGCATATGATATTTGTTGTAATTCTGTCATGAATGATATCTGCAGAACATGCAATTATAGTCTTCTTTCCATATTGAAATCTACAGAGGATTCTTTCATTTCCCTTGAAGGACAATCATACCCTGTGCAACTCTTTTCATAGTTTTATGGCTACAGGAAGTTTCTAGACCTTTTTATTTTTATTTTTTTTATGGTGGGTGGGAGAGAAACATTGACTTTTAAAGCTCTGTATAGTTTTTCTTCCTCTACAGAAACACATTGTCTTTCCAGCCATGGCTATAGAGAAATTTGTTATGCTGAGATAAGCTGCACATGCAGTTCACTGTAACAAAATTTAAAGTAATGAGGCAAGGGAGTATATTTACAGTTTTAACAGGGGCCCACCACAGAATACAGAGTAACATGGGAACCTGAGTGGATTGTGAATAACCATTTTATCTATCTGCATAACGTTTATCAGCAGCACATAGAGAATGAGTTTTGAAGGCATGAAAGCTGTTCTGATATAAAACAATGCAAAAGCAGGGCCAAATTTCAAATACTGTGAAACTCTGTGCGTGACCTGATAAGGGCAAGATCAGAATGCTGCAAAATGGAGCACACAGTCAGTTCTTGTACTGCAATAACCCTGAAGAAGACACGGATGTTGTAATTCTGACCATACTGGGCAACACCAAAAAGAGCATCTCAGGCCCAGCAGGATCTGCTGCAAGACATGGCAGTGATAAAAGAGGTGTGAGCAGACTGGCTATCGCAGAGGTCTTGGCAATGACAAGTGATTCTCAAGGCCAACTGCAGTGCTCTGATTTCCATTAGGAGTAGCTCGTTACATGCTAAATCGGCCAGTGGGTATTTTGTTCTTGGGTTATATTTAGCTCTGCATAAACCAGACCAAGGCAGACGAACCTGTCTTGTTTATCATTATGGAGCTCCAGTGGAAAGGTTCTAAAAACCTCTCTTCCTCTGCTGCCTTCTGAAGTTCACTCATATAAAACAAATCCTCTGTCTTAGTGACTTCATATTGGTGTAATTTAAGCCCTGACAGAAGTGCAGTTCACCCATTTAGTGTTTTGTAGAAAGGCACCAAAGCAAATCCACCTTCCTGGTTTAGGGATTTTGTTCTTTTTGATATTCACTCCCATACAAGCCTTCAGCAAACTGCCTGGTATACCCAGGTAAGAGCACAGACAAACAGGGAAATAAAGGATGCATTGGTAATAACTAAATAACTGGGATGTTCTGGTAACAAATACATTTTTGCTTCAAGATGGGAAGCACATGGATTGGTTTGATTCAACCCTGAGCAAAGTCAATTAATCAAAACACACACATACATACACACACACACACACACACACCCACAGAGAGAAAACAAAAAGAATTCAAGGGCAAAACCAGCAGGGATTAATACATTTTCCTAGCAGTTGAAGAGAATCCTAATAGAACCAGAGGTTTCTAGGATCTTGCTATGGAATTTTTGTCTTTGAATCTGCAGCACTGGAAGTTTTGTGTTCCCCATACAGTGATAAATTCTCTTTTACAAACTGGACTGGGAAGGAGGAGGGAGGGAACTGGGTGGAATCAATTACAAACCATATCAGACATTTAAGTTTAAACACAAGACCTTGCAAAGGCTTGCATGAAATCTTACTAGCAATATAAACAGGACTGGTGCCAAACTAAGCACCAGAAGTATTCAATAATAAAATACAGCTGTCTCCATTGGCACCTACCCATGAAAGTTTGTCATTTTTACTGTTAGAAATGCTGACAAAGAGAAATCTAAAAAATGAAAACATTTTTTCAGAAGAGGGAGGTTTTCATGAACTGCAACCTAAATATTCATTTAACACTGGAACATTCCATAAAAATAATTTATAACATAATTTCTTCTTAGAAACGCATTTTGACAGAGTTCTTTTCAAAGACTTTGGTCGAGCTTGGCAATGGTGGTAGCTTTGCTTTCAAATCCATAACTCTTAATTATTAAAAGACTCTCTGTACACTTCTCTTGGGTTCTAGGGAGGCACATCAAAGCAGGGGCCCCTCTTTGCTTTGGCTCAGTGCACACCCTGTCAGCTGAGGAGGAACGAGCCCAGCCCGGCTCCGTGGGCAGCCCAGCCCTGAGCTCTGGGAACCTGAGACACAAACGCTGTCCCAGGAAACTTGCCCGGGTTGGAAATACTTCTGGGAGGGAGCTGTGCCCAACTGGACCCTACATAGAGGCTGCTGAACACCTCTGACTCACTCCAAATGTGATTCCAAAGTTTTCCCTCTTCCAGTGGCACACCATCCATTTTTCCTGTAAGGTCTTCCACAAACCTTCTCCCCCACCTGCGGCTCTAATGTCTCTGAGCAGTCAGAAGGAAATGTAATAGTCCCACCTCAGAATTCTCTAGTCTCTCCTTTGACTAAAATCCTGTGTTTTTAAGGCATAATGATAATAATAATGGATTTTTTGAACTTGTAGTGACAATTAAGTGATGTATTTGCTTGCTCTTCAGATGACCTACTCTGAGCTGTAGCGTGCATTATTTTTCTTTGTACCAAGACCTAGGTCTTTAAACTAAGAGACTATTAAGTGTGTAGAATTCCAGACTAATGCACAGGAAAAAAACCCAGTAAAATTCTCCTCTTGTTAAAATTACAGTTACTATACTGTTCTGCTTAAAATACTGCAGTCATAAAATTCAGATTGAAAATTATATGAGCAGTCTCAAAGCAACTGCCATCAACAGTTCTCCTTGTCAGTCCTGTACAGTTTAAGTACTGATTAAACTCTACAAAGATGGTCCAAAATGACATTTCAGCATTGTAGAGCTGGCTGGGCTCTGGGAGTGCTTTGAGCTTGCAGGTTATGCACAGGCCAGCAATTATTAATGTTTAACTGAATGACATTGAAAGTAATGAGACGACACTGTAACTCTAAAGGAGTAATTTCTTTAAAGGCTAAGAGTGACTGTTATCGTTTTTTAAAATTCTATATTTATTCCAGCTTAGTCCTTAACTGCAAGCCATGCCATGTAATAATAATGGAACTGCTCAGACAGCAATTTACCAATGTGCTTGAGGCCCTGTCAAACCACGTGGAGTGATGCCATAATCAAATTCATAATGTCTTATCTTTTTCAGATAAAGTAATCATCAAAGGAGTACTGGCATGAACAGAGAGAAAATCCAGGGCTCAGACATGCTCTAATGTAGTGAGCTGTGACACAAATTGGGCTGTCCCTGTTTTGCCTTTCTTTTCTCTCCATGTTTCCCATTGGTCTGCCAAGGAAATGCTTCTGGCGTTTTCTTTTTGTACCATCTTCTGAGACAAAGGATGTTTAAAAAGGAGAAAATATGGAAAGGGTTAAAATTTCAGAGTGAAATGTTAGTGTTGTATCCCCCCTACTTTTTCTTCACAGTTGTTAGCTGATATTTTTGAGAGCAAATCCACAGACCTGAGATTTTCAGGTAAATCAATAAAATATTGTTTTTAAAAATGGAGTTAAGTGCATTATCTGTCCATTACTCCATTATGGTTTGCCCTCAATCATGGAAGTGAGACCAAGATTCCCAAAAGACAAATCACATTTGTAGTTAACCTTAACCAGTTTTCCCATATCAGGGAACTATTTAAGGTCTCATTTCTCCTTGGTAATTAAGCATGTGCCTATCACTAAGCATATTAGTAATACTGCTGGAGTCAGTGGAATGGTGAAACACAGCTGCTTATGTATATAATATCCATAAAGAAAATAAGAAAGGAAGTCACTGACAAAGAGCAACAAGAATTAAAATACAAATCTTTTCAGTTGTGCAGTAAAACACACAGAAAAGGAAAAGATCTGATTTTTTGTTTTAGAAGCATCTGGTTTGAAAGGTAGTGAAGTAATTTAAATGTTTTTTTTGTCTTCGTGGGGTTTTTTCTTTTCAAATTTGTTTCCCTGACATATGGCCCAGGCCAACTTGAACATCCTTTTGTGCACTTGCTTGAAGTTGTTTCTGGTTTAAATATTTACTCAGGTCTTGATGCTGTGCTCACTCAAATGCTCCACTGATGTACATGAGGCCCAGGCTCTGGCACTGCCTTTTTTACATCTTCTGGGGCATTTAATGCACTGCAAGGCAATGAAATCCCAGTTCTCCAGGGAGCTGAGGAGCCCCAGCTCCCAGGGACTGCAGGGAGAGGGGCAGTGGGTGCTCAGCACTGCTAATGAGGTCTGGGTGTGGCTGCAGGGCTGTGTCCTTGTCAGTATGTTAGTTTTGGATAATTAGGAAATATCTGTTTTCCATTAATGTACAGAAAGAATTAAACCATGCACCATTTACATTCCCAAGCACTTCTCCACCTGTAATGAGGAAAGTATATATGAATGAAATATTTTCAGCCTTCCTGTCAAACACTGTTTGATTTTGTGTAGTCACTCATATTTTATTTCCTAAAATGGATAATACTCCTTCAAAAGTTGCAAAAAAAGTTGGATAATTAAAGGGCCCAAGTGTAGATTTTTTAAAAAAATTATCTTCAATCTATATTAAGATATGTATAGCCCACAATTGTACTATTCTGATGGGGGAAAAACACACAAAAAATCAGTATGAAAATGTACTGCGACACTACAGAATACTAATCACTCCTACACAGAGAGAGCCTTCATTTTATCTGCTTTTGCAGAAGGGTTTTATGAAGTCAGGTTTTAGAATAACTAAAACCCAGTACAACTGAAGGAGACAAAGCTTTGCACTTGAACAAAGAAATGTTTTCTCAAAAAATAACAATGACAATCTGGTTTGTGCTTTTATAGCTGTGCATTTGTAGATGATGGATAGATGGCTACACAAGGAGAATATATAGTGAGCTGATTATGTTATCCATTAAAAAAATCCCAGGCAACTAAGCTTCAATGCAAATTCATGTGATGTGTCTGCTGGCAGATTTGGCTGATTGTGGGTATTAAGCTCAGTCCTGCTCGAAATGGTGCCAAACATAATTTATAATTCACCAGAGACAGAATGATCCCTCCTGGGTTCTGGCTGGAAAAGTTTTAGAAGCAGCTTCTCCCTTTCTTGTGACCTTGGACATACCAAGACTTGCAGGTCCAGTTCCCATCACCACAACTGGACTGAAAAGGATTTGTGCATTCCAGAGAAATAGTCCCTGAAACCTGGATAATCCATTTGACTTGAATTGAGTGTGAATCCTTTGGCAGAGAATCCTTCCAGGACAAGGATTTTTTGGAGCTCTTTTGTCATTTTGCTGTATGACTTTACAGGACACAAGTTCTGATCCACCCCTCAGATTCCTTGGCACTACTGAGTGCCAGAGTTGCTGATCACTGGAGGACATGCTCTGCTTTCCTGCAGAGGGCAATTTGCCTCTGACTTTATAGGAGAAGTACTACAATGACAGAAGAATGAGAGGTTTAAAAAAACTTTAGTTCATAAACTTAAAAAAACCCAAACCTTTTTGAATTATTTTGATGAGTTTAATAATTTGCCCCTGTGTCACATCAATGTTTTAATTGAAGGTTTTCCTTGTCAATAGCTCCTTTGATATTGTGGATGATAAAACCATCAAAAGGCTTTAGAGGGATTTTTTGACTTGTTGCTGTTGCTCATGTTGATGATAGAATTTGGGTATCAGATAAATAAATCTTGATTACGGTGGTGGATTGAGTGTTTCACAGGAGGAGCTGTGGCCAACCTGTCTCCATCTGAGCCAGCTCGTGTCTGCAGCAGGATAACCACATTTTTACTGTATTGTGCTTTGTGGAACCAGTGTCCTCTCCACTGCCAACTCCTGCCTTTCACCACTCCATCACTTACTGAGTTCTTTTCTTCCTGCATCCTCGGGGTGTATTTTTGTAGCAGAGTTCACTACAGCTTTTCCTTCCTTTTGCTTTAGCCAGTAACACCCATCACATGGAAAGAAATAACTTATCTTCATAGAATTGTGAAATGCTGTGTTCATACATCTCGAGTAATGACATCAAATATTCCATGGTACCAGCTGTAAATTCATAGGACAGAATCCTTAGTTTCTTGGGAAGTCCAAGCACAATCTGTCAAGTAAATGTCCCTGAGGCAGAAGAGTCCATGTTACTAATTCCCGTTATTAAGTGGAGATCCTGCTTGCTATGCACAAGCTGAATTCTTCCAATTGTGATGTTTAAGGAACTTAAACAGTTACACCAGAGAAGTATGGTGGAACAATAAGTGACCCACACATATTTGTCCAAGTAGCAAGGATGATTTTCCTTGGGCATGTTACTAAAAACATGGTCCACAGAGCACTGAGAGGAAGAAAGAGATTTGTGCTTGGCTTTGGAAAGTTCTGTCTCAGCACAGTGAGGCACAGCCGACCTCAGTGCATCGTGTTTACCAGCAGAATTTAAACAACCAGGATAAATCACTGTCAGTGATAGCAACAGGAAGTTAATCCAACAACCTTGAGAACATCATTGCAATCTCTTTCACACATTTTCTCTTTTCAATGTCTAAGTGAAATCTTATTTCTGTGCTGAAGTCTTTGGGGCTACAGAAAGCAAAACTATCAAAGACACCTACACATCTTTGCCTTGAGCAACAAATAAAAAAGCAGACACAACAGAAGAGAAAGCAGATGGCCTTGCAAGTGCCCTGGAGAAGATCCTCCAGGTCACACTCAGTAGGTGGTGAAGAGAATCCATTCTACAGTGTCTCTTGTAGATATTGTCTTCCTTGTGCTTGTCTTAACAGATGCTGTGTGATCTCTTTTGAGTCTGATTCCCAATCTGAAACTGCTTCATTTATAAAACGTGAATGCTCAGTGTAAGACATCAACAAGCAGAAGTTCTCCATCTGATCTAGATTCCTGTTATTGTCAATGGAGAGAAATTGAATGTTCTGACCTATTTTAGATGCCTACCATCAAACAGAGTTGCATCACCCAAGGTTCTTACCGCTGATATTAAAGGAAGTTGTGATGACTCGCTCAGACAGGGATTTCAACACTGTCAGTGTCTCAGACTAGGTGAGACAAGTCCTGCCCACAGCTATGTGGGTATTGCCTTAATGAATCACAACCACAGAGAATTCTCCAGTATTTTTAGAGATGGTAGAAATCTGATGGTTTTGGTTTCCTGGCAATACATGAATGGGAAATGAATGAAATTAAATTCTGTGGTATTTTGAAATTGTTTTTTCAAATTTTCACTGGCATGAAATTTTTGAAGCATTCATTTCTTTGGAGAGTGTAATTTTGATGTTCTACTTTGAGCTTTTTGAAAAGTACATTTTAAACCAATATTTAAAACCTTTGAAACAAAAACTGATCTCAAACAGAAAAGGGAACTGTTTTCTGTAGAGATTTGTAATGATCCTTTTTGAACTCTGAAGTTTTATTCAAGATGAAACAGTTATTAAAAATTAATGTGTCATTCCTGCTGGATTCTTCCTCTTCACAGAAAAGAGGTTGGACATGAAAAATTTTCCCACTTTGAATATCTTGTTTCTGGATAGGATGGTGTGTGGGAGAAAGGTGCAAGTAATCAGTGTCTGGAACAGATGTTCCTTACAGATGTTGATCCTGACTAATGTTTGTGTTATCCACAGAACTGGTTCTCTGTTACACTGCACAGGCTCTTAACCCCTTGACTCCATGAGTCAGAGTATGCCACAAGTTAATTATAGAATATGTCAGAGTGTTAATGCAACTCCTAGATTTGGATTTTTGATTCTTATCTTTTCTTCTTCCTGAGGCTCAGAACTACCAATAAAATCAGACTGAGACTTAGGTGAGTTTCTGACACTCTGTGTCCCAAAACTTCATTTGTGTTCCAGCCCAAAGAGTTGTTACTTGTCTCTTTCTTTGCTTCAAACATCTACCAGAGGAGGCAGCGAGCCAAATATTTGTAACCAATTTTTATTTAACTGGCATTCTTTGGAAAAACAAAAGTTAACTCTGTTGAGATTGTCCATTAATTAAAAGGAATATCAGTTAGTTACAACCAATAAAATTGCAGTTTGAAAGTGCTCCCACTGCTCTACTTCTCCAGCAGAGCCCAAATCCTGAGACATTTTTGTTGCTTCCTTTGGCCAGGATACACCCAAACAATTTTATCCAACTCCTGAAGAATTTTACAGCTGTCACGTCTCTTCTTCTCCTTCAGTAAATAGCCAGTCAAAGGGACACAAGACTCCTACTCCAACATTAACCATGTAGAACTCCTTCCTTATAGGTCTGGACAAGTGGGACAACTTGTAAATTAAAGAAAGACTACACCAGCTGGCTGATGGCCAGAATTGGTCCCTGGGGAGGACTTTAGGAGTGGTAACTAACCATAAGTACCCACAGCCTGGCAGTGTTTAATGGAATGTTGGCAGACACGCTGTATAGTACTAGTAAATTAGTAATGAGAATTAATTAATAATGGTTTGCATTCATGTGGCACATTCCTTGCTGCAATTTACTTCTCATCTGGCTAAACAGGGACATGAGGAACAGTTTATCTTCTGGTGATCTACCTTTGTTTAACTGCTTTTGCATCTTCCATCTCACCCTCTCGACATTCCATCAAGGTTTCCTCATTGCACCTGAATTGTGGTTCTCTCATGGGCTCCTCTGTGTTCCCTGCCAGGGTCCACAGCCTTCTGGAGGTGCCACACTGACTGCAGGGCCTTTCCAATAATCACTAGATCTGAGGGATTGCCTCCAATGTCCCAGAAATTATTCCACTTCTCAAAAATTCATGTTATGTTGTTGGTTCTTGCTCAGCTGGTGCTCTCTGGGAACACCTGGATGCTTGTTTGGTCCCCCGCTGAGTCTTCTACCTTGTGCCCACCTGTAGACCCTTCCACCTTTCCCTATTGAATGCTTGTTCATTCCACTTCACCACTTTGTCAAAATCCTTTTTTGCTCTCATGCCTTTGCAGCAGTTTTTGGTGTGTTCTCATCACCAAAATCAATGATGAAAACATTGACTTAGTGCTACAATAAACAATTGCACCATACTTATTGTTCCACTGATCATCACTACCTACAGAAGATTTTATGACCAGTTATAAATTAATTTTATAGATCTTGACTATGTTTTCCTCATTTATTTCTGAGATACCATACAAAATATTGAAGTTATTAATATAAATAAATATGGAATTGGCACCTTTTCCTTATCTGGAGCAGAGCTGGTCCATCAATAAGAGATGGGCCAACTCTAAAGTGAGCAGTGGGAATTCAGAGAAGGGAGGGAAATATTGGAGCTCCTTCTTTGATGCTGACAAATCCTTGGATGATGTTAAATTTTGCCCTCATCTCCTTTTTTCATTTCGATGCTTATAAAAGCATATTTGGTAGTTTATAGTAATATTTGTCTGGTGATTTAAGATGTTTGACCTCCTATTTTCTGGCTCTCCTCACCCTCCCACCCCCCATTTAAAACTGGGATCAACCTTTTCCAAACATCTGTAACTTGATCTACTCTCCACAGAGGGCAATGTGTCCATCATCCCAGGAAGAGCTTTCAGATTGCTTCTGCCAGCTCATAACACACCCTAATATAAAATAAATCAGACACAATACATAGGAAATATTTGAGTGATCTTGAACTTGCTGGAGCTGCAGAATCTCAACATTCAGTGCATTGTCCCAGCTCCTAATTGGTCTAATCCATCTCCAGATCTCCAGCTTGTAATTTTGTTTGGCTGATGTTCTTTCAGGAAAAATATTTAGGACCCTTTCCTAAGTTTTAATAAAGCTTCATAAATAAAAAATCATGGCTGTTCCCCAGCCAAGACCAAGTCCCAGATATGTGTGTGAATTGAACCCTCTGCTGGTGAATGATCTTTAGCAAAAATTTTAGCCCATTGCAAATACAAAATAAATTTGCCTAAACTTTCACTAAAGAAGCTGAAATTACCTGATTTATCTCATGGTTGTGATTGGCTAAAAGGTGTACCTGGACCTCTAAAATAATTGTAATTCACAATGATTTATTAAGATGCAAGTACCCATTTGTGGACCTGACCATAATATCTACAAAAACCAAAGGAATCTATTAGAAATCAACATAATGTTTATAAATTCAGGCAAAACTTCTCTTTCTTTTATTAATAAAAAACTAGAGAAAAACTGTTGTGAGTTCAGACAAAAGTGATCTTTTCTGGGAAACCCTAAAGTTCTACTTGATCAATGGGAAATATTTTATTTGACCTGAGCTGAAATTTTGAGCTTTTTAGCTTGTCTTAAAGGAGGTTCATTTTTTAAACATTACCTGAACTTTTACATGAAAAATGCCAATTTGAAAAAAAGTTCAATTGGGAAAATGTCAAAATGAAAACTTTTTGGCATTTCTGAAACAAACATTTTAGATAAAAAATGACAACATGAAATGTTTTGACACTTTGAAAAATGTCTCCCTTTTTCAATCTGAAACTTCACCAAATTTAAATTGAATTTACTGTTTGTCTAGAAAATAAGAATTGCTTGCGTTGGTAGTTTTCCCTGGATAAGCAGCTAATCTTCCTGCCAGGTTAGCAATGAGACATCAGCCAAGGAACTGCACAAGCAGGTTGTAAAGCAGTTCTTGCCTTATTGCAGCTCAGATTTGGACTTTGTAGGGATTATCTATCTGTCTATCTATCTATCTATCTATCTGTCTTCACTTTTGCACTGTACAATGTCCAGCTTTCAACTTAGCAGTTCTATGGTGCACAAAGAAATAAGGGAGAGAGAAATGATTACTGTTTAACAAGTGAGCAATTTCCCATTGCATTAAAATTATATTTTTATTTAAAAACCCGTCTAGTGGCAGAGTTATGAAAGTTCATTACAGAAAAAATGGTTTACCAATTAAACAGAAGCAAGTCCATAACACTGAATGAGTTTTAGAGTTTGCTATAGCTAAATTCTTAAATTAAAACAACCCCTTCCAGACTAAAATCCCAACATTCCAAAATAAGATCAGAATCTGCAGTGAAGCAGCACCATGGAGTAGTTGGTGCTTGCACTGCATTTTTGGGAGGGGTTTAGCTGAGCACAGCCTGGGTTCTGCTCCAAGATTCCTTCTGCTGCCTCTCCTGAGTGCAGGGCTGGAGGGAATTGGTGGCTTCCCACAGGAAGACTGTAAGAGCTTGAGAGGAGAAAGGAGAAGGGTTCTGGTGGCACTGGGGGGAAGACTCTGGAGAGGCACTAAAGCAAGTGGAGGGGCCTGAGCAGCTCTCATTTCTATTCTCTCTGGTGTGCTTCAACTTAAAGAAACCTTTCAATGTTCAGGATGAGCAGGGTAGGCTTAATATTGGCACTTATATTTCACAATGGAGATGGTTTTACATCTCTTAACTCTGGCTTCTTGCCCTCTTTGGAGTTAATTATCTGTGGGTTCCTTCTTTGACTTTTAGGGGATTTCTTAATTCTCCTGGCTCTCGTTTAAATAGTGCAAGGCTTTCATGTTTCTTATTAGCTAATGTGAGGAAATTGAGTAATGTGGGGTTATTAAAAATTACCCAGAATTTAGATGAATGGGAAAAAAGTGTGTCCAC
Source organism: Onychostruthus taczanowskii (assembly GCF_017590055.1). NCBI lineage: Eukaryota > Metazoa > Chordata > Aves > Passeriformes > Passeridae > Onychostruthus > Onychostruthus taczanowskii. Next base: position 3,047,022 of record NW_024503346.1, on the reverse strand, counting down.
TGCAGTAACTCCTGTCCATCACCTGGGCTGTGTGGATCCCTGCCAGGCAGGGTCCAGCCCATTGTGCTGTCATGTGTAAATTACCTCCCTAAATGCAGCAAGCTAACAGAGCTGCTCCGTGCTGAGTCCTAAATTGACACCAAAAGGGAAACTTCCATCCAGATTGGAAATATAAGGAAATCGAGCAGACTTAGCAGTGGCACAAAAAGTTCTGAAACCACAATGGTTATTAAATAATGCCAATTTTTTTTTCTGCAGACGTTAAGTCAGTGTTTAAAAATACAAACATCTAGATAATTAGAGGAACTTCAAATCTGTCTTCATAGTGTTTCAGCAGGATGACATTGTCAGCTATTCTATTTTGTATTGATTTCCACAAAGCTCAGTTATTCCCAGCCTTCCATTTCAAATGCAGCACCTTGTTTTCCTGTATCTTGAAGCAAAGAAATTAGATAAAAACTATTGATTAGCGAGGCACAGAGGGGAGTGATGTCTGTAACCTTCCTTTGTCTTGCAGCTCTGCAGCTGAGGCAGCAGTAATAGGATTCTGTGCGAGTGCGACTGTGATGAGGTCACACTGCTGAGAAGGGAATGAAAACACTGCAGTCAGCGAGATCTCTTGCTTCTCTGATAGTTTTTGATATTGTTTGTCAAATTGCGATTTGAAGGTTATTTCTCTGGAGGCTGAAGTTGCCTTGCTTCTCTTACGCACTTGGCTGGGCTTTTAAAAATCATGCATTCATACAAACAGCTCCTTCTCTCTCAAAGTTTCTGGTTCTTACTTGGAGCCAAAATAGGGAGCAAGAAGATATTCTCCTGAAATTTTCCATCATTGTGAGATTAGAGCAGTTATTTGTTAAAATAAGTTGGATTTGTTTGGCCTCTCTAGATCTCCTTCCTCCCTTCTTTTTCACGAGGGTGCCGCAGTCCTCTTCAGTTCAAAACAGGTTCAATAAACACTTTCAAGACACATGAGCCGTGAAGGTTTATGCTGATTTAGTACATAATGGTGTAGCATTTATTGGTATCATTACTCAAGAAAGAGATGAGGAATTTCCTCATTTCATTTGCTTTGGGAAACAGGCATTTTGTGACCTACCGTGGGCAACTGCAGAACTGAACACAAAGTTCAGAATAATGATTAATGCTTTCCCGTTCTGAGTGGGCTTTACCACTTATTATTCCTATTATTCTTATATTCTTATTCTTGTTATTCTTATATTTCTCCATAGCAGTGAAACAGCTCATGGAGGTGACAAAGAGAAAACTGAGGGTCATAGAATAAGTGAATGATTTGGGTTGGAAGGGATCTTAAGGATCCTCTGTTCTAACAGAGCCTGCCCTGGGCTTCAGGGATCTATTTCCTGGGAGAGGTGTCAGTGTCAAATACAGGATAAACACAGATTACCTGGCCCTCAGGACTCTACTTTTGGTGAATAAGGCAGCTGCATTCCTCTCTTCCCACAGAGGAAGAAACCACATGGGGCATGCAATGTCTTCCACTAATCAGGCCTTAGGGGGTTTTCCTCCCTTTGGAAAGCTCCCTTGCCCTAGTTCTCCTCCCGTAACAAGACACTGGGAGATTGGTATGGAGATAACTGGCTAAGAAAACCCTCCAAATAAACTTCTGGAATTGCATGGCAGTAACAGGATGCCTTCAGCAGGCAGCTGCCTTGTCTGTCTGTGCAAAAACAAGTATGTCAGGTCAAGCTGCATATTTTGAGGTTTGATGTCCCACCCTCTCAAATAAGTGATGTGGGAAGAAGTCTGCTGGGAAAACTCCTTCCCCGGGCTTATTACTGTGGGGGTTTTTGTGGGAAGCACTGAGACTTTCCCATCCCCTCCTTTCCCCCATGTGATGCTCTGTGATCATAACACATGAAACTATCTCAGGCTTCCAAGAACTCCTCCAGTGCTGAACAAGCACACTCTGGGTGTTTTTCTTTAGTCTTTGTTCTATTCTCTGTGATCCTGAGGACACCATTCTTTGCCCCCTTTGTTTCTTCATCCATGTGAAGAAGGTGATATTTCCTTTCTCGAGGGTGATTGTGAAGGGATTTTTTTTTAATCCCCTTCCAGATGTTGGGCACCATGGGGGAGCAAAGCATCTTGCTGTAATTGATTTATTTATAAGGGAAAGCTGATGCTACTTTAGAGATCCTGTTTTCACCCTTGCTCTCCAAGTAAACCACTGGAAAGGCAGTTCTCATTTGCTGCTGTTTTTCTACTGTTTCTATCTTCCTCATCCCATTTATGGCTGTATTTAAGGTGCTGATGAAGCAGCCCCACAGGTCAAAGTAAGAGCTGTGGGAATATTACCTCCAGACTGTCCCTCTGAGGGCTGGACAGCTGGAATCATCCAGTGCCTGATGAGATACCTGGCAGCTGAACGGATGGAATTGCATCCTGTTAGCCCAGGACTGCAGTACTTATTTGTCTCTTTAGCATTCAGCATCACCTCCGTGCTCCCAGAGAAGCAGTAAGAGTGGAGACTCAAAAAGATGTTAGAGGAAAGCAGTGAGTGGGGAAAAGGCTTGAAATCACATTATTCTTTAGAAAACGGGCAATTGCAGTGAACGAAACACAAACAAAAACCTCTAGAGGGGCAGAGCTTGGCTGAGAGTTCTTTTTTTACCCTGCATTGTTTCAATGGATAAGTATTTTGTCTTAATTCCCACTTATCTTTTGAGAGATTTTTTCTCCCCCACCCTTGCCCAAAATGTGTTGCTGAGTGTGGCATACCCAAAAGGGCATGTGACTGTGGTGAGAGCAGCATCTGGTGCTGGAAAGAAATGAAACCCCAGTCCAGAGTAGGAGTAAGGTCAGAGTGGTACATGAGCAGGCATTCCTACAATATCCAGAGAGAATCTGGCAAAAAAAAATAAAAATCATCTTTACCTACAGGACTTAGGCAAATTTTATATTTAATCCTTAAATATTCTTGGCCACTATTCGACATATTTTCATGCTTGGTCATCTGTCTCTTAGCAAGATCTAAAGGACTCAGCCAGGTGCAAAGATAATTGTTTCCTTATTTCAGGCAGCATCTGCTCAGCCATCTGGGAGGCTCATCTGTAAAAGGTGACAGGCTCAGGTAGCAGCCTGCAAGTCCCACCTCTGGAGCTCTGGTGGCTCCCAGCCCTGCTCAGACAGAGCCTGTGTGACCCAGAGTGAAGAGCAGTGGGCAAAGGGAGTGCAGCTCTGCTGAGGAGAGTGAGGCAGGCCCCTCACGAGAAAACAAGGAGCAGGAGAAGTTTGGTTATCACAGAGATAAAGACTGCAGTCTCCATTTTCCATATTTTGCTCCGACCCCAGATTACCCTTCCTGTTAAATGCTTTGTTTCCCATATATTATATTAATCTGTTTTATTTTAAAAGGCTGTTTATCAGCAGCCTGTGTGAGTCTTGATTGCCAATTCTCTGCATTCACTACTAATGAAGAACCATGGCTACCACGATTTTAATGGCTCTGTGATCTGTAACTCCACACATCTGGTGTTGGTGACAGTTTATCTTCTACCCCAACGTTCTGTTCTTTCAGCAGATGGTTTGTAGGAAACTCCTCTGAAATACAGGGGGTGGCAAGAATCTGGCATGGGAGGGAAGGGTGAATAGAACCCCTGGTGTTCTCTGCACAGCCCTCCTGCCCCCCGTTCAGGAACAATAGGAATGTTGTAAATAATGAGGAATAATAATGTATTTCTGGCAGAAACCAAGGGGGATTTGTGTGGGGTGCAGCCAGAGGATTCAGGTTGGGTGTTGTGGGGTTCTGTTACAGATTGGGAAATGTGCTACTTGTTCTTTGTAGCTCTGTTGCTAAACAGACATTTTTATTTCTAAGTACTTGCTTGGTTTCCTTTGTTAGCCCAAACTGCCAAAATTGGAGGCATCTGACATAGAAAGGAAGTCAGTTTTGTTTAATTTATCTCAGATTTATTTTGTGACATTTCCTGGATACATTTACCCATCACATTATTAAACAAGAGTTTATTTTCTGGAGGCTAGAACTTCAGCTTTTGCCTATATTTCAGTAAGACAGGAATTTTAATACTGTCAACATTCTGAGAAATTAGAAAGTCTTTCAGGTGTGTTATGCAGGAGAAAGTTCAGAGCTTCACTATCTCTCCTAATAGTTGCCCTGAGGCTTTTCCAAATGTATAATCTGATTTTTACACTCATTTGAAATGTAAAAAGAGAATTTTCACAGAAGAGAGAGAAATCCATCTGAAAATACTATTTGTTTTTGCCAGTTTTTTTCTTTAATTATAATGATAAATTTCCACTATTTGGCAACAGCACAAAGAAATAGGCTCTTGCATGTCTTTGTTCCTTCAAGAGGAATGGACAAAGTGGGTCTTGTTCAGAAAGCAAATCCCCATTTAGTCACATAATTCTTGTCACTCGCCCCAGCAAATGATGAGAACCCCCTTTTTATGACTCTCCTGTGGGAAGAATGTTTGGCTATGACTCAGAAAAAAACCTGAGGGTTTTTTTGGACAAACTTTGACTGACTCGGGACAAAACTCAAAAGAGGAAGTTGTACAATGTTTTAATCTGCCTTTATGTCTCAGAAATGCTCAGTTACAATGAGGAACATGCTGATATACACATTAACCACCTCAGTGAAGGTAGCTCAGAGGTGGTGACTGAAATTTAGGATTGTTCCCAACAATTTGGGATTGTTCCCAATGGGGAGACCCTAAATGAGGCTCAAAGCTCCAAATGCCTCAGATGTGCTTTTTTTGGACATGATGACTCAAATACCAATTCTGCACCTTGAATCCATCTCTTGAGCAACGGATCATCCAAAAGCTGTTTCTCGGTTATTCAGATATTTTCCTGGGGTCTAGATTTAGAAAATGAATTAATTTAAATCTCTCTTTTGTGGCAGCACACACAACCTTGTTACTTCTTCCTTTTCATTGCAAAGGAAATATGTATACTTATAAACATATTTATTTAAACTATATACCCTGCATTGTCTTTTGGGCCAGATACTTTATGATTTGGAGAGAAGAGAAAAACATTATGACTTAATATATCATTATTCTCTATAGATTCTGCTTGCTGAACATTTATATTCATGGGACTGTGGTCTGATAGGGGAGAAACCTGGAGTTTTCTGCCTACTTAATTTCTTCATTTCTGCATGAGCTTTGCACTGACTCATGCCCTGTGTGTGCCAATACACATCAGTGAAAATTTTCTTGATGATGTTTTCATCAGGCAAAGGAGAAACCATGAAGACAGTAAACACCCAATGTGTTAAATGTTTTATAGTCCTTAGAATTCTACAGACTAGTTCGAAATAACTGCAAAGCCCATTTTGTATTCAGAATATCTGAATGGGCCTTGGTTCTGGATTAGGAAGAGGGAGCAGAACTGGATGAACTGGGTGTATTAAATTCTTTATTCAAAAGCTTTATCCCTTTTCTGCTTTTGTATTTCCCACGACTGGATTTTCTTAGTTTTTCCTCTACTGGATTGTTTGGCATATTCTTCATGCAAATGTACTGAAATCACTGGTCTGGTTGGGAGCTCTTCACATTTGCCTGGTTTATGGCACTCAGTTTTCAATTTTAGCCATATGGGCCTTTTGGTTTAGTTTCTTGCCTTTTTTATTATTCTGTGCCTGCTTAATTGTAGTTTTTATGAAGAAATGGAGAAAGAGTCATAAAGACAATAAGACAAATCATTCCCAAAGCAAATATAATGAGGAGAAGAGTTGGAGAAATATTTACATGATTTGAATTTTCTGTCAATGTTCCTAAAAATAGAACAAAGAATTAAATAAAATAGTCAGATGATTTGCTAGTGAAAGGAATAAAAAAAAATTGCAAACACGAGAACAAATGTTCATTTTTATTCTGAGAAGTAGTTCTTGGCAGTATTTTGGAAGCTCTAATAGAGAAGATGAAATGTAGATTTTTATCCCACTTGAGCATAAATCAGTGCACTAGACTAAACAATTTCTACTATACAATGCACTGAATTCTTCTATTTTGTACAAATGTTCAATTAAATCTGTAAACTTAGTCTGTAAGCTGTAAAGAGGCTTAGTCACCTTATCATCAGCCAGTTCCTCTGCAGGTCACTGCCATAGTCCTGCAGCAAAAATAAGTTCTGTGTGGGGAAGGCTTCCAGTAGCATTCCAAAATAACAGCAATTACATAATTACAGCATGGCCATGCTAAAGGTTACATTAATGGCCACCAGTGATGATGAATAGGAAGGCAATGGTGTGAATGAAATCATAATTAGCAGAGCATGAGGTAGGTGTTATGTTAAACATCCAATGGAAAAAAAAATTAACAGCACTGCACAGGTGGACTGAAATGTTACACGTAAAACTTAACCTGCAACAATCCCACTTTCAGGAGACAAGAAAAACCCTTACATCATTTGTTAACCAGTTCTGGGTTTTATTCACCAGCCAGGGAAGCATGGGCTGGGTGTGACACTCTCCAGATCTCTGCTCTCCTCGAGGTGCTCTGTACCTGTCCCAGCCTGGCTGGGTTTGATACCAGAAATCTGGATTTCTCAAAAGACAGGCACTGAGCTGCTCTCCTAGGAGCTCACCAGCTACTGGGAAAGGAGAAATTCAGCTGGAGCAGCAGGACAGTGGAGGTGCTCCAAGCCCATTGCAGGCAAATGATAACTAAGATTTCCACTCACAGCATCTTTGGGAAGGGTTTGATATCCTGTGTGTGTCACAGACATGTGAAAGATTTGCTGCTGTTGAATTAGCAGAAACCCAGCAACATTTATACTGTTTAGGTTGCAAAGGTTTCCATCAGCACTAAACAGGTGATTTTTCATCGTTGCAGTATGTGCAGTGCTAAGGTGGCATCTTATGTCTGCTATTGATTTCCCTGATGCTGCCTTCAAAACTGGTGCTTACAGCTGCATCTTCCTTCTTCTGTAAATGTCAGGGTCTACAAGTGAGCTCTGGAGCTCAAGTGTTTGTTTCTGTCTTTGCATGTTCTTGTGTTTCTGGTCTGAAATTACAATGCTGCAGAATTTCCAGAAATCTGGTACATAGGTGTATTTTTAGGACAGCAGAACAATTGATCTTTTCTTGAGTGGGTCAAAGAGATGGCATTTAAGTCAGGGGTTTTAAATAGGAAGAGAAAAAGGAAGAAACCATTGATGCTAGAACACCTTAGGGTCCCCTGCTATAAAGAATTTAATTCAGTTGCCTGCATTATTCCAACTGTGATATAAAAATACAGAGTGTCTTCCAGATTGGCTCTCAAACTATTTTTCACACACAAAATGCTCTCCTGAGTCCATCCATCTCCCTGGAATGTGCCATTCTCTGTGGAGAAGGTAGAAACCCTTCAGCTGCCTTTTGCAGGGCTCAGTGGCTTTCCTGGGAAGAGTGTTGCCTGGCAGGGAGAGATGTGCCTGAGATATTTCTGGTACCAAATGTGGTCATTTCTGGAGAAAGGGCATTTTTCAGTATTTTGGAAGTATCTTTTGGAAGACTGGACCACCAGAAGCAGGAAGGGAAGGGAGGAAGGGAAGCAGAGTCATCAGTGGTGGCTTTGGCTTCCTCCATTCTTGTGGCACCTCCCATCAGTGACTTGCTCAGCCTCCTTAGCAGTGACTCATCCCGGGGCACATCCAGGTGCCCTGTGACAGATGCCTGCTGCCTCTTATCTCAAATAGTTTTGAAAATCTCCTTTGGCCAGCAGCCCAAGTGTGAAGGAGCAATTCTGTTTCAGACCAAACTTGTAAAGAATCTGGAAAGGTAACAGGCTCTGCTGGCTGTTATTTCTATCCCCTCCTCTGCTGTCTGCTCTCCAGATTAGTTTTTTAATCTGAATGTCTGGCTGCTTCTCATCTTGCTGATCCAAAATCTCTCAATATCCAGCAGGAGAAAGGTTCTCATTGCTTTCAATAATCTTTGCATCATGCCATTAGCTTCACTTAAGCTTTGGGTCTGGTTCTGCACAGTTCAAAGAATTTATAGTCTCTACTCCAAGTTCTTATCCAGTTTTTCTGAGTTCGTTTAACTCTGCAGATATGAAAGTCTCAGCTCTTCACTTGAGTATGAGCTGTATCTGCTGTACAGACATTTAGTGTAGGAAGGAAGGAAAAAAGGACTTTGTATTATAATGTTTAACTTGTGAAACAAGAGGAAATGTCTTCAACCTGTGATACATTTGGGTTGCTTAAGCTATGAATGAGGCATTGTTAGATGAATATTAAATATAGATGTATATATTAAATATTTAACTTGATCTTTGTTCAGTTTTCCTTTCTTGTAATTCCTTTTCAGTGTTCATAGAAAACAAACCTGATTTTTATACTGCTTGCCAGTAGTGACCTCAAATTTTCTGTTTGTGTTAATAGTGTCAATTACCTGCACACATGAGTCACGTTGAACTTTGTTACTGCATTGGAGGAGCACTTTTTGGAATTTGTCCACAACACCTTTGCCATGAAAACACTCCCTGTTGCTTGAAATAGTCTGTGAGTGCACACACTCTTCCATGCATATATAGCTCTGGAAGATGTTCATTCCTAATTTTTTTCAGTATAAAGCTGAACCATGCAACTGCTCAGTAACTTAAGCAGAGATGATAAAAGAACTGCAGAGAAATGCTGTTATCAAGAAGAGAAATGAAGGCAACCTGAAATTTCATTTCACAACAGCCCCTGGAATCCCCAGGTTTGCTGCAGACCACAAGTATATTTTAAACCTTAGCTTAGTGTATACCCACAGTATGTCCCCTACAGCTGTGAACTGCTACTCTTTGTTTAGGACTGGGCAAGGCTCCAGTGGCTCTGTTCTTACAAGGAATGCATTTTCCAGTGTTTTGAGTTAATGACTATTATTCAAGTTGAAGTCAGTTCCTTTCTCACACTATTTTAGGCTGTGTGTGGTAAACCTTTGTGCCACTGTTCTCCTCAAAAAATTCTGGTATTTTCTTACTAAACCCAATACAAATTATATCGAGCTCTTTATCTTCTGAAATAAATGTTGGTTATCTTCATAATGAATTAATCCTGAAATGAAGCAGGTTGGTATTTCTGCTGCTCTACTGACCCTCCTTTTTATTGCTGCTGCTCCACACAATAGTGTTGGGAAGTTCCTGTTGTGTTTGGTGATGTACAAACAGAGAACAAAAGGCCCCTGCCCTGATGGCTGAAAGTTTAGATATTTCTATTGATTGAATAAATATGGGGCATTTGTCTTTTCTCACCAGAAAGTGATACATTAGGGCAACTGATTCCTGGAGAGATAAACAGTGAATTCTGAGGATGGAAAGGAATGAGGCATGGAGGGAGGCTTGCTCTAATGGGGGCAGCCAGGGTGTGACACTCTAAGGTTCTTCCTCTCTTCCTCTCTTTACTTTTATTTCAAGCTGATACTTTATTAACCAGACTTTGATCAGAACTTCCACATGTGTGAGTTTTCCAGCATTTGCTCTGTCCTTGCGACCCTGAGGTGGTTCCACATCCTTGCTCTCAGGGGAAGGAGTGGGTGCTGGGAGGCTGCAGCCCTTGTGTGCAGGACTCACACCATCCTGTCTGCCTCACCTGCATTACCCCAGGCCTGTCTCCTGCAGTGAGAAACCCTTCAGGAAAGTGTTTGCCTTGGATACTGGGCCTCATCTACCCCTGCACTGCTCAATACCTGCTCTGATCTCAGGCAGTTTAGTCCTTATCTATCACTTGGAGTGTATTGTGACTTCCATTTAAATTAAAATCAATTAAATGGGATATTTTATTTTTTGAAACTGTATAGGAAAAAATTATTTTAATATCCATTTTAAAGTAAGAATACTGCTTAGAATTTTTATTTCTATATCTTTATTTGTACATGCTTTTCTTTGCTAAGCTTAGTTACACAGTAATGTAATTTTATTTTGAAAATTTAAAGCTTCTTAGGAGTACAATTAAGAAAACATACCCAGGGAAAACAAGATGTTGGTCTCATCTGAAGGAAGAACAAAACTAGTTATGAAAAATTTCAATTAAAAAAATAACTTTGACCAGTTTTATTCTCCATTCAGTGACAACAGCTCTGATAAAATGTATCTAATTAACACCCAGCAGATAACGATTATCTTGTATAATTACGATGAGCTTGTTTGTTCTTTAATTGACAGCTTAGGCAATGTTTTATGATGTTTATTTGACCTTGCAGCTAATCTGCACCCTGCTCCCGTGTGCTGCCGGGCGCGTGGCTCCTTGGGTTCCATCCTCAGCGCTCCGCCCTCGCTACTGTCACTGCCACTGCCAGTGGCACTGTCACTGTCACTGCCACTGCCACTGCCAGTGCCACTGTCCACTGTCACTCCACTGTCACTGTCCCTGTCACTGCCACTGCCACTGCCACTGTCACTGCCAGTGCCACTGTCACTCCACTGTCACTGTCACTGTCACTGCCACTGCCACTGTCACTGTCACTCCACTGTCACTGTCCCTGTCACTGCCACTGTCCCTGTCACTGTCACTGCCACTGCCACTGTCACTGTCACTGCCACTGCCACTGTCACTGTCACTCCACTGTCACTGTCCCTGTCACTGCCACTGTCCCTGTCACTGTCACTGCCACTGCCACTGTCACTGTCACTGCCACTGCCACTGTCACTGTCACTCCACTGTCACTGTCCCTGTCACTGCCACTGTCACTGTCAGTGTCACTCCACTGCCACTGTCACTGCCAGTGCCACTGTCACTCCACTGTCACTGTCATCGGTGGGTGCCGTGCCCTGTCCTGTGACCGTGCAGTGTCCCTGTGATCCCAGCAGTCACTGCCCCTCTGTCTGTCTGTCCATGTCTGTGTGTCCATGCAGGACACAGCCGAGCCTGGAGCAGCCCCAGGGCATCCCCTGCTCCTCCCTGGCAGGGGTACCTGCATGGGGGTACCTGCTGCTCCCACGGGGAGCTGAGACAGATGCCACTGTCACTCCACTGTCACTGTCACTGTCACTGCCACTGCCACTGTCACTGTCACTCCACTGTCACTGTCCCTGTCACTGCCACTGTCCCTGTCACTGTCACTGCCACTGCCACTGTCACTGTCACTGCCACTGCCACTGTCACTGTCACTGCCACTGCCACTGTCACTGTCACTGCCACTGCCACTGTCACTGTCACTCCACTGTCACTGTCCCTGTCACTGCCACTGTCACTGTCAGTGTCACTCCACTGCCACTGTCACTGCCAGTGCCACTGTCACTCCACTGTCACTGTCACTCCACTGTCACTGCCAGTGTCCCTGTCCCTGTCACTGTCACTGTCACCGATGGGTGCCGTGCCCTGTCCTGTGACCGTGCAGTGTCCCTGTGATCCCAGCAGTCGCTGCCCCTCTGTCTGTCCGTCCGTGTCTGTGTGTCCATGCAGGACACAGCTGAGCCTGGAGCAGCCCCAGGGCATCCCCTGCTCCTCCCTGGCAGGGGTACCTGCATGGGGGTACCTGCTGCTCCCACGGGGAGCTGAGACAGATTTTGCAGCACTCCCCCAATCTGTTAGAAGGTACCCAATAGTCCAAAAACCCAAATGTCTGTGCTGGTAGGACAGATGCACTTGGTTTTCCTGCGTGCTGAATGCTTTGGGGGGATTTTCACTTTCTTGCTGAAAGAAATCTTATTCTAATCTCAGTCTTGTGTGCTGGCACCTGGCTGCCATAATAATGAATAAAGCTGTGGTTTCCCCATGTTGCCTCACTACCCTTGTCCTTGGAGATTTGGAATGAAGGGGAATCTCCAGTGTGTCAATCCTGCTTGGCACAGTGTGTTCTCTGTGAGTCACATTCATGTGAGGGGTTATGTCTCTGAAATAAATTTTTAATTAATTTAGTGAGAAACAAATAGGAAATGTCCCCAAACAAGGATTTGTCTGATATTTCAGGATTTTGGGGATTCCATTAGAGAGGGAAATAGCCTGGGAACAGCTTTTCTTATCACATCATCGTGTCCTTTTCACTTCAAGGCAGTATTAGAAAGTGCAATGGTGCATAAGACTTAGTAATAACTATTATTATTTGTTAAGCATTGTCTTTTACTGTGCTGAGAACATTGGGGTTTCTGTCCTACATGGATCATTACTTTGGGTATGCAAAATTTTTCAAACAGTAAGTGTCCTTGATGATTAGAGAGAGATTATCACCAAGTGCTGCATTTCTCTTTGGGCTTTTTTTGTTGTTCTTGGGTTTTGTTCTAAATGAAAGGACCGAGTTTCAAACTGAATGTAGTTATCTTTAGTAGAATTCTGTTTTGAGGATGAGATAAAATATGTCAAGTCACTTAACCTGGTCCTCTCTCAACATAAATTGGGTGGAAGGAGATGTAGAAAAATCCCTTGTGTATAGGGGATGCATCCCCATATCGTGATTTAGGTCCCCAAGCTGGCAGTATGGCCAAACCTAGTCCAGGTGCTTGAGTTCTCAGGTGTTGGGACAGATTCTCTTCATCCTTTAGGATGATGTTGTCTGCATATGAAATCCAAGGTAGTGGACAGCAGGACTTCCAGCTCCATAAATTGAGATATTCCATCTAAAACCAATGGATAGGGTTTGGGTTGGCAGGAGCTGTGGCTTTCATGTAGTATTTTCTCTCATTTTTGAGGAGGATTCTGTAGAGGGAAAACTCTGTCAAGTTAAATCAAGGCAGATTTATGTATCTATTAGTGGTACATAAAATAATAAATGGAAAAAAGTTTGGAGATGTATCCAATAGATTCATAGTAAGAAATCTGCTGAAGAGACCTTATAGTATTATCTGACCTTTAAAGTAAACTGGAATTTATTCAAATGCCACAGGCACAAATTAGATACTTTTCGCCTTAAAATTCAAGGAGTAACTATTGATAGAATTAATAAAGAATAATTTTTCAGAAAAAGTGAACATATGGCTTGTTATTACTGATTTCAAGCCACAATCAGAACATTATCTAAATAACTCCAGAATACCAGCAGTATGTTCTGAAGCATCTCGTACATTAGAGCATGACTCCTCAGATACTTTGAGGCTATGAATGTTCTGTTGTCGATCTTTTTCAGCAGTGTTGTCTCTGTTCTGACTCCTAATCCCATTAAAAATCTTTATTTTCAAGTTTTTATAAAGGTACTGTGAAAATTTTAAGTGGAGCTGAGGTAACATTACAAACTTTTAGTTCAGGAATGTTTTTCAGAAACTGAAACATTAATTAGAATCAGTCTAAGTACCCACAAGTATTTTTCCTTTTTTGTTGTTGTTTCTTGTGGTGTTGGCTCTCCTGATGCTTAATTACTCTGATTCTTTTCCAGTGTAATTTTCCAGTCCTTTACTCATGTTCCTTCAAATCTTCCTGAGTTGAGTAAATAGATGTAGTGGGATGAGTTGAGAAAACGAAAGACTTGCAGAATTTTTCCCACTCTCAGGGGAAAAATATTGCAGCTTTTCTCCCTAAGTCTTTTGCTGATCCTAGTGACCAGACAACTCCCAGCCAGCTCTGGCTAAAGACATTTTAAAATGTTTTTAGAGACAGGCAGAATAGTTTATCCTGGGCTGCTTCTTCCACCAGGTTGCTTTGTACCCCTGAAGGAGGAGCTGGAACCAAGTCCACTGGGCAGGAGACCAGGAGCACTGGAAATTTAAATGTCTTGCTCATCTAATTTGGCTGTGAGCCACTTTATTCCTCTCTGTTTCATTGATGTATCTATTTAAATGCTTTAAGAACTGGGGCTCTCTCCCAGCAGGGGTTTGCAGAGTGCATTGCAGGAGGGATCCTGACCTTGTTTGGGGCCTTATGCTTCCTGAGAATGAAGTATTAATAGAATAGACTCATTTTGTAGAATCATGGATTGGTTTGGGTTGCAAAGGACCTCAAAGCTCATCTTGTTCCACTTGCCCTGGGCAGGGACACCTTCCACTATCCCAGGTTGTCCAAACCCCATCCAGCTTGGCCTTGGACAATTCCAGGGCTGGGGCAGCCACAGCTTCTCTGGGCACCCTGTGCCACGGCCTCAGCACCCTCACAGGGAAGAATTTCTCCCTAATATTGAACCTAAACCTCCTCACTTTCAATTTTAAGCTATTTCCCATTGTCCTGTCACTCCAGACCCTTGAAAATTTTGTCTCTCCATCTTTCCTGTTGGCTCCTTCAGGTATTGGCAGGTCACACTGAGGTCACCCCAAATGTTCTCCTCTCCAGGTGAACAATCCCAGCTCTCCCATTCTTTCCTCCCAGCAGAGCTGCTCCATCCCTCTGCCCATCCTGGTGCCTTCTCTGGACCCTCTCCAGCAGCTCCAGCTCATCCCTGTGCAGGGCCCAGGGCTGGGGCAGCTCTGCAGGTGGGGTCTCACCTGAGAGGGGCAGCATCCCCCTCTGCCCTGCTGGTCCTGAAGCAGAAATGTAAAAGCTTGTATCCAACACAGGCAGCGACTGTGAGGAGCTCTATTGCTCCAAGTTAACATGCACAGAAAGGGGGCTAAATGCAACTCCCTTTTCTTGGCCTGAGTGCTCGGAGGAAAGAGGAGAAACTGGCTTTGGGGAAGAAAGAAGAGACTGCCTTTATTGAAAGGAAAGCCAAAAAGAGATGCACACCCATCCCCCCCAACCAAAACAAACAAACAAAAAAGCCAAAGCTAAATATCCCTCGGTTCCACACTGTGGATCACAGCGTCACAGCTCTTTGTTGAGACCCATTCTGCAGAGATTTCTGGCTCCTTGCTGCATTTTGAAGCTCTCTTGCTATTTAAATTATCCTTAGGAGACAGCCTTGTGTCTTTACTTGGCTGCCTTTGCTTTTTTTCCCATTTCTTTTTTTTTCTTGATGAGTCATTCTACCAGCCTCTACCCTCTCATCAGATAGACCAGACAATGAAGTCACTGGGGTTGCCTGAGAGCAAAATTGGCCCCATTATCCACAACCACTGTGCCTTGTCACTGATAATATACTGCTCAAGGGCTGGCCCTCAAAGTAGGATGGAAAATCACCAGGGACAAGAAACCTTCTACCCAAACAAAAATATTTGTTGAAGTGCTTTTGGTGTGTGTTTTAAATTTGGTGAATTTACTTCCAGCTGAAAACAGGAAATCACACACAAATAAAACTGGTGTTATATTTTGTCAGTGTAGGAGGGAGAGCAAATTATCTGATAGTGTCCCTTTTGTACACCAGCTTCAGCCTTCTGAAATTAGCAGTGGCAGGAGAATTTTATTAATGTTCTAGTATAAACCAGAAGGCTTTATAACAGAAGGAAAGGAGGATGCTTAACAAAAATGATTCTTTAGTAGCTCAATACAGAAGCAAAATTAAACTGTAGTTTCTAGAGGAACATGGGTGGAGAAATACCTACCCCAGGAAACTTTATTCTAGAAACAAAACACACACTGAATATGAGAAGGGAAACAAAGCAAGGATGAGGGAAGTGACTTTTTCCAAAGGGAATGGCAGGTCAATAGCTGCCTGGAACCAAGACTTGGCACTTGGTGAACCAAGACTTGGTATTTGGGCTTTCTGATTATCTTTTTGTTCTTTCTGCTGAGGCACAGAACCTTGCAAAGCATAAAGAGAGTCAGTGCTGATGGCTTCTGGTCTGCTCAGTGGAAACAACAAAGTGCAGCTGGTCTTTTGGGATCTCCAGTAATCTGATGAGGAATTCCAGAATAACTGCCAATATTAAACTTTTACAAGTCTAAGTGCTTGCATCAAAGGACAGAAGAAAAGCTGAACAGGAAAGAAACTAAGTCTTGCAAAGCCTCCATTGAGACCTCTCTTCCTTCCTTTTGGTATTTTTAACAAGAGGAAAAACTTGTTATTGCTTGGCTAATCCATTCCTAGAGTTGTGCCCATCAGTGGGCTTTGGAGAGACTCAAGTGGCTGAGTTTTATCAACTGCCAAAGCCCATCATTCTTTTGATTCAAAACTGGTGCCCTGCCATTAATTATATTTTGTACCATTCTGTTCTGAACACAGCTGAGCCCTCTCTCTTCTGTGCCCTCTATTAACTTGGTATAAAAGGATGCTTTCTCTTCCTGCTGCATCTCCAGCCCAGGAACCCCGAGTGCATTGCTAAAGGTGACTGAAATCTGCTGGGAGAAAGGAGAATCAGAGCTCGAGGTGCTGCTCAGGCTGCTCTTTACGTCATGTCTGCAGAGCCCAGAGCCAGCCTGAGCAGTGCTGAGCCAGGGACACTTCCATCCTCCCTGGGAAGGGAGAACCTTCTGTTTGTGAACTCGCCCCAGGAGCACAGTCCAGAAGGTGACTACTTTCATCTGTCTGTTAAAATCATCTTGCACTATTTTTCCAGCCTGATTCTATCTTACCAACTGTCTGGCTTGACTATTTTGCTGTGATTTTTGCTTGCAGTTTGTCACACTGATGGAAGATTGGCTCTGTGTGTGTGTGTGTGTGGTTTTTTCTTTTTTTTTCCTTTTTTTTTTTTTTTTTTTTTTTTCTTTTTCTCTCTCTTTTTTTTCCCCTCCTCTCATTTCCCAGTGTGGCATTTAGGAGGGAGGCTGAAAATATTGAACAAACTGCTGATGTCCCCAAGATTCAAATGTGTGAAAGAGACTCGTAAATGAGTCTAGCACACTCAGAAACATTCTTAACATCTGTTCAAGCAGGAGTCCCAACTCCCTTTCTCTGAAAGCACAATTTGTCCTCCCTGTTATTTAAAACTTCTTTAGATTTGAATAATATCAAAGTAGAGCTAAGGAAAATAAACTCCCTGATTATGGATACAGCAGTTACAATGGGAGGTGTGGTGGGGATGGAGCAGAATTAAAGAGTTTTAACTGCAGAGTGTCCTCACTTTCTCTTATTGTTAAATTCTCTCCCTATACAGCAGTATGGAAAGTAGTTGTAAGCTCTGTGGGTTATGTCCTCTGGATTGATAGGCATGGGTTTAGTGATTGCTCTTACAGAGCAGGAAAATAGCAAATTTTTTCCTCTGAAAATTTACTATTTAATAAAATGAAAGGCACCTTAATCTTGATAAAAATAATTCTAGGCTTTTTGAAATTTTATTTTCATATATACTCTTGTTGAGACAAAAAAAACCCCATTATCTCTAACTCACTCAAATTTTTCCTGTCAGTAAACATTTCAGAATTCTGTCCCCAAAATGCAGTTGCAAAACTCTCAACACTTCTGCAATTTAGTGAGAGAAAGGCTATAAATAGCCAGCCAGACAGAGGCACAGCAGGGAGAGCCCAGGGGTCCGAGCTTCCAGCCTCTTTCTGCGGCCACAGTAAAGAGCTGCAGACACAGACATGACAACAGAAAACAAAAAAAGCAACTGGTAACTCTGAAAATAATCAAAATAAATGGCTGCATTTAATAAAGTGCTGAATGGGCTCTGCACTTCGCTGGGTCTGAGGATGCTGCGGTATCCTCTGCTCGGGATGAAGTCACGGCATTCCAGCGCTGCCGGGCTCCCAGCACGCCGCCCCTGCAGAGGGAGGATCCTGCTGCAGCATCACTGTGTCCTGCGGAGCAGATCCCAGCTGTTTTCCTGGTGTCCAGGGCTAAATCCCACTGCTGGCTGGGACTGCGGCAGCCTGTGAGCTGGGAACGGGATTTGAGCACGGTTTTAATGCAGGTGGATGAGAAATCTGTGTGATATTGGGAGTATTCCAAGGAATGGAACAACTTTAACCACAATTAATCCATTAACATTCCCTGTTTAAGTGACTTTTATTGCTACAAATGTCTTGCGATGGTAACAAGAGTGGCTCTAATGCAATTATTCCACCATTTAAAATCCATACCACTGCTTTTACTCCTTTTTGATAGAGAAATTATGTAAGTCACTAGTCTTGTTGCTGATGTGGTACAGAAAGATGAAATACTTTTCCTCTGGAAGGTTAATGTGCTGCAAGCCTTCCCATCATTAAGGAACAAAAATATACCAGCAGGTGGGATATATCCAGAACAGAGAGTTCTGTGAAATTCTACTTAAAACACGCAATAAAACTAGCAATGGCATTTCAGCTTAAAGGCCTCCTGCAGCAGTGATCTATAGTACCAAGGAGAAATTCCATGGAATATACCTGTTATTTCAAGAACAGTGACATTTTTGCAACTGTGATAACAGTCTTCCAAGTGCACATTGGTCCTAAAAGCCTGACAAGTGTTCTTTCCTGAGAAAAAGGTCACTTTCAAAATCCTGCTAACACCAGCACAAGGACATCAGTTAAACCTGATTACACTTGGTAGTGTAATCACTTTCAGGGAAGCTTGGAATTTATCAAATCCACATAGAAGTCCAGAAAGTTTTGAGCTGTGCTTTCATGGTTTTGTCTCTTGTCTTCATTTTGGACTGAGTAGGATTTAATTCTGTTCAAAGCCAAGGACGGGGTGTTACCATGAGCTTGAACCTCCAGGTTCAAACATCTGGTGCCTGGTTTTATTCCTGTGGTTTGCCTCTCATCCCTTCCCTTTCCAGTAACAAACAAAAATTTATTCCCATCAAACTATTCTGGTTGTGGGTGCTGCTTCTAAGAAACTTTGTATTCATCTACCTAAAGTCTGTCGTCACAAGCAAGAGAGAGGAAGATCTGGAAAATGAACTTAGCATGCATCCTACTCTAAAACTTTTCTTCAGGAAAAAACACTGTATAATGAGAGTTTTACTTTTCTTTGGTTTTTTTTAGTGCAGTACATCTTTCAGGTTTGATTTTTAATTCATATCTCACACTTGCAGGTCTGTCACGGTACAGTGCAAGTGGGAAAAGTTAAGTGTTTTGGTGTAAGACAGGTTTGAAAATAACCTCAGTATTTCACAGTAAAGGGAAATCAATAAGGCCAGCGGGAAAGAGAAGAATAGGTGTATTAATAAACCAAGACTGACTACAGAGGGGTCAGGAGCTAAATGCAGCTGTACCTGCAGCCTAAAGGATCATTCCAGGCACCAGAGCCAGGACGTGGTGGGAAGCTCAGAAGCGTGGCCTACTTGTAGCTAGACACAAAAAATGTGGGTTGCTGGGTTCTTTTTTTGGCTGAGGAGGGGGGTTTCCCCATTAGGATACAAAAATAGTAATTCCAGAAAATAAATTCAACTCCCAGACAAACTTTCAGCTAAATTGCATTCTGCAAGGTAAGTAGATTCTGTGAGAGCAGCAAAATGCATTTAATCTGGTGAGTAGCTCTGATATTGAATATGCCTGATCTGGGAGGGTAAAGAACTTTCAGGATTTGCTTTTCAGTATTTTTCAATAACTCACTTAGGCATCATTAATCTAGTATATATTTAGTTGACTTTGTGACATAGCTCAAATTATAGTGCCTTTTATTTGAAGGGCAAACCCCTACCCAGATACCTCCTTTAAAAAGCTTCCACCTTTTAGGTGCACTAGATTTGCTGCTATTGATAGTGCCATTTCCCACCTCGTTTCTGTGCATTTGCTCCTGGATTTAAATTACATTTCATTCTTGGTCTTTGATGCTTTGGCAAAGTCAGCACTGAGGAAGGCAGAATTTGGGTATCCATAATGAAAAGACAGTGCAAAAGCTCTGTATAATTTAAGACTAACCAGATAACATTCACAAAAAAAATTTACAATTGGTGACAAGTGGAAAAAAAAAAGTCCAAATAAAAAGAAGGAATGGCTGGTTTTACACAAGACCAATTCTTGGCTTGAGTCAGGATCACTTGCTCCTCTGGTAGCTTCACATTTGGAAGTGGTGTCGCTAGACTAGTTTAGAAAGAGTTTTGAAACCCTTATAATTTGGGACTAAACTGAATTTGCTGAGACTCCTCTAAGATGATTTGATTCTACATATAAGAAAGCACTGGCAGGATTGGAGTTTACAGGCTTTGATCAGTAATATTTTGCCATAATACTCTTTCCCAGAAATATTCTTAGCTACTAATTCCTGAGGCTTATTATAGTTCCTATTAGTTACTACTGTTTACCACATTTCTTTGACGTGTTTCTGCCTCTTTTTGGCTGCTGTTCTTGTACTGTCTCATTACAACAGGTGCTGGTTTATTATCATACCAAATAAATGTAGTTTCTGAAATGCAATTAAGCTGCACAGACAGCAGAGGTAATTCCTGCCCATGACCTGAATTTCATGGCTTGCAGTGCCACTGACTTAGCATATGACCTTGGATGAATTTCCTCATTAGGAAAATGGGGCTGATTATTTACCCCCAGGGCACAGTACTACGATGTTACAAATGGCAAAAGCTGGGGAAGTACAAATTTCCTTGGAACTCTCCCAAATTCTGTCCATTGACCATATGCTAAAAGACATTATGACAGAGAGTCTGTCCTACCTACTCCATGGGGACAGCAGAGGGTTTCCTGTGCTAGTGGCAGGATGCTTCATGGTCAGATTTGTTACTCCGTGGTGCTGTGATGTGTGAGAGGAATCTGCAGCAGGGTGGGTTTGCAGTGCAGTGGTGGCAGTGCAGCCCATGCAGCCAGGTGAAGGATGGTGCTTCAGCTATAAATCCATGTCTGCTCTGTGCATTACTTAGGTATGTCATTGTTTCAACCTGCCTGAGAACAGAACAGAAAATATATTAGTATGTTTTATTTCCTTGTTTTTGTCTGCATTAGCTTCCCTGATAAAAGCACTGGTTCTTACAGACCTCACCTTTTCTCTTTGTCATCTATAGTGCAGAATTCAGAGGCAAAGAGGGGATGTGTTTTACTCCATCACAGGGTTAATTTATCTGAGGAAAAGAATTTATTGCTCATGGGATTTTTTTACTGTGTCCAAACCAGGCAGTTTTGGCATTTTGAATTTCACTTTCTGTAAGGTCCATGTGAGAAAGAAAGAAAGAAAGAAAGAAAGAAAGAAAGAAAGAAAGAAAGAAAGAAAAAAAGAAAAATGTGCTTCAGTAAATACTCCCCAGTAACTTGTTCACCAGTTTGTTTCCATTGTCTAATGCTGGGTTCAGCCCAGCCCCAGTATTCTCTTGGCTGTTATCTAGTCCAAGTTTTACTTCAATTCAATACAAATTCCTTTTAGCTAAACTGTCAGAGCATTTTCCTGAGCAAACACAAATCAAATATCTTATCTGAGCTAAGTCTCTGCTCTTGACTTCCACACAAACTTGAGACATGAGAGGATGTTTGCTGCTACTGAAGGCACCTGACAACCCCTATTAGTGTTGCCTAATGAAATGTATTTGTGGCTCATGTCAGGGTTTGGTTTTTTCCTTCCAAAAACAAACTCTTATTATTTTCTGCTGAGCCATCAGCGTGCCTTTTTTTAACAAAAGCTCATCCGCCTTTATGATTTTGATTTGCAAAATGCCCATAAAACTTGAAGCAAATATTTGCTCTGCATTACACAAAACAGGAATTTAATTACTTGTTTTATATCTTCTTGATATCTTTCTTTAACGTCTCCAAAAATAAAACATGATGGCAGCAATGAAACATACCTTCCCAAATGTCTGCATTCATTACTGGTACCAATAATCAAGGCCCTGATTCAGCAGAGTTCTCGAGTGCCTGCCCTAATTTTAAGCACAAATAGTCATATGAAGTCAGTTAATCATTTTTCATATCTATGTTTTAGAGTCTTTCATTGCTGCCAGTGCTGCTGATCCAGCCAGGCTGTTCCCAGCTACAAACAGTGTGGCTTTCTTGGGGAGCGTGTCTCAGAGTTTTGTTAAGTCAGGAGTTACTAAATTATGCAATGTTTAACCAATTCTTCTTCATGAGGAAAACGCTGCTCCCATGGAAGTCTGCAACAACATTTCCTGCTTTCAGTTATAACAGAAATAGGCTCAGATGGAACAGATTATGAGAATTTTATTCATTTCACTAGGGATGTTGACTACTTAGACACACAAGAGGGTAGAATACTTTTTCTTTCATCAATAAGCTAAACATTTCTCTGGAAAAATAAATGGTTGTTATGCTGTAAATGTTACCACTGGGCATCATGTCCCACTGGTGTAAATGCATAGCCCCTTCACATCAGTGAGGAAATGCAGGCTGCTGAACCAGAAGAGATGCTGAATGGCAGTGGGGTGGGGAGAGATGAGGAAGGATGTCTCTGGTTTAGCCACTTTTAGAATGCAATGGAGCGATAATGTCAGAACAAGCTGTACTTTTTAGGAGCAATCATTCATTCACTACTGTCAGGATTGCTATAACCTATAGCAAATGCATCTATTCAGTGTTCCCGTGCGACCCAAGAGTGGGGAAGGGAACTTCAAACCAAACTGTCAGCTTTGTGCTTCGCGAGTTTGACAGCAAACCCACTCACCAAGTCTGATGGTAGTGTAAATATATACTGGGAAATAGAGCCGTCACTGACAGACTCACCAAACCCAGACTCTCCTTTTGGAGCAGACCTCCTCCAAGATAAATGGTGTATAATACAGCCAAGGGAGCCAGTTTGGACAAGGAGCTTTTTCAAATGTTAAGGTGCAGCCATCAGTAAGCCCATGTGTCTGTCGTGACCTTGCTGAGTTTGGTTTGCATGGTTTGATGGAAGGAATGACCCAGATGCAGGTGAATTTTTTCACACACATGAACAATGTATGTATACCTCTCCCCTCTAAGTTTCAAGAAGGCTTTTGTCATTGTTAGTGCCCATGAGTTGCAATGCTATGAAGAGCAGAGGGGGAACAGAATCACTGTCACTGCAGGATCACCACTGGGTTGCAGTTGGTGGCTGCAGCAGCAGATTTGGGTGGAAGGAAGGTGGGCTGGAGCATGCTCTGCCTTACACTTGAAGTGGTACCAGGGAGCTCCTGGAGAATATTTTCTCTGAACACAGCAGGAGCTTTTTCCTGCCTCAACAACTACCTCAGAAAGAGAAAGGGAGAAGAGTCACCTAGCAAGTCCTTTGGTCCTGTCCACCCTTACTTGGCAGGATCAAAGTGGATCACTAACCATTACCTGTCTTTAAACCAAATCTCTGGCAGGGCCCATACAAGGCTGTTTCTGTGTGAGGTGAAGGAAGCCTGAATTAATCCCTGCCAAACGTCAGGACACAGCTATAGTTCTGCTGCTGGCAAAGATGGGATTGAGTCTGTAGACACTCTGCCTGGAGATCAGTTCTGTGAAGTGTGCTGGGCACCAAGTGTGCTTTGCTGGGTTTCCCTAAAGCACTGTCTTGCTGACACTCCCAACAGCATCAGTGGAAGATGCCCAAAAAACTGAGAGCTGCTGGAGGAACTGGAGCTCCTGACTGACATTCCGCCGTTCATCTTAGGAGACAGTGCAGGGTAGGAAGCACTTGTACATCCTTACAGTATTTTTACATGGATATCATTGCCTCTTAGATTTGATTTTCAGCGATGAAGTGCAATTCGTATAATGTGTGGAAAGGTCTGACACCACTGTGCTCAAAGGAGCTGTAGCTGGAAGCATGACCATATTCCATTTCAGGCTAATTGAGTAAGAAAAATGCAACAAGAGCAAAGGAGGGGAGGGAGAATCGTTCCCTGATTCATGCAGGGGAAGGACAGTGTCACCTGCACGGTGGCTCTTTAGGCAGACTCGTGGCTGTGCAGGTGCAGCTAAGCCTGGCTTTTCCATCCCCAGAGCCTCTGCTGTCCCCCATCCCCTCCCTGCTCCAGAGGGGTGCTAAGACAAAAACCCAAATGCCATTGCCCAGAGCAGTCCGTGCTGCAGTCCCGAGGCAGTGTGGAGCTGTGGAAGCTGTGTGAGCCCCACAGGCCTGGCCTGGTGCTGACCTCGGCCTGCCCGGCTCAGCTCAGCGCCATTGAGCCCAACAAAGCCATCGACACGGAGCTGCCGCCCGAGCGCCAGCCACGGCCCATTCTGCTGTGAAATGTGAAATGTGCCTCTGTTTTGCTCTGCCACCCCAGCCCGGCCTGCAGAGCAGCTGTGAGGGCAGGGGGCACCCGGCACTGGGGCACCCAGCCCTGCCAGGGCACCACAATCCATGCTGGAATCGCTGAGGGGATGCTGAACGCTCACACGGGGCTTTGGGACGCCCCTGGGGCTGCGGAGAGAGAGGTGGGCGAGCCACAAACACAGGTCTGGGCTAAGGGAAGAAATAAAGTGTAATTGATTCCATTTAAAAATCCAGGGGCTAAAATAGCCGCCTTGAAAATGTCAATACCTCTTTAAATGTGGGTGGCATGTAAATCACAACCACATATGCAAAGAGCGACAAAGATTTAAAGAGTGCTGGGGCGAAATGAGTTTACAGGCTTGCGTAAGGGACTGAGCAACACCCAGGAAGGAATTATTTTAACCACCAGGATGGTAACAGTCCTTAGATCCCGACTCCAGGGTGCAATTTTTAATTTTTTTTTTTTTCAAGACCATCTATTTTTACGAAAATAATTTTAAAATAAGTTTGACATTTTGCGCGAGGAGCTGTTGAGAAATTCCTTATATAACATTAGCTCAGCGAAATATTAAAAGCTTTGCTGGGCTAAATTTGAGTGCGACTGTTTGTTCCACTTCCTGGGGTCCCTCCTCTGTCCCCTCCCCCTGCTCCTTTTTCCATATTGAAAAATAAAATATAGGTACGGCAAACTGTTACAAACCTAAATTCCGCAGCCATAAATACTGCAGCAAATAATCTTTTACACCCTCCCTCCCCTTCCTCCTCTCTAAAATGTATTTGAAACACAATTACTGTGTTTAATGATTCAATTTGTGAAGACTTTGTCACTAGGACAATGAAAGTGGCTCAAGAGTGATAAAGCAAACATACCAATAAACCTTGTTTTTATTGATTTGTAGGACGCTCAATTGTCTGGGAGAAACAGAGAGAGCTGACATCACCCCCTGGTCCCCCTGGAATGCAGTGATAAGTGTCAGCCTATTTTTCTTACAGGCAATTTCTCTGGCTATGTGATGTCTGGCTGCAAATATAAAGTAAATGACATTCCACAATCTGTTAGGGATGGGGGGGTGAAGTCTGCATTATTTGTTTTAGAATTTAAAATAATTTTGTGTCTGAAAATTTCACGGGTGTCTAGACAAGATGTATTGCTTGCCTGCTGAAAATATTAAAATTTTGTAATGTACAGCTGACAAAGTCACTTTCTTAGCAAACATACAGATTCAATTTAAGATTTTTAGACTCCTTTTTACAGCATATTATATTATTATTACCGCTGGGGGAGCCAGATTAAATCTAATTCAGGTAGTCAAACACGGTACCACTCTGTGCAGGCCAAGTTGTCGCAGCATTTTCTTTAAAAGCCTATTAAGCATTTCAATGTTTTGCATTTTGTTGTATTTCATCACCAATGCAGCAGCACATCTGAAGGGGACAGTGCTGGGGCAGCTGTGCATGCACACACAGGGTGATCACAATGTGAGCAGTGTCCTCCTTAATTTTACACATTCCTGTACTTTCCGTAGTCTATTTGAAAGGGCTAGGCAGGGAATTTTAGAATATGAACACTTGCCACAGCACAGAAAGGAATCACTTGATCTATGGTCTCTGTCTCTATATTATCAATGAGACATTTTGTAATTTTAGAGGAGTTGTTTTGTACTTGCAGTAAAACTGAAATTAATCACAAAATACTAAATTTCTTTCATAAAAATTAATAACTCTTTTAAATTATTCTTCCTTTACTCAAATGCAAGGTTATCTTAAATTAAAAAAAAAACTGCCTGGGATGTTTTAAGGCAAAAAATATTTGCAACAACTTGTTTTCTCATTTAATCTATTCAACATATGTTCCCCAAAGTGTACAGCTTGTGTGGAGATAAGGGTGTGCATGTGGAGTTAGCTCCCTTCAGCTGGTGGATGGGCAAGAGGC
Organism: Onychostruthus taczanowskii; assembly: GCF_017590055.1. Taxonomy (NCBI): domain Eukaryota; kingdom Metazoa; phylum Chordata; class Aves; order Passeriformes; family Passeridae; genus Onychostruthus; species Onychostruthus taczanowskii. Next base: position 3,021,346 of record NW_024503346.1, on the reverse strand, counting down.
AATAAAGAAATATTTTTGTCCTAGTGGGAGAATTGAAGATCTGCTGTGGATTTTCAGTTTCTAAGGAATGGAAAACATGTCTGAGTGAATTTCAGTCATATTCTGTTACATATGTAGGTTTTTGTCTAGCAATCTCAAAGCATATATAATACGTTATAGCATATTCATCAGCATGGATAGACAATATTATTATTTTTCCTTGGGCTTAAATAGGATCCAGATTTGGTATGTGGGTATTTACTTAACTTGAAAATATGCTATTTATTTGGACATATTTAAGTACATCAACAGAAGCTTAATGAAATGTTTTTGCTATTCAAGCTCATTAAAAAAGAAAAATTCCTGTAAGAAAAGCTTGTTTAAAAAACAAATTAATTCCATAATTGTTCCTTTATCAAAAATATATACTTCCTAAAGTCAGTAAAAAAGGCTTTCTGATAGCAACATTCACCACAAAGATGCTGGGTAAGAGCAAAATAAAGCAGGCCACGAACACTGAATACAAAAGCCAGGTTTGTTCTCTGTATTTGTTTGTGTTTTGGTCACAGGTATCAGGCTCTCTATAGCCCCAAAGGCCCCTCTCTTTCCCCAGGAAGCAAAATGAGTTTGTCACATTCCAGCCATCAGGCTGATGTACAATTAAAGGCAAAACTGTAACAAAGAGAGGCACAGCTCAGTCACCAGGGACTGTGGAGCTGATTGTTGTGTGAGAAAGTACCAGAATTTTGGTAGCCTTTAGCAAATCTCCCTCTTCAATTCTTTAATGCTCACGTTTTTACTGTAGTGAACAAATCTCACAGCTTTCTTCAAGCTTCTTAGTAACTCCCCCCTGTTCCTTATTAAGAGTTTTGTGTTTCCAGCATTTCCAAATGCCAGTTCTCAAAAATCATGAGCCAGGCCTGGGAAAAAGAAATTATGAGTTTGGCTTAAACCAATGTACTTTGAATTCCTTTTATTTGCCTTCTCTCTTTGGAGCTGTTAAGGATACTGGCACTTCATCTTTTCAGGCTTCTTTCCACAGCTTTGAGAAGTGGAAATATAGCTTTTTAAAATGAAAGATGAGATTGCTTTGCAATGCATGAATCTGGCAGCTGGGGCTTTGAAAAAGCAAAGCCATGAACTATCGTGAGACTTGCACTTCAGAGTAGGGTTTGAGTTGCTTTGGATATTAGTGCTGGTTCCACATTTTGAATATGTCAAACTCTGACTTGCTGAAGAGATGGTGATTAGAAAATATTTTGCACATCACACGATCATCTTATCCATCAGCTGTCCCAAGACAGTCCACACTATTCCAACACTGTCTCTCTGACCCTTTCCCATTACTCAAATTCTACAAACTCCCCCTCTTTCTAGCAGAATGTTTTCCCTCATACCTCACCTGTTAAGTAGTAGCCTGGTCTTCCAATCCTTCCCACCGCAGGACAGAGAATTACTTTTCCCTTTGCAGCAGCCGTTTACATATTTGGAGGAATATTGTTTTATCTGTCAGTCTTGTTCTGTCTGAACTAAGCCCTCAGATCAAAGGTGTTGTATTGTACTGAAGTTTAAAACCAGTTTACACATATTTCCCACTGGCGTGTTTTTAGTTCCACTGCTTGCAGTGCTGCCTTTGTCAGAATTGAGCCCCAGCTATCCTGGATCCCTCATGGAAAGGCCCTGGCAGGGCTGTTCTTGCTTTACTGCCTTTGCGTTCTTCTTTTCAAACTGTATGCAGCCTTTGGTTTTGTTTTACATTTAGTGTATTTGAACAGACAAAATACCTTTGAAAAGACAACACTGACAAAATTATAGGGGCTTGCATGAGCTGGGTAAACACTAGAAGGAATACTTGTATCAGCAAAAAAAAATAGATAAGCTTTGAACTTAGGAGATTCTCATGTTGAGATACCTCAGTGAGTAAACAAGAGGTTGGTGCTTTAAAAGAAAGTGAAAATAATTGACTGTGTGAGAACAGTCTTGAATTGAGGTACATTTCCCTACAAAGCTGAGGTTTCTTACCAAAAACATGCAGGAAGGTATTCAGGTGCTTTCTAGAATGCTCTCATGCTGCTGGAACAGGGACTGCTGTGGGTAGAAAAGAAGGCACAGACCCAATGATAACCATTCCTTTTTGCAGAATTCAAGAGCTGATCCTCATTTCCTCACCCAGTTGTGTGAATAAAATACCTGCCAGTGTAACTAGTGACTAATTAGAAGATAGGACTACCAAGGGACTTGAGCCATTTGAAATGTGACATGCAGGAAATGGGTTGGCAGTGCTGGGACAGCTCAGGCAGCCCTGGGTGGGCTGAGGTTAACGAGGCTGTTGTCCTGACAGCTGTCATTGCACTGGAAGTTGTTGATCTCACCTTTGGAAAGATGCTCCAGCTACCCCTTGGCACACAGCAAGGCCTTCAATTAGGGAGAGCTCAAAAGCTCATCCAACCTTTGCAGCTTGTGGCCTCTCTTAATTACTTTTTATTGTAAACTCATGGTCAACTTTTAATGAGGAAATTAATTACCAAACAGATGATAGAGAACTCTACTTAGGGAGTAATTTTTTTAAAATTTTGTCCAGAGAACAAGCACTGTTGTTCTGCAATTCTTCTAACAGAGTGCTGCCAACAGAGGGAGAAAATTTGAGTAATCTAAAAATCAGACCTGACTTCAGGATCTTTAAGGACTTTGTTCAAAACTAGAAGGCTAAACTCATGGGATGCTGCTAAAAGCTTTGCAGCAGTTTTTCAGTTTTGCAGTTTCCCCCCTGCTCTTACACAGCCTGGCTGGATTAATCTCACCTACTGGAAGATGTCCACAATGTGGCACCCCTGCATGAAACAGTCTCTCTAGAAGAGAAAGAAACACTTCAAAGGTCATACCTGGACTTGCAGCTGGCTACTGAAACAGGTTGGATGAATCACACTGCAAGTGTTATTGCCCCTGGACTCTAAAGGAAGTTCAGCCAATGAATTTAGATGGATATACCTGAAATTAGGGACTGTTTAACCTCCTCAGGTGCCTGTGCATGCAGGACCTTTCTCATTCAGCATTGCTCATATGAGTGGGGAATACTCAGAGGTGCAGTGGCCCAGATGCTGCATTGTGGCAGACCTGGGTTTGCCACCTTCAAAGCTGCCTGGTGTGAATTTCAGGAGTATTTTCCCTCTTAGGATCTGAGTGTTGAGTTTGTCCCTGGAGGGAAGGATAGCAGAGTTGTTCTGCAGAGCCTGGCAGGGCTGACTGACTCCTGGTTTACGTGCTGGTGTTGTAAATACATAATGTCCAAACCTTCTCCTGGCTACAGATCAGCTTTGGTGCATTGCAGGAACAAGAGCTTCTTCCCCATCCTGTCTTCGTGCTTCTCTGAAGAAGCAAATTTGTAGCTTATAGTCATACTTGTAAAACTGAAGCCCAGTTGCAATCTGCAACCAACTTTTATAGCTTGGTATTAAAAGGACTACATTTTGTAATATAATTAGGGTATTTTAAAATTATCTTCTTTATATTTACTGTAGATCTTAAAACTGGTGATGATTAATTTATTTTTTCTAATGTAACTGATTGCATAATGTTGGAAGCTACAGAGGCTCTCATTTACAACTGTGTGTGTTAGGAAGAATCTGGAATCTCAGAGCTGTCCCCTCCCATTTGCTGGCTGCAAGACAGACTGACAAAAGCAGCTTTCTTGCCAAAGTTCTACTGAGAATCTGCACCTCCCATTCCCAGTGAACCTGGAGTGGCCTTTGGCTTCCATGCTGGAACACACCCTGTGAGTCAAATCAACGATTGGAAAAAGCCTCTCAGGTTCCTTCTTTCCCAGTGCACCAGTCTCATACCAGGTCACAGAAAGGGTGGGAAGGTGAAAGGGAAGGGTCAGCAGACCTGGGAGCTCTGGAGAGCCACCAGCAGGAGTGGCAGTTCCAGCCTGGTGGCACTGACAGCACCCTCAAGGCAGCATCCATCCCGAGCCTCTCCCTGCTGCTCTGACCCCCAGTGTGGGATCTGTTGGATCAGCTGCACCATGGCAGAGGCCCTGGCATGGAGCTGGAGTCAGGGATGTGTGTTTGTAACCACCAGCTGCCCCCAGAGCCAGCTGTGTGACTTTCCCTCTCCACTGTGAGTCTGGACGTGTCCAGGGTCGTGCCTCCAGGGCTGTGGTCTCCTCTGAGCTAGCTGGGTTTGTTGCTTTGCCTGCTGTACATTGATTCCCTCCTTGCTGAGTGTCTGCAGTTCCTGAGGGGCTGCTTTCTTTCTGGCTGGATTTTCTAGGTAGAGAGGACCTTAAAAGTTACTTCCAAAATGCAACTGTTTTGCTCCTAGCATTTAAATCTACAGCAGATTATCAAATGAAGGCTGTACTGAATAATTTTAGATCTTGCCTGAATTTCACTGTTGTGCTTTTCAGGTTACCAGTATATCTGCCTGATGTCCTTTGACCTTTCTAGAAAATCAGAAATAGAACTGCACAGGCAGTCCCCACTCAGCAAACAGTGTGTTTATAAAGCTGCAGTGTAGATGGATGTACCTTAGTTAAAATATCATTCTTCCTATAGGACTAATTGGCCTGATGCCAGTCCTTGAAGAATGAAGCTGTTCCAACGTGTAATCAAGTAGCTCCTGTGGGCCCCCAACTGCTGCCTTAACACAGCCCTACCTGCCACCGTGCCGAGATGGCTTTCATTCCCAGCCAAGCAGAACAATCCCCCTTTGGAGAAGAGCAGCTTTGGAGTATAAATGTATTTGAGCTTTCTCCAGCCTTGGGGGAAGGGAATCCGCACACTCTAAACAAATGGAGGTTCTTACATCAATTGTTTGTGCCTTAATTATTGCAAAGGATAATTAAGGAATCCCACAGGGACTTGGGCTGTAAAGCATTGAAGGACTTCATCGTTCACTCTGTGCTGGCAGGCTCAAGATTTGTGATGACAAGGCACTCTTCTCTGATCTCTTAGAGGATTTAACCTAGGCTTTATGAAGCCCATGATAACTGGGTGTCACATGCCAGGCACTTCTGGAGTCTGTGCACGTCCATATTTCATTGCAGACAAAATTAAAAGACACTGGTGCATAATCCAAGTTAGTTGACCTCAACCTCTGCTGGCTCTGGGCAGCAATGCTGTGCAGGAAATGCACTGAGATCATCACCTGCCCCCTGGTCCTTGGCTTTAGGGCAACCTTCTGCTATTATTAATTATCTAGTGAGGTTACAAGGATTATGGGAAGGGCTAGCTCGCAATATTTTTCAGAGTTTCTGTGGCTGCTCTATTCAAAAAGCAAGTTGTTAACTATTAACTTCCCACCTCTTGCTCTTGGGCCCAAAGATTTTTACCCACATGCACAAACAGCATAATAACAGGGACTAAAGGAGTTGACTGACGTCCAACTGTGCCCTGTGTCAAGATCAGCTTTACTCACATCACTCTTGATAAATCTTTGCCCAACCTTGCTTAAGTATTTCCATTGTCTTCTACAAATTTTCCTATTCCTCACTCCGAGGCATTAACAGAAATAATGGAACTAGACCCAGAACAGCTCTTCAGGCTATCCACTCAAAACATGCTTCCAATTTGACAAAGATTTCCTATTAAATATTCTGTTGCATAGTTTTTCAGCCTCTTGCATCCACTGCTGAGTTACTTGAAGATCAAATTTCTGAGCTTGCCTATAAGAATGTCTCATGAGTCAGAGTCAAAAGACTTGCTTAAAACAAGCCATGACAACTGTTGTTTCTCCTCTATCCCTGAGCCTGTAATCCTGTCATGGAAAGAATAGAGCTTGGTTTGACATCATCTGTTCCCAGTAGCTGTATGTTTGTGCTTGCTGATTTTCTTGTTATCTTCTGTGGCTTTACAAGTGGTTTCATTCTTTTGTTTCAGTACCTGTGCAGAAGCTGAAATTTCTTTGCCAGACAGTAATTTCCCAGTTCTTCATCTCCTGCTTTCGGTGGGTGCTGTGCTGGTCTTCTGCCAGAACTCTGGCCCTTCCCTGTCCCTTAGGAATCCTCAAAAACAACTGCTAACAACTCCTGAGATTGTTTCCAAGGTACCTGAGGGTAAATGGTATCAAAGCCAGCTGAGTGGAAAAGCCTGTAAAAAATAGAATAAAATAAGGCTTCCTAATCAAAACTTGTCCTCCATTGTCACATGTGGCAGCTGTGACAGTGTTGGCTCCTGGGGTGTCTGCCCAGCTCCAAGACAGGTTGAGGTAGGTGTCACTGTGCTGGCTGTCTCTCTGTCTCTCTAATATAGAGTTTTACTATTATTTCCCTTAAGGTTATGCCTACAAACACCAGGATGCCCTTATTTTAGAGATTATGAATTTGTAAAGAGACAATAGTTGCTCTGAAGAGTGTGCATCTATAAAGAGAAGAGAGGAAAAATAATACAACATACATGCAGGAGTGGGAAACTGCATGGACAGGGAGAAAGGGACAAGCTGGATATAACCTTTGGTCTATGTGATTTTATTTTAATTTTTTAAGTGCAATTTTTACTACCTGCAGTTGTTCAAATGAGTTGAATACCTGACTGTTACATTTGACAGGGAAAAAGAAGTGTATTTTGTCAGCTAAGGCAAAGCTCCTACACATACAAGTCTGTGACAAAGATGCCCAATGTGTTTGTTAAGATGTATTTCCAAGTCCCACCTGGCTATCAGTCACCCAGCATGCCTTGTATAAATTTGTGATTTCACTAAGAGACACAAAATCTGATCAGAATGAAACCATTTGTTCACCAAGTTTTGCTACATTTTTTGGGGGGGGTGTGGTGTAAAATTAACCTGTTCTAGCTTGGGAATATCTGTCTTTACCAACATAGCTGCTTCCATAAGCAAATTCACTCAAGTCTTCCAAAATCATTTGGTTATTCTCTCATTAACTCCACTGGGTGCTGGGATAAGCCCCCAAAGTCTCAGGCAGCAATTTGAGGTGAGGTAAAAGCTGTGCTCTGTGAGCTCGCATGCATTTGCCCATTCCTCTGAGTGCAGCTGCAGTAGTGTTTAATGCTGCATGTCAGAATGTACTTCCAAACTGCCTTGGAGTTTAGTAAAAATCCATTAAGCACTAAGTTTTCCTCTTTCTTGAAAGGGAAATCAGTTTAGCCTGGATATGTACTGAAAGGTGAACGGTCTCTTAATGTGTGCATGGGCACCCAGGCTCAGTGGGTGAGAAGCAGCTCCAACTTTCTGTTGCTGTGGCTTGTAAGGCTATGCAGAACTGGGAGGGAAAATATGTGCTCTGAACCTGGGCCAAGGCTGACTTAAAGACTTTAAAACTCTGAGCTGATCTGAAATAAAACAATTGGGACATTAGTCATATGGAGACAGGGCTGCTCGTTCCAGTGTGTCACAAGATGGACTGAGGCAAGTGGTGCACATGACACAAACACCTCCACAGCTTCTGCCTCAGGCTTTTAGAAGATTAGGGCATTGAACAATGAAGAAAAGGTAAACAAGGATGAGATCTGGGTGGAAAAATTCTTTCTTCGTGTAGGAGAAAGGAAGATGCCCAATGGGTTCTCAAAGCCATTCCCTTGTTTTCAGTACCTGTGTTTCCCCCAGAAGGTCCCTCTTCTAGAACTTTCCTCAAGCTGTTTAATGAGGGAAACAGCACAGCCAGAAGAATCCACGAGGTGTGACTGAGCAGTGGATTTGCAGAGCTTTGTGGGCAAGGGCAAAACCTCACGTGGGTTTCTGAGGTGCAAAGGACAGCCAGACAACAAAAGCACGGAAAAAGCTGGAGATGGGAGGTTTTGGACAGCTGTCCACCTTCCCTCCAAATACCCTATGCAGCCATGTGTTTCAGATGTTCATGGGCCTTGTGACTCCAGCTTGTCTCTGAACCATGAACACCTTTTTGGGTTGAGCCTCCAAAGATCTCTTCAAAGCCATGAGTGTCATGAGCCCAGGGCTGAAGGCACTGGCTGGGCAGTGACCTTTGCTGTTCTGGCTGTGTGAGTGTGGCACAAATGTGGAATCACACACATAAAAGGGACTGAACCAAAATTTAATCAACACTTTTATTCTGTTCTCCAACTTGTGCTCATTGTTTTATATCTGAGTGTGCTGAAGCCTGGAGTGATTGAGGGGGCTTGCTGTCATCGCAACTCAGCCTGCTCTTCATGCTGAGCACTTTGTGTTTCTCTGCCTGGAAAATTTCAAATAAAATGTCAGTCTGTGCATCTCATTAATCTGCTAACTACTAAGTTAAAGGTCTAAGTGTGTTTAAAAATGTAACATAGGTTTTAAGTTCAAGGATACAGTTAAGGTTAGAATCCTTTCCTCTGCTCCATCCATCCATCCTGTCTGCCAGTCATCTCACTCTTGTGCAGTTTGAATCCAAATGAGCCTGATGCAGAAGGGCCAGGATGGTACACTGGGTTAGCTTCAAAGCAGAAAGGAAAGTAGTTGAAGCAAAATCAATACTTTTGAAAGACAAAAGAGTTACAAAGCCTTTTTCCTTGAATACATCTGTCCATGTGTCACAAGAAACCACCACCTTCTTTGATGTTCATTTGGCAGCATTTGCAGCTGAGACTTCAGCCTGTGTCAGTCTAAGAGACACTGAACTCCATCTTCTCCTCAAGGAGAGGGTCATTGGGTCAGACCAGGGAGAGGCTGGTGTGGCTTTGAAAAGCCATCCCAGGCTGTGCTGTGAATGGGCACAGGGTCCCTTGGGAAGCTGTTTTAGCTTGCACAGACACCTTCTTCACACAACGTGTGTCATTTCAGTTCCTCAAGAACTAAAAGACCCATGTATTTTCTTTCTGATGATGTTGTGTTTATAGATTCATGTGTGTGTGTGTTTGTGTTCACTCCATGTTATTATTTACAGCTAACTCTATCCCTTACTATTTCCTTCTCCCTCTTTTGTTACATTGGATGCCATATTTCCATGCCATATGCCACTTAAGCTGCACCTTTATGTGTACAAAATGTGTACCTAATTTGCATGCACAGTTACTACCATTGTAGACACAGGCACAGAGTGAGTAGGCATATTTGCATGCAATTATCTGATTTGCTTGTCCAATTGTGGTGATTTGCATATGCAGATTGTGTGCACAGTTGTACATTTACATTTTTTAAAAACTGGCCTCAATGGTTTATTAAAATAGCTTTAAGCTTCCTCTTATAAAATATTGAAGATCCTAGAACCCCTCTGGCTTTGCAGTGTTATATTCCCTCAGTAAATGATCTCCACATTTTTATATTCTCTCTTGTCCAGTACTCAAGAGAGATTTAGTCTGCAGATTTATACATCCATTATTTCAAGGTATATTTGATCTTCTCCATATGCCTCTGTTAATCCACCTTAGCTGTAAGTAAAGAAAAAAAAATACCCTTGCTTAACTTTCAGAGGATATTTCACCTCTCTGAGCCTGTGTTCTCCATTTAAACCCAGACTTTTTCAATGTATTAATTTTGATGGAACTGAAAAGATTCTTTTCCTAATAGGGAATTCATCAGTTGCTATGGGTAAATCCAAGACTGTAATGTGTGCTCTGGCACCACTTTAGCGTGAAGGGACCAAATGTGTCTTTGAAAACATCTAAAAGTTTTTTGTGAGAACATTTTGAGGAGGAGGAAAGTTGCCAGTTTGGTTCCTGTGCCTTAAATTCTTTCAGATGTGAAATTTACTTTACCATGATTTCTCAATCATAATTCCAACACCACGGGGCTTAACTTCTTCCACCTGTATGACCAGAAAAATTCTGATAACTTCACTAACTGCAGCATAGCTTTAGCTTGGAATAAATGGGCCTTTAGTGCTTGGTGCTGCACATACTTCCAGGGTCTGTGCACCCCATACTGCTAAAGAATTCAGCTGGGAATCTGCAGTTCTGTCAGGCTACATTGAAGCTTCCTATTGTGCCTGGGCTTTAGACAATTCATTTTTAGACCAATGCATTTGTTTTGAATTCTCTCAGGTTTTAAAATATGCTCTACAGAGTTTTACATCTCATACTTACATGTTAGTAAGCCTAGGTTGTTATTAAAGCCTCACATAGAAAATATAAATGCTGCTTACAAGGGACTAAATTAGCCTTCAGGTAAGAAGATGAACCCTCTCTAATTTTGTACACTCAGGTCATTCTGCAAATGTTCAGGAAATGGTTGAACAATGTTATTGTCTTGCTCCAGCATTTAGTCAAAGGCTTCTTTGCCTTAACCTGGCGCTTCCAGAATGTCCTGAAGAGAGAACTCAAGTGCCAGGAATTGGAATGCTGAGCTGAGAGAGTGAGAAAACATAGGAGCAGCCTCTCAGGCCCCACTGTGCACATCCACTGAGCAGAGCTGTTCCAGCAGAGGCTTGGAAAAAGTTCCTTGGTTTCAATTCCTTCCTCCTCTTTGATTTGCTTTGAAAGCACATTCCTTCCCTGGCCTAAAATGCTAACACAGGCACAGGCAGCATTATTCCTTGCTGCTGTGTCCCCTCTGCAGGCTTTTAACAGGCTCTTCCTTAGCAGGGAATGCAGAGTCTGCTGTGCAGCCAGCTGTTCCAAAGGGCTGGGAGCAGCAGCTGCCTCTGCCTGAGTGGCATCTTTATCCTTGTGGAGCATCAGGATGCTGACACGCCGTGGGTGCTGCTGATCAGGGGCTCCTAGCAGCCCGTGGCAGCAGGAGCTTTGTTTTTGCCATGGTTTTGCTGAAGGAACAGATTCCCTTCCCTGCTCCCAGGCTGAGGCTGGAGCAGCACCATTGCTCTGCAGCCACGTGTTCTCCTCCATTCCACCTGACAGGCTGTGCCAAGTGGGACTCAGTTTGCCTTTAGTGTGTCACATAGCTTTAAAGTTCATTAAAATAAAATTTGAGGGTTTTTTAATGCCCAAAATATAGTTTTTAAAGGCTAGTCAGAAATTACCTGGAAATATCCCTCTCTGTGCAGGAAATTGTATATAATTATAGCACATTACTGCCAGTCTGTGCCTGCCACTGTGTGTTACTCAGTTCCAGTTTATTTTGGGTTAGGAGGCAGGTTTCATTTTATTGTAACTCTGCTTCCAAAACAACCAGGACCCCTAAATCTCTGCAGGCTACAACTACAGCAGAATTTTGATCATGTTTTACTTTTAGGCCTCTTTCCCAGTGCTTTGCACTTTGAACAATCATCTTTAAGCAAGTGACTGCAATTCCCATGGATTTATCCTTAGGAAATGTACCAAGAATCCCCTGGCATCAGAATTAATCATACTGAATACAGAAAAATGCATTTAAACCCAGCTCCAGCAGGGAACCTACTTTGGGATAAACTATGAATTCTAGTTTACCCAGCATCCTGCTTTGCAATCCGTTCTGCACCCCTAAAAATGAAACAGGCTATAAAAGTAACAATGACTTTTATTGTCCAAGGTGAGAGAAAAGCCAAAAAAAAAAAAAAAAAAAAAAAAAAAAAAAAAAAAATCCCAACCCAAAACCTACATGGAAAGATTCAATCAGAATAGCATTTTATAATCAGCAAAGCAGGTTTTAGGACCATGTGATATGTAAAGAAATGTGTAAGTTCACAGAATTGTGAAAACTTGAGATTGAACACTTCCAACTGCAGGGGGATTGCAGCCATGATCTGAGCCTGTTCTGTAATGCAATAATAATGCACACAAACACAAAGCAGTTCTGCAATTTCAAATGAACACAAGATTTTAAAAGTGGTCTTTATTCCCTTGAAAAGATAAAGCAATTCTTTGCTCAGTATAGCAACAGCAAAAGTGTCTCAGGTATGAGATGTTAAAAAAAATACAGTGAGAAAATGGATCTTTTATCTAAGTGGAAGGAGGGAGTGAGGCTACATTGACCTAAATAATGGAAAGGTTTGGAACTATGAGGCAATGGATAAAAAACTGATTCAGGTAAATTCCTCACATGTTCAAGGTCTGAGAGTGCAAAACCTATAATTTAAAGAATGTATTTAAAAGGCCTGCAATGGGTGATTAAGAGGGGCTGTTTGAAGTTTGAAAGTGACACTTTCTGACAGCAGTAGGCCTGGAATTCACATGGCCCAGGGAAAATAAGAATTGTTATAGCACACAGGCATAAACTGGTACAAACAGGTGTATATTTGTCATGAAGTCTTGAGGGCTTGAAATTAGAATGAAGTGATTAAAAGTGTTTGACCACAAGGCAGTAAGATGTGCTTTTCAGTGGGAACAGTGAGGGTTAAAAGTCTCACTTGTTGAGCTGGAAAAGGGATTTTCTGGTATAGTTGTCTGTTGTGGGTCTGTGCTGTTGAATGTCTTCACCAACAATCTGGAGGATGGGGATGGCACACACTGGGAGTGGGGCAGCACCCAGACAGGCTTCCCACAGGGACAGGGAAATCTCCCTTCAGGTTTGTCTAAACTCAGCTGAAGAGAGCCCTGAGCTGGCCTGGAGCCTGAGTGGAGCAAATGTCCTCCAGAGAGCCCCCCCGGATTTTCTGGCATTTTATGACTCTGTGTTTCTCTCTTTGGCTGCATGTGCTGTTTGTCTGAGCCTCCATCCCTGTGCCCATGTGCTCCTTGTGGGACAGGGCTGGGTGGCTCCAGCTGCCACTGCTGGGGAGGATGGGCTAAATCAGAATCCAGAACTGCATCATCTCTTGTTGGAACAGAGATTTCTTGTTCTGGACCAACATTTTAAAGAGCTCTGTGTTTCCCTTTTCTTTGGAAAACCTTTTCTCTCCCTTCCACAGTTGGGGGTCAAATCTCTCCTTTCTGTAACTCCACCAAGGCTAATTTGGCCAGTGTTTTTCCCTATCTCTCAGCTAAAGACCCAATTAAAAGAGGTCCTGACAAATCATTGCAAAAGGGAGTTATTTCCTCTCCAAGTGCTCTCCATGGGCTAAATCTTTTATGTGAGCTGCAGTCTTTTGACAGCCCATGGGAAGCTGGTGGCAAACACATCTGATGTCTCCTCTCAGTCAGAAGACCTTATTTCAGCAGGAAATATCTGGACTTACTTCTCCTTGCTACAGCTCCCAGATATCCCCTTGTGGGTACCTCAGCAGCCATTACATGGAGCCAGTCCTGAAAGCAGACAGTTTTTCCTTTTTTATAATGGGAGAGTTCATTTCTGCTGAGAATACAGTTTTTACCAGACTGCCTGCAGGACAATACAATAAAAGATTTATCCTTAATAGCATTTCACTGAAGTTTCACCACAGGAGACAGGGTTTTTTTGTTGTGCCTTTTTTTATTATTATTTTCCCCTTCAGTTGCTATGAAAGTCTCTGCTCTTAGCTTTTTTTTTTTTTTTCCAGAGCATAATCCCTAGATGTCCTCTGCCACCTCTCAACTGAATTTTTCTCTTTTCTTCAATCTTTTCTCATCTCTGACATATTTCTCTCCCTTTTTGTTTTGCTTCTCTTCTTCTATTATGTAGTCAGTGGAAATTAGAAAAGAAACTGGTTGTGAGCACAGTAACTCTGAAGTTGGACAAGGCACCAGTAGCAAAACTAATGTGAAACAGGAGCTAAGCTTTGCTCAGCTGCACCTTCATGTTTGCTTTTCTCCCTGTCTCTGTTAGGCACATTCTGCTCCTTTACAAGCTGTGACTCCATCACTCTTCTCCTCTCCTCCCTCCAGTCTCAGCTGAGCCCCAAGTGCACACCCATCTTCCTGCCTGTGGGAAGGCTCCCTGCTCCAGGATCTGTCCAGGAAAGGGGCAGGCCCTCTGATGTCCCAGAGCTTGTCCCAGCAGAGGCAGCACGCTGTGGAGGGCAGATAAGGATGGGATTCTCTCTGAAGTGCCCTCTAATCCCCACGAGCTCAGCCAGCTGATGGAGGCACTGAGTGCCAAGTGGTTTCATGAGAGCACAATCCTGAGTCAGTGAGATCACTGACAATTGCCTGCAGAAGGGCCCAGAGTCCTTCTGGAGTCATCTGGAGGTCCAGAGATGTCCAGTGCGTGCCTTCTGACTTGGCTGGAGGGAGACTTGAGGTGATATTCCATCTCACACCCATCAAGCCTTGTGTGCCTCTTGTTTCCTGCTACTAAATAAGTAGAATAGTGCCTTCCTTCTTCCTAAAGTGCTGCAGAACTCAGGGTTGTAAAGAGCTTCTTGAGCAGCATGTCTCATAATTAATTGTTATCCTAAGCTTCCTCAGGTGCCTGACTGCTTGAATTTCTAAGAATTTATGGGCATTTGGTAACATCTGAAAATGAAAAGTCTCTTTAATATGCTTATGATAAGTATTTGCACTATTTTAGAAAGCTATTTTCATTCCACTCAGACACTTGTTAAATAACTTTTTAGAACTTCAACATTTACTGCTCATTTTATATGTGCAATAAATCAATCAGATGTAACAAAGGAAAGAACCTGATTTGCCCACAGCCCTGTCTGAGCACAGAGGTGCCATTTTGCAATCTAATGAAGCTTTCAGTTAAAGAAATGAAAGGTGGGGGGAGATTTTGATGCTTAATAAAAATGATTCAGCATCCTCATAACTTTGACAAGCAGTGTGACTTACAAAGCTTCCACTGGAGCAGTTTAACAACAGAGTAGGAACTTACAAGTCTAGACTACAGGAGATACCAACACTAATGTATCCTCCCCAAATCCAAAAGAGCTTTGGGAAAGGGAAGGGCCCCAAGCAAAGCAATTAATATAAACAGAATATAGTGCTATGAAGAAAATCCATGCTGTGGGTTTGGACTCATGGCAAGAAAAGATATGTACATGCACTCAGCTTTCAGTGTTCACCCTTGTTTAAATTGCTAAGGAGATACTGAGATTGCAGACTTTTTAAGAAAGGGGCTACCATCCTGTGTTTGTATGTGCCTGGCACAAAAATGGGATACTCCAGCATGAAATGGGCTTCTTTGCTGATAATGACACATTCTGTACTGAATAACCCACTGTGAGCACGGGGAGCCCTGGCACGGGGTGCCCAGAGAAGCTGAGGCTGCTCCATCCCTGGAAGTGTTCAGTGCCAGGTTGGATGGGGCTTGGAGCAACCTGGGATACCCTGCCCATGGCAGGGAGTGGAAAAAAATCATTTTTAAGGTCAGTTCCAACCCAGGCCACTCTAGGATTCTGTGATGTTCAGGAATACTCAGCACTACTTGTGGCTCTAATGTGGTCACATTCTTTTCTTAGGCATTGCTCAAGTCCCTGCTGTTTCTAAAACATTGCGTTGTTTTTCCTTATATTTTCTTTGACTTCATAGTTAATCAGCACAGAGTTTAAACAGGAATTTATAGATACATAAAAAGAAGGATTCCTTAACACCTCTATAAATCATCCATCCTTCCCAGTCTGGGGTTATTACCAGATGGGTATCTGTTGAGGCCTGTCTGAAGAGACTCTCTGTGACTTTGATGTATTTTTCCTATGCTGCTAACAAATGGGTCATAGCCCAGTTATGTGATTATACAACATGTTTACAGCTCCTGCCATACTGAAGATGCACAGAATACTGCTTGGCAGGAGCCAAGACATGCATCTTGTATGATATAAGAAGTTCTGCCTCTCTCCCTTCCGTCCCTTTATATACACAAGGAACTCACAGGGACAAAACTTCCTCGCTGTCATATTTGGGAATGGTGAGGCTGTCTCACTGACACAAAGTCTCACAATCTTTAATATGCTTTCAGGCTCAGCAACAAAAAAGCATTAAAACTGTACTGCATGAAGGCTTCTGTGTTATGAAGTATCATCATCCAAACACTTTAAGTAGTATTCTATAACATAGTCTACCGTAAGTTCAGTTTTTACTCAATCACTTGAAATGCACTTAGGAAAATTGCTCTTTTGCTGTTTTCACAACAGCTCTGGAAGTCAGCCTCTGGTTTAATGATAACTGCTTTAATCACAGTTTGGCTTGTTTCATTTTGACAGCATTGATGTAACAAACTATTTATTTTCTGTATGTTAAATATACTATCATTGCAGCTACCAGATTTTTTTTTCCTGGTGCACTAAATACAGATGACAAGGTTTGCATCTCATTAAGGTAATTTGTGTGTGCATAATTTTCAGTAAACACAGTGCATGAAATCACGGATCTTCTCTACCAAAAGTGTCATCTGAAACTATTTGTGCTTGGTTTAGTAACGGAAGTGATTTTTCAAGTCCCACCTATATATAGCAAACCATGTGCTTTCTCCAACAGGAGAGCTGGGCTGCAAAGCAAACGCAGCATCCTCGAGCAGGAGTTGCATTTAAAAATATTGTTACACCATTAGGCTGAGCAAGCTCCTCTCATCTGCCCTGAATGGCCAGGTTCAGATTCTGCAGCATGTGCAGGAGGGAAGGATTTTTGTTCCTTCACTGTGAGCCAGGGGACGGGGGAATTCTGCCACTAATTTGTTCTGATCCTGCTGCCTCATTAGGGCAGTCTGTAAAAGATGGGAAATGTGTCCTATGGCAGTGAACTTTCTGCATGGAGCTGTTAACACAGTAAATAGCTCAGGAGGAGGGAGGGAGACAGCTGGAGCACATTGTGTTTCATAAAGACTATACCGGGACCTTGAGTCTTCATTTAACCCATCACTGAGGTGACAAATATCCACTGCTTTGCTGCTGGGTGATGCTGCTGCTGCTTGCCTGTTAATTTATCTGTTTTCAGGCTGTCTAGACATTGTTTGGGTCAAAAAGTGCTGTCTCTCCCCTGCCGTGGGATTTGCCTGCTCAGCTCTTGCTGCAGGCTGCTGTGCCAAACGGGCTTTCCAGAAGAATGCTCCCTCTGTCTGGATGGCTTATTAGCAGGACTCCAAATGGATGGAGAGGCTTTCAATCAGGCTAAGGCTTCCTACAGATAAAGTTTATTTTAACTTCTTCTCTCTAAAAATACACTGGCAGGGATAAATAATTCAAATACTTTGGGTTTTTTCCCCCCTTGTGATTAAAAATCTGCCTAAAAGTGTCCTTGAAATGTTCTGCTAAGAGGTTCAGGCAGGTTTGGGATGGTCCAACCCCAGACTAAACTGAATGCCAATGTGGGGCCCACGCTGTGCCTTTGCTGGGGTGGCTCTGACACGGTGCTTATCAGAACCCCTTGCTTTGCTGCCAAATAAGTATGAAAAAATACTTTTAAAATCATACTTCAAGTTAAGTAAAGCTACTGCTGAACACCTCAGTGTCCATGTATTTCTTGGAAAAATTTTTAGAGCTGTTGTCTTTTGGGGAACTCAACTGCAAGGATGTTTTTTATGTGGAAGAAAATCTTCCAGCTCTCTTACCCAAACTGTAGCCATGAGGTTCTCAGTCTGATTTAGCAGGAGATAACCAGAAGTTTCATAAAGGCAAGAATCCTCGTCACTATAACACAGTGTTGTATTGCATTCTATATTCAGTATCAGCATTGATTTCCTAGTGTCATAATATTGTCCTATCTAGGACTTCATGAAAAATCTCTTTTTTTGGGACAGAAAAATGGGGTTTGGATTAAATGAAATATTTTGGAGGGACTGCAAGGACTATGAGAATCTTTTTTTGATCTTTGAAGAAGTCTCCCAGACCAAGGCACACAATGTGAACTGTGTGGTGGGAGCTTTAGGTCCCATGTTTCCTGTTCCCATTTCATTGCATCAGTCAGCCTGGCTTTATCTTCCAAGAATTATGGTTTCCTCACACCACGTGGAACTCACCACTTGTTATTGCTCCAACACAGAGCATAGGAAAGGTCACCCAGCTAGGGGATCTGTAGAGAAAGATGGGATGGGCATCTGTAGTAGAGTCCATTCTTTTATGTGTGTATGCTGCTTTGTGTTCAGCAGAAATACTTAGAATTTTTCTTCTCTTTTTGTGCCATAAATTCACATTTATGCATAAATACTTCTGATAGATGAAAAAATTTGAGGAAAAGAAATCTACCCTCACTGGAAAAAAATCCTTTCACCCTCTCTCCTGGTTTACAGGTGAGCACATGGGCTATGCCTGCTTTCTTTATGCCTGGAGATCCCTCCTGAGCTGGCAAAATTCTGCCAGAGGTCCCTAATTCTGCCAGAGTGGCTTTATCTTCCAAGAATTATGGTTTCCTCACACCACGTGGAACTCACCACTTGTTATTGCTCCAACACAGAGCATAGGAAAGGTCACCCAGCTAGGGGATCTGTAGAGAAAGATGGGATGGGCATCTGTAGTAGAGTCCATTCTTTTATGTGTGTATGCTGCTTTGTGTTCAGCAGAAATACTTAGAATTTTTCTTCTCTTTTTGTGCCATAAATTCACATTTATGCATAAATACTTCTGATAGATGAAAAAATTTGAGGAAAAGAAATCTACCCTCACTGGAAAAAAATCCTTTCACCCTCTCTCCTGGTTTACAGGTGAGCACATGGGCTATGCCTGCTTTCTTTATGCCTGGAGAATTCTGCCAGAGGTCCCTAATTCTGCCAGAGGTCCCTAATTCTGCCAGAGGTCCCTAACTCTGACACAGGTCCATAACTCTGCCAGAGGTCCCATAGAGGGAGGGGGACATTGTGACTGAAGAGGAACCCCTCAGGATTTTCAGCTGATTTTTGGAGGACAGGTCCCAGTTTCTCCCAGCTGTAACTGCCCCCAGCTCTGTGCTGCAGAGCACTGTGAGCAGTTCTTTGCTGGCCGTTCTCGTGCTGGACAAGAGCTCATGACCCTGGAGCAGGCTCCAGTCGAGGTGGAGCTGGGACAGACTGGACTGACCTCAGCAAGGTCCTGGCTCTTGGCTCTTGGAGAGCAGCCAGCCCCAGCCCTCGGCTGACCAGAGTTCAGGCAAGTGTGCCAGGCTCCAGCAATTAACTCTTTGAACCCAGCTCTGAGAAATGGTTGCTCCAGGCTTTTATCCTCTGCTTGCTGGCAGTGATCAGTGCCTTTTGCTAGGAAGGTGCTGGAGGGAGCAATGGGAGCAGCATCCCTTTGGAGGAACCGAAATTCCTGACCATGTCCATCCCAGCTGGCTTTAAGTCACTGTCACTGCGAGATTCTCAGCTTCACACCTCTTCTCACAAAGCAAGGGCTATAGAGAATCTTTGTTCTAAATTTTCTCCTCCCTCCCCATTGTAATTTACAACAAAATGTTGTGGAAATACAAGTTTTGTTAAAGCTGACTACTACAAAGCTGAAACTTTAGGCTAAGTTAGACCAGAAAGAGTTTCTTTTTTTTCCATGACTAATTCTATGTTTTTTCATAGAATTTGCATAGTTTTTCTTTAATTGCTGCAATCATTGTGGAAATTTTAATGGAAGCACCTTCCAAAATACAAACTAAATAGAGAGGTACTTTCTCTGATTTACCTGTTGATCTACAGCTAAAGAATTTTCCCCACTATCCTATTTACTCTAAATGAGTGGGCTCAAGAAAGAAAGCTGCCCTAATCTTCCAGACACGACCATTATTTCCAGGATTTCAGAGCTTCTCAGGCAACTTCTGAGCTACCGAGCTGCTTCTTCTCATGCAGCTGACAAAGCTGTGGGCTCTGTAACTGAGTGGTGTCTCCCAGTGAGGCAGGGAACAAAGTGATGTTTAAGGAGAGGAAATTGTGGGGGTGGGAGGGATGCTCAGAAAAATTAAAGGTCCCAGTATCTTTCCAACCCACCTACGTCTCTGACCTTCTGCCTTATCATTTACCTGTCTCTTGCTTGAGGCATCTTCCAGAATCTTATTCCTGACTGCATTAAAAATCTCATCCTTCTCTTCCCCTTCGCTCCCCAGGCCAAGAAATGCCTCTGGCATTGTCTGAGCCTGCAGAGGACTCCCAGCTCAGCATTACTGGGGGAGCCACCTGGGCAGGCACTGCTGGCTTCGTTTCATGTCAGAGATCTCGCTGTGCTCAGGGCTGATCTACTGCAGTCATGATTTTAATGACCTTCCTCTCTCTAAATCAGATGCTAAGGGCAAAGGAGTGCATTTCACTTCTCCCATTTGTAATTAGCCAGCAGCAAACCAACGTCAGGCAGTGTTTTTCTGTTGCCTTGGCAGAGACTGGGAGGTTCAGCCCTGTTCACTTTTGGGGGCATCCAGCTGAACAGTGGCCCCCTGAGCTCACCTCCAGTTCTGCCAGGGATCTGTGGTGGTTTGGGACAGTCTCCCTCTGCATGGAGAAGGCAGCCAGAAGTCAGGCAGCAGAGGAGGAGATGGAAGAAGTGGGTTCAGTCCCTTGGCCTGCCAGGGACTTCCCGCCTGACTGTCCTCCAGACGCTTTATCCTCTTGTGTTTCAGTTCTCTGTCTCTAAGCCAGGGCAAACAGTGATTTCATACTTCTCTGTGGTGCCACGAGGAACTGTACTATCCCTTAAATTCCGTGGGAGAGATGAATGAGTTGGTTTGTATGCAGACCCAGCAGCTGTGAGAGCAGATACTGCCTTCAGTGCCTGCAGGATCTGAGACCAGCAACGTGTTTGTGATCGTGGGGGGCTGGAGATGGGGTGTGTTTGGGGCTGTTTGGGGATCTGTTTGGGGCCTGTAGCTGATATTGGGTCACACATTTCAGAGCACAAGGTTGTACTTCTCAAGCATAACAGCAAGTGATTCCTGTTACTCTGCTGTGATTCCTTGGGCAGTCCAGGAGCAGGGGCAGACATTCCTTGGTTCAGCCCTGCAAGGTGGATATCACTTCGATGGCAGTGTTGATAGTGGACAGCATTAGATGTGGACTCATCACTTCTTGCTTTAGGGGCATTTAAACTTGTACAGGATATTCCAAATCATTCTGGTGGGCAGTTTTCAGTTTGATAGGTATCTTACATTCCTTTTAAAAAATAAAATATCTATTGATGGCACCCAAGAAGTAATTTTCCCCCTTACCTCAAGGCTCAGAGGCAGTCGGTTTGAGAGCTGCTGATCTCAGCTCAGCAGGTGATTTTGTTTGATTCATCCCGTGCTGTTTTGTCTGCTCAAGTTCCTGACAGCTGCTGTCTAGCACACAGACAGCTTCCTCACTGTACCTGTAGGAGGGACACTTGATGCCAAACTGCCCTCCTGGAGGAAGCACCTTTCATCTCTGCTGGACTCATTTGGAGCTGGCAGCCCTCACGTGAAGAGAGCTGCCCTGCCAGCCCTCTTATTCCTCAGCATCTCAAAGCAGCAATAGTGCCATGCTCCCCTTTACACCTGAGAGGGCAGAGTGAGTTAACAATTCTGTCAGAACTTGGCAAAAGTTTGGGAATGTGGAAGTACACAATAAGAAGTGTTTAATTCTCTACCTACCATTTGAAGCTGATAGAACAAAAAAGCCTGTGGAGGCATGCAAATATTTCAGGGTGCTGGTAAAACCCTGCACCCACTGAAAGTTTGCCCTCTTCCCTTCTGGTAGTCTACTGGTCTTTCACAGATTGCAGCAGGCCTCCCTTTTGCAAGTTTTACTTCTTTTTTCACTTTCTGAGATGAAGTATCCTCAGACTCAAAGTGAAAGATGAAGGAGATTTTGCCATTAGGGTGTTTTCCTAGATGTACTTCTACTGCAGTCCCTGCTGCAGCCTCACACAAACACTCCTTTGGCTTGTGACCCTCTGATGGCCAAACACCACACTGGAGCTCAACCTTGCTGTTGCTCTTTGCTGCTGATATTTTTGTTCCTTTGTTTATTCCATCTGAAGTCAGTTTATAGTTCAGCCCACTTCTGTTCCTGCTGGAGTTTTTGCTCCATAAACTGTATGCCTCCCTGGCTAAAAAGTCAACAGTTACTGCACTTCCATTTCCTCCTCTGAGGGTGAATCATAACCAAGCAAGGGCTGCAGGAGCAAAAACAAAAGGACAGAGAAATAAGGCCGTGGATCAGCTTCTCCAGGCAGTGTGAGTTCCTCAGGGTGCCCTTTACTCAGAACCTGAAATCGTTTCCTTCTCAGTGGTTGAAATAAAGTGACCCTTGAAGGTTTGCTGGGCAGATGAACTCGAGGTTTCCAAGTGGAGCAGCCTCCCAGCACTGCCCTGGCTGCTGCTGGAATGTACCTTTTGCCCTCACCTCCAGCAGCAGCACATGGGCTCGAGGACTTTGCAGGCCCTTCCAGGCCTTTCTCCATGGCTTCAGAGGCCCTTCCAAGCCTTTCTCCATGTTCTCCAACCATTCAGAGAGATCCAAACACTCAGCAGAACCTGAGCCCCTGCTGGGACTTTGATGTTTGTGGGTTTCTGAATCTCCCCATTCACAATCACTGAATGGATGTATGACCTTAGCAGCAGCTTTCCTAAAAAGGATCTTTCAAAGGCAAAACTGCCAAAGCAGGGAGGCTGTGTGACTTTATAATTTCCTTTCAGTATAATTTGTAGCTGTTCACTGGTTATTTTGATAAAGTAGTTCCCCATGCCACCAGGATAGAGCTGGTTTATGTGGAATATTATGAGGGCAAGACAGAATGCATGTTCAATCAACAAATATACATATGTGTGAATGTGTTTAAAGATGACTATTTGAATAGAAAATATGATTATAAGAAAAATTATTTCCATTTTCTTGAGAAAAAGGAGCATTTTCTAATCAGCATCAGAGTTCGAAATAACTTAAATTTGATGAAAAATGCCACTAAATGCTCCATCCAAGGGCAGCAGGCATTGCTCGTGTGTTTTCACTCACAGTGTAACTGCACTGCAACCCAATTTAAGGTGAATGTCAGCCCAGAAATAATTTATACTGAGGGACTTTCAGTCTCACACTTTGGATTTTTGGGAGATGCCACCTTACTTGAACTTGCAGTTTCTCTGAGTTTTAGTCATGGCACACGTACTCACTAAACAGAGGCATCAAAATTTTGGCAGATGTTTGGGAAAAGATGTTCTGCAGTTTTGCTCATATTTGAAGCATTTTTTGTCCTCTGTGGCTTGGTCCAATGCCCATCAGTGTTCATGGAAAACTCCAGTGGAGCTGGATGAGTTTTGCAGATCCGGTTCTGTACTGTGACAAGTTTCTTCCCTTCATGCCAGAAAGAATGGAAAGTGCTAAACAAACTGCAGGAGGTGGGTGACCCTGGCTGTGCCAGGCCCCTGAGCTCTCAATTTGGAGGGACAAGATAGAAAAGTCACCTCCCTGCAGTGGCTGAGTTCTGACCTGAACCAGCTCCTAGGCTCCTGTAGACTTTTGTAAAACTGACATTTAACTCTGAATCACACATGGAATTTGCATCTTATGTCACAGGCACACACTGAATAGTGGAAAGAATATGACTCAGTTATATTCTTTTTATGAATTGAACTCTAAGACAAGATGTTTTGCATTGTTTTGTTAAGAAGTCTCTGTTCTGCTCCCTTACATTTCCTCCAACACCCACCCACTCAGAGGCACATGCACTTCCTACCCCTTGCCCTACCACACACTCCCACCACTCCTTTCTGTGACCCTTCTACTGGAAGTTGTTTACTGCTGCCTGTTCCCTTCAGTGTCAAGTCACTGCTGTTATTACTGTATAGTTATTATTATTTTTGTGCCAGCCACTCATCTGGACAGGAAAGCTGTAAGAAACTTAATTACTTTGTGGCCAGACATGGAGCTCTATTTCTAAAAGTAGCTTTTCTTTTTTGGATCAGGTTCATTTCCTACAGTGTCTGGTTTTATGAGTTTGTGAAAAGCTTTCAGGTTCTCAGTATCCCTGTACTTTCTTCTCAAATGCACACACACAAATACATGTATAAAGAGTGTATAATAATCTAGAACAATTAAATTGCTTTCACCTCCTGCCAGTCACCTACTTGGAGTCATTTGCAGTTTCACACACATACTCTACTTTCACTTCTGGGCTAAATAACACTCTAAAATTATCTGTGTGATTATTGTGTGCTGTGGCTCAGGACCCTTCCAGCTGAAATGTTCCATAGAAAATATCACTGTTATTCTTGAAATGTAATTTCTGGCACTTACCACCAACTATGTTAATTTTTGTATTTTTTAAGAGTAGTGCAGCAGAACTGGCAGAGATAGTGAGTAATTCCCTTGAAGCTATGTCCCCACTGATTTGATTTTTCCTTGACAGCTTATCCATCATGCTGTATGCTTATTTAGACAAATAAATAAGAGAGCTGTTATCTGCCAGCCTGGCCTGAGGGCTTTTAGCAACAGCAGAAAGTCTGCCGGCTTTCCTTTCAACATTCAACACGACAATTAGGGAATCACATCATGGTAAACGTGGCTGCTACATGCTTCAGTGGAAAAAGAAAAAGCTGCCCTAAAAATTGGGAATCCATGAGAAGTCCAGTGATGGTTTGCACAGTAACATAAAGCAAATACCCTCTGAGCAGGGATCGGGGAGGTGGCTGGAGAAAAACTTGCGCCTAATTCCGTGTAGTAAACAGGGCACTTCTGGGATTTATTGCAAGCACTGGGAGATGCATTCTGATAGAACATCCAGCTCTAAAGAAAACAGATTTGGGTCAACTGAAACATTTTGTGAATTCATGTTCAGCTTAACAAGTTGTTTCATTCTTAAAATTTAAGCAAGTCAAAATGTTCCCTTTCAACATTTTAACATGAAACAGTACACCTTTCAGAAATGTACCTGGGTTTAGTTTTTAAATGCTTACAAGAGAAATGACACTTTTTACTTGAGACTAAATGACGGATTTTACTCAGCCTAAATGATTCTCTTCATTTCATTAAAATGGAGACGGGGGGATTCAATTTCGAATCTATCCTAAAATGTTTTCTTCCACATTTTTTCAGTACAATTTTGCAAATTTAATGCATTCACAGAAACAACCATTCCTCCACCTGGTCTCCAAGGGAAATTTCTCTCTTTCAGTGAGAATAAACCAGCTCTTCCCCACTCCCAGCTGCTGGAGTGGGCAGGCTGAGGGCTGGCATGAACCTGCTCCTCTTTGTGCTGTTCAGTTCCCTGAGTGGCTCCCTGAGCATGGATGGGCTCAGAGCTTCTCACAGTCAGATAAGCCAAGGGAGAAGTTACAACCAAAAGTTTGTGCTGGCCTTAAACTGGGGCTGGATTTTTAGAAATGAGACAATTAAACTTTCTGTTTGCAAAGTAAAATTTCAGAAAGGTCAACATGAAATTATAATTAGTATGAAAGTTTCATAAAGCTTTGGGTCTAGCCCTTTTGGTCCACACTGAGGCACAAATATGCTGTCCTGATTTTTTGCACACTCTACAACTTACTGCCCAGTCTATTCTGAAGGTTTCCATAGGGTGGGAAAAAAGGATATCTGTCAATTAGGCAGGAAATCTAGGTTTGAGGCACAACCCTGATATCGCCATGAAACTGTGCAACCATAAAAAATTCTAAGTTGGAATACAGGATGGAGCTGTGCCTGTGGCCATATGGGTGTCTGGAGAAGACCTAAGCTCATCTTGCCATCAGCGTCAGAAGGCTCTGATAAATAGTAACTTTCCAAGCATGACTTAATTTCTCCCTAAGATGGGTTGGAAAGCTGGAAAAACCTGCCTTATAAAACATGGTCTCATCAAAGTGAAGCTCTCCCCAAGATCAAAGTCCTGAAGGAGTAACAATTTGTATCTCCCCTTAGCTTTTTTAATAAATTCATTTAATTAGAGAAAGTTTAAAGTGACAGCTTTTAAAAATCACTTTTTCATTCTTCTCCTGCTCTCTCTTTCAGCACCACAGTCACACCCCAATTAAGTAACTGTACTGCTTACAATAAAGACTAATGATCCTCCCCTGGCCCCCGCCTCCATTAGCAGCTTCAGAATCCCACCAGAATCCCAATTAACACATTGATTTGCTTAAAAGAAAAATAGTGATCTTTGGCTGTCCATTCCACCAGCTGTGTGTTCCATCACCCAGTCTCTAGCAAGTCCATTGATTTCCTTAAAGTAAACCCAGCAAATATCCATTATTTCCCCTCCCTTAACTTCAGGGTCCCACTCAGATTTTTCTTTTTGCCAGAGTTTGCTGGGATGTTTTATCCAGGAAAGCTTTAGGACTAACATGCTGTGTTCCTCTCCTGCTGGCCCACTGGTTCATCAAACTGATTTCAACTGACTGCTGGTGGGAGACTGAAGGGAAATGCTCAGTGAGGATGTTTAACTGCACGCTGCCAATTCGACTTGGTGAGGCATCCAGAGAAACCAGGGAAAGAAAAGGGTCAGGAAAGCCTGCATGTTAAGGTTGTGTCCTCTACAATCACTCTCTGATAATTAGACTTGGTAATGAGGGAGCCCTCATTATCGGGAGCTATACAAGGAGCCTGCCAATGTTATTTTTGAGGCTGCTGGAGGTCAGGAGGGAGCACAGCCACAATGCTGACTTGCCCCGAGCCCCAGCGGACCAGCGGCAGTTGCTGCGTGCCCGAGGGGGACTCTGCGTAGGGACTCCTCCTGAGACAAAACAGCACAAGTTTGATGTCCAAGAAGTTTCCTGTTTCAAAGCACTCCTCATGCTGTGCAGTACACTGCAGACAGAGGTTATAAATAATTAGGAATGAGTGACCCAATTCGGATAATAGAGCTAACCTGCCTGTAAGCTCTTTCCAGCACTCGCCGCCTGCCTGGGCTGGTGTTAGAGACTTCTTCAGGAAGTCTCCAGTTGTCACCAGTCATGAAGGTGGCTCTTGAGTAAATGACACCAGGCATCTTTTGAGATTTCACCACCACAGATGGAAAATACCAATTTCCACTGGCCACCTATGTACCTGTTTATCACAGGCAGGCTGCAGTGCAGGATCCTGCTCTCCGATTGCTAACACCAATACCCACAAGACTGCTGTAGTAAAATGTGCTATAAAAACCACTGTGAAATAATAACCAAGTGATAAAATTACAAGTAGGAACACATTAAAAAAAATCATATGCACTGCAGGAACAATGATAAAAGCCTGCCTCTCAACCTGTCTAATCTCACACGCAAACCACACCCTTGGGTATTGCCAACCAGCTGAAAGCAGAGTAGGAGCAAAGTGAAAACACATGAATGTGTGATGTGTAGCCCCATTCCAAAACCATATTACAGCTTTTCTCTTTTACTGCTTATATGAGGTTCCTTGGGAATCTCCCAAGGATGTGAGATGGGAGGATGTGCTCCCCCCTGGCTGGATGTGAGAAGCAGAAGTCAGTGGGACACACAGAGACATCTCCAGGTGTTCCACCAAGCAGGCTCAGCATGCTCTGGAGTTATTGCCAATGGCTGCATTGTGCCAGGTTCCTTGTGCAAGGCACTGGGCTGCTTCTCTCAGGAAGGGTTAGTC
Source organism: Onychostruthus taczanowskii (assembly GCF_017590055.1). Taxonomy (NCBI): domain Eukaryota; kingdom Metazoa; phylum Chordata; class Aves; order Passeriformes; family Passeridae; genus Onychostruthus; species Onychostruthus taczanowskii. The sequence goes on along the minus strand of NW_024503346.1, from coordinate 2,994,325 downwards.
TGTACTTTCTGCACATCCTTCAGGAGACATCTTCTGGGAAGGGGAGAGTAAAAAAAGCGTAGGAAGGGCCGACTAAACAGGTGCAACAAATGAATAAATTATTGATGGGCGCAAAGACACCCTGTGATTTTCATTGTAAAATACATTCTCCTCTTGCTTTTCTTGCTGCCTGCCCCATCAGAAATTAAGGTCTGTGTTAATTCTCAATAAGAGTTGAGTCAGTTTTAGCATCTTGCTTTGTATCTCCTGTGTCAGTGTAGCAAGTTAAGGCACAAACCACTCAGCAGTGGTGTCTTATTCTTAATGAAGTCAACAAAATGCTTGCTTGAAAATCAAGATTTCACTGGCCTTTCACTCCAGTCTCTCTGAACACAAATATCTTTCCCTGCAAGGTGATTTGAATAATGTTCACCTTCAGTTTTTATGGAGAGAGCACATTGGGGCATGCCAAATCCAATGTGGTTGTTGAATTCAAAACCAATACTTGCATCAGGGTTATTTTGGTGGTGTGGTGGGGTTTTTATCCCTTTCCCAGCATTTGCTGGATCTCAGATGCAAACATACACATAAAACCTGGCTGCAGTAATCTTTTCAATTAGAGAGATCATTCTACATACTCAGAGAGATTAACATGCTGCAACTTGAAAATCTGCAGCTTTTAGGTTCGCTCTTGGATGCCAGCACACTACTAGAGATTTGGAGATAACGACAGGGCATTAGACGGTCTCTAAATCACAGCAATTATTTTTGATGAGAATAAAATGAAGATAAAGCTGAAAATAGCACTGCACTTTCAAAGGAGTGATTACAGGGCCTAAACCCTGGGCAGTGAGGTATACGGATTTTAGCAATATGCAAAGGGAATGCTGAGCAGAGCCTTGCATTTGTCAAAACCCACCACCCATGGCATGCCCATTTTGAAACTTACCATTTTAAGGACTAGGGGGAAGGATATGATCCCAACCACGCCAAACCAAATGTGTTTTCTTGCTTAGTGGATGAAAGGGCAGCTTCTGCTTTCTGCATTCTCCTGCACACCCTCACCTAAAGCCTCCTTACTCACCAAAGTGTCAGTTCCAGCTGTGGAGGCCCAGCCTACCTCTGAGCTTTCCAGGAAACCTGGATCTCTTCCTACTCACTCTTTCCCCCCTCTTTAACACTAGAATAATGTTGCCAAGTGATTTGCATTTGCTGTAAGAAAATGGTTGGGTTAAACAATTCAAGTTTGAATTCTGTTCCAAAACACACGATCATTTGCAGAGCTTAAAGAGAATTACAAACACTAATTGAGTCTGACAGTGCGCCTGCGATGGCAGATAAAGAATATTAAAGCCATTTCACTGATAGGTAAACAAGGGTAGGTAAAAGGAATATAATTTACCTGAGCTCACACAGGAAATCTGTTATGAGGGTGAGAGGAGCACTCAGCATTTCTAGTTCTCTGGTATCATGTCCTGTGTAGGAGAAAAGCCCTCCACAAAATTGCAGTCTCTGGTTATTAATTTCTGTACTGTGAAGACCTGGGATCTTGTTTTCAAAATAACATCTGTTAAAATACACAGGCTAATAGATACATCTGCATTCACCAGGAATATTGTAGCTCCACATTTGGATTTCCACATGCAAATCTTGAATTAGTCTTCTAACAAGTTCATTATGTGAGCGATGTCTAATTTGCACATGCTGTTTTGGCAACTGTCTGTGCAATTTTGAACATGCAGGACTGCGTGCCTGCCCTTTGGAAACCAAAGCTCTTTAGCAACCCTTCATGTAAAAGTCTCTATTTTTCTCTCATTGAATTAAGCTGACCTGAGAACTAGGATCTCTTTTATTTTATTTTATTTTTATTATTATTTAAAAGAAACCAATAGAGAATATTACAAAAGACATCCTTAAAAATTATTCAAGAGCCTGATTGACTTTGAAACCACTTTAGTCTTCCAGTTTTTAAAGAGGTTTATTCTGATTAACTGACCTGAATGTTAACAGAACTGGAATTTTAATTTGTATTCAGACTGTAAGAATATCATCCACTCAGATGAGACAGTGTTGTTTAATTAGGTCTAGTAGTTAACTCAGAAGAAAGTAAATGTACTGCTAGAGGTTTGGAAGACTGCTACAGGCTCCTGGGATTTGTGGGAGTTTGGAGAAGCTTAAAAATAAGAAGTCAGTAATTTTAGGAATTAGAAATGAGTGCTTAGAAGGTATTGGAAAGGTTCTGCAAAGTCTGTAGTCAGCATCTTTTAACCTTGTGCTTCCCATTAGCGTAATGACCTTGGAAAGATTTGAAATTTTGCAGTCCAATCAAGTAAATCATATATGTGTAAGGTTCACTTTCTGTGATTCCAGAGAAACCCCTCAGATATTATGATAAATGTGCTATCTGCAGTATCTTCCACAGGACTCTCTGTGTTTCATTTATGATGCAAATGAGCTGTGAAAATTAGAAGTAATGTATATGCCACCAGCAGCAACCATTAATAGCAGTAGGATATTATCTTCACAATTATAGTTTGAATCTTTACAGTTTTCTTTATAGTTGATACAATAAATTATATGTATTTTTTCAAATTGCTATTCCTACATAGTTTAATACATCATTGAGACTTTGCTTCTGGTTTGTTGTTGTTGTTTTCATTGTTGTTATTTTGGGGCATTTTGTTTTTAATTGAAAGAAACATTGCAAATTGCAGACTGACATATTTTTGATGAAATGACAAGGCAAGCACAAAGCCATACAGAGCTGACAAAATGAGATAGAAGAGGGAACTATTCTTTAAAGTTATAAATGTGAAAATTGATTCAAGAACACTAGCTGTTTTCAATTTTTTATTACAACATACTTTAAGGACACCCATGTTCTTACAAACTGGAGCTTATGTTCTGATATGCAAATATAATTAACACTTAAATTGACACTCTATGTCCTGTGGAGTGGAATTTTTCTATTCTCAAATGTGAACAATTTGTAAAGAAAGATGATGGCAGTGAAAGATCTCAACATCTGAAATTGGGGTGTCCTTCTGGAGGGGCTGCTGGCACTGCCAACACCAGAAGTGCAGGAATGGATTTCTGGATGGGGCTGGCCAGCTCCAGGGGCTGCTGCAGTAAGGGTTTGTGTGTCACCCTAAGCCAGCTGCAGATCTCTTCAGGCACCTTTGGGACGAGGCTGGAGAGGGTTGGGAGCAGGCTGACAGCTCTGCATGGTTCCTTTGTGTGGCTTCCAAATACACTGTGGAAGAACAAGTCCTTGGCAGAGCATTTTGAGTTGCCCATCAGTTGTCCTCCAGTGCCACATGAGAAGGGGATTTGGAAATAGTCACATTTTCAAGTTGCCCATTCGCTTTTATTCCCATGTTCATGTACATTCCCTGTGTTTTGCTGGCTACTGCTGCAGAAGATACCTTCTAGACCAACAGCTCCCTCTCAAACTTCCTCAAGTAAACAGAAGGACTCTCTTCAGCAAAGCAGCACGAGACCCTTCCAACCAGAGCTGTCATTGTTATTTCAGAGGTTTGGGAAGCCGTCACAAGTGAGTTGCATTTCTGTGAATCACCCTGCACAGCCACCCCTGAGTTCTCTGTGCAGGGAGAGCAGGATCTCCAGCACAGCTCAGTCTTTGTGGCAAGAGTGATTTTCCAAAGCCAGAACAAAATGTTTCTTTGAGAGCTGGAAAGCCCTGGAAGGCAGAAGGCACTGCTGCTGCTTGGAGAGGTGACTGTGGCTCACAGAACAGAGATGTCACTGCCATTGCATTCCAACGTCCCTTGTCAAAGTCCATGAGCACAGTGTTAGACCAGATTGCTCAGTGGGGCTTTTTAGGGACATTTTTAGATTCAAACTTGTCTGATTGTACAGTAGCTTCTCACACCTGTGCTGAGGCAGCAGTGAAATGATGCAGCTCTGTTTCCATCAAGGCAGCAAAACAAAACCTCCTTTTGCTCAGTAGAGCAAAGAAACCAATCACAAATCGTTGTTCTCCAGTGGCAGCAAATTCCTACCAGCTTGGTACAGATGCAACAGAGGTTTCAGCTGGGAGGGATGATTGAGATGAGCAGGGACAGACTGCATCCCATGCATGCAGAACAATGAAATTACCTGGTAGCACTTCACCCAGCCACAGTGTGCAGTGCACTGGAACAGTGCTCAGCTGTGCTCTTCATTCCTCTTGTTTCACTGGGTTGATACGAAATCTCTCCCTTCTCTACCATGCAATGACAACACTCTCATCAACATTTAAGAGACTTTGTACCATACTGAAGAGCCAGCACAAATGAACAGGTAGCCCAAGGAAGGCTCAACAGGAATTAGCTGAAATTAAATACCAGTAAGAGTAAGAAGAAAGGATTGAAAAAATCCTTTTGTGTGGGGCAAAAGATTAAGGGTGGGCATGATAACAGCCTAGTGCTATGGAGAAGGTTGATTTAAAGAGGGTGATGGTTAGTTATTTCCCTTCTCCACTGGAGCTGGGACATCAGATTAGGAAGAAATCAGTTTAATTTGCTGGGGGAAAAAATTAGATTGGCTATTAGGAAAAGCTTTCTGCTTATTAGGAGAGTTAGCTGATGGAACAGATTCTCTAGGTTAGTTTTAGACCTCATTCTCTGAATGGTTTCTAAGGCTGTCACACAGGCACAGAAGACAGTGGTAGACCAGGGACAATCCCTGTGTAGCTGTAACTGAGACTGCACAGCACAAGGAGAGGATGGGCAAAGTTTGTTTCAGTTCATCCCTGTGCTCTTCTTGTCCAAAAAATGGAAGTATTTGGCCTAGGGAAGGTATGTATTCAAACAAACCACTAACTTGACCCAGTTTCATTGAAAGTTTTATTTTATTTCAGGCAGAAATGGGATGCAATAGGAAAAGTTTCATTTCTGGAATTAATTATTTCCCCTTTTATTTTCTCCAGACTAAATCACATATTTTTTTCTAAATATTTTTGAAAGTCTGCATCAAAACGTACATTTTGGGCTTACTGAAATAAACGTAAAAACCTGATCAAAAATTATCCATAGTTTTCAGAGAATTTCAGGATTTTAAGGTTTTTGTTCTTGTTTGGAAAAAGAGCAAACCTCAGAAGTGCTAAGTCGTTTGTATCTTGGAACAACTCTGCTCTCCACAGCTCTTGTGTGATCTTTGGCCTCTGGCACCTGGCAGGGCTCCTCGGGGTGCCCAGGGGGAGGAGGGGAAGCTGCTCTGCTCAGAGATTCCAGAGCTCTGGGGGCTGGGCTGGGCTTCCTGCGCTGCTGCCTGACCTCAGCATCGCCAGTTCCTGCATCCCCAGCTCTGAACGTCTCCTGCAGCTCCTGCTTCCTCTTCCCTGCTTGGACAGAGGCTTTAATCGCCCCTGTAGGTTTTGTGAGAATCTTTATTTCATTTAGGGCAGGATGAGGAAAAAGGATGAGACTCTCAGAGGGTTCTGTGGCTGAATCGTGGCTGAAGTTCAAACAAACTGCTGGAGTGGTCCAGCAGCTCCGGGGCTGCAGCTGCAGCGAGTCCTGCAGCAGGAGCCCGACGCGTTCTGAGCTCACTGACACCGAGGTGCTCTGAGCAGATTCCTCCAGAGCAAGCCCAGACTGGTGAGGCTCATTTAAAACATCGTCAGCCATCTCCTCATGCAGCAATCAGCTAAAGAAATAAGAACGGGCAGATGAAAACCCCAGGAAGGTAATAGAAGCTGGGGGAATGGAAGTTGGTGCCTGAAACAATTAAGAGTTCAGAGGTGAGTCAGAGAAAAAACAACTGCTTTTTATTAAAAATTCATTTCAATTTCATGGGCTGGCTGGAGAAGTGATTCCAGCACAGTCTGACTTCAGAGAAATGCCTCCCAGATAGCAGAATACAGAACAGCTAAACAGCACCAGGAAGGCTCAGGACAGAAGTGCTGTTAGAGCAAACTTCTCCCCGGCTGAGGAGCACTGAGGGATTCAATCGAAATGTCCTTGGTGCAGGGAAATTTACAGGCTCCTCTGCAAAAATTCCTCTCGCCAAACTCTCCAAAATCATATCAAGTCTAATATCTGCAGAACCAATGATGCACCAGGTTTGAGGCATTACATCACCGGCACCCGGCTCCATTGGCTGCTGCTGCCCTGAGGACAAGACATTCCTTCCTGCACCTTTCCAAAGCTGCTGCTTCTCAGGAATTAACTCTTCCAAGTGTGTCACCTTGGGACAAGTCTAAATTTCTGACTGATACATGTAGACAGTGTTTAATACAAGAGGTGTTGTTTGTTTGAACCTCCAGAGCAACAGCCGTGTCTCTTCAGTTCAGATTGTTTCTCAACCTTCACTGCAGAAAAATGAACTGTGTATTTTCTGTCCTTCAGGGGAAAAAAAAAAAAAAACCAAATTGTCAGTGCTGCTATAAAAAGGAGAATACACTGAATCAAGAATACTATGCAACATCAGTAAATAAGGAATTTATACAGGAAATAGAAGGGCTGCTGCTGCTGCAGTGTGAAAAAATTCCTCTAAGTGGTTAATTAGATTAATCAGTGTCACTGCAAAAAAGATGCTGCAGATGCAGGTTAGCGCTGCCTGGCTTGAATTTGTATTGCTCTATTTCAGGTTGCATCCAAAAATAGCTGGTGGATCTAGACAGTGTTGCAGGAAAAAGAGTGGGGTACATCTGTGTGTGTATATATTTTGAGTATGTGTGTTCTTTCCCCTTTCCAAATTTCCAGTTTGCCTAGTAAGTGTGAGAAATCAGTTTCATAAGATTACTGCCCAAAAATCAGCTGATGAAACCCGTTGCATTCTAAGTAATTTGGTTATATAACTTTTCCAAAAAGAAGAAAAAAAAAATCCCCGCACACAGAAAGATGCAAGGAAGTTTCTGGAAGATCATTTCTTGCCTAACTTTTTTTTTTTTTTTTTTTTTTCCTGAAGAAATGTTGTTCCAGGGAGTGTCTGACTAGTTCTGCAGCTTGGCAAAAAAGCCAGACGTTACCTCATAGCTGCGGCCAGACAGCCCATTTCTATGCCAGGCAACCACTGCAGAAGCACAGAGCACAGGGCCCTGCTTGATTAGCACTTCTGCTGTTTCGAGAGTCCTGGAGTGTTTTGTTCAAGGTGGGCTGCTGAGAGGGGACTCGGTGTGCTTTTGTGCAAATGAGCGTGAGGCAGGGGGTGTGTGGGGTGTGGGCTGGGGGCACAGGGGGAAGGGAGGCACAGGGACACAATAGGGGGAGGCTGCATTGATATTCCGTGTTCATGTTATCTTGGGGAAACAGGATCTGTTTGATTTGACCTGGTCAAAAAATAAAATAAAATAAAATAAAAAAATAAAAAAACAACCCACCAAGCATCACATCCTAAAGGTCAGAGGAAAAGAAAGAGATGGGAAACAAAGAGCTGTAATGACAGAGCAGGTCAATCTGAATTAAATGTTTAATTGTCTCCCTCGTGTCTCATCAAATAGCTGTCTTTAAAGCGAGAGGGATCTTTTCTTCCAGCAAAACCATTACCAATTCATCACTGAGTTGGAAGGTGACGAGTGTTTGTAAACATTACAGTCAATATAATTTTCTCATCCTCTCCCTCATTGTTGATTTACCTTGTTTAACTGGATCATTTACCTAGTAAAGCTGTGTCTATATCATGTGTTCCACAAATGCTGGGGTCCCTGCACAGAATTCCTGCCCAGCAGGACCGTGCTGTGCTTTTCAGCAAACTGTACCCCTCGCACAAGAGAAGGGCAAAGAGCAGGGCACGGAGCGGGCAGAGATGCTCAGCCCTGCACCTCCTCCTGGCAGTGTCCTGGGGAGACTCCTTCCAGCAGCTGAGCTGTGGTGCAGTGCTCTGGAATGGAGACAGGCTGTGCAGTGAGCTGGGAAGGGAGATGCTGTGTCTGGGACCAGCCCGAGTTCACCTCCTCGTGTCACACAAAGCTGTGGGGACGCTGCAGGGCACTGGAGCTCCATGACCTCTCCTGGTGTATTGCCTCTGTTCTTGTCAATGACAGCAGAAACTTCTGGTTGGGACAGAAGAAACACATTTTAATAATTTTACTTTATTGGGTGACAAGATAGCTGCTAATAAACTCACCCTTCTACCTGAGAGGACTGCATGATTGTCAGAAAATTCAATATCAGAAAATGTGTGTGTTTGGATTATCTTTAGTAGTCAGTTTTCCAGATGACAAAAATTGTAGCTAAAGAGGTAAAATTAATTGGTTTTGGTCACATATAAAATCAGTGTCAGGATCAGGATCAGGATCAAACCTTTAAGAGCTCTTAACTCCCTGCCTTGTATTTGACCCCTAACTCAAGATATGTGCCCATGGGAGGCACAAATCAGTCCTTACCTAAGACAACTTCTACTGGAACTTCTACATTTCTTCCAAGCCTTTTTTTGGGCTTACAAGGAAAACAGATTCCCAGAACTTCAGGAATGTCAACTGGAAGTTGCAAGAGGAGAGACTAAAGTGTTACGCTAATGGACTCAGGGCAAAAGTGGGATCCATCTGACCCAGTTAAGACCAAGTCCAACTGCTCTAAGGCCCAAGGACATGTGTCAACACCAGGGATGGGGAAACCACAACGGAGTTTTCCCAAGATTTACAGGAAGAGATGTGCTCTGGATGTTCCCAGCTGCTCACAAGTGGGCCAAGAGGCTGGTAATTCCAGTCCTCCCTCCAGTCACAGCCCTGGAGAACAGCTGCTCCAGCCAAGGGTGTTTCAGAGAGCTCCTGCAGGGCCATGCTCCTCGAGATCCTGGAGTATCACCTGGGTTTTGTGCTTTCTAGAAGCATCACAGGCTCACTGGGGACATTTGGCTGCTTGGTTGGATGTGTGTGGTAGGACAGTGGTGGGTGTGGGTGCCTGGAGCAGTAACAACCATTGCATTAACAGAGCTTTCCTATGGTGCTGAATGCAGCTGATTCCCTGGATCACAGGGGGCCCCACAAGGCTCTTTGCAGATTCCAGTCACAAGGCTGCAGAAGAGAAAAAGAAAGGAAATTGCTTTTCTCTTCCTTTTTAGCAAATGAGAAGTCGGAGCAGGGTGGATTGCTGGGTGCTGTGAACTGTGCTGGCTCTACCCCTCTTGCATCTCTCTCAAGCTCTTCTCAAGATCATTTAAATGCATTTAAATCCCATTTTACAGTCGCCTTAGGACCAAATAATTTTGAGGCCAAATTTCCTATTTAATATAGTTAAGTTTAGTGTAGAGTAAATTTCCTCAAATTTTGGCTTGATGCTTAAAAACACCTTGGCACATGAGAGCAAGCCCTAAGCCACTCCTGGCTCCTCTTTTTCCCCAGTGTGAGGGGATTTGCTGTTTCCCATGGTTTCACATATCAGTGATGACAAAAGAACATGGACATCCCAGCTTCCAGGGACGTTCTGAGCTCCATTTGGGAAGCTCTGTGCCTCATTTGGCTGTCTCAGAAAACCTTGCTGAGGACACCCCATGTGGAGCTCCTGGCAGGCCAAACAGGAGGGCAGTGCACAGCCCAGGGTCAGTGCTGCAGTGTCCTTGCACAGGGTTTGCACAGGAGGAGGAGGCAGAAATGCGTGCTAAGGAAATGCAGCTGGAGGAATTTCAGGCTTTGGAGGTCAAGGTGCAGAGTGGAAACCTCAAGGACAGCTTCAACCCCAAGCACTGAGTTCATCTTCCCAGCACAATACAGATGGAAGGGTAGTCTGTGCAATAGGAATGGGGAATTCAGTTAAATGTGTGTATGGGATACAGTGGAAGAAATGCATGAAAAAGTAGAAATCCCTGCCTCCAACCAGATCATCCCTTCCAGACAAATTGGAAGCAGTTGGTGAAGGGAAGACTTGCAGGGTGATGGAGAGAATTAAGAACCAGCCCTGCTTGCCCAGCTCAGAACAGCAAGGTGTCACTCCCAGATGGGGTCAGGAGAAGGTTTTATTTGTGCAGGGAATGGGAGGAGGAGGAGGAGGAGGAGGAGGAGGAGGACAATCACAGGATACCAAGAGCTGGGCTGTGCACGTGGGCATTGCCCATTGGGAAATAGGTATGGATGGAGCTGCAGTTTCCTTAGAAGATAACAGAGGTATTAACATTAAAGAGTAGAGATTGTTTAGATTGTTTGGGGAGCAAGAGAAAAGAATGAGAGGAGAGAGAGCTATTTGAGAAAGAAAAGGATTTATTAGCCTTTGAAAGTGGGGATCTGAGAGAGACTGGAATGGGGCTGCTGTGTCATTATGGGCTGCAGTTGGAGGTGTTTCAGAGAGTAAACTGGTAATAGAAATATTTTATAGGCCACCTGACCAGAAAGAACAACTGGACTGTGAAATGACTGTGCAAATAAAACAGGCATGTGAAAAGGAGAGAGTGGTAGAATTGAAGATTTTAACTATGAGGCATAGACTGGAATACATTAAGAGAAATAAGGCTGGAGGTATGTTTGCAGATCAGACACAGACCTGCTTTCTGATTCAGCCTGAGCATCAGCTGCACAGTTTGGCTATTACAAAGGGACTGCATGAGGACAGACACAATAGGGGAGAGCCCTGGGGAGGCAGCTTTGACAGGCTCCAAGGGAATAAGATTTTAAGGGTGGATTGTGAAGGAAAGGATAAAGGGGGAAAAAAATTATAAAGAAATAGTGATTTTGGTCAGAGTGGCCTTAGAGCTTGAATTTCAAATATTTAGGTTTTATTTGTCTTACAGTTCCACAGAAGCAATCAGTAGTGTGGAATCATGACCCACTAATGAATTAAATCCTGGAATCACCCAGCTTTATCCAGGTGAAGCTGTCTGTTGTTAGTCAAGTCTGGGAAACAGGGCCTGTAATGAACCCCTGGCCCCACTGACACCAACAGTAAAAGTCAGGTTTGATTTAACGAGGCCATGGCTTCATGCCTGATGCTCATAATCTCCTTGGGCAGGAGGGTGATTAGGGAAGGTGAGAGCAACAAAGCTGGTTTGAAGGGCCAGGGAGGCTCCCCAGGGAGAGGGAGGTCTGGGCTTTCACTGCCTGCCATACACAGCTCCCGAGGGGTCATCAAAGGGTGAGACCCCTGCTAAAGGTAACAATGAATCTTTCCTAGGCAGGGGATTGTATATGTACAAGGTGGCCAAGGAATAGCTAAATTTTGAGCGGCTGTCATGAGTCATACACTGTTGTCTTGTAGCCCATATGCTTGACTTCACCTCATATATCCTCTCTGATGAAAAAAAAAACAAAGGTAAATAGGATGGCTTTAGGGATTTGCAGATGAATCCAAAATAGCTGCACGTATGGCATGTATTAAGATTTTACTACAATTGTGGAGATACTGCCAAAAAGTAGCCTTCTTGTTTTATTCCTTTGTATTAAAAAAAAAAAAAAAAAAAAAAACAAGAAAAAGAAAAAAAAAAGAAAAAAGAAAAAAATGTGTGTTTAAGGAGAGCAGAAGGAAGAGGTTGTAAAGAGTGAAAAGAAACCTCAAACCCAACAGGTGTCAATGATTCACAGCTCTCTTAGTCACCATTGCTGGCTGCATGAATCAATGGAAGACTCTGCCTATTAAATAAAGATTCAGTCTTGGTATAAAATATTACCTGATAACCAAGCAGCCTTATTCAGTGAATGCCTCATGAAAGACTCAGACTGAGGCCCCCAAAGAGAGACAGGTCAGTGCACAGTCATTTAGTACGGGAAGCAAAAGCTGGATTTTAAGAGTCTTTATGTAGATATTAGAAAAAAAATAAATCTGCTCTTGTTATAACTAATAATAATAAACTGGAACCCCATCTTGTGTGGGCAGGCACTGCCCAGGCCCCCAGGGCAGCTCTGAACCACAGCCTCTGTCAATCCAAACACAGCCACTTTGACACTGTGTGGGTTCATGTTTGTGCACAGCAAGGGGTGGAGCTCTGCCCAGAGCCAGGGACTCTTCACTGGCACTGCTGCTGGCAAAAATGTTGGATTAACTCTGAATGCCCCTTCTCTCCTGTTGCCCCCCAACTTTTCAATTTGGCAGCCAGGATTCCTCTCCTTCCCCCAATACCACTAAAAGCCGTGACTGTTCAAGCAGATTTTCCTTCAGTTGGTAATTTTTTTTGGAGATGAGATGTGCATGTGTTCATTAAAACTGAAATTTTTTTTTCCAAAAGAACAAACACGATCTGTGGTGATTGTCTCTGAGTTGCTAATCCATTTTTCCATCTTCTTTTCCTTTAACATTTGGTGGAGAGTTTTCATCCATTCTCTATGGAGACTACTCATCAAATGAATCTTCCAGCAGCTCTGGCAGGGTGTAATTTTTAATCCCTCTTTACTCCAAACAACATAAGGGCAGCAAACACTTTCAGTGCTCTGGCCTCTGCTATCCATGGAGTGGGAGCTGCTGGGATGCTGCAGTCTCAGAGGGCTGGGATTTGTGTGCAAGAGCCAAGCGTTGATCTGATCTGCTGATGCTCAGGATAATTAAACAATAGAAGCAAAATGATTAATAAGGTTCTTTTTCCAAGGCGTGGAGAAGGCTGAAGGCCTGGAGAGGGGCCACTGAATTTGACTAAATAAATGCAGCAGAATAGGAAGATTTTCAGCAATTATTGGCTCATTTTTTCCCCAGGCTTTCTAAGCCATCGCTTTAACTTATTGGCTTAAGACACTTCTTACACCCACATCACATTTTGCCTTGGGCCATTCTGCTGCTCTTGACAGCTGTCTAGGGCAAAAGGAAATCACCCGACCACAAATGTTTTCTCATAACTTCATAACAAGAGAATCTGAAGAAGTCAAAACCTTGGAGGTTCAGACCTTGCTTTAAAAAGCGAGATGAATTTAGGATGTGTAATGGAGGCATTGCCCTCTGTCCCCTGGCTGTGTATCCAGCTGGGCTGCAGTGTCCACACATTAGCAGCAATTAGCAGCAGTCTGAAAATGGGTACCTGAGTTGCTGAAGTGCTGGTGGTCATTGGGAGAGCAATCACAGCCCCTCAGAGCTGCATTTTGGTACCTGGTTGGTGGTGCAGGTCAAGGGAGAAGTCCTGGGATGGGGCTGGAGAGGTGGGACTTCAGCAGTCCCTGCTGCTGAGGAGTGGCAGTGCCTGGGGACAGGGTGGCAGGGCACGTGGGCAGAGCTTTGCTGTGCCAGGAGGGAAGGACAGTCCCAACTGGATTATTAATGTTCAAGCTAAAGCTAAACCATGCTTGGCAGTGCTCTGGCTGCTGACTGTCCCAGGGCAGGGAAAAGGGAAGAAGCCTTTGAGCCCATTCAGCCCTTGTGAACTGGGTCAGAACAGCACAGCCTCAGGGGCAGCCACTCTCACGGCAGGTTTTTGATGCCTGGTGGAGATTTAGGTTGCAGAAGGTTCAGGAGGGCAGTATCAGCCCTGCTGTAGGTGTTCAGTGTTTGCTGTACATCTGAAATGTGGAGTGAAGGCTGTCTGAGAGAATGACTGAGAACAGCCACAGCTCCTGACACTGATGGACATCAGAGCTCAGTGATGTTCAGCTTGTGCTCCATCATGTGCCCATGGCTCCTGCAGCAGGTGCATCAAGCAATGACTGGAAAATAATAAAAACCTTGCCTGTCTTCCCACTCAAGGGGAAGACAAGCTGGCAAGCTCCAGGAAAAGAAATGCAAATCAATGAGCAGTCAGTGTTCAGGGTCTTTTGTTTTCTCTGCAAATGGGTGCAAGGGAGTCTTGGGACTGCTTTGGGAAGGTCAGGGGTCCTCTGAATGCCAAAAGCTTGAGGGATCCAGCTGCATCTTGCTCAGATGTCCTGTCTGAAGACAAGTCAAACAACGAGCTGCCTTTTAACTTCTTGATGTTTTATTTAGACCCCTCCTTCCTTAGAATCTGTTTCAAACGTGTACACTCAGTCATTCTTTCACAGCCCTGTCCCCTTCTGTACAGAGGGAAACGGGGGAGGATGTTGAGGTTTTGGTGTGAGTGTGACTCTGCCTGTCTGAACTAGTAAGACATTAAACATCTTGTCCAAGGCCACAAATAATTCACTGTCTTTCTCTGATGATTTTCAATACATGTTCTCTAGCACAAGTCCTCTCTGGAGAGTGTATATTGCAGTTTTACTGCCTGTATATGATGACTTTCCCTTTTTTTCCTACAATTACCAGTGTACCTGAAGACCTGGTTTGAAGAAAAGTTGGGATATTGTTCCCAGGAATAAATCTGTCTGCAAGTTTGAAAATGGTTGAGTATCTGAACCTTTCAGTCTTTACTGTTCTTTCTCCAAACTTGTGTTGGAAAAATCTTGAAGGGATGTTCCTGTGGCTCTGACAGGTACTGCCCAGTGTGATTCCAGTGGCTGTAAGCTCAGCTGGGCACACCCTGACCCCCCTGGAAGAGCAGTTGGAGCTTCATGACACTGCTCCATGGGCATCCAACAGGGACAGAAACAGAACTGCAAAGCAGTAGCTACAGCCTATTAAGAAGCATAATTAAAAGTTTAATTACTTCTGAAAATAGTGGTGTCACAGACTAGACATGGCAAATCCCAGTGCAAGCCAAGTGAGAAATTCAGGTTTCCAAGAGGACCCTTGGGATGAGTGGAGTGGCTGGGATCCTGGTGTGAGGGGCACTGGGTGCCACACCTGGCCAGAGGAAGATCCCCTGCCCACTCTGCCTTCCCTCCTTCCCTCCCTGGCCAGAGGAAGATCCCCTGCCCACTCTGCCTTCCCTCCTTCCCTCCCTGGCCAGAGGAAGATCCCCTGCCCACTCTGCCTTCCCTCCCTGGCAGGTCTCTGTCCCTCTGATCCCCTGCCCACTCTGCCTTCCCTCCTTCCCTCCCTGGCCAGAGGAAGATCCCCTGCCCACTCTGCCTTCCCTCCTTCCCTCCCTGGCCAGAGGAAGATCCCCTGCCCACTCTGCCTTCCCTCCTTCCCTCCCTGGCCAGAGGAAGATCCCCTGCCCACTCTGCCTTCCCTCCTTCCCTCCCTGGCCAGAGGAAGATCCCCTGCCCACTCTGCCTTCCCTCCTTCCCTCCCTGGCCAGAGGAAGATCCCCTGCCCACTCTGCCTTCCCTCCTTCCCTCCCTGGCCAGAGGAAGATCCCCTGCCCACTCTGCCTTCCCTCCTTCCCTCCCTGGCCAGAGGAAGATCCCCTGCCCACTCTGCCTTCCCTCCTTCCCTCCCTGGCCAGAGGAAGATCCCCTGCCCACTCTGCCTTCCCTCCTTCCCTCCCTGGCCAGAGGAAGATCCCCTGCCCACTCTGCCTTCCCTCCTTCCCTCCCTGGCCAGAGGAAGATCCCCTGCCCACTCTGCCTTCCCTCCCTGGCAGGTCTCTGTCCCTCTGCCTGCCTCCCCTCGCTGCACTTATCTGATGGTCGAAGTCACTGTTATTTACATTGCCCACAGGGCATGTTGGATTGGAGCACATTTCCTCTCTTGTTACAGCTGATGAATGCAGCTCTATTAAAATATCATCTCATCTTCACACTAGATTGCAGTCTAAGATAATATGTGTTTTTTCTATATCGTTTATACAAGAAAGATTATGTTAAATGCCAGACCCAGTAAATATTTCAAGATCCACTGCATTGCTGAGAACAGTTTCTCCCTGGGCATATGTTTCAGAGCCAAAGAAAACACTTTAAAAATTTCCTTCCTGTTTAATTTTTTTAAAGGGCATTCTCCCTATATCTGTTACTGAAATGACAAGTTGTCATGTTCCTTGATCTTATTACAGTTGCAGATGTAACTCAGCAGGGAATCTGCCCAAGTTTACATTTAAAATCACAAGACCCTGATTCTGATTTTTTTTTTTTTTATCAGTTTAAATCTTTCTGTGGTATAGGACTTCCAGCTTTACCTCATTGTAATCAAGATCAGAATTGCTCCTAATTATAACACTTAACTCCTGTGTAGTGCTTTACACTTTTCAGGCTCTCTATATTCATCAATTAATTAATCCCCAAAGCAGTATTAGATTTCTACTAAAAAGATAGAAACCAAAGCAAGAGGGTGAGAAGAACTTGCCAAAAGGCAGAGGTGATGGAGGAAGAGAATGGCCCCAGTTGTAATCCCAGTATCCAGGGAGGAGGAGAACACCCCCAGTTCTAATCCCAGAATGTTCTTGCAGTTCACTCTCTCAGACCCTCACTGGGTGGATTGTCCTTCCCAGTGTGCAGGGAAAAGTCCCAGCATAACTGTGGCCCAATACCTGCCCTGTGCCACCTGCACCTGCATAAACCCCTCCACGGATCCTGGAATAAAAGCCATGGCTGCACAAAGACGTGCTTCCAGAAAATCAGTTTTATTCCAGAGCAATATCCAGGCAGAATACTTTACTGGCCTATCTGTAGTGGATTAATTATTCTAGTACAGCTGTTCTGGGAAGGTATTTCCCTGCAGGCAAGCCCATGGAGGGCAAAGGGGAAATGTGAGCTTGTTGAGGGATTAGGCAGAAGGGTGGGATGTTTAAAGGTTCAGCTAAGCTTCAAATAAATGAATTTAAACCTTTGGAGGTTTTCTCCATCGCACCTCATGGAGATCAGATCATTTTTATCAAAGAGAATAAGAAGGACCAAGATGCAAATTTTTTCTTACTACATTGGTTAGTTGGAGAGGGAAAAAGAGAGAAGTAACTTCAAGAGAAAAAGCAGGTTACATGGAATTTAGATTATGTGATTTTAGAAGGTGTGAGTCATTAGGAAAGAATAGGGGGGAAAAATAATTTTCTCTGGTCGCTATGCAGTAATGCAGAACAGTTGTTCCTGTGTTTATTTCTGTGTTTTCCAGCATGGAAATTGTTGGCATGGCCCATTGTGAGATAGGGATTGTGCAAACTGAAATAGAAAAGCAAATACTCACCAATACAATGGCAACAGATGCCAACTATAACACCTGACACAAACATGTTGAACCTATCAGAGAGGAGGGATCATTAAAAGAAACAAGTATTCTTTTAACTTTCATTTCCTGAAGGGATTTTGATTTGTTTTTAAGAATATTTTAAGAATAACTGGAACAACTGCACTGGACTGGAATGGCACACCAAGTAGGGCAGGGAGAAGAAATCTTTGATTTCTGCTTTTGTACTTCAGAGTCTGAAAACAGAAAAGTACTTCATTAAAAGCAGTGGCAACAGGAGATTAAATGGTTTATTCCTACTACAGTGTATTACTATTTTGAATCAATATTTAATTAATAAGATTCACTCTTACATGACTACTTTTTCTTTGGAAAATTGGAAATCGAACACAAACAAATGCAGCTGTTGTTTGCATTCCTCCTGAAGGTCCTCTCGTCTGTGCATGGAGTGTTTGTCCTTTCCCTTGTTTTATTTTCTTTTTAAACCTTGAGGTTGATAAAAGTCAGATTATTTTCAAATTGTTTGTGTTGTTGCCTACACAAAAATCATCCCTTTCTAAGGAAATTATCTTAAAAGCAGCCAAGTCTGCTGATATGGTATCATCTGTTGAAAATGCCTCTGGTCATGGCTGTGTTTCATAGACTGTTTGTGGGTACAGGAACCATTGCAGGATGCTTTGGCTGCCTCTGACCTTGCTGCTTGTTCTGTTTGTCTTTTGGGGTTTTGAAGCAGTCCCTGGAGCAGTGAGCACCACCTGGGTGCCCAGTCCCACACCGTGTACCCAGAGGGTGCAGTGCCAGGGCTGCTCCAGGCCCTGGCAGGGCTCACATCCCTGGGATCCTCGTTCCTCCTGGCAGAGCAGCTCCGTGGCCTCTCGCTGGGATGCTGGGAGCCCCTGGAGCTGGAGCAGCCTCAGCAGCTCCCTGATGGTTCAGCCTGACCATCCAGGCCAGCAGTGCCAGGGCTCAGGTTATCACATCTGGCTGTGTTCATTCTGTGCAGGGGGCACTCTGTGTGCAGAGCCCAGCTAAAGCTCACCAGACTGAGACGCTTTGCTCAAGGACCCGAATGCAGCAGTTCTGCTCCCACCTGGCCCACCTCTCCCCTGTGGCTTGTCTTCCCTGTGGTTCCCTTCCTGGGGGAAGCAGTTGCTGTGCAGACTCAGAGTTTGTCCTGACCCTGGGTGAGGAGGGAGCTGAGAGCACAACTGAGATCTCTCAAATGCTTCTGGTTCACCAGTGCAGACACAAAGTACACAGCAGGAGAACATCTGCCCACAGGGACTACTGTGCAGGCCTTGTAATGCTTGAATAATTTTTGTCTGCTCCTGTGGTGCAAAAGGGATGGATCCCAACCCAACACAGAGCAGAGTCAGTGCTGCATTCTCTTCTGGATGAATACATTGCCCCTGAGTGCAGCTCCTTCCCATGCTGTGCTGCAGGGATGGCAGGGGAGCAGCAGCACAGAGCTCTGGGACCTGTGTGGGGCTGTGTGCCCTGGCAGTGCCCTGTGTTTGGAGGCTTTGGCCCTGGTGTGTTTGTCTGTCCCTTGTCTCGTGAGAGGGACAGGAGGAGAGCTCAGATACAAGTGCAGACATTTGTCTCCTGTTTAGAAAAAACAACTGGTGTTTGGGCAAGTTTCTGTTCTTGCATATCTAGTCCCAGCCTTGAACTGTCCCTCTCCATCCCACAGTTACTCTCTCCCTTAGCACGGACATATTTGTTTTTCTCTGCTCCTTTGATACCAACATTTCTTCTCTCCCAGAGTTTAACTCTTCTACAAGAGGCTCAAATGTGTTTTCTGTGTGCTCATGGTTAGGTTTGCAGAGCCGTTCAGACCAGCTAAGAAAAGCCAGCCAAGCAGGTCAGGGAAAAGAGCCTTCATGTGCTTTGTGGATTGCTCTCATGGTTGGTGAAACTGGCAGGACAGGAGGGAAAAAAAGTGTTTGTCTCTGTGTTGTGTATGTGGAAATCTCTGCAGCTCCAGTCTAGACCTTCCCTGCTGTTCAGGGAATCAGGGAAACTGCAGCCAGTGCAGCAAGGCTGGGTGAAATCATAATAGTCCCATTGACACCAGCCTGCACTCAGCCACCGTGCAGACCCAGCAGCCTGGCAGGGGAAATGTCCTGACTGGGGACCCCCTGACACCCACCAGTGGTGCTGCTTTCCCATGCAGCACCCGAAATACCCATCAGGACGCTCCCTCTGAGCTCCAAGCAGATCCAGGGGAGCTCGGGTAAGCGGCCCTTGAGCACCCCATTTATACAGAACACGAACCAGGCACCATGAGAGCAGGTTTTCCTTCCCCAGTGCCCTCAGCGCTCTCCTCTCTGATGTGAGAAAATCGCACGCGCTCCCCCGGAGACAGAAACACGTCGAGGTTGGCCAAAGATGTTGTGTTGAGCCATATGTTGACCCAAATCATCAGGAGATTCTGTGGGTTTTGTGTCCCAGCTTTGTTGCGTTCAGGCCCTCCCTTGTGTTTGTCAGGCTTCCAGGCACTGATGTCTGGCGTTCCCACCCTGTCTGCCACCCAGTCCCAGCGAGCTTTTTGCTGAAACAGGAGCCTTTGATTTTTCATTTTGAATTAACTCTGGGGGTTTTAATTTCTTTCCTGGGTATTTTTTAAGATTTTAGACAAAGAGAATAAAAAGTCTGTATCCAAAACAAAGCCTTTTATGTTGGGGGCAAATGAAATGTTTCCCCTTTTTTCCTCCTTTCCTTTTTCCTAATTTGATATTGGTTTAAAACACAAACTGGAGACAACCAGAAATGATGTTACAGTGCTATTACCCTCTTTTTCCTTCCTTTCCTTGGCTGTGATGCATTTGCACTGCTTGTAATCCTGACTTCCCCAGAAGACACTTCCCAGGAGCCTCCTTTTCCTCAGAATTCCAACCCCGGCTCCCCAAGTTGTTCCTGTGCGTACCAGATTAATGACATCAGCTCCACCAGTCTGTATTTTTGGCTGCAAAAATAGCAAGGAGGTGATTCAAAATGAAAAGTGCTTTCCAAGTGGTTATGTTGTATTTAGTATATTAACCACCACCCCTCAGAGGAGGCGGATGAGTGTGGAGGAGGAAGAGGTTGTTTTGGAGATTTTGTGCGAAACTTCTTTTGAGTGACAGCATTCTGTGACAGTTCCCGAAAGCAGTGCTTTTTACTGGCTCCCAAATTCTCTTATCTTTTGGCAAATCTCCTCCCCATCCTGCTGCCTCCCCTCCTCGGGATATTGGTGAAAAACCAGCTAAAGGAAAAGGGAACACCTGGCATGTTCCCCCCATGGCACGGGGACACAAATGCAGCTCGAGTCAGTTCTCAGCAGATGGGCTCCTGCAGCACTCCTAGGACATTTTGGCCCCAACAGTGACCAGAATTTTGATCATGTGTCCCTGATTATTTTCTGAGCTGCTGCTGCCTTTTAAGACCCATTGCAATGGAAAATAAAACCTTTATAAGTGCTACCGGCAGCAGTGGTGGGGAAGGATCTTATTACCAAAGGCATGTATGGCACCCAGGCCTGTGCTAGAACGGAGCATTTCAATTGTGCTCTGCAAACTTTGCCCCTGCAGACGGATGGAAAATGGTTAGATGGAGCAGGGATTCATTTTCTAAAGGAAATGAGGATATAAATTCATTTAAGAAATGACATGCCAATTTTTCTTGCTCCGTTTTCCTCTCATAATAAATGGTACAGCTGCCAGGAATTTTTGTGAAAATAACACTTGCTTTCTTATGTTTTTATTTTTATGTTTTTAAAATCCTGCTCAAACGTTATGAAAGACCCTGAGCCAGATATTTCATATTTAAGATCTCAGCAGAGGTAAACCTCATGAAACAAATGAAGAGTCCCTGTCCCTGTTGACTGCTGACAATGATAGTGACACACACTGCAACATTACTTCCTCAAAACCTGGAGAAAATATATAACCCATTTACTTAATGGACTGAGCTATAATGTCATCAGTTAAGTGAATCCCGTGAATAAAGAACAAGATGAAGTAATTGCTTCCAAAACATTTCTGGAATGAAGTAAAGCTTCACAGTGACTGCTCTCCTGGGGTCCCGCTGATAACCTCTTTGGAGCAAAGTTTGTTCTTCTGTGCTGCAGAGATCCTTTTCCAGGTGTTCTTAAGGACTTAACTCACTAGACAGCATTTAAGGGGGGGCCTTGATGTCACCCCACTGTGGCTGGGTTGGGGGATTGCCATCTTGGTTGGGTTTAAAACAAAGCAGCTGGAAGGGAAAACAACCTCAAGTGCACAAGCTGGCACAGATCTGCTGTGTTCCAGCTCAGTTTGTGGAGGTGTTGAGCACCTGTAGGTCCCAGTAGAGCAGTTTATAAACGCAGCCAAGGAATGACACAGCAGGCTGGGGTGTGTTCCCAGCTGAGACAGTTTCAAAACAAGTGAAGAAACTCTACTGGTCTGGTGTTGCAATCAGCACTCCTTGACGGCAGTGGGAGAGCAGCAGCAGCAAGGTCTGCACCTTCACAGCTCATCTTTCACTTGGCTTTGGCTTTCTTCAGAGGAGAAAGCCATCCCTCAGCAAGGGCAGAGAATGAAAGGCTGAGCTGGCTCTGAAGAGCTTGGTGGTGTGTCTGTAGAGACCCTCTTTTTGTTTCAGGGTTGTTGGGCCCTGAGAGTTGTCTAGGTCTTTTTTTCATAATGAAAGAAAAACTGTTGGAAATGCTATTTTTGTAGTCCACAGGACAAAAGAGTTGTTTTCCTGAATCTTTGCGGCTTTTACTAGGCTGGAAGGGACATGTGGGGGTCATCTAGTCTGACTGTCTGCTTAGGGAAGGGGGATTTTAAGAAACAGATCAGGTCATATAAAATAATCAGTTTAGCCCTTGATTATAATTTTTAGAGGTTTCTGCCTTCATGGCCACACAAAGAGCTAATCTGGCCTTTGGCACGATGAATCAGGCAGAAATTTGCAGCTCCAGAGCAAAAGGAACAGAGAGGCAAGAAACTCTAGAGGTAGGTCGGCCGTGGGCAGGAGAGCTCATTTCTTTGTCTGTGGTGGATCCATTTGGCAAGGCTCCCACCTCTGAGTCCCATCTTCCCTCCTGTCCCCCTGCCTGGCTGCCCGAGGCCACGGGACCCTCACACAGAGTGCAAAACAAAGTGTTTGTGTCACAAACCCTGGGGAGCAGGGCAGGAGTGGCAATGAAAATAGTTCACCAACTGTGCCTACAAAGCAAAATTAGAAGCCTTCCCTTGTTCCTGACTCCCTTCCTTATCCTTCACACAATGCCCCTATCTGCCCTTCTCATGTGATTTTTGTATTCCCCTCAGCAATTTTATTTGCACAATGTTTTTTTTTCTCCCACATGCTTGTTTTTCTGGCTGCTTCACAGTGGCTGAAATGTTTAGTTCTTTCCATCTGACTTAAGAGGTTTCTGGTCTTACAGTTGCTCTGGAAAAATGTAAGAGCTTAATTAACATGCAACTACTGGAAGGGAAGAGAAAAAGGAAATACAGGGTGACATTCTTTTTGTCTGTCAGAGCAAAAAGCCTCATGGTACAGAGTGCACAAAAAGGGGGTTCCATAAAGAGATTTGGGTTCTCTTTCCATCCTAGTGCCTTGTGTGATTTCCAGGCAGTGCCTCATCTCTCCAAGCCTCCTTGCCTGCTCTTGCTTTTCTTTCCTCCTTATTTTCTCCTCTGTTGAGATGTTGAGCAGCTTAGGGCAGGCACCACCCCACCTAAAATGTACCCATGTCAGCCCTGCCTGTGAACCCTTGGCACTCAGTGGTGAAGAGAGACACCTCACAGTGATTTGGAGCGTAAGTGGGATAAATAACAGCTCCTAAAAACCCTTTTCCTCTCCATTAGCTGCAGTGGGAATCTAAAACCACTGTGTTTCTAACCTGGACAAAGAAAATCTGGTGGGAACCTACGCAGCCCGGAGCATATGCAGTGTTTATCACCAGCAGCTCAGCTGAAAACTTTAACACCTAACTATAACAAATTATAATGCTAGGAAAAACTGCTTTTCCTGGGTTTCTTTCACACAAAGAATGTCGTTGCTGAATATCACTATCAAAGCAAGCACAGCAGAAATCACTTGAGCTCTTTTTTGTGACAGCAGTGAAGGACTGTAAGCAAAATGAAGCACTGTTCTGGGGATAAATAAAAAAGCAGGATCTGCATTAAAACAACACTTTTGGAAACTTAGAAAAAACTTAAGGCCCGATGCTTTGCAAAGTGAAGAGGAATGATGAAGATGCAGAGGTTGGAGAAGGGAGTTTGCCCTATTGGATCATTCTTTAGTGGAAGGCAATATTTGGTGCAGCTCAGTGTGATGAGCAGCACACCTTGTTACAGCCCAGGAGGTGGAAGGATAAACTTGAAAGAGGAAGGAACTTTGTGGTGTTTGACTACCTGCTTTCTAAAGACAGCAGTATGTTGAACACCAACAAAAGGTCTCACGTTTAAAAAAAAAAAAAGGAAGAACTTCTACCCCCCAAACACCTCAAAAGGCCAAATGGTCTTTTGAAATGTGGTATTTTATCTGAGCACTGCAGCAACACTGGAGCATGGAAGTCAGGAAGGGGTTTGTGAAGGCAGCTGCCACTGCTGGCTGTGGGAATGGAAGAACAAGTCTGTCTTAGATCATCTGGTGGAGCCACCTCCCTTTGTCCACCCTCATCATTTTCCATAAATCCCTGCTGCCCTCTCCTCCCTGCCCTAATCCCCCCTCATCTTTGTTCCCACTACATCTCTCTCCAGTTGGATCATTTTTGATAGCTACACTTTTCCCTCAAAGAAAGCACATATTTATGAAAATAATCTGTAATTTGCCACTATGACTTGTGTTTTCTTTCCCTTCCTACTGCATGTTAGGGTCATCTTTAGCTTTAGCTCTAGAAGATGGGTTTTTTCAAATTTTCCTGCTTCTTTTCCTGCCTGTGCACTGCTGGGCCCCTCAAAGCTCAATTCTGTTACCATACATTGCATCATGAAACACTTCTACACGTGCTAAGTTGTAGGACTCATCAGCCAGCAAGTGGATGACAGTTTTTACAGTAGCTAACAAGCCATTGGTAGGTAAAATAGCAATAAAATTCTAATAATTCATTTTCTGAAGCCTTTTCTCATAAACAGATTTCCTGCTACAAAATTATGACTCAGGCACCACCATTTTCAGTGGTCTGTTCTTCAAAGGATGAATGTTTTTCACCCAACATGGGACTGAATCATTCCCTGGGATGTGTAAGGTATTTGTGCTTGCACCACGTCGAGGTGTTGTCGTTATGGAAACTCTTCTGTATTAGTCTTGATTCCTCATGTAGTGCAATTATGAATGTTGTTGTTTTAAAATACTCTGAGCTGTCTCCAGCCCAGGGAGCCAGCACAGCTCAGTGAGACCTGCACATCCCCACTGAGGCAGAGCTGCTTCACCATACGTTGTTAAAATAAAAGCTGGGAAGGAAGAGAACACATCAGAACTATTTCTGTGGGAAATCACTGGAGAAGTCCACATTTCCCTTGAACTTTTCTCCACAGCTCTAAGACCAACATTTTTTTTTCCTTTTAAATTAATTCAGCCTTGGTTCTCAGGTAATCACATGAGTCCAAATAAGCAAGACTGCACTGCACTAATTGAAATGATTATATAAGCTGTGATATTTCTGCAGAGGTGCTTTAGAAAAGCCCACTTTTGCCCAGGGTCTAGAAATTGTACATCCATTCCTCAGTATGTCCCAGAAAAGGGATGGGGTATGCCACAGTGCAAGGACCTTCTTGTGCCCCCTTCCTTTATGGTTTTAATCTACTATTTCACTTTTCTGGATCTGAAGCAGTTCAGATCTCAGTGCAGTACTAAAGACACACAAAACCACTAAAGATTGTGGCTCCAGTGTCCACAATTTGCCTCAAGGTTCCAAAACATTCCTGGGATGTTGCCCAGGGGACAATAAATCCACTTCTATCTCTCCAGACTTTGAAGGACAGACGTTTTTTCTTAAATAGACCTTCTCTGTTTTCATTCCCTTATTTATCTGGAGCTGACACTTTAGCACAGTAGATGCAGCCAGACACTCAAAACAAAGAGAAACTCGAGTCCTTGACTTTTTCTGAGACTTGCAGCCTGTATTTAAGAAGGAAAAAAAATCTAACAAACAGAGAAAGTGTGTTTACAGATTTGTCTCCTTGGCTTCTCTAAACATCAAACAGGCAGAACAAAGATTAGGAGTTTCTTCTGCTTTGTGAAATACCAAATAAAAAAGAATAAAAATATTTATAGAATAACAAAAGAAAGAAACAAAAGATACAGTGCACAAGGTGTTCCTTTGGTTTCTTGGGAGAATGTGCAATGAGGCTCGAGATTGTTTGTCTGCATTGCAAACACTTACAATGAGCTTTTGAAAAATATTTCATTTGCTGGGTACTTGACCCTCTGTGTGGATGTGTCTCCAAACTGAAGGGAGGAAAGGAGGAGGCGAGGGAGAAGAAAGGAACTGTCCTTGCTTCTATTATCTTCAAAGACTGTAACATTTCTGCAGTGTTTCTAGATAAATGGTGAAGGAGAGCTCTCCCATCCTTCCCCCTGCTCCAGGACATCCTGTCCTCCATCCCTTCTGCTGGAGGCTGATTTCACTTTCCAACTGTTTGCTGTGGTGTATTTTACCAGGCCTTGGCTGCAAAGAAACCAGATTTCCCAGCTGGGCTGGCCTTGGTGAGAGAATCACCCCTGCCAAAGGCTGAAATCAAGGTTTTTCACTTCATGTTCAAGTACGGAATAGGGCAGAAGGCAATAAAAGGGGAGAAGGGTAGGATGGCCAGACATCCAAAAGCTCTCCAAGCTGTGTGGGATAGATGGAACCTCTTCCTGTGGCAATTTCCTCTTCTTGGGCAGCTTTGGGTGGAAGTGCCCTGTTGTTTTTGCTGTTACCTGGTGATGGCTGCTGTGGGTTTGTGCTCTGGAAATCCTGAGGGGATGCAGACACAATCAGCTGCTCTCGGGCTGGGCAGTGGGATCAGAAAGGAGGAAAGCAATGACAGGAGTTGGGGGAAGCTTCATGGACATAATTTGTCCCAAAAGCAGTTTAAAAAGTGTGAAGAGCAGTTTGGGTGTTGGTTTGGCAAAGGGTGCCCTGGCATCCCACCAGGCCTTGCCATCACATCAGTGAGGGCTCAGTCTCTGTAAAACCCGGCCCTTGGTTTAAGCACAGGGATAAGGACTTGGAGCAGTTCATTTTTCAGGTACTTGCATTCAAAGCTCTTGGCCCTGGCCTTGAGGAGGGAAATGAAGCTGGTGCTGAACACGGAGGGTGGTTCTCACGTGGGATTTTCTGTCGCCACCATGTGAGACTGGCGCGTGCATGCAACAGGCACGGAGCCACCGCCACCAAACACATCCCCACTGCCAGCTGGACTTCAACCAGACATCCAAAGGTGAAATCTTATCTCCATGCCTGAGAGAAAACAGGAGGAGATGCAGATGGTCCCAATAAACCATTGCAGGAAACAAAGTACACTTGATAAGGAGCAAGGGAAAAGGAGGATGAGAATTCCTAATGTCAGTGATTCTGTTAAAGACTTTGACCATGCCTTATGGGAAACTGCAAAGTTAAAATATAAATAAACTGACTTTAAAACCTCAATATTGCAACAGTAGTGGCTGAGTTGAATTTAAATTACCTCCTGTAATTCTTGGAATATCTAATGCTTTAAGAAAGTGTGATGTTTTTCTTACCTCTTACATAACTTTTTTTGGTCAAATTTCTGAAGCAGTGTATTGGTTTTATTTTTTTTTTAAGGTAGAGATTATCAAGCCTGTTATCAGTTTCTTACAAATAAGGGCTGGACATGTTAGAGAACTAACAACTCAAAGAGCAGGGGATTCTTCTCAAAGTCTTATCCAATGATCCTAACGCTTTCCTCAAAAGTCCCTGAGTACCAAAGAAAGATAAGGATAGAAACATCATATTAGTGACTGTCATTTTATTTTATTTATCTGCTGAGTGCAGTGCAGAGAGAGAACCACTTTTCAGCTCTGAAACTACTGTAGGTCTTGTCCACAAATAGAACCTAAGTGCTGCAGACTGCACTGTGCCTTTACTTTTTGCATCCTGGAAGACTCCTTGGCTTGAGGGAAAGGCAGTTCTGTGTCTGCTCACAAACAGTGAAAACCAGCCAGCTGCACAGCAGATCAGATGTGTAGTTTTACCTTCACTCTCAGAATAGCAATGAGTGTTATGCCAGCAGGAGCACAGGCTGGCCCCTCAATGGCCCAGCATTTTGGGGTTAGTCTGTGCAGACCTGCAATATTCTCTCTTATTGATTAGAATTAATTTGGTAGTACTATTATGCCCCTATTGAATACAGAATGATTCTGTGAGCCCTGGTAGAGGGGTTTTTTCCCCTTCTAAAATGGTATATGAAACAAGTAAATCTACAGGACACACTTTGACTGCTGATTCATTTCTGATTCATAAAAATAAACAGATAGCAAGACATATGTCTGAGTTGAACAGCATTTACTCTGTGGGAACATGTAAATGTAATAACACTCTTTAACAGGGTTAAACAATATTAGCCCTCTGATTTGTCATTATTAGTGTCACTAATTCTAGTTTCATGAACATCACTGAAAATATATGGCATGCAAAAAACTACTACCATAATGTGAGCACATGCATCTGTCTTTCCAGAAGAAAAACAGGCTTGGCAGAGACTGCAGTTCTGCAAGGATTTGAAAAAACAACTTTTTATTCATTAAAATGTGGTTATGGTCTGAAAATGGACTTGAGAGAGAGGAGGAGGGAGGGGAAAAATGATCTCTCATTACAGACAGCACTTAGCAGTTCCAGTTTGTCTTCCACTGGCAATCTGCACTGACAGATACAATGGCTTGTTACTGCCCCCACCGATGCCAACAGAAAAATCCCCTGTGGAATTCAATGGAAAAAAGACCAGACCCCAAATCTGGACTGCTGTCAACAGTGGGGAGCCAATGTCAGTCTAAACAGAGCAAGTTTGGTTTCTTTTCTGCCCCATGTGTCTTCAACACATTGCCAGCTCAGGGCTGAATCCAGACTCTTTCCAGCTCGTGAGGAGAGTGGCTGGGCAGGCTTTGCCAAGCCTGTGGAGTCTGAGGCTGTGTGAACCTCGTGAGATATTTGCAGCTCTGCAGGACTGGGGATTGACTTCTGCAAGCCAGTTCTCTTCTGACTTTGGGCCAGGGCTCACTCCTTACCAGGACACTGCCGTTGCTCTGGGGGTCCATGTGCACGTGCCAAAATGTGGCACCTGCACACGGTCACATCCCCAAAGGCACAGCCTGGACTGAGTGTCCAGGAGGAGCCTGTCAGAGGGACGTGCCTCAATAACCTGTTCTGAATAACCTCAGTAACCCCAGTGCAGAACTGCCTGTCCAGGGTTTCCCTACTCCTGATGGAGGAAAGACATTTTCCTAATGCCTCAGCCCCAGTCTTTGCTGCAAATAAGGTGATTTCTGAAGGAACAACAAGAGTATTGTTCTCTTTATAACAAACTTCTGCATTTTGGAAGACTTTTGTCATATCTTTCCTCTTATCAAATCTTTCCTCGTTCTTTTCTTCTCTAGACTAAACAAACCCAATTCCTACAACCCTTCCTTACAGGTCATATTTTCCACATCTCTTATCACTCCTTTTCTGCTCTTCCCTGACCTCTTGCCAGTCAAACCAAATGATGGCTCCCAAAGCTGGACATCCTGCCCCTATTTTGTTGCTTTGGATATAGGACAGTGAAGCAAGCAGAATTAGCAAGAGATGAGGAGCTGATTTTTAATCCCCTCCATTATCCCTGAGCTGGATAACAGTGCTGCAGGGGTTTAGGGAAAAAAAGAGCCAAAGTGGGAGCTCGCTGAAGCACTGAACAAATGACATAGATTCCTAGTTATGACCATCTCTTAAATTATGCCAAGTCCTCATTAACCCTGAGGTTATTACTTTGCTCAGCTGAATATTCACCTGCACGTTCCCCTCGGATGGGGTTTTGGGGACAGCTTGAGGAGTTTGCCTGGAGTCAGCTCGACTCCTGCCAGCACCACTGCGCTCCCACAGTCCCAGGAAGGAGTGGAACACGACAGAAATCGCTGTGCCGACTGTGGGAGCAGGGGGAGGACACTGTTGTCATGTCCATGTTCTATCTGTCATCTACTGGTAGCTATTTATACTGCGCTTATCGCCGGGGTGGGATGAGCAGGGGGTAACGGAACGTGTGAGAGCCTCCGAGGCACTGAGCTGAAAAAAGAAGGATCCTGTTGGGTTTTAATGTGCCAGACTGAGCCTGGGAGGGAGCTGCTACCTGTCACAGCACGGGGACTGCTCTGCAGCCCTTCCAGTGGCACTCAGAATCCCTGAAAAATCACAGCCTGCGCCGGGAAATTGCAAATCCCTCCAGGACTGAGCTCCAGGGCTTTAATAGCAGCATGTTTTATTCAGCCTGTTTCTCCTGTGCTGCATGTTGTCCTTTATATGTTTTCAATATTTAAAGCCTGTTTTTCATGACAATGTTTCTTCTGGCATTTCCACACAAGATTTTTCTTTTTCCGTGTCTCTTCGTTCCAGAAAAGATGTGGTTTTGTGCACTGTTCTCCTACGGCTGTGAAATCTCTGGGTGTCCATTAAAATGAAAAGAGTGACAGAAAATTAAATTAGTTTTATTATCTATGGTAGCAGTGCTAGGAAAAAGATTGGGACTGTGTCTGTTAGGGCTGTGTAGCACAGGTAGAGCCAGAGAGCCAGACTGAGCCTCACTTGGATTATTAATTTTTTCTTTCTTAATTCTATCCCCTCAATTGATTTTTAAGGAACCATCATTGCCTTTTATTGTTATAAACTAAGCAGTGTGAGAGGTTTCAAACAAACCCATTTAATTTTTTAGTCCTCCACTTCCTCCATGACATAAGCATTCCCCAGACACTGGGGATTCAGTGCTACTGCTGATGGGAAATCAAGGACCTTGTTTAAATGGAATAATTTCTCCAGACAGTCCTGCTGTTGACAAATCCAGTTAATAGTACTACACAATTTTAGAGAACACAGAGAAATGTTACATCTACTCATTCACCTGCAGAATAACTTAGCATTGCATGTCAGCATTTAAAGGGGATTGTCAGTAATTAGGCTGCTATAAAATATAAGTATATTAGTGGTCACAGACAATAAAACCCAAGGAAGTATCTTTGCAGAGTGTCTGAGCACTGGCAGTTCCACATGAGCATGATGTTCTTTCACAGGAGGCTCCTATGGAAAAGGAAAAATTAATATGTGTATGTGTAAATGAATATACACACAAACACCCAACTGCAGAGGGGGTCTATCAGTTTTATTAGTCATGTATCACCTCCAGGGAAAATGGAACTTGCTCTAGGGACATTTAAAGGAATTATTTTTAACTGAAGATGATTACATCTGTGTCTGTGATCACACAAGGCACTGGGGTTTCTTTGTCTTCCTCTTGTTTTCCCTGGAGACTGCATAGGAAAATTAACAAAGCAGAAATGCAGAAATCTGTGGCTACTCTGGAGACAGAGGCAGCCTCGTGTATGGCATGGGAAAGGAGAGCCAACATTCTTCTTTCCATCAGGAGTCCAAAACTCCTTCACAGAGACAGAAAAGCTACTGCTGCCAGCACAGAGAACATCCTTGGGGGCTTTGGGGTCACCCTGGGTGCTGCTGCTGGCAGGCTGCAGCCCCACAGAGTTGTTCTGCCATAAAAACAGGGGCAGAGCATCCCCTCTGCTTCTTTCCTGGGAAACAGGGTGTGGAGGAGTGGGGAGTCCCAAATGATGGGGGTTCCAGGGCTCCTGGGATCCCTGGCCCAGCCCCTGCTGAGTGCAGGGATGCTGCCCTGGCTGAGGTTGGTGCTCCATGGTCTCACCTGGGGCAGAGAGACCCAGAGCTGCTCCTTGCTCCAGGCCTGGCTGCAGCTTCCCAGCAGCTCTCACGTCTCTCAGCTCTGGGCTTAATGGCCCTGCTCCCTGGAAAGATGAAATATATGGTTGGGCAATAAAAGAAAAGCTGGAAAGAAAGATTTATAATTTTCCCCTTAAGCCTGTCATTCATGTCATTAATATAGATGTCATTTAGGAGGGCAACAACTTTCTCTTCTTTTTTCTTCTTTCTTTTTTTTTTTTTTTTAGTGCTAAAAGCTTTGTGTATGTACCCACAGTCTGACAACCAAATGGGTTTGCCTTTCTTTTTTTCCCCTCCAATATGTGGATTGCTTCTAATTCTGTCAGTCAAATGGAGCAGCAGTTTCGGGAGGGGAGTGATTAAGGTTCCCTCGGAATAAAGGGCTGCATGCTGTGCCTCTGCTATTCATCAGCAATGGGGATGGAAGAGCAATTCCAGGCTCCTGAATAACAGGATTTTTTCAAACATACAAAACACACCTTAGAAATACTCTACCAGCAAAGCGCACAATCTCCATGTGCCATGCCTGTTTTCTGTTTATTCATGCTTTATTTTCACTTTTCACCATGTTCACCCCACTCAGCCCAAGAGCTCCCTCGGTGCTTGACTCCAGACTCCCCAGCAAAGCACTTGGCAGTTCCTTAATTGTGCTTAACTCGCTAAAACCAAACGATTTCAGCTTGTGCTTAAAGTAAAGCCTTTGTTACATACTTTGTTAAAAGAATCTTCATTATTAGATCTGAGCCTCTGCTGTTGGTCATTTATGGGGGCAAAAAAATGCAGGGTAGGCAATCCTGCAGTATTTCCCAAACCAGTGTCAATTTAACAAAATAATTGTGTAAGGGAAAAAAATATTAAAAAGGTGAAATGGTTTTGAAGGTGTTTTTAAGTAAGCTGCCAGTTTGCAATTTCTACCAGAATTATTTATAAGTGTTTAAAACCCACTTAAAATATAAAATCCCCTTTTTATTTATAGTCAAACAGTATCTTTTATTTCTGTTTGCTTTTTGACTCCTCAAATATTTTTGACAGCCATTTACAGTTTCTCTGAAATGGAAATGCAGATGGGAAACCAAGCAGCTGGGGCTTACTGAGGAGTCAGGGAGTCTGTTGCAGGTAATGGATTCACAGTCCCCCAAACATCAGTCCAGCACCACTGCCATAATACCCTCTGCTTCATGCAGTTAAGATGAAAAATACAGATGATAAATTGTACTCCTACATACCAAGGGATGGAGGGGGTCCTCAGAGACCCAGCGTTTGTTGAAATGCAAGATATTCCTTCTTGATTCCCCACTCTGTTTTATGGTGTGGCAAATTTACTATGGAGATAATATTCAGTGCCCACACTTTACTGAATTTAAATCGAGGAGAACTTATCCAGGTCAGGGTTTTGGGGTTTTTTTTCCCCTCATCACTTTTAATGTCTGCAAACATCCTGTGTGTGTGAGTGCCTGTACCAGCGTGTCCACTGTGTTTGCCAAGGTACAATGGAAGGAACACTTGGGTGCCACATGGTAAATGTTTCATGAAAAGAGTATCTAAAACCATCCGAGACTGTCTGCTCTGCACTCAAATGCAGGACATTATTTCATGATTCCCTGTGATCCCTTTGGCATTGTAATTCTAAACTGTGCAAAGAGAAGTGGATGAAGGTGGATTACAAATTCTAGGCTGTATAAAGAACCTGTAATTATTTGTTAAACTGTTGTGTTTAGTCTCCTGTTCTGCTGTCTCCGGGCTGGGCTGTGCAGTGTTTTCCAGTTTAACTCCCTGCTTGTTTTACTGGTGTGTGAGTACAATGTGTGCCTCCTTCTGCTTTCTCACAGGCCTGCAGATAAGATTTCTCCTTCAAATCCCAGGGATGGCCTGAGAGTGTCTGCAGGCAGGGGATAATTGCCTGTGGGATACAAGCTCCAGTCCCACGCTGGGCTGATGGGACACTTTTTGGCCTGCCAGCAGACATTTCTGTATGAGCACGATGTCTCCAGACATCTTCTCATGTTGTTTTTTTCCTTTTGTTCTTGTTTCCCCTTAGACACAATTGAATTTGTTTTGCTTCAAGGTAGAATTTCCCCTAAAATGCAAAAAAAATATATCTGCTTTTCTGTCCACCCTTCCTTTCTCAGACAATGAGTCCCCTGGTTCATCTGCAGATGTGTGTGCATGTATCTATACCTATGTATGGATCTACCTACATGTATATTCTTTCTTTACCCCATTCCACTGTGATTTAAAATAGCAACCCTTTGCCAGTCTCTCCTCTCCCACCAGAGACAGGTAGGGTTATTTTGGAAGGTGCGAGGGTTGTTTGTTTTAACTTTTCTTTAAGTCACCAGAATGGTGTTAAATATAATTTCCATGAAATGCTCCAAACCCACTGCGTTTGCCTGGGTGTATTGTTTTTCAGGCTCTCTCCCACCTCTAATCAGCTATGATTCGGCACAGTTGGCAGTCTCTGCTCAGCAAGCAGACTGTCTGAATCACAACTCAGCCCTAGAAAGGATGGTCTTTCTAGGTCAGGGCTAAATATACTGACTATGGGGGTGAGCATGGAAAAGTTCCCATTCCAGCTGCTATCCTGCACTGAGTCTGAAGGGATAAAACTCCCCACCTTGACAGCATATTGTGAGGCTGCACTCACTGGGAAGTGAAAGGGGAAGAGGGAAAGTCCTGTGGAGTCCCTGCCCCACAGCAGCAGCGGGGCCTTTGGGGCCGTGGCGTCGCGGAGCGGCTCAGAGCCTCGGCTCTGAGCTGGATGGAGAAGGGCATGGGAGCAGTTCCCGTCACCTTGGCAGGACCTGGGCACACGTCTGCACTTCTCCTTGCTCTTCCTGAGGCCTGACAGCTGGTGGGATCAGGAGGGCTGGCATCCCCTCCTGTCTGTGCCTGGCGCCCTGGGGATGCAGTGCCTGCGGGATGTCCCTTGTTCTCCGTCCTCAGGCAGGGAGGGACAGCCAGCAGGGCGTTCCCTGAGCTGAAGGACACGTCCAGGATGGCTGGCAGGCAAGGAAAGCAAGCTCTGTGCTGCAAAGGGGGTTATGGTGGCATGCTCTGGTGAGGCTGGCTGGAGCTGGGGAAGCAGCAGGGCACAGCACAGGGAGAGCCCAGCTGTGGAAACATCTCCCTCCAGCCTGGCCCAGCGACTCCTCCAGCCCAGGGCTGACACTTGGCAATCCGGCTGGAAAAATTACAGCACAAATCCATGTGCTGTTTGAAGTCAGTAATGAAACAAACTCCCGTTTCCAGGAGTGGGACTGCATTTCCATTGGCCCCTTCCTATTAATTCTGTAATACCATCTTTCATTTTTATATAACACAACCAGCCTCCTGCAAGAGTTTTCTTTCCTTTTAGAAGATGAAGCTTCAAGATTGTTACAGTTGCTAGAGGCAACTATTCTGCAAAATCTTTTTATAAAATGTATTTATCTAATTAAAAATCTTTTAACAGCACCATGCCTGTAGGATCAAAAATCTCATTTATACTGTGCAGGACTGGAGCAAGTATTTGCTGCTTCTGTAGAGCCACAGATAAACAGGGACTGGAGGGGCATAAAATGACTGCTCCAACCCAGCTAATCCTAATGCACTTTTTCCAATAAAAAAGTGGGCTCTAAGACCTCTCTGGTTTATTATTGGAAGAAAAGTAATGGGGAGGGGGGAGGAGTAAGCTTATAATGGAGTCAATTCAATGTAGTTGGCAACAAGAGTAGAACAGCCTTACATCAGTGACATTTTCCAGTGAAACAAACCTGTTGTACAGAGAACAATTTTTAATTAACTCTATATCTCATGTGTCGAGGAACGTGAGCAAACTTCTTTATGACTTTACTTTTGGCTGCAAAGTATATCCCAGTTTTTATCCTCCAAGAATAGATCCATGAGGTGAGTGGCAGGGAAGAGAGGGTTTCTAAATATGCATGTGAGACGGTACAAAGCAACTTTTCAGGCACTTTATTGATTTTATCACCTTCTTTTTCATGAGGCAGAGTATTTATTAAGCACTAAATGGTACTCAGAGAGTCTTTAGGAGGACAAGGCTTGTTGAAGTTAGTAGGGAGTTTGGAGAAACCAAGTATTTGTTGCTCAGCCTCGACGAGATGAGCCCAGGCTGCCCCAGTTGGTGGCCAGGGTGGCCCTGTCATCGTGGCGGTGCCACTGACCTGCCATGGTGGCTCTTGTGGCTCCAGGAGTGTCCCAGGAGCTGCTGGCCATCCCTCTGCTCTCCTTGCCCACCGCAGAGCCCACTCTGGACTCTGACTTAATGAAGGGAGAAAAAGCTTTTTCCTTGTGGCGGCATCACCGTGTCCCCTGTCCTGGCTCTTTGGTGGGGGAGAATGATCCCTGCTCCAATGGGACAAAGCTCAGCTGGGAACCAGAGGAGGTGACTGTTTTCGGGTATTGGGGTGGCATGAGGGACTTCTCAGGGAAATCAGGAAGAAACTGGGAGTGTCTGTGCCATGTCTGTGCTGTGCTGCAGCCACACTGAAGCTCAGAGTAGTGGCTGGAAATGTTTTTCCAGAAACCAAAGCTATCAAATCACAAAGTGAAACACTCGCTCTGTGTATTTTTTTTAACCTATCCTAGCTCAAAGTAACTTCTGCTCTTAATTAACTTACCCAATCAACGCCATCAACCAGGCCCTGCCAGCTGTTTGGCTGTGTTTCTCTGTGCTGGTGAAGATGTGCTCAGAGCAGGGCTGGGACTTGCACTGGCTGCAGTCTGAACTGGTGTGAGACAAAAAACCCACAAGAGAATGAGTGTAAAAAGCACATGAGCATCTCTTTGGCTTTGCCCATGTTTTGATTCCAGGAACTTTGTTCAAAATAGATTGCTCTCAGGGCCACCCAAAGGAGCTTGATGACTTCCAGTCAAGCTGAAGAAATGAGTATTTCATGGGAGTTGAAAAGGAATTTAACAGAGCTACCTATAAACCAATTGGTTTCACTTCTGG
This sequence comes from Onychostruthus taczanowskii, assembly GCF_017590055.1. Lineage (NCBI taxonomy): Eukaryota > Metazoa > Chordata > Aves > Passeriformes > Passeridae > Onychostruthus > Onychostruthus taczanowskii. The sequence continues at coordinate 2,958,717 of NW_024503346.1, read as the reverse complement.
TCCTTGGGGCTCACCAGAGCTCAGGAATTTCTCTCATGGGGGTCCCTGCTTGGCCTGTACCCCACCTCTGCTCCTTCCACTGATGTGCAGAGATCAGAGCTGTGCTGCAGACAGAGGAGTGGGGTGTTGAACGGCATAGATCATACGGGAGCCGAATTTGTATGCTTTAGCACAAATTAGATTGCATTTCTAAAATCCTAATAAGCATAGAGATGGATCCAGTGGGATTGTTACAAACCAAAGCAGAATAATAAGCTCATCCAGAATTTAGCTAATGGACAAAAGGAGAGACAGTTTTCAAGTAATGGGCACATCAAATGAAGCAGAGAGCATCTCTCTAAGAAGAAATACAAACCTATTCTGGGATGCTGGGGCCTGCAGTGGGACATGGAGGGACTTTGCAAATTGCAGCTGTGCTGATGAGTGAGGAGCAGAGTCTCACCCTTAAGTATGAGAGTCAAGGAAGTACTTTAGGTATTGATGAAAAATTGCTTTTAGCAGACCATGTCCTTAATTGAAACCAATGGAGAATTTGTCACTGACTGCAGTGGGATCAGCACTAGACCTGTAACAAGAAAATAATAATGATCTTGTCTGAGAATAAAAAAAATAAATAAGTAAATAAATAAATAAATAAATGAAAAGCCAGCTTTTAGAGCAGCCAAGAGCATTCTCTGTGGCTCCAGGAACACTGTACTTGGTGAATCATTTCTCTGTTAGATAGAGCATTTGTTCAGCTCCTGATTTATCTCCAAGCAAATTTAGTCTACTCAAAATCGATTTGCTCGTTATAATTTTTGAATGCCTATGGGCAAGCTCTTGGCTTCTGTTGTTCACTATTGTTGTTCCTGCTGAGCATTGGTTGCCTGGCTCACGTGGGCCTGTGTCCCCTCCCTGCTGTGTGACGAAATGTTATAAATAGAGGCTGGGGAAAATCACAGGGCTGGGATTCATGGCTCAAAAGGGCTCTGCTACATCACTCTTACATGGCTAGCCCCAAAATTCTGATTTCCTTTTCTTTAGAGTCAGTTCAAAGCACCTGTTCTTTAAAAGAACTGGGTGCACATGTTAACAGGCAATAAAGAAAAGCAAAGCACATCCGGCAGCAGCTAAAGAGACCTCAAAAGGTTCCCTGAGAGCCACTGAGCCAGGAACCTGCAAATATCCATTAATGAAAGTTATTTTGCTGATGCAGGTTTCTCAGAATAATTTGATTGGGTTGGATTGCTGTTTGGGAGGAGGGCACCTAAGGAACATCCCTGGACATTATCCTGGGGAGCCTTTTCAGGCAACACCAGCCCAGTGTCAGCACGTTTTATGGACACTGCTGCAGCTCCTCCAGCTACTCTCTGGATGGGGTTCAAGCAGTAGCCTGGAGGGGATTTTACAGACCTCTGGCCTTTTCTGTTGAAGCTGCTGCTTACCCAGGATCCTGTCCAAATTTTATTTAGATATTCCTATTTGGCCTCCCTGTTTAGAATTTTAATTACATTTGGCTGTTCCACATGCAGTCAATCCAGTTTCGTGTTTCAGTGGGTGCTGCTCAGCACTGAGAATTCATCACCTGTGGGGGCACTGGAGGATCCTTCAGCCCTTATCACTTGCACTTCCTCTGAAATTCTGGGGTTTGCAGCCCCAGAAGAGCTTTCCCAGGAGCAGAATCTGCTGGTTTTAACCTGTGTGAAAAGCTCTGCTCAGCTGCCAGAGCAGCCCAGGCTGAGCTTAGCTCTGTTATCAGGAGATTCTGTGATCCTCTGCACAAGAAAGCTGCTGTTTCTAACTCCACAAGTGACACGCAGGTTTGTTTCACGTCAGACTCAGCAGCTCCTTGGATGTTGGGTTTAGCACTGAGCTTTCACTGGGATCCTTTGTTCTTGCAGTACCTTACACCAAACACATTTTTTAGAAATGCTAAGAATTTGCATTATATTAAAATGCATGTTCCGCTGGGCTTTCCAGTTAATTCTTTCTCTTTTTCTTCTTCTTTTTTTTTTTTTTTTAAAAAATAGGGCTCAGTTTTGCCATTGTTCAATTTTTTTCTTTTATTTAAGCAAAATCTTCAGCCATTCAGCGCTTCTGTTGAGATTTTTTTCTTTCATTACTTTATGGCAGATGAAAGTTAAGAGGTCCAATTACTAACATTTTATGATAGCACAGAATATTATTAAAGCACTTAAGAGGTTATTAACACCTTTTATGTACCTCATTATTTAAAAGCCTGCCATATTTAATCATTTTAGCACCATTAAATTGGCATTAACAACAACCCTATGACTTACACTCAGAAATGTCACCATTTGACAACACTAATGCAATAAAATATCTCACAGAAACCTGAAGGTACCAGGTGAACTATTAAAAAAAAAATTGGGATTTTTCATGGGTTTCAACCACAGAGTTCTGCAAGGAGAGGCAGGGGGTGCCCACGTCACCCTGCTGGCAGTACCTGCTCCAGAGGGAGCCATGGGTTTGGCAGGAAAAGCTGGGTTTGCTGTAGGAGCCTCTGCAGTGGCTGAGGGACACCAGGGACACTAGAGCTCCCTTGGGGCAGGAGCTGACCCTTGGCCAGTCCTCTCTGGAGCCCCAGTGCAGCCGAAGGTCAGGGGTCCTGCCTGGGCAAGGGGAGTGCTGGCAATCCTTTTGTGTCCCCGTGGGTGCTGTGGCACCTCTGCTGTGTCCATGCCAGGGCACAGGCTCTGGCTTTGAGAGCCTTAATCCAGTGAGTGTCACACTGAATGGACGAGCACCCTGCCAGGTGAGGGAACAGCAAACCCTTCACTCCTGTCCTGCCAGGGCCCCCCGTTCACAGGAGTTACACATGTGCTGTTCCCTCTTCAAGTGGTATCATTATTTCTCCTGTGACTCTCCCCTTGGATCCCTTTCCTTTCTTTTTTCCCCTCTGTCTGTGCTGGGGGCTGACACACAGACTGGTGGTTGGTGATTGCACCCTCAGCATCTGCCTCTGCCCTCTGATTATCAAGGACAAAACCCAACAGCAGACTGGAACATCACGTTAATCAAGGCAGAAATATTATTTTTACAGCCTTCTGATTCTTTCTAACAACCTGCTAAAAGCCAGTGGGACTGGGTGGGTCGGAAATGCTCTGGTGACATTGGGAGTGTTCCAGCCCCTGGAGTTTTTCCAGCCCCTGCAATTTTCAGCTCACCAGCTGAAGGTTCAATTCATGTGGGACTTTTCCACAGCAATATATGGGATGAATTGTGTTTTCTCTGTAAGGTTTACAAATAAATCCCTTTCCTATAATCATTATTTTCATAGACAAGTGTTACTAATATATTTTGGCATTTTAAAGCACATCCTTGAATTTACCTTGGCAACTGCTGTACAGCTGAACACACAATCAGGGAAATCTATTCCATGACTTTAGTAGTATTTGCATTCTTTGTGATGGTCTAACAAGGAAAAAAATGGAAAAAGTCCCCAAAGCCTCAAATCTAGAGCCATAAAAGGCCTCCTGAGTAATTTTTCAGACATTGGCTCTCAGACAAGTGACTGTGTCAAAAACCCCAACAGGTCTATGTACAAAACCATCTGCTGGAAGGGTGCCAGCAGCACTATCAGGATATTAGTTCAGCCTTTTGGGGAGGGTAAATGTCAGTGTTTGTAGCTGGGAAGGGTTGGGGTGTTTGGTGTTAACGAGGCTGCCTGTCCACAGCCCAATCCCCCCTTCCCAGTGATCTGTGGGATCTTCCCTGTTTCCATTGCCCTTGAAGGGATGGATTAATATTCCAGCCCAGCCAGGCTTGGGTTTGGTTTGCTGTTTGTAATACATCGATGTCTGCAGCAGTTAAATGCTGGTAGGTCCTCAGGTCTGTTAAACAAATTATGGGAGCCTTTAAACATCATTGCACTGGGCTTCATCCCCCACAGCCAGCATGCAGATCACTCAGGTATGAGTGGAAAGGAGGGAATGGGGCTCCTGCCAATCCCCCCTGCAGCAGAGCCAGCTCCCTCATTATCTGGGAAGCAGGAACATTAATTGCCATGTCCTGGTGTAGGGTTTAACAGCAGTGTGAGGACAGAGCTGTGTCTGCTTCTCTGCCCCAGGTCTGGGTCTATCTCCCCAGGTGTCTGTGGTATCTCTGAAGATCCCTGCCCTCCTCCCTCCATCTCCCCTCCTCTTTCCAGGGTATTTTTGTGCATTTCTCTGCTGCAGCAGCCTCCACTAGGAGCTGTGCCGCGGTGATGGAGCCAGGCTGTGTCTGTGGGACCTGGGCCATGGGTGCACCCCTGCAGGGCCCTGGGAGAAGGGAGGCTGTGGCTGGCAGTGTCTCAGGTCTCTGCCCCAGCTGCTGCTGCCAGCTGGGCTGTCTGGGACAGGAGTGGCTCTGCAGGGCCAGCAGCAGCTCCCCTTGCCACGGGCACCGTGGGTCCCACGCTCCTGCAGGGGCTGTGCCAGCAAAGTGAGTGGGCAAACTGGGCAAGGACTGGGCTCCAAGGGGAAGAGCTGCTATACATTTATATATGATGTATTCTGAAAGTGGCAAAGCCCAGATCCTGCCTATAGGAGCAGGTTTTATCTGTTACATCAATACAGCTGCAGCAACAGGTCACTATTGCCTTCAGTGCTTTAGGATAGCTCCCTTGTGGCTTTTCTTACCAAGCCTTCACTACCAAAAGAGGTGTGACTTTTATATCTTTTTTCTTTATGGGCAGATAGCTAATAAGTGGTAACTATTTTCCTGTAAAATCTGGGGGTGATGAGACCCCAGACCCAGAGGCAGCATTGCTGGGTGACAGTAGCCATGGGTCACTTGGCATTGGCCACGGGAAATGGTTCAGTCCTGTGGTTACTGCAGACTCACCATTGCTCTTTACTTGCTGAGTGAACTTAAAAACTGTCTCAGCACTTGTTCTGCTTGTGCCCAGGAACTGCCCTGGGACATTCATCCCAGCCTGTGGCAGCCAGGCCAGCAGAAGTTTCTAGTTCAGCCTGCCCTTCCTCGGTTGAGGGGACCATCTCCTCAGCAAGCAGAACTGCACAATTTGGCTGTGTTTGCAGAGCATCATCAGCCCGGGCTGGTGCAAACCCAGGGTCATTTATCATCTGGGGCTGTGATGGATGAGCTGATGTGAATTGGTGCCTTTGCTCCATTAGCGTTGGAACCAACTGATCTCCTTGCTGGCAGCCCCAGCTGGAAAAACCCTTGGTGCCCTGTGGCACCTCTCCTCTTTGGAGAAGCCTCTGTCCTTCAGAGGGGACAGTGAGCAATCAGCACAGTGACCTCTGAGATTTTGCTGCCTCTGCTTCCTGCAGCTTTCCTACTGTGCCAGGGCTCAGTGGATACTCCAATTCCCGCTGTGAGGCTGAGTCAGCTCCCTGGGGACAGTGCCCAGGACCCCCAGGCAGGTGAGACAGATCCCACAGCCACTTTGCAGCCTGGGATTTGCGTGTCTGCAGAGTGGCTGCCTCGCAGCACCGAGTTATTTGCATTTGTGTGGGGTTTTTTTCTGCCCCAGATCCCACAGAGGAGCTGCTGCCTCTCGCACGCAGCACAGCCCGGGCTGGCTCGCTCCTGCAGCTCACCTGGTGCTTGCCACAGATTCAGCACTTCAAGTTAAAGTCAGCCCTGGCTTTTAAGGTCTATTCCAACCCATTTAACTCCTCGGCTTTGTGTGAAAAACAAATGGGAAATAGAAAAGCTTGCATCAGCTCCTGCAACTCGCGAAGTGAATGGGAAAGCTGCAATAAATTTACAGTCAGAAAAAGAACTGTGTGTAAACTCCCACTTTGTTCAAAGATAGTTTATTATCAAAGGATAATTTTAGGTGACAGTTGTTGCTGGGGTATTTCGTGCTTTTTAAAAATTATTACTACTTTTTAGTTATACGGCGTAATTCTCGAGCAGATACTCAAACAAGCGAGATTGGCTCATCATTCCTCTTTAATTCCACATCATGTCACTTTGGAAGGGAAATGGCTTGGTAAAAGCCAGAGAGTTCAGATACGATGCTGGCAGATCGTTATGAAATATTCACAAGACATTTAGTTTAACTTGGTGCTAATTGAACACTGACAGCGCAAGTTACTCCTGCCTGCAGCAATAGTCTATCACGTTTAGGCAAGTGGCATTCCTTCCCCTTTGATGCTCTCCGAGACTGGAGGCTGTCAGGGAGCACAGTTAACAACCAGTAAACACTCGGGGAGCAGCACTGGAGAGGATCCTGCACGGAGAATCCTCCAAAAAGTGGAGAGAGTTTGTTTGCACAGGGGCTGTGACAAGGCTTCCACTTTGTCTGTGAAAATACTCAGTATCAGGTGAGGGGTGACTCTAAATAAAACCCCAATAAACTGGGGGTTTTTAAAAATATTCTTCTGAATGAAGACACTTAAAAGCAAGACTATTTGCAGATTGCCTAATTTCTGAAGCTATGGCCCAAAAAGCCTCCTTGCCCTGAGATGAGAAGTTTCCAGGGCAGTTACAGCTGTACTGGTGTAACTCTATTTTTCTGTGGAGACATGGCCTCGTTTACTTCTTTCCTCTTTATTTCTATAGCTCAACATGCTGTTTGCTGATATTTGTGAATTTGTTTCTTATTTGTCAGGTCAGCTTCACCATGGACATTTAATAACAGGAATTTTCCTACCATTTTAATTGTCTCTTATTCCAGAGCCAAGCAGAGTTTGAAGCACAGTATTAATGCCATCATTTTAGTCATCAGACATGATGTGTGGTCTAAACAGCTTGGATCAAAACTCGGTGCCCAGCTTTGCCTGAAACCCTCTGGCCATCTGTGGCTTAGATGCAGTCATCTGCCTTGGGTGCCTCAGTTTCCCAGCTATGGAGGAAGGCCAAGTTGTTACTCCAGGACTTCTCTCATCTTCCCATTTGGAGGAGTTTGCTGCAGGCTCCTCCTGTGTGGCCAGCACAGGGGGTACCCAGCAGGAATGTGCAGAAACATCTGCCTCAGCAGGGACCCTGCTCCCCCTGCTCTGCAGCCCATGCCAAGCACATTTTGTCACTCTCAATGTAGCTGAAGGATTGAGTGACTTCCATGTGCAGCAAAATATTAGAGAAGTGACCCAGAATATTTTTAATCTACCAGAGGAAATGTCCCTGTCTGCCCAACTCACCTGTCCCAGGGAGTTAAACTGGAGAGGAGTCACATTTGAGAAGGTGTTAATGAAAGTGTCACTGAGTACTGAGGTGACAGTGGCTTCCATTTCAGGAGTGCCTCCAGCAAATGAGGTGGTGACTGAGCACTTGGTGGCTGCAGAAAGGCAGTGATGCCTTGTGAAGGCTGGCCTAGAAGAGAAGCTAGACAGAGCTAAAGAATAAAGTAGGGATTTATTAGGAGGCCTCCATGGATCCACCTTGGGCAGCACAAGAGCCCAGCCAGGGCTGCACCCAAGATGAACCCAAATGGTCCCAAAATTAACCCAAGATAAACCCAAATGGTCCCAAAATGAACCCAAATGGTCCCAAAATGCACGATGCTCACGGGGTCTCTCCCTGGGATCAGCTCTGCTCCATGTGCACATTGCAGTTCAGTGTCCAATTCCAGCTCAGCCCCTGCACTCCCATCCTGCTTGTTTTTCTCTCTGCAGCCCACGGGGTTTGTGCTCCTGGGCTGAGATTTGGATCATTTGTCCTTGGTGCCCAGCTGGAGCAGGAATTGTTTTGTCTCCCTGCTCTGTGCAGAGAGCTCACCATCCCCTGATGTGAACCCAGACCCACACTAAGGCAGCACAGAATCTGAAAAATAGAAAAGGCACTTGAGGCATCACAGTAGTGCAGCCGCCGTGACTGACCACAGCAGCAGTGGTACAACTGGTAGTAACCATCTAAGAGCTCCAGCAGCTTGGAGTAAAGCCCTGCTGTTCAGTGCCTGTACAAAGGCAGGGGAAATGGGCATCCCCTTCCCCACAGCCATGATGGGAAGCTACAAATGGGGGTAAACAGCCAAGGAATATGAGATAAAATGTGAGGAATATTGCACAGGCAGCAGTCACAGCACACACTGGTGCTGAGGCTGTGTTTTTCCCTTTTAAACAGAAATCATTAGAAATGGGGAGTGCTAAGAAAGGATTTAAAGGAGGTGTCTGTGATTTCTTTGAAGCTTGGGGTAGGGTGGAAGGTGAAGGATGGTTTCTGAGCTGGACAGACTGGAACCAGCAGCTGAGGACTCTGCTGGGGTGATCCCCACTCCCCGTGTCTCCAGTGGCAGTCATGTGAAATAGAGATCACCCCAAAAGAGCTTCTGTCTGAGGTGGGGGACACCCAGCTGGGATTGCAAAGAGGAGGGACCAGGTAAATTTAAGCAACTAAGAAAAACATAATTTCATTAGCAGAAGGTTTTTTCATCCCAAGCAGATTCTGGATGTAAGGTTGTGGCCGAGCTGAAAGCCACAGAAAGGAGCTTTCCTGCTCTGGAGTTTTACACCAGTTGGTTGTGGCTGTAGATAATGATCTACTGGGAAAACACACCTTGCTTTCAACAAAAACATATTTTCAAAAGCCAAGGATGCAACACTGGACTAAAAGAGCTTCCAGACTTCCTTTCCATAGACCCCCCACCCTTGGATTGTTGAAAATCACTCTCCCAGTGATGCTGTCCTTGGGAGGGTTGAATAAACTAACAGTCCCCCTCTGCAGAGAAGCAGCAGCAGAGGGAGGGCCATGAAATGTCCCATCCTCCCCAGAGTCCTGCTCCAACTGGCTTCCATAAGCATTGCTCCTCAGGAGGGAAAACAAATGAGGCTTTCAAAACTGTTTTACTTAATTCATTTCATTCTGGGCCAAAGCAAGGCAAACAGACAGTGGGAGGACTTCAATGATAAAGTTTTTTGGTTTTTTTTCCAAAGCTGAGAATACCAGAAGATAACACAACAGCAAATTAATGCATATTTTAAACCCTTGTAGCTAAACATTCCCTTTTGGGGCTGCGCCAGGTATCTCGTGGTGCCAGTGAAAATGGGATACAGATGTTCACTTGTTTGGATGGAGACACTGCAATAATTCATGCCTGCTACAAATGATCAGCTGCCTCGTGCTCACAAAAAAATACTCTGATCTTTTTGTCAGGAATAAGGAAATACATCCCCTGTACCTAGCTTAAGGAAAATAAGGACTGTAAGAACTGTGAAATGTGTTTTTCAGTTTTCAAGATGTAATTTCTGTTGTAGCAGCCCAGCCTGTGTTGGTGAAAGTGCAACCAGCACGATTCCAGTCCAAGGGTGTCCTCAGCCCAAGGGGAATGAGTGTCTGGCACAGGTATATGGACCATTAAAATACCTGTGTGAAATGTGTATTCACAGAGGAGCTTTGGGATGCTGTCCCTGAGACCTTTTTCTTTGCTTCCTCTTTTACAACTTCAGCTTTGAATATTTGAGTCTTTCTGTAGCATGAATTTTGGTGGTTTTAACACGTTTCACCTCTGACTTTGAACTCGCTTGTGGTGAAAATAACCTCAGTGAAGCCCACAGCAGCAGTGCTCAGGAATGTGGTGTGTCTGTTTTAATGGCCATGATGGAAAAAAAGGGAGATTTATCCCCAAAAACACCCAGGGAGTGAGGAAAAATAGCTGAGCCCATCAGGCTGTAACTCAACAGCAGGGCTGACACTCACCTTCTGCTTTTCCATGTACAGCAGGGCAGTGCAAAGCTGGCACCTGGCAGAAGGATTTGTTCCATCCCTGAATACCTGCACCGCTGGTTCCCCCCGTGCTGCTGTCAGGAGAGGTACAAACAGCTTCACACCTGCTGCATAGCTGGGGCTTCAAGGAATGCATGTGCAAATTTGGCAGGTAGGAATTGCTCTCTTCAAATCACTTCTTGAAATGGGAGCTCTCTGCTTTTCCTGCCTGCTGTTCTATTTTTTGCTTTCTTCTTGCAATGCCCATATTAAAATGAAGGGTTTTAGAACTTTTTATTTAATCTTAATTCATTTTCATGGTTGGGCTGTAAGCAAATCCAAACTGGCACTTCTGGGAATCCAGCCCCAATGGTGTATGAGGGTTTGAAAGGTGTGCACAAGTTTTTTTTCTCCCACTCCCCCAATTTTTATTTTTTTTTTTGGTAATTTTTGTGATGTGGATTTGGACCTGACACAACTGACATCCTCTGGGATGTAATGACTTTTTCTCCTGTTTTATTTGGGAGTTGTTTAACCTTTTGCTTACCTTTCTCAAGTTGTAGGTTGAATTCTAATTGAAAAACCCCATTTAGAATTAACCTCACTGATATTCTTTGGATTAAGTGCACTTAAATGCAGTGCATTATTTCCCTGTTTTTTTCAACTGTTTTTCTTGGCTTAAATGACTCACCAGATTTTTTTTTTTCCAATTTAATGAAAAGTTTTGGCATTCTGAAAGGGCATTTTTTGCAGGACTAACTGTTAACTGATTGTTTTTTCCTGTTACTGTTTACTACATTGTAATTGTAGTTTTTCACATCAGTGCAGACCATGGACAATCCCAGCTGGGCATATATACATATACATATATATATATATATATATGCAGACTATTCAAAACTTTCCAAGGGAATTGTAGATCCCTGGATAGAAAATTTCTCTCTCTAACAGCTGAATACCTTTTCTCATTTCTCTGTGGACTCCTCGAAGTCCCCAGCCCCCAGAAGTCCACAGAGCAGAGCTAAAAACTGTTTCAGGTTCATTCCCACTTGCTCACAGAATGTAGTAGCTCAGCCAAGACGTGCTGCCCCACTGGTGTTGCTTCACTGGAGCAAGTCACAGCCAGAAATAAAGGCAGGGGCTATTTTTTTCTTCTCTAAGTATGTTCAAAACATGAATTTCCATGAGTTTCCAACATAAGACCTATATCTGCATGGTAAGTAGAGTCACTTTCACTTGCAAATGAGGTTGGATCTGCTAAAAAATCTGCTAATTTGCAATAAAAATAGCATCCATCTTTGCTCTGCAAATATAGTCTCTTTGAAAACTGTCCCATTTTCAGAACTGCAGCAGCTTGTAGGATGGGAGAAAGGGGAAGGAGGAAATACCTTGCATTTGAAGTCACTTTGTGTTTCTCCAGGACTGTTTCACACACCTTTAGTCATTCTGCTGCGTTTTGTGTTGTCACATTAATTTTCACAGTAACAGACTGATAGAAACAGTGTGACTGCACTGCAGAAGCAAGGGAAGCTGGATTGATTGGGAGGGAGAAGGATTTGTTCAGACATAAATATCTCCTGCCATATTGAGGGGAGTTTAAAAAAAATGGCCAGCCAAGAAATTGCTTTTTTGTAGGAACGTTCTGTTTCTCTTTTTTTCCTATTTTTTCCCCCTTTTAATACATGCTTTAATGTGAGAGACCAGGGAGAAGGGGAAAGCAAGTGGCTATTTAATAAGTCTGAGGTGCTGAATCCAAGTGCTCTTTCAGAGGGTGGAACTGCAAGGAATGGGAGACAAGGAAGGTGAAGGGGTGTGTGGAAGATGGTATTAAATAAGGAGGCCTGGTCATGTAAGGTCTTGTTGGGGAAACTGCTGACTTTCTTGCAGGTTAAATGCTTGAAGGAATTGCAGAGTCAGGCTCCTAGAAAATGAGGGCACACACCAAAAAATCAGCACCTCAGCAGACAAGCAGGTGAGAGGATCAGGTGCAGAGAGGAAAGCCAGTGCAATGCCAATGTTCCTGCAGCGCAGGAAGGATGCAGAGATTGCAGAGGGGAGCAGCTATTGCTGTCCCTGTACAGCAGCACCTACCTGGCCACCGATTTTTATCCCCTGGGATGGGTTGTCTGTGCTGCTCTGCCCAGACTTTCAGAAAGCTGTTCCAGCACTCACATCTGCTGGCTTGGCAATGCTGCTTTTGCCCTGCCAGGGCCAGTGGGATGACTTTCGGTGCAGGCTGGAAGCATTCCCTGGGCTCCCATGGCTTTTCCTTTAAGGGAGGAGCTGAGAGATGCCTCAGCTTTGGAGCTGAGTTCTCTGCTGGCATTTGTCACTCCTTGAGTATTCTGGGCTAGAGCTTGTGGTCTGCTGTAAGAAAATAAATCCGCCTCTGAAGAGGCTTGAAGAAAAGTCCCAGTATCTGATCAGAGGTTTTGCTATTAAGGATGGGATCAGTTGCAGCTCTAGGAATGCCTTATTCCTCACACTTCTCCTGTGCTAAGGACAGCTGGGATGGGTCACACTGTCCCTTGTGCAGCATCTGAGCCTTGACCTGAGGTTTCCACTTGATATGTCCAAGTTTCTGACACCAAAAGCCTTGGGTGGAAACTTGCTTATGTCTGGCTGGTTGGCAGCAGGCAAAACTCTTAAAGGAAGAACAGCTAATTGCATATTCATAATGGCACATCCTTGAGAAAAGCCCTTAATTTCTGCTGTGGTGGATCTGGAAATGGAAATACACCCCTGTCCATGCTCAGCAACATCCACCCCCAGTCTCTGAAGAATGTGGATCAAGCAGAGCTTTTTGGCCCTTTTCCTCTGAGAAAGAACCACTAATTTCTTCTGTTGGAGCACATTATTTTTTTAACAAAAGAGCATGATACAGCTCTATACACCAGTTGGAAGCAATGTGATTTGTGTCATGAATACTAATATGCATTTGACGGTATCCTATAAATTCAACACGTTCAGAAGAGCGTTAACAAGAGTTGTAGGAACCATACTTAAATTCTTCCCCTACTTTTTTTGTCAATTAAAAGAAAAGGAAGCTAGTGAGAGTCTGTATTTGTATCCAAAACAATATGGCTTGGGTCATGACAAGACTTCTGCACACCGTGCTAGACCTGGGTCTGCAGCACATTCATTGATTTTTGTCTCCATGAATCACCCTAAAGCTATAGGCAACAAAAGCTGAAGCTATGTAGATGTGATTTCTAGTTCATTTGTTGTTCATTAGAAAGATTTTGTCTCTCTCATTTGCAGCACCCCTGCTGCTGCGCGTTCATTAGGAGAATGGAACGTATTCCAAATATTTCCTAGCTCTGGCGGGGCAGATGGTGGAAAGCAATTTTCCAAACTCTTCTGGAAAAGGATGGGGCGGGGGGGGAGGGGGAAAACACACCCAAATAACCCCAAGTCACCCCCTGCACGCCAGAAGAATTTGGTATTTCTGAGTGCAGACGTGCCGTACACTCTCTGTCTCTCTGGTTGTACAGTGCAGCATGTCGGAGTGGTGGGAAGTGTGTATGAATGGGAATGTATCACATTACATGTGGGATGTTAGCAAGGCTGGGATTTTTTTTCACAGGAAACTGCATTTGCAAAGAGCACACAGCAACACGCAGTACCCTAAAAGATGTGTGTGAAGGAGTGAGCAGGATTCATTTCCCTAAATCTTCTGGGCAACCCAATGCCTGAGGGAATCCCAGGGAGGGAGGACAGAGCCTGGGCCCCACTCCAGTTTCCCAGTCCAGCCCAGTGCAGAGGCGTGAGGCACACTGGAAGCTTCCCAGACGCCCCATCCCCGCTGCCTGCCCTGGGCAGAAGGATGTCCCAGTGCTCAGACAATGGTGGAGGAAGCGGCTCTGGCTGCATTTCCCTTCTGCTCCCTGGGGAGCTGGGGCAGCACACAAGGCAGGGCCAGATTTAGCTCTTGGATCCACATGAAACACCCCTGAGCCGACTGCTCCCTTCCTCCGTGCCGGGGCTCTTGTCACGGGAGTGGAAGTGGCGCACACGAGGGGAACAGAGGGGAACAGCAGCCGGGCCGGGAACACAATGCGGGGCAAACAAAGAGCGGGGCTGTGTCTGCTGCCTTCCCAGAGCCATTCACTTCTCCTGCTTGGAGCCTGTTTCCTCTTTTCAGGAGCCTCTTGACCTGCAGCTCCCTCTCCTCAGACAGACCCCAAAGCCCCGCGGCTGGATCCTAATGCCTCTTCAGATGAAACCCGCCAAGCACTCGGAGCACAGAGCCCGAGCTGTGTTTGCAGCCTTTAAGCTCCTTGGCGCTGGCACTGGGGGTTCCTGTTTGTTTTCCAACTCCTGGGGACAGCAGTGCTGCTCTCAAAGTCAATACAAACAAACCAGGAGAGGCTTCAGGCAGCGCAGCAGAGCTTATCCAAGGGCTGGGCTGTGTCCCTGCCCACGGAAGGTGCCTCCAGCACTGACCTGGGCTGTCAGCTCAGGCCTGCACGCCCCAAATCTCACACAAAGAAACCTGGCAGAACACAGAACTTCCTCAAAAGAAGGGGGCCAATTGACTCATCCATGGCAAGCCAGCTTGGGAGGGAGGTGCTCTGACAGCTGCTCTAAAGCCCTGTCAGATTTTCAAAGCTGGCTGTCCGTGATGGATTTTCAAGCCCCCTCTTTCTCCAGGCACTCTCACAGTGCAGTGGGTGGGTGCAGGTGGAGGTGCTGGGGCTCCCACTGGATTAATTTAATAGAATCACAGAATGGTTTATGTTGGAAAAGCCCTCAAAGGTCATCAGCTCCAACCACTCCCCCAGTGCTGCCAAGGCCACCACTAAACCCTGTCCCTAAGCACCACGTTTACACATCTGCTACAGGAGTCCCCTCTGAGCCCCAAAAATCGGGAGCAGAGCTTCCTCCAGCTGGGACTGTCCCAGCAGCTGAGATTCAGGGGTCTGTGTACCCCACATCCAACACCTGAACCTGTGTTTCCACAGCCAGGATGAGTTTTAAACTCCTCTCCATCAGCTACAGCTGGCGGCCTTCAGAGATGAGCAGGGGCTGTAATTGATTCGTCAGGGCTCCTGTTAATTGGGCTTTGCTCAATTGTTGTGATATATTTCGTTCCCGATTATTACGCTCTGGAGCCAAGGTTCCTTTAGGTAATTTACGCTGTAGCCTACGTATGTGTAAAAAATTTATTGCACTCATGTTTTTAATTAAAATGCATGTGATAATACTAAAAGCAGAGAGGGAGAGGGAGGGAGGAGAACGCAGATTAAGTTTTTAATTGTTTTAATAGTGAGATTTGTTTCAGAGAGAACAGGGCATATTGGTTTCCTTGGAAACATTGGCGATGTATTAGCTGTATCAAATCTAGTATAAAAGATTTGAGAAAGTGAAGCCTTTAGGTTTTAACTGATGTTATAACTCTTTTCATTTGGAAAATCAGATTCACACATGCTCCCTGGAGCCCCAAAATGGTGTCTTTTTTTGTGTTTTCTTTTAAACCTTAGAATTTATAATTTTGTAGATTATCGGAATCCTTAGAAATCCAAAACTTCAATAACAACAAGAAAAAAAAAAACCTTCAACAATTCAATACCCCTGATTCATACGATTTAATTAGATGTGCCTGTAAATTCTCTTTGTGCCAAACAGTACCAGGCTCAGGCAAGACTCCACGTGATTTGAGAAAGAAGGGCAAAAAATTTGGCTTTTTTAAAATGTTCCAGTAAAACTACAGATTATTGGTAATGGGCAGGGGGTGATATTTTATATACATCCTGTGTTCAGTTGTTTTATTGTACATCAGCTGGATGTACTACATACAATGTGCAGACAGTTTCAAGCTCAGGGAATCACTGAGGCTGCTGATGATGATGATCTGCCCTCACACAAAGTCTTCAAGGCCTCTATTTTTCCTGGTTTTAGGAACCAGAGGACCCCCAGAGAGCCTAATCCCCAGAAACAGCATGTTGGGGAGTACAGGAGGTCAAATGTACATTTTAAGGGCCTCCTCATCTGAAATTAAAACACTTTCTCTTCGTTCTCTTTGAAAAGCAGGATTTCAAATTATCAGTTTTGTCTCTTTGTGAGGGAGGCTTCAGCTCTCTGCAGCCGAGTGGGACTGAAACAACCACTTTTAATATCTGTGATTCACCTCTGAGCCCAAACTGCGATGATAGAGTGCATCTGGGGACCAAATACTGCAGAAACGCTCTCTTTGGAACAAAAGGGGGGAAAATAGACTGCAGATAAAGTACCAGATGTAGGATTTTGGACCATCAGAGAATGGATGGCTTGGTTTTAGCATGTAACACTGATCACTCAGTCGAAATCATTTCAGCAGCTGAGTAAATAGACTTATGGAAAAGACATTTATGGGAGCATTTGTGCTCCAGGATCCTCCCTGTTTCCTAGCCCTGCCGTTTGTTTGCTGTTCTGTCTGGCTGGGGCGGAACCTCCCCTCCCGCAGGGTTCCGATGTGGCAGTGCCAGCCGTGCCCCGTGCGAGCCCAGGGGCTCCGGGCACGGCGGGCGATGGCCGGCCCGGCCCGGCACGGCTCGGGGAGGGAGCACGGCACGGCATGGCTCGGGGAGAGAGCACGGCACGGCCCGGCCCGGCATGGCTCGGGGAGGGAGCACGGCACGGCCCGGCACGGCCCGGCACTGCTCGGGGAGGGGGCACGGCACGGCCCGGCTCGGGAGAGAGCACGGCCCGGCACGGCCCGGCATGGCTCGGGGAGGGATCACGGCGCGGCACGGCCCGGCCCGGCCCGGCATGGCTCGGGGAGGGAGCCCGGCCCGGCCCGGCCCTGGCTCGCAGCGCTCCGGTCCCGGCCAGCCCCGCCTGTCACACCGCGGTGCCACCGGGACAGCGAAATGAGCCGAGCCTAAAGCAAAGCCGAGTTTAAGGGCACGGACCAGGCAGGCTCGGCCTGCGCAGGGAATGGGGGACTCCATGGTCCAGCCCTGTCCGTCTGTCTGTCCTGCCCCGTGGATGCAGACAGACCCTGCCTGTCCGTCTGTCCTGCCCGGTGGATTCAAACTCTGCCTGTCCGTCTGTCTGTCCTGCCCGGTGGATGCATACAAATCCTGCCTGTCCGCCTGTCTGTCCAGCCCGGTGGATGCACACAAACCCTGTCTGTCCTGAGCCCTGGCTGTCTGTCCTGCCCGGCCAGTGCAGGCAGAGCCCCGGCTGTCCGTCCGTCCGTCCGGCTGGGCACGGCGGCTGTGCCCAGCTCAGGGCAGGGCACGGTCACCGCTCGACGCCCCGCCGAGGTGGTGCCGTATGTCCCTGCCTGCTGTGCGTACGGGCGGCTGAGCCGGTTCATGACCGGGGCAGGAAGCGCTGGCAGCGCCGCGGGTACCGCGGCACACCCGAGGCGCACACGGCCGGCAGCGCCCGGGGTCGGCCCGGCCCCGCTCGGGCGGCGCGGGGCCCGCGCGGTCCCTTTAAGGGGGCGGCGCGGGAAGGCGCGCGCTGCGCCTTTGTCACGGCCCCGGGTCACGGCGCGGTCACGGCCCCGCCCCACGTGGCGCCGCCGCCCGCATGGCCGCGCGCCACGCCCCCTGCGCTGATTGGCTGCCTCGCGCCCCGCGGCCGCCGCCGTCACTTCTGATTGGCTGAGCCCGCGCGGCCTTTGCCGCCGGGGGCGGGGCAGCGCCTGCCCGTGACACCGGGGCCATCTGGGGCTGCCCCGCGGCCTCCGCGCGATTTAAAGGGACCGCGCCCCGCCGGGCGAGGCGAGTTCGGTTCCGCGGGCACGGTCCCGCTGGGTTTTCCATGCGAGGCCGAGGACGCGTTCCTGGGGATTCCCTTATGGTACCCCGCGAGCGATGGTGATGGCGGGAGGAGGGCTGGGGCGCGCCCTGTGCTGCGCTGAATGGCGACTGAAGGCAGGGGCATCTTCAGAGCCTCCTCCTCCTCCTCATCCTCCCGCAGTTCCCCCGTGGCAGGCGCGGAGGGGCTCCGGGGATGTGGGGCAGTGAGCGGGCCCTGCCCCAGCCCAGCCGTGTGTGTCCGGGCAGGAGCAGGCGGAGCAGAGCCCGGCTGGCTCTGAGCTCCCCTTTCCGAGCGCTGTGACCGACACCAGCCGTGCGTGCGTGGCGTTCCCGCAGTGCGAGCACGGGCCGGGTGGAGACGGGCCCCACACAGGGGCAGGTCAGCCCTGAGCTGCTCCGGCTGCTCCAGAGCTCCGGGCCCGGGCCGCCCTCAGCACCCTGCGCTGCCTCCTCGGGCCAGCCTGGCCCTGCGCTTGGCTCTGGCACAGCTCCGGGGCACCTCTGTTTGCTTTCCGGAGCGCCCTTCCCCTCTCCAAAATGCCTGTTGTTGCCTTAAGAAAAGCCAGGGCTGATTTTATGTTGACGCAGTTGGAACTCTTCCCCCGGTGCTGTTTTATTTTACGTGTGCCATCCTGGTTTCTCTGGCACAAGGGAGGGAAGTGTGCTCAGGCAGGGAGCTGTGAATTCAGAGCGTGATGTATTTCCTACCAGTGCCTCGATAAAATGTAAAGGTAGGGTGGAGTCTTCCCAGTGATGTCAGCCGGAGTTATATCAGGCCCCAAAAAAAGACAGAATGGGTTGGAATTATATTCTGGTGGCTTCAGTGAAAATTTTTCATTGCTAACAAATACTCACTGACTTTTTATCCTTTTTTATCCTCCCTTAGGAGGAACAAAACCTCCTAAGTGGGACCCTTAACTAAAGCTGTTGAGCACCCACGTCCCCATGGCATTGTTCTCCTCCATGGCAGCAGAGATCCTGATCTAATTGTTGGGGAGAAAACCTGAGATTCTGGTACCAAGCAGTTAGAAAAATAAACTTAAATTGAGAGGTTAGTCACCAGAAAGTGGAAACCATGTCTGGAATTGTTAGAAATAAGGCTTGCTTGAAAATAAATATAGAATTATTCACCATGGTAACTATTGCCCTATTGCGTTAGTGTGTATCGATTTAACATTAATCCAAAGACTAATGCTGTGAAATATTTGGACTCTTTATTGGACAACTGTTTAGTTAACAAAGCTTTGGGGACTTGTGGAGTTTTTTTTGTTTTGTTTTTCCTTAGGTTGTCTTGAACACCATTTGACTCTTAAGGTTACTTATTTCTCAGATGGATCTTGCTTTTCCATTACATTTTATGAATTTATCCATAGCGCTGCACTGTAATGATCTAAGTGATGCTGGAGTGTTGCAGTGAGGAATAAAAGGAAATATTTAAATATGACTGCACAGGCAAATGCCTGACTTCTGGTCTGGCACTGAGTGAAATTACGTTACAATCCCTGACAGCCATGGCAGACTGATGTGCCCGTGTCCTTCAGCTTGTCCAAGGATCCCAGATGATCTCAGAGCTCCTGTGTGTCCCTTTCCATGGCTGCAGAGCCCGAGGCCCGGGGAGCAGCCTTGGCTTTCCCTGGAATTTATGGCAAACCCAGGAAGCAAAGGGAGATCTCGCAGTTCCAGACTCATCCTGGAGCTGTCTGAGGTGTCTCCAGGGAAAACATAAAAAGAAGTGGAAGAAAGCTGATCAGTGACAGAACAGAGGAGCCAAAATCAACAACAGTGTTTTCTGGAAATGTCCCACAGATGAGCAGCACCCGCTGCTGGGACAGAAGCTCTGACAAATGCATTGGGCTGGAGGCTGGGTGGTGTCATTACAAAGAACAGGGTGAAGCATTTAAGTTAGCTGATGTACTTTTAATTTTTACAAGCCCATCTGGGATGACTTTAATTATTTGTTCTTAAATCATGGTGGAAAAATGCTGATTATTCTTAAAGCCACATGAGTCGTTCAGATGAAATGGAGATGGTGGTAAACAGCATTTTTAAACCAGCATCAACTTGCAAACATTTATTTTTTCTTTATTTTTAAAGAAGATTGGGAAGATGTGTGAACTTGCAGCAGCCTGCACCTGAAACAGGAGCCTTTATCCACCAGAGCTTTGTGAACTTGTAAAAACTCCCCCTGGAACAAGGTGATTAATGGGGTGAGGGCAGGAGCCTCCCCCCTTGGAGCTGCCTCTGCCACAGCCTCAGGGCAGCCTGGGCACGGGGTGCTGGCAGTGCCACTGCTCAGGGCACCCCATCTCCTGTCCCTGTGCCCAGGGGTGATGCCTTTTGTACAGCAAAGCCTTTTGGAAGGCAAGGCTGTGCCTGCTGCAGCAGGGATTGCAGAGAAGGACCCTCCACTCAAGGAAGTGACCTGCCTCAGAAGAACAATCCATTGCTTGGAGCTGCATTCACTCTCTTGAGACTGTTTAAGGGTCTCCCAACTGTCTTAAGATCCAAGAATTCTGAATGAAAGGTGAACTGTGGCCACATCCACATGGCTGAAGAGCTCAGAGGGCTCAGCAGTGGTGGCAGGGCTGGTGCTGCCAGCTGGGACCTCACATGACACAGGGACACGTGCAGTCCTCACCTTGATTTATTTATGGCAGTGCTATGTGTTTTAAGTGCAAAGGATGTTAGTTGCAAGCTGGTAGGCTCAGATAAGCTTCCAGCCACCTTTTCTGGCCAGTCAAGAAAGGTCCTTTGGAAAAGTGTCGCTAATGTTCAACCACCAAGTGTTTTAAACATAATATAAAGATATATTTCCAGGTAAATAATAAAAGTAGGTTAATTGATAAAGCATATCTGAACTGGAATTTGTCTCCAGCATTTTGACCGTGTGTGTGCCTGGCTCTAACTTTCTTGATGTCCTTTCTGGGGCTGGTGGGCTGAGTGTCCCTGTAACAGGGGTTTCTTCCTTCACATTTTCACGAAGCATTTCTAAAAATCTGACTGCCACAAAATAAATTGAGCCCCCAGAAATAACCTGAAGGAATCAGGATTACCCCTCCTGCATTACTGATGAGGAAACTGAGGCAGGAAGCAAAATATAAAATAGGATTGCAAATGCTTTATCTCCAGCTCTAGCACAGATTTTTTTCATGTAATTGTTCCTAATCTCCCAGTGCACAAATTCCCACCTCTGGTGCCACCCCAGCACCTTCCCCTGCCTTTGGGAATGGCACTTGTTGGATAATTCACGTGTGCTCAGTGCTGGGGAGCACAAACTTCGTTTCTATGCGAGCCACACGATCCCCTTCCGTGTTTCCTTTGGATTAGTAATTGTTGGGAGCTACCATCTGTCGAGTGGCAAAGAGTAAAAGATTAAACAACCTGGCAATTCCTTGTTCCTGCTCTCCAGGCATTTTCACAGGACTGGATGGGGCTGCAGGAGTAAAGTACGGGTGGGTATTTAACATTAGTTTGTAGTAGTAATGTAGAAATAAATTCCTTTTCTGGGCAGGGAAATAAAGGTTAAACCTTACCAATGAGTGCCACTGAATCTGACCCAAATTTTGAGACCATCCATCTTCTGTGATTGCTTCAGCTTTGCAGGAATAGGATTTCTGCTGCTCGGTCGCCTGTCCCCACCTCACTGCATCTCCCCAAGAGCATCTCTGGGCAGTGCAGGCCCAGCTGGGATGCCTCAGATACTCCCAAATCCTAAATCAGAGCTATCAACAGTTATGGGGAAATGTGCTTTCTTAGAAGATAACTGAAGCTGCCTTTATCTCCCGGTAACAGGATTCACCAAGATTTATAGCAGCTACTTCGCACCACTGTAGTTAAGCTTGTTTCAGCATTTTCATTATAAACCTGTGTTTTCACAGGTTTATTTCCCAGAAAAAAAAAAAATTAAAAAAAATCTGTCTCAACTAAATCTTGGCACAATGAGCCCTTAGGGAAGAGATGATGTTTTTTTCCTTTTACCTGTCTTGCAGAGAATGGGGTCACTGTTTCACAGCGTGTGGTTTGAAACAAAAGTGGGAATGTGTGGGGAATAGTTCCTGAGCTCTGAGCAGCACCACTGACACCACCATGGGACTAATGAGAATTGTCACTGAGCTCAGCTGTGGTCAGACTGTGTTATCCCCTGCATCTCTTTTCCAATCTTTCCCATTTTTCTGTCTGAAATGCTGCACTGGGGGCTGGCTGTGTGAAGTGAGCCTGGAGCCCTGTGGCTCAGTGCTGAAGGGGTACCCACAGCTGGGTGGGTGTTGTGGGGTGAGCCTGACTTTTGGGTGCTTTTACAGCAGGACACCCAAATCCAGGTGCTTTTGGAGCTGATCTGCGGAAGCTCTGCCAGGTCCTGCTGGAGGCTGGGAGCTGGGGGTGCCCCTGGACCCACCTGGGTGGGCTCAGTGCAGGTGCTACTTTAAAGATCCTCTGTGCGTGGGTGAGTGCAGTAATGACTGGAGTAATGACTGGAGCATCTCTGATGAGGAAGGGCTGACAGAGCAGGGCCTGCTCGGACTCAAGGCATGACTGAGAGGGAACCTCACCAGTGTGTAAATATCTAAAGCGGAAGGGTGCCAAGAACATGGACCAGGCTCTGCTCCGTGGTGCCGAGCAATAGGACAAGAGGCTACAAAACCGACGGCCAGGAATTTCCACCAGAACACGAGGAAGAACTTTGTTTCTGTGCAGGTGAACAGACTGCCCGGAGAGGGTGTGGAGTCTCCCTCGCTGGAGATATTCCAGAAGCCGTCTGGACACAATCCTGTGCCCTGTGCTCCGGGATGAGCCGGGAGGTGGGACACCGGGTGACCCACGGGGATCCCTTGCACCGCTCCACCGCGCTCTGCGGTTCCGGGGGTCCCGCGCCCCCGGCAGCTGCCCCAGCCCCGCTCCCGGCGGCAGCGCGGGGAAGGGAAGGGAAGGGAAGGGAAGGGAAGGGCAGTCCCCGTCTGGCGCTGACGTCACGGTCCCGCCCGCGGCGGCGGCGGCGCGGCCGCGTCCCCGTGGCCGTGAATGAGCGCGGGGGGCGGGAGCGGAGCGGGAGCGGGCGGGCCGCGCTCCCACCGCGCTCCCACCGCGCCGCGCCCCACAAAAGTGCGGGGCTGCCGCGGCCGGGCCCAGCGCTGCCGCTTCCCGGGCCGGAGGGGCGCGGAGCAGCCGCGGGGCCGAGCGGAGCCGCTGCCGGGGGCGCTGCGCCGCGCCGGGTTTTTTATTTCCAATTTCTGATCGCAGCTGCATTTCCCTCCCTCCGCCCCCCCGCGCCGAGGAGGAGCCCCGGCTTTATGTGGTGCTGCCCGGGGAGCGCTCGGCGGCCGGGAAGTTCTTTGTGTCGCCGTCGCCTTCCTTTTTTTTTTTTTTTTTTTTTTTTTTTTTTTTTTTTGGTGTGAGTGTTTAAATGTATAACTTCATGGGGCTGAACAGCACGGCCGTAGCTATTCAGCCCAATGTGTCCTGCACATGCAACTGCAAAAGGTCTTTGTTCCAGAGCATGGAGATCAGTAAGTACCAGTCCTGCTGCTCCCGGGGAGGGTGCGGGAGGTGCCCGGGCTGCGGGAGTGCCCGGCGGCCCCGCCGCGGGCGGGGAAGTTCCCGCGGGGGCTCCCGGGACCCTTGGCTGCGATGCGCTTTCCCGGAGTGGTTTTCCTCCCCCCCTCCGTGCCAGCCCCGCTCTCTCATCTGTTGCCGCTGGGATGTCGCTGCGGGTGTGACACGGCGCGGGCCGGGCTGCCGGAGCTGCCCGGGATCAGCCGCTCCCCGCCGGCACCGGGGCTGAGATCCCCGCTCGTCCCCATCGCGGCTCCATCCCCGCCCGCGTCTCGCCCTTTCCCCGCGGTGCCCCGGTGCCCTGCCCCGCGCCTTCCCCTCCTGCGGGGGTGATTCTGGGGCGCTGCCGAGCCTCCCCCGCTACCCCCGTGTAAATCACCCTCGCCTCGGTACCGGGGGGGCACCGCGGTCCGGACACCCGAGTAGGGTTTGGATTTGGGAACCTGTTCCCCCCGTCCCCAGCCCCTTGGGGCTTTGTGTTCCGAAGGGCGATTTGGGTTTTTTCATTAATATTTTTCAACCTTCGCAGAGTAGCAGTGAGGGCAGTGCCTGACCTAAATATTCACCATTTCTCTGTGTGCTTTTTCCCTCTTGGAGATGAAGTGCACGGAGGTGAGAGAGAAGGAATATTACTGCTGAGGGGAAAGGAATGAGTTGGGCTCTTTGGCAGTTTTAAGCAAATGGTATTTTCTGTAAAGGGAAGGTTTTCAAGGCATCCCAGAGCGGGAGGGTTGTCAGGATTGCACCCTGCTTAGCACCTTGTTCAGTGCCTTGAAATCCAAACCCTGCACAGACTAATGCAAAATGGCCCAAAAGGAAAACTTGGGAAAGAGTCTGGATTTTGCATATGTGCCTGGCACTGCGACGGGGCAGGCTGGCGCTCGGTGCGTGCAGGGAGAGCCAGCTGAGCTGTGCCTGTTTCTGCTAGCACAGGATCTGCCCCGTTACCTCCAGCGGGGCTGCAGAGCATCTGTCCCTTGGTATTTGGAATGGCTTTTGTCCACTGTCGTCTGCCTTCTCCTACTCCAGCTTCATCCTGGTTTGATTCAGGTGTCTGAGTCCTGGAGAAGGTCTGCAGGCATTTGTATACCGGGTACTAAAATGTGTTCATTCTGAATTTTAGCATAAACCATACCCTTTGTACTGTATGCACTTTTAATCTTGATTTAATCTCATTCGTGTTCAGACAAAACTAAGCTGGATTTGCCTGATTTTATTAACACTACCGGTACTGAATAGACCATTATTCTTCCCTGACTTTAACAGGCCGGGCTAGATGTGCATACCAATAGCAGTGTATAAATAATGAAGATACAGTTCTTTTTTGTGTCAGCCAGTTGCTGAACATAAATTCTGTGTCCCACAGAATCCCAAGGATGAGACTTTGCGTCTGAGCAAGGCTCATGGTTGTGATAAAAGTTGTGAATTAAAATGTGTAATGTCTTTTGAAGAAAAAGCTTCTATTCCAGTCTAACTCTTGGCATGAGGTTTTGTTGGAACAACTCAGGCTTTTAATTTCACTCCTTAACTTTTTAGAAATAGCACAGTTTATCATTTCCCCCCCATTTTTGTCAGCATATGAAAAGCTTGGTAAGAGGCAGGTGCTGCTTATGGATGGGGGGGTGAGAGACAGGGAGCAGTGACTGACACCGGAGGAGACCTTGCCTGGATTGGGATGGGAGTTGTGGTGATGCTCCCGAGGTCCTTCCCTGACTTGTCCCCTGCCCTGTGTCAGCTCTGGGGTCCTGACACTCCGGTGCTGAATTCCCGAGAGCTCCTGGGAGCCTTGGAGCGAGCTCCCCTTGTTGCTGCCCTTCCCTGTTTCATGTTGGGGTAGGTTTCTTATCACCAGTGTTATTATTTATTTCCTGCTGATGGCGGGCAGCACTGGCTCACCTCTGTGCTGCAGGAGAGCTCTGGTGGCACCACAGGGGCTGATACCTGATCGCCTCCTGCACCTGGCTCCGGTGGAAAGGGCAGAGCTGAGCCTCCCTGAGATAAATCCATCCTACAGCGTTTTTCCTCCTCCACTCGCTTGATTTTGTGTATCTTCCTGACACGACTTTCAGGGAACCTCAGAGCAGCTACCACCAGATGCTCCTTAATTTTTCAGCCAAAATTTTCAGTTGCCAGGCAGGAACGCTTCAGGAAAGTGGCACGGGGAGGAACACGCGAACTCCTCTGATTTACAACCCCCTAAATAGGTTAACTGTCCAGCCGATGCCCAAACCCCTTTTCCTCGCAGGCTGTATTCCGTATGGCGGCTGCGGCGCTGCGGTGGAGGAAGCAGCTGGTTTCTGTGTGTGGCGCTCCCAGATTAGGATTAGAAAAGGGCTTTTTGGGGGCGGGGGCGCGAGTCTCGCCCGCCGCCGGGCTGGAGTGCCAATATGCCGGGCGGTGCTAAGCAGCCAGACGTCTGCAGCAGTGGGCTCTAATCGCCTCGGCTGGCTGAAGGAGGTCAGGGGTGACCGGCGTGGCGGAAGAGGCTGTAAATAACTAATTATTTGGCGCGGGGAGCGGAGCCTGCCTCCCCACCCGGCACCGGCGCTGCCCGCCCCGGCCATCCCGCGGGCACCGCGGCATCCCTGCGGGAGCTGCCAGGGCAGCTCTCTCCGGGCTGGGCAGCTCTCGGCAGAGCCTTTGCAGTCGCTTTGATCGGGTAGGAGTGCTACCCGAGGCGTTTGGGATTTTTGGGAGGCGTTGTTGCATCGCCCAGGATCGAGGCTGATCCCCCCCAGCTGCAGCGCCGTGTCCTGGACTGCACGAACCGTGAGAGCAGGTTCCTGGCCAAGCCAAGGCTTCTAGGTTTTCACATTCTTTGGTTTAATAACCAACCGAATGCATATGGCTCAACCAGGGATCACATCTTCTTTCCACTTTCACACTGCTTTTCTGACAAATGCATTTCTTTCCTGACACTCTGTCATTGGCAGTCATGGCTTATTGCAGAGCAGAGTGGATATGAACCATGTGCTTCTTTATTCCCCCACAAAGTTTTCCTCATGGAGTGAAGCCAGAGCTGCTCCCAGTGTTTCAGCAAGCCCGAAAGTGCTTGCACAGAGGATGTTCAGTTTGTGGCATCTCAGTTTGACCTCAGCCAAACCGGTGAGTTCCCTGTGTCTGGCTCTGGTTGTGTGTCTGTGACGAGCTCTGCTTTTTGCTGAGATCAGCATCCCAAGGTGTGATCCTGGAGGAGCAGAGCGTGGGTGGCTTTACTTATGGTAGCCCAAGAGCTGTCTGTGTGTGCCCTTGGCCATCCCAGGGGACCCAGACACTCTGCAGTCCCAGCTCTTTCATACCCAAGGAAAGGCCTGATTCCCTGAGCCTGGAGAGCACAGGGGTCTTTATTAAAATTACACTTTATTTGTGCCCTCAGGTAGTGATTTTGGTCTTAGTGCTTTATAATTGCTGTCGAATGGGAGAATGAAAAGACACAGAGGGGGAAATGCAGGGGAAATAGTCAAACTTTGTTTTTTTCCTGTGGGTGAACACCTGGATTGTGCTGTGCTGCACAGTGGGACCTGCACACAACACCAGAGATGATCCTGTGTAACTGGAGGTGATCATTTATGCTGCCAAGACGTGGTTCATTCTTCCTTTTCAGTCAGTGTCAGGCTGTTTGCTGCAGTAAGTCCTGTTAGCTTCTGGTGTGGAGGGATCCTCCATCCCCTGAATGTTTGCCTCCGTAGTGTGTTTTCACATCCT
The DNA here is from genome assembly GCF_017590055.1 of Onychostruthus taczanowskii. Taxonomy (NCBI): domain Eukaryota; kingdom Metazoa; phylum Chordata; class Aves; order Passeriformes; family Passeridae; genus Onychostruthus; species Onychostruthus taczanowskii. The sequence continues at coordinate 2,932,111 of NW_024503346.1, read as the reverse complement.
GGCTGTGAGAACACCAGAACTCAAGGGTGTGTGGGGAACAGGAACCATATCATTTTCCTTAAAGCCCAGAATTCCCAAATTTCTGGGATTACCTCTAAATTTTTGGGATATTGAATTAGCTGCTACCCCTGCTTCCTTTGTGAATGGAGAGAAGAGCACCCACAAACACATGGTCTTACTTTTATTTTCTGTTGCTCATCAAAAATAATTTTTTATTTCCCAATTGAAAGTTGGTGGTTTGATATATCCAGTTTTAGAATGAATTTGTAAACATAAATTATAAGTAGAGAGACATGAGTAGACCTTTCCAAGGGCAGTACCAAACTACATGGTGTCACTAATAAAGGGTAATTACAATCCAGCTCCTTTCCTGAGTAACTCAGTGTACAGTCATGTCTGTCGATGTTGTTTCATTCAGGTAGCAGCAGCTGTCAGAATTTGCTAAGCCTAATTAGTGAAAAAAAAGGTAATTTATTTGCAGTGGTGTCTCATGTGAAGACTTCCAACCAGTTTGCTTCCTGGAGGGAGATCCTGTGCTGGTGTGTGGTTTGTCTTATCAGATCCCTCCTGTTTTGTGACACACGGTGTGTCTGCTCCTGGCAGGCTTCATCAAAGTGACAGGGCCAGGCTGGAGAGCGGGTGAGGAGAGAGGTACAAGGGCCACTTCGCTGCAATTGAGTGGAAACTTGGTTCATGCCATGAGCACACTCCCAGACGTCCGTGAAGCACAGGAATCACTGGTGTCAACAGGGATGTTTTAATGCAGTGTTCTTCCTGTCTGTGTGGCTGAATTGCTGGGTGATTATTTTATAGCTGTTTTGGGTGGCAGGAGGTAGGTCACTCGGGCAGGTCCCAGGTGAGGAAATGCACCCCAGACCCGCTCTGTCTGCAGTCTGGCACAGGGAGGAACAGGGAGCAGTTCTGTGGCAGCAGCGCCTGACCCCTCACTTCCATCTTCCAGAGCTGATCAGTGGCTGCTGCCTTGCTGCTTCCTTGCTGCAGGGAATGCAGTGCTGGAATGGGAGCTCCTCCAGGAGCGATGGGTGAGTGAGGAGTGAAGGGGAGCGGGACAAGGGTGATCCTGGTGCAGAGCATGGGAGCACCTGGAACCTGGACACAGTGCTGGGAGCTGGAGAGACCCTGCACACACACAGCCTGCACACACACCCCTTTGGGAGCTGGAGAGACCCTGCACACACAGCCTGCACACACACCCCTCTGGGAGCTGGAGAGACCCTGCACACACACACCACCAAGGGCTGACAAGTTTTCAGTACTTGGGGAGGTCTGGGGGTACTCTGTGTGTGTGTGCACACAGGCATAAACACGTCCGTGAAACTTAATTTAGTAATACAGGAAAGTGGCTCCAATGAACTGGTTAAGGAAGAATTTGGTAACCAGAGAAAGGAATTGTAGGGTTTGGGCTTTTTTGATTTTTTTTGTTGTTGTTGTTGTTTTTTTAAAAGCAGATAAATTTCAGCTGTAAGAATTTATCGTTCAAATCAGAGAGGATTTGGGGAGCTATTGAGAGTAAAGAGAGCTTTGATGATTTGGCAAGGAATACAGCTTCTAAGGCAGCACTTTGATCTGCATTTTAAATGCTTCTTTGTAATGACAGTTTCACAATTTCTTTTCTCATTTTGAGTCAGTTTTGCAGAGGTATGTTTTGAGAGAAAATAGTAACAGCACACATTATTCTTGTTGGCTTTGGAGCCAGCTAGAACTTGTAGTTCATCCCAGATCTTTTGGCTACCGTGGTAAATTTATGATTGCACCAAAAAGGAAATTAGTAAAGATGTTAAATATTATCAAAGCTTTGCAAATCTTTTGGAATCTCTCTGGTGTGAAAACTAAACTTGCATTAGCATTTCTGCTGCGGTGTGTTGAACAGTGTTTATCCAAGCATCCACCTAATACTGCAGGTTCCTGATTTAGCTTTTTTTTTCCTTCTGAAGGACATGCTGCTGTTTAGAACATGCATCCTTTTAGTCTTGCATTGCACCTGAAACCTTGGCTCTGATGACTCGAGCTTTCTAAAGCAACTCTACTGGGAACCTTTTTTCTTCCCTTCTATCTACAGCACCTTCTCAGATAAACTCTTGTCTGAGGGAGAAGGTTGTTGATGCCTACATGTTCTTATACAAGACAGCTTGTTGCAGTAATTTATGTAGTTTGGAGAGGTGTAGGAATTGGGAATGTTTATTAAGGTTTTAATTTAAATTTTCCATAGCATCTTGAATCCAATTTTGCGAGAGGTTTATACCTCTCATTGGAAATCAGCAGCCTCAAGCATGAGAACAAATAAGCAGGTTTCCCCAAATTGGTTTAGAGCTGTGTGGCAACTCTTCTGGTGCTGGTTTTGGCCTCTCCTGGCTCTGATGAGCTGTACCAGGCTGGCAGCTCTCTGCTTGTGGAGCAGGTGTGTAAAACAGGGCACAGATTTCATTTGCAAGGTAAATTCGCCCAGGAAGTTGGGTCTTCAGTACATGCAAAGGGTACTGGTAGGCCTTAGATAAATAGAGCTGTGTGTACATTTGGCTGGCATCCCTCCCAAACTGTCAGTGGCTGTGCTCAGTGGGGCGTTATCCCTGTTTTTGGATCTCTCTGGTACAGGGTGCTGATTTGGAGCATGTAGCCCTGAGACATGTCAGTCACCATCCCACTCAGAGATGTACAACCAGGGCACTGTCTGTGTTCAGGCTCAGGTTGGCATCCACTCCATCTTCACTTTTAGATTTTTTTTTAGCTAAATGCTGCTTTTTCGCTGTGTGCAGCGAGGTAGCAATGCTAGAGGCCATAATCCATCAGTGTCCCCTTTTTCTCCAGCTAGTCAGACCTGTCATTTTTCCCTGGTGCAGGACTAGGCTAATGCTCCATTTAGAGGAGGGTGTGTTTTTCACTGTGTGTGGTGTGTGTTAGCGTGTCCCAGACTGTGGGTTACGTAAAGGCACCTTGCACATCTCTGGAAACTTGCCTCACAAGTTGTCAGTGTTGGTGGATGTCCACAGTGCTTTCAAGTGGTTCACACATTTCTGCTTGGTGTATTCAGTCTCGCACATCTCTTTAATAAAATGCCTCAGACTGGGTAATTTTTCACTGCAGTAGACATTCAAAAGTGTGCAGTTAGCAAGGAAAGTGCTTTTGCACATGGCAGTTCTCTGGACCATTCCTGAGGCTGTGCTGAAGCCTGCAGAGCTGAGGGATTGTGCCTGTGATGGTTTGTGCTCTTCAGCAGGTGCAACAGGATTTCCCACATTTGCAAACTTGGCCCAAACAACCCAGCAAAGCAGAATTTAGCCTTGGCGAATGAAAACTGATTAACCCCCAGGCTTGGAGCATACCAAGGATGAAAAAAGTTACTGGCACAAAAATCAAGGCTACTTTTCAAAGAATATGTGCAAGACATGGCTTGGGGATTTTTTTCCATCTCTTCATTCTGTCCAATATGTAAAGTAGCTGGTTTGTTACTCTAACCCCCTACAAATGATTGTCAGTAATAATTCTGTAAAACTGTGAATCAACTCTGCATGACTTTGTGCAAATAGACTGAGTAATTTCTTTGTTCTTTTCTTCTTACTTTGTAATTGGAGTCTGTAAAAGCCCAAAGGTTTGGTCTTGTGGAAAGCATGATTCATTTATTGGTGTCTGTGCCGACTAGTTATCTTTCAGTAATTCCAGAGTGCTGCTACAAGCCAAGAGTGATTCATACATGGCTAAGTGCACAAACAAATGGGGTCATGGCCATCTGCAGAAACTTTTCTAATCTATTTATGGTATCGGGGAAAGAAGTGGGTGTATTAAGGATGATGGAATAGGTGTCAATTACATTAGTGACTATAACTGGTTAAGTAAGGCTCACCATTACTCAAAACCACATCTGCTCCTTGCTGAAGATCACAACAGCAGGTCCTGTTTAAATGTTAACGCAGGTCTGATACGAGAGATGGATTGAGTGTCTAGCCTGCCTCCTGAGGAGCTCGCCATCCTCACAGCTCTTCTGCCTTCATTGAGATTCAGACAGGGATCAGGAACTTGCACTGGGAATATTTGTAGTGGCAAAGTCTGTGCCTGCTGTTGCAGACTGTGGTCGTTCTAAGCTTCACACGCAAAATTTGGCCTTAACTTTTGTTGATGGTCAGGGTAGGGTTTGTCATTGGCAGAACATCTCACAGTGCTGCTCAGGTGGTCAGTTTTCATTCCAAATGCATCTTCAGTGGTTTAAAATCTTGAGGGAAGATGACCAGCATCTTACAAGGTGGCCTGTCTCTACTTCCGTCCCTTTTCACTAGTTGTGAGAATTAATTCTCCCTTTGTAACTCTGATACCAAAACATCGCTGGCTGCACTGTCAGAAGTGCTCTGGTCAGGTTTTAGGCTTTTGCTTTTAGGCTCCTGCCCTGCTCAGGGGTGGAGGAGCTGGGCCCAGGGCTGGAGTAGGTTGTGAGGAAGAGAGAGTTTGAGATCAGCAATAGGAAACAGGAGGGCAGGAAGCACTCCAGATGCCCATGGTTGAGGTCTCTGGTGGGCTCCCTCTGGACCCTTGATTGCAGAGCCTGCCTCCTCATCAGCCTTGCATGCTGCAGCTGCTTTTGCACCTGAGATAGGTGCATCCAACAAGATCTTGTCCTTGCAGAGCATGGAGTGGTCTCACAGCATGTTAGGACCGTCCCACGTCTGCAGGATGGACGAGTGTTACTCATGATGAGGTTTGGAAGTGGCCATGGCCTCGTCTCCCTGAGCCCTGGGAGACCTGGACAGTCACTGCTCAGTTTGATTTCAGAGGACTTGACTAGAACACAGAGCTCATGGGCTCCAGTTTCTATAAACTGGATTTAAGCATCAGCACTGGCCAAAAATATGGGAGAATTTGGCAGTGCATTGTTGTTGTCCTTTCGCTGATGTTTTGAGCACTGTGTTCTGCTGCATCCTCCCTGCACGTGCTCCCATGAAGGGAGAGGAGGCCTGGCTGAGTTCTCTGTGGAGGGGGAAGTGACCCAGACTTTTGCCCAAAGGACTGATGAACCTCTCCTGATGTCTGAGCAGCTTTCTTCTCCTGCCCTTGCTTTACTTAAGTCAACAGATTGTGTAAGCCACATGCAAGATTTACCTGCAGGGCAAGTGGGAGAGAAGCAGTGCCATTTGGATGAATTCCCAAGAGACATCTAACCACTGAGTGTTCAGACTCACATTTCTGAGCTGAGCCCTACAACAGTCCTGAGTCTGCTCGTCGCCTCTTCCACTCTTCCATCCGTGGCTTTGGCTGCCGAGGACGAGTCCCAGGGAATTTGTCGGCTGTGGCCGCTGGCTGGCAGCTCCCCTGCGGGCTGGGCTCTGTGCTGAGCAAGCTTGGAAATTCTCCCCCTTAGTGGTTTCTGTGTAATGTTATGATTAATGTCGTTATTTCTTACAAAAACAAAAGATCCCCCCAAAGCAGAGCGCCTGCCGCGCCGTTTCCCACGGTGCTGAGGGTACACGGGGCTCACCCTTGGAGCTCTGCACTCTCTTCACGGGGTGAAACCCACAGCTCAGCAGCTGAAATCACCCATGGCTGGGCTTGTCCTTGGTGCCTGTTCCAGGCCTGAAACCAGGCTGCATTGCCTTGTGCTCTTCAGAGGTATTTGTGCAATGAGACCTTGAGAGTCAGTGGTTGTCCCCTGTGCTGGCTTGGCTGAAGGGCTCACTGAGGGCAGATGTCTTTCCTGGAGGGGCAAGTCCTGCTCCTTCTGTGTTGACTTAATGATTTCCACCATTATTCCATTTTACAAAGGGTGATCTCTTGGCTTCAGTACCTCAGAGTGGCATATACAGGTTAGGCTGTTCATCACTGAGCTCTGGAAGTACCTTGTCCTGCTACCTGCTCTCTTTAGGACACCGAGGAAACAACATCATTGATGGACACTTGCTTCACACAATTCAGGGAAAATTTATCTTAAATTGCAATTATTTCCCACATCATAAGCAGGAATCTCATTTTTGTTGTTACACTTAGATTACTGTAATGGGACTTTGCTTGGATGGGAAGATGTGTTTTTGAATTCAGTGTTTCCAACTGCTGAGACACACTCAAGGTGTGTAACACTTAATGATACTGATCACTGGTGTGTAATGCAATCAGGGTTTATGTTTCTCTAGTGTGACTTATTCATGGCATTATATACACACTGCACCTTCCTCAGCTTTTTCTGGGAATGCAGGTGCTGGCTGTCCTGTCAGCTGATGAGCCAGAGGTGGGCTCAAAAACAAGGAGAGGGGGCAGAGGTCTCTGGTGGGGGTCCTGTGTGAGGTGCAGAACAAACTGCAGGGTTACAAACACATTCTGTCCTGCTGATAGCTTTTAATCCTCATAGTTCTCATGGGTTTTCTTGATAAATACACTTTTCAGCCTCCACTGAGTTGCCATCCAGGCCTGAATTGTGAGGAACAATAAACATAATGGACAGACTCCATTTAATAGATTTCGCTACAAGCTTTTTGTTAGTGCAGCTTTTAAAAAAAAAAGAAGGAAAAAGAGATGACTGCATTTATTTACTTGAAGTGCAGAAAGCAGCCCTTTGAAATCCAAGAGAAGCGTGCCTGAGTGGGCTCAGTTCAGCTGGTGGCTGTGGAATGAGGGGAGGATCCAGAAGGATTCCATCCTGCTGCGCAGCCTGCAGAGAGCTGGCTGGTCTGGAATGGGTTAACAGCATGTGCAGATGTTCAGGAATTCCTCTTTTGACTTGACCGTGGGGTTTTGCTGCTCTTCAGAGCACAAGTGCACTCCAGTCACAGCAGGTTCGTGGGTTTGGAGATGCCTTTCATCTCTCCTGTTCTTGCTGCATGCCCGGGAAGGGATCACGCCGTATCTTGCTGCCATGTGTCTTCCTTGGTTGTGTTTCTAGAGATTTGCAGACCCACATAAAACATCCATTAAATTAAGCAAAATGGCCTTTAGAAAGCTACGTTTCAAGTGGAAGAAATGCTTTATGTAACGTAGGGGTATGTGAGGGGACCTAAATACAAGCTTAAATTGGCTGTTACGAAAATAGGTATAATTGGGTTTTTGCACAGTGATTTTACAGCTTCTGAGTTTAATGTCCTGATGAAATCCTGCATCCAGTCCACGTGCAGCCGAGGAGATGGGGGTTGAGCAAAGCCTGAGTAATGGGGCTTGTTCTAGGAACAGCCTTGCCCTCGATTGCAAAACTGGACATACCTGTCGTTGGCTGAGGCTCTGCTGTGTCTGAGAGGTGTCTGGAGTGCGGTGGCTCCTCTCACCTGTGTTTGCCCTTCGCTCTCTCCCCTCAGCTGCCCCGTGCCAGGGCAAGGGGCATCTCCAACTGTGGTTGTAACTGCTTGCAGGTGAAAAATGCAGCTGTGCCCTCCTAACTGGGCACGTGCCAAGAGCTGCAGCTTTGTTTTCCAGCCAGATCGATGCAGTTCGTTGAAGTCGTTGGGTTAATTTAGTAGCTGGAGGCGCTTCTGTGGGCTTGGCGTGGGAGCGACTGCTTGGCTTCCCCCCTCGGGAAGGGTTTCCCTCTGAACCCAGGCTGCCCCAGCTGCATCCGGGCACAGGTGATGCTGTGGGGTCGTGGTCCAGCCATTCTGGGATCAGGAGCCTGAGGAAGTGGGGAATATCACATTTTGACCTTGCATCCTCACATTAATCCTGATGGTTTTTCCTGTTTTAATATTTAAAGCCTTTCCGTTCTCCTGTCTGGGGAGACAGAGTATTGGCTCTCCTGGGTAAAGACTGACACATCCTCTTTTGGAAAGCTTGTTCCAAAGCAGGTTTTCTTCATAGAAATCAAGGTGCCTTCAAATCCTGTTGGCAGGAATTGGAAGAATATTTTTTTTTATTTGGTCTGTCTTCAACCAGTTAGGCCTTGAGAGCTGGTTTCCTTTCTGGCTTACTAAGGTCTTGCAAGGATGAAAAAAATCTGTTGCTTTTCTTGGAGTCTCTTAGCCAAGGCATGGAGGAAAGCCTGGTACTGTGAGACAGGACGGAAAAAGCTGAGATAGTATTTGCTGCTTCTTTGAAACTATCCCTTTTTAATTGTCTAAACAGCATTTCAAAGAAAATCTCTGCTCTTCTCTGTTCTTCCAGCATTATAATTCTATATAATCACTTTTCTTTCTCTAAAAGAATAGAGCATGATTTTTTGTTTTTTTTCAGAAGGGAGAAGGGATAAATTCCAGATGTTGCTGGGATACACTTTTTGCCTCTGTTTAATATCTACTGGCTTTCAGTAAATATGCTGCAAGAGGTGGGGCTGGTGTTTTTATTCCAGGACAAATCATCTACAACAAATCCCATCTGCTGATGGGGGGAGAGGGTCTCCTGGGTGTGACCTGGTGGGGTTAGAGCTGATTCTGCCAGAGACTGGGGCTGGCCCAGGTGCTCCTTTGGGGTCTTTGCCGTTGGTTACTCATGGTCTTCACGCTGCCCTTCCCACACCACTGCCCAGCTCCTGCTCCGTGGCATGGGAATGGGCACTTCTGCTCTGAACTGGCACAGGGCATTTTTGGGAGCAGCCCTGCTCTGCAGGCAGCCCTGGCTGGGTGAGGGCTGTCACATCCTCCCTGTGTCCCATGTGGGATGCTCAGTTCAGCAGGACTCTCCTGGCAAGCCAGGCTTTGTGGTGCTGGTGTTTCAGCAAAGAACATCCCCGCACCAGTGTGGGGCTGGATCCAGAAGCTGGGCTCTGCAGATGGGCAGCCCTTTTCCCTCCTTTCCTGCCTTTTCAGTGCATGCCATGCTCACCCCTGCTCTGCAGCCTTGCAGGCTGAAGCAGCAGTGATTTTCCAGCCTGTGTTGCACAGAGGCGTTGTGGGACCAACACGGCAGCTCCGTTCCCTGTTTCATGTTTTCACCTGTTTAGGCAAAGCACATCCCTGCTTTGTTGGCAGCCTGTTGGGTTGCACAAACAGTGTAAGACAAAACCACGAGCAGGTGTTGGTCCAGCCAGGGTAATTACTGGTTCCATGCTGCTGCTGGTAGGCAGGGAGCCTGAGCCACCCTTCCCATGGAGCTGTCTGGCAGCGCTGCGGCTGCAGAAGGGCTCCGGGCATGGCTCAGCCACTCCCTGGATCTCTTCCCTGCTGCCGATTGCATAAAAAAAGTTTATGCATATAAGGAGGGAGGGAGGAGAGCTGAGGGTGGCTCTGGTCAGGTTTAAAGCACCGACTTTATGTGCCAGTTCTCATTTGCATTTAAAAAGTTGGCAAATGCATGGCTGAACTTAAAGGGCAGATGTGAGGATGGGAGAGGCAGTGCTAAAAGAGGGGAGAGAAGCAACATCCCAAAACCTTGCCTGACTTCAGAGGCTTCTCCCACACATCCCAGACCATGGCCAAACATCTTGGATGAGACGTGATGGGGAACACATGCCCACACGTGCACAGGGTGTCACGCTGCATCACCTGGGCTGTAGAACAGGGAGGGGAGAGACATTGCTTGCTACCCTTTTGGAAATGTAGCCAGAGAAAAGCTGATCCTGATCCAGCCAGCTGCATGCACAGCGTCTCTTTTTCTCAATTTCCTTTGGACTCCCACCCTTTTGGGTCTCCCAAGCCATTTTGGCATCCACTTTTTCTCAGACTCTACGTTTTACTTTTGGGACTCCCACCCTTTTTGGCCTCCAGTCTTCTTTTGGCCTTTCACTCCTTTCCAGCCTCCCACCCCTTTCCAGGCTTTGTGCAGCGAGCTGGCTGAGCAGGAGGAGGAGGAGGTCCAAGCTTGTTGCCACACGTTGGTGTTTGGCTGGGCAGAATTCCTTTCTTTCCTTTCCTGTCACGCTCGGTGTCAGTGCCCGTTCCGGAGGGGTGGTGGTGGTGCTGCACATGGGCCTGGAGGCACAAGGCTGCCCGTGTGCGTTCAGGTGCCACCTCATGTTTGCAAGCCCACTTTGGAACACCTGCATGTGAAGCATCTGAATCAGCCTGACTTCCCGTCAGTGAGCCCAGCCTGCCACCCGTCGTTATTTAGCCGCTGCAGTAATTTACAGCAACTCTCTGATCCTTAATCTTTTCCTGGGATTAAAAAGCTGGTTTTCTCTGTCCTCCCAGGTGCATGGGAAGTAACTTTTTAAGGCTTTATTTGAGAGCAGTGATGTGCTGATCTATCCCTGCCAGCCTGCTGTGTTGCTGCAGAGGCAGGCGCAGTGTGGGGAGCAGGCCGTGTGTCCGTGGCCCTGTGTCTGGCAGCGACTGCCTCCCTTGCTCTCGGGTTAAAGGCCACTTTTATAGGCCAGTAGAACTCCTTACGGTCAGACTGTACTAATTAGTACCAATTAAGCATTATCAGTGACAGACAGTTCTTACAGGCTTCATAAAAGAATCCTGTATGTGTTTCTCTGGCGAGCCTCCTGCAGGATGCAGAGCTCCCAGCCAGGCAGAGTCTCAGCTTGCCAGGCGCTGGGGAGGATCCATGTCCTGTAATCCCTTCATGTTGCAGGCAGTCACACACTGATGGGTGAGAGAGAAGTCATGAGTTGTCTTTTATTGCAAACTTTTTGCTGCTTCGTTCTCCTCACTTGAAAATACATCTGCTGGGCATTGCTCCTGGGGTGTTGTGCAAGATTTTGCTGTGGCTCTTCCTCTTTAGCACTCCACAGCCACTGCCCCCGCTGTGGGCATGGGGTGTCAGGAGACCCTGAGCTTTCACCAGGCTCAGCAGCATGTGGGGCTCAGCTCTGTGTGTTTGCAGAGGAGACAGAATGTGATAAACCGTCCACCAGTGCCTTGAAGTGCAGAGTGCTGCCCTGGCCCATGGACAGGCAGTCTGGCACTGTTGAATGTGGCAGGGATGTCTCTGGGGTGGGCTGAGTGATCCCAGAAACTTCACAAACCTCTGTGAAGCTTTGGCAGTGCCATCAGGTGAGATCAGGAGAGCGTCCTGGGGGAAGCAGGGGAGAGAGGAGCGGGACCTTGTGTGGCAATGTCTGGTGTGGGAAAAGCACGTGGGGTCATTATCCAGGAGTGGTGGCACCTCTGGTACTGCTGCCCCGTGGAGATGGTGGGAGCAGGTGTCTTCTGGCCAGGGGAGCTCTGCCAGGACGAGTCCCCAGGAGGGGAGCTGGGGTGTGTGTGCAGCCGCTCGGAGGTGGCTCCCATCACTGACGGATCCTTTCTGTTTTTCTTTCAAATGTCTCCAGGCACTGAATGTTTAGGTCGCACCTTTCCAGGTAAACTGGGTAAGTGAAGTATTTCAAGAGTTGCCAAGATCTAATTACGAAGGCTGATTGCATGATTGCAGCTGCTGTACCGTAAACTCCCCGGTTACTGCTCCACGCCACGGGTGGGACCTTGCCTGGCCCGAGAGCAGCAGGTACCTGCTCCTCTGGTGCAGAGGGGGATGCAGTGGTGTCTTCAGAGGCTGGCTGTGCAAACCTGCTGTTCTTTGTCTATCCATATCTGGCTGCACTTATGGTAATCCTGGATGGGATTTTTTTTCCTGCTGTTCAATGTAGAAAAAAGTTCAAAAGCTGAGTGTCATTTTAAGTACTGGTACTCTTTCATTTGCTGCCACAATGGCAAACTGATGAGCAGTGTTACATTGAGGAAAGAGACTGTCACTCTATTTTATGAAAGTAGTTGACATCCTGCACCTTTTTAAGTCATGGGATGTGGGACTTCTGCTGAGTGTGGCCAGAGATGCTCATGTTCAGCACAGACAAAACCGGGCGTTGGAAGCCCTGGAAGCCCTGTTAAACCAGGCTCCTGGATTTGAGCTGAACCTGTTTGTAAATGAGCCTTTAAAAAGACACTGCTATAGTGTTTATGGGTCTGTCTCTCAGTTTAGAATTGAGTTCATGACGGTACCTTAAAACTAAGGTGTCTTTGCTTGTCAATGTGGTGTCCCAAGCCTGCTGGGGAAGAACCAGCTAAATAAATTGTTAACAAGTGGTGAATGAATGACTTTAATAAATAGCAAATCAATTGCTATAGAGCCTGGAAAGTCGATAGAGCTTATGACCTTGGCTTATAACCACACTCGGATCCTTAACATGCCTATAATGCTTACAAATCATTCATTAGGCTTTTATCAAGCATCAATTAGCAAAAGTCATAATCTAAAATAAGAGGGGAAAAAAAATAATCATTTCAGTTCCTTTATTTCGAGCCTGGTGGCACAATTTGGTTGCACAGCAGGACAGCCCTTGCTTATGCAAAAAAGCTGTGAGACACCACCGGTCCCCCGGCAGGCAGCGTTATCGTGGTGCAGACAGCAGGCAGGGGAACCAGGGGAGCCTGAGGCTGGGATCAGCCCCGGAGCTGGGACACTCACAGCAGCCCGCAGGGAAGCTGTCCTGCAGCAGGCAGTGGTTGATTTACATTTATTTTATATTAATGCCTTAAGATCTCAGCAGATCAGGCGGGCAGGGGTAGCCGTGGTGTCCCAGCGCTCGGAGCGGCTGCTCGGGGCGTTTTTGCTCCAGCAAAAGGTGTTTGGCCTTTGCTCCACGGTTGTAAAACTCACACCCGTTTTCTTGTGCTGTGATTTGGGAAAGTGTGTGAGCGGGGATGTGTTCGAGCTGTGCTGCTCTTCCTGCTTTCCCTGGTCTCCCCATTTTGTGTGTGTGTGTTTGTGCCTCGGGGAGGGAGGCAGAGATGCAAGTGAAAACATGCGGTTTTCTTAGAATATAAATAACAGAAAATTAAGTATAATTTTTGTTTGTTGTAGAGTCATTCCCTGCAGTCTCCAGTTGTTTGCTCCTTTGCTGCACTCCTGTACTCTTTGGGTTTTTTTCATCTTACCAGATGGATACTGTTCGGAGTGTGCTGCAGGACACTTCAGTGATCTTGCTGCGGGGTTAATTGTGCGCCCAGCGAAGAGCTGTGCTTGCAGACATCAGTGCATGCCCAGGCTTCTGAAAGCCCGGCCTGCCAGACGGGGCTGCCTCTATCAGACGGCTTTTTGCCTCGCCTTTGTTGTCTGGGTCCTTGTCTGCAGCTCCAGCCTGGGCCGGCATTCCCAGACATCGCCACCTCCACCACCCGCGTCCTCCCGGAGCGTCCTGGTGCTGCCTGCAGAGCCAGAACCCCAGGGGGAGATGCCCCTGCCCATCCCAGAGAGCTGCCCGTGCCCATCCCTGTGCCACCTGGGATAAAGCCCTGCACCTGGTGGGTCAGAACACCAAACCTGGCCAGGGAGCAGCGCTGCCTCCTGCAAGGGAGGTTTGGTTTTCACTGGGCTTTTTTCCCTGGGTTTTTAAGGTATTCCACCATCTCCTTGGTTAACTCCTGGGTGTCTGTGGTGTGGATGTCAGGCTCTTGGATTCCTCTGAATGACTTGTGGGTGCCTCTTGTGCCTGCTGAGAGGGAGCAGTTTGGCTGAGCTGCAGCCTCTGCCCAGATCTGTGTGCTGGGGCATGGTCAGGCACCACTGTGTCCCCTCCATGGGGACTAAAAGAAGAGGTGCTGCAGCTTCTGGTGGATTTTGTGTTAGCTCTCCTGCTTCTCACAGAGGGTGGCTTGGAAATGGGTACAGAGGGGGAAGGAGAGAATGCCCTCAACAAATGGCTATTCATCTTATTTAGGAGGAGATGCATTCCTTGAACTCTGTAAAATCAAAGGGCAGGGTGGGGGGTTTACACCAAGCAAAATTCACATAGCTAAACATGTAAGTACATGAAAATGTGTGATTTCTTAAAAGTTTGGTGATTTCTGGGAGAAACTGGGCCATGCTCTGCATTCACTGCAATGTGAAAATGCCGATGTGCACCATTCTTTATTTTATTGTTGTGGGTTTGAGCATTTTGTTATATTAGTCTTAAATGCATTTGTTTCCATAGCTGCGCACTGCTGATAAAAATCCCAGTGTGGGATCTCTCAGTCTCCCTGTGCATGTGCACCAAAAATAAATGCCAGGCAGTTGTCAGGAGATGAGCTGCTGCCATGGCAGGTGCCAGGCTGTGAGGAAGGTCTGGCTGCGCCCTGCTGAGGCTGCAGGTGTGTGGCATCTTGCCACAGTGTCACCATCAGTGTCCTGCCACAGCTCCTGGCTCTGTTGGTGCCTCAGTAGTCCCAGGGACCTGGAGCACCTGGGGAAGGAGTTGCCACAGGACTGGTGATGTTTTGGAGATGGGGTAGGAAGCAACAGAGGCAGGGGGAGAAGAAAATCCTCGTCCCTCACCTTTTTGTTGTGTAGGGTATGGAAGTGGTGAGGTGTGCTGGTGAAGGATTGGTATCTGGTGGCTGCCAGGATACTGGAACTCCTCTCGTGCTCTGAATTCACTGTGTTCACCATCAGCTGTTTGTAAATCACCTCTCACCAGAAGGAGGTGGGGATTTAATAGCTGTTTAAACTATCTCAGTTGCTGGGTCTGGTTTTGCTTGGTCTCAGGCTGTAACTCCAGAGCTCCAGCCTGGAGCTGGCAGAAGGAGGGGGAATCCCTGCAGCTGCCTGAGGTGGCTGCTGGCTGTGCCCAGGGTTGCAGGTTCCATGTGGAGAGGTGCCACTGGGCCAGTGAGTGCCACTGATGCCCAGGGTGCCACCATGGGTCACACTGGTTTTAATCTGTACAGCTGGGCTGGAGCACATCTTCCAGGTATTCACCTTTCCTCCAGGAGCAGTGAAATGAAAGGGGTTTGTTTTGCCCAGAGTTCTGATGTGTGGGTTCCCAGGTTTGCCTTCGGCCCCGCTCTGTGCTGGGTGTGCTCGGGGCAGCTGCTGCTCCTGCTGCCTGTGCTGCCATGGTCAGGGCCGTGGGATCACCCCAAATCCTTATCCTGAGGGCACATGGCGGTGGTTGGCCGGGAGTGCTTCCCTCACTGCTCTGCCAGGGGTGTCCTTAACCCCCCCGGATACTCTCTCTCCTTTAATGCATCTTTTTAAGTACTGGGTAATAGTGTTTTCTTTCTGGCAGAGATGAACAAGGGCTTTTAATAGGTCTTTTATTTTCTCTTCGTGTAGTTCCCTGGCAGTAACCTGCCATTAGGTCCACCATTTATTTAGGGTGTTTATATTTTTATATCTGGGGACCTCAACACTGGGAAGCCGAGGGGTTTGATCAGGGTCACACAAGAAATACATGTTAAAGCTGGGACTTCAGCTTTTTCTAAATGTTGAGCTGATCTCTAGGCTTGGCAGAGAGGGAACATCTTGGTTTGTCCCCTTTTAACTGAGCCAGACAGGGAAAGCAGAAAATAAAGGCTCTGTGGAAGGAAGCATATATTCCATTTTTGCTCTTTCCTGTTGGCAATCCGCGCAGGGCTGGAATCGCAGGATCTCTGCGTTCAGGAACCTGAGGATGCTGTGCGCGAAATACACGGCGGCAAAGGGAAACCCGGGGCTGGAAATCCCATGGGCTCCTTCACCTCCACGGCTTCCAGCAGCACTGGGAGGTGGAAGCTGCCCCGCAGACCCTGCAGACCCCGCAGAGCTGGGGAGGGAGGCGGTGCGTGCCCCCTCCCCGGCAGCGGTGCTGCAGCTGCGGCTGCCTGGCCGCTCCTGCCCCGCAGCGCCTCTGTGCCCGCCTTGTGTGAGCAGCCCCAGTGTGCCGGAGCACAATGCTCCCTTCACTCCCCGTCAGACTGGAGGTCTAGACGCTCTCCCTGCCTTTTGTTGTCAGGGTCACAGGTTAGGGAGCGTTCCCAGCTCCTTTTCCCTCCGCCGATCATGGAGCGCTGCGCCGGGGCACCCCTCCGGAGGGAGTCACCCCGCTACCCAAACACACTCAGACTTAAAATTATTGTGGCAGCTCCCGGAGAGAAATGTGCTTTTGAAAGGCAGTCGGGATCACCCCCACTCCAGTTCTTGCCGGCACAGATGCTCAGCTGACACCAGCTAAATAGAAACCTTTTAGCTCTTGCCAGTAAGTCTGGAGCAAACTGCCAAAAAGCATCGAGGACCAAGACACAAAACGAAGTCAGGCCTGAGCAAAGTACTTGCAAAGGAAGGATGGAACTGGTGTGTTCTGTCTCTTGATCTTTAGCACATGAGGTGCTTCAGTCTCGGGGTTGGTTTTGTTTTTTTTTTCCTAAATACAATGGTGGCATTTTAAAGGTTTTCAGCAGATACAAAGCAAGTCCCTTAGCAACGAAGGGAAGGTTTTTCTCTTAGTGCGGGCTTTTTTAACGCGGAGCATTTGTGAAATTTTCCTTCTCCCTTAAAGACAAGTTTGGCTGAAGGAGACATTTTTAGTGGCTTTTAGACATATTTAGAGATGGGACTTGAAGCTGTGATGTTGCCCCTGCCCCAGCCCACCCTTGTCAGCCTTGTCCTGGCCAGGAGGTGCCTCTGGGCTGCAGCCCCTTGTCTGGAGGAGGGAGGTGCAGAGGAGGAAATGGTTTGATAAAGAAGTTAGGAACAACTTTTTTCTTCTTCCTGGCAAGAAGACATAACAAAAAATTGGCAGGTTCATGCTTTGTAATATCGAATTAAAATCTATTAAGTAGTCACAGAGAGCCAAAACCTGAAATTGCTGTTCGGCACTGCTCTTGGTGAAGTGAAATGCTTCTGGATCTGGCTCACTTCTGCATTGTGTGTGTGTTTGTATCATGTGTGAAGAATGAGTCTATGAAGCTCAGATAGAGGTTTTAAATAGAAATAATGCTGGCAGCTCTTTCTTCCTGGATCCAGGGCTATTATGTGTCTGGCTCTTGCCAACATGAATTGCAGAGGAAGTTCATGTGAACTCCCTGGCTGATTTGACAGCTGCACAGCCATGGTGGGTTCAAAGCCCAGGCACTGTTGAGCAGAAGTGATGACATTTTTTGGTGTTTCTTCTTTTCAGAGGGTGAAGATGGGCCAAGAGAGCCTGTTTCCCACCCCAGTCCTGGCACAGGCAGGGTCAGGCATGTTGAGCAGTGGTGGCCCAACTTCCCCAAAGCTTTATCCATGATCCCAAATGCTTCCACTCTCAGGGGAATGTCACTGATTTTGCTGCCTGGGAGACATGAGGGGGACACAGACCATCCCACTGGCACTGGTGGAGACCACAGAGCCCCCAGACCTGCCCCTGTTGCCCCTGTGGGAATCCTCATGCACCTGTGTGCAGTGGGAGCAGTTTGGGGTTAATTCCTCTGCAAACCCGCAGTGCAGAGAATGATGCCGCTTGTACGGGGCGTGGGGAGAAATAATGTTAAATTAAACTCTCCATAAGGGAAGAAAAGCATCCAGCCCCATTCTTTACTGCTCATTTTAGTAATTTCTTCCAGATAACCTACACATCTGTGTCAGTGCAATTAAAGCAGAAATTCTGTCTAATGAACAGTTGTAGCCCTTGGGCTATTGCGGAATGAACAATGAAGTTGGAAACAGTCTTATTAAAATAATAATTAAGAAACAAGGGTTGGGAGACAGAGGGAGGTGCAGATGAGGTGGTGGTGGGATGTTACAGGGTGAGGAGCAGAGAAGAACTGAATTCAGGCTGGCTCTGGGCTTCCAGGGGTGACTCCCACCGTGACCCTCCCTTGCAGAAGGGACTGGGCAGTGAGGCTGGAGCCGGGGCTGGGCACAGGGTCGTGCCAGGGGCACAGGGTCATGCCATGTCCCAAAAAAGCAGTCTCAGGCCAGTCTTGCCCTGGGTGGGAGTGTTGGCCTGGGGTGGCTGTGGCCTGGCCCCGTCATGGGCAGTGTTTGCCCTCCTGTTCAGCAGATCAGTGATTTTGCCTGTGTATTGTAGTTTGAGGTTTTTTTGGTGCTTCAACAATTGATAAAGCTCAGAGAGGAAGGACAGTGTTCCTTGTGTTAGACAGGATTATATTTTCTTTTGTTTTTTTTTTCCAGAAAACCATCCTTTCTCTGTAAAAACCCCAACACTCTGAACACTCACATAGTTTGCTTTAACTTTGTTTTCTTTCTTTGCATTCCTGAGGACTGGGACTGAGCAGTCTTAACTGTGTCAGTGATGGGGTCTGGTCAGTTTTTCTCATGTGATACAGTTTATTCTTTTGTTTCTAAGTAAATAAAAACAAAAAATTCCTTTTCAGTGTTGTTAACCCTTGGGGTTATAATACTGTTTCTCCAGGAGTCATTATTTTATGCCAATAAATCAGTTAAAACTTTGAGCTGGCTTTTTTTGAACTTAATACACTCCTGTTTAGAAATGCATGTGCTGCAGAAAGCTACTGACATCTCAGATTAATAAAATAAATTTAAAAAAAAAGCAGCAAATGCCATAAAAAAGAGGCCAGACAAATCCCACTGGAATGATACATTGGAATGATTTTAGTGGGATTTATATCTATGAGCTGTGGGGGTTTTGTGTTTTTTTTTTTTCCTTTTGAAATGGTTGCGAACCAGAGTGATTACTTATCATTTTCATTTTAACTCCATCTGACAAATCGTTTTAGATGGAGAAAGCAATACTGCGTCTTTAAATGGCTACTCTGTCAGCGCATCTTGCAGGGCTTTAAATGCCCTTTGTTATCGCAGTCTAGACAGGACGCAGGCGGAATATTTGATATGTTATAAGGCAGAGATGTGACAAGGTTGAATTAATTTACTGGCTTATTTAAAGCTGAATTTCAAAACATTTTTCCTTACAAACTTGGGTTTTTTTCTCTCTCTCTATCCTATATTTTTTTTTTCCAAGTTCGTGCAGTATGTTTCAACTGTTTAGACTGGGAGAGGAGACATTGGCTTACTGCAGCCTGCAGTACTTTAATTGCCCTTTTTATGACTGTCTAGACATCATGCAGATGCATGTTTGTGGTGAGAAGACATTTCCCCCTCTGGTTATACGATAGTCTGAAACCTTTACATTCCCTATCTCCTTACCCCCTCTGTCTCCGAATGCGCTTTGCTCCCTCCATCCCTGAAAATCACTTTTCCCCTCACTTTTATTTTTTGAAGGACACTTCGGCCCCCGTTTTCCTGCTCTTTTCCACATGCTGGTGTGCAAACCCTTGGCGGGGATGGGGGTGTGAGGAGGGGATGGCTCTCGGGTGTCGCTGCCCCGGGGGTGTCCCCGCAGCCCTGTCCCCGCCGTGGGTGCGGGTGCCCGCACATCGGCGGCCTTTCAATGGGTGCGGAGTTTTAGTTATGCAAATCGGCGCATTAATTAACCCCGTCGCTATAGCTACTGCTTTATTGTTAAATGCAGTGAAAAGGGGACAGGCTGTGTCCGTGGATAATCCTCCCGTCGGTGCTGTGCCCTCTCCCGCCCCGCCGAGCGCCCTGCGCCCGGTGCGGGGCAGCTGCCGCCCGCATCCCGCATCCCGGCGGGCAGGTGGCGGGGCAGGGCCGGCCCCACGGCGTTCGGGATGGGCCGGCCGGGGCTCCACCGCCTCCCCCCGAGCCCATTGTGGGGGCTGACCCGGGGGTCGGCTCCCCGCAGCCCCCCTGCCCCGTGTATCTGAGGATGGGACGGGGGGAGCGGGACAATGGGGCGGCAGGAGGGACGCAGATGGGCCGGGATGGGGATGGGGATGTTCGGGGGAAGGGGCAGAGCACCCGGGGATGGGGATGCTCAGGGCAGGGGCAGAGCACCCCGGGAGGGGGATGCTCGGGAAGGACAGGGATCCCGGGGATGGGGATGCTCAGGGCAGGGGCAGAGCACCCCGGGAGGGGGATGCTCGGGAAGGACAGGGATCCCGGGGATGGGGATGCTCAGGGCAGGGGCAGAGCACCCCGGGAGGGGGATGCTCGGGAAGGACAGGGATCCCGGGGATGGGGATGCTCAGGGCAGGGGCAGAGCACCCCGGGAGGGGGATGCTCGGGAAGGACAGGGATCCCTGGGATGGGGATGCTCAGGGAAGGGGCAGAGCACCCCGGGATGGGGATGGGGATGGGGATGCTTGGGGGAAGGGGTAGAGCACCCCGAGATGGGGATGCTTGGGAAGGAGCAGGAAGCCCCGGGATGGGGATGCTTGGGGGAAGGGGTAGAGCACCCCGAGATGGGGATGCTTGGGAAGGAGCAGGAAGCCCCGGGATGGGGATGCTCGGGGGAAGGGGTAGAGCACCCCAGAATGGGGATGCTTGGAAAGGGCAGGGATCCTTGGGATGGGGATGCTCAAGGATGCAGAGCACCCCAGGATGGGGATGGGGGTTGGGTTTCTTGGGGATTGCAGGGAACTCCAGGATGACAACGTTCAGGAAGGGCAGGTGACCCCAGCGCTGTTCTTGGCCCCAGACCTCATCTGTGCCTGGCCTTCTCTTTGTGTGCACCCTAAAACCTGCACATGCAGAACCCCCCAGTGAAACAGACTTCCCAGCAGATCTGCTGTGGGAGTTAAAACCTTTCTCAGGCTGTTGCTGCAGCTGAGGTGGAAGTAAATTTATTACCTTTAATTTTGTCAGATTTGGGGCGGTTGTACTCACCTCCCCCATTCACTCTGGTGTGTGTGTGTATATATATATATATGTATATATAAATACAATTTTTTTTCACATCTCTGTGAGAGTGTGCACATGCATTCGCTCCCATCTGGTGGTAGCGACCAGTTCAGACCAGTTCAAGAACTGAACTTGAATTCTGCAGTGACCAGACACAGTGTGCCTTGTCTGGGCATTTGCATGCATTTTGCATATTTTTTCCCTGCAATGCATAATTTTGCCTGTAACTTAAGATTGTCCTTGTTCCCTGGGAATAACTTGCCTTGTGAAAGGTCACTCCTCTGGCGAGCGGGAGCTGCAGAGTGGCACAGACGATAACGGCGCTTGGGAAGAGGCAGAGCAGGGAGTGTTTCCCATTTTTTGGCTCTGGACCGTGCTGAGGAAATCCGGTCGCAGTTCCAGCCCTGTCGTGACCTGTGTGGCTTTGGCCAGCTTGCTCAATCTGGGTTTCAACACCCGTCTGCAAGCCAGGGCAGCCCCTGTGGCACTGCTGCCTCAGGCTGCGTGTCCTGGAGCCCCTGGGGGAGCTGCAGCCTCAGGACAGGGGCATGGCAGGGTCCCAGCACCGTTCCCAAATGTCAAGGGGCTCCCTGGGGATGTGCTGGTTGATAAGTGAGGTGGTGTGAGGGAGCCATGCTGGTACAGAGTCGAAATGCTGGAGGAGCACAGGTTACCCAGCCACAATTTGGGGTGTTTTGTGGCTTTTCTGCACTTCAGTCATGTCCCTGAGCTGGGTGCTGGGTGTGAGTTGATGGGTGTCATGCCTGTGGCAGCGAGACACAGGCACTGCTGCTGTCTTATGTGTCACTGAAGTGTCCCTGCATGAGCACTGGTCCCACAGGACTTGCTGGGCACTGTGACAGGGGTTGGATGCTGGCACTGGGGCACCTGGAGCTACTTTGGGCTATGACATGGTCATGGCTCAGCGCACTGGGAATTGGCCAGTGGATGATTTCCCCAAGAATAAGTGGAAATGCAAACTTTCTAGGGGACAGCCAGGATGGAGAGACACCTGGTGAAACCCAGTGTATCCAGCATTTTTTCAGCTGGGAGAGGCTGTGCTTGATGCTGATGACATCCCCAAACCCCACCTGCACACCCCTGTGCTGTCCCCGCTGCGCACTCCACAGGGAATGGGACAGCCTGTGCCATCTCCCTGCCCTGCTGCTGCCTTTCTGTGTGCACAGCAAGTGCAGCCTGCTGGGTCCTCGTGACCTGCAGCATTCAAGGCGCCTTGTTGTGCTGGGCTGGGTGACAAATGCATCCCATGTTCCCTGATGTCCCCACGGCAGCAGGAGGAGGGAGCAGGCTCCGGCACCGCTGGGTGATGCGGCGCAGGTGGATGCAGCTGAGGGAGGCTGCAGGTGCCCTGTCAGTGCCAGGCAGCTCCTTTGCAGTGGGAGACAGGGCTGGGAGGAGGCTGGAATCAGAAACCCAATCCCTGTAATTGCC
Organism: Onychostruthus taczanowskii; assembly: GCF_017590055.1. Lineage (NCBI taxonomy): Eukaryota > Metazoa > Chordata > Aves > Passeriformes > Passeridae > Onychostruthus > Onychostruthus taczanowskii. The sequence goes on along the minus strand of NW_024503346.1, from coordinate 2,910,400 downwards.
ATTTGCTTTCTGGAGAGGGGGCAAAGCCTTCCCTGCATGGAGCACTTGCTCTCCTTGGAGCGTCCGCGTCTGGCAATTTGTCTGTCGAAACAGATGTGGGCAGCGACAAACATCTATTTCTATAACTAGAAACAAATTTGGTAATTGCCTCTTTCAACAGGACTTGCTCAAGCAGGAAATGAAATTCCTAAATGGCAGTTAGCAAAAGTATTTATAGCTAAGTTCATAAATGAGATGTGCTTTCCTTTGTCATGAGTTTCTGCTGGGTGGAAGGAAAAAAAAACCTCTACAGTAGCAAGCCACATATTGATCAGGAGTGTTTCCAGGGTATACGAAAATACTTATTTATTAATGTGTTTATTTTTACTGGCTGTTAGAAATACCCCTGACAAACAAAACCTGTTTGGTCTTTCAGGGTCAGCTGGTGGGGTTTGATCCGGATATTGTGTGCTGTGTTTTTTCACTCATTTTTTAGTAGATTTTTTTTTTTCTGGTTCAGGCTATTTATGATTGCAGATGGTAAACTCTCGTTCTTGTGTTTCTCTCTCATGGTACTCCTTTTCAAAGGGGTGGGTGAAGTTCTGCCCTCACCCCTGCCCAAACATCATCCAGGCCTGATGCTGTTGTGCTTCATCTTGGGAAGCAGGAGGTGTTTTGGATGTTCTCAGCTCGGTGGGGACCATGAGCCCTGCTCAACATTTTTTAGTGAGCAGGCAAATTTACCTGTCTTTTAAGTGCAAAATCAAAATGACTTTATTCTTTTAATCCAGTTCAGCTGTTCTCACCCTTGGGAATAACTTCAAAAGCCATGTACTCCTTCCAGTCATCTCAGTAGGCTGGGATCAGCCTGACTGTGTGTGAAATACCTCATCTGAAAATCCTGGAGAAGGGGAGGGTGAGAGAAGTAGGCACAGAAAAGAGAGAAGGGGTTGGCATATGCAAGATTTCAGAGAGCTAGTGTATCCCAAAGAACCGTGTTTGTTCTCATTGCTCTGAGGGAGCTGTTTTCATGTCTTCAGGAGTTTCTCTAAACAATGTCCGGCCAACACTTGCTCAGAGCCTGCTCAGGTCTCTGCTCAGAGCCCAAAGCGTCCTGGCTGACAGAGCTGCTGACCCCAGCTCTCAGGTTTGCCATTTCCCTGTAAAAGCTGATTTCTGCCATGCTGGTCCTGCTTCTCTGGCCCTTGGATGTGTGTCCCACTCCCTGCAGCTGCCACCGGGCTGGTGACCTCGGGAAGGTCACCTTCTGAAAACAGGCCCCTGCTGCTGCCAGGACAGTTGCTGTGGTTTTTAAGCACTAAAAAAAATGTTCTGAGGCCCAAGCAGTCTGATATTTCTGTGACTATTAAGCATGAAACCGAGCTGTTTCCTTTAAAACAAACAAAAATGGGAGTGGGGGGATGAGGCCATCATTTGCCAGTGACTCAGAGGATGTGATGCTCGATTACCTGTGGTGACATCTGAAAAAAAGAACTATATTAAACACAGTTATGTCCCAAGGCTTGGCACTGTGAACAGGACTTCTTGAGGCCCTATCCCCTGTTTTCCTGGCTCCTTTTCTGAGTCTCACTTGCTCCCTGCCTTCCTGCCCCATCTCAGCCTGTCATCACTGGCTTGCACGGCGTCATTTCTACTCGCTGCATCAGAGTTGACTGTGCTGAATCCAGAAATGAAGTTTAGCTGTTAACTGTACTGATGATGCATGAAGCAGGCCCAAAATGATCTTTTCCCAGCTGTCCTGCCTGTTGTCTCAGGCCTGGTCCTGGTTCCTGTGGTGTTTCTGCAGCTTCAAGGTGCTGCCAGTCAGTGCCAGCAGCAGCACTATCAATATTGAGATCATATTCTGCATCTTCCCCTGCTCTCTTGTAAACAAACACAATTGTTGACAATCTGATGGGCCCTTCGTATCTGGTTTTATGGGGGTATTAGAAGACAAATGTAGCAGATGCTAATACAAAAATAGTGCAGTAATGACTTTGCCTGCTCTGATTGTTTCTGAGATGACCTAGCAGATGAGCGAGGGTGAGTAATCTGCCATCTGAAGTTCTTTGTTCTTTCATCTCTTCTTTGCTGTCCACAGCCTCTGAAAGGGAGAGCACTGTTTAACGAGAGTATGTGTGTGTGTGTAAGAGTGTGTGTGAGTTTGTAGGAATGTGTGTGTAAGAAGGTGTGTGAGTGTGCTAAGTGAGGGTTTTTTAAACTTTTTTCCTTAGGAGTTATGGCTAGTGCAGCTACATTTCTTCATCTTAGCTGTTACCTCCTGAGTAGTTTCACTTCTTCTGGGCACTTCTCACACGATACACAATTCCAGTACCTACAGAAATTGTAATTGAAGCTCGGGGATGACTGGTTTGACCTGCAGATGTGTGTTATACCTGGCTGAAAGCACAGGTCATCTTGGCTGAGACCTTGCCTCTAAGCTGTTCTGTCCACCTGTAAATGATAGCTGGAGTGTCTGGAATGATTGCAGCAAAATACAGGTTTTGGTTTGGGTTTTTTTTTTTTTTTATCCTTTATACTTGTGGTGCTTTGGAGAGTTTGTCTTCTGCAGAGATACTCTGTGTGGAAGCAAGAGCATTAATAAAGTTTATAGGAAGCATTTTATGAACTGAAATGTAGCTGTAAAAGGCAAGGCAATGCATTTAAAGTGTAACCCAGCCTCACCTCCCCTACGGCTGTGGGGGTGCTCCCAGCATCACCATTGACTCAAATCACTCTCCCTCCTTGTAAATATATTAATTAATTTGAACCTGTGGGTGCCAGTATTCTGTTCATGAGGACTAGAGGAAGCTCCCAGATGCACTTTCCTGCAGCATCCCCTGTGGAGCTGTGAGCAGGCCGGCACCTCAGTGTGGGACCCACACATAAATCCATAAATTTGAGACACTTCAGAGCTTTATAGTCTTGGTGACTGGGCAGCAGGGTGGGCAGCAAGCTTCTTATAAATACAGGAGAGTGGAGTCCAAGGCTGTGGAAGCAGCAGAGCCCCATCACTCATTCACACATCTCCGTACCCCCCTGCCAAGCCCTTGTTCAAGGCCAGGCGTGGTTTGGAGTGGCAAGCAGGCAGTGAACGTGAAGAATGGGACGTGACAAGTGCTTCTCCTTGGTCACGAAATACCCCGTTCTGGGGTGCTGAGAATCTGGGGGGGAAAATGCTGAGTTGCAGAACAGTGGCACGCACGGCGCCCGGCTCCCGGAGCTGCCGCGTCTAGACAGAAAATACGGAAAAGCAGGTTGTGTCACTTAAATGTGATGTCTGAACCTGTTAGTTTGAAACGTATTCTGGAATAAAAATTATGCAAAATTAAATTAGTGTGACCTTGCTTTGCATTTGGAGGCGGAATATGCCCATCTTGTAAAGCCTAGTGCATTTATAACACTTCCCTTGGGGAAAATTACAGAGAGAAATGGAATGAGGTCTCTTCTAATTGAAAAGTGACAATGATTAGGAAGCCAAATACAAAATGTGTTGAGTATTTTTTTTTCTTGTTTTGTTGTGTGTGTGTTTTTAAGAATACCAGTAGAATTATAAATTATGTGCTTTGCAGTTTGGCTTGTTTTTCATTCCCCAAAGGCTTTTTATTAGCATAGCAGCTGAATTGCACTTGTATAATAGCATATTAACTCAAACTTTGGGTTTTTAATGATCTTTCTTCATTAGTTTGACTGAGCTGCTTGGATAAAAATCTTACTGAGCATATCCAGCTTTCCAGTGTGTTGGGTTTGTTTTCCCTTCTGCAGAAAAGAAGCCCGTGAAGACAAGTTAAAACAGAGGGAGAGCTGGCAGAAACTTTGCTGCCTCGAGTGGATATGAGTCTCTTAAAACATGAAAAGCACAAATTGAGTGTGTGGGGGTTTTTTTGTTTTGTTGGGTTGGTTTTTTGGGGTTTTTTTGTTTGTTTGTTTGGTTTGTTTTTGTTTGACTTCTATTTTATTTTTTCCAAAGGCCACATTGGGCAACCTGAGTGTGTTCTTGAGATTAAGGCAGGATGGGTTTGCTCCTGGGCATGGTAAGGCTGGGCTGCTCCTCAGAGCCTGGGCTTGGGGTTGAGATGGGGCAGGAGGAGCATCCCAGCTGGACAGCAGCATCCCCTTTGTTCTGGTAATCATCCTGTGCCTTCTTGTGGTGTAATCCCCAGTTACAGCAGCCCCAGAGACTGAGGATGGGTGAGACACTGCTGTGTTGTCCCAGATGCTGATGGAATTCCCACTCCTCCTTCAGGCTCTGCTGGTTCTGTGTCTGTGTGTGCAGGAAGGCTGGTTTAGGTCATTTGTAAGTGACACATCTTGTGTGTTCCTTCCTGGGAAGGAGTTTCCTGGGCCAAAATTTCACCTGTGTCACTGAAACACCAGGACCAATTTAGCAAGGTTTGGTTCATTTAAGGTATATCTTGTCCTAGGACAGGAACTTTCCTTTATTACTACTTTGGCCTTGTTTTTCTTTAGAAATATAACCCCTTTTAACAGAAAAGGAAGTTTTCCATCACCAGCTTCATTTATACTTTTTCTTAGGTTTTCTTACCATGGCCAAAGCACATGCTACATTTTGAGGCTGAAGTGACTCATCTTCTTAAAAACATTTAGAGGTTTTTTTGCTTAGTTTTTTCTTTTCCATAATGATTTGTGCAAGAGTTGGGCTCTGCAGGCTGGGTGGCTGCTCTGCTGCCACGGGGAGGGCAGGCACAGGGCTCTGGGCTCTGGCTCTTCATGGATGAGCCAGATCATCTTCATGGATGACCAGGGGAGCACCAGGGGAGCTGTGGGGTGCCCTGTGCCTGGCTGGGGTGCTGTCAGTGCTCAGTGACAGCTGGCACCAGGACAGGTCTTTGGGATGTGTAGGGACACCCCTGCATAGTGGGGGTGACATGGGAAGAGTCATTGTGCCTTTTTTTCCAATGGTTTTGCATTGTCCCTTTTCCCAGCCCTTTAGGTTTTGGTGTTTTGTGCCTGTGGTCAGTCTGGGTTCTGCTCAGAAGCAGCAAGCTCCTGTTCCAGCCAGTTCCTCCAGCACAGGGCACCAGGGGCAGCTTTTGGGTCCTACAGCTGAGCTGTGCTGCTTTGGGCTGGATCAAATTTATGGGAGTGTGGTTTTCTTCCATGCTGTTCCTCTCACAGTGGCACTGGGCAACTTCTTGGGGTTGCTGTGAAAGACCCAGAGCTTATCTTTTATTCTAGCTAAAAAACATTTTTAAGGCAAAACTCTTGTACAATGTTTGGCTTTTAATCCCTCTCTTCCCACCCTGTGTGCAACCTTCCAGAGGAGAGGCTGCTGCATCTTCGGGGTGCTGGAAGGATCTGGGCTCAAAGTCCCTCATCCATCCAGATCAAAGTGCCAGATAAGGTTCCTGCTTTCAAGGCATAATTCTGCTTTCTGCAGGTAGTGGGCAGAGCTGGTGGAGCATTTTGGGCAGTGGCAGAAATAGCTGCTGTTTAGCAGAAAGAGCTCCAAGGTAACTGGCAGTGCTCACCACCTGGACTGTTTTCTTGACATTTATTTGCTTTTACTGGCACTCAAATGCCACCTGTCAGGAGAAAACTTTCCATAAAAAAAAAAATCCAATGAAAAACCTAATAAATTTTCCTGACTCAGCAGAAGCCATCCCAGCTGGTATGAGTGGTGCCCGTTGAGGTCTGATGGGCCTTGCTGTGTGTCTGCAGATTTATATGTGTGTGTGTCTATATAGATTAAATATAGATGGCAGCATCCATGATAGCTTAGGGCATTTCCCAAGCTGGATTTTATAGCTGTCGCTGCTGAGAAGCAAACAAGCTGTAAATCCCTGGAATGATTGAATTTTGCTGTCTGGCCCCTCCTTTATGCTGGGCACTGGAGTTGCTGCTGCCCAGTCCTGGGCACTGCTGGCGTGAAGGGGGCTGGGGGGAGTGACTGAGCAGTTTGGGAATGGCATGTACTCCCTGGGCACCAAATTCATGGAAATAATGACCCAGCACAATGTTTGCCTCCAGTACTCAATTTTCCTAAGCCTCAGAGAGGTGTGAGGAATTATTTCCTTAGGAAATTTTAGGAGCGACTTCTCGCTGCCTCCTGCCAAGTGTCTGCAGAGTTAACCGGATAGTCTGTTGTTTGCTTGTTCTTGTTTGTTTGGAGGGCTTTTGGCAGTTTTCCTTCCTGCCAGTTCAAGCCACTCAAGCTGCCGCTGTCAGCTGGCCGAGCCCTGAGCCGGGGCTGTCTGGAGCTGCGGGACGTGGCCCCGTGGCAGACGCATGGCACCCATCTGGCGTCTCACCCAAAAGCTGGAGCTCTCCCCGCCTGCTTCCTGTGCTGGGTGGGCAGCCTTGGAAACGGGGGCTGCCACTGCCTGCTGTGCTGTGCTGTCCCCTGGGCCACCACTGTCTGACCCCTGGGACAGAGGGGATGTGTGCTCGTGCGGGGATGTGCCGAGGAGGGCTCAGTCCTGTCCTCCCCGCAGGAAGGAGTGGTGGTGTTGGGAAGAGAACTGCAGAAATTTAGCTTGCATTTAGCTGAACTGTTTCGGTAGGGTGAATTCTGTTGGTTCATGGCTCTGCAGCCTCAAGAGAGGCAGGTGAGGCACTGGGATGCTCCTGGTTTTGTGCCCAGTGCTCGGGACACCCAGGAGGTCTTTGGGAAGTCCAGTGTGTGCTGTAGCTGGGAGACACTCTGCAGTGTAGATTGTCTGCAAAGATCCCTCCTGCAGACTCTTCTGTGACACTGAAAGAGTGAATGAATGAGGTTTTTGTGGGCTCAGGGCACGGAGAGCCCACGTGTCAGAGCTGTAACGGGAAGGGTGCAGCGGTGTCAGTGTTGTCTCAGCCACTTCAGTTGTTCTTGTGCTCAGTTACCTGCTGCTGTTCCTGATGGCTCAAAATCTGTCTGTCTCTCTTGCAGCGGAGTTGGAGTTTGTACAGATAATCATAATCGTGGTGGTGATGATGGTGATGGTGGTGGTGATCACGTGTCTGCTGAACCACTACAAACTCTCTGCACGATCCTTCATCAGCCGGCACAGCCAGGGCAGGCGGCGAGACGAGAACCTCTCCTCAGTAAGTCACACCCTGCTCTTCCAGCCACACTTGCCAGGTTATGTTTGGCCTTGGCATCATCTGTCTCCCTTTGGGGGTGAGGGGGCATTTTAGAGGTGCCTCTGGTGCTTTAGGATGCTGTATGTATGGACAGCCATAGCCTCTGCCTTTGTCCTGAGCTTTGCAATTTGGATTTTACTTAGTAAAGTGACTGCATGAGGCTGTTCTTGGCATGTCCTGTTCCTGAAACCACCACCCCCAGCTGGTTGGGGTTCATGTGCCTTGGTTTAGCAGTCCCAAACTATCCAGTCCTTTGGCTCCAGTTAGTCTCAAGTGACTGTATAAAAACTTCCTGCCTGCCCTGCAGAGAGCAGGAAATCCTGAGTAACTTGCTCCAGTTTTCACCAGTGCTGCTGCCATTACTGTGGCAGAAATCACTTGTCAGCCAGACAAGCAGAGATCTCTCCAAGGGGATGTGTGAGAGGCTCTCTGTAACCCAGGCTCCCAGCTCCATAAAAGCCTGAGGAGAAACGTGTGAATTGTACCTCTGACAGGGATTTGAGGGGAAGCCTCACTAGCCTCAAGGCAGATGTTGGTTCATGCAGTTTTCTCAAACGTAGTGGCTCAGAGAGACTTAGAAGGATGTACAGAGAAAAGGTATCACATTTTCTTGGAGGGGAGCATGTACTGTTCACTGCTGCCTCCCTGGCTTTGTCTCCAGTGCAGGGATGTCTTGTACAGATACTTCTCTTTTTTAGCATTCACCCTGAAGGGTCTTAGAGCCCTTTAAGCAGGGCTCCCCCAAGGCCACTGCTGCGTGCCCCCTCCTCTGCAGGCTGCCAGGGCAGGCTGGACACACGGCTGCTGCTGACACTGCTGCTGCTCCGTGTGGGGCTGTGCTCCCCTGAATCAAATCCGTACTTGCTGCAGGAAAAAGATCAAATACAGAGATTGCTTGGGGGTTTTTTCTTCTATTTTTCCATTTTCTTTCCTCTATTTTTTTTGTGAGAGGGATGTCTAAGATCTTTCACTAAGCCAGCCAGCCTTCAGTGCAGTTGCAGGCTGCCCAGGGCTGTCCCTGGTAGCTGCTGATTTTGTCACATGCCACACTCACGTGGGTTTTTTTGTCTTGGTCCCTTCTTGGTCCCTTCTTGGCCGCTGTGCGAGGGGGATGCCCCGTGGGAAGGAGAGCTGTGCCAACCCCAGCCCGATTAACCCCTTCTTGTGTGGGCTGTGAGCACTGGGCTGTGATCCCAGCTCGGGGTCTGTCCTTGCTGCAGCGGGATCGGAGTGCTGGGAATGCCAGATCCCACGGGATGCCAGATCCCACGGGATACCAGATCCCACGGGATGCCTGATCCCACGTTAAACCAGCTGGTGTGAGGGTGGAGATGGCTCAGGCACCTCCCTGCTTTGGGGCTCAGAGCCCAGCTCCCCACACATATCCCAGCTCCACCCGGAAATCTTACGTTCCTCTCACGGTCCCGTGCTCCCACTTCCAGCAGCAGCAGGGTGTGGGCATCCCAGCACATGAGTTATTAAAAATAGCAGAAACACTTCTCCCATTTTCAGATCCTTTCACTGCTTTATCGTGTCCAGAATGTTTTACCTGCCCAGTGCCACATGTGTCGTTTTACATTTTCAAAGCAAAGTTCAGCTCAAGCCCTCTTTATTTTAATACAGTAATTTCTGTGTTCTTAAGTGGCCTGCTTTTTATTTTCTTTAAAAAGAGTTCAAAAGGCTAACATGGAGAGAAAAGAGAAAATTACATGGAGATTGACCAGAAATTTCAGGTTGAATGAAAAATTGACTCTTTAAAAAAACACTTCCTTTTTCCCCTTTATTGCTTTTTTCTGTTTTAAATTTTACCAAGCCAAAATTTCCAACCATTTTTTGGCTCAGCTCTGTTACTTATTCAGCCTTCAGGCACATCAGTGATTAAATGGCTTTGCAGCAGTGTTTGACCTCTGTGTCTCTGCTTGACCCCACTGAGGATGTGGACTCTTCAAAACCTTTTTTGGAGCTAAGGAGAGAAATAAGAATATATATTTTTGTTTTTTTGGTGTTTGTTTTTTTTTTTCTCCATCTTTTTGGTTGTTCCCCATCTTGTGCCCTGTCCATCCTGTGTGTGCAGCACTGGTGGAGTGGCAGCAGAGAATCCCTGTGGTCCCAGCACCCTCTTGATGGGACAGAGAAGCCCCTCGTGCACTAACGAGCGGGAAGCTCGTTACAGGGGGATCCAGCATAATAAACACCTTAAAGGCAGCACCTTTCCTGTCTGACAGTGGAAAACAGTCTGAAGGAGGGCTGGAGCCTGAAAGGCAGAGGCCGAGCTGGGCTGGGTGCTGGTTTATGCAATCCATTAAACTTGCACTGAACTTTTTAAATCCCAAACTTCGTTTTGGTGTCGTGACCGCAGACGGGCGCTGGAGCTGCATTCGCGCTTTTCGTCTGCTGAAATATTAAAGCAGTTCATCCCATGGTCAGGATTGCTGCTGGGTCTGCTGGAGTTGTCCTTTTTTGTTGCTGCAGCTCAAAAATTACAGCTGAAGGAGAAATTAATTTCCCTAAAGGGTTTTTTAATGCGGCTCTCACTGGCAAGCAGTTTTTGTATTATTTCATGCATTTCTCCATCACCGTTCTTGCTGTACTTAAACTCTTGTCTCCTCATGACAAGTACCTTTTATTTTCCAGAACTAAGAATATTTAAGAAATGCTACTGATAACTTTTTTTCCTTTTAGAATGCCACTTTCTCTGCACCTTTGTAACAGTGGTATCCCACTCCCCCAAGAAAAATTACCTTTGTGTCCCCCAAAATAGAAAATGAGTCTTCCTGAAGGCTCAGAGACTTAATCTGCACCATGCAGTCTTACAGAGAAAATTCTCTGACATCACTAAAACAAGTAGTTCTAAAAAAAGTTGAAGATTGATGTCTAAAAAGAAATTTAAAAGTAATTTTGGGTTCTGCAGCAAGTCCTGCAATATTTGCGGAGGCTTTTACAGCTGTGTTGTTCACCAGACAGCAGAATCTCACCTTTCACTTCAGAAACCTGTGGCTTTCTAAGCTGTTCATTGTTGAGATGGGTTCAAGTCCTAAATATTCTGAAAATCAGAGTTGGGTGAGGAGAGGCTGAGGATCTGCAGTGATGCTGCTCCTGCAGTTTTGCTCGGCTCAGTGGGGCTGTGGAGCCATCCCAGGACCAAAGAAAAGGCTAAAAGCAGGGATATATTCTGTCCCTGAGGCTTTGCCGTCCTCTGACTACTGATTTTCAGCACTTTTAATCTTGCTATGGAGTTTTTGTGGGAGCTGAGCTGCTCCCCAGTTGGTTTTCATGGCAGTGTGTGAGGCAGGGGTTGGTTTTGGGGAGCACTGGGTGCCTGTGGTCGATCCCCCAGGGCACAGGAGTCCTGGGGGAGGTGGTTAATAATGGCTGCAGAGATCAGCTCCTACAGAAAATGGGTCTCCTGTCTGCTCCTCCTCTCTCTGCACATCCCATTTTAATGCTGTTTCTGCTGGTTTGCTACTCTTGCATCCACGTGTTGCCCAGGGCATCGTTCCTGGACCTCATCTGTACCAACAGATGAATGGTGTGTGAGCCAGAGCTTTGGTTCCCGACGCATGGGCAGGATCTTGGTGAGGCTCTGGGTGCGTGGGCACTGAGGGGTAGGGCACGTTTGGGGTGGAGCAGCCCTGCCCATCACCTGCCACAGCGGGATGTCCCAGCTGAGCCTGGCAGGGCTGGGAAGCACCAGGAATCTCACCAGCCACCCTCGTGGGAGCTGGCTGACATCACTCCCGGGAAAGGGGGGAGCAGATGGGATATTGCCATGGCACTGCCCACTGCCAAGTTAAATATAAAGCATCTAGCAGAAGGCAGCGGGGTACTCGCTGCTCAGGAAGTCTGCCACGGGGGCATGGCAAAGTAAACACAATTTTGGGAGCGCTTCCCGCTCCTGCCCACCGCTTCAGCGTCCTTTGGGATGAGGTGACAGGCTGGCAGCACCTGTGGTGGCACTGGAAATCCTCCCTGGGCCCTTTGGTGTCAGTGCCTGAGCGCAGAGTTGGAGGTGAGGATTTGTCCTGTGGCACATGCAGCTCCTCTCGGATATTTTGGCTACTGGGGGAGTTTGACTGCAGACTCTCCCTGCAGGCAAGAAATCCATGTGAAGTGGACCAGACTAAACAGTCGATGCCTGTGTAAACAATTGCATGTTGGAGTCTCCAGGTCTGGAATGAAACAGGGAAGGGCCGTGGGGCTGCAGCTCAGCCAGCACATTGCTCAGCTGTGGCCAGGGAACGTGCTGGCATTGTGGCACTTCACCTCTGCTCCGAGGAGGTGCTCCTGAAAAAGCCACGGAGAAAGGGGAAGGCTCTGGGTGGTCTCATTTCCATTTAAATGGCTGTTTTCCTCGCACTGGCACCAGCCCTGCCTTGAATTTTGTGTGCAGAGCTCAGCTTCAAAACCCAGAACCTGATGGATTCTCTCTGTACCTGATTACCACATCCCATGCCAAAGGAGAAAATACATTCCAGCATTGGGGAAGAATAAGAAAGCAGGAGGGTGGGGGATATAATGGGTGATTTCTCTGGAGATTTTAATGTGGTGCTGGTGCTGTGTTTGGGGCAGGTAGAGCAATAGGAGTTCTTGTAGGAGGAAAGTGTGTGGTTTCCTCAGACCAGCCTCTCAGTGCAACACTTAAAGGGAAAAAAGGGGTTTCTTTTTCCCTTGGCATTTTTTTTCCCACTGGTGTTAAATACTTCTGCCTGTGCCTGGCTTACTTGTGCCAGAACTGGAGATTCACCTGCAAGGAACTGGGAAGTTCCAAGTTATAATTACAAGCCTTCTGGCTGTTTTCCTCCAGCTCTGCCTGCCAGAGGGATGTTGCTATATGTGAATATTAGCAATATTTAAATATTGCAGTTCCTAAGGCAAAAAAGTCTGGGGTGAACTGTGCACGCTCAGAGTATCACCAGCAGATGGGAAGAACCTTTGTTTGTTTGTTTTGATCATGAATTGTAAACTAGTCTCAGAGTTTGGGGGAAATTGTGGCTTCACCCTGCCTGGGGTTGTTGGCACTGAGGTTTGGATCTCAGGATCAGGGTGATGCTTGCAGTGTAAGAAACCTGTGCACTTCATTCCCTCAATCTATCCAAGCCAAGGACCACTTACTCTTTGGGGAGAAAATACTCTGAAACCATCCTGTTGCTACAGAGTTTTTTTTCTTTTTCTTTTCTTTTTTTAAGCCAAATCAAAATTAGGCTTAACATTTGGTTATTCACTTATTATTGTTATTTTCCCATGCTGTCCGTGGTTGTGAGCATCAGAATGTGGGTGTGAGGGCGTTTTTTTTTGTTGTTTGGTTTCTGTTGGTTTTTTTTCTTGTTGTGTTTTTTGGGTTTTTTTGTTTTTTTTTTTAATCTTGTCATTATTTCATGGAGCATTTTTTGATGTCTTGTGAATCACCCACGGCTCATGGATCACAAATTGAAAAATACTCATTTGGCATGTTTGAACCAGGGGAAGAACCCTGCTGGAGGTGGGAGGGGGGAAGTCTGCAGACGGGAGAGGGTTGTTTGGTAGCGCTGTTCTCATCATTCATTCTGCAAACGATCCATCAAACGGAGATGGAGGTGCAAGGGGAGGGAAGCTTTGCTCGGAAGGGGTGTTGTCAGTGGCCATGTGGCACACTGGAGCAGGTACCACACGACGCCCAGCACACACGGTCGTAGTTGGAGGTGCTGGTTGGAGTTGGTGCGGGCAGGGCAGGCACACCTTGGTGGCAGTGTCTTCTCTAGGTGACACCTGTTGCAGAAGGAGCTTCCACCCCTGCCATCACTCACCCTGGCCTCTCTTCTCCTTTCCCATGCAGGAGGGAAGCCTGTGGCCTTCGGAAAGCACCGTGTCGGGGACCGGCATCACCGAGGTGAGGGCGCCGCGGGTGCCGCCGCCTGTCCCGCCGTGCCCGGCCCCTCACACCTCTCACCCTTTTCCTCTGCTCTCCCTTCCAGCAGCAGATCTACACCCCGCGGCCCAGCGAGCGCCTGGCAGTGCCCTCCTTCCTGCAGAGGGACCGCTTCAACCGCTTCCAGCCCACGTACCCGTACCTGCAGCACGAGATCGACCTGCCGCCCACCATCTCGCTGTCGGACGGCGAGGAGCCCCCGCCCTACCAGGGACCCTGCACGCTGCAGCTGCGCGACCCCGAGCAGCAGATGGAGCTCAACAGGGAGTCTGTGCGGGCCCCCCCAAACAGAACCATCTTCGACAGTGACTTGATAGATAACTCCGTGTTCGGGGGGCCGTGCCCGCCCAGCAGTAACTCTGGCATCAGTGCCACCTGCTACGGCAGCAGCGGCAGGATGGAGGGGCCGCCGCCGACCTACAGCGAGGTGATCGGCCACTACCCCGGCTCCACCTTCTACCAGCACCAGCAGAACAACAACGGGATGCCCCCCATCTTGGAGGGCAGCAGACTCCATCCCTCACAGATCAATGGCCTTGAGAGCACAACGACGACGACGACAACGACGACGGCGTGGAACAAAGAGAAAGAGAAACAAAAAGGGCACCCCTTTTAAAAAGAAAAAAAAAAAAAAAAAAAAAAGAGGAAAAATGACAAAAAAAAAAGGAAAAAAAAAAAAAAAAAGAAAAAAAAGAGGAAAAATGACAAAAAAAAAAAGGCAAGAAAGTAAATGAAACACTCTGCACTTCTCATGAAAAGAAAAAGGAGAGAGAGAGAGTTGAGGAAGATGAGCAAAGAAAAAAAAAAAGAAGCCCTTCCCCATCTCTCCGTGTATAAATATTTACTTGTTATGTCTGGTCTGAATGCACAAGCCTACCAAGCTTGCAAAAACATTTCTTTATTGAGCTGTGTCTAGACGTTTAAAAAGGAAAAAAAAATTCAACTGTAGTCTTTTTTTTTTTTCGTTTGTTTCTAGTTGGGCTGTGTGTGAATGCTTTTTTTTTTTTTTGTTTGATTATTTCACTTATCTTTAAAAACAAAATATTTGCACAAAAACCATTTTGTTTAAAGATCTGCAATATAAATATATAAATATATATTAAAAATAAGAGAAAGTGTATGTGTAAGGAGCAGGAGTATTTTTGTATTAGAAGAGGCCTATTCAAAAAAAAAAAAGTTGTTTTCTGAACTAGAAGAAAAATGGCAATTTTTTGAGTGCCAACTCAAAAAGCATGTATTACATTGTAAAAAAACAAAAAACAAAAAAAAAATCAAAAGCAGGGGTTTAGAGTTATTTATATAAATGTTGAAATTTTGCACTATTTTTTAATATAAATATGTCAGTGCTTGTGTTGGTCAAAGCCTCTATCATGTCTACCATGAACCTGTTAAGGGATCTATGTGGAAGTGAAGAACAAAGTAGCTGGAAGGGGAGGAGGATCGCTGGAGTGGAGATGCCAGCCCTGGGAGGAGCGGTGAGCGAGACTGCAGCTTATGCAAATCCTTAATTTCCAGAGTCCCTGCGCGTGGCCGCCGACAGCCACGGCTTTTATACATTCCCTACAAAGCAAGAGGAGTTGGTGTGTGTCTGTCTGTCATCCGGTAGGATTATTGGAGTAACAAGGTAAAACGAAAACTCCCTGCTTCCCACAGTCAGGAATGACTGAAGCAGGCAAAAATTACTTGATTTTTTTTCTTTTTTTTTTTCCTTTTTTTTTTTTTTTTTTTTTTTGGACAACCTCTAACTTTTTGGAGGGGAGGGTGGTGGGGGTTGAGAATAAACTTCTGTGTCTGAAGGAACAAAAGTGTTTTTTGGTTTGTTTATTTCCATGTTCAACTGAAGGGCCCCGTTGGAGCCAAAGCGGTGGTTGTGGAAGTCGATGTGAGGAACTGGTAACGCACCCACTGGCTGCCCTTCAGCTGGGTTTAAATGTCTCGTTGAAAGGACGAGGTGGAAAGTGTGGTGGTGGTGAACATCATTTTCATTTTGTTTCACCCTCCCAAACCTCAATTTGGGATCAACGGGCGCAGCCGTGTCCCGCGGCGCCGCCGTCCCTGGTTGTCGCTATTTTTGACGTTTGTTATCCAGCTAAAGAGGCACCAGGTACAGTAGATGGAAACGAATCTGCTCCTTGTGTTGTATTAATTAAAGGCTACAAAAATAATGCTTAAGGCTTTAGAAGCAACCCCCCCTTACCTCTTCTGGGACGTCCTCCCCCCCAGGTCCCGCTGCCCTCCCGCCGCCGGGCGCTGCGCGTGGTTCATTTCTCTTGGTTTCGGAAGCGCTTTGTCTTGCTCTGCTCTTGTTTACATTTTTGTCACCTCCGTGTCTGGTAGGGGCCTCACCCTCGTGGTGAATTCCTAGGTGACCTAGTGAGTGAGTGGGAAACCTGAGAGAGCCGAGGGGGAGAAGGCAAAAGGGGAGAAATCCCGTCGTGGGTCCCGTCTGTCCGAGCGCGAGGGTCGGCAGGGAGCCGCAGAGAGCGAGGATTTTACAAGGGGGTGTGATCTGATTTCCTGCAGGATGCTATCTAGTAGAGTGACATAAATGAAAGATATAAAGGCAATAACTATTGTTTTTAAGCAACTTTTTTATTACTTGAAAAAAGAAAAAAAAAACATAACCATGAGAACGGTTTTGAAGTTCTGACCATTTGAACAATATTTATATATATTTTAAAGAAGATGATGAATAGCTGAACTTGAAGTTTGATCATTATTTTTTTGCTTTTTGCTTATTTTTTTTTATTTCTGCCTAGAAATAGTCCTGTACCTTCTCAATACTTCAGACTGCTTTTCCACAGCTCTTGAAATCTTCATAGTTTTACAGTCACGTAACCTAAATTTTGATGACCTAAAAAAAAAAAAAAAAAGAAAAAAAAAAGAAAAAAAAACCCACAAAAAAGAAAGTAATGCAAAGGAATAAATCTAGTTTGTCATGAAAGGTACAAAACTGGTGAATTTGTACGAGTTTTTACAATGTATCTTTCCTTTATGTAACATGTCTATTTAGTGCCTTATTAAACAAACAGTAACCCTCCCTTATTAGAGAGGGGGACACAAAATCATCGTTAGCATTACAAGTAACCAGCGTCTGGTCTCTTGCTCCTTTGGACCTTGCATTCACTTTTCCAGTCCCTTTTTCCCGGAGCAGCTCCCTGTGCCTGGCCACACCTGCTGCTCCCTTGGCCGCTGCTCTGCTCCGACTGTTCTTAGGGAACTTGAACACGTTTTATGCACATTATCCTACCCGGGGAGGTAGGAATCTGTGGTGGATATTGTAAATGAGATACCAACCAAAAGAGAAAGCGAAATATAATATCTACTGCCCTCTTGAGCCAAAATGCGTGAATAGTGTTGTTGGGGTTGGGTGTGTTTGTTTTTTTGTTGTGTTTTTTTGGGGGAGGGAGGGTGGGGGGTGTTGTTCAGTGACCTGAACTAGTTTTGTTTGCTATTAAAAAAATACGGTTACCTCAGCAGATTTTGGGTGGAATATGCATCACACGTTTAAAACTGAGCAGTGAGTAAAGAGGTGGTGTGGGGTCCAGAGCTTGTTAAGAAATGAGATTGTCTTGTCACAGGGTGTCACCTGGCCACCAAACCCCGTGGAAAAGTCAGGGAAGTGGGCAGGGGCTGGATAGGCACAGAGGGGTAGTGGGAGAGGGTCTGAAGATGCAGTGCAATTGAACCCAGCTCTCATGCTTGAAAGTCCTCAAAATTTCAACCAATTCTCTTTTCCCCCTATTTTTCTTCCTCCCTCCCCAGTCCTCTCCCAGTGTGAGCTTTTATTTGTCTAGCGTCACCCCAAGCTCTGCGGTTGAGTGATCAGTTTGTTGAGTTCCTGGCTCCAGTTTCATTTACCTCTTTCTCTAGTTTGGGGAGCTTAATGAGTGTGAAATGGGGTGGCTCATCAACACCAAACTTCTGTTGCAAATGATGCCTTGCAGCCCATCCTTGCACAAACCCCAAGCTGCCACGTTTCCCTGGTCTGCTGCAGCTCCAGTGGGGAGAGCCCCAGGTCCCAGGCAGTGGGTGCAGCTCCTCAGCAGAGCTCAGCTGTTCTCTTTTGTCTTTCTTCTGTCCATCCCTCTCTTTGCAGTCCTGAGAACTGTGTATTTCAAGTGCAGATAACAGATCTGGGGCCCAGATCAACTCCAAGTTCTGAATGGGTGTTTAGAAATAATGGTCTGTTCTTTTTTTTTTTATTATTATTATTGTTGTTGTTATTGTTGTTATTATTATTATTACTACTATTTAATGTTACTTTTTGCCTCGGGGTCCATTTCTTCCCCATTCCCACGTCCCAAATTGCCACCAAGGCAGGGAATTTGCTTTGCACACCCTTGCTGATGCCCCGTTCCTCTGGCCTTGGTGCAGCTCAGTGGAGAGCGGTGCTAGAGTGTCCTGCAGCTGCCAGCACAGAGATTCAGGCCCCTTAAAAGTGATTTATTTTTAAAGAGATACAGAAGAATCAAAGCATTGCTAATGCTTAGCAACCTCATGTCCCAGCCTGCCTTTTTGCTCGGAGTTTTAAGTCGCGTTAGCTTTAAAAGGGGTTGTTGATCTTACAGAGTTTCTTAGCTTACAGTACGGCAAACAGCATCCTTAAAGTGCCCCCAAACCTCACTGGCCTGGAATGGGAACGTGGCTTTGCTGATTCTGGTGGGTGGAAGGATGGGTTTCATTTGGGGCTGACCCTGGTCAAACGTGTTCCCTTCACAACCCTTGGTTACACCGGTTTGAAGACTCAGCTTTACTAATCCAGCGTGTTGTTTCCATGAGTGTTACAAAATTCATTCTGTCTTAAGTGGGGTCTAAGGAAATCCAATTGCTTTCTGGAGAATCACCCTTTTGTATGTGTATTGAATTACAAAATTGCACTAACTGCTATATTAAAAAAATAAAGAAATCAAAGCCCAATGTTTTTCCTAAGGATTGGGAAAAGACTGAATCAGATGTGTAGCATTAACAGTGCTAGGCCAGAACAGAATGAATTTTAATCTCTTCTGTCTCTGAACTGCTCAGAGATTTTCTGTGTACAACACAAAGCTACAAAAAAGAAAAACAAAAAGAAGTTTTCCAGAAACTGCGCTTCAAATTTTTGCTGTACTATAGAAGCTCATGAAGGACAACATTAAAGTCCTAATTTGCCTGCCTTATAGACACATTTCATTGTATTAATATTTTCTTAAACTTCCAGTTGCATTGTGTTGGCTTTGGAGTTTGTTATAGGCAGTCCTGTATCCTGAGTTCTGTTCAATTTAAACTTATGTAAACTATTGACAGCACATGCAATGCAGTACTTATCTATATTTTGCTGTTTTAGTATGAATATGTACTCTGATGCCAATTTACAAAAATCTGTTGTAAACGCTTCTTGTGTACCAGTAACCAATAGTGGCAATTATATGTCATTCTAAAAGCTGCAATACTTATACAATAAATTTTACAATACTTTGGAAAATTTGCCTTCACCTTTTGCTTTGTTACCCAAAAAAAAAAACCCAAAAAAACAACAAACCACCAACAAAAAAAAAAAAAAAACCAAAACAAAAAACCAGGGTTTGTCAACACAATGTAATTTCAGTTTTCCTGTTTTCTTCTGGAATGTTGGAAAGTGAATCTGCTCAGTTTTGGATATTTGTGTGGGTCCCCCCTTCCTTGTTCTGAAGCACGGCCCCACCTCTGTGTTGTCCCTGGGGAGCTGTGGCTGGTTCCTGGTGCCTTGGCATGCTCCCTGTGTGTGTGTGCACGTACAGCTGTTTCCTTTGGAGCAGATCAGGTGCACCTACGAGTGTTTCCTTTGGAGCAGACCAGGTGGCCCAGCTCCAAGCCCAGAAGAAGCATTCCTGGCTTGCACCTCTCTGTCCAACACTCGCGGTCCTGCCTTGCAGCCGAGAACGTCACTGATGGTCAGAAGGTCTTAACCTGAACAACGTCCATCAACAGAACTGCACAGATTGACTCAAATAATAAGCACAGAGAATTTGTGTGACTTCTTTTTTTTTTTTTTTTTTTCCCCTTTCTGAAACTGTGGTCAAATTGCAGTGATCACATTAAAGCGATTGAAAACTTGACTGTTTGCAGGGGGTTTTCTTTTGCGTGTCTGAAGGATGGATGTCCTGTAGATTCACCCAGAGCTCAGGTTTCCCCCTGGGGCTAAGGGATGTGCAGTCATTAATCCCTGGGGTTTGCTGCCAGCTCTGCCCCAGCCCTTGGTCTCCCCAGCCCTCCTCTCTGGCTGGTCACAAACCTCTATTTCAGGTGGCAGCACTGTTAAAAGTGTAAAAAAAAGTTAAAAGTGGCCCCTGGCTTTGACAAGCAGCTCCTCCAGTGACTTTGGATGGGCAAGTGGTGGACACTTGGCTTTGATATGGGCACGAGGAGCTCCTGTGGGTTTCAGCAGGATGCTGGGATGCTCTGCCTGTCCAGTTATTTGCAGCACAGCCCCAGGCTGATGGTCAGCTGGGAGAATATCTCTGGTAAGGAATGAAAGCAGCTTAATTGCAGCCCAGGGAGGAGAACCCCAAACCCACCCCTCGGGCTCCAGTTCTGGATCCGAGCCACTCACCTCCTGGTTGAGGTTTCTTTGTGGGATTCCTGGTGTCCTCTGTGCATTGCTGCTGGAAAGACAGCCCAGGCTGGTGCAGTGCTGGAAAGCAGCTGGCCTTGGCTGGAACACTTTTCCCTTGGTAGGAAGTCAGATGATTTTCGGGCTGTGCCAATGCTGTGACCCCAGTGTTGGCTTGAGGTGCTCCAAACCCTCCTTCCCACCTTATGCCCAAAGAAACACCAAAACACAAAATTTCTGGGAGCTGGCAATGCCCCTGCCCCAACCCCAGGATCACAAATATCCAAGTGGAATGAACACATCCACCTTGCTCCAGGCGTGGTGAGGCAGGGAAAGGGCAGGGCTTGGTTTCAATTGCTGATTCGAAATTACATTTTTGGAGTCACAGCTGAAACCAACATCTTCCCACAGAAAAAGAGAACTCAGCTGAAACCACATTTTCCAAAAGGGAATTTTTTTAAATGACAAAAAAAAAAAAAAAAAAAAGAAGAAATCAAGTTCAACCAGTGCAGTGCGTGGGAATGGGCAGAGGTAGCTGTTACTTAGCTACCTTTCCAGTCTGTTGAGGAGATCTGGGGACACTGCAGCACCACTGATTGACAAAAGATTATTTTTAAATGTTTGGGTTTTGGTTGGGTTTTTTTTTTTTTTTAGCTCAATGGAAGAAACAATTTTGTGACTTTTGGAAACCACAGGTGGCAAAGCGTTTGATTTTAAACAGATTTCTGTGCTGCAAGTGGAATGGGAGTTAAGAAAGCAGGTTCAGATTTTCCCTGTGCTTCCAGCATCAGAGCCCTTGCAGCTCTCGTGGGCCTCCATGGTGCACTGGCTGGAAGGTGAAATTCCAACTGCAGAGAATTTAAACCTCATAGAAGCACTTTATTTTTTTTCCCTCTTTTGTCTCTGTATTTTCCCTGTTTGTCCTGATCCAGCTCTTCCTCTCTGCTGCTGCCTCTCTGCCATCCTCGGGTGTCCTGTCCATCCTGCTCCTGCTCTCCTGGCAGATAATTCATTGCTCAGGCTCATGCCTGTGTTTAATCTGGTTTGTGCCTTCAGGGCACCGAGCAAAACCCTTTGGGGCTTGTCCAGCTCAGGGATGCTCCCACCAGTGATTCCTTCCCTCCCAGGAAGGACAGGGATGGCCTGGGGTGCTTTGGGGTGGGGAAGGTGTGAAACCTGGCATCAGCCTCTTGCTTTTTTTGCTTTTTAGCCTGCTCAAGCTGCATTTCCCTGGGTTGATTTATTGGATTTTTTCCCCTCCATGCTGTGCAGGCAGAGCCCTGTCTCACCACTGAGGGAGGGGAAGCCTTGACCAGGGATAGAAACCCTGAGTCCAAACACTTGCTGCTATCCCTTAGGGGAAAAAAAGTGAATAAATTCCCACTGCTTTGGCATACAACAGGGCTGTGTAAAAGTAGCAAAAGAGCAGACAGGAGAGAAGAGGAAATAATTCCTACTGCCCAAGGGTCCCTTCATTTAAGGTCTGATGGGGCCAAAACTGATTCCCCCTCCCTCTTCCCCTGCTCAGGAGCCCTGCAGACAACTCTCCCCTCTCCTTGGAGCATCAGGGGCTTTGCTCAGGGACAGGCAGGAGGGCAGCTGGCCCACGTGGGCACAATTTGCCACGGCCCAGGAGGCAAATTTAAGGAGCTCCAGGGAAGGTGGAGGTTTGCTCTGGGGGTTTCTCTGCTCTGCTGCTGAGTCAGAGCTACAGGAGGTTTGGCAGAGTCTTTCCTGACCAGGTTTCTGAAGCTCCCTGGATGATGTGAAGAAAAGATAAACCCTCTGAAAGAGCAGCTACCTTTTTTGAGTTGAGATTGGAATTTCAGGCATTTTTTAAGGTCACACAAAAGCGGGTTGCAGGCTGCCACATGGTGCCAGAGCTATAGGTGTGCTTTTTCCTCCTCTGTGGCTAAAGCCCATTGACCATGGCAGCTCCTGGGCCCACTTCCTTTCTGCCTTGTCCCTGGGGAGCCTGTCCTGGGTGAGCAGGGCTTGCTGGCTGCTGGAGATTATCCCCATGCTACCCAGGCTGGTGGCTGCAGCACTTTGGAGTTTTCTCCCTGTCCTCTGCCTGTTGTCAGGTAAGATTGAAAGGTGCATAAATGAAATGTAGAGCCTTGGCTGAGCAGACTGATGGCCCTGCCCTTGGCAGGGGAGAGGTGACACGAACCCTCCATGCAGTGAGCTTGGGGTGGGGTTTGCAATGCAGAAATGGGGGAGAGCATTCAGTGCAGGATTCATCACTTGTCAGCTCCCTGTGAGTATTCATTCCCCCCTTGCCCAGTCCTGAATCACTTCAAATGCACATGGTTGCCTTGGGATTGATTGTTATCAGCAGCAATAAATCACAATCACAGCAGCCAGTGGTGAGTTTTGGATGCCAGTCAAAATGCAGCTCCTCAGAGCATTTATCTCTGCAAAGGCAGGGAACCTGGACACTGAACAATTAGATCAGCATGGCTCTGTGAAGCTGCATTTGATTAAGAGAGTAACTGCAGTACAAAGTTATTGCTTGGTGCTGCTGTGCATTGCTAATCAGCAGCCTGGCTTTAAAAACAGAGAGGCTGGAGATGGGAGCACAAAACACCTCCGTGCATCGTGCCCGAGCAGCAGCAGGATCCCCCTGTCCCTGCTGCTGTGGCCTCGCTGCTGTTCGGGCACAGAAAGGAGGCAGGAGCTGGCCTTGGCCACCAGCAGTGTGCACAGATGTCCTCTCTTGCCTCCTCACACCACAGGAGCTGCTCCAAAGGCCTTTTGGATGGGCACACCTGACCCAGGCAGGGTCACAGCTGGCAATTCCCAGTTTGCCACTGCTCCCAGCAAGGGCTGGGCTTGGCCACAGCTCCGAGACAGCGTCACTGAACCCACATCTCCAGGAGCAGAGCAGCCAGCTGCCTTCCTGCACGAGCTCTTCACAGGTTTCTGCTATTTGGGCAGAAATAGGGTGGGAATTAAGCATCCAAAACGCTCCAGCTCTGAATCATGCAAGCACCCAGTCCGGCAAGACCAACCCCTTCTGGGTTCTTGGTTTTGGGGAGGGTCTCTGCAGGTCTGGGGTGACCAGCAGAGCTGGTGTGAGTGTGAACAGGGAGCTGGGCTAGCTTTAACTGGGGGTCAGGGCACGCCAGGTGATTTCCCAGGGAAGATGATGGGCTTCATGCACAGCTTTGTTCCACACCATTTATTAATGTGCACAGACAGATTTTTTCTTTTTTTCCCCTTGAATCTCAAACCTAGGCTCTGCAAGGTTCAGATGAGCAGAACCAGGGTAACAAACAAATGCTGAATGACCTGGTGGGCCCCACTGCCTCTCTCATCTCTGTTTTTCTCTTGAGAGCTGCTGCTTCTCTCTGCTCTGCTAAGCAGGTCTGTTGATTTTCCTTTCTGAGAAGGAAAACCTGAGTTTCTCCAAGAGCCTGGCCCTGGTGCTCTCCCTCCCCACTCCCAGGGCAGCCCTTCTGTGGGCATGGAGGAGCCTGAGCTAAATATAAGCTGTGGAGAGGAAAACAGGGGGAGTTGGAGGAGGTTGAATGAGAGGATCTGTTTATTTTCCCTCTGATCTCTGAGCCCTGTTATGTTTTATTGCTTTACAAACAGGAGGTCTGGAACACTTCCTTCCCTCCTGTGCCAGTGCAAGGTCAGCTGGGTGCATAATTCCTGCACTTGAAGGAAAAAATACCAACTATTTACAGTAATGCTGTATGAGTGGCATGAAACTGGAACTCTATTTACTTTCTCCAGGCCAGGTTTTACTGTAAATGCCCAAATAAGCTATTTATATAAACAATTTCTGTGTATTTGCACTTCCACCCCGCTGCTGAGAATTTAGATCTGATGAGCAACCTGTGGCGGAAGAGCAGCTTTGATTGCAGAAAACCCCTCTGGAAGGTGGTGCAGGCAGGTGCTTTATGTGCAGAGAGGATCTCAAGGAAGGTGAGGCACCTCCAGCACGTTTGTTCCTTCCCTCTGCAGGAGGATGTGGTGCCCATAGCCTGGCAATGCTTCAAAAGAAACCCATTTTGGGGCGTGTGGTGTTTGAGTGGCTGTGTCAGAGAGCAAAGGGGCAGGACCAAGGAAGGTAACTGAGATTCCTCATGCTGTAGAAAAGGCTGGGATGAGGTAAGGCTTTAGGGAAGCAGACTAACTCAAAAAAATGTGTTCAAGTTTACTCAGCTCTCCCCATTCATCAGAACATGCCCAAGTCCTCAGTGAGGTTTCAGCTCAGAACTGAGATCTGGGACTGAGTCATGAGCAAATGCAACTGCTTGTGAGTAACTGCTGGAACCAAATGTCAGCTTGGAAAATGGGCTTTATCTCTTCTCTCAAAGCTCTGCTTTATGGGAAAAGGCAGTGGTTTTCCTTTCAGTTCCCTGAGTGGGTAAAAGCACAGCCACAAGTCGCTGCTTCTGCGTGTGGGAGTTTGGCACTGCAGGACGTGGCTCCCTGCTGGTTTCTGTCCTGGTCCTCAGCTCCTGCACGGGCTTTGGGCCTCGGGCAAATGGCACAAATGTCATCCAGCACAGGTACATGTTGCTTTTAAGGAAAGGCTGCATTATCAGCCTTACACAGAGAAATTCCTGCCTGAACCTGAGGCACTGCACGCTGCTGTCCCCCATCCCCACCAGGGTCCCTGCTAGCCCAGGATCAGCCGTGGCTTGAGGGCCAAGGTTCAGCTGGACAAACAGCCCCAGCCCTGTCCCCCAGGGCATCCCAAGGTTTTCATGGCAAACCCAGGGCTGACACTCCCACCACTGTGATCCCCGACCTGCCCTTCCTGGGTATTGTCATTTCATCTCCAGATCTGGCTGAGATACAGGGTGACAGGCTAGAACTCGAGGGGAATCAAAATGGCATTTTAATTGTAAACATTTGTCCAGAAATTAATGTTTCTGAACTAATGTTTCTCTCCGACCAGTGTGTTCAGAAACAAATGACTCTCACTAATTGATTTTCCCTGAATTGTACACGTAGAAATTCAACCATGCATAATTGAAAATCCCCCTCTTTCAGCAGGTATCCACATCATCACTCATCTGAAGTGTTTGCTTGTCCTCTGGCAGATATCACCTAGGACTCACATGGCTGGCTGGAGGGGGCTAATTCCTCCAATTTTTGTTCCTTGTTGGATTAAACATTGAAAATCACTATAAACAGGCTTCCATATCTAATAAATTTGCTCGTAATCCCAAACATGTACTTATGAGGGAATGTTACTGATGCCTTCCTCCTTTGGGAAGGTGTATTTTACACTTTCACACCTCTGAGGTCAGTAATCCCGTTTGTCCCAATGTATAAAACAGAGCTGAGAAATTCCAGGAGCCTTTTAGCAGGTGATGCAGGGCTCCTGTGCAGCGGAGGCAGAAGGGACTCTGCTCTGAAGCCTGGGCTCTGCTGAGCCAGAGCAAGAGCCTCAAAGCCCCAGGACCCTCCCAGGGAGCTGACAGCCCCAGGGAGAGGGAGCAGAGGAGAGAAGCAAGTGTAAAATCACTTTTAGTGAAAGAAAGGCTGTGATTCACTGCTTGGTGTAAGAGGCAGGTGAGATCTTGCCCTGCTGCAAAGCAGCTCCTGGGGGTGACAGCAGATTCCAGGAGGGTGAGCAGCAAGTCCTGCACGCAGCTGCTGTAAATGGGTGTGTTTTAGGGTATTAATCAATTTTGCCTGCTCCAGTAACAGCCACAATGGGTCCCAGCAGGGCTTTACAGGAGTTTCCCTGGGGTGCTTTGACCTCTGTTACCATCAGCCTTAACAGGCAAAACTAATCAAGGTCTGTTCAAAAGTAATTTTGCATCACAGCATCTGTTGAGGAGCAGATAATCAGGTTTTATTTATTTATTTGTTTGTTAATAAAGCTGTATAACAAAGGATTTCATCATTCCAGTGATATTGAATGTAATGTGCTTGCAATAATTAATGCCACCACTAATGGAGGATTGGAATTTTGCCTTAATTATATCATTAAGACACATTTCATGCATTTAATTGTTTTTGTAAGATGACAGCCAACCTCTCCTGCCTCATATTTCCCATTTCCAGATTCAATTACTTCCCATGCAAGGCCAACCTGCTAGTAATGGCCTCTCACAGTTTTTGCTTTCCAGGGGAAATCAAGTGGGTTTTGGTTAGATATGCCAATACTTTTCAGGTTAGCAAAGCTTTTACGTGTTGTTTGTCAATGTTAGTGATGAACAGATGCACTGAACTCTCCCTCCCTCCTTGCTGGCCTGGATTTAATGAAAAATAGGGGTGGGGGGAAGGGGAAAATGTGTCAAGACAGAACAAGAAGGTTAAAAATCAGTCACAGGCTTTATCACATGCCTAGCTGCACCTGTGGGAGGTTAAGTTTGGGTAAAACACATCATGTCTGATCCAAAATCAGGAGTCTTGGAATCAGCAACTGCAGCCTCACAGGGGAGGATGCTGTGATCATTGTCATGGGGCACCACCAGTCAGGAGGCTCAGGGCTCTGTGCAAACTTTCCTGCTCGTTCTTTGGAACTGAATTTGTGTCTGTAAGGCCAGAATCAGTCACCCAGCAAGGCCAGGCTCCTGGAGAGGCATCTCAGAGGAGTGGGGTGAATCAGTGAGGTCCATTGTGCTCCGAACCAGGACCCGGAGCCCTCGGCGTGGTGATGCACAGGGGCTTGTTTGGGATGAGTAAATACAGTTTTCACTGCACAGGAATTTATAGTTATGTCTGCAGCTCCCAGCTGCTCAGGGGGATGGGAGTGGTGTGTTTCTCTAGTTTGTGCCTTCTCTGACTGCAGCTCTTTCCCAAACCTGTAATCATTGCTGCATAACTACACAAAGGCAAAATTCAGGGCCAGGATGGTAGGAAATGGGAAGCTCTGCTGCAATACAGAAAATATGAAGCTGCCCTGAGGGTAATCACTGCTGGATTTTGGACCATTTGAGATAAGCCAAACCTCCCCAAATGCCATCCAGGTGGCAAAGCCAGCAGCCCACAGTTGGAATGTCACAAAAAGCAGGTAAAGCAAGTGGAGGAATGCAAATAGATTGTGCAGACAACAGAGTGGGAACTCCCATGGCAGGAAGCAGACTCAGCAACTGGTGAATACTTTGAAAACCTTTCCAAGTCGTTCCTGCAGCACTGAGTGTGGGAAGCATGTGGGAGCAGGCTTTTGTTCCCAGACTGTGACCATGCTGCCGACTGGACGAGTCCTCGACCTCAATTAGTTCAGTTTGGAGCCCAGGGGGAATGAAGTCAACTGTGCTTCCCTTCTCTTCCTTCTTCCCATCCTTTCTTGCTTGGTGTACGAAAGAGCTGAAGCTTGGCCAAGGCACAAACCCCATCCAGCCCTTGCTGGGATCTGCAGGAGAGGTGGAGGAGCCCTGTGGGCTGAGAGGACGCAGAGAGGGATCCCCCACCAGAAATGTCCTGCTGGATGTGCTGCACTTCTGCTTTGCCACTGGCCTGCTGGAAAGCTCTCACTTATCTTAAAAGTGATGAGGGACACTCAGGCACCATGTCCTGATTGCATGAAGCCCACTGGGGAAAATAACTGAGACACCAGATACAAAAAATCTAAATAAGAGGCGTGAGAAGCACTGATTTCCACTGTACAAATACCATCTGTACAATACTGCAGAGGAATACCATCTCACATCTTTCTACAAGGAAACTGAATTTCCAGTTCAATTTTGCTTATAGATTCTGTGTCTGGAGTGTTTCATCAATAAATACCTTCCCTCCCCAGCCCCCTCCTTACAGTGATTGTTAGTAACAAATTTCTGTTGTGTTTCATTTCAGGTTGTCCAACAAAACTGAGCACCATTAATTGTCATTCTTGGAATAAACCAACAACACAATTTATCAATGTGGCAATAACAGTAATGTTTGTATTTCCCAGTCTTGAAACACTTGGATTGGAGATGACAGCATTATAATTGAAAATAATGGTAATTATCTGTCTGCAAACCTGTTTTGTTGCTACGCTCGATATCTTCTTTGAAACCAGTCACGAACTGAAGTCACCAAAAGCAACAATAAACTGAAAAGTCATTTTCCTAGAGACTGGTGCACTGCATCTGTTGTGTGGGAAATAACTCTCCTTTTTCTTTTGTTTGGGATTCCAAAATGGTCTGTGGATGGAGAATTTCGAATCAATACCATCAGGAAAAATCAGCTGCTTCTATTTAGCTGAATTTGAAATGTTATATGATAATATGAGTGGTTTTAATATATGGATCTATATGTATGTACACCTTGAGATCATTCATATGGAAACAAGACACCTGCTGTATCAAGATGAGAAGGGAACATCAACATAATCCTTTATGCTTTCCTAGTGAAAATTGCCATATATATGTTGTCAAATGTGGGCACCACATTGAGTTGGGTGTGAGCTGAGCACTGCCTGAGCCCAAGGAACAGCATTTCCTCCTGGGAATACTGTACCAGGGCAGGGCAGGGATGCTTTAGCTTGTGTTTTGTACACATTCCCCTTTTTATTGCTGGTTTCAGGTAATCCCCCCCTTTTGCTTTGCCGGGGGAGACACGGACCCCAGCTCCAGCTGGACAGGGGAACCACGGAGCAGCACCTCTGCAGAGCATCACCACTGCAGCCAAGAACCAAATGAGAGTTTTGGACCCTTCCAGCCTGGATTTGGGGCACGAGGAGACAGGCAAGGGTTTGGAGGTGATAGCCCACAGCTGCACTCAGGGAGGGGTCCAGCACCAGCTCCTCACAGCCATTTACACCTCCTTGGGTCCTCATCTCACTGTAAGATATTGAATCATTCCCTTATGAACTAGTTTCTGTTGTCCTTATTAACCAAGGATTAATTAATTATTAATTAAGCAACCCAGGCTACTTATTAATTCAACTTGTTAATTAAGTATAGGATACTAAGGAGGCAGCTTGTTAATTGAGTTGTCAGGGCGAAGTGAGGATGGAGGGGAGGATTTTCTCCTGCCCAGTTCCTGTAGCAGAGCCAGAAATGTGGCTCCATGTGGGGACATTGGTCGTGGGAGATTCCTGAGAGGGGTCAGGCAGTCACAGCTTGGGAGAGCTTAATTTACATTTATTTCTTTTTACTGTCAGCCCAAAACAACCTTTCAAGAAGAGACCCCAGGAGCTGCAGCCCAATATTTCAGTGCTGTGTGCAGGACCAAGCAGGGTAAGCATGGGGACAGGACCAGAGTACCCAGGGGACAGAGGCATGGAGATGACCTGGAGCTGTGGGGGATGATGGATGGCAGTGGCCTCCTGCTTTCCTCAGCCTTAATGAGATGCACAAATGGGAATTTTGCTCCTTGAAGTGCTTTTAGCCTAAGACAGGAAAGCTCTGCAATTTACAGGCAACAAGAGATGAGGAAGGAGCTCTCTGCTTTGCCAGAGCCTTTGCAGGGAGTGAGAGCCACGCTGGAGTCACCTGGGGTCTGCCCCAGCTCTGCTCTTTTGTTTGCAGGACCAGGCCAGGATGCACTGGGGATGGAGCTGCTGCGAGGACAAACTCCTCCAGCACTGAGGCTTTGTGGGACAGCCCCACTCAGCACCTTGCTGTGTGTTAGTGCCAGGTGGTCAGGACTGGGACAGTCATTTCAGGATGTTTTCTCTGGAAAGTTTGCTGATGGGCCATTTCTTGTTGCCAGCAAGACTCCAGCATCAGTGGTTTGTTCCACTGCAAATGCCATTCCCCAGGCGAGCTGAAAATAAAACCATTTCTAATCACTTCTGAAAGTTTCTGAAAAGAACTGGGGGAGGGGGAGAGCTAATGAGGAAAACACACAGCTTTAGAAACAGGAGAGCATTCCCTGAAGTCAACAGAATTAAAAAAAAATTCTTTTTGAATATTCATTTCTACTGAGATTTTCTATCGCTATAATTAATTTGTCACAAATACCCTGACAAAGCATTTCTGGTGGAGTGATGAAGGCTACAGGCAGAGGTTTACTTAGTGTCTTTTGAAGGAAAATAACTAGCTATCAAATAACTTTAAACTCCTAAAGCTTTTCTGGCTTGATCCTGCTTTCATTAAAGAATGCTACTTGGCTTTGAAGACATTTAAAGCTTTTGAAAAATTGTTATATGGATTTATTTTTGGGTTATTCAGTCCCCTTCTGGTGTGTTGGTGTATTATTCACTTTGAGAGGCATCAGCTATTTGTTTTCTCTTCATGGAGAGGGACACAACAAAGCCTTTAAAGCACCCATGGAGCCATTCAGGCTCAGTCCTGGTTTTCCCCTTCCTTCCTGCACTAACTCGGGATCCTCTGCACCTTTACCTAAAATAAGATTTCTGACAGCAGCTCAATAGCAAATCAATGCTGAATGTCTTGAATGACTGACAAGTAAAGCCTCTGCCTCCTCAGACTGGATCAGGATCCCTGCTGGACCAGCCAAGGTCAGTGTGGGGAATTAAACTCTTCAAGGTTTCCTCCTTTGCCTTTCTACCCCCGAATTCCTGCACAATGACAGGACATCCTTGCAGGACCCAGCAACTGACTCAAAGCAGCAAAAATATTTGTGTGAAGGGAGAAGGATGAGGCCTGATTCTGTAATCATTCCTCACCCCAAGGAGCACCTGTTCAATCAGATTGCTCATGTAAGGAAGCTCCACTGACGTGAGTAATCGTGGCAGATTCTGGCCCTGAGTTATTACATGAAACCATCTCAGGCTCAGGAGAAAGCTGCATGACTCAGACCTAGCTTTAAAAAATAAAAGTTTTAAATCCCAAGTTAGGATGTGCCATTTGGCTCCTGCTGAAGTTGGTCTAAAAAGGCAGCACTGAATAATAAAAAAGATCAAGCTTTTGATGTTAAATTGCATGTTCAAGCATAAAATCCAGCCTTGATGATGAAGCTTAGCCTGGCTTATTTCACTCGGGCAAAGACACTGAACAAGAGCCTTACACTTTTTCTCACTTAGAGGAAATGTCTGTGCATTTAAAAAAAAAAAAAAGTTTTGACAGATAACTAATTAGGAAACATCTGGCCAAACTGAAGGCAACAGAAGTGATTCCAATCAGAGGTGGTTCAGTGAAAGCTTTTCATCTTGACTCCAAAAGAAATAGCAAATTTAGCCCTTAAAAAATATATATATATTAAAAAGAAAAATATACATATTTTAAATTGCAGCTTCTGATGAAGTGTTAAAAAGTGAGAAAGAGAGAAGTGCAGAGGCATCCACCCGGCCCAGGGCTGTGAGGAGGAGGTGGAAGAGAAGGGGGAGGAGGAAGAGCCCTGGCTGTGGCAGGATGAGGTGTGTGCCAAGGGCCCGGAGGCAGGTCAGGTGCTGGGACAGTGGCACAGTGCTCTGGATGGAATTCCCAGGCGTTTTGGATGGATTTGGATGGAATTCCCAAGTGGCTCCAGGGCTGCTGTGTCCCTGTGGATGCTGGCTCCTGGATGCTGAGGTGCTCCTGCAGCACAGTGTGGTGAGGTTGGGGGATCCCAGGACACCCAGGACAGAGGAAGGAGAGGATCCTTGATCCTTGCTCCAGCACAGCAGCCATTTCAAGATGCTTCTTGCACAGCTGGAAATCGTGGCAAGAGCATCAGCTGCCAAGGGGAGCGGGGAGAGTTGGCAGGGTTCAGAGGGAAAGAGGGAGCAGTTAAATCACTTGGGAAGGGTGAATGCTCCAAAGGCTTTTGGAGGGGCCCGGGCTCAGCGTGGTCCCACTCTGCCCAGTCCCAGGGAAGGATGGAGCAGCCCCCAGCAGGGCACCCACAGCTCCTGGTCTTTGTTCCACAGCCTGTCCCCATCACAGACAGCTGGAATACCTTCCAGCTGGGATGGAATTATTGTTGAGTAAGGAAATATGTGCTCTGTAACCTCTCTGCAAAAAAACCTCTGTAAAGCACGAACAGGAAGTGTACAATATATTCCTTTCCAAATTAATTGCTATTATTCTGATTAAAACACATTATCATATAAATATTTGATTAAGAATGTGATTAAATCTTTCTTGCTCATGAACTGTGACAACTTTAAAGTCTAACCTTTTATAGCTTGGCATCACATCATTATTTTTCTCATTAGCTACATTTAATAATTCGATCTCATAATATGCTTTGCCATTTGGAACCTTCCTTTGTGTGCCAAGTTCAAATCAATGCTGTTAGTTATTTGTGCCACTGCAGATAATTAAACAAAAATTAACAGCAACTTCACCCTGCAGTCTGGCTGTGGGTAGAGGAGTGTTGGAGAAGGGGAGCAGATCGAAGGGATTCTTCTGCCATCGTGGTGGGCAAAGCTGGCCAGGAGCAGTGAGGGAAAGTGGAGGTGTCTCCTGGGGGCTGCAGTAATTCAGAAAGTCCCTTTCCACCAGGAACAGCCTCTGGGCATCACAGAGTGAGCAAACTTGCTGTGGGCTCTTATGAATAACGTGAGAGAGCAAAGTGGGGACCAGCTGGGTCTTGGGTGTGTGGGGAGGAGAACCAGAGGAGCTCCCCCTGAGGCCGTCAAGGAGCACTCTGAGGAGCAGAGCAGTGTCCCCGTCTCCAGGACACACATCCCTGGGATTCAGGTGCTGCCTGGCTCCTTCCCCTGGCTCCAGGCTGTTCCTTTGGGGAGCTCAGAGCTGCAGCCTCCCCCTTCCCTCAGCAGGATCAGGCCCTCACAGGCTGTCTGGATGCCTCTGTCTCTCCCAGCTCAGTGCAAACAGCCAGAGCCCACTTTCCTAATTTAAACCTCACACAAAAGCTTGCCTTACATGGCCACCGATGCTATTTTTAGGTCCGCCAATTAATCCAGCTCCGTTTGAGCTGGATTAAAGATCACATACCCCCTTAATTATAGGTGTATAAACTCCAGACTGGCAGCTGTTTTGACATTCTCAGCTGGGAAATTTGCCCTAAGCAGCCGTCCCCTCCCTGGTGCGGCAGGATCGGGGCCCGGGGCCCTGCCTTGGTGCCCATCTGCTGCCGTGGCACCGCGCCTGCTGCGGCGCTTGGACGCCTGCCCTGGGGCACAGGTGCCAGGCAGAGTGAGCTGCCATGGGCACCCTCCCTCCTCCTTCTTTCTTTTTAATATTTTTTTTATTTTTTTCCCCCCTCTGTAGGAAATTCTCCCGGCTCCCCAGGGTTTTTCTTCCCGCTGAGGACATCTGCCAGGAAGGAGAAGGAGCCCGTGCCAACGCCCTTCCAAGGTGGGGTCTCCATGGGGGGCTCTGGACGTGCCTGCCCCACATGATGGGCACTGGGGGCAGCTCCTGGCACTGCCAGAATGGAGCCTCTGTGCAGGGATGCTGGCCTGGCATGGCTTGAGCTCCCACACCCAGCAGTGCCAGCCCATGAGGGGCTGCCCATGGCACTGCTGTGTGTCCTTGGCACTGCTGTGTGACCATGGCACTGTTCTGTGCCCATGGCACTGCTCCTTGCTTATGGCACTGCTCTGTTCCCATGGCACTGCTCCTTGCCTATGGCACTGCTGTGTGCCCTTGGCACTGCTCTGTGCCCATGGCACTCCTCCATGCCCTTGGCGCTGCCCCGTGCCCAAGGCACTGCTCTGTGTCCTTGGCACTGCTCCTTGCCCATGGCACTGCTCTATGTCCATGGTACTGCTCTGTGCCCATGGCACTGCTCCTTGCCTATGGCACTGCTCTGTGCCCAAGGCACTGCTGTGTGCCCATGGCACTGCTGTGCGCCCATGGCACTGCTCCTTGCCTATGGCACTGCTCTGTGCCCAAGGCACTGCTGTGTGCCCATGGCACTGCTCTATGTCCATGGTACTGCTCTGTGCCCATGGCACTACTGTGTGCCCATGGCACTGCTCTGTGTCCTTGGCACTGCTCTATGTCCATGGTACTGCTCTGTGCCCATGGCACTCCTGTGTGCCCATGGCACTGCTCTGTGCCCAAGGCACTACTCTGTGCCCATGGCACTGCTCCTTGCCTATGGCACTGCTCTGTGCCCATGGCACTGCTCCGTGCCCATGGCACTGCTCCGTGCCCATGGCACTGCTGTGTGCCCATGGCACTGCTCCCTGTCCATGGCACTGCTTTGTGTCCTTGGCACTGCTTTGTGCCCATGGCACTGCTGTGTGCCCATGGTGCTGCTCTGTGTCCATGGCACTGCTCTGTTCCCATGGCACTGCTCTGTGCCCATGGCACTGCTCTATGTCCATGGCACTGCTCCTTGCCCATGGCACTGCTCTGTGTCCTTGGCACTGCTCCCTGCCCATGGCACTGCTCTGTGCCCATGGCTTCTGTGGGAGCCTGCGCGACTGCTGTGCATCCCAAACCATGCAGGGCACACGGGCAGTTCTGGACACCATGGGTGGCCCCACAGCTGCTGCTCTGGTGCTCCAAGGGTGGCACATTGCTTCTCTCCCTGCTGGGGTTCCTCCCTGGGACAGGGACACCCGAGTGAGGAGCTGCTTTTTATTTTCATATGGGCAGGGGAGATTTTAAAGCTGAACATCCATAGAAGTGCCCATTTCAGTGCTGCTGGCAGGAGCCCACTGACACCTAAAGCAAAGAGGAAACTTCCAAAGAGAAAGTTCCATGGGAACCCTCCCTGGGACAGGGCTGTATCCAGCCC
Organism: Onychostruthus taczanowskii; assembly: GCF_017590055.1. Taxonomy (NCBI): domain Eukaryota; kingdom Metazoa; phylum Chordata; class Aves; order Passeriformes; family Passeridae; genus Onychostruthus; species Onychostruthus taczanowskii. The sequence continues at coordinate 2,876,354 of NW_024503346.1, read as the reverse complement.
AGAGGCAGGAGCTGTCACTGCAGATCACCCCAAGGCACCTCCAAAGGTCCCACGTGTGGGTCAGGGCAGGACTGGAGGCTCAGACCCTGTGTCATTGTCCCAATCCCAACCAGGGACCCTCGGGGTGCAGCTGCCAGGGCTGTATCCAGCCCAGAGGCAGGAGCTGTCACTGCAGATCACCCCAAGGCACCTCCAAAGGTCCCACGTGTGGGTCAGGGCAGGACTGGAGGCTCAGACCCTGTGTCATTGTCCCAATCCCAGCCAGCTGCTGGGGCACTGCGCTAATTGTGGCTGTGGCAGGGGAAGGCCCCGGGCTGGGCCATACCTGAGCAGTGACACAATGCCCCAGCAGCGCTTGACAGTGCCATAATGCCCCAGCAGCGCTGTGACAGTGCCATAATGCCCCAGGAGTGCTGTGACAGTGCCATAATGCCCTGCTGTGACAGTGCCATAGTGCCCTGCTGTGACAGTGCCATAGTGCCCCACTGTGACAGTGCCATAATGCCCCAGCAGCGATGTGACAATGCCATAATGCCCCACTGTGACAGTGCCATAATGCCCCGGCAGTGCTGTGACAGTGCCATAATGCCCCACTGTGACAGTGCCATAATGCCCCAGCAGCTCTGTGACAGTGCCATAATGCCCCACTGTGACAGTGCCATAATGCCCCAGCAGTGCTGTGACAGTGCCACCCCTGTGTGAGGGTCCCCTGGCTCCAGCTCTCCATGCCCAGTGGTCATCTGAGTTCTTTTCTTTCCTGGGAGCTGGAGGCTGGACAAGAGCTGGCATGAACGCTGTTTGATCCCAACAAACACTTTTTTGTTTCAGTGTGATATCAAGTGCTTTTGAGCCGAGTGAACAAAGCACCCCCTTGCTGGAGCTCCCCCTCCTCGCTGTCTGGCAGTGTCAGCAGCATCAGCACAGGACAATCCTCTGTCCTTTGCCTGAGAATCTCACTGCTCCTCTTGGATCACATCTAATTTTGTGTTTCTGTAGAAGTCTGGCACACTGCATCTCGTGGGACAGCTCGACAACCAGGCACAGGCTCCCAGAGGAGTTTTCCATTGAAGCTGCAGCCATCTACACTTACTCCTCATGTTTTCCACTGCCCAGTGGGGACAAAGCCCTGTTAGTGCTGCCCTCGGAGGGAGAGGCTCAGTGCAGTTGGTGTGTGGCTGCTGCCTTCAAGCAAAGTTCTTCCCTGGCACAAGGGCTCAGTGAGGAGCCCCCCTGCTGCAGGGCTGTTGAGGGGGGGCTTGTGAAGCCACAGGCCAGGGTGAGTGTGGAATGAGCTCATTTCCCAAGTCAGCTCTGCAGCTGCCTAGGACAGGCCAGCTCTCCCAGCTGGCAGTGCCATCCCAGGGGTGCCAGAGGAGCCCTGGGACACTCTGGGGCCCGAGCAGGAGGCACAGGGACAGGCACACACTGCTGCCAGCTCCTGCTCCTCAGCAGAGAGCTGCAAAGGAAACATGAGCATTTCCTGAGCTGGTCTGACCATCAGTGCCCTGGCAGAGCATCAGTCCCACCTGTGTCTCTACAGAGCTGTTTGGAAAGAACACTCCTCTGCCAGGGGTCAAGAAGGGGAAAGTGGGGGCATCTGCTTCTGTGGGCTTTGGGAACTCATAAAAGCTTTGGTGGAGTTCTGGGAGAAGACTTTTAGTCTGTTCTGACCCAACCCCTGGCTCTGAGATGCAGGGCCTGCTTCCTCCCCCTGCATTGCTGTAGTTCTTTGGTGGGCACCAGGCTTTTGCTGCCACGGGCAGTCGAGTGAGATTGCAGGAAGGTTGGAGCAGGAAGGTTTCTGTCTGACAGAGGTTTCCCAGAGTGACTCACAGGGCAGCAATTCTGCCCATCCTCATCCCACTTCCAGGACATACCTGTGGTGGATTCCTGAGGCACCAGAACCGTCCCCCAGAGAGAGCACTGTGAGATATCACTGTGAATCACCCAGGGTGTGAGGGGTTGTCTGAGTGTGCCTGTCCCCACACCCAGGGCTGGACCACCTGCAGAACAGCTCTGCCAGCTGAGAACTGAGCAACAAACCAGAGGCTCAAATCCTCCTGCCCCTGTGCCATCCATCCTTTAGCACAGCCCATGGCTGCTCAGTGTTAATAATCAGGAAACCAAGTGGGGGAAGTGAATTTACAAATCTCTGCAGGGGGATCTGTACAAAGACCTAAAACTTCATCTCACCATAGTGACCAGCACCAGCCAGCCCTGATCAGATCCAGCCCCTGGGACAGGAGGACTTGGATGCTGCTCACAGCACTCAGAGCCATCCAAATTCCTCTTGTCCACTGCCAACACAGTGGAGAAACCCCCTGTGAGGTGAGAGGGGCCCTGCCAGCCCACTCTGATACCTTCAAGTTCTCTCAATAGCCAGCAGCAGCCACAATTAACGTCTGCTGCAATTTCTTCATTATCATAATGACAGTGCTCAGCAAAATATATGGGAGGCAACGACGGTGACGCCCAGATGCTGGAACCATACGATGCCACATGGAAAATCATGGCCTGGTACAAAAACCCAGCTTTTCTATGCTCCAGCTGCCTCTACATAATGCCCTGGTAATTTATCAGTGGATGGCATCTGGTTCTTTCCTGTCATTCTTCGACTTCCAGACAACCATAATCTCAAGTGTCTTAATAATAACACAGACCTGCCAGACAGGGGAGGAGGGAGGATGGAAAGGGGGTGGAGAGCAAAATTGCTCCTTTTGTGCTGTTCTGCCCAAATTAGAGGGGAAAACCAGAAAAAAGGGAGCCTGGTGGGGGGCTGGGAGCGCTGTAGAGGGGGCTGGGGTGGCATTGCAGGTCTGGAGGAATCTGCATGAGGGCACCTTGCAGAAGCCATCGCTTTGGTATCCAGGTCTGGAAGGGCTTCCAGGCATCTGCTCTTCCTGGGGCAAATATCCCTGTCTCAGTTTGAAGAAAACCATTTGGCTGAGGGTGAAATGTGAGTGTGAGCACAGCAGTGGTGCAGGGTGAGACCAGGGCAGAGCTCAGCCTGCAGCCTGGGGCTGCACAGGGTGGAGGGACAGGTCTGGGTCCTGCAGTGGCTCCATGGCCTGGTGTGTTAAAAAGTGTTAAAAAGTGTTAAAAAGGGTTGGAGATGGGACCTTTGCCTTTGGAGCTTCAGCCATGCTGCTGGATCCTGCAAAGCTGTGCCAGTGCCAAGCTGCCCTGGTGTCCCTGTAACAGAGACCTCCCCTGGCACTTCCTTCCCAGCCTGGGGGGAGTGCCTGGGCCATGACACCTACAGCAATTTTGGGGTGCTTGAGGGTGGGCAGCCCAGTCCTGGTGTGCTGGGGGTGTGAGAAGCCAAACCTTTACAGTCACAAGTCTGGGAACATGAAATATCTGCATGACCAACACATCACCACCCCATGTGTGATAACTCCTGGTGCACCTCCCGTGGGAGTCAGGGGAAATTCCCGGGGTAGGGCTGAGCCCTGTGAGTGAGTGACTCTGCAGGGCCAAATCTACACCTGGGACATAGCAGCAATACATATATATATATATATATATATATATATATATATATATATATATATATATATATATATATATATATATATATATATCACTGACACCATGGGGCTGGGTCGGACCTGCTTCAGGTCGAGTCTGGGGACAGAGCAGCGCCCAGTGGTGGTGGTGGTACGGGGTGACACGGGGGTGGCACGGGGGTGGCACGGGGGTGGCACGGGGGTGACACGGGGGTGGCACAGGGGTGACACGGGGGTGGCCCAGCCCCTACCCACCCCCAGCGCACTCTGGGCCCCTGCAGGAGCTGTGGGATGTAGGATGTGGGCAGGTGGGATATGGGACATAGGATGCGGGATATGGGATGTGGGATGTAGGATATGGGATATGAGATGTAGGATAAGGGATGCGGGATGCGGGCTGTGGGATGCGGGATGCAGGATGCAGGATGCGGGATGCAGGATGCGGGCTGTGGGATGCGGGATGCGGGATGCAGGATACGGGATGCAGGATGCGGGATGTGGGATGCGGGATGCAGGATGCGGGATGCGGGATGCAGGATGCAGGATGCGGGATGCGGGATGCGGGATGCAGGATGCGGGATGCAGGATGCGGGATGCGGGATGCGGGATGCGGGATGCGGGATGCAGGATATGGGATGCAGGATGCGGGCCGTGGCAGGCTGCCTGCTGCCACCACGAGATGGCGAGCGCAGGAGCCTCTTGGCAGGGCTGTCCCAGGGAAAGGAGCCCGGCTCTCGGCGGCACGGGATGGCTCAGCCTGGTTTCCCGTAGCCGGGATGAGAGGAGGGCGGGGAGCATGTACGGGCACATCGACAGCCGGGCCGGGCGAGAACAAGGATGCTTGAAGTTTTCCAAGCAGGATTCGGGAGAGCGTGGCAACATATCCCGCGCTGTTCCTAGCCCTGCCTACCCCCATCCTCTGAATCTCCAGGGGAAGGGAGGCTGCCTGGTCCCCTCTCCATCCCCTCTGCTCTCAGGATAACCCACTGCAGCTGGGGGCAGTGGGGCAGAGCCAGGCAGGAGGGGTGAATGGCAAACGAGGGCAGCTGGAGGGTGGGCAGGCCGTGAGATGAGGGGCAGGGGCAGGGGCAGGGGCAGGAGTCCTGGCTGGGAATAGCATGGGAGCAGGAGGAAGGGATGTTCCTGGCCCTGGTGGAGCGTGCTGCTGTGTGGAGGTGGGTGTTGGGGCTGTCTCTGCCCGGGCACGGGGAGGCTCTGGGTCAGCCCTGTTGCAGGGAGGTGGGGATGGTGAGCAGGATGATGGAGACCAGCAGGGCTGAAGTTTTGCTTATCTGATAACTTTCTGTGATTCCTTCCTGCCCTGCCCTGCTCTGCCCCTGTGCATGCACACAGGTCCCAGCCTTTGGCCTGTGGGGCTCCTGTTCCTGCCTGGATCTGAGCTGCCAGGAGGGTTTGGGCCATCCCTGAGAGTGGTTCCCATCTGCCCCACTCTGCAAAAGGATCAGCAAAGCTGCTTTCCCCTGGATATTTCTGCTGGGAAAGCTTCCTGTGGAAGCCAGCTCAGAGCTCCAAGGGGAGAGATGTCTGCAGGGACTAAAAGGGCTTCTTGTTAAATATTGCACACAGGAATTGCGTGTGAGCTCTGGGAACACCTCTGCCTGGATCTGAGCTGCCAGGAGGGTTTGGGCCATCCCTGAGAGTGGTTCCCATCTGCCCCACTCTGCAAAAGGATCAGCAAAGCTGCTTTCCCCTGGATATTTCTGCTGGGAAAGCTTCCTGTGGAAGCCAGCTCAGAGCTCCAAGGGGAGAGATGTCTGCAGGGACTAAAAGGGCTTCTTAATTAAATATTGCACACAGGAATTGTGTGTGAGCTCTGGGAACACCTCCCCAGTGCTGGGGATGGGTGGCATTGGCACAGCTGCCATCCAGCAGGGTCTGGCTGCTCTGTGACCTCCAGAGCCAAGCCTGGGGCAGCTGGGTGGGCAGCAGAGTCCCCTCACCTGCAGCAGCACAGCAGTTTGCTGCTTTATTGTGACAAATGGGTGGTTATAAGAGCCACTTTGTAGAGGGGATTAGTGCCCTAACACACATAGCCAGTGCCCCTCCCAGGGCACCCTGACCTGCAGACCTGTTTTCACAATTTGTGTCAGTCCAGAGTATCTTGGTTTGTTGGTTATTGGCGTTGTGGTTTTTTTTCTTTCTTTTTTGGGGGTTTTTTTTTTTTGTTTTTTTTTTTTTTTTTTGTTGTTTTTGTTTTTGGGTTTTGTTTTTGTGTGTGTGTGTGTGGGCAGGGTTGTTTTTTGTTTTTTTTTTTTTTTTTCTGTGTGTACAGAATTTCTGGTTGGTTTGTCCTTTTAAGATAGGAGGGGAGTAGAGAGACGTGTTATTTTGCCCTGCTTTCTCTGTTTGTGCAGTAAGAGATAAGCCCCATATTATGTAAACAATCAGACAATTTGTGCTGAACTGGATCTCTTGGTGCTAACTGGGACAGCTTTACCTTGGGAGGGTGCCTGGGTGGGAGGAGATCCCTGGCTGGAATGAGTGCAGATGATGCCAATTTCACCTTGGAGATGAAGTTTTTTCATGCTTGCATCAAACTCTTGGGCAGCAATCCAGAGGCCAGGCACCTCTCTGCCGTGTCCCGTGAGGTTCCTGGGGTTAGACATGGATTCCAGAGGGGCTCCAGTGCACGGGCAAGGCAGCTGAGCCACAGAAACAGCTCTGCTGCTGTGCTGGGGGAGTTCAGCCTCCCGTGAAGAGGTTCAGGCTGGTGCAGACCATGCCAAGAGCAGGTTTGGGGACACTGAAGTCCCAGCAGTGTGGTCCCTCCTGCTGCTCGTGCGTCCACAGGGGGACTTCTGGCACCACGCTGAACCTGCCTTCAGTGGCTACCTGAAAATCTCTGAAAATACACCTGTAAAACAAAAAAAGCAGCCAGTTGGAGAGCCCCCAGGTCCTGCTTGCTTTCATGCAGAGCTGAGACCAAGCGACCCGAGCCTGCCCTGTGCCAGTGGGTCTGTCCTGGCTGGGGGGCACCCAGCTCCTGGGCAGGGACTTTGTGCTGCTTTGTGCCCAGCTGCTGGCCTGGCCTGGAGGGTGTTTTGCTCTCTGCTGAAGGCACAGGTCTCCTGGCAGCCTTTAGAAATCCTGCACGGTTCTGTGCACCAGCAGACACACCCGGGGCGGGCTGTGCAGTGTTTGGGTCAGGTCTCCTTTGGGGCTGCACTCCCCAGTCCTGTGCCACCCCTCAGCACGCAGGCAGCAATCCTGGGAAGGATCTGAAGTGTTAGGAAGCGCTCCCCAATGTGTCTTCAGTGTGTGGACTAACAAGTGCTTGCAGGATTTGCCGGCATTTCTTCCTTCCCGAGGATCTTCCATCTGGGCTGCCTGTCCCTGCCCACCACAGCCTGAGCCAGCCCTGCCCCTTCCCTCCTCCCTGGCCCCTCCAAACCCAGACCACCACTAAAATCAGCTCCTTTTGCTCTTGGGGCAGTGGCAGCTCATGAGCCAGGGGTGCTGCTGGATGCTCTGCAGCCCCTCCTCACCCAGCAGAGCCCCCCAGGCCAGCACAGCCCTCTGATTTCTGCAACACTGGCACAGCCTGCCCTGGCCATTTGAGGAAAGGCTGAGCACAAACAAAGTCGACGTGTCCCTGGGTTTGCTCAGCAAACGGCGTGTGCTGCCCCCGGAGAGCAGAGTTTGCCCTGCCTGCAGGGCTGGCCCCTGCTCACAGGTGAAATGTTCCTGGAGCAAAGGGCAGCAGGAATCCAGCACTGGGACAACAAACACGTTACGCCAGCGGCTGAGCTGGGGCTGCATTCCTCAGTGTTTGTGCTTGGGTCCCTGGGATGGAGGGGGAGCTGCCGAGGGGCCCCTTCTCTTCATCAAAACAAAAGTGTAGTTAGGCTTTGTCAGGGTCTGTGTTAATTAACCCGCAGGGATAAAGTCACTTGTTTTAGAGCTGCCTCTTTTCTGGAGCTGCTGGTTGAGTTTTTGCGGTCAGTCTTGTATTCGCCTCTTTTTGCACTGATTTGCCATCCTGATGGACGTGTTGGCTGAGAGGGACCTTGGGAGGGCTCTGCTCTGCTCTCTGAGTTGCTGCCAGGGCTGTTTTGGGTGGCTGTGTCTTGTCCTGGACATGTCCAAGGACAGAGCCTCCTCAGCTCTCAGGCAGTCTCAGCCTTGCACCAACCCTCCAGGGGAAACTTTCCTGGCATCCACTTGGTGTGGGGCTCTGCTCTGCCAGCCTTGCCAGTGCCCTCTGCCTGCTCCCACCCCGGGAGCAGCCTGGTAGGTCTGGGGGCTGCCAGTGAGACACAGATCTTCCCAAAGAAATACGTATTTCCATAAAAAACAAACACTGCTGGCTTGGGTCAGCCCTGAGGTCTGCTCAGCCCCTTCCTCACAGGTAGGGGGCTGCGGATGTCCCACAGCTCAGAAATGAAGCCTGCCCTGAGAGGAAATGCCTTCCTTGTGCCCAGCTGGGAAAGCTGAACTTTGCTGTCCTTTTTTGAAACATTTATTTTTTAAAATGTGGCTTATCCACCATTTTGGCTGGAGCTGGACTGATGAATGCTGCTGGAAAATGGAGTTTGGATCTGAACAATTCCTCTGTGAGCTCTGGAGGGGTGGTGGATCTTTATCTCTCTTCAGTCTCCCTTGGCAACATCTATTTACGTGGCTGCACAAGCTGCTGAAATAGTTACTTCACCCTGGTCTATTGTTTTGTTTCATTGGAAACCAATATTTTGGCCATGTCAAGGCCTGAATTCTTTTGTGGCATGTTTAATCCAGGTTTGATGGCTTGCTCTGCTCCCAGAGGTAGAAAACCAAATAGAAATGAATACAGGGAAGGAACTGATGAGATGTTAAAGAAACTGGGGCGGGAGAAAAAAAAAAAAAACAAAAAAGGGAAGTATAAGCAATTTGGGAAAAAGCCTTTTTTTTTTTTTTTTTTTTTTTAAATATTACTTATGAGACTCCATGAATCTCTGTTTAAAAAGGAGGGAGGTGGTGTCAAAGCCTTTGGTGGCACAGCCAGATCACGAAGTTCTCACTGACTGAAGGATTTGGGGGTTTCTGTGCACACCTGACAGGGATTAGTCCATCCTGCAGCTGGGGATGGTCCTGACTTCTGTGCTTCTCCTCCTGGGTGGTGGCAGCAGCAGAGACAGTTTTGATGGGAGTTGTCACCTTCACCTTGTAGTGATGGGGACCTCAGCGGTGGGACTGGCTTGTGGTGCCCACGTCTCTCTTGCCTCTGTGTTTTGTGACCTAACAGCATCCTCACCCTTCCCCAGAGCCAGCCTGGGGGAGGCTCCTTCCCTGGGGTGGGGTCTCCCACCTGTCCCCGTGCCTCCAGGCAGGACTCTGGGTGTCTCTTTTTCTTCCCGCTGCCCTGTCTCACCTCTTTTGAGCATCTGGACAAGGAACTTTTGATGGAGGAGGGAGGTTATGGCTCTACTTGTGCCTGGGGTGCTGCTATTTCAAACAGCCAGAGCAGAATTTTTGCTGCAGCTGAGCAGCCTCTGCCCAAGTAGGTATTTATTTGTTTGGGAGCCTGGAGGGGAATTTCACTTGCTGCCTTATCACCCTTATCTGCTTCTGCCCTGGAGCCAAAGTGGTGACGAGTGTTTTCTTCTCATTTATCTGTGTACCTGCCTTGGTGATTGGCCAGAAGGGATGGAGGATACTGTAGATCTCCAAACAAATCACTTTCTTCCAATATGCATAATTTACTAGGTTATTCAAGGAATCAATGCCACCAGATTGCTTATCAGCCTGGATAGGGCACTGCTGCTCCCATTGCAATGTTCACACGTAAATCTAAGCAGGATCTCTTGGAAAGCTTTTATCTGGGATTGATTTTCAGCTAAGATAGGCTTTATCTCCACCAAATAAATGGGTTTTGCCCTGTAACCCATGGTGATGCTACAGACAGGGCAGCCAAAATCAGGCCAGGCAGAGGGCCAGCTTGCATTTGCCCCTGGGGCTGGGCTGTGCAGGCTGCAGTGCTGGGTCCTGCTGAGCTGCTCAAACCTGCCTTCCACTGCCCTGCCACCTCCCTCCAGCCTTCAGCCCACCTGGAAAGGGGTTGTCTTCCTCTTCTCCTTCCCCCAAGCCCATATGGGTGCAGCCCCAGAGCTCAGGACAGCTCCTCTCTTCCTCTTATTCCTCTTCTTCCTCCCTTCCCCCGGTGCCAAGGGGCTGGGGGGGTCTGACCCCCATCCCACGGGGACCCCCATGACACCTCCACCCTCTTGCCTCGTGTCTGGCAGCACATCCTTGGCCCTGACACGGGATAACCTGGCCTAAATAATGGATTACAAGAGCTGATCTCACTGTGCAGATCATTTTGCTGGCTTTGTAAAGTTAATCAGTTTACATGTTGCTGTTAGGTCAGGAAAGCTCCATTTACCTTAAATAATTAATCAAGATCAATTAAACACAGGGTAATTGTGAAGAACAGCAAAAGGCAGAATGACCCTCATTTCTTCCCCTTCTTTATCACGTTTAGACAACCAGTGAGCAGCACATCTTGCAGAGCTTGGGCAGTGAGAGAGTAACTTACATTTATGTCTGTGATGACAGCTCTATCCCGAAGGTTTGACCTAATTACTGCGTCTTGTCTCGACTTCTGTCTGGGAGTTATTGTTGCTGTCATTGTGGCAAATGCAGCTAATGAAAACATCCAGTGGTTCCATTAAAATATCAGCCTGGTGAGTTGGCTCTGCTGTGCAAGTGCAAATGGATGTTTCTGAATTTCTGAATTTTTTTGGCGACTTATCACATCACTTTGAAATTTTTCTCCGGGAGTTCTAATGAGTATTTTGTTTGGGTGATGCGTGGTAAGACCAAAGAAGAAACTTCTTGAAAATAATTCTATCATGTATTTGATAATTATTAAAACTCAATACCCCCTAAGAGGAAACTGAAATGCCTCTCACGTAGGAGAACTTTACAGAGGCTGAGAGTTTTGGCCCTTTTAGTTGATCTTGGAGCTGCTTGGACATAACTTACAGTACTTTACACAGATATTTCTTGAGCTGTTTATTGCATGAATAATTTGGTTGGACATGGCAGCAGCCAGTACAGAAACTGGTAGAAAGGAGCATGGTATGTCCCAGTGACAGAGCTTCCAAGAAGCCCTTGGGAGGGAGCTGGGGGCTGCAGGGCTGCTGCAGGATGTTCCTGGAAAGAGCTCGTTTCCTTCACTTCCACTGAGTTACAAAACTTGTTTTTCTATTCTGAGAATCGTCAGCACAAAGGGACCATAAAGAGTTTTAAAGGACTTCCCTTGGCTCACTTGGGAGGAAGCTCTTTGGTGAACTGGCAAATACCTGCTGGTGGCTGGCTGGGCTCCCCCCAGAGCTGGAGCAGGATCAGGTGAGGCTTTCCAGGCCTCTCACCTGGTGTAAGAAGTGCTTTAGGGTGGTAATCTCTCTGGTCCTGACTTCCAGGAAGAACAAGTCCATGGGGACTTAGTGATCTTAAAGATCTCTTCCAGCCTGAAGTATTCTATGGCAGGCTTTGAGAGCAGCACAGACTTACAAGATACTGTAAAATGGGGTATTTTTTTCTAAATGGGAGACTTTTATCCCAAAGAAATGAAACTAAATAGTTACTTGCTCAAAAAGGTACGCTCAGAGTTGAACAGGCTAGACATGAATTACTGCTCTAAATCAATCTCCTCTGCTACCCTTCACTCTCATGGAGCCTGTGGTCTGTTGTGGCTGTTTTGCTCATTCTTTGTCCTCAAAAATGGCATTTTTATATGGATACATCTACAGATGATACATTATGAAAAGAATTCTGCAGTGATAGCTCAGTGTTCTTTCTGCTTCTGATGGGGAAATTGCAGAGGGTGTTTTTGGCTATAATTCCTGGAGATCAACACATTCGTGAAGCAGCCAATGAACTTTGGGTTGGATGTTGCAATGTCCTCGGGCTGTAGCACTTATCTGGATTACTTTTCAGAGGACCCATGTCCTGTCTGCTCCACAGGGAGGTTCACAGAACAGTCCATAAATCCTCTGCAATGCACACAATGGATTTTGTTTTAATTTATAATCCACCCCAAGCCACAGGGCACTGCTAACTTGTTGGTGTGGTGCCTGCTGCACTGACATAACCTGAGTGCAATGGGCACTGGGATCTCTCCAGGCAGTTGTGGCTCCCTTCAGCCTGAGCCCCTTCCCAGCAGCACAGCACAACAGTCTGACATGCCCAAGGACTGGAAATATTTATGGTAGAAGGACTCCTGGGCTGAGTGTGGCTGGTGTTTGTCCCTGTTTGTTTTGCACTCTGTGCAACAGCAACAATTTCCTGAATTTCAGGAGTGTCAATACTGGGAGGAATCTGGTTCTGCACACAGGCAGGCTGCAAAGCTTCTGTTAACAACAAAACCTCCACAATCACTGACCCACTTTGTTCAGAGGGGTTGCATTCTTTCTCTGAGGTGCTTTGGAGGTTCAGGGATAAGGGAGTTCTTAGCACTGCAACCAGAAGCTTGTGGGAGGAGAACAGGCAGTGTTGGGAGCCCTGGATGAGAGCAAAGAGTTAACTTGCACCACTGGTTGCATGACAGCCCCCAGCTGTCTGTGCCTTCCCCTCCAGCACTTTTCTCCATTATTTCATCAAAGCAACAGGCATGGTTTTAATTTTCCATGACTTGCTTATGAAATATGATCCTCGCTGTAATAAAGAAATGATTTGGTTTGTAATGGATACATAAGAAATCAATTTCCTATTTTTAAATTAGGTGGGATTAACAATGAAGCAAACAATAAGCAGAGCAATAGGGGGAGAAGGATGGGAGAAAGACCCAGCAGCTCCCAGTCAGGGCTGGCTGCACTTGGACGTGTTAAACTGCATTTGTTAATGGCTTCACCAAGGCAGCCACAGCTGTAGGGGTTCTTGCAGTGTATATTCATTTTTATGCTTTAAAATCATGATGTTGGGAATATTGCTGGAGATTCATTACTTCCCTTCTGCCTGGCAGTGACATTTAGGGTGCAAGATGATTTCTGTTCAAACTCATAATTAAAAAAACCTGGCACTGTCATAAATGTCTGGGGAGCAGGGCGCTCCTGCTGTGCCTGCAGCAGGGACAGCATCCAGCAAACACCCTCACCTGGACCAGGAGACTGGGAGATGCTCTCCAGCAACGAGAACAGAAGAAGCTCCCAGCTTCCACTGTCTAGGGGTGTAGCTGCGTGTGAGAGCTGCTTGTTTGGAGATGGAGCAGCGATGGGACACAGCCTGCAGGGAGGTTTGTAGCTGTCGTTGCTAGAAACCATCTGGTCCCCCTCCTTTACCTTTCTCCTACTGAGCAGTGCAGCTTGGGGACCCCCAGGCCAGGCAGTTACCAGCAGTCCCACAGGACTAACCAGCCCAGTCACCTTCCTGGCAGCTCTCTGCACTGTGTCCCTGAAAAGAAAGCACTTTCCAGTAGAGAATATTCCCAGTGCCTGGTAATGCTGTGCTGGTGTGCCACGTGCTCCACCTCTGCTGGCAGAGCAGCCCATCTGGTGAGGTCCACTGGAGGGTCTGAGGGGCACAGGGATTAACCTTTAGCCCCTCAGGATGCTCTCTGTGTTGTTTTTCCCCCTGGATTCCCTTCAGCACAAAGTGGGCACGGTGCTTGATGGTTGATGGGCATGTGCAGGGAGCCTTTGGGCTGCCCAGGCACAGATATTTGCTGCAGGACACAGGTCCTGGGAGCTGCAGGAGCCTTGGAAGGCAGGTTGCCCTTTAGACCTTGGACTGCAGACGGCTGATCCGGCTCCTGCCAAGCCGCAGCGAGCACTGCCGGCGTTTCTGTGCTGTTGACAGATGTGCTGTTACTCTGCTGTCCTACATGTGCAGGGAGCTCAGGGATCACAGTGTCCCTGGAGCTGTCAGCCTGGGGGGTTTTGGGGGTGGGGAGTGGTTCTGAGGGTACCAAGCCTGGCTGAGTCTGTCCCCCTCAGCAAATCACCAAACTGCAGCGGGGACTTGCCAGAGCTGCTCTTCTGGTGCCAGTGACTCCTCCTGGCCCGGCTCCACACTTGTGCTAAGTGGCTTTGGAGCTGCCCCAGGGGTCTGTCACGGGTTGGAATTAAGAGTTGCATTTGGCTGGTTGGTCTGTCTTTCCTTCCTGGATGCAATTGCTTTTTTTAGCTTATCTTGGTTCTGCATGGGTTTGTGAGTTCCTGCTGAAGTCTCTAACAAGATTTGTATGGTGGCTTCTTTTTCCTCCAAGCAATCATAATTTGGCCAGAAATAAATGTCTGCAGAAATCTTTTTAAAGTCTCTCCCTCATGTAGGTTTCTGCAGCCTTCTTGAGAGACAAGCCGTAAAAACTGATGGGACTTTTGGAAATGCTTGGTGGGACTTCTAGGACTGGGCAGAAGTCCAAACAATTTCTTGTAATCTTCTCCACATAGATCTGTTATTGCTGGGGCAGGTACCAGATGCATTATCACTACTAATCTCCTTCAAGGGTGGAGGGGTGCCTGACTGTAGATAACTATGATGAAATAGAGCCAGATTTCTGTCTTTATAGAATAAAGACCAAGAAAATGCCACAGAATCCAAGGCTTGCTTCTACTTATTAGTGTCAGAAGGCTATTGTTTTTGTACTCTAAGACCACCACTCAACCCACAGCTCTCAAACAGCCTCCCCCTCCCTTCTCAACTCTTGTCCTAGTTTAAATTTATGGCTAATTGATTTTTTTTCTCCCTATTGGTTACCTCTGGAGCTTGACATAACTGTTGGTAGTATCACTTTGATAGGCAAAACCAGGCTGAATGTGGGGGTTTTGCTGGGGTTTGTTTTTGTGCAGATTCTTTTGGACACCACCAAAGCTCTGCTGTCCAGCTCCACGATCCTGGCCATGTGGCTCTCCATTAAATTGTTATTTAAGGCAATCCAGGGACTGAGGTGGAACAAAACTCTGGGCACACTTAGCCTGGGCAGACCTGAGTGAGCTACAGGAAAAGGAACAGGGGAGTCAGGGTGCTCAGTGAGGGTCAAGGCAGAAGCTCCCCATGGGTCTCACCACTTTCCTGGCTCCTGCCAGCAGGAATAACTCCTGGCAGAGCTGTATACCTCTCGTGATCCCACGCCATTCAAAGTCACCCCACTTCCACAGCATTACTGGACGTGGATGGTGATGTTGTTCACCCTGTGGGTGGGAATTTATCTCCATGCCCCTTGCAAGGCTCTGCTGGTTTCCCAGCCAGCTGAACTGCCATCATCTTGTAGCTTTGGGTTTCGGTCTCTTTCCAACCTTGGATAAATTTAAAGCCGCTATTCATAGCTGCTCTCAGGATCTGGAGCTCCAGAACACCATGGGAAGTTTCTCATCTGTTCAGGAAGACACAGATAAATATAGTGATGGCTTCCAGTGGGTAAAACGAGGTTTTATTGTTCTATTCACGTTCAGAGCTGGCATTTGTGCTGTTGCTGTGCCAGCCTCCACCATGGTGACAGGCCCTTTCTAGGATTTCTGGTGAGATGGGAAGGGTGACAAGTTCAGACTATCAGTTTAGTTTAAAGCCCACAAATCTATACACAGCAGGGGTAAGATCTATTTATTGTGAGCCTAGGAGCTATTTTCCATGGAGGATGAGCTTAGTTTGTGCTGGAGAACAGCTGTTTATCAGGATCAGGTTTCTGGGAGGGACTGTTCCTTGGCCATCTCAACCTGGGAAATGGCCTTGTGATGCTTTACAAGAAAAGGAACAAAAACTACATTCTTGGTTCAAAAAAAGAACAAAACCAACAAAAATGAAGTGCAGTGGTTTACAAAGGGATTTTTTAGCTGAATAAAAGGCATTGAGGCTGCATTAAAAAACAGCACAAAAACTTTGATATGTTCCTTCGGGAGGATTAAACCAGATGTTTTCCCTTTTCCAATGGCCAGCATCTGACATTTCCAAAGAAGACACAGGGAACATTTCTGGGATGTGTATTAGAAAAAGTTCTGCTTGCAGCTTATCAGCTTGAAGGAAAGCTGAAGGCAGAATCATCTCAGAATTATGTCTGGTCACATTTACACTGGAGAAAAGGCATGGCAAGAAGCACCAGTGTGAGGAGGAGCAAAACAAATTTCAAGGTGATTGTCACTGATGGCATCAAAGGCAGAACAAAGCCCTCCACACTGGATAGGGACAACTCAGAGGTCTTTTGTATGGCCTCTTACAGCAAAGGCACCATAACCCTGTTTTTGTTTGCAAGGATCAGACACAGCCTGAATTTTGCATATTAATATATGTGGATTTCTGCAATTTGCTCACAAAATCCTTCTCTGGTAAAGTTTTGCAGCCAACATATCCATGGTGGCTGCAGAATGCAGGAAAGGAGTACAATAGCAATTAGGGATTTTTTTCTTTCTCATTTTCCCTACCTAGCTGTTTTGCATAAGGACACACAGATGGGGCAGGACGTGGTTTGGAATCTCAGTGAAGTGGATTTGCCAACACTCATTTGACCAATGTGCCCTTTTGTACTGCTGAGGTTAAACCTCTGCCAGAAATGTCCTCCACCATCAACACTAACAATTACTGATTTGGAGTTTAGAGTGCTCTGCTCTGCCATCCATAGCAGCATTCCCACAGTCTTCCAGCCAGGTACATCTCTAGTTACAATAATTGTCTTTCAGTTGGGGAGCTGACTGACTATACTGCCGCAAGTATGGAATAAATCATGTTACTATGGTAGCCAAGGTTTTTGGAAAACAGCATTTCCCAAAGCACAAATGCCATTTCTCTGAATTTTTCTTCTTTTCCTGAAAATATCATCCCAGAATTGTGAGAGGTTTGAAGCTGGGTTACACTGTTTTCCAACATGAGTTTTGCAGCAAGAAGGACACTGCTTTTCAGGTTTGTTTATTTATTTGGTTTAACCTTCATGATGTTGACAGAATCCAGGTGCATGGATATCTTATATACTCAAGCTAATTACTGCTGAGACTGACATCTGAGAAGGGGATTTGAAGGAACAAGACAAAACACAGTCAAAACTTGACCTCGAAACATGAGAAACGAGTCCAAAGGATGGTATCGGGCTTGGAGGTTCTCAACCTGTGCAAGGATTGGGCCAAGGTCCAGGTCTGAGCTCTGGATTTATCTCTGCTAACAGGAGCACTTGGCACTGAAGCCAGACCTTTTACTCCTGGGACTGTGCTAAATTTAAGGTAGTTGAGCACAGCCTTCCCTGGATGTGGTGCATCCATCACAATGTTCTTGTCCAGTGAATCACGGCACAAACAAGGTACCAAAGATCATATCCTCAAAACCATTAATGGTTAAACTGTGATTTTAATTTTGTCTCTCTTCTTCTAAGCCACCGGTACATCCACAAGTGTTTTAACAAAGTATTTTGTTTCTCACTTCCCAGAATACCGAGTGCATTTCATAACACAGCTGTTGCAAATGTTATGGCTCTGTACACTTCATGTGTTAGTCTTGCCTGTGCTTCCCTTCTCTGAATTGCATTTAATAGGCCAAGTTTTATATTTCTCTACTAATTTGTTGAAATTTATTGCATTTGTTGCCTTCCCCTCTTTCTTTTGAAAATCAGGGGAACTTCCAAATTTCAATTTAAAAGCATTTTGTTTTTATGGAGCATAGTATTTGTTGGAGGGAGAAGAGTTGAGATCATAATCTGGCACAGTTGACTAAGTTTCTAAATTTTAAACCAACACCTTCTCCCTTTTTAAACATTTTCTCTGCCAATACTAAACATTTTGATCATTCAAAATGTAAATTATACTCCCCATAGATGCTGATGGGTTGAGGATATATTTACATACAAAGGAGATGTTGAATGACTCACGCAAAAACTCATTTTCTTGTTCTCATTCTTAACAGTACAGCAGGTTCTTTCCCCCATTTTCTGGTTTCCGGAATGATCTGTGTCTGTGAGCAGTGTTTGAAAAGGTGCATGTGGTTAAAATGTGTGCAGTAGGAGAACAACAAATGGTTTAAATATTTTTTTCCAGAGGAGCTCTGTCCGTGGGTTGTGTTGCGTTACATGGAAAAAACCACTCAGAGCAGAACCTGAGGGCAGTGGTGATCAAAGGAAGGAAAATTCTCTGATTTCTTGGGATGAGGAGGAGAAAGCAGGAGTTTAGTCAGAACATGAGAGCCAGTGTTTTGGGCTGGGTAAAATGTTCTCAGGCAGTTAGCACTTTATAACAGCGGTGTTGCTAGAGCTGGGCGTGTGCTGTAGGACCTCAGTGATGGTGTCTGCACCTCCTCATGGAGCAGCATTTTATGGGAGAAGTGTCACTTGGTTTTCCCATGCCCATATGCCTGCTGGGCTCGGGCCCCTGGCGCAGATTCCTCTGGCAGGAAGTAGGAGCCATTTCTTTGGAACGCTCGTTTGAGCCTGGTTGTGTTTGGGAAGGCAGAGCAGGAGCTCTGGAAAGCCCCAAGCTTCTGTACATCTCCTGGGCAGCATTTCAAGCTGTGCCTGGAACACGTTTGCACAGGGCTGGGATCCTCTCCTGAGGCCCATAAGAAACCCTGAGGCTCTGGCCGTAACTCTCTGAGATCACCATGGCAGATTTTCTCAGCTCTCCTTGTTCTTCCTCAGATATATCCAAACACCAGCCCAGTACTGTCACACCAGTTGTGGATGGCCCAGGCTGCTCATCAGCTATTTATAGCATTACTTTATTAACAACTTTGTTTTATACCCTTGATAGTAATGCTCGAATCTGAGTGTATATTCCAGTCTTTCTTGGCTCACTTTCTCTGACTTATTTACTGACTTCCACCTTTATTTTTCCTGTTAATCTGGAGCCCATTCAAGAGGACACATAGAGGTGACCCTATAAGAGATGCAGATGTCATTTTGATCACCTCCACAGAGGCTGCACCACTCTCCTCCACTTCCATCACAGCTTTCCACTGCCTGTTCTTTGTGTGACCTATGCATTGACTTGGGCTCTATTATTCACTTCAGAACTGATAATGTTTGTGTTAAGTCTTAAACATGGGGTCAGGGGGCAGTTTAGAGCCTTTTCAGATTGTGTGACCTCTCCTAGCAAACTCTGAAGGGCAGTTGTTGACCAGCCCTGGCACTGTTTGCTCTGCAAGGAAGCAAGTCTGTAAAAAGGCTTATTACACAATGTAAGTGATTTTCTTTTTGCTAAGCAAATATTTGCAATATGTTTTGGGAGATCAAGCATTCAAAGTGAAAAGCAGGATACCTGCCAGGGATGTGGGAAACACATAAATGACACCTCTAATTGGGAGAACATGCGCTGGTTTTAGTGTCTTGGCTCTACAAGGAAGCCAGCACAGGGTTCCTGCCCTGATTTTCATTGAGCTCTAAGGCTTTAGGCATCCCAACAAATCTGGAAAACTTTTTCCAAAATTGTCTTTACTTCAACAGCTTTGCTCGTTCCTCTTGCAAAAGCCAAGGTGCTGTGGAACAGGGACAAATCCTGTGACTTTAACAAATGAGCAAGGTCCTAATATGGGGCTTTCCTAGAGGGTAGTTTATTTTATAAATGCCTGCAGTAACTAACAATGCCCAGTTATGGAGAGTGTGTCACCATCTGGATGACTGCTCACAGCTGGTATCATAATTTTTGGATCATTCCTTTGGCTTGAATCGAAGTTGCAAAGACAGTATGTAGCTTAAACTAGTTGGCTCAGGAGTAGCAGATCAACTCCAGTCAACATCTAACTTCCACATGTGCATCTCTGCCTGTGCTGTGGTATTGACAGGAGCCTCAATTTATGTGCATGCAGTTTATAAACAGCAAGAATACTGGAAATGAGGTAATATTTTGTATAAACATTTATTTTATAGTTTAAGAACAAGCCATTCAAAACATCTGGAAATCACAGGAACATGAGTAATATATAATAGCAATATCTTAAATATGCATTAGTAATATAAAGTCATCTTTCACTCTGATAGTTACAACTTCATTTTTCTAAAAAGTATTTAAGACATGAAATATGTTTAGGTAATACATATATACAGCATCTAATTTTCTCTCCTCTTTCCAGCGGAGTCTGGGACTCCAGAGGTTTCTGTGATGGAAACAATGTGCTACAACTTGAAGGCTGGATTGGTTTGGATTGTATATGCAGAACTAGGCAAATAATTTACACCCATCATGGCTCTGTGTGCATGTAAGTGACAGAACAGGGGTTTCAGACCCTGTGCACGTGCACTCCCACAGCTGCTCACCTATTCACAACAACCGATGTAGTTATAAATCATTAGGTCTGGAGTTATTTCTAGAATGTCTCTGTATCTATATCCTAACTAAGCTATGACCTACTTTCATTATAACCTCCTGCCCATCAGTGTGCTGTTATGCTTCCAGTGGTGATTTGGTAAAAATGTGTTTGCCTTGTCTCAGTGTGTGCGAATTGATAAATAATTGTGGCTTGATCAGCTCACAGCTGCTTTATCCTCATCTCTAAGGCAAGCAATTCCCTTTCTATTTCATAGGGAAGGTCAGCATTAACTTGCACTTCAAAGTATTGCTTGATTTCTTCTACCTCCTTTTCCCAGAACTCTTTGGAGATATCAAACAGTTCGGTCAGGTTGACATCTTCTAAACCCTTCAAGTTCAAAGCAGCATCAGTGGGGATGTAACCTATGGCAGTTGGTTTGGCAGAGGCTTTCCCTTCAATTCTGTTGAACATCCACTCCAGCACACGGGAATTCTCTCCGAAGCCAGGCCACAGGAATTTCCCTTGGCTGTCTTTCCGGAACCAATTAACGTGAAAGATCCTGGGTAGTTTTGCAGCTGGACGATGGGCCATGCTCAGCCAGTGGGCCAAGTATTTGCCAAAGTTGTAGCCAAAGAAAGGCCTCATGGCAAATGGATCGTGCATAATGACTTTGCCTGTTTGAAACACAAATGGAGAAGGTGAGGGAATAAATAGCACATCTATTCTAAAGCACAAAGATTCAGATCCTCCCAGGGTTTACCCATGATCCCTTCACCACCCTTGTGAGCTTTAAGAAACAACACAAGCATTATCCTTGATGCACAAAAGGTACAAATGAAATTAATTTTTGTTATTAAATTTCTTAAATCTCAGGTCAAGCAGCTTAAATGAAGATTCTCAAGAGATGACTGTCACTCATGCATTTATGTTGAGCTCTAGCAGAAAAGAAAATTTAAATTTGTTTATCCCAGACTGTAACAAGAACTCCCTGTCAAGGCTTCTGGCAACCCTGTGCCTGCATCCTGTTCTGTATGCTTGCCACCTAAGGGATTATTTTGCTTAATTTGACTTTTACAGAGAATTTGGCTGTTAATTCCAGTACAAATATTTTCTATTGTGAAAATGCACAGGTTGCAAAATTAGCTGCCAAGACTGAAATGTGAAAGAGCAGGGGGAAGGAGAGGGCAGGCAGTCCAGAGGGGCCTGCTTTTAATACAGGTAGACAGATTAAATTTTGATTTACCTTTGTGCTCAGCAGCTGCTGTTGCTTCAGATCGCATGGCTGCTCCTACAAATACTCCATGCTTCCAGTTAAAGGCCTCATACACAAGAGGGACACCTATAAAGAACAAAATCACTTCAGTAATTAGAGGTCCCGAAACATTTTTATGGCAGGTTTTGCTATCTGACATAGTGCTGAATGCATGTTACTGGATAATGTATTCTAATTTTTCTTGGGGTTTTTTGCTCAGTTCATTTCCTGCTCTCTTACAGCAAAGAAGTTTAAATGAATGTTTTCCAAACTGGCTACTGATTGCTGAACATATCCAGTGGGAGATATCTGGGACACCAGAATCTCCAGTAGATTTTGGTGGAAATAGAATCTGATCCTGTGGTCCTATTATACTCAGACCTAGCATTACTTCTATTTCTTTTCCAACTTTAGATGACCATTAGCAGAACAATTTATTGTAATTCCTTTTTTTTTTTTTAAACTACCTAAACCAGATTCATTTCTCTAACCATTTGCTAACTGAACTAAAACTACAGGCAAATTGAAACCAATGCAGCAATTTTCTATGTGTCTGGTACCCATGTCAGTGGGTCCCGATCTCCCTCCAGCCCTTTATTATTATTATTATTACCTGGTTTGTGTTAACATCAAACAACTCAGACACTGAAACACCAGTGGCTGGAAGCGTGTGTGCCAAAGGCTAACACAGAGGAATTGGACTAACGTGGTTATTTCCTGGCTTTTGCAGCTGTGAAAGCAAAACCTGTGGCTATGCCCAGCTGTGTGTCAACCCTTCTGTGGCCAGCATTTCAGCCTGGAAAGGTGGCTGCTGCATTTCTTACCAGCTGGTCTGCGGCCTCCAAAAATGATCCCTTCGATGGGAACGCCTTCGGGCGACTCCCACGCAGGATCCATGATGGGGCACTGCCTGGCTGGGGAGCAGAACCTGGAGTTGGGGTGAGCACAAGGTTCTCCTGCACAGAACACAACAAACAGGTCATGATGGCAGAATTAACTTGAATTTATTCATTAATTCCAAAGAAAGCCAAAGAGAGGGCCGTGGTGTGGGCCAGGTACCGTTGTCTGGGGTCCAATCCTTGTTCTTCCACGAGGTCACTGTCACTCCAGCTGGCAGAGGCTCATCAATGCCCTCCCAGTAAACACCTCCATCACTGGTTTCTGCCACGTTGGTAAAGATGGTGTTCTTGAATATGGTTTTAATAGCATTGGGGTTTGTTTTGACTGAGGTTCCAGGGGCGACACCAAAAAAGCCATTTTCAGGATTGATTGCCCTTAAGTTGCCTGGAAGTTAAATGATAAAGAATAAGTAAACCATGCTGATTTAATTCTATCCAGAAGTTTGTAGCATGTCTTACTACACCTACAGCAACCTGTAAAACATTCCAATTTAATTCTCATACCTTGTTCATCAAATTTCATCCAGGCAATATCATCACCCACACACTCAATTTTCCATCCTGGCAGGCTTGGGTTCATCATGGCCAAGTTAGTTTTTCCACATGCACTAGGGAATGCTGCAGCAAAGTACTTCTTTTTACCTTCTGGATTGGTAATTCCCAGGATCTATTGAAAAATTAATGCAACTGTTAAACACAGCCTTTTTTTCTTGCACTTTTCGTTTTGGAGATTGTCTCCAGCAAGTGGAAATGATAAAATATTTAATTAGGCTCATTTGTTCCTACAGAAGAAACACCACATAATATTGTTGACAAATAACTCAAGCTGTATTTTTTAAATCAGAGTCAGCTCTTGCCATTAGAATATCTGTAAGAAATTCTTATATTTTTTTTAAATTTTAGGTCTGTATATAATAAACATTTATTTTTATTCTGCTCATTTATTTTGCTGTGTTTCTCTGTTGAGACAGAAGAAAACCAGGCAATATTCTTTTGGCTGCACAAGTGGAGTAAAAGGAAAGCACTTTGTGCATGGATACTTCTGCTCTTCTCAAAGACCGCAGATATTTTTTTCTAAGGCTGTTCTCTTAAGCACTTTGAAATTCTTTTTTTCAGTGGTATTTTATGGTGGTAGAATGTTTAAAGGACAGCAGAAATTGAAGCCTGGAAGGTTACACAGCAGAACTCCCTTAGAAAATCTGATATTTGCAGGTTTTTGAGTGCACAGACCTCTTTATAATCTGGCCCAGTGATGATGTTCAAGTACACAGGTCTGCCTACAAGAAGTCACTCTCAAAAGTTCCAAATCTTGCTTGTTTTAAGCCATGACAGGTCCTATTTTAAATGTTTAGTACTTGGCCTTGCAAGCAGTTTTCTATTCCTCAGGAGCCTGGCACATGACAGACTCCTATCTAAAGTTACAGGACTATCCATATGAGACTAATTCCATTGATGGCCAGGCGGGTGATGGATTTATGTGGCTCTAATTTGGGGTTTAACGGCTGTTCCAACACACAAGATTTAACAGCATAGATTTTTACCAGCATGTGCTCTGCCAGCCAGCCCTCCTCTTTGGCCAGTCTGCTGGCAATCCGGAGAGCAAAGCATTTCTTCCCCAGCAAGGAGTTTCCTCCGTAGCCGCTGCCAAAGGAAATGATCTCCCTGCGATCCGGGAGATGAGCAATCAGCGTCAGCTCCGGGTTGCACGGCCAGTTGTTGATTAATGGCTCTGCAGAACAGAATGTTGTAGTCATGAATGCAGCAATTTCCATGCTTGATCACGCTGTTGTTTCATCAGCATTGAGCCTCTGACAGCAACTCAGAGCATATGCTTCAAGGAAATCCCTGGTAAGTACTAGGGATAATGATCTCCTTTCCATCAAACTCTCGCTGAGCTTTGATTCCTTTCACTGAGTTTTGAACCTAGTGCTGTTCCAGAATCACCCTGGGCTTCTGTGGTGAGGGTGTCCCACATGCTGAGGACACACACTCAGCTCCAAAGCACAGCCCTGGGCATTTCCAGGGGTTTTTAATGGCTCCTGGGGTTTTTAATGGCTCCAGGAGTTTTTAATGGCTCTTACCTTTTAGCGGCAGAGGGCATCCAACTGAGTGAAGGCATTTTACAAACTCCCCATTGCCCAGGGCTTTCAAAACATCTGTTCCTATCCGTGTCATGATCCTCATGCTGGCCACTACATAGGGTGAATCCGTCAGCTCGATCCCAATCTTGGACAAAGGTGACCCAATAGGCCCCATGCTGAAGGGGATGACATACATCGTACGTCCTGGAAAACAGGGAGTAGCAAGATGTGGCCAAGAGCAAAACAAGGAACATTTGAAGTAACCTTTATAAACATGGAGGTTGTTTCTCAGTCTTTTAAAAACTGTTTGTCTTGTGACAGCTTCTGATGATGTTTAAAGTGCTGCAGCTTTCTGTTTGTCTAATTGTGTAGCAAGAAGTTTTATCTTCAATGCTGAAAGCAGCAATTCAGACAGATTGTCTAGCCAGGAGTAAGGGGAGGCGAAGGCCAAGTTCTCTGTTAGTGTAAATCCCTGAATCTGAAATTATTGCTGTGGATGGGTGGGTCCTTCATTCTCATCTCACTTCCTATCTGCTCCTCAGTTGCTGTGTGACTTTCTGAACCAAGTCACACAAATTTTTGTACTTTGCCACTCTTTAGCAAAACAAGAGTGCTGGAAAGAGACTGAGGACTGTCCTTGCCCAGGTATTTGGGTCTGTGGTAAAGATCTGCATGAAACCAGTCAAGTGACTGTTGGGGGTATAAAGCTAAATCTTCAGCTCAAACTGTTCTTTAAAGATTACAGTAACTTGCAACAGTACAAGTGTCTCAGCATTGCTGAAAGTTCAGTATTAATTATCTTTTTCTTGCCTACCTTGCATGCAGCCTGGGAACCTGGTGTTGAAGGCTTTCTCAAAATCTTCCTCAGACATCCAGCGCCCCAGCTGGCTTGTTCCAGTTTTAGGGATCGGAGTGGTATCTCTCTGCTCTTGAGTGATGATGACAGTTTTGCTCTCAATTCTTGCCACATCTCTTGGGTCAGTGAGAGCCAACCAGCTGCATTTCACCAAAAGCCAGGAAATTAGACTTTAATGATCAATATAGCATTTTTACCCTTCTGTGGGTCTACTTTAGCACAAAAGGCTGCTAAAACAATGCTTTGTAAGGCAAAAATTAGTGACAAAGCAGTATTACAGGTAATATCAAAAATCAGATATATTCTCTCACAAAAATTGCTTTAAGACTTTCCAGTAATAATAAAAAATTATATGGCCTAGGAAATTCTTGTTACATGTTAATACTCCTTTGCCTCTTATCTCAGCCTTATTTTCTGTTGCTAACTTTGAGGGAAAGTTAATCTTGTTTAATTCTCATTCTCATCAGTGTGAAGTTGTTTTGTAGGGGGACCACAAAATGATGCCTCAAGCTAAGTGGATGCCAAGGAAAGTAGTTTAAGTGTTGGTATATGTGCCAGAGGGATCAGAACCCAGCTTAGTGAATTGGCATAGTCCCTTAAATTAGAGGCATCACAAAGGAAATACTGAGTATAAGCACGATCATTAAAAGCGAAGGAGTTCATTAAAGGGGATCCTTTTCCCCCTCTAAGGAATTTTTTTGCCATCTATTTACGACAGAGGGGATTGTTTTACATTTTCACCTCTGTGCATCGAAATTTTCCACGAGTATAAAAATGTTCTAGTTGGGCTGTCATAACCATCATCACTACAGCTAAGCATATAATTAACAATGAATAATTTATCTGGTGAATCTTGCCCTTTTCTCTCCCAAATAGTCTGCAAACAGATTGCCAAATTCCTGCACTTAGTTATTCAAAAGTCTTTGCAGATTTCTCCCATGAAGATCTCGTGGTTGGCACGTAATTCTTGAGTATGCACTTGTTGTTAATATTCTCCTTTCACGTTCAGTTAGTTGGGAGAAATTATGAAATATTTGAAAAAAGTATTTGCAGAATACATTAGAGTCAAAGCTCATCGGCACGATATGAATAATGCCTGTACTGAATAATATTTGAACACCCACAGACCTATTTGAATGCCACAAAAAAGTATGTGATGAATAAACTAATTGGCTAAAATAGTAGAATTCTTCAAAAGAAGATCTGCTCAATAATATTTAGCCGTTGCTAATGATAAATTACGTAAGTCTCATGACATTATTTCAGTTCCCTGATGTAACTAATCAATAGAGAAAATGTACAGTTGATAGTCCAACTGAATAATATGCTTTATGCTAATTTTTAGAGGAAAAAGTTTGCTTTTCCTGAGTATTTCACCTATGTAAGCTAAAGTTCCAAAATGTTCATGGAAAGCAAATATTGGAGAGTTATAAGAAGTTTTTAAAGTAAACAGGATACAAAATGAATTTTCCAATTCTGAGATGATACTTGACTTCATTTAGGCTACTCACCAGTTCTCATACTTGTTCAGCTTCTTGATCATGCCTTGTTCTACCATGATGTCCAGAATTTTCTTGTTCTCTTCTTCCGAGCCATCGCAGATGTGGATGCATTCAGGCTGGCACAGCTTGGCATTGGTCTCGATGAAATTCCTCGCTTCTGGAGAGAGACTCTCCCAATCCCCCTGCACAACCTTGGGCATGACGTTCATATCGGCTTTCAGCTGTGGGGGCATTATTGAAGCTGTTGTGTGTCTCGTTGATGGCTGTAAAATACTGATCACAATCTAAAATCAAACAGATTAGGTATGTTAGCTTAGTTACGTTCTAACCAGCGTCACAAAGCCTAACAACATATAACACACAGAATTTGCAATTGTCTAGATTATGTACTGCTTTAAAATCAAGGTAGGGAATTTGGATCACTGCTAATTTCAAGAGGCCATTCTACTAATTTAAGGTGGAAAAAATAGAGGCCATTCTACTTACTGTCTATGGAAGCTGGAGCTGGATGCCAGAGAGGATTTTGCTGTACCTTTCAGTTGAGCCCGTTTCACTTGCTTTGGAGCTCTCTTGAAATTGCTGGTTTCCAAGGATGCACCTCCTTCCTTAAATATGCTTCATGGTAGTGTCCATCCCACCAGTTGAGGTGAAGGAGGCTTGTCTTTTACATCACCACTGGATGTGTCTTGGGACAGTGCCACTGACATTGTCATCATGCAGAGTTGTCAACAAAGCAGCCCTGGCGGGGTAATCATTTAACAGGCTTGATTAATGAATGCTGAAAGCAGAGGTTCTTAGCCCCTGGGTTTGCTGTTTTGAAGCAGTTACAAAATTTAGCAGTTTAACCAAACTTTGATCCATTTTGGCTTTGAAATGAAAAACGTCATAACTTCTCGGCGTGTGGGAAAGGTTGAGTACAAAGAGTTTCTGGAACCAGGAACACGGAGGTCATGCACGGAGGCAAAGTGCAGTTGGCACATTTTGTAGGCAGATGGTCACTAGCTGGCTGTGAAGTGGAGGCTCGTCCAAGGAGTGTTTACTCACCTTGGGAACATTGCCTGATCTGGGTATAAAGTTCAACAGAGAGCACTGACAGGCCTGAATAACCACTACGTAAGGCCCACAGCTCTTATTTTTGTCTATGCAGTTCTAAAAAAATCCCTAGCAATATAAATCTTAAGTGTTGGGGTTCCTTCAATGCAGGCAAGGGAGTTTTTGTTTATGGCTTGTTTTAGGCTCTTGCAAACTAAAGAGTTATTTCCTTTTGCTACAACCTCAGAAGAGGCAGAGCGGCAACTGTCTCAATAATTAACCTCCTCTTTCAAATATTATGTTTTATTTTACTGGGAGTTCTATGGGGGCGAGGTGTCATAAAATATTAACCCATCCCTAAATTAGTACTCAGAGCAAAAGCACAGAACTGCTCTGGACAGGGGCTGCACACTGTTGTTCTGTGGGTGAAGTGCACTGTGTGTATGTGTACACAGACTTGAGTCTGTATCTGTTTCCGTTGTGGCACTATCTGATATCAACAGCCACTATTACTCTTATAATTCTGAGGTTATCTCAGTGTGATATCAGACTCTTGAGTGTCATCTCAGGCACTTTGAGCTCTTGTCTCTGTTTCTGCAGCTGTGTCTTTAGCTTCCCCTATTCCATTTTAGACAATTGTGACCATAAAGAAAGGTGGTCTTCATGTCTATTTGTCCATGCAGTCTGGGTGTATGAAGACTGAAGTATTTCAGACAAACAGAACTGTAGAAACAAACCTGCTGCCATTTCCTCTCCCTCTATTTATACCCAGTCTTAGCAAAGCATCTGGACCCTGGATAAGGTGATGCATTTGTGCCAACTTGTGACTTTTTTGTATTGATGGGGCTCCTACCATGGTTGTCATTGGTAGTTTGCAGAGCAGGAAATCTGGGATTCCCAGCTAAGTTTCAGGGAGTTCTGAAAAGCAACAAAATAGACTTATTTTGTATAAAGGGTGTTCACAAGCCAGCTGTTGCTCAGGTTTGTGAGGCAGTTGGATGTTCTCAGCAAGAACCTTGCTGGGGCAGCCAGCAGTGACTTGCAACCCCCAAAAAGCCAGGCTGGCAGAGCAGCACACCTTCCCACCTGCAAGTCTGAAACACTGCAGAGCTGGCTCTCCCAATGCAGGAACACCCCTGGGGCTGCACCCTCTATCTCCCCTGCAAAGCCTTTTATTGTGTTTTGTAAATAAGGGAAGAAAACAGTGAGGTAAGAGGGGCTGTCCTTGATGCATGGCAAGGCCAAACATTCTCGAAAAGGAAAACAAAAATCTGGTGGGATAAGAGGTGCTAAAGAATGCTCCAGATAGGGCTGTGATGTAAGCAAAGATAAAATCCAAAACCAATTTAATTATGGCAAAGCTGGTGTTTGTCTTCAGAGTCCACATACTGTGGTGTTGGTGGAGCTGATCAAAAATATTTTCCTTTTAAAACATGTCATAAAGAACTTTCATTAAAAATAAAATGGAGCATAACCTTTAGTAATACTAAGCAGAGCCCTTTTTCAGAGAAGTACAAAAATACTGAGTGCTTTTTGCCAGGTAAGTCAGTGTACATAGAAATAACTGAGAGTAAGCCAGCAATGTTCAGTTGTCAGGAAGACAGTAGACCAGGAAATTATCATATTTCAGCACAAGTAAAATCAGAATAAAATATTGCATACTACAGTGTAATACAGCAGAATCAGTCCTAGTGTCTCTAGGTTTTGAGAGGAGGAAAAAAAATTCCCAAACCCAGAGCATTAATTTCTGCCAATTAAATTACAGTCAGGCAGGTGTTGTGCAAATTTTCTAACACTGCAATCCTAACCTCCCACAATCTTGCTATACAAACTGTGGGCTTCTCTTGAGAAGACACTAAATATGCCAAATTGGTGGCACTGTGTTATGAACATATGTCCATTAAAAATCACATTAAGGATTCCAAATGTTTTTCATTTGTGATGGCAGCAGGGCTCGAGTACAGATGTCCACTGGGAATTCTAGACACTTCAGCATCAAATTACTTGTATTTAGGTAACACCTCCCATCAGAGGATCTCAAAGCATATCACAAACACACAGTAAGCCTCAAGCCCCTATATAAAACACACATAGTATTTGGTGCAGTGAAATAACTGGAGCATATGCAAATCAAGGCCAGGATTTTTTTCAAGAATCTTCTCATTTAGAGATTCAGCTTTTAGAAAGCCAACAGAAGGCATTAAAGGTTTTATGTGAAGATAGTGAATTCTCCTAACACCCACTGTTTCCCACACAAAAACCCAGATGTAGCACTTCCAATGGCTCAGTTACAGTGGTCTTGAGGTGTCACCCAGTACCAGTGGGTGCTGCTGTCTGGATTCAGTTTCTGGAAGATTTCACTAATGGCAAACACGGAAGGTGGTATGGGGAAATGTAAGGCCTTTTAAAAAAGAGTTATCTTGAATATAAAGTTTATTTTCCATTTAAATGAGAAGCCTTTTTTAGTAGTAACTGCATTATAATGCTCATCTAATAGCTGATAGGATTTCTTCTGATTGAACTTTTTTTGGCACTTTTTCTCTGTGCTTCTTGACACTTGAATGTGATGCTTATCAGGTGCCTTCTTGGAAGCTGTCAAATCATTTAAATGTGTGTGAATCTGACATTTCAAGATGACAGTGTTCAACAAGTGCCTTGAAAGGAGGGGTTTTAGGATGTTTGCTTTGATGGACGCTATTCAGGTTGCTCAAAACAGAAGTTTTGGAGCACTTCAGGTTTTACAGACTTACTAGAACTCAATAAATGTAAAGGTTTTTAGACGCTCAGAAAAAGTGTCATTAGAAAGCTTAACTCATCACTACAAACCAAGGTGCAACAAAGCACTCACAGTGAGATCTGAAAGTTGTTAATGGCTTATAATAATACTCAGAAATTCCACTTCCCTCCCATTGCTAATTCTCCTACATAGTGTCACCTCTAAGGAGTTTGTCACTTGGGTATTTTGCTATAAACTGTAGGTTTTTTAAAGATTCTCTGAGCTGTTCTACTAACGGAAGAGCACTGCCTCTGGATTGCTATTTCTGTGGTGTTCTGCTCAGCTGACACTGAGCACACTCTGACAGCTGCTGGACTGGATACCACAGAGTCCAGACCCAAGGGCAGCCCTTGCAAGCTCATAGAGAGCAGGGATCATTCTCTCAATTTCCAAAAGAAAACGTGAACCGTGCAAATTGCCTTGCAGTTGCAAAAGAGTCTGTGAGCGAGCCAAGGGCTTGTTCCAGACCCCGCGCAGCGCCGGGCGGCATTTCCACCTCACAGCCCCTCTCCTGCAGGCAGCTCTTCAGCACTGACCCACCTGCAGGAGGGCTGGGGGCCCTGCCACGTGTGCTGCACGCTCCCCTCCATGTGTGCTGCGTGAGCCCTGAGGCTGAGCCTCTGCCACCGGCCTCAACAGGCAGCAACAAACTGTGGGCACGGCGCTTTACCTCCTGCTCACCTCCTTTCCGACCCTAATCCATATAGGATTGGGCAGATTGTAAAATATGCTGTTTGTGGATCCCTACAAAAGGCAATGTAATTTTTTTGGCCCGCGTTCAAAATGAAGTTGCTTGTTCTGATGGCAGAGGAGTGGAAAAAATCCACCCAGATTTATCACTATTAGACTGTACTTCCATTAGCCTATCCAGCATTTTCAGCTCGACCACAGACATTTCTCAAAATAAATGGAAGGAAGTTTCAGCAGGAAAGATGCACTGGTGCATGTTTAAAGTCTCTAAACAAAGTCATCAACTTTTGATGCTTCGTTTAGTATCAGCTCAAGTGCTCAATCCTGAGCTATATTTTAAAGAAAGTCCTGGTTGTGCCACAGTACATGCCAAGGCTGTCATTACACCATGGGCACACTGCTTTCTAGCTTTCTGCTTTGGCAGATAAAACAGTTATTATTGTTATTATTATTACTTTATTTTTAAGCTCACTTTTACAGGCTCAGCTCTGGAGATGGGATTAAGACATGTAATTTTAACTTTGATGAGCAGTCAGTTCTCTGGAGCCATTACTTGAGCTGTGACTCTAACCTGGGGACTCTTCCCTAAAGGAATCCTGTTATTTTTTTTAAAGCACCCTGTCAAGGATCAGTGTGAGTATGTGAGTAATGGGCTCTGTAGCCACTGGTACCTAACCAGTGGCCAGGTATGTGTAATTCTGTTAGACTGGGAGCTCTTCTCATCTACTGAAGAAGGTCTCAGTCATATGGAGAGTTTGGGCCCACCAAGACTTTGACTAACTTTACCCTAGCCACAACAGAATTATGATTTTTGCATGGTTAATGCAGGGCTTTTTTGCTGGATGAACGGCAGAACCACAGCCAGGAGAGAAGGGGACAAACCATACTAACCAGAGTGAAAAACAGTCAGCAAAAGGTTTGTGTTTCCCTTTACCTTTCAGCATCTGCTCTGCTCAGTCCCACAAAGCCCAGATGGCTCCAAATCCAGTTTGCAAATAAAAATGGTTACCCTTGCTGGAGTGAAATCTCTTTACCACAGAGGTGTGTGCTTGTGGCTGTCAAGGACTTCCTGCTTCCTACTTGAGTAGGGAACAGACAAATCCTTGCACATGAGTTCAAGCACCTCTTGTTCACGAATTTCTGCTTCCTGTGGATGACTGATGTTCTGCTAACTGTGCCCTTTTACAGAGACCTCACCTCAGGCCTAAAGAAATTTTTATATTCCAAATTTATTTATTTTCTCTAGGATGGGACAACCCTAGCTCCCCTGACTCCTTCCTCTTGCATGCCGTTCCTTACTTCTCTGCGATGCTTTGCTGCTAGCAGCACTGTGCTGGCAGTTGTCCTTTCAGGGTTACCCAGCTCTACTTCTCCTAGTTTGGTGGATAGCTGCCAGTTAGAGAAACTTAAAACCTCATTAAACATGATCACTATCTTTCTCATTTTTGTCTGTGCCACAGACCATCCCTGCTGGGTTCTCTCTAGGTTACTGTAATGCAAATAGTAAGTTCCTACTTGAAATGAAAAACATTTTCTAGAAACTGTTTTCTCCTTCAATAGCAACACAAAAGCAGCATCTTGGGCTGAACTGTGTCTTCTGTTTCAAGTGAGGTTTGTTCTATACTTTTTCCCCAGGAAAACAGCTTTGATTAATATTTCAAGCATTTTATAACACTAAAAGCCAAACAACAAGATAGAAAAGCTGATTATGCAGAAATGAAAGCCAAGCTACATCTAAAGGTCAGAAGGCAAAAGTGCCTATGTCAAGCACTACATACCTTTTGGTTCTTGAACCTGGCAGCTAGAGGAAAATCAACATTGCACAAAAACCAATAATCCCTGTAATGAATCCTCTGTTTACTGGAAAACTCTTATGTAAGTGTTAACAGGTCAGGTGAAATCCTACATACTGTACACTTCTGCTTAGCACCGTTCTAACAGACATAAGGCAACAACAGTGGACAAAAATGGGATTCTTTTCAATGTACAGGCACTTTTGTTTGGTCAGGGTAAATGGTTCCTACCAGACAAATGCCACAATTATGATTATTTCTACAAACAACACTCAGTTAAGAGATCAGGAGTTCAACTGGACCTGGATATCATGCTTTTTTTTCTTATGCTTTTAGGAAGACACAATTCTGACTGCTACATGTGCATCTTTGACTGACCATCTGTAAGTGTCTCCAAATTTACTGATTCAGGATGATATATTTGCATATGAATACTGTTTATGTAAAGAGAAGTTTCTCACTTGTGTGCTTAAACCACTATGTACAAATGAACAGTAACCAACTTGCATTCTGCAAAAAAAAAAAATTAAAAACCCCATGCACTTGCTAACCTTGTAAAGATCAGGTATTTCCTCTAAATAGCACTAAGTACCTTTTTATTTTATGTGCAGCATAGATGTTCTCTGCCCAGAAAACCTTAAACAAAAGATGGGTATGAATGACAGATCGAGACTTTCAGTTTGTAGAGGCAGCTCTGAATGCAGTAATAACTGTGATTCACAAAACGTGTCACCCAGGTATTCTCATCTGCTTTCTAGACACTGCCTCATCTTGATGTTTAAGTTACAAGGACTATAAGATTGGCTTTGTTTCTTACAGGAGCAGAAAAGATGTACAACTAAGCCTGCTATACCATATTTCCATTACCAGTTCCTGATGGAGAGGCCTGGGGCTATCTGGTTGCGGACTTTAAGTCATGGTTCAACATTGTAGCAGTGCAAAAAACTAAGATTTAAGGTGTTTGTGCTGATAAATATCACAGACTACACCTCCTGCTGTTCAGTGAAGTGACATTAATATACAAGTTGCTAAATACTCCCTTAAATTTTCTTGATTTCTTTAGATTTTTTAATTAAGATGTTGATTTGGACTCCTCAGAAAGTTTAATGCCCAAGAGGATTTGTCATCTGAGCTGGAAAAAAAAGTGCACAGGAACCCACTGCTCTTCTGAACCCACCAATCGTCTCCTTACTGCTGATTTTGCAGGGTTTAACCTGTACTTGCTGCACATCCACGTGGAAGCAGAATTTGAACTCCTCCAGGTTTGTACATCTCACTCACAGATTTATTAGGAAAATCATTTAATAGTCTCATTCTTCAGTGATCCTATTAACTTCCAAGTTTTGGTGTCTGTTCAGCTGTGCACAAAGAGCTGTTCTCAGAACTGTTTTCCTGATTAAAGATTAACAGTGCGATAAAAGAAGGAAACATGGGCATCCTTGGAGTTTGTTTCTTACATCAGCTGGGTTAAACCTTTACTATCTTTTCTCACTGTGTATCTTCTATCTGTGTTTGGCAATCAAATTCTGCACAGCTCCAGCACGTTTCCCCCAGTTTAGTCAAAACAAGAGGAAAACTTTCTGCCTTTTAAACTTTTAACTCTTCCACCCTTGCACAAACAGCAACAGAAACCTGTAATAACTAACTAAGGCGAGTTGTACTAAAAACTTTCTTTGCTATCTTTTGGATTAAAGAGTATTCTGTAAAAACAGTGGAAGTCACTGAGGTGTAGTTAACTGTATAACCACACTAATGTCTTTTGAAATGGAATAAGTGATATGCTTCTCAATAAACATCCTTCTTCCAAACAGATCCAGGCACGCAGCTCTGCTGTTTGCCACAAGGAGCAAATTGTGTATTAGTGGATGGCAGGATTGTTTCTAAATATATCATAATGTTAGATGAAACAGTTAATAGACAAATTGCAATTATGGTTAATAATTTTTAGACCACTTCCCTGACTTGTGTCTAAGCAATCAATCATCCCTGGTACTTTCAGCTCCAATAAGCTTATGCTAAATACTTCCCCTTTTATATATCCCACATCTGTACTCTATTAGGTCTTGGTTTTTTGTCCTGCTATACAATTATAATAATTTACAGTATGGAGCAGGATTTTAAGAGCATAGACAATACTTAAAAGCATTAAGTCTTTTAACTTAATAGGAGTTGCTTTTGTTGTGCTGCAAGAACCACTCATATTTACAGAAATGATTTGTCTCCTCCAAGTCAAGATGAGCATTGGAGAGAGAGCAAAGCCTGGCTTTCCCTGTGCCTTAGGCACAACCCAAATTTAGCTGATCCTGCATGAACAGCACAGTCCAAGCACTGTGCCCTGAGACAGCTCTGCAGCTCTGCTCACCCTCCTCTTTGCATGAGAAGTGGTAATTTATAGCTTGCCTAGACACTAGTCAATCAATACCCTCCAGCATGATTTCCATCTGGCTTTGCTGTGCTGTGCTCCCATCTTCTCTCTGCTTTGGGGATTCAGCAAGGAAACAAGTAGGACTGTATGTTCTGATGTTCCTGGGTCTGAGGTCTGACTAGTTTTTTATATGACTGTAGCAATAGGGAGCAGAGAATTGTGTTCTTTGGGGCAGGCAAGAAACCCAAGTCAGATCCAAATCCTAACTGATGTCTGCTAAAATAAACTGTAGCTTCCATCTCTGAACCAGAGGTCTAGGGGAAAAAAATAAAAAAATTAATAATATTCTTCTTTCCAAGTGATCAAACTGTATATTTTCTCCTGAGAATATTCCAGGCCAGCACTGAAGCACTGACTTAATTCTGAATCTGCAAGATTCAGTTGCTTAGAACAGCATCAAAAAGAACATAACTTTTTATCTCACTCATTAGCTGATGTGCTTTTTTTTTTTTTTTTAATTAAGGTTTTTGGTGGTCTCTGAAGAAATGCTTCATATTTGTGAAAGTGGGACACCAAAGAAACAAGGAGCATCAGAAAATACAGCAAAAAGACTTCAACCATTTAGTGACAGCTTCAAGACCTGAGCAACATTTAAAGGAGCCAGATGAATTAGAAGATTGTAAAAGTATCTCCGCTTTCTCTGAAGCAGGTGATGGTGTGAAGGAGGTTATGTGGTGCTGTCATTATTAAGAGGGGCAATATCTCACTGCAAAAGAGGTGCTGAAGGTAGTGATTGTCCCTGGGGTAGGAGGAAAGGGAAGGCATGTGTGTTTGCAGCCTGGTGCTAAGGCACACACACCACTGACAGGTGCGGTGTGAACGCGACACATACTTGGAAACAAAAGTGAGACATTGGTGGAAAGTGAAAATGGAAAACTTTCCAGATGCCAGGTGGAAAATTATATTAAAGCTGTCAAAATAAGTCACAACAAAGACTGGGTTTTCTCCTAGACTAACAGGAGTCATGTTCTGGAGAAGAATGGAGATTTCAACTACAAGGCAGAGTGTCATAAATGAAACAATTATGAGCACTGGAGGTTAAATTTGAACCTATTTGTTTTGGGGTTTTATGCTTTGGTCTCTTTATTTTTCCTTTTTCTCTTTCAAGTGCACTGCAGCATTCCTGATTTACTCTACAGTTTGTGGACAGGTCAAAAATGTGTAAATAAATCCCACTGTCGTTGCTTCACATAGTTATCTACTCTGGGCCTAATTCCAAGCCCTGTTAAATTGATGGCAATCCTTCCATTGGCATCGGAGGAGTGCAGTTTAGAACCTGTGATGGAGGTGCAAAGCATCACCAGAGAGGATGGATAAACAGCCTCTGCAGTCATCCAAAGTGAGTTTCTGAAACACAGTAAGGGAAGCAAACCTTGAACTACATTCAAGGTCAAATATGCTTTATGTATATGGCAATGGAGCTTTTAAAAAAGTCAGCTCCACCTAACACACATTAAACATCTTAAATATTATAAAAGACATTATTCAGTTTTAAGACTGAAAATCTGAGCAGATAACCCAGTATTTTACTTTAAAAAATCAGCTGCACTGTTTATACTTGGGTGGAAAACCACAGATCAGAACAAAGTTTGCTGTGTTTCCTTAGTGCAGCCAAGGAAATTTACTCTGCTGATTGAGGATTTTACTTGTCCATGTATTCACTTTCATGCACTGGTAGATTCTTATCAGTAATTTATCTGCAATTTTGTGGCTGAATTTTGTTTCTTTATGTAATGTTACTTTAGCACAAGAAA
Source organism: Onychostruthus taczanowskii (assembly GCF_017590055.1). Lineage (NCBI taxonomy): Eukaryota > Metazoa > Chordata > Aves > Passeriformes > Passeridae > Onychostruthus > Onychostruthus taczanowskii. Next base: position 2,839,633 of record NW_024503346.1, on the reverse strand, counting down.
ATGTGCCTACATTAAATTCCTTTTGCTCCTTATGAAATACCCCTAACAAACAATAATTCATTGTGAACGCTTACCCCCCAAAGTATAATTATGATTTAAAATATAAAATACATCTCTATTCTTTCGTGATAGACTTTTCATGCAGGATGTTGATGTGTTAGATAGAATCAGACTCCCAGAGGAGTGGGTAGAAGCTTGATTGCAGCTAGAGATAGAGAATGCAGCAGCAGCAGTAACTGGAGACTGTTCACACAACACACCATAATGGCCATTATGGAGCTGTTAACCTCTAGTGTGTCAAAACCTACTCAGAAACTGGCTGAATTCATAGATTGCTGATCCAAGTGGTTCCTTTAAATTCAGCAAAAAATGAACTGAAGGGCTATTCTGCATTTGAGCTATAAATCCTTGGAAATATCGGTTAATAATGGAAATAATGACAGACCTTTACTGTAGCTGCATGGATGGTGCTGGTATTAATAATGCAGAAGTGCATGGCAGGACAGCTCTTAGAAGTTGCTGTCTGCTGAAGTGCAGAAAACCTCATTAAAACAACCTAAAGGATGGTGTGTTATTATAACTTTTTTCCTACAGTGCCCTTCAACTATCATAATATATGGTGCAACTTGAAAAGATCTAGAAATGTGTAAGAAGTAAAATCTCTGGCCACAGTTGCCAGCAGCCTAATTATGTGAATATACTGTGTACTCTGCATCCTGTTCTTTAGTTTTGAGAGCCTGTGGATTTGTGGATGATGAATAATGTGGTGTCTAACCAAAATATCATCACTAAATTGCTGGAATAGATATTCAGCCTTAAATAATTGCTTTGGATTTGTGTTGAATCCAAGCAGTAGAATAGTTATGACTAAGCTGCAGTTGTTAAATGTAAACATGTTGTATTATTTTTGCATTTAAGGTTTTACAGAACTGTGGATAGGAGTGGTTGTTGTCAAGGGCGTTTATGGGATTTTCAGTCGATGTCTCTGAGGATGAGGTCTAATAACCCCACCTCATCGGAGGGTGCTGCTCAAAGGCCAGTGGTGTGGGCTGCTGTTTGTGCTACAGATATTTCACAAATGCCAGTTGTCCTGGGTTACTTCTACAGACAAGGAAAGCCACCACTTGGTTTGGGGCTTTGATTAGTGTTTGGTAATTCAGCTTAACAGGATCCGGGCCACGTTGCGCTGCAGTCCCTGTGCAATGTACTGTACCCTGCAATGCACAGAGCTAATATTTAGATGTAAAGCTCCAAATTTATCGTCTGCAATGGCATATAATAGAGCATTCAAAGTCAGTGGGTTTTATAAGATGTTTGATGGCTGGAAATTACTAGTCTAGAAGGGTACACAAGATTAAATGTTCAGTCACTCAAACTGTGCAAGTTTACCTCAAAGACATTTTCACAATGCCTTTGGAGAAAGAAGTATTTCAACTTATTCTCACTGAATAACCAATCCTGGCCTAAGGTACAGCGTAACGATGCTTATACATCGCTCCACTGCCTCTGCAAAGCCACTTGAGCCAGTTTTGTACAACACTTCTGCGGCGGCAGCGTGAGGCGGCCCTTCAGCAGCACTCCAGCACCGGGCTCCCGGCTGGAGGCTTTCCGCCACAGAAACACGGCAAGTGCTTCAGATATTTCCCAAGTGGAGAAACCAATTGAGCTCAGCACCGTGGTCTCCAGCAAAGTGGGAGCAGAAGGTTAAGGGCCTACAATTAAGGGTGAGAGAGCTTCATCTTTGCTAGCTCAGAGGGTGAGAAAACGGCAGCTGCTCTGACAGGACTTGCTGTGTGGGGGGATCCAGGAGCACCGGGCACCTGGAGCATTGGGAGGGAAACCTCTGCAGGTTCGGGCCTTTGTGTTTTGTAGGGAATTAACAGGTGAGAAGCAGCTGTTCTCTAGAAACTACCCACGAGTGGGTTCCCACACCAGCTGCTGCTGAGGGAGCGGCCCAGGGAGGCAGAGACGGCCATGCCGGGGTGCGCGGCAGGCGCTGAGCCCCTTCCCTGCCGCCTCCCCTCGAGGGGCAGCCCGGGCCCCGGCCCAGCAGCCCGGAGGGACCCAGCTCCCCGCGGGGGAACCGCCCGCAGCGGCCGAGAGGGGCCTGTGGCCGGGGGAAGCCGGGCGAGGAGCAGGGCTGGGGCTGGTCCTGAACGCCTGTGGTTTGCCTTCGTGTTAAACCTCGAACAGGATCGCTCCGCAGCGTGCGGGGCTTTGGGCTGCAGCGGAAAGGTTGGCGAGGCCGGGCTCACCCGAGCGCAGGAGAGGAGCGGCCCGGGGGGCGCAGTGCGAGCGGGACACGCGTCCGCCAGAGCGGCCCTGTGTCCGAGGAGGGTGAGGAACACCGAGCCTACAGCCGGTGTGTGGGGAGGGAGCCCGCAGAGCCCTGATCTCTGTCCCAGGAGGTGAGGAACACCGATCCTACAGCCGGTGTGTGTGAGGGGCTCCCGCAAAGCCCTGATCTGTCCCAGGAGGTGAGGAACACCGAGCCTACAGCCGGTGCGTGTGAGGGGCTCCCGCAGAGCCCTGATCTGTCCCAGGAGCAGGAGGTGAAGAACGCCGAGCCTACAGCCGGTGTGTGGGAAGGGAGCCCACAGCGCCCTGATCTCTGTCCCAGGAGGTGAGGAACACCGAGCCTACAGCCGGTGTGTGTGAAGGGAGCCCACAGCGCCCTGATCTGTCCCAGGAGGTGAAGAACACCGAGCCTACAGCCGGGGTGTGTGAAGGGAGCCCACAGAGCCCTGCCCGGGCTGATCCAGGCCGCGGTGCCCCCGGGCATGGCCCTGACCCCGCGGGACGGCATCCGCGTGTTCCATGACTTGGAGCTGGCGCGGATCCATATCATGCAAGAAGAAGGGCAAGGAAAGAGTGCGGGAAGCAAGGCGACAGAGAAACCAGCAGACACACTCCTGATGGAGGTACAAATTAGGCATATGTTGTTCCCTGTTAGCTTCCGCTGTCACACCGATTTGGTTCTGGATTAAGCATTAATATTATTTATTTGGCTTAAGTATCCAGTCCCCTATACATCTTTTTACAATTTCATCTCATTTTTAAAAGGGCAAACTAGAAGTTTAGACTTTCTGGATTCAGAGAATATTCTGAGTTGGAAGAGACCCAGATTATCAAGGAGATAGTGACATGATATTTAACTGTTGAAATTCAGACAAGTTTTTAACTTAGTTCATCAGTTTGCTACCATTTGTTTGGTAGCCTCCATCTCTTAAGCAGCATTACAGAATTTCTCTTTTTCTCCTTAATTCAATTAGTTCAATCCTTCAGTCATTGTTAAAGCTGGTTATGTAATACAGTCCCATTTGAAATTAATTTTATTAAAAAGGACATGCAACACTCCTGTTTTGTTCTGTGCTAGCTATTATAATTATTTTACAATTAAATACCACTAGATAATTTCTGAGGTAGGTCATGTTGCCATATTTGAGTCTAGATAATGCAAGAAGTATCACAACCTGGTTAATTGGTATACAACAAAGAAGGCATTACAATTAGCGTGCAGAAGTCCTAAATTTGTTAAAAAACAGAGCTTTTCCATTCCAAAAACTTCTCATTTCCTTTTAAAAGTACTGAAATGAAATTTTAAATATTTTCTTTTAAAAATAAAGATATGCGTTTCTGTGTTCTCAGTGCTGCAATCTCAAAATGATGCTCTGAAATTTTATATAAAATTTTGAAGAGGGAGGGCATAATTTTAGTAATTATTCTTACTTAATTGTAACCAGTTAGGCTAAATGTATGTAAATGCTAAATGCAAATTTTGTCCATCACATGTAAGACTGAAAATCAGAATGAATTGGTGGCTTGCATTTTGTTGACTGCTCTGTTGATTTGCCACTAGCTATTGCCTTTAACTGAGAAAGCTGTAAAACACATTCTTTTTAAAAATAGATTGACAGAGACATTGATACCATTACATTTGAAAATAACATCCAGCAACTGAGCCCATCTGAAGAGGGGGAAGGAAAGGAAGTTTTTTCCACTGTTGGGGAAGCAAAGAGTCAGAGCTGCAAAGGGGGTGATGATTTGTCTGACTTATTCAATGGAAGTAAAGAGCAGGAATATCCAACTGCATCAGAACAAACAGCTGTAAGAAATCTCAAGAATCTAAAATTTGAGGCTTGTGCTCCACATCAGGATAAAGGTAAAAAATTAATAATCTTCATAATTAATTTCTAGATAAGGCATGTTAAGTAAGATTTTGAACTGAGGTTGAAGTTTTGCATTAAATACTCACAGTGGTAATTGTTTAGATTAGGTTAAGTCTTAACATTCTGTGGAAATTTGGAAGAAGAAATAATACCTTTAGCCCTAAGTGCTTGAAGATCTTGTTCAGGCTGATGTCATCTGCCTTGTGTTCAGGAGAGACATTTTGGATGGCATTTAGAAATTAATGGTCTTTTGAACAGTGTGTGGTATTTGAAGCCTTCAGGGAGATTTCAAAGTTAATATTGTATAAGTGCCTTTGAATAAACCTAGTAATTTATTTAGTGTCTTGACCCACTCATTCAGCTTCAAAATGTTCTTGTTTGAGGGTTTATGGTTGAGCTTAGAGTGGTTCCACATTGCCAGCTGAGGGTGGTGGGTACTTACCAATCAATACCTGTCAGCAAAGCCTTTCCCAGAGCCTAAATAAGAGTAACAGAAAATGGCTGATTTGAGATGTTAGAAACCTAAAAGTATGTTACAGAAGTTAAGGACTGACTCAAAAGAGAACAGATAAGCATCTGTTTCCCTAGAAACTGTGTGTGTACTGTAAAAATTGGATGACATCAATGGTGTTGAGTCTGTAAATGTGTGTGTTGTATCTGGAAGTTAAGGTATCTTGGCTGGGGGTCTCTATGGATACTGTACAAATTGTAAATGTCCCCTGTTTCAGTTACAGCCTTTATAGGAAGCCATTTGAGCAGTTTTAACAAAGTTAACAATGTTCCTTTGTGTGGGCATGAATCCACAATGAATAAATGACAATAAAGTGGTTTTGTTTGCTTTTACTGAAGCGAAGTGTTATCTGCACATCTCTGTGTGGTATAAAGCATTGTATAAAATGCGTTTTGTCTCAGCATGAAAATCATTACAGAGAGCACACTTGGGAGCTGAGACAACTGTTCTGGAAAGACTCTTCAAATATGACGTATTTGCCATTTCACAGTTTCAAATCTTCTTCATAACTAAAAGTGTTGCACATTTAATCTTAACTTGTTACTCTCAAAAGAAATTCATTACTCTTGTGCCCCGAACTTTATTCTATTACTTCTCCAAAGAACTGACCTTTTCCCCTCAAATTCAACCAGTAATTTTAAAGAGGCTTTCACATCATGATTTCTTTATAGGCACTTTACAGATTCAGGAGCACCAGAAAGCTGGGAATAGCTTAACCTGCCATTTCCAAATCTTTGCATAAATTTACTTAGTGCTAATTACACAGTTGTTATCAAGAAGTTTGTTGCAAGTTATAAAGATGGTACTTAGAGAGGAAATCTTATCCTGTCTTGGTAGTGAGGGCTAGAGTAGGAGTTAGGTTTCCTGGGATTAGATTCTAAACTGTATCACTAACAATTAACATAATTTTGGGGGCAAATCACTTAAGTCTTAATGAATCCTTTGATGTAGAAGTTTGAAGTAGTTTTACCCAGACTAGAGGGACTCTTTAGAAATTGGTACCATTTTTAGAAAGAGTAAAGTCATTATTTTGTTGCATGTATAGTGTAAATGTGTCTTTGTTCCAACAGGAGAAAAAGAATTCAACTGTTTTTTCTGCCCATTCACCTCAGCCAAGCTGTCGAGTCTCAGGCGTCATTTGAAAATCCATTCGGATGAGAAACGTCACGTGTGTCACCTCTGCCCGAAGGCCTTCCGCACAGCAGCTCTGCTGCACAACCATGTGAACACACATACAGGTACCTAAGGCTTCAAAATGCTTCATGTTGCATACTGTCTTCAAAACTGACTTAGCAGGCAAGTGGCTTTGCCTTACAGCTGTGTTCTGTGATCATTTTATGCTTGGAAATTCCTCTGATTTTCTGTGGTGTTCCGCACGAAAAGACATGGTCTGTAGTTAGGAACTCTGTGTGTGTGTATTTGGTTTTTTTTGTTAAGTACCATTCTAACAATTCTTGTCAGCTGAACAGTGACTTCAGCTGTGCTTCATTCCTGCATGCAGAATAGAATTTTCTGTGATGTTTTCATTTTGCTAAATAAACATATGAAGCAAAGTGATAAATTGTGTTTATAATAAACTCACTGTGTACATATATATGGAAGAAATTCTCTACTGGGAGAGTGGTGAGGCACTGGCACAGGTTGCCCAGAGAATCTGTGGCTGCCCCATCCCTGGCAGTGTCCAGGGCCAGGTTGACCAGGGCTTGGAGCAACCTGGGATGGTGGAAGGTGTCCCTGCCCATGGCAGGGGGTAGAACAAAGTGAGCTTTAAGGTCCCTTCCAACCCAAATCATTTTATGGTTTATTGTATGTAAAAAATCAGAACATCAGAAAAGGTTCTATTAAAAAATTCTGCGTGTTGATGTAAGGCAGACAAATCACTTTGTTGTGGTGTTGAGTAAAAGTCTCACATGTATTGCTGCAGGGAACAAACCCCATAAATGCAGTGAGTGTGACACAGCCTTTGTGACTCGGGGGGAGCTTGCACGACACAGGAGGTACAAGCACACTTTGGAGAAGCCTTTCAAGTGCACAATATGTGACTACTCCAGTGTAGAAGTAAGTACAGCCTTACTGAATCTTTTGGGGGGGTGTGAAGGTTTTCATCTGCCAGGATTTTAATGTACATACAGTTTTTGCCCAGATTTTTTAACCGTGAGAAGTCCAGGCTCTGCTGATGGCCTTGGACACACTGATGGATTGTGTTTATCTGTTATGGTGCTGCAGTGTTACTGCAAGGTGGCTGATGGCTACAGCTTTGTGGTGCCATGCATTTATTTCATTACATTTCATTTCATTGCAATACATTCCATTACATTTCATTTGTGTGCACATCTTTTCATCCCCATCATCTTGTAAAAAAGGAACAAGTAACCTGAATTCCTGGAACCCTTATTTGTCCCTGTAGAATTTGCAAATGTGTTGGTCCAAATTAATATTCATACAATTATTTTTTTTTAACTAGTTGCATTATAAGAGCTTTTTCTCTTTTGTTATGCTAAAATTGCTGCTAGACAATGTGTTTGTGTGATTTTGATCCTACAAAAGCATTACAAAGTCCTCATTTACACTGCATTCCATGTACTGTAGGACAATACCAGCTAATGTCTAAAAAGAAGTTCAGGTATTTTGTTTATATGCTTGATGATGTATGAGTTTTTTCCAAGACTAGAATTTTCTTCATCAGGAATAAAATACCTGAGAGTCTGCTTAAGGGTGCAGTTGGAAATTTTAATTGAATTGGGTGCACAGGCTTTTAGAAATGCACCTGTGATTGAATCACTACCACAGTTTAGTGGATGTTCAATATCTGAATTTGTGCTGTGTCCAGATCTAAAGCTGTAAGCAATCCTGAACTTTATTCCATGCACCTTATCTTAGTAATTAGATTTTTGATAGCTTGCATCCTTAAAAAGCCTGACAGCTGATATTAAATTACCCTGTTCTTTCCCTTGTTTCAATAAGGAGCATTCAGCATTCACTGCTGTTACAGAACTCACATTCTTGTAAGCTTTACCTGAATGAAGAAAGCTGAAAGAGCTCTCCAGTACTGCCACACAAATTATTGGACTTTTGTGTATCAGAGGTTGCCAGTCATGTTTAATTTTATTTAAGTGAATAGTAGTGCAGATTTGAAGGAATCTAGCAGTGAATTCATTAATTGTGTTCATAAATGGAAGAACTGAACATTTGATAACTCCCAGTCACATACCTGCAATATTTATGTAGAACATATCAGAAAAACAGCATAATAAAAGTAGAATTGAATTAAACTTTGTAACTCAGGTGCTTCATTGGGACTTGAAGGTGAATAGACTCTGCATAATGAGTTTGGTCTTTCATTTATTTTCCTGAGTGTTTTCAAAGAATTTTATGTTTGGTATATCCAAGTAGCCTGACAGTAGTAGGTATCCTCTTTTTAAAATTTTATCTATTTTGTTTTTATTATAAAATGTCCCATTTTGCTAATGTGGACACTAAATAAGGAAGCAAGATAATATGGGGGAAAAATGCAGAAGTGTCCCAAAACCACAGCAGGCAGGTTGTGCAGGGAAAACCACAGATGTGAGAGTGCTAATTCTGGGATTAATACAATTAGAAGTGTAAAATTGCTTACATCTTAATGAAATGTATCTCTAAGGTAGATGTTACTTTAGAAAATCTCTCGTTTCTCTCTGAGGCCAGCAAGATGAGACGCCACGTGCGCTCGCACACCGGAGAGCGGCCCTACCCCTGTCACCTGTGCAGCTATGCCAGCAAAGATGCCTGCAAACTGAAAAGGCACATGTTAACTCACACAGGTAGCATGCTGGGCTACTGATCAAGTCCAGGGCCTCAGCTCCTTCATGTTCATAGGGTTAGAGCAATCTTATTTCGGCCTCGAAATTAACCCTTTTTTAATTTGTGATTTGGAGTAAAAACATGTTTTCTTTCAGTGTTCTGGATTTGGCAGTTGGAAGCCCAGTAGTTCGTCTTGCTGTTGCTCCTAAACTTACTTTATATTAGAGAAATATTTCATTTTCTGTGGGTCAGGTTGTCACTTTTATTTCTCAGTTAGTTGATTTTACATGGAGATATATCTATGAAGATTTTTAACTCTCTTTTCAGAACATGCATACTGTTGTGACCCCAGATTGCCAGCAACTAATTTGGTCAACAAAGTATTAAATTGCTTTAATATTGGAAGCAGTGTGTTCTTGTCATAACTCTGTAACATGCAAGTCATCTCAGGGGCAGTGGGTATCAATCCTGTACTTCAGGGTTTAACTTGGCTCAATTATGATATGTAATTTGTGCTCTGATTAATGTTTTAGGTTGAATCAGAGTGTGACAGCATGGTTTGAATCAAATTTTCCAAATATTCCCACTTGTCACGCATTGGTTCGTATCTTGAGACAGTTTGGTGCAATTAAACTGAATTATTTTTTTATGAGAGTCCAACTGGAAGTGTTTGAGTGTTACCCATTCCTGGCAGGGGCTTCTTCCACAGAACCAGACTGGAGTTGCTTCAAAGCTGTGCCACTTGCCAGTGTTGATGTAATTTTTAATGGTAGTCACACCTGATGTGGCTTTTTGGGGAAGAAAGGCAATAAAATAATTTCCTAATTCCCCTTCCCACCATTATCAATGGCTGATGGTGTGTCACTCTTATCATGATGTTTTACTGCTGTTCACTTTCTCTCCTTGCATATTTGAAGATAATTCTGCATTTTTGTAGATGAAGAATTCAAGGAAGAATAGATGATAATTTAAAATAATTCCTGGTTCCTAGTTTAGAATTATATAAATGGCTTTATGCTTCAGCAGTTTGACTTGTGGACTCAGAAAACCAAGATTTTGTGTTGCAATCAGTTATGTAAACTTCTGGAGACTTGTTTGGCCTTTTGTGCACTGTCAACTAATATTAACTTTTGGTTGATCCGGAGACTGTTGCTGTTAGAACATGGATGTTGAATTCTGTGGGAATTTGAATTTATATTAAATAAGTAGAGTTTCTAAGCATATCTTATTTTAATTTCTTTTTAATAGGTGAAAAACGCTATGAATGTTACGTTTGCCAAGCCAGATTCACTCAGAGTGGTACCATGAAAATCCATGTGTTACAGAAACATGGAGAAAATGTGCCAAAACACCAATGTCCACATTGTAGTACTTTCCTTTCCCGAAAAAGTGACTTGGGTGAGTTTAAAGGAAAACACTGACAGCAAAATGTAGAGATAAGTAGAGGTGAAATCTCTAATTTTCACAAAATTTCACCAAATATGTTATAGCTGACTTCATATTATCACAGAATAGTTTAAGTAAAAAGTATTTGTGGTTTTACAGGTAAATTCTTCCTGCAAGGAGATGTGGTGACATCTTGTGGTTGATATTTTAATTTGTTTAAAATGCAAAGTAGCAAATATTTAGCTTTTTCTGTTTTATTATTTGCTTGATACCTGTGGTACTGTGACCCTCTGTTTTTTCAGAAGAAGTGTTGGCAGGAATAGAGCTGGCCAGTAACAAAAAAACCTATATAGAACTTTAAGTTTCCAGAAATACATGAAAATTCTGTGTTAAGCCTAGATTTTTTAAAGTATTTGATTTGTTAAATGATTTCCACTGAAATCAGTAAGATTCAGGCTTATAACTGCTTGATTTCTTTGGGAAGTTACAACATCTTGCTGCATCTTTTGTTTAATCTTAAACTAATTTGTGTATTTTACCCCACTGCAGAGGGCACGGAAGGTTCTTTTTTGCTTTCCTTTACAAGATTTGCATTTCTCAGGGTTATACACAGCCCAGTTCTTGTTCAAAACTCTGAAAAAAAACCCCTTGCCATTAAAACGAGTTGTTTTGAATACCTGTCCAGGTGTCCACCTGAGGAATCTGCATTCCTACATGGAAGAGGCAGTGAAGTGCAGGGACTGTGAGGCAGCTTTCCACGAGCGCTACGCCTTCCTTCAGCACAGGAAGACTCACAGGAGAGAGAAAAGCTTCAGGTGTGCCCAGGTGTGCACATGTAACCAGGTATTCCAGTTCCTGGGAAAATACTGCTCACTCTGGTGCTGGTGTTGTGGGACACAGTTGGCTTTGGGGTTATAGGTACCTTAAGAAAATAAAAACTTTTGTGACTGCAGTCCAACTGAAATAGTGTAGTGGTGCTTATTTCCAGGGTAAATCTTTCACAAATTGAAATGGATATGCTGGAAGGATGAGTCTATCTTCTTGATAAATCTTTTGTATTGGACTGCTTAGAAATATAATGTAAGAGAAGTCACTTTTAGGGATGTTGTGATAAAGAACAAAATGCAGCATTTGAGCCTGAAATGTGATTTTCAGTGGTGATGCAGAATAAATTCAGTCTGAACTGAAAAATTTATTTTAAAGAGTACTTTTAGGACAGCTAGAACCCATTCAGCAAGGAAAGTAAGAAATTATTATTCACTTCAAAACCATATGCAATGAGAACATATTCTCATTTTGGCTTAACTGTGCACTCTTTAAAGTAAATGTGACCCTTTTTCCACATACAGATTTTACATGTGAAACTTTATTGCTTATCCAGGAACCAGAAAATGATAAATTTTATTTTATACCCACCAAATGGCAATGTTCTTTTAAAGCAGTATTTTAATATATATTCTGGAAAATCTTCAGGACTTTTATGGAAGTTGTTAACTAAGTCAGTCTTCCACTTAGTGTTCCAGCATTTGTCTGTCAGAGCCATCTTTGCTTTGTGTCTGTTAAATTGCTTACATGGATTAATATTTGATTGATATATTTGTTCTTCATTATGCTAACAGAGTAATATGTGTAAGCGTGCTGAAAACTGTGGATTGGTGAAGGCAAAAACTGCTGCACCCAGAAAAGGAATCAAAGGCAAAAATAAAATCCATGAGAATCCAAAGTGTTCTAAGCCAGAAGGTAATCAGTGACTAAGTTAGGATTTAATCATGTAAATTAGAATCAAGACTAAAAGGCTAAGGCATTGAATCTTCCCTGCTGCTTAATTGCTGTTTCACAGTGAAGCTAATAATGGAAGAATATTTGAGAATAGGCTTTATTGTGTCAGAAATTCTTGTCCTGTGAGTTGGGTCTCTGCACAGGTACCATCCCTGCTCCAGTTCCTGAACCCCCTTTTTAGCAATGCTTTCAGATGATCTTTGTGGAGTAAGAGACAAGAATGGAGACACACCTTAGGCCTCGGTGTCCCTAAACCTCACCCTTTGTATCAGATTGTATCTGCACTGAGAGAAAATTTGATGTGGTGAGAAGAAAAAATGTTGGAGCTTTTCTGAATCTAATGAATATATATCAGCAGCTGAGTTTACATTAGCATTGACACTTCTGTTTTCACTGGTGAGGCTGTAATGGTATGGTTAGAGAGAAGTGTTACAGCTGCAGTGTTTATGTTTTTGTAGTAATTAGATTTTGCTGCTTATTAATGTTTTCCTACATGCAAACAATTTCTTTTTGATATCTTGTAAATACCTTCATCTGAAAGCTTGATTTTCTGGAGCTGTGATAATGTGTCTTCAGATGTTGTTCATGCAAATATTCAGTTCATTAATTGACTCACACAAAACCTAGAAATTTCTGTGCTGGTCCGGAAGGTTTTCCCCAAAACTGACATTTGCAAGTATTTATAAATCACTGTCCACTTCTTGCACAACTTGCAGAGGCCTGTGGGATCCACAGTGTGGCTTTGCAGATGATGGCTTGTGAGTCTGAGCCTGTCAGTGATTTGCTGTTGCTAATAATTAAAAAAGAAAAAGGATACATATGATAATTAAGTTTCCAGTTTAAAAATGCTTAGTTTTCCTCTGATGAGAATACCAAACTCAGTAACATGGCTTGTAATGTAATATTCAACAGGAGATATATTCATTCCCCAAGTAAAGTGCTAGATAAAAGATGTGGCAGCATTTTCTCCACCAAATAAATTGCATACTTGTTAAATTTATTGAAATATTTACATGTCTTTCTGGTTAATCATCCCAATATTTAATTTTTTTTTTTAAAGTTGGCCTGAAATTCTTCCCAGGTGACTCTACTGCGAAAAATGAACGTTGTGCCAGTGAGATTGTTCCTGTTTCAGATGGGGCAGAAACAACAACTCCAGGGGAGCACAGAGCAGAAGCAACTCATTAAACATATCCTCAACATGAAGGACAAATAATGCACAGACAGACTGGTCTTTGTCCTCAGTAGCTGTAACTGAGCAGTTCAAAGTGTGGAACTACCTCCACTTAGAAAGGTGGAAAAGGTGCTGGTTGGAAGCTGTTGAAGCCCTTCTGTGCCCATGTTTCTCCTTGTTTCAGTTTCTACTGTGCAACCTAAACACCATTGCAAAGTGTGAAAGTTAGAGGCAACTTTCACCTGGTTTGTTACTTACAGGTAATAACAGAATGGCAAAAAATCAGCTAATTTCAGAGTTATTTATTAAATAATAGATTGGTTTTTTCCCCTTACATTTGTTTTTTTCCAGCTTTACTTACAGAATTGCAAATCTGAGGCAAGTTTATCCCTCAGTATCACTGAGAGCTGCCTGAATTTCAGTGTTTGTAATTTGCTGAGGTGAGCAAATGAAAGGCAATGATTTTTTAGTACAAGGTACATTTACTAAATCTCCTTTCTGCAAACACTCTAGTTTCTAATCGAATTCATGATGCAATAGAATGAATGACACAATTTTGTGGAAAAGCACCATTTTTTATGCCTCATACTACTGGTAATTAGAAACTAATCTTTTGTCTGAGTATTTCTCAGCTCAGTTAGCTGAGCAGACACAACTGCATGACAAAAATGAAGCAGGAACAGAGTGGCAGACAAATGTGGAGGACCCCCAAATTCTGGGAGTGTAAAACCTTCTGTGACCTTAAGCTGACTCTTTTTGAATGCAGGTGGGATCTAATGAATGCAGGTGGGTTTTCTTTAACCAGCCTTGCAAGTGTTCCCATGTAAATTTGTGGTCCTCCATTTAGCACCAGATCCAAACCATACCCACGCCTTTGATTTTAATTAGATCTTCAATAAAGCACAACTGTGCTATTTAGGAAAGTTCATGTTTATAGTATACTTAAAAATCAGAAAATAATTTAACTGTCAAATACATTTCTGTAACTTTCCTTAGGTTATAAGAACTACTGGGTTTAACTCTTAATAATTTCTAGTCATTACAGTAAGTACTATTAATTGTTATGATTCATTACAATGATCACAATTGCCATTTATGCACTGTTCACACATTTTTTTGTCATTTATAATTAATACTTGGAAGCCTCATAAAATCTTAAATACTTTTAAAATATTCATCTTTAATGCTGCTATTCTTATGTTACATTTCATTATAAATAAGTAGCAGCATAACTAACAAATATTAATAATATTAGGTCATGTAACAACTGAATTTAATTGAAATGCCAAACCCTCATCCCAATTTCAAGATTAACATCTGTGTTTAACTTCATTATGGTGTGGAATTTGACCAGTATTAAATGGTTTGGGTTTGCAGGTTGGGCAGGCTGTGGTTGCAGGTTCTGCTGATGTGGTCAGGGACAGAGAATTCCTGTGCTGTGCACCCACGTGAGCTGCAGGCTCACAGCAACTGCAACTTTTAACTTTTTTTTTTACTTTGAAAAATGAAACAATGAAACTTTATGTTTTTTCCATTTAGTTTATTAACATAGCATCTTTATCCTGTGCTTGGTGACATGTCTACATTCCTGTTCTAGGGGAACTTCTTTAATTCAGCTGCTGTTCTGTGGCCCAAAGCAGTGCCAGGAGCTCTGTGCCACGCAGTGTCCCCAGTATCTCTGTGCTCAGTGGGCAGATAAGGGAGGATGTTGGGATTAGCAGCAGATAATTGCCGTCTTAAATAAATAATCCCATTTACAGAGACCACACCAAAGGCCTCACCAAGACCTTCATCAATCATCTCAGTCAAACACATGAACAGGAATTACCACTTTGGCAACAGAAACCTCCTTCAGTTTGGTAGCAAGCTCTGAAAAGTCAGAGGGCTTGAATTCATTTAGATTCCTTTTTGATTCTGTCCCTCCATTACATTCAGTGTTTATAAAGTTTCATATTGATTGCTCTGTGTCTGTTTTCATGCTGGTAAAATTTCAGGAAGTTCATTTGTTCTTACAAGTGACAGGACTTAAGAATACTTTTATTCATTATAATTGCTTAAATAATATTGTTAACTTTATTCTTGTTGAGCTGTTTCCATTTGTGTTAGAAATTTTAAGCAGCAGATTGCTTGGTTAAAATTAATTTTAGAAGTTGTTTAAATTCCTTGATCAATTTGCTGAATATATATTGTTCATTTGAATTGTTAATAACAAAGCTGACTCACTCTGTGCTGACATCTGAAAATCAGACTACATAGAGTGGAATGTGAATGTAGTAATAAAAGATATTTTTATCTCTGAACTTTCAAATTATTATTTCAGTAGTTAGAAGCTATGAATGTGTCATTTTGGAAATCAAGAAAGAATGCTTTGACCTCCTCAGGAGCCATTGCTAGTGGCCTTATGCTTTTTAACAGCAGTGATTGTTCTTCATGATTAAGAGTTTGCATAACTATGCAAATGCAAATACTTGCCTCACTATTCTGATTTATGTTTTACAAAGATAATTTGATTTCATTGTATTAGTCACATATTTTAGACCAGTAGATATGTATTAATATCTTTTAAAGCAATACATATTCTGAACCGATGCCAAATTTATAATATTTTAATTTACTAATTGTGGAGGAGTTGTTAAATACACGGGAATTATTCATGTCTGAAACAGATAATAATGGAGTGTTCTGTAGCATTATGTAACAGTGTTCTGAGATAATTCAGTTATTTGGGAAAGAAGAGGAAACTTGCATTCTGAGTTTCCTCTGCAAGCTGAAGTTGTCTATGCTTTAAATAGTTAATGTGTGAGGAAATACAGTTTTGCACAGACCCAGCTGATAAAATACCGAGAAAGAGTAAAACCAGGCCTTTGGATACGTTTTTTTTTACTATTTAGGCTCTGTAATAAAACAGACTTGACACAGGAGTAGCTTCAATGATGCTAAAATGTGACGTGACCTGGCGGAAGTGATGTGTCAATTAGAATGAACTGCGTCCTGAAATTTGGAAGAATTGACCTCAGAGGAATCCTGAAGAAAAGAAGAAGGAGCTGAGACTGGAAGTTGGCTCTGCTGTTCCTGCAGGAGCTCCTGCCAGAGTTCAGGGGCAGTGCTGGTCCGGGATCGGTCATTCCTACCCATGGTCATTCCCGGTCCGGTATCGGTCATTCCCGGTCCGGTATCGGTCATTCCTGCCCGTGGTCATTCCCGGTCCGGTGTCGGTCATTCCGGGTCCGGTGTCGGTCATTCCTGGCTGTGGTCATTCCCGGTCCGGTGTCGGTCATTCCCGGTCCGGTATCGGTCATTCCTGCCCGTGGTCATTCCCGGTCCGGTGTCGGTCATTCCGGGTCCGGTGTCGGTCATTCCTGGCTGTGGTCATTCCCGGTCCGGTGTCGGTCATTCCGGGTCCGGTGTCGGTCATTCCCGGCGCTGCCCGCAGGTGGCAGCACGGGGCCGCCTGGGAGCTGCCGGGAAGCCGCTCCAAGGTGCTGGAATTGCTGCCTCAGTTTCCCCCGGCCCGTCCCTCCCTCCCTTTGGCCGCGTCCAGGCGATACGAAAAGAGCTCTCTCTGTCCCTTAGCAGGTTCCGAACTCCTGATGTCGCTACCGAGTGGTGTCACCCCATCCAGGGGAGAGGATGGGGAGAGCGCTGCGCCTTGTCTTGGGGATGGGCTGGGGCTGCCTTGTTGTGCCTGGAACGGGAATTTTCGCCCGGTGGGACTGACAGAGGCTCAGCTGGTCCCTGCACGTTCATGGACTGTGACAGCTCTTCAGCACTGCTCGTGCCTCCACTGTGTTTGTGTTTCCCTTTGGCTGAGCTGGCTCCATGGAAGGTCAGGTCAGCGGCACCAGTGCAAGGCAGGTGCAGGGAGCCTGCACTAGGGCATGTCAATATATTTCCTGTTGCTGATAAATCTTTTTAACATACCAAGAAAGTTACTGTTTGTTGATAATTTAAGCAGCTTATCTAAGAAGTCTTTACTTAAAGAGATGTTAGGGCTTTTAACAAGCAGCACATTTGTTAGGTGAATTTTCAAGTCCTTTAAGGCAAGGTGAAGTGGGCACAGGCCATGAGGAGTGACCTGGCCCTTTGATAAAGGAGGAGCTTGTCAAGTCCAGTGGATTTCTGTTGTATGTTCTCCAAGGTAAGTGTTGACACAAAAATGCGGAAATGGTGCACAGTCAGCATCACCACAAGGACTGGGACTTCTCATGCTGTGATGCAACATTTTGTCATGAAATGGTCTTTACTCACTGTCTAAGCATTATTCTTGTACACTATACAAGGAAATGATGGATTTCCAGCTGATTTCCATTTTTGTGACTGTTCCAAGAAATTTTCTTGAATTGTCATCTTAACGTTCCTGCCATCCTCTCCTTTGTATCCAAACTAGTCTCTTTCCTGTCTTTCAAATCTTTTTGCTGACTGCTGAGTCTGGATCAGGGAAACATGTCTGCTGTCTGTCGGCACATTCCTGGAGATCTTTGCCATGATTACTTTTCTGTTAGTTACACGAATTTGGTTATTTAACAATCTCACAACTATACTGCAAAGATAACTGACAAAAAAATTAACAGATGGGAGTGTAATTGTTGTTGTGAGGAAGCCTCTCTGTCTCTCAGCCATAGCTGTGTTGTCTCCATTGTACAGATGAGAGAGATGACACACAGAACAAAATGAATCTCTGATTTAATCCTCTTGCTTTCAGGAGCAATGAAACCCACAGTGTGCTCTGCTTATTACTACTTCAATCTCACCGAACCAGAAATAGAAACCTGGGGTGCTGCAGCATGTGATGATTAAGTTACATTAGCAGAAGGTGGTGAGCAAATAGGCAAGGACCTACAGACAAAGCTAGTGCTGTTAATCACTTCCAGAGATATTAAAACCAGAATATTAAAGCTGAAATAACATTTATAACTTCTTAAAGGTCAGTGCTTAGGCTGATAGGAAGGCACTGTGGCAGCATGACTAACAGCCATGGGCACGAGTGGTGTGCAGCATCCTGGACGAGCAATCTGGTGGTAATTTGAAGGTCCAAAAAGAAGACACTGACTCTGTCATCTCAAGGCCTTTCTAAAGTAGGAAAAGTGAAATTAAGAACATTTTCCTTTGATACAAACCTTGGAGGCCCCTTTTGCTGTGTTTCTCCCTGAATGCAAGCTCTCTCCTAATGGGTGACTGAATTATGGCTGACAGGTTGTGTATGGCTCTAGCAGTAACTTCCACTCAGTTTAAAACCTCGGGTTTGTTTTGCTTAAGAAACTGGATGTGCATTTGAAAGCAATTTGCATTAATAAAGTATGTCTTCAGGCAAACATCATTCCCTGTTTTAAACAGCTTTTAAACTTTTAAACAGCCCAGCTATTGTTTGAAGTCAGGCATGGAAACAGCTGGGCTCTGTCTGGCGTTAGGGGTGTGAGCATTACAAAATGGGAAAGCATTTTTGGACAGTTTTGGTTCAATCTGTTTTCACTTTGAATTGGCACTTGACAATGAAGAATTTCATTTCTATCTCCTTTGGTAGCTGTCTGTTTGAGTTGCCTCTCTAAATTATTTTTAGCTTTTGAAGTTGGTTTTTTCCCCCCAAACTGAACTATTACTTGTTCTATCCCTGCCCTGTCCACATAACATTTGCAGCTAATGGGAGGAATGCAAAGGAGTGACACTGCTGATTGCTTTGATAAGAAAGAGACTTGCCTTTATTACCAACTAATTGAACGGTAGGTAGCAGCTAATGGTGATTATAATTAAGCCTGGAACTGACATCCTTTTTCTGGAAGAGCTGTAAGCTGAGGGAACTAAGCTTTAGTCCCTTCATGGCAAAGGTGATTTTTTGTTCTGTTGCAGGAACTGATCAGCTGTTTCTCTGCAAAGAGAAAGTTGTGAAGCTGTTTATAGTCGCTATTTGCCAATCCCATTTTAAATGTCCTGCTGCTTGAAGGGAGTTGTTTATCCTTTCATCATTTAGCTTTACTGACTGTGAATTGAAATAGTTTAATTTTACATGAGCTGAGCTCTCCAGGCCATGTCCTGTGACAAAACTTTTGCAGTTTTGCTCCAGTAAAATTTGTGGGATAATAAATGTCATAATAGTGTCAGGGTAAGACTGTGCTCCTTTTTTTTTCAGAAGTGTAAGTTTATAGTAAATTCAGATAGATATATTTAATTCAGATAGAGTAAATTCTCTCTAGTTAGATGCAAAGTGAGACAGCTGTTTCTTCTTTTGGGCCAAACTTCCAAGAAGTGCTGCACAACCAACAAACCCCACCTTTTAACTTCGGGCAATGCACCTGTACTTTATCACAGAGATATTTTTCTGTTTCCCCCCACTGTGAGGGGTGCAGGAGTGTGCAGGGGCTGTGGTTCATCCTGCCAGGACGGAGCTGCAGGTCCTGCCAGGGCTGCGGGAGGACTCCTCCCTCTCAGAAGCTGCTGATGGAGGAAACAATAAAACTGCTGTCCCCATCTGTGATGGAGACTGACAGTGCATAGGGGATGAGTCAAAGGTCGCTGATGAGAAGATCCATCCAGATAATTGCTGTAATTGCACCCTGAGGATGCAGCTCCTCTCACGGAGCGTCAGGCAGTGACTGCTGGTAAATCCGTACTTGGCAGTGAACTTCATCCTATGCCTTAAATCAAAAAAGTTCCTTCATCAGATAGAAATGGAGAAAACGATTTTGATTTTTTTTTTTTTCTCCCTCAATCCAACCATGTTTTCTCCCATCCTATGCCTTAAATCAAAAAAGTTCCTTCATCAGATAGAAATGGAGAAAAAGATTTTGATTTTTTTTTCCTCCCTCAATCCAACCATGTTTTCTCGTTTTAGCAGGTGATTAGGAAATAGTCGAGTTCTGAAACAGGGAAGTAATTGTGATTTCAACATAAAATTACCATTTAGTGTTAAACTCTTTGAATACACAAGCTGTTGTTACTTCACAACAAATATCAATAAGCAGCATGAATGAGTATACATAATTCATAATATTTAACTTGAAAGTGCATCTTTTTCTTACAGTGATTGATTCATTTTTCTAGAATTTGTCCAGTGACTTCATCACAATTTAATACAAAAAGCTTTTCTGTTGGAGAGTGAACAGTAACAGAACACAAGCAACAGCCTTGCCACAAAATTAGCTTTTTTCATACCCCTTCACAAGGCCCAGAAATCCAAAAGCTTTGTGGTTGCTTTGCTGTCAGTCAGCCCTTAGCACTTAGGACTTTATTATATGAAGAATAAGAAATATTCAATAGAGGTGCTCACTGAGAAGGAATTGAAAAGTCAGGAACTACCTCAAATACAACAATCAGATTGTGTTTTTTACCTCAAACTGTGTAACACACAACACTTCCTATTTTAATAGACTGTTTCTTTGCCCATTGGGGAATTTTTCATTTACCAGAGAGGCCCAAGGGATGGGAAGCAAAGAAGCTGCAGAGTTTGTTTTCTGTCAGAGCTCCACGAAGGATCACGATTACCCAGGGTGGGGAAGGTGAGTGAGCACCCAGCCTGTTTCTGAGCAGCATTTCCACCCTCTCAGGCTGTGTGTGCCCTGGCTCAGCTTTCTGTGGCTCCAAAGCTGGCAGAATGAAGAAGTGCAGGGCAGCCCAGCGCCGCTCTGAACAAAGGCTGGTTCCTCTCTGATGCTCTCTGGGCACGTTCAGGCGTGTTCCTCTGACCCACACTGACACAAAGGCAGGGCCAGAAGAACATTTTTCTGGAAGCTGCTTTGGTGGTTTTTAATCTGCTGTTATTTCCTCCTTCCTGGATTTTTCTGTATCGAATCCAAGCGAGTGTGACAGGGAAGAGCTGTCTCTACACTGCTCCCCAGCGTGGGGATAACAACAAAGCTTTGCTCTCCTGTTACAATTTATCCAGTCAGGGTTCTTTTTTATTCAGTGAAATTGCTGGGATTTTCCACACTGATGAAAGCTGTGCTGTCAGAGGCATAATGGCTTTACACCATATACCTCTCCTGCAAGTATTAATTTAAACTTGGCTTTACTATTATGAAATAAGTAGGTAGTAGCATGGTCTTGTGCCAACACAAATTAGTACATTTATAATTAGATTAGTACAAATTGTTTATTGGTTTCAGACTCTACTTAGCCCAGTAGAATATGCATGTGGTCTGAAAAATTGCTTTCCTTTGGTGGAAATTCCTTTGAAATAACAAAAGTGTGACTCAGAATAGAATTTTACATTTTTTACATTAGTTCAATAACAACTATAATCTGATACTATGGTCATTTGGTTTATGCCTTTTGCCATTTATACATCAAAACAAAAACCAGTATTTCGTGCCTCCCAGAGATCTTGGTATTTATTTATGATCCATTCAGTGTCTATAATTGAAATACACTCTTGAATTTCCCCTGAAGCTCTTGCTCGTGGGAAACCAACAGGATTGCACCAAACATATCTGTCACTACTAAAAGCTATTTGATAAGAGACTTGGGGGAAAAAAAATCTTCTTAAAATACAGCAGAAAAGAACTGCAATAACCAGAGTTCTTGAGTCAACTGCTGCACAGGAGCTCTCTCAGCTATTTTTGCTGGGAGTGCTTTGGGTGGAAGACAAAAATGGTTAAATTAGCTAAAATGCTGGAAGTTCAGTCAAGGATACTGCCTTAAATAGTTCACCCAGAAAGGCTGTCTTAGGGCAGCCCCTTCAGAATTCCAATGGCAGTTGCAATTTCTAATAAGTAAATATCAAATATAGTAATTTTTCTGTGAATTTGTTTTTGAAGGGTTTATTGGAATGTTTCGAGGTCAAATTCAGCCCTCCTAACTATGAAATACTCACTATGAAAAAATATATATCTGAGAGTAGACCTTGATTAATATTGTTGTTTTCCTATTCTTGGCTTTATTTTTTTGCCATTCATGGCTATATGTCAGAGCTGGAGGAAAAAAAGTATGGTAACGAGATGTTAAATTTTAAAGGAAAATGTGTTCACTGTCAACCTCCTGAACATGTGCAGTGGTTTTTACTTCTTACTTCTTGCCAAATATCTGCTATTTGACCTCTCTGGGCTATGCTAATATTGACCTAAAGAGCACAGGAGATTATCTTTCAATGTAGGAATAAATTCAATATTTACTCATAAATATTTTTCATAGAGCCATAGAATACCAGGTTGGAAAGGACCTCAGGGATCGTATGACTGAACCTTTCTAGGCAAAATCACAGCCTTGACAGGATGGCCCAGCTGAATCTCAAAAGTGTCCAGCACTGGGGAGTCCCCTGGGGAGATTTTTCTGTAAAAGACATTCCCTGTAAAAAGGGAATTTCCATCTTCTTTGGAGCCTGGAAAGTGGTGAGGAAGTCTCCCTAAGCCTTCTTTTCCCAAGGCTGAACAACCCCAGTTCTCTCAACTTTTCCTCGTGGGGCATCTTCCCAGTTCTTTGATCATCTTTGTGATCCTTCCCTGGACTGTCTCCAGCCTTTCCACATCTTTTTTTATGCATAGCAGGGACCCCAGTATTCCAGGAAAACTGACTCAGTATTCCAAGTGAATACCCCAGTGTTCCAGGTGAATACCCCAATATTCCAGGTGAATACCCCAGAGTTCCAGGTGAATACCCCAGTGTTCCATGTGAATACCCCAGTATTCCAGGAAAACTGGCCCCAGTATTCCAGGTGAATACCCCAGAGTTCCAGGTGAATACCCCAGTGTTCCATGTGAATACCCCAGTATTCCAGGAAAACTGGCCCCAGTATTCCAGGTGATGCCTGCCAAGTGCTGCATTGAGTGGGATGATGATTTTATCTCTGCTGGCGATGCCCTTGCTGGAGCAGCCCAGCAGCATCCTGTTGGCTCTCTGCCACAGCAGCTCCCTGATCACTCATACTGAGATTTTTGGCCCCCTTTCCGCAGGAAATGGCTCCGTTTCTGGCTTATCCCTGGTCTCAGATGCACCTTTGGTGCTGCACCACCGTGTACACACATGGCTCTGCAGACAGCCATCCCCCTTGGTCATCTTCCTTCTCTCATCTCCGTTCCCTTCAGCTGCCACCGAAGCTTTGTGGAAGTTCCAGTCCTTCCCCAAGTGCCATACGTGTGGGTGTGACCCCCCATCTGTTAATTAACATTTGCAAGAGCAGAGCAGCTCCTGAACATGTGGGTAGAGGGTGCCTGTGCTCATCCCACTTCCAGGAAAGATTCATTCCCAAATGCCAGAAGTAGAAATAATGGAGTGGGTCTCTGGGGGTTGTGGTGGTCTCAGCGAAGGGTTAACAGTGGCTGTGCACAGCCAGCCCTCACTGCCTCTGCTGAAGGAACATTAATTATAGAGAACCTGAAGGATTCAGAGCTAAAAAGCCTAAAAAGCCTGAGTAGTATTTAAAACCAAGACAGTCAAATAACCGGTTGGATTTGATCTCTAATAAATTACTATGTTCTGATGGTGAAATGCAGCAAGAGGGTGACAGTCAGATGGGGAGGTTGGCAGCAAAAGTTTTAAAAATAAATAGTCTTAAATTGCAGGAAATTAGAGCAAGCAGCTCCTTGGAGTTATTTTTTCTGCAGGCATTGTGTGTCTGAGGAGGCAGGCAGCCTGCTGGCAAGATTTTGACCTTTTGTGTGAGAAATCAAATATGCAGGTGCAATAGTGGGAGTGCACAACGGGGGACAGAGACTTTCAGCTGTGGGTTTGAGCTCTGGGGGCCCTGCAGGGCCAGGAGTGCTCCAGATCAGCTCCAGTAAACCTGAGAGCAGCACAGGGAGAGGCTGGAAAGGATTGCAGAATTTGTGTGTTTCCTACAAACATCCCTTGTACTCCAAATCTGTAAATGATCTTGCTGAGAACTTATCTGCTTCTCATATTGCCCTGTTTATATTGTGCAGAATTTGTGTGTTTCCTACAAACATCCCTTGTACTCCAAATGTGTAAAATTATCTTGCTGAGGACTTATCTGCTTCTCATGTTGCCCTGTTCATATTTCAGTCTGGAGTAACTTTTGGAGCAGTTGAGTTTAATTTGATGGCCTTCCTGCCACCATGCTCTAAGTCCTTGGCTGAAAGGAAATCCATACCTGCATGGCAGGGATTTCCTCCCATTGTAATTATATTCCAAATTCCTAAACCCTCTAAGTAAATGGGAATGAGAAGTGATAATTGTAAATGTAATGAAGGTGCTGTAGATAAAAAGGTGACAGTAATGCTGGGAATGTCAACTCTGCAGTGGCTGGAGGAACAAATCCTCTCAATTCTCCCTCTGCAACACAAGTGATGAATCCTGGATCTCTGTGGGCAAAAGGAGTTGTTCCACTCAGATATTCAGTGTTTATCAGGTCAGTGCTCCTACAGACAAAACTGAGGAGTTCCAGTCATTCATTTCTCACATTTAGTGTTGCTGTCACTGCTCCAGTGTTTGTCAGTTGTTTGGGGATGGAAATCACCAGTTTTTGCTGTGGGAAAAACCCCCATGCCGTCCCAAGCACCTCCCCATCTTTATAAACCATAGATGAACTTACACTGAGGATTAGATGGAAATCACCAGTTTTTGCTGTGGGAAAAACCCCCATGCTGTCCCAAGCACTTCCCCATCTTTATAAACCATAGAACTTACACTGAGGATTTTGAATCCAAAGTTTTATCTCCTGATAGTTCACATTAAGAACCAATTATTATCTCCATGTTCTTATCAAAATATTGTTTTTCAAAATTAAAGGATATGTTCTTGGAAGCTTAAATAACCTCCACAGAGAAATTTGTATCCATGTAGGTTTTACAACTAAACCCAGTTCTAACTATTATCTGCTGGTGGCACCATTACACCAGAGGAATTTATTATCCAAGTCTTAAATGAAAAAACTGCTATGGACTACCTCTCAATCTGATTTAATGGGATTTTTTTTTTTTCATAATTTGGTATAAGTTAAACCAAGTAATTTTGTTGCCATGGGGTCTTTGTGGGTGAGTTTTAAAGAAATGAGCTTCATAAGGAGCCTAATGGTGATGTACCAGGGAAGAAAATTGTCTGATAGTGTCACCTGAAGTGATCCTTTATGCACTCACACCCTGTTTCTTTTCTCTGCATCAGAGGCAGTTCCATATTGAGTTTTATTTTCTTCCTTTTTTTCTCTCTTTTAGAAATTTTGGCTTAAAAAAAAAAAAAAAAAAAAGCCAACCTGGATCATATTTCATCCTTCAGATGCTGAGGATTAATCTTTAAACTCGATTTTTCTAATTATAAGTGGGGAGCAAAAATTACATTTTTGTCTGTGGGGTAACCACACAACAAACCCATTTTTTTTTAGTTGGCAGCTAAATACAGCTCATTTTGTTTTCTTCAACCTTATATTGTCCTAATCTTTCATGTAATTTCCTAGACCTCTCCATTATTGATATATATTGCTACATAGCTGTGTGAGCCACTTATATGCCACAGAACATAGTGCAGTTTGATTTTTCCTGTGGCTAGGAGAGCAATCACTTCCAACAGTATTTTTCCACACAGATTTCTATCTCAGTTTTTTAGCTTAAAGTTACTAAGATTGAAAATTTTTGAGTAGTTACCTAAATTAATCTTTGTCCTCCCTGGGAGACACAAGCACTTCTAATTAAATATACAATTGATTCTATTAATTCTGTTTTTCTTGCAAGGAACTGATTGCTGCAGTCTACTTAAAAATGGGAGAATCACACTACACTTTATCCATGGCCTGTGATCCCGTAAAATTCAGTTTAAAAATCCACTTATAAAACCTGATACTTTTTATTTTTCCCGATTTTAGTAAATACAAATTCCCCCCCCCCCATGTTGCCCTCTCCCTCCCCTGGGTAATGTTGCTTTATATCTGGGCAGAAGTAATTTGTGCAAGCCACATTACTTATAGGACAGTGCCTAAAAATACCTCAAAAGGTCACTGCACAGCAGACAGAAGGCAGCACTTGTTCCAGCCACTCGCACCGAGAACGACAGCTCTTTGTTAATATTAATTGTGCATATTTTAAACAGTGCCTGCTTTAAAAATACACTGCACAAACATGCAGCAATGAGCATTTTGTGAGCCCTGGGACTGGGGGTCAGCTCCTCACTGGTGGTTTTAGACATAAGTGTTTGCTGCTCCTATTGGCTTCCAGCTTTGTGAATTGTGCATCTGCTTCCAGGAAAGTGGGGTGTATTTCCAAAAATACGAGTGAAATTCAGAATAGTAACAAAGATGTATAAAGTACCAAGATTCAGAGCTGGTGATTTGCACAAACATTCACCATGAGTGTGCTTATAATAGTAAGTGTGTACAGAGAACATGGGAAAAGCTCTGCTGGGAGAGCAAGGCCACATTCCCTCTGAGCTCAGGAGAAGCTGTGGGGAGCTGGAGCAGGGTCCTGCTGCTCCCACAGGGTGCAGCTGCCTTCCCACAGCTCCTGGCCCAGGGATGCCTCACTCTTTCCTGGAAATGTTCCTCCAAAGGCAGTGCTGGCAGCTGCTCCGTGGGCTGAGCACGGATCCACCCAGGGGATCGTCCCCAGGGGCATCTCCCTCCTTCCAGCTGCTGATGTGGCACTGAAGAGCAGCTCCCAACCCACAAAACACTCACAGCCACCTTTCCTGCCACCCTTCTTCTGAGCCCAGGCAAAATCAAAAGGTGGGATTCTCTCCTCAGGTGGGCATTATCCAGGAGTGATCTTTTTACTAAAACTGCGGATTCTGAGTCTCCAGAGAAAAGGCTGCAGTGTTTGAAAGGCTCTATCAACATCTCACACAGAAACCCTGGCACCTGGACACTGCTCCCATCAAGGCCCTCTCACTCCAGCACGCTCGGTTTGTTTTGTAATTTATCCTTAATAAGAAAATGTTGAAAAGATCCAATTCTGGCTGGGCATCAAAGGCAGTGGAGCAGTACATGGACAGTGTTGTTTATAATTGGGCTGTGCTGTGTGGCAATTCACAACCCAAATTTATGTTGCTATTGAGTATGGCCTTTTTTTTTTCTTTTGAAAACCGGTATATAAATGTGTTTACAGTGGTAATTGTTCACATAGAGTTAGAAGCAAAAAAAAGAATGCAAGTGTGGTGAAAGCAACAGCAGCACAAGGACGGTGATGCTGTGTAGGTAAAGTCATTTCAGAACTTCCTCAAATGTTAAGCTGATGAAGATGAACATTAATTCTCTTTTGGAAGGAAGATTGAGGTAGAACAGATGGGTTGGTTGCCAAGAAAATGGTTTGAAAGGAAGTAATGTGCACGTTGACATTTCCTGCTTTTACATAATTATTTTTTAAATAACTTATGTAATTGCCTTGAGTGGAATCATTGTGTTCATTAGTGGGATGTGAAGACAAGCACTGCCAGCATCTCAGAAGGGCTGTACCTCTATTCTGTTGCATTTGACCATCCCAACACTTGCATTTATTTTGCTTTTGACAAAGCAATATTCCATGACTTGAACAAAAATCCAGCAGCATCTTTTTCTTGCCATGTGTGCAACTTGTTCCAGCTGGGGGGGTAAGGACTTTGGCGTGAGTAGGACTCTGTTCACATTCCCCTGGCTGCCCACTTGGGGTGGAAGATCATGGACCTTGCTCCCCCAGGGCACGAGGTTCATCTCCTCTTCCTCTGACAATTACAATTTGTGGTAATCCCACCCTCCCTCCCTGAGGATCCAATCCACGAGGCAGGTCCTAGAGCAGAGGATGTTGGTTGAAGGCCAAGGAATGTTTTCCTTCAGGCCCCTCTCAGTATCTGTCCATGCCCTTTGTGCTGGGTATCTTCTCTCTGCTCCCAGATTTTCCCTGTGAAAATCCCCCTTTCCTCCCTGAGTACACCCCCCTCACCCCATCCCAAGCATCCTCTTGAACAACGTTCTGCTGCCTTGTTTTGGAGTTCCACCTGGACATTTTACTGTGTGTGGAGCAGCATCTCCTGCTGCTCCAGCCAGAGTGTGTGCCCTGCTCTGGAGGGTGATTACTGCCAGCTGTGCCCTGTGCTTGCCCACTCTGCTCCTGTCAGGTGTCACCTTCCCCAGACTGCCCCTTTGGTGGTGATAATTAAATGTCCCCTGCACCAGGCAGGTCTGGGCAGTGCAGGAAGAGCCCTGCTTGTCCCTGGTAATGATGCTGTGATCACCTGCCAGCTCCACAAAGCCTGGCACCACCTATTTGTTCCCAAGGAGCTCTTTCAGCAGCTGTCAGATGCTAATGAAATGCTTCAGCTGCTGAAACAACCTGTGCCCTGTGCAAACCGGGGGGGCACAGCCTGAAAATGGGCATAAATATTCATAACTATTCATAATGGCACCAACAAAACCAAAAGTGTGAGTGTGGTGACCAGAGCTCCTGTGTGGATATGCTGTGATGGGTTTAGAGTGATGAATGCAGTGTGAATGTTTTGGAATAATGCTGTTATTTTTGCAGTTGTGAGAAAAAAACCCCACTGAAGGAAGTGGGATTGCAGGGGCACGTGGGTAAGAGCAGGATTTGTGGCCCTGGATGATGCAGGCAGTTTGGAATTGGGCAGTGCTGTCTCTTGTGGGTGATGCACTGAAACTTGTTCCTGAAAGAAAGGAGTTGCTGCTTGCTCATTCTGTTTGCATCTCTCTTCTGAACCTGCTCATGAGGAATTGAAAGTTTCTCTCCAGATCTCTGCTAGATCCTTATGGGACACAAATCTCACAGACTGAGTTCAGTGTTTTACTTTCTAAAATAATTAATGTCAAGAATAGCAATGTATCTGATTTGCTCAAGAGTGGATAATTTCCCACCTTTCAGCAACCCAAAGTCCCAAATCTTTGACATCAAAACAGAAATGTGAGTCAGTCTCTTTAGACAGAGTGCTTTAATTCTGTCAATGTGTCTGCATTGGGTTTTTTTAAAAAATAATTTTGTTTGTAATGTGCTTTTACTTTTTTCTTCAGATTCAGGATAGCCCTGCTGAGAGGGGACAAGGATAATGTTCTCCTGAGCCCTTTGTTGGTAGATCCCCTCAAGGCACATCAGAAGCCAGTGATGCCTCTTTGCTCATGTTTCTCTGCCATATCAATAACTTGCACTAACTTTCAAAATCTGTTGATTTTGGGGAGTCTAATAATGTGTCTTTTTACATCCCTTACCTCCTCTGCCCAGAGTGAAGTTGATCATTAAAATTCACTGAAAAGCTGCTGTTTTAGGATTGCATAAAAAAGTGCAGAGCTGGGCAAGGATGAAAAGATCAATCCTGAAAACTGTTGGAATGCAACTGATTTTATTTATGAGGGCTTCAGTGGGAAAAATTCCCACTGTGGTCTGGTTCTTATATGCAATGACTCTACTAAATACTGCTAGAAACAGACAGGATTCAATCTTGAGTGAGTTTGACCATATGAGAAATATTTCTTGGGTATGTGGGAACAGGACAGGAATCCAGCTGAAAAGCTTCATCTGAATCTGAAAATAATAATAAATTAGTGGTGGCACCTTCATTGCCTTGAACTATCATCCACATAGACTGGGTGTGTTTGTTTTTCTGTGGAAAAAGTCTTGTGAAAATTAATTGTGTCTCAGATAAAGAATGACATTTTAGTTGGAAATTGTTGTCATAATAGTTGCACAAAAAGATTCAAATATTCTGCAGCTTGGTACAAATAAAATGTTCAAAGATACAGGTGTCGTTCCTGAGCCATCAAAGAGTTTTCCACTGCCACCACAGTGTTTTATTAAAATGAAAAGAAGAGAAAAGATAAAAACCAAAGCTCTGTGCTAATCTTTTGCTTTGTTGCTTAAGGGACATTTCAGTACAAAGTAGCAATTTCCATATCATTTGAATAGCAGTTGCAGCCCATTGATGTTTAAAGTGAAATGTGCAGCTCCTGTAATCAGCAGAACAGATGCAAATGTCTTGTCTGTCTGTCTCCAAGTGCAGCTCCCTGCCTGCTGCTCAATTAGATTGAGAGTGGAAAGCACCATCAGATAATGAAAATCATGGGAGCTCCTCTTTCATCTCCTGGCTGGAACAGTTTGTTCAAAAGCAGCTGGAGTGAGCCTGGCTGGGTGCACGGGGCGTCCCTGCAGCATCCCCACCCTCCTGAGCTGCAGGAGATCCCACAGAGGTGGCAAAGGGACACATCTCCCCTCTGCCCCCTTCCCTAAACCTTCCCCTGCCCCTGGGGTCAGGAATGGCCTTTTGGTTCTGTTTATGCCATCCCAGTGCAAGCCTCTGCACGTTTTTGTAAATAACCAATAGCAAAAAATAAATGACATTTAGCATTTAGATCCGGGCCAGTGGTTTTGGCTGTGCAGGGAGAGGTGCAGCAGGTTGGGTAAAACCCCACTGAGCTCCCTGAGTTCTGCCATGCCAGGCTTTGGGTGGCTGGAGCTGCTCCTCAAGGGCTTTTTAACTCTAAAAATAACCTGCAATGGTATGAGGGAAGAGTTTACTTTATCCTGCACATTTCCAAATGTGACAGTGAACACTTCCATGGTGCTTCCCTGAGCCCAGATTAGAGAGGGGTTTCATCAGAATGATTTCTGAGTGGAGGAAAGGGAAAACTTCCCAGGAAAACTTGGATTTGATCAAATTAAAATCAATGAAGCCTCCAAAGCAGGTTGCTGGTGGGATGAGAATTCTCCTTTACTTTCTCTAAAACATTTTCCTGGAAAGAGGCTGAATTTATTTTTTTTTCTCATTAGTAATTTTTCTAATCAGGAGACATCTTGTGGAAAAGGATTTCCATCTTGTGGTCAGCTGTGGTAATAAAACACTCCAGCTGGACTTTTTTTCATAGCAAACCAAACTGGTTTCAATAAGAAATAATGCAAATCTGTTGTGGTTCTTTGTGAAGGTAAATGCTGGAGACCTCACAGAGTCTGTTTGTACAGAAGGTAAAACTCTTTCAGGAGAATCCCCCTTCATCTTTAGAACTAAAATACTTGGGAAAGGTATAATATAAATGATTCATGATAGAATATTTAATTTTGACACTTTATACAGCATGTTGGCCTCAGGAGCCATGCACAGGAGCCCAGACAGAATTACTTGGAACTTTAACAGAAAGGTGGTAACTACTCCTGAACTTCTGGGAAAATTTCTATCCAGAGCCAAATATTGTTGCTTGGATTGTTTTCTATTCCAGGATGGCTCTCAGTCTCAGTACAGCGTCAGCAGAACTTCATGCAGATATTTCTTGTACAGGGCAAATTTTGAAACCCGTGCTCTAATCTTGAAATAGCAAAATGCTGCAGGGTTAAGTGCTGGAGTTCACTGGAAAATCTACCCACTTCAGTGGGAAAGACTTTTCAATATATTAAAAACAAAACAAATTTGGAAAGGTCATTTTAAATACTAAGGGCTGTGGCTGAAGGGCAGGGCTGTGTGTGCTGGGGAGGTTTAGAGCTCAGATCCTGTGGAGGTGCTCTGTAAATGACCTCGACAACCCTTGCACAACTTTCCTTGTACAACCCTGCAAGGAAAAGTGAGGCTGTTAAAAGGAATAATTAATTTCTTAAGTTTAATTACCACCTTGTCCAGTTGTGCACTGTGAAGCTCATGCAGATTTCACTGAAAATGTTCTGACTTCAGCAAGAGCTGGACCAGTTCTGAATATTTACAAGGAGAGTTAAATAACATCTGATCAAATTCTTAGAGATAAATGTAAGAACTTCATAAGTATTTTTTATTTTGAGGGCTTGTAACTGAAGGAGATGTTCAGTGTGTTCCTTCATGGGTGCCAAAAAGCTTATTTTCAGAAGTGTCTGAAATTCAGGGAAAGTCAATAACTGCTATATTTAATCTGAAGTCACTGCAACTGCTGCTGAAATTCATCCATATTCTTTTGGTAGGAATAATAAGGAAAAAAAAATACAGCATGTATATGAAAAATCAGGTGAAATGCACATGACTTACATGACATTGCAATGTCAATTTCAAAAAAACAATTCAACAATGTCTGAGAGGTTGTGCTGTAAATGTCACTGAAAGGAAAGTAGAAAATGAGAGATATTTGTGAACTCTTTGCAGTATTTGGTAAATAGTTTCAGAAAAAACTTATATCCAAAGTGTGTGCATGGGCCTTGTTCTGGTGGTAACTGCAGCTATGGTCTCTTTTGAAACAGGATCCAATTTATTTCTTTACTTCTTATGTGGAGGTTTAAATCTTGGACCTTAATTGCAAGAACACTTAAGGACAAAACATTTTCTCTTTTTTATTAAAAAAAAAATCTAACAGCTAGTTTGTTAAAAACATTAAAAAATACTTGAGGAAAGGCTTCCTTAAATCAAACAAATCTCTTATTTTGCTCTTAGAACTTCCTGGGGGGTGCTGTGTTTATCCCATTTATTTATAGTGTGAGAACTTTGTCAGATGAAGCCACTAGCAACTCCTGGGGCAGCAAACAGCAAAGCACAGCTCGGTGCTGCTCTGGAGAAATCAGCTCCCACATTTTCACACTCCCCATAAGGGGAGGAGAGGAGAGAGGAGGTGCCCTGGCACTGAGAGGAGCAGCTGAGCCCACCAGGGTGGCTCTGGGACAGGAGATGCTGTGCTGGGCTCTGGGAGCATCCCTGACCTCCCCATTTGTGGAGGGGAGGTGAATTCCCCAATTTTGTGGGAATTCTGCACCAGCAGCCCAGGCTGGCTCAGCCCCTGCAGATCCAGATCTCCAGGTTTGGATTATTCTGGGAATTGTCATATGTTCAGGGTGGGCATTTCCTCTTGCAAGGTTTGGGAGCTCAGGCAGGTGGTCCCTCAGCCACAGTAACTGCAAACAGAGGGGCTTGGAGCCTGCTGAGGGTGATGGCTGAGGGATGAACAACTTTCTTCAGTTTATGGGTAGTGCTTCCTTTCTCTGCTTCAAACTGCTGAGTAATTCCATCCTCTGAGAAGTGTTGCATTTATTTACTTCTTTGGACTTAGAATGTTCCCTGGTGCACTGTGTGTTGGTGGAAAAGTGTTTTATTTCTCCGGAATTTTGTTGACAAATGTCTCCTTGGTTGTGTGGAGGTATTAATTTCAAAGCAGTGTCACCCTGACAGCACTGGGTGGGCACCATTCTCCCTGCTCCTGCTGCTCCCAGCCTTGGAAAGGACAATTTTGTGCGAGTTTTGGTTCCCACATCCTCAGCTCTTCAAACTGTGAGGAGGAAAGTAAGTGCAGGTGCTTTGGGGAGAGCTGGCTGGGTTTGTTTAATTTTTATTACCAGTTGCTCAGAAATGTCTGCAGGAAGCTGCCAAGCACGCTCTGGTGGGGTTGCTTTCCCCATAAATGACAGCCATGGTCACCCAAGTGTGGCCTCAGGGGAGAGAGCTGGAGGAGGTGAGGAGCAGCAGGGAGGTTTCAGAGGCAGTGGCAGCCTCTCCTGGGCATGGTCTGTGCCGGGACACATCGTGGACAATGTCCCCTGCCAGGGGCTCCCTGCTTCCCCACCTGGTCCCACCTGGCCTTGGGAAGTCCCAGGTTTTGCCATCCCATGGCTGGTGAAGTGAGGAATCTGGATGAGAGATGGAGCTCACGGTGCCTCAGGGCAGGCCCTGAAACTCTGGCAGTTCCTGTGGCCCGGATCCACTGCGGTTTTTTCTTTGGTTTTTGGTTTTTCTGCAGTTCCCAAGCCCTGGGCAAGTGCTGTGACACCAGGCTGCAGCTCTCAGCAGCAGCAGCAGCCCAGAAATGCTGGTTAATCACTGGTTTATTAGCTCGTGGCCTTAGGCAAACCTGAAATCATTAACAGCCCATTTGTTGGGCTAATGACTCTTTTTTACTAGATGTATAATTTAATATATGGTAGCTTTCATGCTTAATTATGATCTTCAAAGTTTCTTTTGAAGGAATTTATTTTTCTGTGTGCATGTATATGAGAGGGTTGGGAGCTGGCTGGCTTTGCTTGCATGCTGTTGTGTTAAAATCTGGATAGTTTATGTAAGAAGATTTTAATTTAGATATGGGTATTTCCCCTGTTGCTTGCTCTTTCAATATTTTTATCTTTGAGCGCTTGAAAAATAAATAATGGTGAATTACCAACAGGTTTAAAATAGCATCAT
The DNA here is from genome assembly GCF_017590055.1 of Onychostruthus taczanowskii. NCBI lineage: Eukaryota > Metazoa > Chordata > Aves > Passeriformes > Passeridae > Onychostruthus > Onychostruthus taczanowskii. The sequence goes on along the minus strand of NW_024503346.1, from coordinate 2,805,879 downwards.
TTCATGCCCCACTGTAGGTTGCTACATTGTTTTGGGCAAGACGTAAACCCAAACCCTGATCAATAGGGCCATTGTGCCAGCAGCTTCCAAATGAATGCAAGTCTTGATCTCAGTGTCCTGGCTGCTTTCCAGCCTGGTTCACATTTTACTCAGCAGCAAGTCCCACTTCTATTCCCTCTAACCTCAGTGGGAACAGAGGCAGAGCACTGCGAAGTGCTGCTAATCCCACGTGCCATTTGCATGCAGCACTTGTAAAGCATCCTGGGATCAGTTGGGATGAAAAAGGCAGTGCATGTAAGATGTTTTTCACTGGCATCCCAAATCCTCTGCTATATCACTGAAAGGAGGTTCTGACTTTGTCAATCGGGAATTTTTTTTTGTTGAATTTTTTTTTTTTTTTAGCGAGGCAGCTGATTGAGAAGGATAATAAAGATGAATTTGATTTTTCTTTCGCTGAGCTCTAGTGTCCCCTTCATGGAGATTAAAAATTTCCCGGTGCTGTTTCCAGCTCCACAGAGCAAGCAAAAGCTAATCTCCTGCCTGGCTATACCCACCCCATCCACTAACAGGATCGCCATACAGTTGTGACTTCACAGGCACTGGGAGAGCATAATCCTGTTTATTCGGTCACTGATGATCTGAGATAATCAGGGCTGGGAGCAGGGGAGCAGGGATGAGGTTTGCTTTGCCCTGTGGTTGTCTGGGCAGGCACAGAGTGCCAGGGGGAGGGCTCAGTCTTGTCACAGAGCAGGGGAGGGACCAAAACCATCCCCCAGAGGAGAGCCAGCCTGGTAAAACAACAGCCTGGGCAGTGTCTGAGCCAGATGTTGTGCTCAACAATTCTAAATTGTTATTTTTGTGACTGATTTAATGTAGAAATACTCAGTGTCTGAGTGGCCACGTGAGGCACTTTGTGCAGAGTGCTTTGGGTGGCAGAGGCTGGTGGGTACCTCTCCGTTTGGAAACCTACACCTGCCTTGTACTTGGATCTAAATTTACTAAAATTACAACTATTATTGCATTTTCCCTAGGCATAAGGCACAGCTTTTCACAGGACACTGAATATTTGTAAGCAGCCCCTGGGTCTGTGGGGATGTAGGAGCACATTCTGCAGAGCCCCTCCCAAGAAATGTAATCTGAGAGACTTTCCCGGTGACCTAGAGCCCTGAAACTGGGCTGTATAAAATCTCTGGAGACAGCACAGTAGTGAGCTTTCAAATGACTTTATTTTCTTGTTCTTGTGATCATTAAAGCCCTCACACTTCATATTCTATCTCATTAATTCATTGGCTCGGGTTTCAGTGAAAGGCCCATCTTCACTTTGATTTTATCTCAGTGTTCAGCAGTCAATACTTTCCTATTGCAGACACTCCAGTGTTTGTAACTTAACTTTTACAGCTGGCATGAGCTGTGGGTTAACTTCAAACAGTCATGCTGATTCTGAAGTCTCATTTTATGTTCTCTGGGCTGTCCTAGTCCAGATGACAAGTTTATAGTTTGGGAAGCCAGTAGCAATGGCTGAGCTCACTGGTCTTTATAGCTAAAGCAGTGTTGTTAGGTGCAGCTCCTCACCATGGTGACACTGCAAATATTGAACACAAAGTGATTCATGGCACCCAATATAAGGCTTACTTTAATTAATATTTTACAAGATAACTTGCTTTATTTAACTACTCAAACGTGAGTGGGTTGGGAAGGACAGAATGTTGCTATGGATAATTTATGGGCACTCATATTTGTGTGCTTGTTTTAAAAATTAAATTTAAAAAGTATTGTTTGTTTTCTCCTCTCCCTGCTGGCGGATGTTCAGGCCCTTGCAGGGCTCCAGGGGATTTTCTGAGTGTGAGTGTTGAATGATGGGCTCTGAAAAGTGATGCTCTTCCTCTCCTGCCTCCCTTCCTCCCTCCCTTTGTCTTCCCATGCTGTCAGTGTGGCAGGGCTGTGTCCTTCCTGGAAGTGCTTTGGGATGCCCTGAGCACAGAGCAGGCTGCTGTGACCCCGCTGGTGACCATCAGACCCCTCAGACCTGTTTCCCTACAGAAATGATGTTTTGGGTAAGTAACAGCAGATTCCTCACTAGGGCTGGCAGGAAGTACAGGAATACGGCAGTTGCAGAGCTTTAGGGCAATACAGGAAATTCATAATTAGGAAATTAGCCCCAGGGTTGTACTTCTGAAGTGGAATGCTGTAATATGAGCATATTCCAGATTTCCATGCATTTTGACTGGAATTTATGGCACCTAAAAATCAATCTATGGACTAAGACAGAGGATGCAGCGCCCATCTACTTAAGTGGTGGCCACACCATCCTCAGAAGTGATGATGTACAGAGTCCTTCCCTCTGGGTGTGTCCTAATAATCTGAGAAATCAGATTATCGTGAGACAACCCTCTGAAAAAAAACCTTTCTCAATGCTTAGGTTTTTCTATAAATTTTCCTCTTACAACTATGATTTCCTTGTGTAATTTTTACAACCATAACTGTAAATAAACAAACACTATAAAATCTGTTAAATTCACCAGCATTCTTCTGCAAGCAGGGAAGAAAATGCCAGTTATTAACTCCTGTTTGCCACAAAGAGGTGCCCATTAGTGTGTGTCTAACCCTTTATATAAAACTGAGAGCAATGAAGTCACTGACAGGGCTTTTATTTGTCTATGATGAGTCCTGCAGAGATGGCAGAGGAAAAAAAAAATCCTGCATTAATAAAAGAATAAATTCTTCTTCATGTTAACATAAAATGCTTCTACGGTGATGAACAGATTTGGGCGTGCTCCAGTGTGGTTTTCCCCGTGTGGCTGGTTTTTGCATTTCTCTCAACTTGCTCTTTGCAATCCATTTCCAGTTGGGTTTTTTTCTTCCCTTTCCAATCTGACATATAGCATGATGTTACAAATTCTGGCCTGTGACAGCTTGAGGAATATTTATGTGTTTGGACAAAATATCTTCCCTTCCAAGTCAATTTTAAAAGCCATGGAAACGTTTTACTCCCGAGGTTGTGTTTGTCATTGTTGGTTATTAAAAACCTCTGCCCAAGGTCAGCAGTGACACAACAATCCTTTGCAGGAGGCATTTTCAGGGATTTTGCATGGATAGCTTCAGGAAGTCAGGAGGGGGTGATGGAGAGGAGAGGATGATAGAGACAGGACCTTTTTCTATACTATTTCAAAGGTTTCTTTTTCTTTGCAAAGTGTGCAACCAGAAGTAACCACGAGGAGCTGGAACTGCTCACAAGCCTGGCCCAGCCTGATGTCAGGGCACAACCTCTGGTGAGCTTGTTTTCTTTCCCTGTCCTCACAGCTGGGAATATGCCATGATTTAAAACCAGGGTGGCATTAACTGCCCCATTACACGCAGCAGAAAGCTGAGGGACTGACCTCATCTGCCAGAACAAGTGTTTTAATGCTGCCCAAAGTTCAAATCAATCAAAAGGTCAAACTTGTTTAAGTAATAAGTGATAAGAGGGGCGATGGAAGCTCGTTCCCACTTGTTGGAATTAAGCCAGGCTGGCTGCAGGAAAATCTCCAGTTAGGATGAACCCTGGAGAGCAGTGACAGATGAGAAATTCAGGGCTGAGCCTCCCCTTACTCGAGACAGAGAATTCCCATGAAATGCAAGAGAAGAAAAGCAGACCCTGGTGAATGGGACTTGAGGTCATTCTCCTGGTGAAGCCTGCTCAGAGACAGCTCACAGGGCCTGGATTGAACTGGTGGAGTTCTGGTCTGCTGATGGAATGGACTGTGAGAGGGAAAGGAGATTTTCAGCCTGAAAGGTTTGTCCCTGTGAAGGGGGAAAGACTGAGGTTACTTTTGTAGTGCACAGAGCTCAGAGCAGCTGAGCTGGCCCTGGGGGCATCTCTGCCAGCATGGGCAGGTGGGATGTGCAAAAATCTGGTCAAGTTTGAGGGAAGTGGCATCTTCAGTTTATTCCCTTTGGGAAGGAAGATGGAGCTCACACCTTGCTCAGCTGAGACTGGAACAGAACTTTTCCCCTTTCCAAAGGCACAGTTTTCCCCTCTCAGTGTTTTCTTCTGTGCAGGGGAGAACATGGAAAACTTCTCTGTGGAAAACCCTCCTGCTGGTTCTGTGGGGGGCTGCTCAGCACCCTCAGCTGATCTTTGGAAAACTCTTTCCACTGTTTGTAATGGCTGCTTTTTCAAGGTTCTAATGGATTTATTTAAAACAAACAAAACAAAAAAGAGAGAGAAGAGAGAGTGAGGAACTTAAAGTCTGCTCCTGCCATTTGAGTTATGGTGGGGGACATTGCTGGGGAGCCCATTAGCCTCCGTGGCACATGGCCATGCTTTCATAAGCTTGCATGAGATGGAGTTTTTCTATATAGTTTTTCTCTTTTTTTTTTTGTCAAAGAAAGCATTCTCCAAGGGCTGACTACAGACAAAATCCCTGGTCTTTTTGGCAGAATTCCCTGGTACTTACACAGCCAGGTTTTCTGTGCTCCAGCTCTGGTGTGTGACCCATGCTTTCAACACATCCAGGGCCAAACGAGGATCTTTTGGCTCGGGGCTGAATCTGACCATTCTCCTTCTACAGCAAAGATGTAAATAATTCTATGGGTGGGAGAAGAAAGGTGATATTCAGGATGAGGAAATGTGGCCAGGACTGCTGAGCTGGCTCTAAGGGGAAGCATGAGGACCAAGCCATAGACCTGCTGTATCAAAAGTCCAGCTCCAGGCTGCTCAGCCTGCCCACCCTGCCCCTGCAGCCTCTGGGGTCAGCTCTGTGCTGCTTTTCACTGTGGCCACACCAGCAGCACTGCAACTGAGAATGGGGATTTTTCCGAGCTCTAGCTCACGACACCAGATGTGCCTGTGCTTTTTTTCAAGCTCATTTGAATGTATGTAATGGACTTCTGGCTTTGAAAAATCATCAGTTAGCAGATGTCTTTTAAATTGTCTACCTAGCAAAATTGTCCGTTGCCAGATGTCTTTTAAATGGTAAACTCCTGTAGTCAGAGGTTAAAGCTGTGTCAAAACAGTCACTGATATGAATTAATATTACCTTTTAAATGCACTGTGATTTCCTCCAACTCTTTCCTCTTAAAAGTCCTCTCATGGAAATGATATGGCTCACCCAAGATTTGCCACCCGCCCATCGCTAGAGATTCAGTGATAAATGCTTTTAATGATTAACAGTGGCAGGGGCTTTGTGCCTCTGTGTATGGATATCTCACCTCTCAGACAGCAGAAATAAAAGCCTGTTCTTACAGGAAGAGTAATAATCTGGATGCTGGTGGAAGGCTCCTGCAGCTGCCCCATCAGTGCAGATCTTCTACAACTGGAGATGTTTGCCAGCAGGATTTTGTCCTGGGCCCAGTTTGGAGCCCAAGGCAGCTGGAGAAGCAGCAATGCCTGCAGAGTTCCTGAGGTAAAAGAGGCTTGGGGTTGTGTGGGGCTGGGAAGGGGCTGTGCAAGTCAAAAGGACAAGAGGGTTGGGTGCGAGTTTCCTTCTTAATCCGACTCTCCAGGGTCTCATCCAGCCTCTGTGCTGGCTGCCAAAAGCTCAGACTGAGTGGCTATTTTGGGATACAGCAACACCAAGTGTTACTTCAGAGATGTTTGGAGAGAGATTTAATAAAATCAACTAATAAGGTTTGACGTGCTGAAGATTAGGAAAAGTCATTCCGAGCATCTGAAGTGACCTCGGGGTGGGAGGCTCAGGGGAGTCATGTGTTATCCTGGGGATGGAAGCCCTCCTGGTGGGACAACAGCAGCTCAGCAATTTGTGAAACCATCTCTGAGCTGTGAGGGCAAACCAGCAGGGCAGCCTGGCGCTGGATATTTGCCTTAAAATTAAAAATAAAAAAAAAACCAATAAGGAAGGGAAGAGGCAGCTGGAAGCTGCTGTGTGCTCTGCAGGGGGAGCAGCCCCTCTCCCTGCAGCAGGCTGCTGGGGGGGTGACTGCAGCAGTTGTCCCTGTGTAAATCACCCTGTCCCCAGGGGCTGGCACTGGGCAGCGAGGTCCCTACTCACTGCCCTCACCCTTGGTGCCAACTGCTCGGGGCTGTCAGCCTCTGGTTTTGTTTTGATGGTTTAGGGGGTTTTTTTCCCCCTTTTTTGTCACAGGACCGGCCCAGAATAGGATCACGAGATCAGTGTTTATTACTTTCCAAATAATCTATAGCCTGGTTTGAATGCTGACACCGTTTGAAAGGCGGTGTCACTGCTGCACTCATGTTTCCATGTGACACCACTGCTCGCTGGTTTTTCCCATTTCATAACTAATAAGTGAAGTGAGTTTGACAGCCTTGGTTTCAGCTTCAGCCTGTTGGTTCCCATGCCACAGATAGGCTCTGTTAGCAGCAAATTCTTGTCAGGAGAAGAGAATTACAGCTGGAACTTGAAATGTGCTGGTGTTCAGTGCAAAGCTTTAAATTCTTGACCAAAGTTAGATAAAGGCAGCTGGAAGTGTGACGTTTGAAATGCACTATCTATTTATCTTTTCCTCCTCACCAAAAATACCTAGAGTGGAAGTATGTGTATTTGCATCCAAGCTGAGAACAGTTGAGCTCCTCTAAAAAAAAAAGGATAAACACAGCATTTAAAATATTCTGGGTTTTTAAATCTGTGCAACTGTCCCTCTCCCTAGATATGTGTAGATTATCTGTATTGAACGAAAGAGGTATGTATGGACATATTTTTAAAGAAAAAGGAATGGTTAGTTCTCAAGGTGTGGGAAGCTTATTTAACTGGTAATAAGAAAAAAATGTTAGTTCTCCCCCAGCAGTCATTAATAGCTCTGAGCTCCAGCCTGAGTACAGATGGAGCTTTGATATGATCACACTTTTGCAGAGAGAATGTGCTGTATATCCTGCTGCTAATCCTGGGGTGGAAATCAGCTCCTCCTGACACCTGCTGCCAGGACCTGACACAACTGATTTCAGCTGCAGCATTTGCAGCCTCCTGGGCTGGATTTTGGATTTGGGCATATCCCAGCTGGGTAAGTCAGTGTGGGGCACTTTCTTTGCCTGATGTCCTCCTGTAAAACCTCCCTCAGAGCCACCACTCCTTCAGCCCAACCATTCCCTGAAGCCCATTTTTCCCTGCTGGCTGGGAGCTGCTCCTCCCCTCTGGGCACAGCAGAGGTTTGTGTTCACACAATGTTTTCAGTTTTGGCTTCCAGCAGGATGAGCTAGCCCTCATCCCAGCCTGGAACAGCCTGGGAAATGCAGCAGCTCCTGGGGTCAGATGAGGAGCAAGTGCCTGTGGAGCTGGGAGCCCCAGGTACAGCTCTGGGCTTCTTTAGGGAATGCTGCTTCCAGAGCCTTCCTGCCTGGCTGGGCTGCCAGGCTGCCACAAAAACTGGAGTCAGACGTGGGTCCTGATGGTTTTGGCCTCTTTGCTAACATTTGGCAACCAGATCTTGTTGTTGAAAAGTTTTCCAGAAGCTGAGTGGAAGACTGGAGGGGGTTTTGGAAGGGCTTTTTTGGTAATGGTTTGAAAAATTTATGGTTTAGATTTGAAGGGACCCTTAGCCTGACCTCTGGTGTACAACAGAGAGTATTGAATTTCCTGCACTTAACTCCCACAGTCTGTCCAAGAACTGCCTAAGCACTGTGTCTTCCCAGGGAAAAATGCTCTTAAATGCACTCATTTCAGCATGGTAGAAATGTTTCTTATCCCTGATAGGGAGGAATGGGATTTTCCAGAAGGGTCTGGGATGAGGAACTTCTCACCTAGGCTGTCCATGCCTTCCCCCTGACCTGATCCTCTCCCCAAACAGCACCCTGTGATCTGTTTGTGTCCTCTCCTGGTTGTGCTGGAGGTTGGAGAGACATTAAATGAGCTAAAGGGGCAGAGGGGAAGAGGTATCCATTCGGGAATAAGGGAGGGGCAGGCAGGCATGTAACCCAGCTCAGCAGGGACAGGGTTAATGTGACCTTGTCCCACCTTTGGGTGGGAGATTTTCAGCTCAAAACAGGTATTTATTATTCCACACAGATGTTTGCAATGACATATGAGCCACCAGTGCTGCTCTTTTGCCCAAACCCTGTTGGGCCAAGCACAGAGCAAAGAGCTGTCCCTGTCCTGAAGAGGTCTCAGACTCACATGGTAATTACTTCTCTTTGTCCACTAATTTCCTCTCCCAGATTTAAAGTGCAATGAAAAATAAATGATTTTAAGTGACCTCTTGAGACAGATGTGCTGCCAGCAGGCACTGCCCTGCCTTGGGTAATGGAAGGCTGAGGGGTTCACAGATTTGGAAACTGAAGCCTGCCTTTGCTAAAAAGACACAGATTAAGATATTCCAGAGATTATCTTCCAAAAACATGGTGGTCAAGGGCTTAATGACTTAAATTGTGGTCAAATGTCTGCTTGTTATCAATTGTCTATTGCCAGTTAAACTGCATTAATGAAAGTCTCTTGATAAAAGCTGCCTTATCACCCGGAACTGAGATACCCAGCCTAATGTGCTCCAGCAAGGCTGGAGGAAATTCTCTTTTCAGCAGCAAAGGAGACGAGGTGTCGCTTTCCTGAATTAGGCTGAGTCAAATGGATGGTCAGGCCCCCTAGAAAGAAGCAATTTCTTTCACCTTTTGTGTAAAGGGCTGCTTATCCATGTGTCAGGAAGGATTCTGGCTGTCTTGCAGGAGCTGAGGGGCCAAGCAAACACACCTTGCTGGGGCTGGAGGCATCACTGCACCCTGAGGGGATGGCACAGCACATCCCTCTGCCATAACCACTTCCTTCCTTGGAGAAAATGGGCTGAAAATGGTATTTAACATTGTTGATGACAATTTTTACAGATTTATTACCTGTTTTTTGTTCACTGTTTGGCTGCCTGCTCCCTTTCCATCTGCCAGCCCTGTAATCCACCTCCTCTTATCTCAGCACAGTTCTCTCCACCTCTTGCTCATTTTCATTTTATTGCCTAGCTAATCTCATCCTCCTGCTTTTCCTGACACGGCTCCCTCCTCCCCATCTGTGGAGATTAAATCACTGCTCCTTTTGTCTGATGCCACTCAACATTCCCCCATTTCACCCAGGCTTTGGGACGCTTCCAGGCACTTTTGCTGTTGTTGCACACATCCGTTTTCCTGGCACAAAAAGGCCCATCAGCATCTGATGGGAGCATTAGAGGGTCCTCTTTCAACCAGTTCTCAGAGATGTCCTGAATCTGAAATGGAGCCCAGCTCAGCCTGCCCAGGGCAGCCCAGCCAGGTGTGTGTCTGCAGCACCAGGACCATCAGCAGGATGCTCAGGGCAGCTCTGCAGCGCTGACAGAGCCTGAACATTAGCTGAGAAAATTCTAGACCAAAGGCGTGGGCTAGGAAATCTCCAAGTTCTCAAAATGTGAAGTTTTGGAAGTGGTTTCTCATTTTATTGTAGTCAACCATCTTCCCTATTGACAATCTGTCAGTGTTCATGGCCTCAATGCTTTTATTCTAATTACTGCTGAGGGTTTTGGGTCAAGCTTGAGCAGCCTCCCTGTTGAAGGATGCTTAGTTCATCCTGGGATAACAACCACGGGTAGGGATGCTGGATTTTCATGCTGGATTTTCTGGCACCCTTCCACCTTCCTGCAGTGCTGGGGACTCTCAGCAGCACCTCCTCCACCTGTGGGATTGTGCAAAGCCACTGAAGGCAGTGCTGCTCATGTGGGTTCAGGACTGGGACCAGCAGAGCCTTTAACTCCCCAGAATACTCAGACTGTGTTTCAGGGGCCACATTCCCTCACAGGACTCCTCACAGCTGCCACTCGCTGTTCCTCCTGCTCTGAACACCCCAGTGTGTTTGCTGCCAGAACAAATCCTAAAGTCTTGTTCAAATTTGGAGTAATTCCCACTCCAAATACATGGGAGATGGTCCCCTTAGCAAGGACTCCTGCTGTCTGGCCCTAATAATTGTTTTTAAATGTTCATTTTTATGCTATTTGGGTTGTACCTCTTGCCTTAATCTCAACTTGCAATACCAACCACTGTGCATTTGCTGTATCTCCCCTCACTGCCTTTATCTGCCAGCGTGTTTTAAATTAGTTTAAAGAGTATGGGAGCTAAAAAAAAAAAAAAAAAACCCAAAAGAAAACCCAGGCAGCTTCAGATGAAAGCCAGCAGCATGCCTTTAAAAATAGAGCAGCAGCCCTGTGCGAGGTGCCGAGCAAGTGGGAGCACGGGCGGGGAGCTGCAGAGGCTCTGTTTAAACAGAAGGTAAATAAGTGGCTGGGGGGGCTGCAGTTCATCTTGTTCCCTTACGTGTTGCCCAGATAATGCAGCAGATCTTCGGGCAGGCTGGTTCTAAAAATGGACACAGCTCTTGGGTTTCACGGGGTGACGCTGGGGCCGCCTCCGGTGCAGCCTCCGTGGGAGCAGCGCGAGGGCACGCCAGGAAAATGGCATTTGGTGCTCCAAACCAGCAGCAGTGCTCAGCTCTTGGCACTGCTGCTTTATGAGGAAGACTTCTGCAGTGAAGGTCTTGTGACTTTATACCATGGTATAAAGTTGCTGCCTGTAAATCCCTGGGGTCAGGCAGTGTTTTGTTAAAATTCCCTTTCCTGATGTGGTTGACCTGTGAAAACAGCAATCATCTGACGGTGACAGCAGCACTTAATTAGTAATTCAGGATTAAAGTGGGCTGTCCAGTGAGTGATTTCACAGGAGCAGAGTTTAGGATTGAAGCTAGTTTAATATAACAATTGTCTTGAAAGCCTCCTTGGCATTTTAATGGTGTTTTTCTTTGGTCTAAATATATATGAGAAGTTGAGAGGATGTTTAAATCTGAGCAGGGTATAAAAGGGACCAAGAGAAAGACTGAAAGGTCTTGTCCAAGCTCCACCCAGTTCTGTGAGCCCATGGTTTCCCTAGGACAGGGCATCATCCCAGGGAGCTGCACCAGTCACCATTCCTCTCCATACTGCTCCAGATGAGCAGTAGTATCTTTACCTTCCTTGTCACCCTCCTCTCTCCTGCTCTAGTTGAGCTCAGCTCAGCTGTGCAAAGGGCAAGTATTTGTTACCCTTCAGTGGCTGCAGCAATGGCCAACCAGCCCTTCCCTGCTCCCAAGGAGACTGTGTTTGGATTGAGCATACGTTGCTCACTGGAATGGAGAATTCTCCATTTTTTATTTTTTTTCTAAATGAGTTTTCTCAGGCTGTTCCCGTTCAACAAATTCAGGAGAGAAAGGGCAGCAGTGCCCCTTGGCCAGACCATGGCAAGCACTTCTGTTCTCCTACAGGAGCAGGCAGAATGCAGCCTCCCCATGGCAATAGAGTGATCCTCTGTTGGGTGAATTGTTGCTTACAAGGTTAATTAGCTGTGGAAAATGAGCTAGAATACTTGGGAGTAATGAATCATAATGAGTCATTATATTTGAGGAGTGACAAATTAAATTCATGCATGTTTTGGACTACTTGTTTTAGTCAGAATGGAAAATAGTGCTATGCTTCCTTCTGCTGTTCTGCTTTCATGTCAAGATGTCAGGAGATAAATCAATATGGCCAGAGCTTGTAAAGTCTGGCACTGCTTGATTGCATGATGTTTAATCTCTCTCCTGGATCCTTGAGTTGGGCTAGGAGCAGGAGCTCCTTTGGAATCAATACTTTTGCTTCCACCTTCAACAAGAGGGATTTTGATCTGTTACTGAGAAAACATGGAGCTTCTCCTAAGCTAAAAGAGAAAAAAAGAAAGTTGTGATGTCCTAATACCATGAGGGGTAGCGTCCTCTGGCAGCTCTGGTTGAGGTGTAGCACCCTCATTGAGGGAAGTACATTAAATTATAGCTCCACCTCGACACCAAGGTGAGTCAAGGGACTTCTTGGTAGCAAGATTCATGAGATCCTTCAGCTCCTGCTGCCCCCTGAAGAATCTCTGGAGTTTTTTCTGTGGGATTAGACCAAGCAACATAGCCAGCCAAGGATCAGACAGACATTGTGACCCCTGAAATACATGGAAAGCAAGGATAAGCAAGCTGCTCCTACCTGGAAGATAGCTGCTGGAATCTCAATGTAAGCTGAAGAACACAGTGAAAAAGAGGATCTTGATGAGAAGAATTCATTCTTAGTCCCCTTCAAGCATTATAATATGTCCCTGGGTGAGCTGAAGCCTGGCAAAAGCTGCTGTGCTTGGTTTGGGTGTTTTTTTGGTGTGGTACCAAGGTTCAGCTGGTTCAGAGCTGGAGGAGCTGTGAGCAGTGGGAGGATTTGAATTCACAGCCCTCCTTTTAAATATATCAGTGGTTCCAGGAGGGCAAGTGGGACTGCTGCTGACTCAGTTCTTTGCTGGATTGATGCCTCTGGAAGTGTTTGGAGAGATTTGACAAATCTTTCTGTCTGTTGAAGGTTCCCATGGTGTTAGCTGTTTGTCCCCACTGGGAGAAAATATCTTTCACATCATCTCATGTTTGGAGAGATTTGACAAATCTTTCTGTCTGTTGAAGGTTCCCATGGTGTTAGCTGGGAGAAAACATCTTTCACATCATCTCGGAACAAAGAGCACTTTGGGGTTCAAAGACAGAAGGCACCAACTGGCATTTAGTTTTGCTGCTAATTATATGCCAGAACCTAATATAAGTTAGGCCCAAACATTTCTCAAGACGTTTTCACAGTTGCCCTGCCTGCACCCCTGTGGGTTATGTTCTGAGTTTTTAAGCACTCATTTGGGTCGTTCTCACTCCACTGATGTGGCTGGTCCTGGCGTGGTCAGGTGCAAAGTCCCACTTACTCAACACTGTAAGGCACCACTGACACAAAGTGGAAAATTCTCCTTGGGGTGCTGAGCTCTTTCAGGAGGCAGCCAGTGGGGTGACTGCTTACAGACCTGGCCCTGTGCTTGGAGATGTGGATTCATGTACAATATCTTCTGTGAAAGCAGCTATTCTTGCTCTTGCCAGGCTGCTCTGAAGACCCATACAATGATGTTAATTGTAAGCCACAAGCTGGCTCTTATCTTCAAATTGTTTTTCTCTGACAATTTTAAGAAGAGCTCAGCATGTTCTCAGTAGGAGCTGATAGATGCTAAGCACTTCTGAAATCCTGCCAACTTCATTTAGGTTCCTAAACAGGAACTGAGTGCTCTTGAACATATGATCCTTAAGGGTGCATTTCATAACTCTACAGCTCTGTCCATATAATTTCTTTCCTCTCTCCCTGTCCCCAGAATGCTCCTGGCAGCAGCAAAACCACCAGGAGCACCAGGCTAGTCAAGGCTTGAGTGATGTCTCAGTTGTCAGCTCAAGCCACACTGAGCAGAATTAAGTGACAGCAGTTAAAAGGTGCCTGTCTGCATCCTGTGTGCAGTGAGGTCCTCATCATCACTACCAGCAGAATGGATGTCTTTGAGATAGCTGTGATGGATTTTATATATGTACATGAAAACAGTAATCTAGTGCAAATTCTGCCTTGTTTTTCAGAGTATTTCATTCCATGTCTCAGGCCATGTACACTGTACTTGACAGTGTTCTGATCTCAATTTCAAGATTCAAATTTTCTCCTAAGCAGATTCTTGGGGCAGATGTAATGAATATTTTGCAGTGTTCGTGGGGCAGGGGAGGAGGGCAGACAGGCCTTTATCTGAAGCTTTTCCAGCAGAGTTAATGCATGGACAGCATCTGTTTTGGTGCTGTGAGGCTGACATCCTCTCCCAGCAGACTTGGCAGCGAGCGGAAGGACCACATGTCAAAAAATCCGGGGGGCCCAAACGCTGCGGACAAAAGTACGGCAAAGAATTTAAACATCAGTGAGCGGAGTGGTGCTGGAGGGCTGGCGGGGAGCGATTAGCACAGTGCTCTGGAATGTGGCGTTTCAATAGCGCTCCAGAAGGCTCTGCAGCCCCATTGACTTGTGCAGCGTCAGATGGGGCCGGTGGGACGGGGACGTGCGGGGCTGTGCGTGCAGTGCAGGGCCCCGCTCGCCGCCCCCGGCCCGCCCGGGGCTTCCTTCTGCTGTGGGTAAAAATTGATCCAGCCAATTTAATAAAAACAAAAATGAAATTTATTCGCCACCGATGTACAGTCAACAATCAAGGACAGTGCCGACCCTGGGATTGGAGCTGGGTGAACTCAGATCTGGCCCCTGTCGCACCGAATCCCCTCTGTTCACACATGCCACTTGGCAAGGCCCATTTTATACTCTTTTTCTTGCCCAGGTGGAGTCCCTTTGTCTTTCCTCCGGGTTCTTCATACTCATGTTGGGTCTATTTTCTGTCCTGCGCTGGATAAAACCTCATCCAGGAATTGATGTGTGTCCGCTCTTCGATTCCCCAATTCCGCATTCAGATGTATGTCCTTGATCTGTCCTGTCTATAGGTCCTGTCTATCTGAGATGAACATCTCCATGGGCCATCATGGCTGGGCGTTCTCCTGTTCATACCAGTGAGAACATCCATCTCCTGTGCAGGCTAGGTTCCCTATGTATGTTAATGACACATCTCCTCCTCGGCTGCCAGCTGCGGTTTCACCACCCTGAGAAGCAATCCCCTTCTCCCTTGCTAGTGTGATTTCAAGGTTTTATATATTATATTTTATTCTTATATCTATTTTTTTTTTTATCAGCACGAATTACCATCATATACATAACACTTCCCTCCACAGCAGCCAGGTGTGCACAGGGTGTGCTGCCAGAACCCCTGGGCACTCTGCAGCAGTGCCAGCTGTTTGCTTGCCCTGGGCTGATGTGCCAAAGCCACCTGTGGCCATGATCCAGCTGTTGCCAGCTGTGCAGTGGGGTGGGGTTTGCGTGCTTTTCTCATGTTTGTCAGTGTGGGGTTTCGGTGGTTTTATTCCACTGGTTTTGGTTTCTTTGGGAATGGACCCTGCAGGACTAAGCATGTGTCTGTGGTCGCATTCACTTGTTTTGTTTTGTTTTCTTTGAATTTTCCTTCCCCACCCCCCCCACCCCCTTTCAGATTTCTAGGTAAATAAATCCAAGTGCGGAATGAATTAAAAATAAAGCTGGATGGAAGGCCTGGCTGATGTGAACACATGCTTTTTTAGTTGAGGTGGGAGAAGAGCACACTCATTCAAGCCCTCATCTAGGGCAGGGAATTCCCTGGCTTTTGTCTAAATATGGCATGCGAGAGCAGAGCACAGGCAGTGCAATGCTTCACTGAGTATTGTTTAAAAGGGAGCTTGGCACCGGCCAGCAAGTAGGATTCTTGTGAAAACATGGCACAAGGAGTTGTTTGACAGATTCTGACATAGCAAAGTCTTTACAAGAGGGGAAAAAAAAAAAAAAAAAAAAAGAAGGAAAAGGGAGAAACTGCAGAATGCATCATGAAGCCAAAAGCATATTGTCTGCCTAGGAAGATTGCAGAATAAAAGGTGCTTAGCACTGAGTCATACCCTGCATGCTCTGTGGGCCTGATCCTATCAGTGATCCATGGCACTGAGTTAAAAATCCACTCCTAAATGATTGCCTCTCTCATCCAGGAGAGGGTATAAGGAACACTGAGAGCTGAGGAAGAGGCAGCCATGGCTGGAATCCACTGACCAGAGCCTCTGTCTCAGACTTGCCAGGTTGAATGGATCCATCCTCTGCCATCCAGTGTTCCACCCTGCAGGCAGTGGCATTTCACCAGCAGATCTCTGGATGCAGCACTCAGGCCCAAGCAATCCCGTGGTCTGTGTAGGTGTCTCTTTTTTGCAAAGCTTATGCTGAGTTGTGGCTTTGAATCCCTGTTGCAGCAGCAGTCCCTGCCTGGAGGAAACTTCTCCCTCTGCCTCTGCTGCATCTGGAGACATTGTGAGAACCTTGGAGCACGAAGGCCTTTGGACTTCTCAGCAGTGGAGAATTTTGTCTCCAAAATTCCTGTTCTGCTTTTGATATATGGCCATGATGTGAATGTGTTTTGAGGGAGGGAAAACTTATCCAGAACTCAGCACTTCTGGAGGTCTCAGATGAGAACACATCACTCGGTGATTCTACTACAGACAACAGCTGCTGGACAGTCTGTGCAGCTCATACAGAGGAGGACTTGGCTCAGCCTTCCTTAAATTTGCCTTGAATGCAACATCCATGCTTGATCATAGCTTGAATGCAACATCCATGCTTGATCATAGCTTGAATGCAACATCCATGCTTGATCATAGCTTCCTCTCATCAAAGGTAAGTCACTCTTCCTCTGGTTGGTTGTTTGGATGGTGTCTTGCAAGGTAAACTGGAATGATAGGAGTAGTCTGTAATTAGCACATGCCCCCAGGCAGTTTTGTGGCTCCTGAAATGCAAGGCCTAAATCGTTCTGCTGCCACAGGATTGGTTTGGTGAGTGCTTTAGCTGCTCTGCATTTGTACTTGTGTTAGTGAAAGCTGTTCCCTAAGAGTGGTCTGGATGGATCAGAAACCAGGAGTCCAGATCCACTCCTGTGGGCACCTTCCAGTGAAACCAAAGGTTAATCCATCATGTGTGCTGCCTCTGAGGTGCACTCCATGGCAAACACGCCAGGAGTTCTGTGTCATCTTAGCAAAGCCCAGGAGTTTCTGTGTCATCTTAGCAAAGCTCAGGGGAGAGCAAGGCACAGGAGCACGCCCCCACCCTTTTTGAGCATTTCAGCTGATGTTGTTAATTGTAGTGGAGCTGCTGCAAATATTTCAGAAAGCAAATATTTGGTGTCCCCATCCAGCAGAAAATAAGCAGAGGAACCAACCACCTGCCACTCGGTCACCTCAACAAAACCAGGCTGGGGCTGAGAATCAATAGCAACAACACTGAGCCTTTGTGGGGAGCTCTCTCTGAACAAGAGCTGTGCTGGGAGAGCAAACAACACCTGGGGGAGCTGGGCATGGGCTGGAAGGGAGCAGGGATGGTGGGCAGAGGCTGTTTGTGCTCCTGGGTGGGGCTGTGGCACGGGCAGGAGGAGGAGGATGCCTCCATCAGCCCCTGGTGAGTTTGTGCCTTGCCCTGCCCTGGGTGGGCAGCAGCTCCTCTGTGCCTGCCAGGAGCAAAGCCTGGAGTGAACTGCCCCAGCCCCTCCTGCTCCTGCCCGGGCTGGGCTCACTCCACAGCACAAATCGCTTGTCTGGCTGAGGCAGCAGATCCATCACCACTCACACCTCTGCCCAGGCTGGATTCCCTAAGGAAATCAGGGAATTTTGCCCTCACTGGGAAGCAGGAGGATGGCACAGTACCCGCTCTGGCTGGGCCCAAATTCCCAGTGTCCAAGTGATCTGCATTTGGGTGCTGGGATTTTTATTCTTTATCTTTTTTTGTTGTTTTTAGCTTTCTAAAAACAAACTTCAGATTTGTCAGCTGGAAGTGATCTCATTGCATTACATATTTGCTTTCCTGGGAAACTGAACTCTTCTAGTGTACTGATGGGAAACTCTTACCTTCCCTTTCTTAATATTCCTTTAACCGAGGTTCTATTGAAATTACATTGGCAGGGCAACAGCTCAGAAACAAAGACACAAAAGAAAAACCCTTTGTTACTGTTAGGTTTTTTTATTCTATTTATTTTCTTGCTCACCTCGTGATTTTAGGGAGATGGCAAGTGACTTTTTAATCTTTATTGGCACATATCCAAATCTATAGAGAAGGATACATTTTACTAATACAGGAGTCTGTTTGTCCCACTGCCAGCAAAAAAAATAGAGGCAAGCCCCAATAATTAATTATTGTCTTTGGTAGTTTTCTTTGAGCTGCAACACTGTCTGCTCACTCCTACTCTTTTTTCTGCCTCTTACAAATTCTTTGCCCAAGTGGAAGCCCAGCTCAGCGAGCCCAGAGCAGTATCACTGTGCTGAAGTGAGGATGGGCTTGGCTCCTCTTCAAAGGGATCTTTTATCGAGTGTTCAGTGTGATGTGACAAAGCAGAGAAGTGTGCCGTGCATGTGGTGCTTCCAAATCCCCTCCTTCTACCTTGATTAAACTCGAGGGCAATTACCCTTGCCAGGGTGATGAGGGCTGCCAATGTGCATCTTGTTTACAGCTGTGCTCATTTTTTTCACCTTGTTTTCCCATTTTACACTAGGACAAAACTCTTCTGCTTTATGCCATGGATCAAATCCTTTTTAAATACCAAGTTGCTCCTGTTTTGCCACAGGAGCTGTGGGATTCAGGACGTTGTGTTTCAGGCTGGCACAGTTGCTGCCATGTGCAAAGTGATGCCCAGGCCCCAGAGACCTGCAAGGTCTCACTGTCAGTGCAGGGAAGCTTTGGATGGGGCCAGTAGAAACGAAAAAGATTTATTATGGGACTATTTTATTGTGCTAGGAACAAGAATTTACTGTCTGGTGTGAGGGGGCTTTAGACGCTGCTGCAAATTCCAGATGGAAATTTCACAGCATTTGCCATATTTTGCCCTATTTTATTTTCTGTGTTTCATTTTCATTTCTAGAATCTGCTTTATTCTGAATTCTGATAAATTTAGAACATCTTATTTTCAAAAACAAACGACCACACCACATTTTGGCAAAAAAATGCTTGGGTAAACATTTTTATTTTACCAATTTCCCAACTGCCTATAGCAGTCACTTTAAAAAATGGCTTCATCTAGCTAATTTTACTTGAAAATATCCTGTTTCTTTTTTTCTCTCTGTTTTTTCTTTTTTCCCTTCACAAGAAGCAGGCCAGATTTCAGAGAAACTTTACCAGGAAAAATGCACATCAGCACCCTGAGGTATTTCCATGTTTGGCTTTGAATCTGTCAGTTTTACGTGGAACAAAAAAATACGTTGTGAATTTTTTAGTTCAGAGACTTTGTAGTTTGGTGGTTTGGGCAGAATGCACTGAGGACAGGAGCTTTTTCCTGGGTCATTCCTGCCTCACTCTCTGTTTCACCCCTCACTCTGTGCCCTGGCAGCCTGCTGGCTTCCTCCTTTTTTCTCTGAATAATCTTATTCTTTTTTTTTTTTTTTTTTTTTTTTGACTAAAATGACATGAAAGTCTGTTTCAGCTGGTTATGACACGATGCTGAACTTTTCATTGCCAGGACTCTCTGGTTGCCTCTGGAGCCATCAGACAATGGTGGGACACCAGACCCAGCTCCCTGTTGCACTTGGGATGTGATTGTGCTGTGATGCCAGGAGCAGCGTGGGATTCCACTTGGCACCTTCCTGGGAGGGGTGGCCCTGCAGGCAGAGCCAGGGAGAGGCTCCCACAAGCTGTTCCCATTCCTGCAGCAGCCCACCTGTTCTCTGCTGTGCTGGAATATCAGCCAGAGCCTTGGCTCTGTTCTTTCAGGCTGTGTTCTTTCAGGGTGATTTTTAATCCCTCTATTCAGAGTGTTTCCAGGAACAGGAGGAGAAGCATACGGCATATGCTCACCTCGGCTCCCAGGAGGGCTGGGGGAGTGTCCCAGCAGCTGCTGGGGTGATCCTTGTCCTTCTGTCCTCCCACAGCCATGTCTGAAGGTGTGCTCAGGGTGCCTGGGCATCACCCCACGAGCAGGTGGTGTCCCTTCCTCCCCTCTGCAGGCAGCAGCATGCACAAGGGTGTCACAGGGCAGAGGGGCTGGAGGAGGGACTCCATCCTCTCCTGGTTTTCCTTCCTGGATCAGCTCCAGAGCAGGGCTGGGAGCACCTCAAAGGCACAGGCTCTCCCTTCATGGCCACAGGGGGGTTTTTGGGGTATGGGTGTTTGGAAGTTTGTTGGATTAAGGACTCTGGTTTGACCAAAGCGGGTGAGATCTGGATGCAGCTTTGGGCTCAAAGCACAGGAGATATCTGCAGCAGTAGAGTGGGGAGAGCAGGCTGAGTGCTGAGCTCCTGGATCCTGCACCTCCCCGTGTCTGTCCTTGCCACCAAATCTCCAGCACATCCATCCTTGATGTCCTGCCATTGCTCATTGCCTGACCCTCATGCTGACCCGGCTGCAGCCAACAGGAGCACTGGCATAACTGGCACCTGTATTCTCTCTTCTCTCGTTCCCTCCTGTGTCCCCTCTGCCCACCCTGCTCTGGCTGCCTCGCCTGCTCTGGGCACCATCTGCTGAGTTTGGGGCTGTCTCATCTCACCAACTGTCGTTTGTCCTGGCTGTGGGGGAAATGTGCTCACGTTTTGCATCAAAGGACCCCTCAACCCCTCTCTTTGTGGACCAGCCGGGCTGTCGGAGAGGAGCCAAGCAGTTGGCACTCAGTAAGCAACGAGCATTAATAAAAGCATTACAGTGAGGTTAGAGCCTCATTAAAGTACTGCTAACGAACCGTCTGCCTTCCAGAAGTATGAAATTTTAGCTAACACTTCCTCCTTCTAATTTTATGTATATTTAAATCTTTCTGGGCAGGCAATATTCATTTCTCCAGGCTGCTGCAGCATAAACAAAGCCCGTTTCAGAGGAGCTGCTCTGGAAGTGCCTTTGGGTGCTGTCTCCAGTCCTGCAGCCTCAGCAGACACGGTGCAGAACCTCCGTGTGGTCATGGCACTGTCCTGGAGCTCACGGGACATAAACCCCATCCCTCCCGCCTGCACTGGGGGCTGTGGAGGAAGGCAAGCTCTGGACACACCACTGCCCCTCTCCCAGCCCCTTTGCCAGGTGTGTTTTGGGGGACAGAGATCCCACAGCAGTGCCCCAAGGTCTGTGAGCAGCACCTGAGCTTCGCTGGGCTGGGGCTGGCACTCAGGTGTCCCCAGGAGCCAGCAGGGTTTGTACAGGGGGGGTTCGCTCTGGGGGCCCCCCAGGCTCCCCAGCACCCCCAGGGCTGGCTCCAGGTGGTGCTCAGACACCCGGCTGCCCGCGCAGCCCATTGTAAAGCAAATTAATTCTCCCCGCGCCCAGGAATAGCCGTGCTCTCGAGGCTTGGCAGCGGCAGGGAGGAGAGCAGCTGCTCCGGGACTCACTGCCCCTTTTTTTTCTTAAATTTCATTTGTCTGATTGCAGCAGCGTGTGAGGGGCAAGTGAGCCACGGGGACATCTTGTTGGCATGTTGAGGCTGCTGTGGGTGAGCTCACAGCTTCTCCTCCTGGGCATCCTCTCACCTTAGACAGGTTTTTATTCTGCTCCTCTCACCTCAGACAGGTTTTTATTCTCCTGCTCCCTTTGAAGCACACCCAGAGGTTTCACTGCCAAAGGACAGTGTTTGATGGATCCATCTCTTTTACCTTACAGGGTAAACATGGTGTTTTTGACAATAAATGCCATTTTCTTGAATGGAAACAACCAGTCCAAATGGCTTCTGTTGGGTTTAGCAGCCTGTTTGGAGGGTCTGCCCTGGGGAGAGGGATGTCATGAGACTAAACTCAGTGTAAAACTGATGGTTTGTGTTCTAGAGACTCAGAGCTCGATGCAGCTGCAGGCTGGTGCTAAGGATGCTCCCCCACTGCTCCCCAAATTTTGTGGGACTGCACTGGCAGCCTTGGGTGTCCTGCCTGGGGCTGGGGGATGGCCACAGCCTGGGGGAGTTAATGACTCACTGCGGAATTTCCTCTGCTTTCAGGCATTACAACACAGATTTTCCTCTTGCAAAGGCCCCAGCTCTGCAGACTACCCTCACTGCAAGGAAATTAGTAGGATGTCTTGGGGCAAAGGTAAAACTAAAGTACATCAGTAAATGTTAGCAGGATCAGGACCTTATTCAGGCATAAATCAGGTAGCTCCAGCCAACAATAGAATTACCTAAGTATAAAATCCCATGTAAGCCAGTAAGATCAGCTCCAAACCTGCTATGAATTTGCTTTTTGTTTCCATGCCAAGAATATATCACTTCTAACTGCTGCAATCAGGGCTGGTCCTTTCAGGTTTTTCTAAGTGCTTTTGAGCACGTTTATTTCCCGTCCCCAGCAGATCCACACGGAGCCTGGCTCTCCTTCCCTGGGGCATGTCCCAGCCTGCTTCACCCACAATAAATTGTCACTATCAGGGAATATTTTTTTTCTTTCCTGGCTGTTTTTGTTACTGCATTCTGTAAACAAAGGGACAGCAGTGACGATCCAAACCCATTCTTTTTTATTTGCCTGGGAACAGAGTCAACTATTTGTTGGTCTTTTGTTGCTGTTTTTGTTCTCTTTTTAGCCAGTGACCATTGAAGCAGCTCCTGGTACCTGTGGGGAGCACGTACTGGAGCTGCAGGATTTGTCACCTGCTGGCACCAGCTCAGGGAGGGGACAGCGAGGAGGACAAGGAGCTGCTGGGGGAAGGTACCAGGACAAACCAAAGCTCCAGGGCACCATGGTCCTTTCTGTCCCTCCCAAGCAATATGAGAACAGCCTGCAGCAGTGTCCTGGTGGTTGTACGTGCCTCAGTTTCCCCAGTTCTCAGTGCACTGGTTTGAGATGGTGCCCCAAGATGAGAGGTCTGGTGGTGCTTGTACCTGGCTGAGCCAGGGTGAGACCAGCTCTTGGGGATGAGCTTCTCCAAACACTTGGGAGAAGGAAGGCAGGGAGGGATGGGAGCGAGGGAAGGAAGCTGGAGGTTCTTTTAGCCTGAGGGCAAACTTCTCTGGCCTCTCCATCTCTGGGGCCTGTGCAGCAGCTCAGGCAGCTCCAGGCTGGTCTCTTCTTAGCAGACACCAAGAGAAGTATCCTGGCTCCCACTGCCACCCCACCTGTCCCTCCAACCCACACCAGGGCTCTCCAAACACCCAGGCAGAGCTTCCCCTTCCCCGTTCCACTGGGACACAGCAGTACCTGGGACAGCACAGCCAGGAACAGGAATGCATTTCCCATGCTTTGCTGTGGCTGGTGACACCCTGATGCCATCAGAGCCATTTGTCACCCCAGGCCACTCTGAAACAGGGTGGGGGGAGCTGCTCTGCTGCCTCTGCCAGGCATAACTCCTGTGTGCTGCAAACCAAATCCTGCAGAGGAGCATCCCCGGGAGCCATATGGTGTCTCTGAGGCTTTGATGGGGTTGAACAAAACCCAGAGCAGCCCAGCAGGTTGGACTGTGAGCCATGGTGAGCCCGGGGGACCTGTCCTGCCCTGCTCAGGGTGCCAGCCTGGGTGTTCAGGAGTGTGTTAGTGTCTCCTGCCAGTGCTGCTGAGACTGGGGGGTTTGCATGGAAAGGAGGATGGGTTTGTGGTCAAGAGATACAAGTGGAGGGAGCAGCATCTCAGAGCAACATCCCAAACACCAGCCAGACAGCAGGGGGGCCAGGGGAACTTGGGGACATGTGGTGTGTGCTCTGAGCCAGGACAGCCACGACTCAAACCTGTCCTCAGGGCTGAGGGCAGCACTGCCAAGGCACCAGGGATTGCAGGAGAGGCAATCCTGCCCTGACCTCTGCTCCTTCGGGGCGATCAACAGTGCTGCAGCACACAGGAGGAGGGGTACACGTGGCTCCAGCCTGATAGAGCCCACCCAAACAAGCCCCAAACCCACAGAGGCAAGAAAAATGACTCAGGAGAATTTCTCTGGCATTTTGCCTTGCACCTCACTTTGTGATGCTCTGAGTTTGCTGTGGAAAGACACAGCCCAGGTTGGTTGAATCTCAAAACTTACATGAAGCATTTGCTGCCTGGTCTCCAGGAGCTGTGAGCAGCATTTCCCATGCTGGGAAACAGGCTGGAGGAGGGATGTGTGCCCTCCACCTGGAGCTGTGGGGGCTGCAGTGACTCACTGATATCAGGGGGCTGCCCAGAAAGGACCTGTGATGTTTATGTTGCAAAGGCTTCTGCAGTTTTGCTCTATAATTACAGCTATGTTTAAAAAAAAAAAAAAAAAAAAAAAAAAGGCAGATTTCAGAGTTTACTCTAAATGAAAAAGGGAGGAATGATTGTTTCTGACTGGTCATGGATTCATTTTTTAATTGTGTACCCACAATGTGTTGTCATGCAAGAAAAATCTAACCCTTACAAAAACTCATTTCAAAATGAGTAACTGCAACATTTTTTCAGTCATTGTCTGAGAAGGCTGTTGCAGAGCTGCTGGGGCTTCCCTTCTCCCCAGAATGAGATTCTGGTATAATTAATGGGGCATTTGGACTCTGATAGCATTTGTTTCCATCCAGTTTCTCCTGAAAACCCTCCTGATGCCTCTCAGATCTTCAGGAAGGTATGTAAGCTTTACTCCCCCACTTTCTGCCTCCCAGAAGAAGAATGGGAACTGGAAAATTCCCCAGTTTCTTGGCAGGGAGGCTGAGGTGGTGTAGTTCTGCACAAAGCAGGTCTGGCTATGGACTCTGGCAGCAGTTTTATCTTCTTGCTGGGCTGGAAATCGTGACCTCAGCCCTTGCAGCAGGTGTTCTCTGGAACATTCTGCAAGGAAATTGGTTTAAATAGCAACAGCATAATTTATCCATCTGAACTAGCAAAGTGTTAATCTGTCTCAGGGGTGAAACAAAAATTCTGTGAAACTTTCAGGGATTTTGCTTGGTTTTTTTGCACCCAAACAGGCTCTCAGAGCTGTGCCTTGTGCTTGTCCATCACTGCCTGGAGAATGCCCAGCACAGAGAGGCCATTTCTGCTGATAACAGGAAATCAGTGTTTGGTCCTGCTGTCAACAGGTTTTAGCTTGGAGAGAAACCTCCACTAATCAGCTGCTTTGTGGCATTTTTACAGCAAGATAAAAGATGCCTGGAATTATTTGTTGGTCACCAAGCAAATGTTTTTACTGGTGAAATGTTCCAGAGGCTGTTTAGAGCCTTGACTGACAAACGTGCCACAACTTTACAACCCTCTCCATGCCCTCCCCTCCCCAGATTCAGGGCTGAGATGGGAGATGGAGCTGATGGAGCTGATGGAGCTGTAGATCAAGAAGGAGATGGAGCCACCTCGTGCTATTGCTGCAGGGGTAACCCGGGGTTGAAGTGTGGGGAGAAGCTCATTTGTTATGCAAATATCTGCTTGAGCCTGGCGTAGACAGTGGAAAGCTCAAATTATTTTAAGCAGAAGACCAAAGTTCTCTCCATCCCCCTATCATCTTGGATCCTTGAAAAAACAAAGCAAAACAGAAACCTCTGTGTGAACCATCTGACAATGATCAGCACTTGGCTTTTCTGGCAAGAGCTGGGTGTGCACAGGCGCATGGAAATAGAACAATTAAGGGGAAAAAACGTTATTGGAAGCAGCCAGGCTTTGTGTTGTCTTGATGACAGCACCAAATGATCATCCTCCAGCCTTATCTCTGGAGCCTGCCAGGGACAGCAGAGTGCAGGGCTGGGGGGCTCTCCCTGGGTGACACAGAGGGGCTTCCTTGCTGCCTGCTTGCTGAGGGCAGCAGCTCAGCCTGGGCTCTCTGGGCAAGGAGAGGAGCAAGGGTGGCTGTTTTGGATGCAGGAAGCCCTTTCAGGCCCACAGTTTGAGGTGGGAGGCTGGCCCATGCAGGGGAGGCACCCGTGCATGGCAGTGACCTTCCTGCGCCGGTGACCGGCCAGCCGCCCGCAGCTTTGCATGAGCAGATGTGCATTTCATGCTGCTAAGAAAATCCTGGCAGTATTTACATAGCAAGGGGCACCAAAGGGACAAAGCTGAGCCTTTCCCATGTGGGCAGTGATGCCATGCTGCCATTTCCATGGGGAGAGCCAAACCTCTGCCATGTGCTCCTGCAGCTGTGGAAGGCAGTGGTGCTGCCTGCGCTCTGCCCACAGGCAGCTGTGGTAAAACCCTGTTTTCCAGGCAGGTTGCATCTCTCCAGAGTGGTTTTCCCCTGAGCTGAGCTCTCCCCTGGCCTCAGCATCCTTATGCTCCTGAGAAGGCCTGCTAGGCCGCTGCAGTCTGGCGTACAGAGGGCTGGGTAAAGCTGGGGATGAATCAGCTTTTTAAAAGGGTTCAGACCAGCTCTTGATCTGCACCAGAAAGATTCCCACTGGTTCTGCAGCTCTCTGGTCAAACTGTGGGACAGCCTTTGTGCCTCGCTGGGTGCTGGCACAGTTTGGGCCCTGCTGGAGGATCCTCCATTTTTCCATGCAGCACGTGTCACACAGGGTCACTTCCAGTGGTTCCTGCTGGGGTTGCCTCACAGCCCTGCCCCAAACACATCAGGCTTTGAGCTGTGCTGCATCGCTGCTCCCCAAAGCACATGGGTCCCTGGGGCTTTGCTGGTGTCTCTGAGGGAGGGCAGCGAGGCCATGGAGGCTGGGGAAAACCCTTAACAAGACTAAACAACCCCCCAAAATCTCCATCCAGCCTGCAGAGTCGAGTTCAAGTCGCTGTCGGCTCTGCTGGCTCCTCAGCACCCCAGCACCCACCTGCTGGCACAGGTGACATCCCTGTGAGCCCAGGACTCTCCTGGTGTGCCTCAACAGCCTGTGCTGTGACTGGCTGAGACTGAGGGTGGCACTGAGCTGGGGAGGCTCATGAGCCCTTCCCAGGCACAGGAAATGGAATAATTTTCTTTGCTATGGCCAGGAGATGTTGGCATGACTTTCCCAGTAACCCCAACATGTCTCTGCAGGGCCACCTGCCCCCAGCCAGGTGTGAGCCAGGTGCAGTGGAAGGAGCTGTGGCTTGTGGTACAGTAACACCTGGACTATTTCCCCTCTGTATAAAATGCTTTGTTTCCTTAGAGCCATGTCTGCACTGCAAAGTCTCCAATGTCATTCTTCAACACTTAGAAGCAGCTGCTCTCATGGGCATTTTTGAAATTGTTTGAAAAATCTGTGTGGGCATTGCAGTGTTTGTTTTCTTTGATGACTATTTTTAATCTTGTTTTTCATTAAAAAAAAAAACATCAAGATAGATATGAATTGAAACTGCGCCTTTAAATATGACGTGATATTGGCTGCCCAAAACTAAACATAAAATAAGGGAGAGCTGGAGCATGTGCCTAAAAGCTGAGAAAGGCTAAAGCTTTGAATGCCACTCGCTTGGCAGCACTGTGAGAGCAGAGCCCAGGAGCCAGGGCCAGGGCACAGTGCTGGCCAGCTGGCACTGGAGGGGTTAAAGGAGCAGGTTCACCCTGCAAGGAAAGAGCTGGAAGTGGCCTTTCCAGGAGGAGATGCTGGCACCCCACTCTTCCCCTTGGCACCCAGCCTGAGAGCCACCAGAGCACCCCTGAAGGACACAGGGCAGCACCAGGGGTGACAAAGGCAGCGAGGGGGTGCTTCCCTTCCATGCCCCGCTGGTTTCCAGCTCTGGAGAGGAGCTGTGCAGGGAGCTGCTCCCTCCCCCAGCTCCCTGGCCCGTCCTGGGGCTCTCTGCTTTTGTTCCCGTGCTGGGGATTTGGCCAAGTGGTGTTTGGCCAGAGCCAAAGGCTGCGAGAGGCCAAGAGGGCACGGTGCTCCTGCAGCAAGCCAAGGATGGGACGGGGGCCCTGCAGCGGGGCCTGTGTGAGTGGGGCACCCCAAAAAGGCTGAGCCTGCCCTGCAGGGCTGGTAGTGCCATGTCACACTCAGTGGCATGTCACACTCAGTGGCATGTCACACTCAGTGCCATGTCACGCTCAGTGCCATGTCATGCTCAGTACCATGTCACACTCAGTGCCATGTCACACTCAGTGGCATGTCATGCTCAGTGCCATGTCACATTCAGTGCCATGCCATGTTCAGTGCCATGTCACAGTGCCATGCCATGCTCAGTGCCATGTCATGCTCAGTGCCATGCTGCCTGCAGACCACGGTGCTCCAGGACAGGAGCAGCTCTGCATGTCCTGTCTGCATTTCAGGACCCCAGCCTTCCTGCACTGCTGAGGCCAGGCAGGGAAGACGGCAGCACATGGGAAATGCAGTGGCACAGACCCTGATGGATGTCATGGTGAGCTATTTTAAGACTTTATCTCGCTAGCCTCTGACAAAAATGTGCTATGGAGCAGAGCTTATCAAGTGCAATTTGGCACATGGGGCCGGTGAGGGGACAGTGGAGCTGGTCCCTGGAGCTGGGGCAGGTGACACGGAGCCAGCAGAGCAGCAGTGCTGGGTGCTGCTGGTGCAGACGTGTGTGCCACAGGAGATGGGCATGGACAGGGTCCAACCCAGCCTGCAGAAACCAGGTATCTGAGCCTAAATCCCAGCCCAGGCCTGAATCAGAGGAGTGCCAGCTTTGCTGTGCTCCTGGCTTCCTGGTGTCACCCAGAGCATGAGGATGAAGCATGAAGCTGGGACCTTCCCTGCCTCCAGTTTCTAAACACTGGATCTTCCTAACCAGGGCTGATTGGTCAGGTGAATGATGCTGCCTCCTGTAGCCCCATTTCCCCACGGCTGTGCCCCAGGAGCTCAAGGCATGAAGAGCAGAGGAGGTGAATGGGCCAGGGTGTGAGCCCTGGGGCTGCCACCACCACCAGCTCCTGCTGGCTCCCCCAGGGAAGGTGAGGGGGAGCTGGGCTGGGTTGGGCACTGCAGACAAGCCCTGCGAGGTGAGGAGGTGCAGCTCTGCAAACACAAACCGACAGCAGCACCCTGCACTGCTGGGACCCGGGGGCTCTGGGAGTTATCACCCTCAGCCTTTCGGCTGCTGGGGCTGGAGATTAGGGAGCTGCTCCTTATCAGCCCCCGGTCCTGCCCCTGTGGGGCTCCCCTTTCGGTCTTACTCACTGCAGAAATGAGTAAGCCTGTTGTAACCACCGTGCTGGGAGCTCTGGAGCTGTGCTCGATGGGTTGGGGAGGGGTTTTTAAAGCATCTCTGCACAGTGACCTGCAGCAGCCAGGACATGCTGCAGACACCCACCAGAGCTGGGCTGTGCTGCAGCTCAGGGCCCTGCACATCCAGAGCTCACTGAGTCTGATGAGGATGGGAAGGGTTAATTCTGTGTGTGTGCAAAAGAGGGAGGGGAAATCCAAGGTCCTCACATGCCCACAATCTCCAGTGTCTCACTTGCACACAGACCCCCACACCTGCCCCCAAAACCATTGCCGGTGCACAAAGATCTTGGCCCAGCTCCTGTGTGTGTGTATCCATCCATCCATCCATCCATCCATCCATCCATCCATCCCTCCAAGCAGGCAGGTCTCAGCCCCTGCCTCCTCCAGGATCTCTACACAGCGACCATTTCCAGCAGTTTATTCGACAGCTACAAGAAAATATTCCTGCACTCTCCAGCTCCACGAGGCACATGACCCGGACAGTGCCAATGGAATAAACATTTGGATTTAATTTATTATCTTTCCTGCAGGCTCTGTCTCAGCTGGCGGCTGCAGAGGGGCCGGGGCTGCTCCCTGCCTGCAGGACAGGGCCCGGGGCAGCCTGGCAGCCTTTACCCAACTCCATGGGATATTTTTATTTTTTTTCCATTCAAGCCTGTGCAGAATTCCTGGCAGGACTGGAGCTTTCGTCCAGATTGCAGATGCCCAAAATATCTGTATTCTGGGCTGAGCAGACTGAGGCTGAAGTGCCCGTGGTTGGCTGATTGAGGAGGACATAGGGGAAGGAAGAAAGACAGACAGACAGAGGAGAAGTGCCTGAGCACGTATGGCAGCTGTGGGCAAAAGGATAGGGGATGCCCCTGGGGTCTGCCCCATCTCCAGGCATGGCTCTCACATCAGCATGGGATATTTTTACTGTTTTTCCCAGTCTGCTGAAGCCTGAGCTCAGTCCAGGACATGGTTTTGCCCCAGATTAGCTTGTGCTACCAGCCATTAAATTTGGTTGCACTGCTGTTATGCTTCTCATTTTAAATTCTCTTCTAAACTGTGCACACCTGGCATCTTCAGGAGCTAGGATTTGTGAAATAAAAGTTAAAATGGCAGTTGAAATAAGGCATTTATGTGTATTCTTTCACATACACACATGAATGCACACAGCTACTGATAAAAAACACGTGTTTGTTCATACATACATGTTTCTAATCAGATTTATAATGTATATAATATAAATGTTTTTCTACATATAAAATTCATTGGAAACAGGAATCCAAATTAGTTTACCTTACCAAAGTGGCATGAAATAAAGAGCAGTGTGCACTGTTGAAAAGAAGGTAGGATGTGGTTTTTGGAGGACTTTTCTTCCCCCCAGGGCTCGTTCTACCATGTTTATGTCTAAAACCTGCTAATTTTAAAGCCAGCTCACAGGAGACTAATGGCATGACTCATTTATTTCATTTCACTTTCATTTTGCAGAGCTCAGGGTTTGTTTAAGGTGCTCACATGTCAGCAGCTCATGCGAACACACCAGTGGATGCTACAGGAGACCACGAATGGCCGTGAGTATCTGCACACACTGACCCCCCTCTTTATCCATGAACAGGAGCCACTCCAATGAGCTGAGTCTGATTTTAAAAGAACTTTTGAGTGTTAAACATGTAATAAGATGCTCAGTGCTATTTTCAAACCAAGACATGTTCCTGGCTGATTTATAAAAGGCCACAGTCTCCACTTTTATGTGGGCAAATGCTTTTAAAGATTGGCTCCTGGGATTTCGGGTGCTCATTGATTCATCCTCTCACAAGCCTCCATCTCTGACCTTTCCATTACCAACTTTTCCATCTCCAGCTGCTTCATCACCCTCCTGAGCATGGGCACACAGCTAATAAATCTGAGTATTTAATTGCCCTCCCATACTGTGTGGCTTTATTTGAGCCATCAGTGCTGTCGCTGTGCCTCGTTGCATCCCTCTGCTTCCAGGTTTGTGCTGCTGGAGTCAGCAAGAGGATAAAACTGTTATTTAGGTTTGGATTCAGGTACAAATCCCCTCAGTAACACTTCATGGCTGCATGACCCCACACGATGTGTCTGACATGGCTGAGCTGGCTCTGCCTGGTGGAGGTACAATCCTTCTGCTGTTATCTCATGCAAGGCCCCATTTTTAGTTTTTTACGCAGCTTAAACTATGCAAAAAATTTGTGTAGGGGAAAAAAACCCCACAAACCCACCATAAATTCCCTTGCTAAAGACATCAGTAAGGGCAGAAAGTCCTGCTGGCCCGGTGGTGCCAGGACCACTAGGGTGGAAAAGCCTCAAGAGCACCCATTGCCTCTGGTACCCAAGGGAGATTTATTTATTCCCCCCCAGTTTATCTCCCTGCTGGGAAGTTTCCCACAGCCCTGCAGGAGTGGGTGCAGCAGTATCAGCAGGCACAGGTCTATCAGGCTGAGCAGAAGCTTTTCCAGGAACTATCTAGTGCCACACGTGACCGTGGCCGGCCGATACGTGACAGGCATTCACCGGCTTCCCGGCCAGTCAGTTGACTTTGTTATTCAAACTATTTTAGTGATGGTTTTTAATCCCAGGCTTAAATTTTTCTTTTTCTAGTTGTGTTTTTTTTTTTTTCCTCTCTTCTTTTTTTGCTCTCTGAACAAGGGAATCTCTATGCTGGCAGGATTCGGAGAGGCACAAAGGAGGGAAAAACAAGTTTCAGCCAGAAGAGAGAGAGGGGGAAAAAAAAAAGGATGCTGTTAGCATTCCCTGTATTTGAGGGGGTAAAAACATTTTGCTGTCAACTCTGTTTTAAAGGATAAGTGCTAACAGCAGTCCAGTTGCTATGCAAATAAATTGTGTGCTCAGCCTTTCCCTCTCAGTGCAAAGTTTTGGGGCTTGTTAGCCAGGGGAGCAGGGCTGTGGGGGCTGGCAGTGCCCCCACTGTCCCAGTGCCCCCATCCCATCCTGGGCATAGCCACTGGCTGAGGGTGCCACTACAAAGCCCTGGACCTTGACAGGAGCCTGTGGGGGTGCCCAAGTGTCCCCCAGACAAGGTGGGACAGTCTGGGGGGAGCACAGCAGAGGAGTGGGCTGGGTACCCCCTGCTCCTCGTCAAAAGCAAATTCAGGCAGCTGGCAGCAGAGCCCTTGGCTGTGCCTCTGTGACAGGGGACACCCCAGGGAGAGGGAGTGCCTGGAAAGGGCAGAAATCCCACCCAAGACATCCCCTTTCATGGCAGGCAAATGGGGAAGGTCTGGCAGCAGCCACCCCAGGGTACAGGGTGTCTCTCACTTGCTGCTGCCAGGTGGAAAGGGAGGTGATGCCAGGACATGATGCCAGACTGTGGCTGGGTTCATCCAGATGATGACCAGCATCCCAGCACTGGTATTTATGGTGGCACTTCCCCATGTCAGCAGAGGGGCTGCACAAGCTCCAGCCCACACAAGCCAAACCTCCCCCTGACAGCCCCAGTGTGATGGTTTCCTATAAAAAAGATTTGAATTTGTCATGCAAATGACTGGGCATGTGGGCACAGCTGCTGAGAGGTGGCCTGGGCTGGGTCAGCTGCCAGCATGGCCACAGGGATGTGCCCAGGACAAGGTCTGGGCCCCCAAAGCTGGTCCCACCCCTGGAACCTGCCAAGCAGATGGTGCTGCCAGGGCTGTGCTGCCAAAACCACCCAGCCCTGGCTGCTCCTCCTGGTCCCTGTGGCTCACTGAAGCTTTTAAACCAGCATTGCGACCCCCCTCCCTTGGCTTCTGGCTGGCTGCAGCAGAGCTGAGCTGCCCAGAATGAGCTTTCTTTATGCTGGGACCACATAAGGAGGTGGAAGAGGATGCTCCATCAAGTAAGGCACTAAAAAAAAAAAATATTATACTATTAAGCAATTTTAAAATTATTTAAGCACTTGTACCACCATGATCAGTGGGGAGCCAGGCAGCCTCTGCCTCTCACCCACACCCCACTGCTCATACTCTGCAGTTCAGCTCTTGTCCTTCTAACACAGCAACGCTTTGAGCTCTTCCCACTTTCCCAGCCTAGCACAGGACAGGGAAGTGCCCGGGCTCCTTCCTGGAGGCTGCCAGCATCACCTGGCAGCACAGCCCCTCTCCCACCGGGAAGGAGGATGGCAGAGCCCGTGATTCCGCAATTTCACAGCCGGGTTTTTGCAAGCAGGAAGGAGGCAGGTCGGGCTGCTGTTTTGATGTGGCTGTTTCTCGAAATGAGCCCGGAGCAAAACTGAGAGGGATCCAGGAATGGCGCTGGGAGCGCCGCCTGCGCCCTCGCTTCCTGGCAGTTTGGAACCTTTCAGGAAATCAGACAGCTAAATGGAAAACCATCACCCTTTTCACTTCAGAG
Source organism: Onychostruthus taczanowskii (assembly GCF_017590055.1). Taxonomy (NCBI): domain Eukaryota; kingdom Metazoa; phylum Chordata; class Aves; order Passeriformes; family Passeridae; genus Onychostruthus; species Onychostruthus taczanowskii. Next base: position 2,773,196 of record NW_024503346.1, on the reverse strand, counting down.
TGCACTGCACACATGGGTTTTTTCAACAACAAATCCACGTTCAGCAGCCTCGCTGTCCCCATTGAGAGGGGAGATGTGTGTCCCCAGCAAAGACAAAGCCCGGCTCAGCAGTGCCAGGCACCGCTGCTGGGGACGGGCACCCCAGGGCTGCTGCGCTGGGGCCAAGAGCTCCCCAGCAGCTCCCAGCACCCCATCCAAAAATCCTCCCCTCCCTTCTCCTCAGGAGGACTCCTGACAGGGAGAAAGAAGAATTGCTGAATAATCTCCAGCCCCGATAGCACTTCAAAGGCAGGGCCTGGGCCAGGCCGGGCTCCGCCAGCGCCGGGCTGGATGCGGCGCTCGGCTCTTACTGCTTTGGCAGCCCCACAGCAGTTCCAGAAAGTAATTACTTAAAAAGGAAATAAATGTCACCCACATGGTTGTAAGCAAAACCCCGGGCAGGATGAGCAGAGCCCCACCAGGATCTGCATTCTCACGCAACACAAGCAAGGCAGGAGCGAGTTGTTTCCATTCATTGAGATGGGCTCTTTATTCCGAGGGGCTCTTTATTCCCAGGGCTACTGGTGACATTAGACGTGCCCACCGTGGGCATTTAAGCTCCCCAAGACAGCCACAGTGCTGAACTGCCTCTGCTTTCATCCTATAGCATCCTCTTCCCCCAGGATGGCTTTAGGCATCACCACCTGAACCAGCAGCAGGTGCTGGTGCCAGAAACACTGCCCTTCCTGGCACCAGGCCTGCTGTGACCTTTATGGAGATGAACCAGATAACTGGCATGAGCAAACAGTCATTTTATTCACTTTTACAGATTGATTCTTGAAGTTTGCAATTGTCAAAACCTGAACACCAAACTTTTAAAGCAAGTTGGTTGGGGGAAGTCAAATGCAGCACCAGAGCAGCGAATGAGGCTCAAGGGTGAAAGTCTCTCTGCTGCTGGCACCTGCCGGGTTCTGCTGGATTTGAGCCACCCTCAGCAAACCCCCTTCACCAGGACAGGGCTCTGGCAGACTACTCTCTTTCAGAGAAATTCAATTTTAGAGAAATAACCCCCAACTTATTTTAAGGAAATAACAGAAGGAAAGTGATGGCCCGAAAACTCTGGGATGAGATCCCATCTGCCCCTACTGCCTCTGGAGCTGCACGGGGATGGCAGCACCTCCCACCCTCTGCTCCACGCAGTGTGAGGAAGCAGCTGGCACCAGCCCACGGGGTTCTGTGAGCTCAGAAGGCCTGAGGTGCCTCGGGACACGCAGGGCAAGGGCAGTGTGGGACACGCTGGTGGCAGCAGGGGCTGCTGTCACAGCCCACCCTGGCACACTGCAGGGTAGAGCTCAGCATGGCCAGACCAGGTGGGCTGGGAAATACCCCCTAAGGCACTGCAGCCAAGCAAACATGGTACCATACAGCACTGAATAATCTTAAAAGTTAAAATAGTTTATTGCTGTCTTTGTAGAAATGCACTTACATCGCCTGTTCTCTTCCTTTATTTGGCTGTTGGATTACAGGCATAAAAAGGTTACATTTACCCATTTGTTCAGTGACATAACACCTTTTTCTCTATTGCTCCACTCATTATATTCTCCTAAACCTTGCTGGCCAACAGCCCCAAATCTCTTTTACATAAATACTGTAAATGTCTCATAGGTTGCAGCATTGTAACAAAAGATCTACCAAAGTAGACAAAATGTTCAGTATTCTTGGTTGGTTTTTTGCATTTAAAAATATACCTAAATTTGAGATAATCTTAACAGAGTAACAATTACAATAAGAAAATAGTACAGTGCGTTGACTAAAGGAATATTCTGCTCTCCTTCAAGCCAATATTCCCTTTTGCATGTTGAAGTGATTCAGCAATTACTTAAGAACTTTTTACCTACATACAATAATTTAGTAAAATGAGAATTAAACAAGGCAGATACTTACTACTATTCTTCTGTCTGCAATTCACAGCTCATGCGAATAAAATCGCAATAAATATTAAAAAATAGTTTTTCTTTTGCTTTTTTTTTTTTTCTGTAAGGCATCTCTGAGTATTACAAAGTTTTTGTACAACCAAAAAATAAGATTGCTTTTTTTCCATGTTCTCCAAGTACCTCTGTACCTCACCAGTAAATAAGAGGATTGTAGGCTGGATGAGGAAGGAAGGGCTGACGGGGAAGGGGGCAGAAAGAAGACCACAGGTGATGGAAGCAGACTGCGATGTGTGCAAGAATCTGTCGTTTTCCTGTGAAACATTTCAGCCGCTTTTAGAACATCTTCAAGACAGTATCTGTCCAGATTGAAGGGAAAAAAAAAAAGGAGGAAAAAAAAAAACCAACTTACCAGAAGTCCACTTTCATAAGCACAATCAGACTGCAAGGATTTGGGTTCGCCCTCAACACTATAAATAGCTTAGGTATCGATATGCACCTACATACGGGGTGGGGGGGGGAAAAAGGGCCGGGGTGATTTTTTTTTTTTTTTTTTTTTTTTTCTCTTGCGTCGCTTTTGCCTCTTTTATAGTTTTTTGTGGTTTTGCTGTCCTGGTCGTATCCTTGCACGGCGATTGTCCGGGGAGGCCGGCGGGCCCTCACTGCATGCGGTCGGGCTGCAGCTGCTGCGGCTGGTACTGCACGAAGGCGGCGGCGGGCGCCGCGGGGGTGCCGGCGCTGAGGGGCGGCTGCACCGTGCCCGTGTAGCCGTATCCCACGAAGCCGGCGGCGGGGGAGGCAGCGTAGGGGTACTGGTCGTAGGCAGCTGTGGTGTACTGGGAATAGGCTTGGCTGGCGGCCGTGTAGTCGATGTAGGGAGACGTGATGGACTGCACGGGGGTGGGGATCACCACGCTGGGCTGGAGGATGGCTTGGGGGTAAACATAGTGAGGCGTGAGTCTGTGGAGGGGAAGGGAGAGAGTTAGTGAGGGGTTGGGATCGCCGTGGCCTGCACAGCCTCTCTGCCCCCCAAATTCACGTGTGTCAGCCGTGGTAACGGTGCTGCCCAGCGGTGCTGCCCGGGGTGGGGATGAAAAGCAAACACTCCTAGACCTGAGGGTGGAGTAGTGCAAGGTGAAGCATGGGCTGCTGCTAATACACAGCCCCTGGTCCCCACGGCTTGTATCCCCAGCTATCCAGGCTGCTGAAATCCAAAATAAGCTCTCTGGAAGGCCGTGACGCAGCCTCTGGCTCACCTCAGTTCCTCAGCCTCCACACACCCTGCCAGTCTTTCTGCCTACTGTATTCTCCATCCAAATTTGGGTGGAGGGTCCTGAGGAGCCACAGCCCCTGTGGGACATCTCCTGGCAGCAGGGACAACGTGTCACCCTCCCCGTGTCCCACCAGGAATGACCACTGACCCCAGGCCCTCCAGCCTGCCAGGTGTTATCAGTTACTACACACTTACTCCATGTTTCCACAACACTGCATGTTTAGGGAATGCTACAGGGTGTTTGTTGTAAAACACGAGATATTAATGCTGCTTTCCTCCCCCCAGTAGCTGGCAGGGCGGTGACACTCCTGTGTCCATGAGCTGTCACATCTGCCCCTGGCATCTCCGCTGCCCTTTCCATGAGGGCCCGAAAGTGCAGCTTGCCCCTGCCCTGAGGAGCTGTGCTGCTGAGAGGAACTTAACAATGTCACAGTCAATTAAAGTCCATAGATGGAGAGATCCTGGAGGTGATTAATGCAGGGGTGCCTACTAATTTGTTAGAAACTGCTAATGAGGAGGAAAGGGGAGGGGGGGGGGAAAAAGCATCAAAATGAAAGGGCTGTATTTTCCAAAGGGCTCATGTCAAGTCAGGTCTCAAACAAGGCAAAAATGGGGAATTTATGTGGCCTAAAGAGTGTGGCAGAGTGACACATCTGGGGTTTGTTTAAGAAATAGGGGGTGCAGGCTATCACCAGCAAATGGCCCAGTACCACAGGAAGATCAGAGCCACCTGCACCCCGGGGAGAAGGTCCCTTCGGCCACTGCTTGCTGAACTACATAAGGCCACAGATAAGGCAAAGCCATCTCCTAAAAACTTGTGCCACCCTGTCCCCAAACCCAACTCATTTTGGCCAATTAAAAAATCCCCAAGGCAAAACTCTGCAGAGAGATTATGCAGATTCAAATATTTTGGGGATTTTTGTGTGGATGTGTGTGACAGCACATTTTCAAACACAACCACTTTTAAAAGCCTCCCACATGCTCTTCACAAGGCACAGGGCTGTACATGGTTACCCCTCATTCCACCTGAGCATCCTAAATCTCAGCCACCACCTGCAGCATGCTGGGGTCCACTTGGGGCTGGTCCCTCCTCCCCAGCACCTACAGGGCTGTTCCCACTTGCTTTACAACCAGCACTGGATGGTTTAATCTGCTCTTCAGATAGGAGAAAGGCTTCTCACAAACAAGGGCTCATCTGAACCGCGTTTTCTCTCCTTTTCCCACTCCCATATGCAGTTTGTTTTTGCTTGTGACAATTTGCATGACAAGAGAATGACTGCTCTCCTCTCCCCACACAGCAACACTGCCTCTGAAATCAGGGTCCTTCCATATGCCCAGGGAGGATGGATGGTGGTGAGCAGCACCTCAACTTTTAATTCAGTGCAAGACCTTCTTCTGAGGCCAAGAGACACCCCTGACAGCAAGAGGGACCTCACAGTCCTTCAGCCCATAAGCACACCATAGCCAGCATCACCCTGTGGGTAACAGGAATGAGATGAGGCAGCAGAAATGCACAGAATCCCTTTTTGTTCAGCTCTGATCTAAACTGAGGCCAGCACAGCTGAATCAGAGCTGGAGCTTAGGCACCAGCTCAGCCCAAGGGCACTTCATGTCACACACTCACACCAGGCAGTGGCAGCCACCTCTTGGAGGAGCAGGGCTCAGTCCCACCCAGAGGTTCCTCACGCCTGTCACTGGGGGATTTTCTCTTTCATTTTGTTTTAAATAACTCTGAGGTGCAATGCTGCTCTCTGGGCCTGCCAGGGTCTGGGGAAAGGCTCTGCAGAGGCACCCCTAGGCCCTTGGGCATGACATGAGCAGGCTCAGTCCATGCTTACTGCTCCGGCCCTCGTAGATCAGCCAACATCCTGCATCCCAGACCGGGATGGATGCTCTGGCTGCTCCTCACTTCTACCTGCCCGTCACACCATGCCACCAGGCTTCCTGGTACTCCAGGGCCCAACAGAGTTAAAATCACTCCACAAATGCAACAAAAAAATGCACAATCCACTAAAAACCACCCGGTGGCAGAATCAGAGGAAGGGTCTGCACTTTTCCTGCCCACAGGAATTCCACCTGTGCTCACCAAAGAACCAGGACAGTTTGAGAGACTCCTGGCAATCCTGCCTGAGCAGCTCCTCTACGTCCCTTCTGCCACCCAACTGCTCTCCTGAGCTGGCACAGCACATGTGGGGGACGTGGTGCCATCAGGGTGAGTGGACATCCCCAGCTCATCCCAAGAAATTCCACACTGTTGGCTTTGTTTTCAAACATGGAGCTCCACAGTGGGCTCAGACTGCAAATCTGCAACATCCTGCACTACATTTTTCCTTCAGCAAGGAAAAACTACAGCTTTGCAGTGCTACTTGGAATAAAAAGCACCATTAGCTTGGAAGGCAGAGTGTACTCCTGGACCCTGCTCTCAGAAATCCATCCCACCAGCCCAGTGCATACTCAAGCATACATCACTCGCAATAGCTGGTACTGCACTAAAAAACCACACTCAGCAACTCCATGATCTGCTTCTAAAGGGAATGTAAATGTAAAAGGGAAGGTTCTTTTGGTCTGTAGGATTTCAATAATTCAGCTAGAAATTTCAATCAAGATATTATGCAATTTGGTCTTCTGAATTAGGTGGATAGATGGCAATTCATCAATCAAAACAAAACACACAACCCAAAGTAAGGTCACTTTGATGACTTGCAGCTACAAACAAAACAAACCAGTGCAGTAGGATGAAGTTCTCTTCTGGCTACATTTAGCATCCACAGAAAATCTTAAAATATTTCCCCCTCTTCCATTATTCCTGAACATGATTTTCAGGAGATCAACTTTTTTAAAAAGCAAGCTGTTCTGGAGTTCTCTTTCTAGAAAACAGCAAACTCTAATCTGAATTTCTACAGGATGAGTCACATCTGTGTTTTAAGATGCCTTTCCCTTCCTCCCTCCCTGCAGTTCTCCTCCATCCCCCACGATGGGCCCTGCCAGCCAGAAGAGAACTTCATCAAAAAACACACACGGTGTGATTATAAAACACCAACCAAGTGATCAGCCGTGGCCACCACACACCAAAGTCACCCTGTGAACAGCAGATGGACGAGATGCTGCTGGCACCACAACGAGCCACGGGCAAAGGCCACCCAGCACAAGGAGCACGGTCAAACCCAAGCCCAGAGGCAGCAGTGGCACAGGAGGGACAGCAGAAGGGACAGCAGGGACTGGTGCCAGCCCACGCTCCTGACCACGTGGCACCATGCCCCAGCAGCCAGAATTGAACCAGAACAGAGATGGTTACAGAGCCGCTGGCAGAGGGACACAGGCTCTGTCCTGCTTTGGTGGGGGACACAACTAAAGGGTGGTGCAGGCCTCGGTGGAGATGTTCAAACATGTCAGGGGAGGCACCCGTGGCTCCAGGCAGATGAAAATGTCCTTTTCAAAGCCTGCCATCACCCAGGTCTCCCCACCACATCAGCAGGGTGGGCTGGCTGAGGGGCAGCAAGAAAAAAGGGACAAGTCAGGAGGAAATGTGCACCACTTCTCTCCCCAAACACTGGGGAAGAGGAACAAGCTCTCATCAGCAGAGCTCATCTCAGAGACACTTCATGTATTTGACTATTTTGTATCAGATTTACACCTAAAATGTGCTTTAGCTGCACCTTCTCAGCTCTCTGCCATCCTGCAGGACTTCCTACACATGAAGCATGAGCCGTTCCTGCAAGCTGCCCCTGCACACTGCACGGGTTTGGGAGAGCAGCAAGGTGGGAGTTCCTGAGCCCTTGATCTCTGCCAGCCCTGCTGGGAGCTGGTTTTGTCAGCTCTGAAGAGGTGGAGACAGCTGCACCCCTCTGTCAGGAGGGACACGGCATCACACAAACATTTGGGAAACAAGGAGGGGCACAGGGCTCTTGGCAGCCTCACAGAGATCAGCACACAAATGCCACCACCACGACCAGCCTTTTATTCCTTGAAGAATAAAAGAAACAGAGCCCTTTGTGTCTGCCAGTGAAGGCACAAATTCTGGCATTTGACCCCAGGAATTTGGCCTCCATTTCCACTAGAGCTGACCCATTGGCTGCCACAGGGACACCCACACTGCCACAGCACGTGATGGCAGGAGGAGCTGAGCACAGTCCCTGGGGATGTGACACCTCCAGGTGACACTGTTGTATTTTCTGAAAAAATCCCTTTGCCAGGATTCTTCTCCTGGGAAGCTGAGAAACTTTAGAGAAAAAGGAAAATTATATTATCTTATTTGCTTCTCCTGTGTTTTGCTACTTTGGAATGTGGTTGGAGATTGTTTATCCAACAGGTAATTGTTTCATTGATTTTTGCTGTGAATTATTTTGACTTATTGGCCAACTGGGGCCAAGCTGTGTCAGACTCTGAAGAAAGAATCATGAATTTCATTAATATCTTTCTAGCTTTCTGTAAATAATCTGTAAATTTTTTTCTCTATTCTTTAGTACAGTTTAGTGTACAGTATAGTATTCTTTAATGTACTATAGATCATAAAACAATAAATTAACCTTCTGAAAACATGGAGTCAAATTCATCATTCCTTCATTTGTCTAAAAACCCCACAAATACAAGATCCAGGCACTGCCTGCAGGGCAGATCCAAAGGTGTATTTTGAGGTGGGCTCCTGAGTTTAAAGCTGCTCTGGGAAGCACACCCCACACTTGCACTGGCAGTGCCAGGGCACCACGGCACAGCTGGAGATGCAGGCACACATCCTGGTGCAATTCACACTCCAAGGAATCGTTCCTGAGGGACACTCCCAAGCCAGCAAGCACTCACCTCGAGGAGACACTCAGAAAACGTGTGTGGAGTGCAGGCAGGGCTGGCCACAGGTATCATACGGGCCCCAGCCACGATGACAGGCTGTGGAAATGTCAGAAATTCAGGTGCTGTTCCCAGTCCAGACATGAGGAGGAGGCTGCAGGATGTCCCTGCCTGCCCACCAAGACTCTCACTCCAGGAGGGGATCACAGTTTATCCACTCACACCTGGGTGCAGATCAGGACATTTGCTGTGCCCTGACCATCCCTCATCATTCCCTGACAGGGCTGGGTTCTAACCACAACACAACAAACCTCCAACTCCTGAAATGTCCCTACTAAAGCTGATTTAAAAATGCACTGAAATGTCAACAGCTTCTGCCTCATCAGCCAGCTATCCCAGCCAGCTCAAAGTCACACAAGGGTGAACTCTGCAGCTCCATGGGATTTATCATCACCTGCTGCAAGACCACACAAACACAAAACAGCAAAGCAGTCAAGACAATTTCTGCTCCTCTTGTAACCAGTTTGCCTGTCTGCCTTCTCCTCACCCTCCTCTGTCTCTCTGAGAAGATTTACACAGCAGCCTGTGCAAACAGGTACAGGACTGAGTCTCCTGCTTCCCTGCTGGGAGCAGATGTCACCACACCAGTGGCAATCACCAAGGCATGATGTGCCACAACAGACTGTCCCAGACTGCAGTCAGTGGGCAAAAAAACCAAAAAGGAGTAAAAAAAAAAAAAAAAAAAAAAAGGCTGCAGACTACAGATGGGAGTACATCTCCCAAAGATCTAATACTTTTTCTCAGCTCAACCAAAAGTCTGAGATCAACATGCTGAGCTCCATCATGAGTTACAGCCAGGCTCAATAGCTTTATCCTCTGCATCTTGCTTCCCCCACACCCAAAGGAAGAAGGAAAGAAAAAAAAAAAAGAAACCCATGATCCCAAACAAAGGCATGCTGGGCCAGACCAAAAATAGTTTTGGAGAGAAGCAGGCTGAAAAACACTCAGGTAGCAGGAGATAACATCTGCCTGAAACAAGAGCCATCTGGCACCAAGGAAAAAGCCACATGGAAGTTTATCCACAACTAGTCAGCTCTCCAGAGAAGGAAAAACCCCTCCCCTTTCCAGTTATCAGCACAGCCAAACCAGAAATTAACTGACAGAAGGAACAGGGACTGTTTCACACCAGTGCAGGACAGGAACCTGAGTCCTTCCACATCGTTGTGTAGGATGGTAGGGAAAACCAGGGTCTCCAACAGATCAACCCAGGAAGCCCCAAAATTCTGCCTTTGACTGAGCTTTCCAATTTTCTTCTGCAATTTAGAGAAAATCGATGGCAGAAACATCTCTGAAGTACCTGACAAGTTTTGGAATACACATTATCAGTGATTACTTTCAACAGGTTCCATTTTTAATGGACTTTCTTTCTTTCCACATGATCCCTTCCACTGACCTACAGTTAAAACCATCCACTCATTTGATTTATCTAAACCCCTTTCTTGGAGGGACAGAGTATTTTGAAGTAGAATGCTTCAGCTATGGAAAAAGCAATTAAGTATCTCTTTTTGATAAAAGAAGGCCTGCACTTGATAAATAATTAAGTAATTTCTCAGTCAAGAAAGAAATTCCATGTTAAGAGTTTGTGATCTCAGCTACCAGTTGTGCCTTTGTGGCAGTAGAACATTTAAGACATCTCAATCTAATCTCTTCACACCTTCCTGCAAGCTGGAATCTTGGGAATGCCTGGATGCAGCGTGGTTTTTCCAGCATATCTGCTTTGGTCAGGGCAGCTCAACTTTGACAGAGGAGAGCTAAAATGCTCAAAGCTGGTGACAGGGAAATTGCAGGGGACAGCACAACTCTGTTTACAGCACTTGGAGACTGAGAAACAGGAGACTGAGTTTTAACTCCGAGGTCCAGGACTTTTCATCTTTTGTGATCATGGAGTATATTTAGCTCTGGTATGCAGCTTGCTCCCATCCGTGGGGAACAAGTTCTTCATAAAAGTCGTATTTAGAAGTGACCCGGTGTCCTTGCTACCAAATTATCAGCACAACAACTGTCTGGTTCCCTGGCTGGTGCCCTCAGAGCCAGGGCAGGATGCCCAGGGCTGCATTCATCATTCGAATTACTGAGCATGTGCTTAATACTACGAGTTGGGGCCCATATGCCAACAGCTGCTCAAAGGAAACATGAGATCAAGCACAAGCTGAGCTGCTCTGCAAATTCAGACGTGTGCATCAATCTGCCACATTGGGACTCTGTGGCACCAGCCACAGCAGCACAGGTGAATTTTGGATCTGCCACTGCCCAGCTCCTGCACCCACGGGAAAGGACTCAGGTCTGCTGCTGAGGAGGATGGAGAGGAAATCCACCAGAGGCAACGGAATCACACAGAGAAGATGGCATGACTCAAGCCATGTGCTGTAAAAACAAAACTAGAGCCAGCTCAGGCTGTCTCTCCATCACACAAGCCCATGCCCTGACTGCCCAGGACTGGCTCAGATCCTTCACCCAGAGCCTGTCCCTTGCAACAGGTCTGAGCTCACTCATCATTCACATAGCCAAGGGTGAGGTCACTGTATCAGACCACGCTTTTGTATTGTTTTACAGGTAGAACATGAGCAAATTCTGCCCCAACCCAAAAAATAGGCACACCAAACCCTTGGGTCTGACCCCAGCATTTGGCACCCTGAAGTAGATGGTCAAGAAAATTCTCAAAGCTGTCTGAGCTGCTAATAAATACATGTTTACTCTTAAAAAACACAAAATAAAATAATAAAAAAAAAAACAAGAAAAGGATTTCTTTCCGACTGGCAAGGATTTGGTCTGAACAGCAGTCACCATGCATGAGAACCAGCAGCTGAAGCCGTTTGGAAAATGGATTTGGACATTTCTTAGGAAATGCCCCCTTTCCCCCCCAAGCTTTCATGTTCCTGGCACAGGATAACACCAGGTGCCGGGTGCTCCATCCACATGAGCCTGGCAGAGTGGGATGGGATCCTGCAGCCTCCAGCTCTGGGTAAGGGGGCAGTGGAAAGCTGGAGCAGGGGGATGCCAGCTGACAGAAGCTGGGCACAGCACGTGCCCTTTTTTAAGCATAACCACAGAAAAGATGAAAGTTTGTTGCCTTTTATTTTTAACCCAATAGAGAAATTTTAAGGATAAACAGCTGCAAGGGAGGCTGGGCTGACACAAAGAGAGACTTTCTTCACTTCCTAACTGCAGCAGCATCAACGCATGAAATTTTAAACTCAAAGAGATTTAACTCTTTGTGACGTTGCTGAGACCAAATGTGGGCCAGAGGCAGGGGGCCACCAAAACAAGTAACTACACATGGATGGGGTCTCTGGAGCAAGGACATCCAATGTGCAGCTATGGAAAGAGCTGGATCCTGCCACAAGAGACAGCTTCATGTTTGCAAGAGCTCAGTCACTTACTCAGTCACTGGTAGATCTCCCACACAGATAGCTCCTTCGCTGAGGCACAGCCACAGGAATGCATCTGCCATATGCTGTGTCCAGAGCAGCAAGCACAGAGGAGAACCAGGGAATCCCCACTCCCTGCACAGACTCAAACCTGCCTCCACCTCCAGAGTCCCAGAGGAGGGAACCACCAGGTGGGACCAAGTAGCTCTGCCACATCACCTGATCACATGAAGCATGGCAGCTGCAGGGACACACTGGCACTGCCAGGTGCCTCCAAGCAAAGCACAGTCTGCAAGCCCCAGGCTGAGCCCCAGGCCCAATGCTGCTTCTCTAAACTCAGCAGCCGGATCTCCAAGTCACAGACACGTCCTTTGCCTTGCATTACTGTTAAGATCTCTGGTTACAACAAGCTAGAAACTTCTTTTCCAAACAGGATTTACTACTGACTCCGTGCTGTCTGCTGTGCAAGCGCCTCCCCTGCCAGGACAGCAGGAGGAAGGAGAGAGGCTCCTCGTGGTTTCTCTTTCTGTTCCGCATAGCCCTGGCAATATTTACAGCTGCATTTAGGTGTCTGGGGCTGGGGGGGGAAGCTTTCAGTATATAAATAATCCTCTCTGGTGTTTGAGTAATTTTCATAGTTTCCATTCATTTCAGGTTTCACCAAAACCTGCGTTTTGCGGCTTGATAGCTGAGACATGACTGGCTGCTTGCTCTTCGTTAACTGCCCAGGAGTTAACGGCCCTTCATTCATTCCTGCCCTGCCAAGCCAGCTCGCTCACCAAAGCACCCTGTGCCCCGTGACAATCATCTTTTGGAAACCACAATGCCAACCCCTGGGCACAAACACTTTGCAGAGACAGGAACTGCAGGAGGGAGAGCCAGGCAACATCTCACACCAGGGGCAAAGCAGCCGAGCCACTGAGCTTGCTTTGGGAAAGGTCGGGACCCACCCGGCGTGGTGCAAACAGACAACAGCAATTCAGTGACAGATCCTGACAAACTCCTCATCTATCCTCATATCCAACTGAGGGCCAAGGAAATTGTGGGTCCAAGGGAATGCAGGAGTGGAGCTTGGCAGGCTCTTAGTTTTGTTGGTCTACTGAGGAGACAAAGATGAACTGGCAGCTGAGCTCTGCTGCTCAACTGAGCACCTGAGGCTTTGCTCAGAAGCCACAGAGCAGCCCCAGTTGTGGTGCTCAGGTAAAGGTGGTGCTCAGGTAAACACAATCTGCAAAACCCACATTTCCAGTGATTCTGCTGCAGCAATGACTGAATTCAATTAAATTCTTGTTTACTGATGCTTGCAAATAATGATATATAATCCCCTGCCTCCAGCCCTCCATTCTCCTGGTTCCTGTCTCTTGGCAACTGATAAATAATTTATAATGTTCTCCACTGTATGTGCTAACTGCAGCTCTGCTGGTTTAATGATGAAACCAATGCCTAAGAACTGCAACAGGAACTGTCTAGATCACAAGGAACATGTAATCAGTCGATCCCACACTCCTCTGGATGTGAAAAAGCAAACTGTTGGGAAAAAAAAAATGTTTTCAAGAGCTGCAAGGTAGGAAGGGCACCCAGAAAACTGCAGATAATCTGCAAGGTGCTCCTGCCAACAAGAGTTTTAACGGGCTTCACCATTTTGCTCTTTGCTCCTATGCGTGGCAGGACTCGCCAGAGGCTGCTTTTATTGGCAACTTCTCTCCTGCACTCCCATGCAAAAGTCTCCGGGTTCACATCTCAAGGAGCTGCTGCTTTGGGGGCTGTGAAAGCTCTTGCAGCCCCCATGCAAGGAGAACTATTAAAAAGCAGCATTTTGTCTATGCAGACTAATGTGGCTCTTGCCCCAGAAAAGGGGAGACTCTTCCTTTCATGGCAGATGTTTTTCAGGGCCTTCCAGCAGAGCTGTACCCGCTTGCGAGAAGCGGCGTGTTTGAACCACACACAGCACACGTACACTGGGCGTGCACTATTGTGGCAACACAGCCTCTTACATCCACAAACTCAGCAGAATGAGATTACCCAGGCAGTTGGCAACTGCGGCCATAAGGGAAGAGGAATGAAAGTTTTATTGTTAGCAGGTTTGTTTTTTTTTTTCTTAAAAAAAAAAAAAAAAGAAAAAAAACCCCAAAAAAACTAGCGGAGAGCAGGGAAGGGATGAAGTATTGCTGTTGACAAAGGCCAAAATCCCATCTATTTATATTAGAGTCACACAAAAACCACACCAGGGCAGTGCTCAAAAGCTTTAAAAAATGCACCTACTTTCTTAATGCTCTTAGAAAATAATAATAAAAAACCTTATCAATATTCACTTTCTGAAACGGTGTAAAAAAAGAGCTGCATCAATCATTAAACAGTTAAATGAGGGCAGTATGACAGTCACTATTGTTCTCGTGAAGCACACTTGTCTTTTGCCGAGCAGCTGCCAGATCCTATTAGATGTATAAAAAGAGGACTTTTCTAACCGAGTAGGGATGGTATAAGCCATTGAAAACAGCAGACAAAAGCCCACTTTTGCAGACTATTCAAGCCTTGTATAACATCTGTCCAAAATCAATTTTTGACCTAATGTTACTTTCATTAAGTAACAGACTTTGTTTCCAATGCAATTTGTTTTCTAGGATAAAACTGTATCCTAAGCGTTATTACGTGGGAAATGGCACAGAGGAAGCAGGATCTGATTTGAGAAACAGGAGAACAGAATTTGCTTAATTGTTTTGACACCTTAAGTACTATAATACAGAAACTATTTTCCATTTATTTGAATTCCTGTGAATTCTTGAAGCTGGCAAAACAGAGAGCAATGCACTGGGTTTATTATGACTAAGATTTACTGAGGATAAAGAAGGATCTTTGGGAATTACATTAAAGCTGACAAATGCACAAAACTTCTGAAATCTCCACCAGAAATAAAGTACTCTGAACATTAACAACAGCTGTTGAAACTGTCCACTCTTGATGGCGAAGGCTTTTTTCACACATTTTAAATAATGAGGAAGTTGATTTGTGAATCTGATTTCAAACAGACCGTTAGGAAACATTTCCACTTACCCAAAGGGTCTCTGAATGAAGGCTGGATGTAGCTGCTGCACACCTATGGTAAAACCTAAAAAAAAAAAAAAAAAAAAAAGTTCAGAAAAAAAAGAAATATTAATGAATGGCATCCATTGTACCATTCAACTCCTAACACACAGGCAGAATTACAGCACACGTCTTTGCATTTGATCTGCTATGCATGTGAGCAAATTCAGAGCCCCATTTAGAAACAAGTTAAATTTAACATGCATATGTGATATGCACGAGGAGCAGATGGGAATTCATGATGAAAGCCCAGTGTGAACGTGCTGTAATGGAACAGACAATGGGGTATAAAGCCTTATTTTACACACTGGGTACTGTGGTCATTAAACCAAAGGGAGAAATGACAAAGTGGATCTTACTGTTAATTCTCATGTAACAAAGAGGTTAACGGGCAAACAGATCTGCCGTGGAAGGAAACAGCTTTAACAGAGTAAAATTAACTTTTTTGAGTAACATTAGTGCAGCAGGGCTGAGGAAGAAGATACAGCAGAGAGGTAACTGGACCATGCAGTGTCCTCAGCCAACAATCAGAACTATGGGGGACAGATAAATGTGCATCGTCAGATCAGATGACTCCAGCCTGAGGAACTCGTTTCCTTGTCTTGCAAGTTATTCTAATACAGAGAGATGGGATCTCCCGGATGCCTCACCAGTTTGAATACTCCTTGGTTTTGCTCCCAAATACGCCAGGTTCACATTTGCTTTCCTGCCGTCAATGATGGGGTTTGGGTCTTTGCAAGCTCTTTCAGCAGCAGCTCTGTCTGCCATGGTCACCTGGAATCGAGCACAGCCTTGTTTGTAGCAACAGCGCTTTGTAAACACTCCAGCAACAGGCACTAAAGTGGAGTTTATTTATTGTTCTATTTTGAATCGGGAGCTGAACTCCCTTCGTGCAGCCTCGCTTGCACGGCGAGATGGGAAGGGCTGCCGGGACTCGATGGAAAAGCGGGCGCTCCCCCGCGCCCGGTTTCCCCGCTGGGCCGGTGCCAGCTGTTTTCCCCTGCCCCTCCACCTCCTCCCCGTGCCTTTTTTAAGAAGCCGGTGGAGCCCTTCCCGAAACCCCCGGCGCACTGCGGGCGGGATGCGGGGACCCGCACGGGCATCGGGAGGGGGGAGCAGGTGCTGAAACGAACGGCACGGCCTCGGCCAACACGGGGGGCTCCTCCCGGGTCCCCAGCGCAGCCTTTGTCCTGACCCGGCCCCTCGTTCCCGCAGCGGGCACAAGCTCGGCGGCAGCCACGGCACGGGCGGCGGCTCCGCAGCGCCCGGCACCGGGGGGGGGCCCGCCCGGCCACACCGGGACTTTGTGCGGGAGTTTGTCCGGCCACACCGGGACTTTGTGCGGGAGTTTGTCCGGCCACACCGGGACTTTGTGCGGGAGTTTGTCCGGCCACACCGGGACTCTGTCGCCAGCCCGGGGCTCCGCTGCCGGCCCGTTCCCCGGCGCTCGGGGGGCAGCGCCCGTCCCGCCGCGGAGCGGAGCAGACAGCAGCGGCACTTACAAAGCCGTATCCTCGGGATTTGCCGGTCTGCCGGTCCGTGATCACCACCGCCTCCTCGATGTCCCCGAAGACCTCGAAGTACTTCCTGAGGGAGGAGTCGGTGGTGTGGTAGGGCAGCCCCCCGACGAAGATCTTGGTGAAGGTGGTGTCCTTCTGCACGGTGTGCATGGTGCCGGCAGCGGCCGGCCCCGGCCGGCATCCACCCCGAGCAGAGCCGCGCCCCGCCGAGCCCCCCGCGGCGGCCGAAGGCAGCGGAGCGGCGGCGGGTCCCGGGGCCCTACAGGGGGCCCGCGGCCGGACCCTCGGGCTGGGCCCCGCGCACGCTGCGGCTCCCGGGGAGCAGGGCCCCGCGGGCGAGGGCAGCGCTCCGGCGGGAGCCCGCCAAAGATCCCGCCCGGGCAGCGGTGTCCCGCAGCCCCAGCCCGCTGCTGTTGCACAACCATCGCAACGGCGAGGGCTTGGTCCCTGCGAGGCTCGGGCACCGGGACAAAGGCGGCAGCCGGCAGCCTGTGTGGCGCGCAGGGTGGCAAAGGCGCGGTCCGAGGCAGGGCAGGAGGAAGGGCTGGCGTTGAACGGAATCGCCGAGGGGAAACAGCCAGGGACGGGGTCAAAGAGTGAACAAAGGCTCAGAACTGTCTTTATCTAGCAGGTTCTTAAGGCTCCTGCTTCTCCACTGGGCACCTGGATATGTACCTGTGCAGCCTCTCCGGGGACAGGGATGCGCCGGTCCCGTTCCCACGGTGTAGCCTGCAATGGGGTTTTCCTCCATCCTCCTTTTCAGTTTTGTTCCATGAAAGGACAGGTAGCTCCTGCTGTGAAGTGCCTCTGCCTATGACCTGACCTGCAGGTTTCTGCCCTGACCTGCGATTCAGACCTGGGAGAATTGTTACTACAGCACAGCCCCATATCTGCTGCATGTACCCCTTGGTCCATAACTGCAGGAAAACAAAAGCTGAAAAGCTGCTTGGTACTTCAGAACCCACCACTGGGGAACTCCAATGCAACGCTTTAATTCCTCCTCTCCAGCATCAGTTGGAGTTTGGCGTGTGGGAGAGGATCCCAAAAATCATTATTTGTTCATACTTTCCATCACTCAGAATCTCAAGAACTGCCCCTGTGCCTTAGGTTTATCATTTCTCAGAGAAAGAGATTTTTTGCAACATGATAAATGCAGAGATAACATTTTAGGGGCGGGGGGGGGGGGGAAGCCAGTGAAGTTCTAAATCATCATCTACTTTGGCTTCTATACAGCAGGTTCAGACTCTGCAGACACTTTTTTTTGTTACAGACCCCACAGAGAAAAGCCAATTATTTCAAGAGAAAGGAATGCATTAATGTCTGCACTCCATAGTTATTCATTAATATTTTTCTTGCATCGCTTCCATAGTTCTAAACACCCTATGCTTCATAAAAGAGAGAGGAGGAAAAAAAAGCCAAGGAAAGCCATTAAGCTTTCAGTCCTGAACCACCAGACTTCAAGACTAGGGTGCATTTCCTTTGATTACTGTGGAAGAAAGATGGAGCAGGGCCAGCAGCACCCAACATCACCGAAAAATTGACAGCAAATGGATGGTCCATGGAGCCTTTGTGAACTGTGAAGCCACCAGCTGTGCCTGGTCCATCCAAACAGCAAGCCTGGAACACACCTTTGGGCTGGGGCCTCTCCACCCCCGAGTCACCCCTTCTGTCTGCATGGCTTCCACCACAAACTGCACATCAGCTGCTTCCTGGGCTGCCCCAGCTAATGACAACCCAGCTGGCATTCAGTCACTGTCCTTTTACAGAGCTTCATTCTGCTCCAAATGATGGCAAAGATTCAAATCATCCAACCAGACTCTGGCAGAGTTCTCCAGAGAGACCAGCAGCATCTCTGTTCTCCGTGCTTGTCAGGGGGGGAAAAACAGCACAGGCCTTTTTGTTCTTCAAACACGAGCCCCACGTCTCTCAGAGGAGAAATCCCAGCTCCTCTTCTTCCCTCGAGGCAGGAACAGGAGTTTCTTACAGCGGAACAGAAGAAGGAAGGAGTTCAGGCTGAACCTGTGCTCGGTGAGCAGCACAAAGCCCCCGGTAGTGCTGGCCTGGCCTCGGTTCTGCCACATCCTGGAAAGCAGGAGGGGAAATGAAATCTCCTGTCTCATGGTGCAGCTATTGCAAACACAGCTCTAATGAGCTGTTACCACAAACACAGCAGGAAAGGGAAGAGAAAGTGAGTAGGGATAACTTTATGGAAGTTAATTAGTTTGCTTTTATTTTTTTCCGCCTCGTTCCTGTGAAAAGCACTCATCCTCCTCAAAACACCTACAGATAAAATCCAGCCATCAGATCAAAGCTGCAGGAGCTTGGCAGAGCCAGTTTGCTGACACATCCCTGTGCTTTTACTGCAACAATAGGAGTACCTGAGAAGAGAAGAATATATTTCAGCTTTCTTTGAGTTCTCTCAAAGATAACTCCTGTAAAGGTAAGCATATCTCAAAGTTTGAAGCAGCCTGGGGGAAGGCAGGACATTGCTTAGCACAAATCTAAGAGCAGACTGCAAGCAAGAAGAACACAGACCTGATATAAGCCATTGTAGGGGTGCATTTAGTCCTTTGTTATTAAATAAAACTACACAGGTCAGTCAGTGAGGAGGCTGGGAGAAAAGTCATCTTTTGCAGTGGGTGTACAACCATCCATATCCTTAATGTACAGGATTTGTATTGCACATCCAGAGCATCCTATTCTCATTCAGACTGGGAAGATTAATTTTATGATCATTCAACACAGTTAAGAGGACTCACTGGGTTTTTACTTACATTTTAATACATTCCTCAAGGCTTATGCAAAGTTGATACACAAAGGCTCCTTCTGGTGGACTTCAGCAGCCTTATCCAAGAGGTGGAATGGAAGAGCTGCAGGTCACCAAACCAATGTGCTGGATTCCACTGACAATCCTAGAGAAGGTGGCACTGCAAGATGATCCAGGTACAAATCCATATAGAAATGGTCCCTGCCTGAAGGATGAAAAACAGATTATAGTAGAAAGTTATACCTTTGGGAGCACAAGAAGAGGACAAAGGTGGGGAAAGAGCAGCAGGGAAAATGTCCCCTGTTCCTTGACCTCTGCAAATCCCTTCTGTTCTTGTCCCTCCTTGGCAGTGAAGCTCTGTGGTGCTCTCCTTGTAGACTTGTCTGAGCATTTTCCTTTCTTCCCCAGTGTCTTTGGGAAAAGGAAAGGAAAATGTTGATTTGAGACATCCCAGGTCTGATCTGCGAGCCATTGAAGAACCTGCCTCATTTCTTAGCAAACTGATGGGCTTTATTTCTAAAATGGAGCAGGGCTGCTGTGGAGCTCTGACCTTTTTTAGTTCCTGCTGTGCTTAGCCAAGACTTCATTGCTGTAGGGCAGTGCCCCTGGGTTTTGCCATGGATACCCGCTTATTGCAACAACAGCAGATGAAACATCCCCTTAGAAGCTCCACAGTTAAATAAGTTAACTGGAGAGCAAGGGACTTACTGTGGGAACTGTTTGGTTTGTTGGTTTTACTAATGCTCAGTCTGGATGCTGGCCACCAGCGAGGCTGTGAACAGGGAGATCTTGAGGGAGCTGCATTCAGTGGCATTTGGTTTAGGTTATCGCAGGGAATTCTGCATCTGGGCCCTCTCTCTCAGATTTTTTGGTTTGGTGCCCTGAGCACACCATAACAATTGCTTAACCCAGAGCTGCTGCTGCAACAAGAATTGAAAAATGAAAATCGTTCTTCTTTGGGCCACTTGTAACAAAATAGTTGAGCAGAGGAGGTTCTCAATCAGGGCTGCTTTTTGGCTTTGGTTTCTGTAGGAATCCTCCAACAGGACTGTTTCCTCTTCTGAATATTCCAGAACTGGGCATGCTGAGTGAACTCTTTTTCCTTTTGCTGACTACACTGGTTACACAGAAGCAGATCATCAGCTCTAGTGGGCATCTAGAGTGATCTGATTTAATGTTCCAGTAACCTGCATTAAAAAAATATATGGATATGGACATTGATAACTCTGGGACTGAGAGAACAACAAATGGATCACCTCACTCAATTCTGCTGGACCACAAGCATATGTTAGAATGTGGCTAAAGGAAATGTCATGAAAAACCTAATTCTACTTCCCCAAACTTTCCTGCCCTCCCATTTGATCTCCCTTCAGAAAATGAAAATTGCATATGTGTGCCATGACAAAGGACAAACAGAATCATGGTGATTGCAAATAAGATTCCTGAAAAAGAGGAGGCTTGGAGGAGACATTGCAGAGCCCAGAACTGCTTGGAGGAGCTTGCCACAGGAAGTGCACTGCAAGCCTTGGATAGAAGTATAGATGAAAATAAAGGCATAAAATATGGCCAAGGAAAGTAAGAGGCTGTGCCATCACATTGCTCATACCTCTGCAACTGCCAGCAGGGAGAATGTCTGATATTCAGGAATCTTGTGCTTTGCTCTTTGTGCCGCCATCACCATTTCCCAGGAGTTTCTCAGGGCACAGCTTGGCACTTTTCCTTCCACATGCCCTTGTGCCAGCCCTGTGTGTCAGGGGGAGGATGAAGCAGCTGTTTGGCACCAGCAAGGACTAGGTCAGCAAGGAAAGGTGCTTCAGTGGACCCTGTGGTGGTGTCCCCTCAGTGGTGAAGGTGTGCTGCAGTGGGCACACCTACATTTCTTGGTGCTTTTTACTCTGCCCTTGGGGAATTTCTCCTCTGGCATCCCCAGTTCACTGTTTATCCAGGTACAGCTCCTGGGAGCTGTGTGTACAGACTCTCCCCAGCCCTGGCAAAACACTCTGGGGAGCTGGAATGACACTGGGCTGGGGATTGTCACAGTGTGACAGCAGGGAGCTGGGCTGGCTCTCTGAGCAATCAAAATACTGCCCTTGATTAGGATGGTGCTTGTTTTCTGGCATTGCTGGCATCTCTGCCAAATAGTTTTGTCATCATCAGTATTGTAATGTCTTGGCCTAGAGCAATGGTAACCCTTGCCTTTCCTGTGACCTTGGGGATGATCTCTCTTTGCCCCCTCAGAGAGTGACTAATGAAAAGTGTAGATGTTCATACTGCAGCTAAATTATGCAACAAATTCAGGAAATCCTTCACTAGCTGGTGTTAGTTTCTTCTTTACTTCATAGAAGACAGGAAAGGGATGATAAAGGGTTAGAAGCAGAAAAGGACCAGGGCAAAGCAAACAGTTCATGGTTTCTGGAACAGAAATATCTCTCCAGATTTTCTACCACAACTCCTCCACTGGCAGTAAGCACTGGGGAGCAGGAGCTGTGAGATAGATCCAGAAAACATTTTCCTGCTATGACAGCATCTACATCTCAGCAGAACAGTAAATATGTAGGCCAAAATACTGCCTGTTTCTCCATGTTTGCCTTTGGTGATGTCATGGAGGAAGAGTCTCTGTATCCCCAGATCTGCAGGGCACTGGGAGAAGGGAGAGAAGGATAAGGAGATGAAACCACTTGTTATCACCTACTAAACACAACCTCCAATAAAGATTCTTTCCTTTCCTGAATTCCTGCACAGAAACTCTGTCTCTCTTTAGTGGAAATATCATCCCATCTCTCTCAGGCTGGGATTTAATCATCAGAAGGGTTTACCTCCCTCAAAAAGTTTTTTTAGAAAAAAACATTCCATTTGAGTCAAACATCCAAACTACATCTCAAAATAGTTAAACAAATATTTTTGCTATTTCAATTTTATGCTGTACTTTGGGAAAATATTAATTGTAACTTCATACTTCTGAAGTTTGAAAACCATAAAACTACATATTAAAATGAACAAGAAATCATTTAATATTCTTTAAAGGAAGGAAGCAGAAAAAGCAAGGCCTTTTGAAACAGCATTAATAATTATATTTTTTTCAAATATTTATGGAGTTATGTTAAAACTAAGTGGTATTTTCTGATTTAAAAAAAGAAAATGCCAGAGGGCTTCTAACAATCTCTGCCAAAGCTGCCAGGGCCACATCTCATGACCTTTTCATGGGAGTGCATGTGACACTGGTAGCACAAACTGAGCAGGAACTGTCCACCCACTCCAACCAGGGAACAGTCAGGACACAGAGGAGCATTAAACAGCTCTGGGATGTAGAGCACAGCTGTATGGACACAAATATTCTTAACAGCAAAAAACACAAGTGACTCCAGAGCTAGAGCACATCCATAGCATTGGGCAGACCCAATTTCTATCCCCCTTCCCACAGGTGAGCACAGCCAGGTCCCACCCATGGATCCCCTCCTTAACCCCATGGTCCTTTTCCCCTGGTTGCTGTATTTTAGTCCTCACTAATCCAGACTCTTCTGTCACATCACATCCAGTGAGATAAATAATCCATCTACTATGATATCACTTTTCCAGTTGTGATACTTCTAGAAATTATTTAATGCCCACGATGAAGCTGGCCAGAAGAACATACACAAAAAGAAAAAATATTATCATGGCAATTAACCTTCCTTAAAGGTTTTGTTTGAAACTCTTAGAGCCTTCTAGTTACCATGTCTACTCTATTTAAACACAAGGCAGTAAAGGTTGGTTGCAGTGGCTCTGAACAGGATATAAACACAATTGGAATGTCAAGACAACAAACCAACATATCAGCACTGGATGCAGAAGCTTTTGCCACGGAGCCTGGAAAGGTATTTAAAAAGAAAAACAGAGTTACCTGCACTGAAATCTGGGCAGGATGATTCCAGCTTCTGCATGATCTCAAAAAGTCCAAAATGGGCCTTTGACAAAACAAAAAGGATCAGTTATGATGGTGCCACAGCAGGGCAGCACAATCACTGACTGCTGGGGTCAGAGCTCACATGGGCTCCTGACAGTCCAACATCCACATCCAGTCTGCTGGAGCAGAGATTCCTGATGGGGAAAAGCCATCAACAGCTCAACAGGCAGCAGCACGATGTCCCCAACACTGCAGCAGGACAATGAATCAGCTGAGCATGACAAGAACAAAGGCAGGCCAGTTCCTGCTAAATCACACAGCCCAGTCAGTGCCCATCCTGCCTCTGGTTAGTGGGGAAGCACATAGAGAGAGGTGCAAGGCAAGGAGGAGGGCAGGTTTTGCATCCTCAGGAGAACAAAAAGGCTGATGGTATTTTGAAGTCAAGCTCGTGGACGAAGTGTGTGGATCAGTACTAAATCAGGAAATCCATTCTGCTGCTTGGAGTATGGTTTTGATTTTGCCAGTCCTGGGGTGCCAGGGCCAGTCTTACCTCAAAGGACATTTTCATCAGCCTACAAAGAGAAAAACCACTCCTCTGTTTCCTGACCAGAGGTGTGGCTGTGACAGCACCATCCCTGCTAAGTAGCAAGCAGGTCACTGGTGGGAAATGTTACCCTGGGCCAAGCCACATTCAGAACAGTTTGGAGAGTTTAATCACCCTCTCTCATCTCCCTGCTGCTGTTTGCAGGAGCACCAAAGAAAGGTGCCCAGATGCTGAACTGGATGAGCTCAGTCACTGTGGCAGACACTGCAGGTCAGCACTGCAGAATTGCTCCAACACACAGCCACTGGCTGAACAAAAGCTGGAAGAGCTCAATGACAAGGTTTGGCTAAGCTGTTCTCTTTAAATAGACTACCTTTCTGT
This sequence comes from Onychostruthus taczanowskii, assembly GCF_017590055.1. Taxonomy (NCBI): domain Eukaryota; kingdom Metazoa; phylum Chordata; class Aves; order Passeriformes; family Passeridae; genus Onychostruthus; species Onychostruthus taczanowskii. The sequence goes on along the minus strand of NW_024503346.1, from coordinate 2,749,627 downwards.
GTTTTTTTGAAAGCTGTTTCAGCCCAGTTAAAGTGTTTCTGAAATGCTACATACTCGTGTTTGAAGCCTGACAATGTTCCTGACAAATGTAGATGTTCTTCTTTACAATTATATAGATACTGCTCTTTAAATTAAACATTAATGCCTAAACAACCAACTGCTGTCTGCAGCCCTGCTGCTACAGACCAGGCACGAACATTACTTAGGAAAGGGAGACCTCCAAGGAAAAGAGTCAGGTATCTGCAGAAAGCAATTACCTGTCAGTAAGTGATACCTGACTCCATATAAATCCCACTGTTACAGCAGGAGCATGGCAGACAGCTGTCCTTCCCAAGAAAAAAAAAGGTTGTAAAGATTGTATTTGAACTCCAGTTTAGTCATTTGAGAGTAGTTTGAGCTACTGCATTCTCTCTGCCCTTTACTGACTGCAATAATCATGGCATATTCTAAACCAAATGGATCTCCCTTTGCTGTAGATCAGTAGTGAGCTGCATTTTACAGGCAAGGGAAGGAAGGTGATTGAACCAGTTGGCAGTGGGTCAGAAAAGGACATTTGAGCTTACACCCTTCTGGGAGATGGCACAACTGTGAGGAGGTACCTTGGGAAGGGTTGAAGAAAATCCATTACCTGAGTTTTATTTCACAGTGTTCCCAGGAGCTGAACATTGCCCCTCTCCTTGTCTGTCCAGCAAACCAACAAGCTGCATTTAATAAACATGAATGGCAGAAAGCATTCCCTGTCAAACTACAAAGCATTTGTTATGCACCCCCAAGGACAGGCTTAGCTGACCTGGGTGTTTAACATGCAGTTTGCAGCATTTTCCCATCCCTACAACAAGCTCATTGTTGGATCTCAGCACATCCACATCTCCCACTATAAAGCAGTTACTGCCTGCAAAAGACACCCTGGGCAGCAAAGGGTAAACTTTCCCTACACCCCGGGAAGAGCATTACCTTAATCTCTTATCTGGGCCTGCTTGTCAGTGGCACTTGATACAGGAGCTGTACCAAACACTTCCTTGAAAACATAAAGCCAGGGATTGGGTTACACACAACTGGAGATCTGTGCCACCAGTAAGACAAAAGCTCCTGTATTACCTGGCACATGCCTGCTAAATTATTGAAGTGTCCCTTCAAACTGAATATATTCACTGCATAATTAGTCAACAGAAGAAAACGGTCTCTCTTTACACAGCTAATGCTGGCAGGTATTGTATCTTTTATGCACTGTAACAAAAAGCATTTGCAGAACTGATGCAACACAAACATTTGGAATTACTCTGTCCATGCACAAGTGTTCCCGAGGCACATGCTCCCCTTTGTGGTGCTGCCTCAGTCTCACGTTGCCTTGCAACCAAGACCTGAAAATGTGAAATACTTTTCCCAGGTGTAGCACCATCCCCATTTCAGAATCAGGTAAACGGTGCAAACACCTGAAGTTTGCTTTGCCCCTGAGGAAGGAGTGAGATCAGTTTGGCCATTCAGTCCCATTCTGCACCAAGGGGCTGTGCATCACTGCCACTCTCAGCTCTCACTGCTTGCAGCTGATGCCACTCCAGAGGCTCTGCTCTCCTGGGCTTGTTCCTGCTGCTGAGTTTTGGAGCACTGCTGCTCCACGTGCACACAGAGCACAGTGGCAGTCCCTGCACTTCTGCTGGAAGCACCACAGCAGCCAGCTGGTGTTGCTTCGTTTGTCCTGACCTGGCAAGGGAAGAACAGCAGCAGCTTCCTCTCATGGAAGGGCTGTGCTGCTGCTGAGAGCAGGATGGGCCCTGCACTGCAGTATATAAACCTAAGCTCACCTGGAAATGCAAAGAGATGGCTTCCAGCTGTTTGAACACCAGCTGCAGGATGAAATGCAGTTCTACCAACTCCAACCCGGAGCCCGAGGTGTGCAAAGACAACATTCTGTCAGTGAAAATTCTACCAGGTTTTCCCCCTTTGAATTACACCTGTTACACCTGACACTAAGGGGACAGATGGGTTCTTTTAGGAGTCTTTGGCAGAATAAAGACAGCACTAAACTGTAGTTACAATCAAGGTTTTCTCAGCAGGATATTCTGATTAGCATAGCACAGAATTTATTATTAGTATGGCACAAGATTTCTACAAGTAGCATCAATATGGTGCTGTAAATAACAATCTGTAAATAACACAATAGAGAATGTATCATTTCCTTATAGCCTGGACCCTCTGCAAGCCTGAGGATCCTAACACATGGTTTAGTAAATCAATGTAACAATCACATAGACTTGGAAATCATGTCACAGAATGAGCCACTGAGTCCTGAGGAAGCAGAGGACAGTGGAGGCACCCGTGGCCATGAGGGGTCACGGGTCACTGCCCAGCAGCAGTTTGGGTCCCAGCTCTCCCCTGAGGATTTCTAACTCCATAATTTTACAGACAGAGCCCTGGGTGCTCAGCAGCAGCACCAGGCTGGCCAGGAGCCTGGGAGCTTCAAGGCCAGCAAGGAAGGGAGGAAGGGGCCTGGAGCCCAGGAACCGTGAGGCCAGCAGCCAGGGGAAGAAGAAACTTGTTTGGCTGACTTGGTTCAGGGGACCTTCAGAGCCTGATAGTGAGAGAAGGGGAACAAATACATGACCTGCTCGGTCAGATGTCTCACTGAGCAGCTAAGAGAGCATTGCATAGCTCTAAAGACTTGGTTGATATGTATGGATACCAGGTACACTCCTGAAAAACTCAAAAATAGACATTCTTTCCATCTTCTTCTGAGCATTTTGGGATAACTTGCTTTTACAAGTAACTGTACCTTGTATTCCAGCAGCACTGCAGCTCCGTGCAGAGCCCCGGCTGCAGGGACAGCTCTGCTCAGGAGGCATCAGCACTGCCATCGCCTGGCACCACAGCAGAGTTACAGCAACGGCTGCAAACTGCTGCATTCCATGCATCCTGCAGCTGCCGGGGTGGAGAAAGTTGCTGGGGACTTGTTCCTGTTCTGAGTTTGTTCCAGTCGTTATTGTGTGCTGCAGCTCCAGGTGATGATGATCATCACCTGGCTGCTGAAGCTGAATAACCCAAGGGAAATGCTTTACACGGTGAATCTGCACCAGAGTTTTGTGAAATATATCAGTCTTACCCAAATGACTGCAAGTGGCACTTAATTAGCCAATCTGGAGATTTAAAAATTAACAGCCGTTTCATTTTGCTCAGGTTCGTCTCTGCAGAAAGCAAACAAATTGGAAATCTGTGATTTCTATCATTTCAAAGGCTGGGGAGTGTAAAACCTCGTGACAGGGATCTGACACAATTCCTTGCCCAGACACCTCATCTGCAAACAGCTCTTCCTCACCATTAAACTGAGCCAGGCCAAAGCAAGGGCTTTGTTGAAATATCCCATGCACACCTAATCCCACCTGGACCTCAAATCCACTCCCCTCTGCAGAACAACTCAGTGACCAGTTTTTCTGGCCTAGGAGCTAAGCTGGAGTACTCACCAATTCAAGGCTGCATTTCCTGTGGCAGATGGTAAATCAATACTCTGCCTGCCATTGTGCAAACATGTCTTGTTTCACCTGTGAAAGGCTTCAGCAGACAAACTTTGCCAATTATTTCGTTTTCTGAAATACATTTCATGAAACCAATGTGCAAAACCACTGACACGTGAGAGCAGCAGCAGGAAACTCATCTGAAAATGTAAAATGTTCCCCTTTTGAGGGGTTTAACTGGGCTGCTCTTTATGCCAAAGATTATTTGCCTGCAATAAAACACATTGACAGCAAACTTTCAGAAAACTAAAAAGTTTTTTTATAAATCATATGAAGCATTCCTATGGTTAGCTTTGGGTACATGCTATCATTTTACATTATTCACTCAGTTTTTTTGGACAGGTAACTGCCACAGAATAGCAAGTTAATACATTTCCAGAAATGCAGTAACACTTTAAAGGGTGTGAATAAACTCTCATTTTTGATGCTTGAAGGGATACAGCTGTGTGTACTTTACAACAGAACCTCACAGTAGTTCCAGGGAAGAGCAAATTGCCAATGTGCTCTCTTAACTTGGGTAATGGAAAACAATTCAGTTCAAAGCCTGACTCTCCTCCCAGCTGAACACATCTGATGTGCACAGCAACATAATGGAAACTATGTCCTTCTAAAATTAGTCTGAACAAGTAGCAAGTGATGATTCAATAATCCTGACAAAGAAAGTTCTCACTGACAAAGAAATTCAGTCCAGCAGAGTAAGTACTCAACATATTAACACATAATGTGTTATGAAACCAGACTCACCAGTGCTGGCCTCAGTGGCCACTGCAGCAGGTGCAGCTCCACTGCATCCCAGAGAAATGCACCTGCTGAACTCATCTCTTTTCTCTCACTCATTCACACTGTTAGGTATTTAAACACAACGAGATTTTTTTAAAGCAGGAAACAATGACACATTCCATTCTTCCCTGTTTACTCCAGTGGGAGTCCTGCACACTTCAGTGATCACTTACACCTGATCTTGAGCCTGCAGTTGCTTGGTGGCTTTCAGTTGACTGGGAAGTCTGGAAAAATGTGCTAACAACCAAGATTGCTGGATAACAATCACAACCTTAGGGAAAAAAAATCAACAGAAACCAAAGAAATGTTTGAGCAAATGATCAGCTACTGATTGAAGTGCTGGGAACTCTTTCCTACCTTAAAGAAAACAAATTGTGCATGAATGTGAAATCGAAAACTATGTAAAACATAGAGATAGCAGAAAAAAAACCAAACTATCTTGAGAAATAAACCAGAAAATCCCTTAACAAAGCAGAGTTGGGTGTATTTAAAGGATTTTCCTCCATACCAAACAAGAAATACCCATCCAGCAAAAAACTGATGAGCACAGGGGAGAGTCTGGAGTGAAAAAGACAGTGGGCTGGAGAGTCTGGTTCATCTGTACTCCCCATGTCAGGTGCCTGGCTGCTGAAATAGCAATGAACTCGATTAATCTCAGAACAAAAGGCCTTTCACACCACTTCTCCCCATTCTTTGAGGCAAAAACACAGGAATCATTCGTAGTGGAACAGAAGTTGGAAAATGCATTGGATTCTCAGCTTAAGCAGCTGGAGGAAAAGGAGCTGACTGTCAGCAAATGTCCCTGAATTACAGTGAAAGGCCAAGAAGCTGCTTTGAAACAGGAAGCACATTGCCTTGCCCACATTATTAGAACAGAACTTCTGAATATAAAAAAGCATTTAGTAAAAATTTTATTTGAAACTCAGCATGAATCCGTAACCACCAGCATTAAACCATAACAGTTTTACAGAGAATTTGTACAATATGCCATGTAATTTCTATACATGCTCCCCCCAGCCCCTTTGTATTCAGTCATTATCAAACAAACAATAGTTAGACAGGAATAATAAGCATTCACTTCCAAAAAGAAAACTTTGGCATGTATACAACTGGCTAGTTAAAAGTAAACAGTGGTAGATTCAAGTCAGAAAGAGACCCACTCATTTTGTTTCACAGCATTTTTGATCAGGATGAAGCTTCCCAGCTTCTACTTTCTAGATAATACAAAAAAGAGTAATTTTTTTCAGTCCTGAACACCCTCTTACAGGACAAAACCATGTTGAAGTTCTCAGCTTACAACTCTAAAAGGTGTCAGCTTCAAAGAAGCTTAGGTCAAAGGGATTTTCACACATTGGTTTGGTCATGAATAAAACCTTTAAAGGTTTGCTCGTGTTCCTGAACTCTGAGCTATTTCACCACTTGGCACCACTGCAACTTCTCCTTTGAACTAGAAAAAGCAGTTTGTTCAGAAGTCATGTCCACTGCAGGAGTTAGAAAAATCTGAAGTTTGCACTGGGCCCATCTTCTGCCTCGAGCTTCTGTCACTGCTCTTGGCCCCCTACATACCTTCCCAGTCATCTAAAAAAGGAGGGAAAACTATTTGCAAGGCATTTCTTCCTGGCATACAGCAGACAATGCTTCCATTTCAAAAACCAGAAAGCAATGAAAGAACCCCTGAATTATTAATAAGAAAAAAAACAAGCCTCCTTTGAGAAGATTTACTGGTGATTCTCCAAGTACTTACAAAAAATACAGTATTTATACAACTTCTCCAGAACGATTATAATTAACATATTTTAATGTAATACTAACAAAATAAATCCAGAGATACAAATGGTTGCACTTCAAAGCAGGAATATCCACCCCAGATGTTGATTTTGCTGCAATTTCATTATTGCTGTGGAACAGAGAGTGGTTAAGTCATGTCAATACGAGCCTTTCTTTCTTATACACATCAGAATATCTAATTTGGAAAGTGTTCTCCAGCAAGTCAGAATACATTTACTGCCATTTTTACAGTTCCTGCTAAATGTTTGTGATCCAAAGTTGACTGAACCATGGTGCAACAGGGCACAAATGGCCAAAGAGCAGAGGCAGGAAGGGCAGAACAAGAGAGGAGTTCAAGTCAGACTCACTACTTCTTATTCCTGGGCTTCAGCTCTTCTGCTGCATTTCGCAGAAAAATGTAATTTTTCTTCTGTGGATTATAGAATTCATGACCCTAAAGACAAAAATAATCTACATTTACTCCCTTTAAAGAAAAAAATATCAGCATTACTTAAAATGTAAGAATATGAATATTCCATTAGTTTGGTTTATTAAGATTTCATCTTAAAACCTCTAAGACCAGATATTGGACCACACTGGTGGATTAGGAACAGCTTAATTGAACAAGCAATTACAAGAACTATACATATAAAGTAAAATTTAAGAGACTTTTACCCATTTTTAAAGTATAAATAGTTTTAATTTAAAAAAATAACCACATATGTCTAAGTTCTACTTTACAAATACAGCCTAGGAACTCAGTATGATTTCTTCTAAATGTCATTTGAGGCAGAGAAAAAAGGAAACCTTTAATGGCCACCCAGCTTCACTTTTTATTTTCTGTCTTTTAAATGACATAAGGTCACATTTTTTCCAAGTGAAGCCCAAGTTCTACAGGCAACTACAGAGTTTTCTGTTCCTCAGCTGCAGATGCAAATGTCCTGTTTTGCATATCATTTTCATCCACATTACCAAATTAATACCCAAGTATGCAAATCAGGGAGAGTAAACACTAATAAAGCTACTGAGGTCCAACATGCAAGTTGGAAATTACCAACGCCGTGGACAAGAAATGGCTTTGGGAAGGAAGGTGAGTGCTTAGCACCAATTGATTTTACCATTTAATACTGGTTTACAGATCTGAAAGGAACCACTGCAGTCCACCCAGGCAGCAGAACTGAAGAATCCATCTGCCCTGGCACCAACAAATATTTTAATGTGGGCAGAGGACTAAAAACAATGCAGTGAATTAAAATTTAGCTCTCTGTGGCATGCAATTGAGTTAATCTATGTGATTTCTGCATTCATTTCACTCAAAACCACAAGGAACATTATCCTCCAAGCACCATGAAAATTAGTTATGTTCCAAGCTTGCTACCCTCCCTCCTTAAACTATTAGGAAGTATTGATTTTCCACAGATCATGGTTTGCTGTGGTTCTGCTGCATCCGTATTGTTAATTGTGGAAGAGAAATGCATAACTAAGCACCATCAAAAGCCTCACTAAATGGCAGTAAAAATTTAATAGAGAGCATTCAAGCACTGGGTAAGTGTTTATAATCACAGTGACAGCTTTTTTCCCTGCACCAGCAGCAGAGATGTGCATTTCACAAGCTCTGTGGGAAGCTGTCAGGGTGCCACACTGCCCTGTGACACTGCCCACGGCACAACGTGTGTGAGCAACCATAGCAACCTCTGAGTCAGGGAATTTACAGTTTGCTCATCCACATTTGTAAACCAGCATCATTTAGCAATCTTGTCCAGCTGGAGCTGAAACACCACAAATTCACAGCTTCAATGGTAAATTTCATCAGGTGGCTAAAATGGCCATTTAAGTTCCCCTAATATTTATAAAAACCAGCCAAAGGCCTCACAAGTAGAAGAGTCTTGGTTGTCAACTGGAAGCATGAACACGAGTCTAAAGCCTTCTTACCTTTGACCAATCATAGCTGGAAGCATAAGCAAATATATTGCCATTGTGGTTGAAACAACAAGCAGATATTGGCTGGTCCAGCTGCTCTGAGGTTTTTAGCTTTGTCCGTGCATCTTTATCCCAAAAGCTGAATCTCCCATCAGACCCTACTGTGGCCAGAGTCCCATGGACAGGGTGGAATGCAATCCCATTAACCTGCAGAGCCACACAGAACGCCGTGTGAAACACCACACAACAGGGCATGGACACACTCACACGTGTGCTGAAGTCTATGAGAGTAAATACATTACATTTCAACTAGATACAGCTCTTCTTTAAAATTTCTTTGGAGAAAAAAATCCCCAAAAACAACGAAAGAAAAACCACCAAAGCAACAAGAATAACTCCATCTTTTTGGCTTGGTACCTAATAATTCAATGCATAATGCCATTACACAGCTATTGTTCCAATATCTGCAGAATCAACAAGTGTCAACTCCACTTGTTGACAAGCAGATTCAATGAAAGGCTGATCTAGTGCTTGTTTTATGGGAGTATAATTGTTTTTTTATAGATATAAAAATTGTTTTTTCTATTTTTCCTCTTAAAGAATGACTATGACAGGTCTTTAATGTGTCTAAGACAGCCTAAGGCAAGACAAAAGGTCAAGGAGAACAATTCAGAGCCAATTTTACATGAGGAGTGTACAGTGTGTATCTGATACATGTTGGATACTCACAGCATAGATGTCCTGAGGTGCTGATGTGTTTGTTCCATTGGAGCGATGGCATTTAAAAGTGAAATTATCTTTTGCACTGGAAAGGAAATTAAAAAGTTAAAAATATTTTGAAAAAAAAAGCTTTTTATTTCCATCACTGTGGCCTGAGCAACAGAGAGAGGATGTTTTATTGGATACTTACGGGTTTGGGGGGTTGATATAATGAATAGCTACTCTGCCTTCAATGCTTCCAAGGGCAAATCCAGTTGGTTTGTTCACTTTGTCTTTGAAAATTGCAACACAGCGATGCTGAATTTGAGGAAGATACAGAGGAGTTTTAGACAGAGACATCTTTCCACAAGGACACAAAACTTCCAAGTCATCAATGCAAGGTAAAGCAAAATCACTAGCAAGGTCAAGAGCTCAAACTCTGTTGAGAATTTGAGCAACAGTTTAAATTTCTAAATCCTTGTGAAGATGAGCAACAGATCACTGGAAAACCAGGCCAGTGCCATGCTAAGATAACTTGGTTCTGAAACACTGTGTTTTCACAAAAAAATGTCAAGCCCACAATGTCAATGACCTGTATAAATACAAATATTATTATTTACCTGGTGTTTCAGAGGAGATTCTATTCTTCTGAATTCAGAAGGTTGGTTCTCTAACTGATAAACTATCAAACCCCTTTCTGCAGTGGCCACAGCTGCCATAGGATGAACCTGGATAAGGTTGTAAAACAGGTTGGAAGAGAGACACTTGTGTTAATTGCATGGCAGAGCACCCTGAAGAACTGAAAGGAATGAGAGAGAGGGAAGTAGGAAGCAGATAAATAAAAAAGTTCATTTATTCACATATCTTCAAAACAAACAGTCAGTTTTTCCCTGCCACTGAGAAATTTAACACACCAAAAACCTTCTAATTATGAGGTGATTCTTCCAGTGTGAAGTGCAATGGTGGTTTACAAACTTGTCCAGAACTGAGGGTAGCTCAGTCCTCATGCTGATTTTTGTGATGTTAAAAGGACACCAGGTGTGTTTTGTAGGATGAAAATCCCTACTTTCCAGGGCCTGATCAAGAAGATCACTTTATGTTCCAGTACTACAATCACACAGACATCAAACACTAACAGTATTGAAATCCTGCCCCACAGAAGCCCCTAAAACTTATTCCTATTCCCAGTTATCCAGCTGGCACCAGTTTGCCACAAATCCTGACTTACCACATCTGCACAGTAACACCTTTCAGGGAGCTGCAGGGTCATCATAGGAGTTGGTGAACGGGTATCCCAGAACTGGAACAGAGTAAAAAACAAACTTACCCCTGGAGCTCAGGATACACCTCAAATTACTACAGGACAGAGAATGCAACTGTTTCATTCTTGTTACAGTCAGAACACTGCAACTCCCTGTGAAGTGAGGCTATTCCATTAATTACTAGAGCTTAATAAAATACTTTCACTTCATGTAAATATTTTTAAACACAAATTACTAGCACACTTTGTGTCCATTTGTTCAGGTAAAAATTATACCTTCAAAGTTTTATCCCAGCTTCCTGTCATCACACAGCTGTAATTGGGTGCTTTAATCCAATGGATGGTCTTCACAGGAGCATCATGCTGGAGAAGGAAAGGACAAACACACATGCAGGAAGCAACCATTAAAGAGAACAACTCTTCTTAAATTACAATTTTAGTCACCATAACTGCATATTCTACAAACAGACATTAACTTCTAATTTGAGAATGTAAATTGTAATTCTGTTGTTGTTGCAGTAAAAAGCTGGTACTTGTGAAGTTAATTTAATGACTTCTTAAAAATATTTTTTCCCCTCTAATGCATCAGGGTTACTCAGTGAGATCACTGCAGCAGTGGGAAGAGCTCCCTCAAGTAAAACAGAGGAAACAGATGCACAGGGTTTTTAAACCACTTTGATCACCAGTTCAAGTGCACTTCACTATCACAAAAGTATAAAAATTAGAAAGGTATTTTTTAATAAAAACAGAAAAAGAAAAAAACATTTACTGCTTTGGGCTTTACTCACTTGTGCAATCTGAATTGCTTGATTACTGTTGAGATCCCACATTTTGGCAGTTTTATCACATGAAGCAGTAAATACTTTACTCCCATCCTAAAAAATAAGAAAAAAACCCAAGAGATTAGTGAATGGGAAAACTGTCAAGTGTTATTCTCTTCTAGAAACAGTGTAACATCAATGTAACAGCTACAGGGATTGCAAGACAAAGAAGAAACGTAAATTCAAATTTATGCATTACTGTGTCATAAAAGAACAAACGGTGCTACTTTTATCTAGCTTTTAATACACTCCTAACTTTCAATGCTCACTTTTAGCCTTCTTACACCCATCCCACTAGGACACACTCAGCACACACTCACAGCAATTTCAGTCTGTGCAACAACCATGGGCTGCAGCTTCATATGGCACTATCTGCCTGCAAACCACACACCAATTTATTTGGAATTTAGGTAAAAAACGTGCATTTGTTTATAAACAACAACATACATCACTCCAGCAGGCATCGAGTACAGGCCCTGTGTGCATCTGCTGAGCCTTTGGAATTGTCTGTCCATTATCCTGAACCTCCCAGCAGCGAACCTGCAACAGGAGAAACAATTGCAGATAAACCACACTAACAGGAGCTTGAGAAGACTTGTCCTGAGACCCCAGCCCCAGTTGATCCAACAAAAAGTATGGCTATAAATACCAAACTCTGGGTTTTTCAGAACTACTGAAACCTTATTTTATTTTTTTGCTTATGTTCCTTTCACCTGTAGAGCCAAAACCCCACCCCACACTTCAATTCCACCTCAAGAGTGCCTTGCAAACCTGGAACCCCTCACCACACTGTGCTGGATGGCCCTGAACCCTCAGCTGGGCAGAACACAATTAAAAACATGCCCACATTTGTCTTCCCTCCCTGCCTGAGCCAGCTGGGATCTCATCCTTCAAAAAAGACTTGCTGTAACTTAATCAATAACTTAATCTTTTTGGGTTTGTGATGATTTATCAGCTTTGTTAAACCTAGTGCCTTGGTACCAGACATAAATTTTACAGCTCTTCAACAAGTTTGGTTTTCAGGTGCACTGCACAAGCTTTTAGGATCCCATTTTGCAGTTTAGGCACTTGATTAATCTGCATGTCTAAATGAGAACACTTACATCATTTGCCCATGATCCTGCAATGAGGAAATTACCCGGCAGCGTTGGTGGACTAAACGCCAAACAAGATATGCTGTCATCAGGTGGAGATGTTACCTCAATATCCTACGAAGGACAGGAGACAGAACAGCTTTTGAAAACTGTGATCTGAGCTCTTATTCCTTCTCCAGAATGAGTCAGTGGGTCGTGCTGTGACAAACTGACACACCCAGCAGCACAGGGGCTGGCACACGTACCTTCATCGGGTTGTGGTTATCGGCTGCCGTGCTGCCGAACATGCTGGTACCGCCGGTACCGAACCCCGACGTTGACCCGAAGAGACTCATCCTTGCCCTGCGAACGAGTGAAAGGTTCAGCCCTGCAAGGCCCTCAGCGCAGCCACCACAGCAGCACGGCCCTGCGAGGCACCCGGGGATATACACATACACCGAACAAAATACGGTAACATTAAATAAATCAATAATAAGACACTTCTGCTGTAGGATCCCCACAGCTCCCGGCTGTGGCCCTGGCAGAGCCAACCCCGCCGTGCCCCTCGCTGGCACCCGGGGAGCCCAAACCCGAGCCGGGCCGGGAGTGCTGCTCCTCTGGCGCACACCGCAGCCGGGGCTCTCCGCCCACCCCCCAGGCCGCTCCTCTGCCTGGCCGGCAGCACCAGCACAGGCAAGGGGAAAGCCCCCTGTCTTTGCCGCGGCCCGGGGCCGCCCTCACGCACCGCTCCGGCCCGGGGCCGCCCTCACGCACCGCTGCGGGCCCGCTCCGGCCCGGGACCTGCGACGCGACCGGCGGCGAGCGCGGGACGGGCCGCGCCTCCTGCGCAGGCGCCGCGGGCGGGGCCGCGGCTGCGCCCTGCGTGGAGAGGCGGGCGGGGGCCCCGCCCCAGCGAGAAGCGAATCCCGATTTCCTTCCCGGAGGAAGGGGTCGCGTGTCGGGGTTTTTGGGGATGTCCCCGAGCCGCAGGTTGGCCTGATCCTCCTGAGCTACAGCGGCTGCTGCACCGGCCCTGGAATTCCATTCCCTGTAATTCCCTGGGGTTGCAGCGCCTGCTGGGACTCTGCCACTGCTCTGTGAATAAAAAGGACGTTTCATTCCAGTCTAATACTGGTGGGGCAGCCGTAAAAAAACCCAGCTAAATAAAGCTACTGAAAATATCGTCTGCAAGATCCATGCTGGTGGCTGTGGAGATCAATTTTGGAGGCATTTTCTATGCGGTCTGACTCCATCACATAAAAATTAATGTATGCTTTAATCACCACAGTTTTCTGCTTCTCTTTACTGTTTTACAAAGAAAACAAAATTAACAATGGATTCTGTTTTGATGTGCATTATTAACAGCATTGTTTATTAAATTCTTAGTCAGTAACATCTATTTTTTTATCTGTTCATTGAAAACAAATACTAATTTGATTGCTGGAAGTTTTATAGCTGCTTGAGATATGCAGTAATCAGGAATTATTTCTGGCTTTTAAGTCCGATTTTACAGTAAACACAAAACCTAAAATAATTTCCAAAAAGAGGCACATATAATAAATTCTTAAGGGAGTCTTTCACTCCCTTCAGCTACAAAAAGCTTGGTACAGCATCATGCAGTGCTTTAAGACAGAAGGCAAAGTGGATACATTTTTGAACTTGGCATTTTTCTGGCCAGAAAGAACATATTTCATTATCTCTTCTATGTGTACTATTGCATATGGCACTTTTTCACAGCAGAAACCACAGAATGGGAGTAGCAGTAGTCTGCAAAAATCATAATTACTCTTATAGCTTGAACAAAGGAAGAGAGAAGATGATACTCTAGGTACAGAGAGAAAGAAACTGAACAAAAGCACTTCTTTTTTTCTTAAGTGCAGTCAAATGAAATCAATATGTAGGAAAACATTTGATTTGCAGAGCAGCATTCACAGCCATCCACCAAACTGCAGTTTGTTTGGTAAATAGACTCTGGACAGGTAATCTGATGAGACAGAAGTTAAAACCTGAATTTCAGCCTTCAGTTTAGATGCTGCCATAATTTCCAGCTACAAGAGGGAAAAAAAAAAAAAAAGAGGGAAAATTAATGTGTGTAGAAAGTTAAGAAAATTCCATCCACTCATGGTATGTGCATGCAGAGCTGCAAAGTGGTTCAGAGGGACATTCCAGGCTTTCTAAATCCTGCCTTTTTTTAGGGCTACAAAACCTGGCTGGTTCTGCTATCCTAAAATCTTGTCAGATGCAGGATCTGTCCCGTGGGGAGTAAGAAATAGAAAACAGCAGGTTTATACAAACCTCTTTTTTCCACAGTGGCTGACAAGCAATGTAAGGTCTCTTCTGAATACTTGCTAATTTATTTTCATCTTGCTTTGTAAATGGAATCAAAGCATCTTTGCATATGTTTAATCTGGAAAGAAAATAAAATTCTTACATTTTCTCACACACTAAAAAACATATTTGTCCATCTTATTTCCTTATATTAAGCAAAAAATGCATGGAAAGAGTAATGGGTTTAAATGGATTTTTGTGTAGTAAAATTGCATTTCCTGTCTGTGAAGGAGAAGGATACTTCTTTTTCTTCTGAGGAAATAACTCACCTCTCAAGATCAGATGGAAGGAGACCAAGCCACTTGACAGAGGGAACAGTGAGATGATGGGCCTCAAAGGACATTGACTGAAATGACAAAGGTCAGCTGTGACATTCAGTGATCTGTGGTTTAACTTGGGATGTTCTTTTTCCATTTCTCTCCTGAACAGTTCACCCATCATGCCCTCTGCCTCCACCCATGTCTGCCTGCCTTCCACGTAGTGTGTCCATACCTTGTCTGTAGCCATATAACATAATACTTGTTCCTCTTTACTTTTTCCATAATGTTCCACATCAACACAAGTATCCCTAAGCAAATTCTCAGTCCAGAATAAAATCTTTACCAATGTAACATTATTTTGTAGAGAATCATCCATCTCACAATTAGGTTCTCCTTCTCCCAAGGTCCCTCCAGCCTTCATTCCTCTTCTAAGGCAGAAACAAATCTAAATGGTGAACCCTTTTCTATTTGGAAACTGCCTGTGCAGCAGAGAAAAACTGAAATATGGTTAAATGAAACACCTGGCATTACTATCCAGTTTCTTTTTGTTGCAGGAAGAAGTTGTTTCTGCAGACACACAAGGCCTAAAAATCACCTCTTTGTGTTGAATCAAAATGGTAAAAGGCAGCACCCATTCTGACAAAGGCTGTAGCATTTCATGCATTCCAGCTTCCAGGCTGGGCTATAAAACAAGGTATTTAAAGAGGAAAAAAATATACTCACCACAGATCCATATTTGTAGACACACATTATTTCTACACCTGGGTTGCAGAATAGCAAAAGTCAAGTGTCTGTTTGTCTGCACAATGGGCATGTTTAAGGAGACTGTTTAAAAAATCAGTTTCATGGCACAACAGTTATGGCTTTATGATTAGTGAGGTTCTAATGGTTTACATATTTTTAGATTATGTCAAAACAATCAGAATCTCAGCATGTCACCTTCATGTTGTTAAATGTTTCACATTATCTGTGTGCAGTCAATTCAAACCCAAGGATAATCAGCTCTTTTACACATTGTCCAACATCTCTTATTAAAAGTGTCTTTCTTTATCCTGTGTAATTCATATCTCTTAATACTATTTATTTGAGCAGCTGCTCCTCACTTTGCAGTAATCTCCCTAATTTCAGGTGGGATCAATGTAGATACATCACCTTCTGATTGGGTTGGATTTTTGAGATCTCAGAACCTTCTCATAAGAGTGAGAAAGGACATTCTAAACAAATTGTGCTTTCCTTTTATGCCTTTGAGCCTCTACAGATTTACCATGTGGATCTGCATCCATAAGGGTGAAAATAGGAATTTGAAAAGAATCCCACAGCTTCCTGACCAAAAGTCGTGTATTAAGATCTGGTATGCCTCTTCCCTAAAGAAATAAAAGAAAAGCAGACAGTTTTTTATTAACTGAAACAACATCTGGCTACATATGTGTTTATATTTGCCATTTAAAAGCAAGCAAACAAACAAAATGCTGGCAGAAACATTTCTCCAGCAGCTGTTTTGCAGGGAAAGTTCTATGCTCCTATTTTGGCTTTGTGCAGAAGGAGGCCAGACTGGGAGCAGCTGGGCAGGTGTTCTGGATTATGGGCACTGCAGGAGCATCAGACATTCCTCTTTTCAAGGAGTTAATTTATAAGGTCTGGGAGTTCATACATAGATGTAGCCTGCTGTCTGCATAGGCTGGTGTAAGAAGGCCACTTTTTTATCTTAAACTAATATTTATTGCACTAATGGAGTGCTATAAAACAAGTTCTTGCTATGACTGACTGAAGCTGGACCATTTGTGGCATAGCATAGTAGGAGTGCTTATCTCTCTTAGGAATGGTGAAATGTTTTTTCCTCACTGTATGCATATTTCGTTTACACATTCCTGTTCATTCCCCCGGCTTCACAGCTCTTTCAAAACAGTCCAAAATCAACCAATTCTGTTTCATTTGGGTTTGCAAAACCTCAGGTCCTGAAGGACAAAAGGTCACTGAACAGCTGAGCCTTTCTGAGACTGAGCAGCAACTTTGCAGCAGCACAGGAAGCTGATAAGCTACCAAGCTCTGAGGAGATGTTTGGAGGAAATAAGTCTTTAGAGCATGCATTTCATATTTCTATGAGGATAATTAAATTTTAAATATGTTTCATATTAATTTTATTATGGCCTTTTGCCCAAGTTTGAGCAGTTCTACAATGCTAAAGTATTCCTTAAATTAGGTGTAGCTGGAGGATATGAAATACAAGGTGCATACCGTGATCATGATACATGGGGACACTTTATTGAAGAAGTCATCATCCAGGAGTCTCTGGAAAGTTGCATCTTTTTCTACAATTAATATAAATTTGGCATGTGAGGTTAAATCTTTTGTGTTAAGGCCAGCTGCTTGTAAAATGATCCGTCACACCAATCAATTAAAACTAGCAGCTCTAAAATACCTGTTCTGGAGCCAAGAGCAGTGATCATGACTCAATTTCAGAGCCAACAAGGAAAGCAAAAATTACCAAAATGCTGTTTAACTTGGAATATTTCTTGTTTTTACTTTCTTTTTTTCCGTCTATGATTAGAGTTCTTGCTCAAAGGATACTTTTAATTCCTTGAACATTAGATGGCACAGTGACTGCCTAAAACAACAAAAATGAGATTAATCATTTTAAATAGAGAAAATGATATATTTTAAAATAACAACATTAGGTAATGAAGGACACAATTTCATCATGAAACCACCATTCCTCCTCTATATGATCTATATAAGATAATTTCTGACATTTTCACGTCTTTACAAGTGTATTCAACCATTCATATGCACTATTGTGTCTAGGAGTCCTCCTGTCATAACAAGATACTTTTCAAAAGTATTTGTGCCACTGTTGCACAATTGTTCATCCTATAGGCATGATGGAGGTAATAATACCCTGATTAATGTTTTATCTGTCTTAGCCAGAAAAAAAAAGTCTGCTTGGTGTGAAGATTGCAAATTTAATACAGACTTAAAACACTTAAACATTCTTTTTGTAAGACCTTTAAATTGATTCTTTTACTGGCCTCTAACCTGATTTTGTGAGTATTTTTGAGCAAAAATTTGAAGACATGGTGCTGTTTGCTTTACATCTTCAGTTAGGGTTTGCTGAATCTGGCAAGCATATGGATGAGAAAACAGGAACTGGGGGAAGAACTTGGTCAAAGAGAATGTATATATGGAAGTGTGTGGTCTGTTTTAACTCCTGACTGTAAATCACCCCCAGTGCCAGGGTGGGACAACTCAGCAAATACAAATATGGAGAACAGTAACAGGGAACTTAATGCTTACAAACAAGTGGAATGGACAGCTAAGGTTACCCTTCAATTTTGAAATCACCAACTAAGGCTTACAATGAACACATTTTTCAGAAAATTGTGACAGTAGTCAGCAAATCTGAGTTTTATTTCTGCTTTCATTCTCTGCACTGTTGTAGAAAATCTTTCAGGACTAGGCCAATTGAATCTCCTCCCATTAAACCAATTTTGATTGTTTTTTCTCTCTGCCAAAATTCAATTTGCTGTGACAGAAATGCTCTATGTTCAGAATTCCCAGGATTCTTTGTTTCAAGAGCACTCATTCAACAGAACACTGTAATATAAAGCCTAAGATATGTAACATACACACCTTCCTCTGCAAGGATCCCATGGCAGAAGGTAGTGCTAAAAACCATATCCAAATATTTATTCTTGGTGACTCTAGCTCAGAATTACAATACAGAGTCTAAGCTCCAGAATTACAGTACAGTTAAGCAATATTTTCATGTGTTTTATTCACTCAGGTTGTAATGCCTCAATTTGTCCCAAGCAGAGGTTTGTGTAATAAATGTACACAGTAACCTGAGCTACAAGGAGTGCAGGTTATCTTGTGCAGGCAGATGCTATGGGTTGTGTTTGTGGTTTATAATACATACTGTTGCACTGCAGGTACAATTCACCTTTGTACCATCTTCCTCAGTGTAACTTAAATTACCAGCAACAAAACCTTTAGTTGTAGACAGCTGGAAAAAATAAAAGTTGTACAGAGTAAATGGGAAGTTACTATATTGTACAGACAAAGCAAGAAATCTCTGAAAAGAATTCCCACTGGTACAAAGCAGTGATTCAGTGCCATCAGCCTTTTAAACACTAAGCAATGTTTTGTCCTCATGGACAAAAGGGCTTACAAGAAATAATTTTAGGTTTGAAGGAACCCTTGCAAGATATGAGTCAATTTAACAGATAGTGACATTTCTGATGTACTTTAAACTTTCATTTAACCCCCAAATTATCAACTCATGTGAGTAGAAACTTGTAAACAGATGTCTTGCACTCTGAAGTTTAAGCACTGCCTTCTCTAGGCCATAACAAAAGCTCCTGTGATTTTAGCTGGCAGTTTGTCCCAAACCCTTTAGAAAAAGCAAACTATGAATTTTCTGTGAAGAGAAAAAAAACCTTTTGAGTGCCACAATAAAGCATAGCTAGATTTCATTAGCACCAATGAGACTTTTTATTTTAACTATTTAATTCTAGCTGACAACTTTTTGTGATGTTTCCCCTTGCAGTAATAAGATTTGGAAATGATGACAAAAATATTGACAAGAAGCCACTTACTACGTGTAGACTTCTCCGAGGTATCTTAAGCATGCAAGAAATGTCATTGATGATCTGGTCCACTACACTTTGGCTACCAAACAGTAGAGTATCTGAGTAATATATATCTCTATCAAGACAAAATATTGTATTGGTAATTATAATCCTGAAACAGCTGCAGGCTCATAGAATTTTATAAAGAACATGGTTAACCAGATAAACCTATTTATATAATCCCATTCTGTGTACAGGAATCCTGCAGGTTTGTGTCCTACAGGCTGATTTTCACAAAAACATACTTAAAACACAGCTTTATTTGAAATTGCAGAAATTGGCTCTGTTACCTTTTAGTTGCATAAGTGTTGCTCTGCACCATCTTATAGATCATTGATAATATTTTGAGCATCAAAGCTGAAAAAAATACATTTTACAAAATATTCTATCTATTTTTCAGAAATGTGTATACAATAATTGGTCTTTATATAAGACCATATTTGTGTCCCATAAAAAAAGTTTGAAATGTACTGTGAAAATACAGAGAGATTGTACTATTCAATAGGCTCATTAATTTCTAGCATAATGAGAAAAAATATGAGGGGGTTAAGTGAGGGAACGTATGCACTAATGTCCAGGCCAAGAAATGAAATGACTGAGTTAGAAAAAGAAATGAGCTTATTGTCTGTATTCCAAGATTCCTTTCCTGGCCAGCTTTTTGAAGAAGGGTGATGTTTTTACATCAAGACTTATTGAATAAGCCTGTAGTTGATATCCATTAAGGGAGGGGAGAAACTCTAAGAAAATTGTATTAATTTCACTGTCACTCACTATAATTTAATAGAGGAAAAAAAAAGAAAAGCTGAAAGGCTGATCATAGTATCAGCTTATATCAGCCACACACTTCCAAACTGTAGTGCATAATATTTTAATTTTGGATGTGTTTTAGGAAGTTGGGAACTAAGGGGAAAAAAAGAAAAGCCCAGGAACTCCACTTTTTTTAAACTTACCAAATCTTCTTGCTGATTGAGGGCAGTCACTTCTTATTTGTTTTGTAGTGCAACCTGGTATCATCTGTAGACCTACAGAATCTTTAAATCTGATGTAATGCAAACAAACACAATAAACTGCAAACTCCCTGAGTACAGGTGAATTGTTCTCTGTAACTCAGACTCAGAAACCCCTTTCCTATCAGCAAATAGAGCTGTGCTATTTTCAGACTCAGCAGAGAAACCATCAGCTTGGGTGGGCTTGGATTGGCCAAAGGAAAAAGGCAGCAAAGAGTTTCTCAGGAAGATGCTTCAAGACTGAATTAAAGTATAAAGAAGATAAGTTTCCAGATAGAAATAGAAGAAAATAATTTTATACATGTTTAGAACTGTTAATGTATCAGCATCAGTAATTACTTAGTATGAAAACAAAGGAAGAAATAAGAAGAAAAAATCTGAATCATTATTAAAATAAAAATCATCTGACACAAGTGACTTCCTGATGCAGACTCTATGAAAAACTGTTACTATTTCAGAATACAATAATACTATCTAAATTATGCCCTTAAATTATTATCAGGATAACTTAATTGTATTCTAAGTGTTGGAAACAAAAAGGGGCTGTATCTAAACAGTTGTTTAACCTAAAGGAGCTCCAGTATTTCATGCTTCACCATTTCACATCTGAAGGTGCACATTTCACTGAAAGAATCAGTTATTTTCTTGAGGACACTCCATTATTTTACTTTAAAGTAATTTAGTGCCTTATGATCCTGCCTTTAAAGCATTCTTTTTCATATCTGAGTTTTGCACGTCCATTTTAAAAGTGTTGATGGTTTAATGGCTATCATTTTATCCCCAAACCACACCGTGTTTCCAAATTCGTTTGTGCAAGGTTTTGCTCGGTGTGTCCTTTGGGTGGCAGAGCGCGCACGCTGCACAAACCCGCAGGGACAGCCCGTGTAGCATCTGCCTGACAGCTTTAAAGTAACTTTATTGCCTTTGTCTTGCAACATTTTAAAGTTATTTGTGCTTTTTGCTTGCCTGTTCCCGACATTGTAACTGAAAAGGAGGAAAAGTGTAATCAAGACTACCCTGAATTACTCTTAGGTTAAACCTGGATCACCCCCATTCTTCCCAGGATTGTGCTTACTCCAGCAGGGTAGTTTTCTGTAAGACCTGTCTGAGATTACACTTCTCCACCAGAAACAATGGTTCTGCTTTTTTTGATGTGATTGATGACTCTTATTTTTAACATACTGTGATCTTAACTCCTTTTAATTTGAACATTTTCCTCCATATGTGTTCAGATGGTAACTAACAGCTCACATTTGTTTTTCTAGCATGGAATGCCATTTCCCCAAAGACTGCCAAAAATTGCAAAACTTTGTAAGAGTATTTTAATTTTACAGACATCTGAGTGAAACATTTTTGTCAAACTATCAAGACACAAACCATTAAATTCCCTGGAACCTACAAGCTTTTCAGTTAACTGATTACCTTCAGGCCCCTCAGGTTTTTTGATTGGCAGAAGTTTATTGTTCTCATTAAATGAGTATTCCACCAGAGTGTTACGCCTGGAAAGTTTGCTGTGCTTCCTCAGCCTTAAGTGTTTGTAATGTGTCCATGTACAGCAAGCACCTCTGCAGCCTTATCAAGCTGAATATCCTTTAACCTGTCCAAAGCTCTTACAAGGCCAGAGACAGATTTGTGTCTTCCTTTATTCTTTTGCTAATGTATTGTAGATATCAGCTAATCTCTCAGGTTTGATGATTTTCAGTTTAAATGAACTCCTTGGAAAAACACTGTTGCACCAGCAACTTCTACAAATGACAGAATGTGCTATAAAGGAGGACAGGCTTCTTTTTCTCTGATCCTGTCTAGGTCAGCTGGCAGAAGATGTGAAATTTAGAGAACATACTGGAAACTTGGTTTGCTTTATTTTGCTGGTAGTGAACTTAGCACACCAGTAAGACACACAGCTGGGAGAGGTGAGATGCACCTTCTCTGAAGAATAAAAGGATGTGTTTATCACTATCATTTTGAGAAATAGGATACCATGAGGAAAAGCAGAGGAAAAGAAAGTAGGAAGCACTCAAAGGGTTTGAAGAAGAGAATTGCCAGTAATTTCTTCCAGCCTAAACCAGGTTTTTTCACTCTAACACAACCCATCATTTCTGGTTTCTACTGCTTCCAGAAAAGGATTGTTTATAGGACCTCCCTTTCCTTTCCAACCCCTATTACAGTAGTTTTACATTTCCCTTTGTGCTGTGGTCTGCTATTACTTAATACATGATGATGCCTGTTCAGAGTGGTTACTAAGCATTACTTTTTATTTGTCCATTACTTTTTAAAATTATTTCTTGATTCTAATGCTTGTAGAATGATTATGTATGATTAACTTTTTTGGAAGTTACATAATCAAATTCATATTCATGGCATTTTTATTGATAGAAGGCAGGACTTTTAAATATTTACTACTTACTCTATGTTCCTCCAGTCTGTTCTGTTAGCCACTGTGAGAACAGGTGCTTTTTTTTGGGCCAGGCTTTGGAGTACACCTTGGATAACATTTTCTATTGCTTCAAGAACCTCAGAACTGAAACAAAGAGAATTAAGAACACAGATCATATGACAAAATCTAGTTCTACTTTTCGTTTTATCAACTATCCCCACTCTTTCAAAAATCATGTAAACCAAAACTGCTTACAGCATACTTAAGGTTCAGAAATGTGGAGAAACACTTTCATTTTTTAATTTTGTTTTGCTCAGTTTCCCTAATACCTTTGCCTTTCCCTTGCAAATGTAAGAATAGAGGACACAATTGAAAGTATATTTCTGTTCAATCCTGTAACCATCAAATTTTTCACCAGCTGAACTTCTAGACCAACTGGTTGGTTTGTGACTAATGATTAATGTTTTACTATAAATGAGGTAATATTGGCTTTGGCCATGATTTTGGCAAAGTTGTTTTTAAATGCTATAAATTTAAAAAGTGTTCAGGACTACAAATACTTCCTGTTGTACCATTGCACATTAACCTTTTGATCTGCTGCCCTGAACTAACTGCTAAGGATTTTAATTACATGAAGGCTCAGTCTCAACAGACACACCATGGAAAGAATCAAACCTGTATCTTTCACCTAAAAAGACAAAGCAGCCTTGCAGCAGATCCCTTACAGTAAAACTCCAGGCTGGTTTGAGTGTTATGACAGATGCTTTTTATTTTCATAAGCAATCTGACTCCAGCATTTCAGCTGTCCTTACAATTACAAGTGGACTCTGCACTATCCTAAGTCTAGGTAGGAATTAAAGAATTCATGGAATTTATTTTAGCTCGAAGTTTTATCAGCAAAGTCCAATTCTGTCATTAAGTAATATACAGAGAAAAGGTGAGTGAATACCAGCGCA
This sequence comes from Onychostruthus taczanowskii, assembly GCF_017590055.1. NCBI lineage: Eukaryota > Metazoa > Chordata > Aves > Passeriformes > Passeridae > Onychostruthus > Onychostruthus taczanowskii. The sequence continues at coordinate 2,726,247 of NW_024503346.1, read as the reverse complement.
TGCCACACAAAATTAATTATCTCAGATCAGCAAGAATGATGTTTTAAATTAAGCAGAGTGTCCTTAAACAATAATGAGCTGTCATTAATGCTCCCTTCTATCATCTAATATGCTTCTTCCATTTTATAGCTCAGCCTCCACACTCTCTCCACATTGCTGAAACTAGATTATAATTTTTTTTAGAGCAATTTAAAGTTCCAGAAGAACAAAAATTATTGTTGAAGACAATAAAAATCTGTATGGGCAGATGGGTGAAAGAACAGATAAGTAGAAATTCTAAATCCTGTCATTACTTTGATACTCATAAATATTTTACTTATTCACTTTATTCTGCCCACTGTAACTATCTTAATATTCCAGATGTATTTCAGAGTGTGCTGCAGAATTTGCAAGTTCAGGTTTGTGTTCCATTCCCAAGTTCCCCTTTTGCTAGCCAACAGAAATTGGAAATGTAATATGTAAAATGCAAAATAGGAGGAAGAGGACAGGAAGTCTCCGTGCACCCCCTGCTGATATTCTGTCTCTTTTTGCAGAGATTATCTGAATTTTAATAAGCAAGTATGTGACACTGGCCAAGTATGCCTACTTGAAATTCACTGTGGTTTAGTTAACAATGACATCTGAGCTGAGAAAGGGAAGGTGCTGCACAGCTCACGGGGTTTGCCTGATCATTTCTAACAGATTGCAGCAGAGTGGACACTTGTTTCTATATAGAAGGAGAACAGATCTTCAACATCAACAGCACAAAATATTAATATTATAGCATCTTTAGCAAGCTAACAAGATACACAAAATAAACAGTTACAAATGAAAATCTGCAGTGTAAGAAACTAGCACACTTCAAAACTTAGGCCTGTGTATCGCTGAAGTCATGAGCCAGAAACCAAGAAATCTCTAAATAATGTTAATATTATTCTTTTATTTTTAAAATACCTTCTCGACACTCCCAGACTGTTCTAGCTGCTGAGGCTGATGTTACTGTGTGCAGAAAGACTCTAAAAATTGACAAGGGTTTTTTGTTGCTGTAATTCAGTATGCTCATTTTGTCACAGTTTTCTGTATTTCTGTAGCCACAGACTTTTTGGAGAGGTCTGAGAGAATGAAGATGCTGTTTGCAATCCAAGACCCCATTTGTTTTTGTATTGGATTATGTTTCTGCTTCAGCATGAGCCTATTTGGTGCAATAGTGTCCTACCTACTTAAGCATTACCACAGAAAGAGAGTGGAGGTGCTATTTTTTACATTTTTTTACCTGGGGACCTGGCTCTCCTGACCAGACAGACTTGTTTCCCTGAAGCTGGCCTTGTTCCCAGCTGGAATTTCAGTGGGACACAGACCATGCTCCTCCATTAAAGCTGGTACAGGCCAGTCCAGCTTCTCTGGGTAGGGAAGAAGCCCTGTTAAAAAGAGACAAAAAGAGTTTAACACAGAAATCACAAAAAGGAAATCACACAAATGGCCTTTCTGCTTGGTAGATGTAGAACACATGACGTGAGCTCAAACCACAGGGTCACAGAGAAAAGGCAGAAATTTGCTGTAGAAACTAAAGTCAAGGTTTTCCCATCCCCTTGACTGACCATCACCCTCCCTTTGTAAAGAGCAGGAGCTGGCACACGCTCTTCTGACCATCTGAGGGCTTTTTCCACCCACCCTCTCTGACTGAGGGCTTTTCCTGACCAACTTAGAGCTTCTCCCACCCTTCCAGACCAACCAAGGCCTTTTTCTTCTCTTCCCAACCAACCATGGGATCCTCCCACTCTTCTTAATTGACCAAGGACTTTTCCTGCCATTCCAGAATAACCAAGGGCCGTTTTTGGCCTTTCTGACTGACTGAGGGTTTTTCCCACCCTTTCTGAGCAGCTGAGGCTTTTCCCACCCTTCCTGACCGGCTGAGGCTTTTCCTACCCTGACTGACCATCTGAGGCTTTTCCCACCCTTCCTGACCAACTGAGGGCTTTTCCGATCCTGACTAACCAACTGATTTTCCCATCCTGACTAACCAACTGAGAGATTTTCCCATCCTGACTGGCCAACGGAGAGATTTTCCCACTCTTCTTAACCTACCAATGGTTTTCCCCACCCTTGCTGACCTGCCAAGGCCTTTTCCCTGCTCTCTTGGCTGGCCAAGGCCACTCCTGCTGGTTCGGATTCCTGAGGGCTTTTCCCGCCCTTTTCTGACTGACAGGCGGTGGCCCCGCCCACCCTGCCAGGCCATGGCCAGCGCTGGACGCTGGCCCTCAGGCCCGTCCATGGAGCTGATGGCTGACCACAAACTTCACAGCATGCCTGTTTCTGGAATAAACCCAGCCAGGCTGGCTTGGAAGTGGCCAAACAGCTGATCCATCCAGCCGCCATCTTCATCATCCAGCCGTTTTCCTCATCCAGCCATTTTCCTCTTCCTGTAATCTCAAATGTCTGCTCCTGAATGGCGGGAAGCTGAGGGAGATGGAACTCCAGTACAGCTCCTGCTGTTGAAAAATCCACATCCTTCCCCAAAGTGGAATTAAACTTCTACTGAAGTTGAACTAAAGAGTTAGTGCTACTTTTTACCATTTGCCTTCAGCTTTCCGAAGGTTTACGACAGTCTTGTGATATGTTGTCAAATCTTTCTCAATACGCTGTTAAAGTCTTGTATTCTGAACAAACAATAAACCCCAATTCTAAGAGTCATGAATCACTGGCTTCCAGGGAAGCTGAAATTTAAGAAAAGAATGCTAAATTTTGTAAGGGTTATGGCTGAACTGGGATTGTTGTTATTCATGCGGCGTTCCTGGCCAGAGGGCAGCGCTGCATGATGGGTGACACAGGCAGCCATAGACGGTGAATTTGGGAAGAAACCCCACACATTGAGTATTTTGGTGCATTTCACCTTTAGACGCTCAGCTTTTCCTACAAAAAATCCTGTCTGTCACTTCAGAATGTTTAAATTCATGGTGATTGCAAAGAGAAAATGCAGCGCTCCTGGGAATCCTGGTGCAGGCCAGAGGAGCAGCCCCTGGTCGCCCTTGGCACTCTCTGGTTCTGCAGTGCTTTTGTGTGCAGAGATCAGGGCTCCTGCTCCAGCAGCTCAGTGGCAAAAAAAACCCCAAATAACACAAACTTTAACTGCTCTTACCTTTGCAGCTACCATATGCCAAGTTGTATTTTTAGCTCATAACTGTGTCATCGTAATTGATTCCTCATTAGAAGTCTCTCTGAGAGTGTTAGAAGTTACTTAGGAGATAAATATCATAAGGCTTGTCCTTTCTAGGGAAAAATTTTCAAAGCTTGCTGTTGATAACATCACGTTTAGTGCACAGCAGTCAGCAGTATTGCAAGCTGTGCTCAATCCAGCTCACAGCCAACAGCATTTCAAAGGTGGTGATGCTTGGACTTGTTAGCAAATTAGATGATGTAGCTTTTAAAATGTTGCTCCATTAGCTACTACCACTGAACTTTTCTTCTTTGGTACTCGTATGAGTGAGCAATCCAAGTCCAGCCTGGGTAGGTAATTAAAAAATTCATGCATTGATTTATTCAAGGAAAACCTCAGGCTATGATGATATGAGCACAAGGTGCTTCAATTAACAAAGGGAAGCCAAAGAAAAGGGAAATAATAAACTGAAATTTTCAGAGCTTTCATCTTAAGTCTTTGGCCTTTAGGTATCTTGAGATCATTCCGGAAATATTTATGTAAAATCTCTGTAGCTCTTTCCAACAACTCTACATCAAAATCAACAGACTTTTTTTGATATAGAACTGCCAAAATTACACCATGCCCCCAGCAACAGATTGCAAACAGAACTAAATACACCAACTTATAAGAAGCCAATTTAACTACTTACTTTTTCTTCACAGCATCAAACAGCAATCATAAAAAAAAACCCAACTAAAATACTTAGTGTTTATATCTGAGTTAACAAAAACAAGTAACAATAACAAAAATTTCCACACTTCCAACTTAATACTGCACACATATATGTAAATATAAATATCTCTAACCAGATAAATTTGTATCCAGAACATGATAAGTAAATTAACTACAATCAAGAAATTAACTAGCAGAGTCTTTTTCTAGAGTCCTCTTTCTTTTATTTTCCCTTTTAAAAATCTTCTTTTCAAAAAACCCACCAAAATTAAATTCCAAATATTGACTGCATGTTTAAAAAATTATAGAAATATGCTTCTATATGCATTTATAGATAAATGTGCATAAATATACACTCTAATATGTATTTGTATAGATTTATCTATGTGTGTAAGAAGGAAAATTACTAGGAAAACAAATGAGGAACCATTTTTGAATGTTAAGATGGGAAGGAAGGAGTGAAGGCAGCAGTGGAGGGATGCAGTTCTCTTGTCCTGCCTCTACCAAGCTGTGCAGTAGATGGCACCACAGTTGCCAGAGAAAGTTTTACCACCCAGAAACTGTTAAATTTAACACTGTGATGAAACAGGAGCAACATCTATTACCTGCCAATTGCATGAAAAGTTACTGATCTATTTCTGATGAGCAACGCCCAGAGAAACAGGAGATGAAATGTCATTCACTGCTAACAGCTCACAACTTCAAATGGGATATCTCCTTCCAAATAACTTTGGTGGTTAAAAAGAACAACCCAAAAATAATGCACGTGTGCAGTCTACCTGGCTCCAGAGTGAGAAACACCTGCAAAGTATTTATTCTGTGGTGAGTCAAATCACTGTAAGAGGAAGTGGGTTTTGTTCCCATCCCTTCTTTTGGTATTTTATCTTTCAGCCAAAAAGAACCTCTACAGACCATTCTTAAAAGGAAAAGTACATTTCATCTACCCTCTGTCAATTTTGAGATCCACATTTTCTTATGGTTTTTGGGATAATAAAGTATTTTTGGTGGCAGGGCAAAATAGGTGTTTGAGACAAAGAAACACAAAATAAATTAAATAAAATATTACTTTTTAATAATATAGCATAAATCCCACATGCACTCATAGTAGTTAAGCTACAAACAGGCAGCTCTGTGTGACTGAACATTTGAACACATAATTTTTACATGCTGAGAAGGCTGAGCTTGTCCAGCACTAACTTAGTAACTATTCCTCCCTCTCTCCTGAACTGGTCTCACACTAAGATAGGACACTCCTCCAGCCTATTAGGAAAAATTCTGATTAAAAAAACGTGTTGAAGGGGAAATATGTTGAAACAAACAAATGAAAGATATTTGTACTAAAATATAACTGGAAAGCAGGAATGGTTTCTATTCCATGCTCATATGACAGCTTGAAAATAGCAATCTTGAAAACAGCTGCACCATTTCTTCTGGCTTCCAAAAAGTAAACTGTCTAATTTTCTGTTTTCCTTTTGCTGGCAAAATCCTAGAAAGCATGAACACTCAGGTGTGGTTTTACTCTTTAAGTACAAAAATGCCACCTGCTGTACATTAAAACTATTTGAACCTAAATCTGCTGCATTTATGGGAATGCTACACTAGTGGTGTCACGACCCCAGATTTCTGCCAACAGGTAAAACTTGGGGTGGACTTCAGACAGTTGTTATTAACTATTTAATAAACCCTGGGGAAAATGAAGTCAGAGGATGATGTAGGAGCTCTGACACTGAGTGCTGTGGGCCATATAAATAGTGGGTGGGGCAGTTGATTAACATTCTACTTCATTTTTGGAAGTCGATTAAAATCAACCTTATGTCATTCTTTAAAATGCATTTGGTGATTTTAATTGAGCTACTAATGTTAATTGGTCCACACCACAAAAATGCCAGGGGCACTGTGATGTAATTTTGGATAAATGGCAACCTTTGCTTTTGAGAATTTTAAGAGTCAGTATAAAGTATATCAAATGGAAGTTAGCATGGATGTCTTATCTTGGTTTTTTTGTTTTTTTTTTTTTTTTTTTTTTTTCCTACTGGAGAAGAGAAAAACCATGATTCAAATACAAACACAAATTCAGCCTAAAGCATGTCTTACCAAGCTGCTCACAAGCAGTGCTGGATGCAGTGAGATTGCTGGTCAGCCTTCAGTGAAAACTCTGTGCTGCTTTTTCAGGATACAATTTTAACCCATTCAAACATTTTTCAAATTCTTTCTGCACAGACCACTCTTGACTCAGTTCTCAGTGCAAACTCAAAGTGTCAGCTGGATGTCACTGCTGTGACCCATCCCTGTACCTGGGCATGGAGGATGGGATGACATTTTGCCCTGTTTTCCTTGTCCCACTGCTGCTGGCCAGGACAGCCACCAAACACCCTGGGTTTGGTTTGATGGATCTTCTTCCAGGCAACCTTCTGCCTGCTGCTTTAGGGATCTAGGAGGCACTGGAACAGAGGAATCACCCAGATGTCCCACAGCCAAAAGTGTGTACAGCTCACAGCCACAGGAAGGTGTTAATGAAATGTGTAATAAAACCATGGAGTCTGTGCACATAAATACAAACTCCTATAACATAAAGTTCTCCCTGACTGATCTCACATATTGTTCCCAAAGCGAGTTCAGTGCAGAATTCGGGCCTTAAAGAATTGAATAGAACAGATTTACATTATTCTCCAAAGAGAAAAATCTTTTGGCAGAAGCAGGAGTTTGAAGCTGTTGACTAAGGACTTTTCTACACTGGAAAGTGGACTGGAATTGCTATTGCAGGATCAGCTATTCTACAATGACTTATTTGACCCATGACTTTTCCAGACTAGAATATCCACACAGGGATCTGTTATGGATAGTTTATTCAGAAATAACTATTTTGGTCACTTTTCCCACATGGAGAAATGCACAGTGTCCATGCATAGCTGCATTAAGCATGGTTTATTTTTTACAGAAAAATACTTTTTTGTCTGATATATAACATATGGCAAAATGGGAAAGTAGAAAGGGAATTTCGAATAAGATCATGATACAATTGATTAAGATCCTTCATTTAATTTACTAATATAAGATATATTATTATAATTTACTATGATGACTTACATACTAAGAACATCTTTACATCTGCAAGGTTATGTCCATTACAGGATGTTGCATCAGTTTAACTAAATCATTAAAAAAACCCTCATTTCTAATTAAGTCAGTGCAAAAATATTAACAAAATTACTTGCTGTAGTCTCTGCTGGATCTCACATCTCAGTCATCAGCCTTGTAGTAACATCATACACATTAGAAAGAAATATACAACAGTTCTGTGCTTCTGCAAAATTCAGGCTTTTTTTGGTGTTAGCACATTAATTTTAATAAACAATAAATGAACAAGAAGTAGCCACTTGCTGCCAGCAGTACCTCTGCTAGGTTGGGAATTCCTGTTTGTGCCTTGCATGACAAGTGGGTCTAGCACTTGTTAACAGAGTTCCTTTCTGAAAATCTGATGTAGTGTTAGTTTATTATTTCAACATGTTTCTGCATGTCCTCTACTCTGTAATGTTACAGGGTCTCTCATGCATTGTACTGGAATGCTACCATGTCTGGATCCATTTGTGAGGAGTTTTGAGTGCCAGGAATGCAAGATTAGGACCCTAGCATGTCAAGAAGAAATAAAAAATATAGAAATGACCTTGCTTAAGATACCATCAACCATCCATTAGTCCTAAGAAAATAATATCTAAAGGTTTTTTTTATAAATTAAACTGAAGATTGTCTTTCAGCTTTTTAGTGAAGTTTGATACTTCATCAGAACGAAAATTAACATGCTCATCAACCAGTGCAGATTCCTAGGTAGTGTGGAGAGCTGGATGAGATCATATCCTCAGCAAAATTATGGAATACTAGGAAGTAAATCAGGAGAGCCAATTCCTAACTCTCATTTTAATGATGGGGTGCCTCATGTTAGTCATGAAATGTAAGAAAATAATAGGTGTTGCTGAACAGCTGCTCTCACACTATATTGGCTCTTCCCTCTGAAAGATTCAAGCAGGAGAGAACCATTCCTTTAAAAACATTGATTTTCTACATATGTCAGCTGTTTTGTGATGGCAAATACATCAAAAAACTTCATTTTTGAATGCATTTTTAAGAACAAGGGCAAAGCATTCAAATTCAGAGACTGGAGGATGACTGACCAGGTTGTGTTGCAGCAAATCATTCCTTTTTCTGTTTGAGAGCTAAACTGAAAGTGAACTTTTACTCTGAAATTATACACTTCAGTGTTTTATACGACACTCTTGTAATAAACATATTAAATTATATACTGTGATGCTAAAGCATTGTAATAAAAGTACTTGCTGCTGAGTGCTTGAGAAATTATGGAACAATTGTTTTCAAGTTCTCATAACTGTAAAATCCCCAAATGGACTTGATGTTTGAGAGACATTTCTGTGTAGCACAAATGCATAATTTCCAAAAGCAAAACCTGTAAGTTTTGCCAACTGACCTCCTAGGTAGAGCCTTGCCCATAAATGCAGCGAGGCAGATTGGTGCTAACGATATGTAAAGTTCATCTTTGTACTCCATTCATTCTCACTTCATTACTGGCAAGATTAGTAATAGCCAATTTGCATTGATTTATACCAGCTATTTACAGTCCCCAGGGCACAGAAGTTATTCATCCATGGAAAAACCTGTCATACTCTCCTTTTTTTCTAGTCATGCCTCTATCTATGTGGTAATAGAGGGATGGAGTTTCTGCCTCTAGTGTGTCCTGCACAGAAGCCAGTGTCTCCAAAGCCAAGCACAACAGAAAAACATGGCTCTGCCAATAGCTGGGATGGAGACCTAAAGATTACAATGAGAAAAAAGCTAAAGTTCTCAAACCCTCTTTTACACTGATTTGAACAGGCACGAGCAGCTCCAAGACACCTCTGTGTACCAATCTGGCAAGGAAAAAGGCAGTGAGGAGCAGAGCAGGGACCTGGCAGGGAGGCTGGACAAACCCAGATAGGTGGGGCTGGTTATGCTGTGCCCAGTTTTGGCTCCCCCAGTCCTAGAGCAGTGTGGAGAATCGACAGGAGGTTCAGTGCTGGATACTCCAGGTCAAGAGCACAGGGGTGAAATGGAGGGACTGAAGGTGCTGGGCTTGCTTGTCCTGGCAAAACAGAGGCCAGGGACTGGGCTGTGCCTGCACAGCAGTTTCAGAGATGACAGCCAAGTTCGGGGTAGGTAGTGTCATAGCACAGAACAAGGAGCAGTGGCCATAAATCACAGCGTGGGAGGTTCAGCTGAAAATTAGGAAAAAATGTTACTCATTTTTCAGGCATTCTTTGAAAAGCAAAAACAAAACTCCCTCAAAACCTACAAAATCAACACCCAAGTATGAGTACAGCTGAAAAAACCAATAGAAAACAAAAAATTGCCATCCTCTTGTTTCTTATTGTTTCAGATATCTCCTACATTTAATATTATACAGATTACAGTATTACACACATTTAATCTTACAGGCATGTTGCATGCAGGTGTTACCTGATGTTGTTTAAAATTCTTTGTATGCAATTAGTAGTTGACAGAATGTCATTTTTTTGTTGAGGAATGAATTCTTTTTCTACAAGGAAACCCCAATAGTGCTTAATTTGCAATGCAATATTGACTATCATCTCTGAATCAAAAATTAGATCTTCACAATGAATTCATTCAATTGTTTGGGCACTATTGCATCACTATGTCCAATGGGATTAAAAAGAAAAGTTGAAAAAAAACTCAGTTGAAAGGAAACTGCAAAACTCCATTGGCCCAAAAACCATGAGCAAGCTAATTAACTAGAGGCAGTTACTTGAATAATCAAGACAGGTTTTTTCTTGTATTTATTACCTGCACTTTCAGGTATTTGTTACATCAGCTGTGATATTTATCTAAGCATTGGTTTACCATATGTGTGTGAAAATAAAGGGGTTAATTTTGATCACTTAAACTACAGATATTCCATTTAAGGCTCTTTGTGACACCAGCAAGTTTTCACCTTTCCCTCAGGATTTTAAATCCACTAGCACTTTTCAGATGGCTTACAGCAATTTTAGTGCTTCCCAAACACAGTTCCAACCATTCAGCTGTTCAGTACCCACTGAGAAAATTGGTTTCCTTTCCTTTGCAACTTTTCAGTTTCCACAGACCAGTGGTGAATATTTTCAATACAGGCTCTCTATTCAAGAAACACAAAATGTTTACAACATGGGTGACATAATTATCTCTATACTGTTAAAACTCAAGGCATGGATTTGCCTACAGGGAACTAAGGCTTTCTCCACAGAAAATTTGTAATTGTAAATATACTGTCTGGAAATATATAAATATAGATTTATGCTTTATTACACTGATTAGTGTTTGAAAATTTTCTTTTTTTGAACCGACTCCTGAGAGTTTACCCCTGTTGTACTGAGTCCATCAGTTTGGATCTGATTTAACAATGTCTCTGTGCTTCAGCATACTGCTGCAAGGACTCATGTGCCCACACATAAATTTTCTTGATGAGAGAAGCTTTTGTATGAACTTCTTGAAACAGTTGGCAACAAAATATAAGAAACATCTACCGCACTTCACTGGATTGGATTAAGGGATGAAAAAGTAAGAGGAGAGCAAACACCACAACACTTTGTAGTCCTGTTTGACAACCAAGGGATAAATTGCATCCTGCCCTCTATTCTTAATAAAAAGCATAAGACCTATTATACTTGTTAATCCAAAGTCCACCTAGACTAATATTCTCCTTCTGACAGCAAGAAATACTGGACATCATGAGAAGAGTACAAAACCAGTGTTCAGTGATGTATTCCCAACATGTTTATGACTCAAAGACTTCTGGAATAACTGGTGGGACTTCGTATTCAAGGACTTCTGGTGGTGTCTTTGTATTCATCAGGGGTTTTTTAATGGATTTCATGCACATTTTTAACATAACACATCCTGTGACAGGGAGTTCCACAGGTTAAATACTCATTCTCCAAGATGTGTGTTCTTGAACCTAACATCTCCTAATTAGTTATGATGCTCCTTACTCATGATGCTGAACCAGACAGTGAATAATCAGCCTTTTTCCACCTTTGCCATGCCACTAGGTTGAGGTTTTGGTGGGTTTTTTTCCCAAATTTTAATGTATTTCCACACTGCTTCCCCTGATTCCTATTGTCATGGACTATGGAAGGAGGAAAAGAAAAAGAAAGAAAAAGAAAAAAAAGAAAAGAAAGAAAAGAAAGAAAGAAAGAAAGAAAGAAAGAAAGAAAGAAAGAAAGAAAGAAAGAAAGAAAGAAAGAAAGAAAGAAAAGAGAAGAGGGTGAAAAATGGGAAAAAAACAGACTCACTTAGGAACCTGAAGCAAGATGGAGAGAATGCAGTGCTCAGGATGTTTGCATCTCTGTCTGGGGCAGAGGGGGAGAGCAGGAAAATAGGCTGGGCCCAAACAGAGGAAGGACAGTGGAAATCCCCAAATGACAGGAACAGGTGACAACTTGAGGCAAAACCCTTTGTCTTGTTTTGATGATACAGATATTGAGATTCAAAAGGAATTTTGGCCATCAGAACTTGGCTGGAAGCTACACATTCTCTCTGTTCCTTCCTTTCCTCTGTATTTGTCAAGTCCACAATCAAATTTTAAAAATCCAGTTTTACATTCCTTAACATCTGGGTGTACACAGGCAGGTTTTACCTCCTTTATATCCCTGCAGTCCTGCTAATATTTCAGCCCATGAGAACCTGAGATCATAGTTTGGCTTCAAGGAAATTCAATGTACTGAAGTACACTAAGGAGATACACCATCCTCTCTCACCACTGGAGGGAATATTTTTGCCCTTGACAAAGAACTTGGGTGTCATTAAGATAAAATAGATTATGGAGAATTTGATATAGGTGTAAATGCTTCCAGATATTTAATCAATGGGGAAGCAGTGGAACAGGTTTAGGCAGCCTACAGGTTGATGACCTGTTCTGATAAAACCCGGCTGGACTATTGAAGTCATTCAATATCCATTCCTGCTGCAGTTTCTCATGGCCAGCTACTTACATGGAGCACAGATTCCTGATTTTATTACCTTTTAACTTGCCACCCTCGTACAGGTCATTGGAATAGGATATAAGAAAGGCATTTGAAAGCAACGCTGAAGTTTTACCTATCCAAAAATCTCTCAAAAAACCTCAACAATAAACAGCCCCCCAAAAAATGCTCAAAAACCCCCCAAGAACATAACCAAAATATATATATCCAGACTGGGATGGAGAGGAGGAAACTGTAGGAAATATTGGCTATGAGTCCTACCATATGCATAGACATGAAATTTTGGCTGCCCACTCTATGAGCTAAAAGGTTGGATAGTAACAGTGCTCTAGAAAAGATTGAACCCTGGGGCTTACTGCGAGGCAGTGATGGATTTAATGAGCTGGGTGTGACTGGAGGGAATGAAGGAGATTCTTCTCAGGACGTGCCTGCACTTGAAACTCTGTGGATTTTGTGCATCTGTGTTAAATGATTTGAAAAACTGTTGTGTGGTGCACACACACACACCTCCTCACAACACTGCCCTGAATGCATGATATTCTTATTTCTGTCATTACAATTCCTCCTGCAATCACAACAGGCTTTTTAGGAGCTTAGTTTAATTTCTCATCTTGTTTAAACTCCTTTAGTGTTTTGTGTTATTTACCACATGTTCAGATGTGAACCGTTTTACCCCTTTCCTGTTACAAATAGAAAGAAACCTGGCAGATTAGCATGCAACTAAAGCAAAAATGCTCAGTGAAAAGGCTAATTCTATGGTTTTGCCTCTGAGCAGCAGGCTGCATTAAAAAGCACATTTCCATTTACGCAATAGAAGATTTTGTTAGTCAATAAATCCCTGCAATCTCAGAGGAAAGAATTAATCTTACATAATTGGAGTTTTGTTTCAGGAAATGAATTTATACTAAGAGATTCAATCTCTTAATTAAAAAGATTTAGTGTGTTTGTGTTCCACTTAGCAGTTTTATTTGTTCTTTAATTTGCAGGAGTCCATACTGGGAAATAATTGAATGAAAATGCCAGGAGGAATGAGATGTGCATACCAGGTCTGTGTGCAGACAAGAACCAGGATCTCTTGAGCTCTGCTACTAGTTTTGACTTTTAAAGACCTCAGAAAATCTCTGCACATGTCAGTTCTCTGTCAGTAAAATGAAATTCAGCAGTGGGTTATCTCAAAAGGCTGCTGTTAGTGCTGGAATCCAAAGAAGGAGCAGTTGGTAAATGCACTACTGGTATTACCAATGTAACAAAATCAAAGAGAGCAGGATAAGATTTCACGGATGGGAAACAGAGCCTTAACAAGAGCCTTTTTCAAATGTCTTCCTCTCCTGACAAAAGATGAGGAAATTACCTGTAAATGCATTAAATTGTATTATATGCGGGGGAAAAAACCAAGCTGCCACCTTTATATTCTGCCAGGAGGAGAAAACCCCCACTGAGCTTTACTAGGTACAAAAATGTTTGTATATTGAAAGTGATCCTGTGCCGAATTCCTGTCTCAGTGTGGGAATTTTGTTTGCAAAAGAGCTGCTGGGATTGTTCTGCAAAGAGCATCCAAGCCTCTGGACTCGCCTGCCCTTCCCAGGAACTCTGGCTGCTTGGCTTACTCTTTGTGGTTGGGAAGTCTGAAAAGAGTTCACACAGGAGCAACAGGATCAGAATTCCCCTCTCACCTCAGAAAAAGAAAAAGGTTTTGATCCAGTCAAAAAACTGAACTGAACCACAAACAAGCCCATTACACTCACAAAACCATTGCCTTCCTAACTACCGGAATAAACATTGCTAAACTTGTTGTTTTCAACCAAATATAGCCAAATGTCTTTTAGACCTAATTAAAGATTGCTCTGGAACTATCATTTGCTATGGCTTAGGTAAGTATTCCATAGTTTCCATTGAAAACCGATGTAAGGAACCCTCACCCATGGACACAGGCACATATTTCATCCAACCCACCAGTACCAGTTCCAGGTCATGCTGATTAATGCTTTTCACATAAACACAGTTCTTATTTCAAATGTTAATGCCTTCTTAGTGCAAGGTGAAAGTCTATCCAATGATAGAATCCCTTAAGAGTGTTAATTAAACAGGACAATAATAATCCACTGGTGATTTATAGTGAGGTGGATTACTAGAGCATAGTGGTTGGTCTGATAGGCATTTATTGCCTACTTAACCATTTAAGTATAACAAAAAAAAAAAATCATTGTGGGACAAAAGGTGATGAATGTTTCTGCTAAAACAGTCCATTAAGATGATTCATTAACATTACAAAGAGGTCTGCAGCCTGTGTGCCACTTGGAGCCTTTAAAAGTCTGGGAAAGTGAGAGGCATTACCATAGGAAATGCTTTATGCTAAATGTGCGCCGATAGAATCTAAAGTCCACTTTCTGCAGATAACATCACTTTTTACATTTTGCACTACAAGGTCTGAGGATGCTTTGTACTTCTCAGCTCCTCGAGAATGTATCTTCCTAACAGAGGAGAGGAGCAATAAAAGTCGCAATGCTCTGGCATACATTGGCGTCCCTCTCGCTTCCCTTTGAACTGATGGGCCTGGAATGCTGAATCGCTGGTTGCACCACTGCGGAATGACATGGGAGCCATGAGTTATAGTCACAACAGCTACAGCTTTATTAAATGCACAGCAAATAAAGCTCCTATAATGATCTTTTCAGGTCAAATAACAGCAGATGCCTGCTGTGTAACAGCAAGGTGGTGTACCAGCCCTGACTGCTGCAGGAATTGTAGGAGGGTTAAATCAGCGTGTAAATGCATCCAAAACAGCAAAATAAAGTCTTCAGTATTTTCCTAACAAATTATTCCCTGAAAGTGAAGCTAATGAAGCTTGTTTACTCATGGATTTATGTTGCTGCTCTTACATCTCCCTATTGGAATAACCCCAGGTGTCCTTCACCATATCCCACTCCAATCCCTCCAGCCTCCTTCATCCCTCACCTCCCCCTGCAAGACCATAAGCAGGCTCCTTTATTCCCTGGGGAATACCCCAGCATGCCTTGGCATCTTCTCCCAGCCATTCCTTGACTTTTGTTTTTGATTTGGCAGCTGAATGAAGCAGTGTTTTCACCAAGGAATATCAGAGCAATGTGCAAATCAGTCGAGAGCCTTGCTGCTGTCAAACACAATGAACAATTGCTGAACTCTCTCTTCTCCCTCAGTGGGAGAATTAATAAGGATTCCTTCCTCTCCTTAGATGCTAATTCTTGCAAAACTGGTACGGACAACTGGTAAGTGTCTCCAAATCATCTACATAACCTGTGACAAATGTGTCAGCATCTTGGAAACTGGGTCAGACAAATAATTAGATTGTGTAAGTGATTTCCCTAGGGAACCAGACTAAGAGGTGTGATAGGATCTGCACTGACCAGAAGTCAGTAGAATCTTGTTTATAGTGTGTGCAGCACTTGTCCAGACTACCTGCATGGTCTCAAAAACAAGCTGGACCAGGTTCTAGGAGCACAACAAGACACTTGCATCAGACCTAATAAATTCTGCCTCTCAGTAGATAATTACCCTGGTTTATGTCTCAGTCAGCGAATTAGCACAGCTACACCAAATCCTGGGCTGGAGATGACTGAGATAGATTTGTTGTCCCTGCATGGCATGAATTTTCACTTCCAGATAGTTCAGTTAAAAGTGAAACACTAGAGATACTTAATCTGGACAGGGGAATGGAGCTAAGGGACACATGTGACATCAAACACAGCTCCCCCCAGAACTGTTCAATATCTTCTAACTGCCTGGGGAGTTGGGCAAGCAACATTTAATGTCTGGTGACAAATATTGATTCTTCTAGGAAAAAAGGCACTGACTGCATTCATGATCTGTGACCAGGCTGTGTTACAAAGTGTCCTGCACTGCACCAGCCTCATCTGTAGAAACGGGATAACTGTTTCCAAGCAGGGCCATTAGCCCAGTAACCCAAAAACCAGCCTCAGACTGGCAAACATCTTTCAGATGAGCTCTGCTGATTAATGAACAGAGGGTGCTGCGGTGTGGAGCTGTGCCCGGTGAAACTCATGCTCCCCACCTCTGCAAACTCCTTTAGGGTCCCCTGGGACACTTGCAAGTCTCAGTTCTTAGTCAAGAATGCCCAGGGGTGCCCAGCTCTGGGGAAGAGCCTTTGTGGGAGGATCAGGCCTGGGTGTCAGACAGAAGGAAGGAAGGAAGGAATACAAACCAGTGGGAGGCTGGCAGGAGCACAGGCTAAACCAGAAAGAGAAGCTGAGCATGTGTGTCCAGTGGCTTGATGAGATTCAGAGTGGGAACAAGGATGAAAGGATTGGATTGAAAGATCCCTGTTTGCAAAGCAAAGGAGAAGGCTTGAAATTTGCACTTTTCAACACATTTTGTGATTTGCCCCCTCACACGTTGAATTTAAACTAATTTCAGTAAGAGCTGAGACAGTCACCAATATCTTCTTGTATTTTGCTGTAGATATTCCTTACAAAGTTTCCACAAACTTACCCACCAGATTTCATCACCCCAGAGCCCACTTCACTTATGATCTCTTCTTCAACCTACAAAAATACTGAAGGTAAACACCTCATGTTTGTCAAACACAGAGAAAGATCTCACCTCAAAAACCTGGCTGAGAATTTTTAGACAAAATGCTTTTTTCTATCATAAAACGCTAACTTGCAAAAAAAATTATATTTTTGCTGATTTCCATGGAAATACAGTTAGGTAGGTTCAGATATTTCCATGAGAAAAATCTGTTCTGAATGAGAATGGACTAGAAAAGTGAGGGGTGATTTATAAGATTCCCAAAGCCAGAAGTAGACCAAATATATGCTAGCACCCTACCAAACACAACAGAATAACTGTCTGTTCTCCATGCAGCTATTTTATTTTCTTTTTAAAAATAAATAAATAAAATTCCCCAGGCTGAAGAGAAACTGCCTGATGAAACAGCTGGTGACTAAGTCTCACCTACAAAGCACAGGACTCCAAGCAAGCTCTTTTTCAACCCACTACAGAGCCCAGATTTCAGTCTGACAAAAATAATGTTGAAAACATTATGTCAAATGTCTGCTCCAAATCCCATAAAGCACTCCTTGGACAGGGCCCAAGTAAATACCCTAGCCACTGGATGTTGGCTATTCTGGGATGTCTCATTCTTTCTATTCATGTTTTGTTTTTTAAATCATTCTGTGACAAATCTAAAACAAATGTCAAAACCATTAATTTTTTTATATACTAGATTTTTTTTTCTGTTTCTGGTCAACTCTAATTCTCAGTGCACCACCCTTAACTCTTCAATTCATTTCTTCTCTTCTAACTTGGTCCAACTTGCTGGCCTTTAGAAGAGTGAGACATACTTAGCTCTTGCATAGGGAAAATTAATTTGATTTGTGCATTCTGTATTGTCCTATATCACTGATTTTTAAAATTACTTCACAGGCCTTTGGGGCCCATAAGCTGCTTTTACAGGGATCCAAAAAGGTAAATAAGACACATTGCTTTGGCATGACATAAAGAATTGGCTGCCACCAAAGTCTGCAAATTAGAAAACATTAAAGATCACTGCTTTATACAGATGTACCTGTGTCCTACTGCTGTTAGTGTAGGTTGAAAGCTTGCAATAAGCTTTTATTTGCACTGGGATAAAAAAAACTATTAACATTATTAAAAACTAAGTGAATCACAACATTTTTTGGAAGAGAGTAAGAAGAATACTTTGGCTCAGGAGATGCATGTATAACCAGATCCATCACTTTCAAGAGAAAGCAATTTTAAAGCAGTCAAAGTTAATATAAAGTTCATGTTGTTACTTTTGCTTCATGTACCCATATGAAAACTGGACAAAATTATCATTTTGACACACTTGTTTTTCATTATTAAAAGTTATCCCATCTCTAATGTGATCCCTAAGCATGTGAGTGGCTAATCAAATGCTAATTGAAATCTGCTTCATGTGGCATTAAACAGTTAAAAATCCATGTAATTTTCTTTCCTGATTGATCTATTAATTCCCATAAACTTATTTAGCTAGATTAAAAAATCACATTTTTTCTTTTGTCTATCCACTTCGACTTCTCTGAGGCAGCGAATTTTAGTCAGATACAGTTAATATCTTGTTCCTAGAAATTTTCAGTAAAAACTGTCTTCAAATGTGTATTTTTGAGAAAAGATATGACAAAATGAGTACTGTCCTTTCATGCTACCACATTGCAGTTACCATATTTAATCCTGAAAATTAGAGCTACCACACTCTGGATCATGCCTACATGCATACAAACAGGAAAAATGAAATCAGATTCATGGAAACACAGGAATGTGTTCACGGATCTCGGCAGTGCTGCTGTGAAAACAGCATTTTCACAAAAGGCAGGGTCTTGTCTCAGCTGCTCCTCCTCAGCACTGTCCTTTACCAGGAGCATTTTCTCTACCCCCAGCACAACAACCAGTCAGGAGACAATGAGGCTCTGCAGTTTACGAGCTCCCTCGATGGCCAAAGCTCTCTTCCATACCTACCAAATATAGCAAACAGTAAATGCTCAGCTTTTTGTTCTTGCCTCAAGGCTTAGAAACAACTTGCAAATCCTCTCAATTCGCTTTGCGTCCCCATTCCTTCCATTAGACTTGCTAACAGTATCTTTCACAAAGATTCTTTTGTTTCTGCTGGAAATCTCTTAGAGATTTCTTTGACATTTCTCTTTCTCTCAGTATCCTGTCACAGGGCACTGGACCTTCATCCTGAGACTTACCCAAATCCTTCCTTTTTCCAGGACGCACTAAAACCTTCCATCCCACACTTTACAAAGGAAGAGTGTAGGCACTATCCCTATCCAAAAAATCAAAACCTTAGAGCTATGAACTGCTGAACTCCTCCCAAAAATGGCAGAGTGCCCTCAGACCCACATCACACCATGGACTTTTTAAGATGTTCTGAATATTCTTACTTTTCTCCATAATTTAGCCTTTACTCAATATGTACTTTCTGTCTTAATGGATGTTCTTCTCTCTTCTCCTTCCTCAATTTCTCCCTGCTTCCAAATAAAGCAGTAGCCTATGCTTTAAGTTAGAAATACCCTTATTAAATCTGATATTAAAACACAAACCCCAACTTCTTTCAAACTGGCATTTCTACTTGCAAATGTAGCCAGTGTAAATTCCCAAACCGTCCAAATTAGGGATGTTTGCTGTCTGACTTGTCATCATTTCCCAATTACAGACAGTAAGATGCTCTGTAAACAGGTTTTTGTTGAAGTGGAAGGTCTCCTGTGCTGTTCTCCTCATGTATTCAGGACATGGAAATAGGGACAGGAATAATCAGGAAGTGATTCAAAATCTCCATAGCCCTCATCTGTGTGAGGACACTGCCTGTGCTGCACGTATCCTGCAGTTACTCAGCTGGAAGAACAGGAGTTTGGTCCTGGGTGGTTTCAGTTTATCATCATAACTTCAATTTCTGTACACATTAAACAACTGAAGCCTTTCCCCTGCTCATGATAAACATGTTATTCACGAAGATGGTTTTTACCCCCAAAACAAATGTGAGGATCTTTCTGGAATGGACAAATTTTAACTTCTCTGGATTTTACATTTTCATGAGCTTAACAGACAGCAGCTTATCCCAAGGAAATAAGTTAAATTTTTATATGCAACTCTAAATAGTCTATTTTGTAGCTCCTTGATTTAAACAAACAAAACAACAAACATACAAACTGCTTCCTTCTGCTCTTTCCCCGACAACCCAAATATTTAGTAGTCTTTATAGGATGCAAACTGTGGAAATCCATGCTTTTAAATTATGCTTTTTGGGTGCCTTGAACAACAAAAACAACAGATTCTCTCTTGCGGTCGGACCACCAGAGCGGAGTAAAGTGCAGCAACTCGGAGAGTTTCTGCCCCATGTTCTGCTCTGCTTGTCCTTTTGAAAGGGGGCTCAATGAAGAGCCTTGTTGAGACCTCCGCTGGTGCCACTGTTTATAGAGGGGGTCATTAGGAACAGTTTAGTCAGAACAAAAGGGGTTTTGTTTCTATTGTCCCGCTTGCAGTTTGACGATGTCTTAACTGAAAAATTATCTTAATAGTCTAACAGTATATATTCGCCTATGGGGCTCAGACAACTGCAGAAAGGGCTTTGGATGAATGCTGAAAAGATGCACTTGACAAAGCCAACTCAGTGCACGCTGAGCACCATTTAGGAAGCTCATTTGTTCTGGCTGAAAACTTAGAAGCGCCAGTTTATCTCGGAAAGATAAACTCCTGCAGCACTGCACTTAGAGCCGAAGCACCCTGGGCAAAAGGGACAGCGGGGACACCGAGCGCTCCACCGCAGCCCCGGGGAGCTCCTGGCTGGCTGCAAACACCAACACACACCGGCAGAGCAAACTGCCTCTTCAGATTATTTTAAAATCCTCCCGATTCACGATTTTGTGCTGCTGAAGGTCTGGGAGATTGCTTCACGCAGCCACTCGTAATGTGGCAAACCTCGGGAGCTGGAACCTTCCCCCAGCCCTGCAGAGCTGGGCCAAGCCCAGGGCTTGGGATTTCTGTGGCCAGGCCTTTGGAGAATCAATCTCCAGCTTCCATCTTCCTCCAGAATGGTTCAGAAATGCTGCTATAAATCACCGCAGATATAAAGAAAGTTATTTTAGAGGCAGAACCAGAAACAAAAAAATGCACATTGTGTCTCTGCAGCCCCATGCAGCTTGGAATTGGCAGCTCAAAACTTCCAGTTGGGGTGGCTCTAATGTGTATTCAAAATAAAGTGTGAAAATAATTGTTCCTATGGAAATGAAATATAAATAAAAGTAGGAGCTGAGACCATATAAGATAATGCTGGAGCAAATTCTGTTTCCTGCTTATTGAAATGCACAAGATAAGCCTCAACAGGAGAGAAGCTGCTGGGTGCAGCTGTTGTATATAATCCTGCTTCCTTCAGACCTGTAAAACCAGCAGTCTCCAAAGATCTCTCTGCTCCAGCAACACGAGTTTTATGATTCAGGGGCATGGTACATATGGTTTAGCATACACACCCCAATTTTCCATGCAACCTCCCCTGTTAGGATTACTAATACTTGTGGCATGAGTAGTTTGTACAGCAGCTGTGCAAGGGTTATGCAAGCATTTATGTACACATTGGAATAAAGGCACAAAATAATGGTTCTTTTGAGGTGTTACTCTGCACCTGCCTGGAGAGGAAAAGTAAAGCCATCCAAAATCATCCCATTGCATTCACAGGTTGGGATCAGTTTTTTTGTTCCCTTTTTAAAAAATGAATATGTTTTACGTGCTTTTGTTCAGTATGAAAAAATAGCAAACATCCCTGCCTTTAGTGAATGCAAACAGCAGAAAACTGAAAAAGGCATAAATATATGTAAATAAGAAGAATCCTGAATGCCTGTAGGAGCAAAGATCACCATGTATTGTAAGAAAATGTAACAGCTAAGCAGATTTTCAGAGGCACATTTCCAAGGTGCTGCAGCACAACTCAAATCCGCTCCCAGCAGTGACGTCCGAGCTCGTGCTCAGCTTAGCTTTTCACAAATACAAGCCTGAGATCTCAGACGTTCAGATTACAACGTTACCAACCAAGGAAATACCTGGGCTTGTGCCAAAAGCGTCAACCAAATCAAGTGTGCACGCAATAATTTAATAGTGCAAAATTAAATTCCGTTCTCTTCGAGCTGCTTTGGCAATACTGGAGTCTACATTAAACAATACTCCCATGCCTGTATCTATGCTGCAGAAATAGATTAGTTACATAAAGTTTAAAGAGCTTATAGAAGTACACTGGTGTATGTATGCATGCTTATATATATATAAACATATACAGAAAATACAGCACATGGCAGTATTCAAATTGTAGATAAATGTGTATACTGCAAAAATTTCAGTAACATGAAGTAATTTCTAATGTTCTCTGAAGTAAATAGCAATAAAAGGATCCCCGTGGTGATCCAGTTTTAGGAAGTGAAGGGCTGAACTGTGAAGGACTGAACTATGTCCATCTTTCCCAGCTGATGAACATTAAATTCAGTGCCATAGCCCCATTTCATAAATCCCAAAATTCTATTTTAGCTTTCACTGGCATCCTCAGAAGCCATAATGCTTTTTTCACAGCCCAAGACACAGATTTCATTTCTGACTCTCCTCTGATCAGTAGCATTGAGAATCAACACTTAATTTTTATAACGTGATCAGCATTGTCCAACAGAGCACAGCTCAACCCAAATCTGTTCAAATTCCTGGATTAGAGCTAATATAATGGCTTTATCCATAATGTGATTAACTCCATGTTGGTGAATATGTTCTCAGAAATAATGCTGGAGAGATGATTAGAAACCTTTGATAAGAATGATCCAACACAACGTAAAAAAATACGTGAGCTAATTATGCATTATTATACAAATAATAGTGCTATTATTTTTGCTGTATAAATGTTTTTCATGCAAAGGGCATAGACAAGCAGTTCAAAGTTCCCCAAACACATGGTAGTTTAGTGGGGCTATTTGGAAGGAGAAAAAAGTTTGCTATAATTTAGGAGTTGCACTTTGTTCAAGACAAATGAGAGAAGATGCAAAACAGAATGGAAAAGAACCATGGTTAAAGTTAAAAAGAGGACATCAAAGTAGGAAGACAAGGAGCTTGAGACTGAATCAGCAGAAAAGAGGACAAAATGCTTTGTGTCTAATTTTTGAAAAGTCATTAAATGAATTTCTGAGCGGAACCCACACTTTTTACTGCCCGTTGGGTAAAACTGAATGCAAATAGCCAAATTCTGCCCCTGGCATATGCCTCACATGGGTTCATGAGGATGACAAATTCACCAAGCACAAATGTGCACGTTTTTGTGCATTTCATGTTTTTAAATCAGCCCCTTAATTTATCTCCTAAATACACACTTTCAAATATTCTGTCTTCCACGCAAAAAAATGGCAGCAGTTGGTACTAAACTCAGGTAAGAGCGTGCACACAAAGCTCACAGAGATCAAAAAGTTACTCAGTTGGTAATGTAGCTTGTGCAGAACACCAGAAACACTGGAAGTCTGTTTTTATAGAAAATGGCAGCAGTTGGTACTAAACTCAGGTAAGAGCGTGCACACAAAGCTCACAGAGATCAAAAAGTTACTCAATTACCCATTACATTGGTAATGTAGCTTGTGCAGAACCCCAGAAACATTGGAAGTCTGTTTTTATAGACATTATCTGAAGCAGCAAGTGCCACCAAACAGGGATTACTTCATCACAAGCATTTAGTTTTCCTTCTCAAGAAGAGGAGGCTACACAAAAGAAGCAGAGAAGGCTAAGAGGAAAAACTGGTTCCTTAACTGATCCAGGAAGGAGGAGGAAAAAGACAGTGACATGAAGGTGCCAATATTTCAGCAACCTGTGTGGAACTGATCCTACAGGAAGCAGGATAGGGTTTACACAGCAGGCAGGAAAGGAGGGAAGAGAAAGACGTTGTCCATGAAAAAAGGTACAAACTGGATTGCCTTTCTGTTTGAAAGGTATTTGAAATTCAAGCTCAGATCTGAGGGCTGAACCACTGCAGTTTGAGCTGCATCATCCTTTATTGTATCCAGCAGAATAAATGCTGCCCTTTGTGTCCCAAAGCAAGAGCTGGGGACTTCACATCAAAAAGTTACCCTTTAACAAACTCACTTTCTCATCCCATGCTGCTGGCATGGTTTTGTTATGCTTTTTAAAGTACCCCCATTGCAAACTATCATGCATTTATTAAAAGATGTACACGTGCAGCAGGATCATAGAAAATACTGTACAAAACTTTCCCAACTGTTGCTATAAAAGCACAGGATACAGTTGCAACATTGCCCCTCTTTTAAGAGCATATCCTGCATTTAATCAGAATATAGCTAAATTTGGCCTAAACCAGACCACATAGATAAAACAAGAAGGAAATAGTTTCAAACATCACTTTTTCAAGAAATTTGTCAAACCAAGAGTTTTCAAGTTTTTGTTCTCTGCTCTTTCTCCAGTGACACCTACAGCTCCAAGAGCAGTTACCTAAGGTGTTAACAAGTGAGCAGAGAAACCTCCCACACTTTTCCTTTTCTTTCTTTCAGAGCACAACACCGACCTGAAGTTTAGTCAGTTTTTAAATGAGAGTTACAAGCAATTCCAGTACAAGTAATTTAGGCAGCAGAGACACCTGCTCTCCAGCCCACTGTTCCATCCTTGCAGACTTTTTCATCTCATATCCATGCCAAAGGCAAGGCTCCTTGTCCTACTGCTGCTTGATGAAAAGCCAACACTCACAACTCTGGAAAAACAGTCTACAAGGAACAAAAAAGGAAGAGAAATCAAGTTGTCTGCAGCTGAAAGGGAGAGCAGAGAGATCCCAAATCATCTCCCTACAGCAGCCTGACCCAGACATCCTCTCCTTGCCCCCAGCTGTGCATTCCTGTGGCCTCCCTGCTTCCACCACAACACGGAGTCAGTCAGAACAAGAGGCTGATCCAGCAGAATATTACTTCAGCAAAAGCAAATCCACAAATGGGTTAAAAAGAAATTATTTTAAAAACAGAATCAGCTTTCTGACCTGTGTGTAAGTGTTGGTACCAGCATTGCAGAGGGGTGGGGTTGCACAGCTGAAGGTCCGGGCTGGGGTGGGATGAGAAAACAAAAATCTTTCTCAGGGGGAGCCTGGCTTTAAATCAGCTTAAATTGATCTAGAAACCACACCCTCGGCAAGGAAGAAATTTAGGCAAATTCATGCGTGGTGAAGAGCAGGTTAGTGCTGCTCATCAGGAAGTACAAAAGATGCTGGAGAGTTTGATCTGAACTGGGCAGCCAAAATCCAGCTGCTGGGTGCTGGTGTTTCCATCCGTGGGGAGCACTGGGAATGCAGCTACAGGGGGGATTTCTGAGCAGCACCAGTGAGTGTGGCAAGTGCTTTCTTGTTACCTAAGGTGGATGCAGCTCCACAACCTCTCTGCCCCCTCCATCCTGCCAGAGCTTGAGCCATTCCTAAACATATGTTAGGTCTGAACTGAGGGTTTAGTGCTGGTTCCACCTCTATTTCAATAGTGCCATGAGTGAGTAATTTCTATGTGATGCCTCAGTTTCCCTGTTATTAAGAGGGGCACATGCATGCATACAAACACACTCTATCATTCATCATGATTCCCGTGTAGTTTTTTGACTGGCTACCTGCTGTTCACACCAAGATTTGAAACATAAAGAACTAAAAGAAGTGCTGAATATTAGTTTCCAAAGGAGTTGCAGGATCTGGTGCTGGATACTACCAGATGTTGCTTGTCTGAAAATATAACAGAACAATCTATCAAAAACACCCTCAAAACCAATGACCTGCTTTAGTCTCCACCCCTCTTCTCTCTCCTTTGCCCAAGGAATTAATGTCAGCAAAAACTTAATGTATATATATATGATTTCTGGGGTTACCTCAGGCTTGATTCAGTGACCCACATACACCATCCTGGCTTCCCCTTCTTTCCAAGTAAGATTTGGAAAGCATTAGTTTACATCTGTCATCTGATATTACTATTATTATTAATTACTGTTGTAGCAGACAGCTACCTGGGCTAATTGGGACTGGAGCTGCTTTACTGTAGATGTTGCATCCACTGAGTTAAAAAAAGTCATTGCTTTAAGAAGCTGACAATCTGTTTCAAGGCAATATCCCAAAAATGGCATGTACCAGGAGCAGAAGGAGAAGGGAAGGCAAGGGTGTGGGGTAATGGAATGGCATTAACCACCCGTGTGCACAGGTTGATAGTTTCATTTCAAGTGAATGTTCCCGGTTTTACCATTCATAGAGAATATCTCCCCCTTCGGATTTCTAACGCTTCTCCATTAACTCTCCCCACTGCCAGCTGGAAAAAGTGAGCCGGGGCTCTGTGCACAGAGACACACATTCGTGTCTATGTAGGTGAATTTATAATCATCACGTTTTAAATTATTTAATGGAGTTTGTTTTGTCACGGGAAGTCTCTTCTAATCCGAACTTCTTAAAGAAAAAGAGAAAAGAGCAGGCAGGAAAAAGAAGCGTGTACTCGTGCTTGTGCAGACAGCCGATGTACTCGCATCTATAATGTCTGTGGGAGTTTGGGCCCCTTCCTTATACATAAACCGCCCTCTCTCCTGGGCTGTCTTCTCCTTAATGACGTTCACGGCAATTTAGGCGCTGGGGACCGGCTCAGCCTCTCGCCGAGCCCGCAGCCTCCACAAACATCCTGAAAAGCAACCTGAGCAGACGTCCCTCCTCGAGGCAGTTCCAGGGATTTTCTCTCCCGAGCGGCTTGCAGCGGGCGAGCGAGAGAGAGCGCTTGGGTTCAGCTGCCTGCTCCTCCCACCAGAGACACCCTCCCGCCGCTCCCCGCCGAGCCGCGCCGCTCACACGGCTCCGCCGCGGCGTGCGGGACGCGGGCAGAGCGCTCCGCTCCCGCTGCCGGGGAAAGCGCCTCGGGCCGCCGCCGCCGCCGCCCCGTCCATGGGCCGGTGCCGCTGACGCAGCCGCCGCCGCCGCGCCGCGATGCCGGTGGCGGGGCGCGGGCAGCCCGCCTCCTGGCTGCTGGTGCTGGGCGCCGCCGCGCCCGCCCTCTGGCTGCGCTGCGTGCTCGCCGACTTCACGGTGGACAACGAGGTGCACTCCAGCTTCATCCACCGGCGGCTGCGCGGCCCCGAGCGCCGCGAGATGCAGCGGGAGATCCTCTCCATCCTCGGCCTGCCGCACCGCCCGCGGCCGCACCTCCACGGCAAGCACAACTCGGCCCCCATGTTCATGCTGGACCTTTACAATGCCATGTCCGTGGAGGAGGGGGCGGCGGGGGCCGCCGCCGAGGACGGCGAGGGCTTCTCTTACCCCTACAAGCCCATCTTCAGCACCCAGGGGCCGCCTCTGGCCAGCCTGCAGGACAGCAACTTCCTCACCGAAGCTGACATGGTCATGAGCTTCGTCAATTTGGGTGAGTGCCGCTCTCGGCGGGGCTGGGTCCGGGGCAACCGGGCATGGAACCGTGCCAGGGAGAGGCTGGAGCGGGGACCTGGCCACCGACGGGAGGACAGGGGCTGGTGGCGCAGGTGGCCCCGGCTGGGAGCTGTTTCCCAGCGGGTCAGGTGGCTGACAGCCCACCTGGGCAAGGAAGGGCAGGTAGCGGCCCTCGGCTGCTTTGCCAGGCGGTAACTGAGTGGCATCGACGGGGAGAGGGCTCTGAGTTCCCCTCACAGCATTTGGACAGCCACGAGCTCTCCCCACGCTCCACGCTGAGGTCTTTGTCGTCTGCTCCCTTTGATAGTTGCTGCGCGTCAGAAGTGGGATTTGCAGGTAGGAGTTAAACAGGACGATTAGCAGGTCTGCTCCACATCCCACACCGCCGAGGAAGACGCCAAACCCCGGCAGGAGCAGGGCACGGGTCCCGCACAGCTCCCGGTGCCGGGCTGCGGCTCCTGCGGGATGCGGAGCCACCGGGGCCGCGGGGACGGATGGCTGGGACGGTTCCCTGCGGCATCCCAGCGCCGCGCTCCCTCGGCCGGAGGGGCTGAGCTGCTCGCACATGTTTTCCTAATGGCTTGGGAGGGATTCCACAGTAAATCCTTATTTACTCCTGCAGCTTTTCCTGTTGACCCCGGTTTATGCCGCTAACTCGCCTCTTTCCACAAGCACATGTGGATGGGTTTATGCAAACGATACGAGAGCTGGCACGCTTTGTATGCGGCTCACTAGGCCTCTCTAATTGGATGCCACGGCCCAATCTGATTTCTATTTGCTCGCTGTAGATTGCACACCCGTGTGGACTGACTGGGCCGGATTTGAGTGAAACATTGTCAGGGTGCACATTCTATTTTAAATGTATAATTATAGACCTGGCTCGCTCTATCCGTTTTTAGACCTCATCATGTGCGGCTCTCAAACCACACGCGTACAGATTGGGTGCCTGCAAGTTCACGGCAGAACCTGAATTGTATTTCCAAAACAAGATCAGCTCAGACTTTGTCCCAAACAAAGGGAAACGCAAAGTGCAAGAGGAGCACACCTCTGGCACATAACCTGCCAGGAATTACAGATCCCCGAGATCTCCAATAAATCCATTAACACCTTTATGGATGTCCCTGTTCTGGACACTTCCACTGTCTGGAACTTCAGAAGCAGCAAAGATGAAATCACCACCTAAACCACCACCTCTCTAATCCCAGCACTTTAACTAACTTGAAAAAAGCTCAGCAGCTGTAAAGGCTCTGTGACACACGTTAATAATTATTAGACACGGTAGCCATCCCGGCACAATTCTTGCATGATAAGGAGCCACGGGACGCTGTGGGAGAGCTCTAGTTTGCATGAGCTGCGCCTCCTTATTAACTGCCATAAGCTTCACAGTGGGAAGCTCGGAATTACATCTGGCCCGGGGGCTGTGCTCTGTGAGGGCTGGTGCTTTCCATTCGGAATTACAGTGTTTGTCTAGTCACTGCTGGATGCTTAAGCCGATGAGCAATGATACATTT
Organism: Onychostruthus taczanowskii; assembly: GCF_017590055.1. NCBI lineage: Eukaryota > Metazoa > Chordata > Aves > Passeriformes > Passeridae > Onychostruthus > Onychostruthus taczanowskii. The sequence goes on along the minus strand of NW_024503346.1, from coordinate 2,697,924 downwards.
AAAATCAAATATTTGAGCAGTCAAAAGTACCAATAGCAGTCAAATATTTGACTTTAAAGATAAGGGTGACCTTGCTAACACTGTTCTCCGTGGTTCTTGGGTCCTACACCGAGTGCAAGGAGAGTCCTGAGCAGAAGACAAAAGATGTTCAAATAACAATAGCGAAATTCACTCTTTGCTTTCCATTTCAGTAGAGAGGAAAGAACCTTATGAAACATGTAAGTACATAATGGGAGGGAGTTTAGCTCTGCTCCTCAGGTGTAGTAATTTACTGAATCATCAGTGAAACTGCAGCGCTCCCGTCACACAGTGCCAATGTAAGGAAGAGTCTCCTTGTCAGCTCATGTAAGAGTTATAAGAAAGAATTAATATTTAGGCCACTGATGGGTTTGAATACAAAGGAATGGAATCGATCCATAAATGTGAAATAAAAGTTACATTTTGGATATGTCTGTGTCTATGTGAGAGCTTTGTATGGAGCAGGTTTCACCTGTATAAGCCATAACCCCCCCATAATTGACACCCTGGTGCATTTTGGTGCCTGCAGTGGATTTATTCATTCATTTCAACCCACCAGGGTTTTTTGTTAGCTTAGAAATGCAAGAGTGTTCTTTCTGCAAACTCCTAAATGATTATTTTATTTAATTGCTGTCAGCATGGTCAGGGAGTAGTAAGAGCACAAGCAAAGCTACTAAAAGCACAAGCAAAGCTACAAAACCACTAAAAGTAGTTTTAAGGACAGGTGGAATTACGACCAGCAAGGCACTTTTTGGAGGTTTATCTGTGCTGTTTTGTTCCCTTGTCAACAGTGCATGCCAGGACGAGTTTAAAAAGGACAGAGATCTATAATAGCTTTCTTCATCGCTGTGCACACCTTTCATCCCATTATAGTCATTGCTCTTTCATCTTGATAGGACAAAGGCAGGCTTGTTTATGGAGGTTTTAATGAATTAGAGCAGCCACTCACTCCATATATAATCAAACACAACACCTGCTTTGAGACGTACAGTTTTCTATGACATTCAGGGAAAATTAGAAGATCTATTGTAGAACTGAATTTTTGTGGAGACTTTCTACAATGATCCCTTTTAAAGCAGAGCTGAATTCCTAAATGCAGACTGTAGTAAACTGTGTCCTACTTTTGTAAGAGATACTCTGTGAGCATTGCATTTCACAGGTAGGCTTTTATTACTATACCAGAGCCATCACAATGAGGAAGTGTCACAGCATAATAAAGTTTCATTTTAGAATGGAGGAAGTAAAAGCGAGTAAAGAAATAATACTTTGAAATTTCAGTCAATAAAAAACGGTAATTCCAGGCTTCCAAATGCTAATCTACAAAAGCACTTTTTTTTGCCTTATTCACATTCTTCATCCATCTAGTTGTACAATTTTAGAGGGAATAGTATTTTTTTAAAAACTACATTGCAAGATTTACTGGGCTACACAGTAAAAATCCCAACAACAAACCCCACACACATTGATTTCTATGGAGATACTGTTTATATTTAGTGCAGAAAATTTATGCTGGGTATTGGTAGGGAGGAACCAGAATACAGGTGCTCCGTTTTAGGGAGCTTTGTACTAAGCAAAGTTTTACTTACTGTAAAATCCTGACAACTAATTAGATTTAGATTTATAACCAGTTAATTTACAGGCTACATTTTGTCTTAGCTTACACCTGTGCTAAGATGAATGGGGAATGGAGTTGTGTCAAGAATGAAGTTATTTGTAAATTAAAAGAGAATTTAGCCACAGTGGTCTGACTAAGTTAGCCAGTTAATTACTGGCTAATTTTGTAAAATTTATTACTGTAATTTTAGCATTTGGAATTTAATTTCAGATCCTGTCCAATACAGTTTACAAACTGATCCATTTTAGGAACTGAAAAAATGCAAAGCATTTTCTGCACAAGTTTAATTTCAAGTTTATAAACAGCAGCTGAGGAGTAAACATCCTCTAGATGACTTAGGCCTTCTCTTCTAAAAATAATTGCGTTGTCCTTATGCTGGTAAACTTGCCTTGGTAAACAGACTTGCTTAGAATATTTTTAAAAGAGTCGGCACAAGTGATACGCAATTTGTTAATTTGTCTCGTGGTTGATTATAAAATGAACAACGTTGTTTAATCCTGGCAAAAAAGAAGTGGGGGGGGGAATTAGTCATTCTTGGAAGGAGCACTTGAAAGTGGCTTTTGTTAATATAAATCAAGAAGCTGAAGAGCCCCCAAGTTTCCTTTTATTTCATACCATCTGGCTATCCTTTTTGTTGACAAGTGTTTGGCATAGAGAACCATCTCTTTCCCCTTTAATAACAGGCTTTAACACTGTAGGGTATTAGAAAAAGATTCTATAACAGTTAAAAAATTTCCTTCGGGGAATACTTTATAAAGTGAGCACGGGCTGCAGGCATTTGCAGCTGTAACCTGGCTTGTGTTAAAATTTGGAAGGGGCTGCCTTGCATTCCAGCTCACTACAGGCCTTCATTGGTGTACAGCCAAAGGTTAATATAGATGTCACACAGTTTTTCTTTGGAGAGCCTCAGATATAAGAGTACGAGTACAGCTGTGTTTTTAGTAACCCTTTCATAATCACTTCTTTTAAACCTCATTTTCCTGCTTGTATAAATCAAAGATTTTCAAGGATATTTGACCTGGATTTGAACTTATTTGATCTTCACATATTTCCCACTTGAAACAAAGCAGATTAAAAGTTAGCCCTGGATGCCTGGTCCCGATCACATGGTGTGTCCATACATTAGGCCAAGCCCTCGGCTCTTTTTCCTTCTCTTCCACCTAACGCTGTTAAAAGCTCTCAAGCCTGGACAGGTACATCCCATAATTGTTTTGGGCAGCGTGGATATGTGCAGCCCTAGGTGGTGTAACACTGGCTAAGGCAGAAAGCTCGCAGCCAAGTCAGGGTATGAAGGACCATGCAGCAAGTGACCAGCAGGTATTCCCTGAATGTGCAGACCCACCCCAGAGAGAATTTAATTATTTTCTAATTTCCAGATGTAAGAGAACAGAGCAGGACAGGAACTATTTACCTCTGCCACGGGGGTGTGCTGGTAGCAGAGAAAGGAGCAGCCAAGGACAGATGTCCTTATGCAAGGAAAAAGGACCTGGAAATTGTCCCCAGGTCTGAAATTAAATTCCAAATGTTAAAATTGACCCGCCCCCAGAGCAGGGTCTTTTCTCTGTTCCCACACAGGCTGTCCTGGGGGGGTGAATCCCCCTCTGTGAGCTGCACTTTAGAAACCAAAACACAACAGCCCTTAAAGGGCTTTGAAGGAGACAAGCCTTGATGGCCAGGTCTTGTGATGCTGGAAACAGGAGCTGGGCACCAGTGGAGCGTGCAGGACCTGCTCCCAGTGCCCCCAGTTGTGCCATGCCTGTGTCTCTGTGTGTGTCCCAGCACTCCCCCTGCAAAGGAGCTTTAATGGCCTCTGGACAGGCAGCACAAAACCAGGCACTGCATTCCCTGGAAATAAGCCTGAAACACATTTTCGGGTCGGCGGGGAGAGACGTGTGAGAGAAGGTTACACAAGTGGTTGGAAACATTAATTAAAAAAAAGATTATAACTATTAAAGCCCAGTCAGAGCCGTTGACAGGCTCCTTTTAAATAGGACACTGTGATGTTTTAGTTTAATACATTCTGGCAGTGTCACTGGGGTTAAGGCTAATACTGGGATGTGTGGATCCTGTCATGTTATTGTCAGGAGGAATGCAGGGATTAGGTTTGAGAGTGGCGGTGGGTGAGTGCTGCAGCTGTGTACACTTATTATAAAAGATTTAAGTCCCACTGGTAAAATCAATATATTAAATTGCAAGAGCCCCTGTTTTTAATTAGTTTAAATCAAATATACGGTTAGTGCCATTAGGGCTGCTATCCTTGAACCAAGTGAGGAAATGCTAATATTTATGTGGAAACTGTTAATTTGTGGTTAAAATGATAACACATTTAGTTTTATGCCTCTAAATTGTCCTAACTGGATGAATACCAGTGAGAAGTTGCAATGATGGATGAAGTCATCTGAGCAAGAACACAAGTAAGCAAATTTTGATAGCAGGCCAGATAAGGAGACTACCTGTTGATATACAGCATTAAGAGACCAGGATATTTTAAACCCTTTCCAGTCCTCCTCTCTAGGGCCTACATCAAAGTACTTTTATGAATTAACTACATATATATATATCAAAAATATATACCATTACTATATATGAATAAAATATGCTATTTTATATATGTATATTACTTCTCTAAATGGAAGAAACTTCTCAAGAAATGAGAGAGCTGTTTAAATTAGTTTCAGGATGAAGATTTTCCTGCTCAACTGTTTGAAATAAACGAGACTACACACAAGGACTAATCACATGGATAAAGTTCTGCACATGCTTAAGTTTGGAAAAATGGAAACCCAAGAGAAAATTCTTGGCTAGGTCTTCATTGGTGTAAATTGTCAAATTTCTACTGAAGCTGGCCCTGTGGTCTCATTTATACAACTCTACGTCCAAAGTAATTCCCATAAACTCCCTCTTGATTTGCATGAGCACCACTGAGAGCAGAATTGGGCCAAAGAAGTGCCCCTGTGTTGAAATAATGAGCATGCAGTAGTTTCTGCTTGAGCTTCACAGAGTTTTCTCTCCTAATCTTGAAATTGTTTCTGAGGGTAGTTTCCTTTGCTGCAAACAATCAAAACATGAACCAGCTCCTATTAGTCACTGCTTATCATTATTATTAGCCCGATCCATGTTGTTGAACTACAGCTGAATTCCCATCCTTGCAACAAACAGAATTTAGCAAATAATGTTTGACAAAAATGTGAAACTGATATTTCTTAATACAAGACATATTTCATATGGAGAAACTTCAGTGCTGAAAGATTCCTGGTATCAAAATATCTGAATCACAGTACAAATAAACAGCGCCTTGTAAAGGCTGCGGGGCCAAATTCCGTGCTGGAGTAATTCCACTGAAGTTAGTGGAATTGTGCCAGGAGATAAACTGCCATCTAGATTTTTTTGGTGTTGAAGATTTTGTCAGTAAAAATCTTTGCCACAAAAGAGGTTGCAGGTAGCAAAGATGGAACTGATTCTAATTAAAAAAGCCCTTTTGGAAATCCTTGTTTCGTTGATGAGGACCACAAAGTTTGCTGAGCCCTGCCCCGTATTTGGGTGTATGTTCTACAATTCCATTATTTATACATAAATATACCTGATTTACAGCAGGTAACAGAGAAGCCATCGTGGGTGTAATCCCCACCACACTGTGCCTTACCCCTTTTTTAAACATTTGTGCCATCTACATCTCAGAGTCTGTGAAAATCCTTCAGTGATCCAGGCTGAGTGGACTGAATCAATGGCAACTTTGAGACTACAAGTTTTAGAGTAATTGCTTTATTGTTTTGGAACCAAGATGCTTACAATCCAGTTCCTGTGCAAACATGTTTAACGTGTGTTAATGTGTTTCAAAACCAGACCCTCTCCGCAAAATTCTGCTTTTCATTAATTGACATCAGTAGCATGGTACAGTATTTCAAAGCACTGGCCAAATATAAACTGTGTTTCTAATTTCCTTACTTTCCTGTGTTTGGAATGCCAATGTTAATTTGTTCCCATGGAAGAGTGAGAGCTGCCAACCACAGTTTCATATAAATGGCTTTACAGTGCAGGGCTGCCAACATTAAATGATACTTAGGAATTTTCATGACATTTTGTATTTAATGCTGTGTGTGTGAGAGAGAGAAATTGAGGGAGATGTATGGCATGTTGAACAGCACAAGCTCTGGTGATCAAGGCAAAAGTTTGAAGAAATTTATCCTTTGAGAAACTGTTACTTAATGTTTCTTCTTATTTAGAATGTTTTAATAAACTGTCAGATATTACACAGCATATTCCTTGTGCCCAGCAAAAAGCTGTTTTGCAGAGAACTTTGTTGCTAACAATCCAAACAATTTCCCCCCACATCCCCCAATAATTTTAGTTATTTATTAATAGATGAGCAGATGGACTTTAGTTTATGTTGTTCCTCTGAAGTAGATTGTCAGAAGGTGATATTACTCAACGTGAGAAAATGCAAAAGCAAAAAAAGCTGCCACTGCTAAGGAACAGGGGAATTAACTGATTTTAGTTTAACTGCCAACAGTTAATTTTTCTTTAGCAGAATAGTAGCAGCTAGATAAAATAATTTGCCTTTCTTAAAGAAAATCAAGCATTATCATAACTTCTTTAGTGGTATGTCTGCCTTTGTACATAAACCAAATGTGAAGCTCCCTTTAAACAAAGTTTATTTTAAACTGATAACGGTAAAAACAAAGTCTGTTTATGTATTTCTCCTTTTATTCCTGGAAGATATTCAAAATACAGATTGTTCATGTTTCAGTAGATTCCCCTTAATGAGTGCTATGGTTTATCTCTGCATTTCCCCAGTTTATTGGAACAGGTGCAGTGTCTGCCATCGGTGCCAGCCCCGTGCTATACCAACAAACAAAGTGTTGTTTTGGTTCACTGGATTTAAAAGTCTCCTGAGAGTAAAGAAATGAAAGAGAAAGAATTTAGAAAGTGCCTAGTGAAGGAAAGGCACTTCAAGTAATGTGCTTTGTCACTCAAGTCTTCCCGTAAATTACCTTAAACTATTTCTAAGCAGTTTGAAAAATATTATGCATGGAGGATTAAGTTTCTGTTGCATTTCGGAGGTTCCACACTATTCTTTATCATCTTATCCTACCACAGTAGCTTCCAAGTTAGAGTATTTTGTTGTCAGGTTGATTTAAATTTTACAGGAGTAAAAACTCCTTTTTTCCTTCTCTTAAAGTGGAAGAACTGTGAATTTTCTTTTTTCCTCCCTCCCCCCCCAGTGTTTCTGCTTCCACCTCATTTAAGAGATACTGCAAATAGCCATCCAAGTTTAAACAAGATTATGTTGTAATTAGACAGACAAACTCATAATTATTTAAGGGCTAAACCAACAACAACAACCCTTTCAGGTTCGTTTTGACAGTGTTTATCCAGTGTATCTGGAAAGGCTTACAATTAAAGTGCCTGAAGGGTGGGGATGAGATTTTTCAGCATGCAGTCAGTGCTATCGGGTCCACCTGGCCTGGGAAACTATGCAGGCTTTGTAGTAGAGAAAATCCCTTAACTTAGATCTTCATGGCAAGCTCTTAAAAGCTACCTTCCTTAAAAAAAAAAAACAAAACCAAAAACAAACAAAAAAAAAAAAACAAGGAAAAGGAGGGCAGAGGGAAGGCAGCTTCCCCCTAAGCAATAATTAAAGCGAGCAGGAGCTCTCAGTGCTGGGGCAGCAGCAGATGAGCTGATAATCAGCAGAGCATCGCCCTGGAAGGTTTTCCTGCTGCACACCAGAGCTTCTCAAAGGAAAGCAGAGTTCCTGTGCTGCTGCCACAGCCTCTCCCCGTGCTGGGCAATGCTGGGCTGAATCACAGCTCCTCACAGCCCCACTGGTGTCACCCCAGCCCCACTGGTGTCACCCCAGCTCCTCACAGCCCCACTGGTGTCACCCCAGCCCCACTGATGTCACCCCAGCCCCACTGGTGTCACCCCAGCCCCACTGATGTCACCCCAGCCCCACTGGTGTCACCCCAGCCCCACTGATGTCACCACAGCCCCACTGGTGCCACCCCAGCTCCCCACTCAGCTGCAGCAGCCTGGCCCCAGGCCACCCTGGCGGTGAAGTCACCAGCCCTGCCACCCCCCGAGGAGCTGGCACGCTGTCCTGTGCCCAGCCTGGGGGCTGTAAATCAGCCTCTGGCCCTGCAGCCCCTGGGCAAATCCTGCCTTTGGCCACTGCCTTGGCACTGGGGGGGCCCCCTCGGCTTCACCAATTGTTCTTCCCACAGCTCAGTGGCTGTAAAACATTTTAAAAGAGACCAGAAGAGCTCTGGGAGAAGTACTAAAAAATGCTCATAAAATAATGCAGTATTAGGAGCTGGGAGTTTTAGTTCTGATGGAGAGAAGGGTTTCTTCCTGGCTGAGGACTGGGGATGGGGCTGGTTGTGTTTCTGTGTCGGTGCCTGGAGCACCCACTGCCTGTACTGAGTCCTTTGGCACCACAAGGGAAAGCAAATTCAGGTCTGTCATTTAAACAGAAGGTTAAAAATTACTGTAATTTAGAAATTCTGGTGAATTCTGGTGCTTACATGTGAGTACTGTTCTTCTGTATCCATATTTTAACTATTTATTTGTATAAGACAATTATCTGTAATGCCATGAATGATAACCTGTCATCACTAAGGGGAATCCATTCCTAATTGTATTTGTTCTACCCACAAGCTGCTCTTCCCTTGGTTCTCAAGGTTAAAACTTATTGCTTTTTCCATCACTAAAAATATTCTGAACAATTTAATCTTGCTACTTTTATTTGTTTATTACTCTGCAGTCATTATAATCCCACAGGAACTTTTTAGATGTTAATAAAGAGTGCTGCACATCACTTTTCCTGAAGCTTGTGTGGCACTATAAACATTATGCTGAGTTTAAGTTCCTCTTTCTGACCATATCCTTAAAAAATTCAGCATTTGTTAAGAGAATGGAGGGGATTTTTTTTTTCTTTTCTTTTTAACAAAAAGAAATAAAAGGGAGGGGAAAAAAAAGTAACTTTAGCCTCAATCTGCTCGCTACATAAAACAGTAAATGTTCAGCTGAGGCAGGGGAAAACCAGAACTCCTAGAGACTGGTTGTTTCCTTTTGGAGGAAACAATAAATGTGCCCACTTGTATTTTAACAACATTACTACTGGGCCCCCTAATTACACAAATAATCTTGTAATAAAGTGCAGGAGAGAAGAACTGAAAAAGAATCATTCATCACAGATCTTTCCCCTCAGCTCAAGAGGAAACTTTTGGGTAACTACTTTTAAATCTTGGCCCAAATCAGGAGATGAAGATATTTCAGCACTATGTGATGAATCATTTGTCTCCTGGGACAGGTGAAAAGGAGAAGCAAATCAGACATGTGGTGTAAAAACTTCTCTCACTGGTGTGGACACAACTTTGACCTCTGCATACAACAGTTCCTGCAATCCATGGCATGCACTGTAATCAAATTACCAGAATATTAGAGCCCATATCCACAGAAATCTCTGACAGTTCTGCTGCATTAAAGCCTGACACAGGGAATACAGAAACACACAAAAGATTCCGGGACGAGGCAGAAACACATCCAAGCAAACCCCAAATTTTTCTCCAGCAAACAGTAACTGTCATTTTGCTCATTAATCCACAGCTGTGAGATGAGAGCTGCCTCACTGAAAATCCTGCAGAGGAGGGAGGTAAATCCAAGTGTGTCTGACACCCTGAGAGTCTCTCTTCCCTGGGCTGGCAGCTGTAGCCAAGTGAGCATTAGACAACCCACAACCAGCACAGCCCAACAAGTGAGCAGAGCCTGGCAGGCAGGACAGCGAGCTGGAGAAGAGTGCTCTGTGCTCCTGCTCCTTCAGAGACGCTTCCACAGGCCCCACACACTCACTTCTGTGCTATTTTTGCCACTTGCACGCAACGGGACGTGAGCTGTGCTCCCTCCATTCATGCCAGGCCCATGCGGGGACACCAGGGTGGATTTCAACAGCTGGTCTTTTACCCCAGAACTGCAATTGCAAAATTGCGTTTGAAGACACACAAAAACCAAAACAAAACAGAAAATGCTGTTGTTAGGGGCTGACTCAGGAGGCCTGCATGGCCCAGCCCTGGTGAGAGGCTCGGTGTCAGGAATCCAGCAGGGCTATGGTATGCAGGGCTAGGTGCTGCTGATGTCACTGATGGGCTTATCTTGTACCAAAAGAAAATTCCTCTTGTATAAAAGGGATCGTGGGTGGGAATTAAACTGCAAATAAATCTTTGCCTCACCCTCAGATGCCGTTATGCCTGGGGCATGGGCCACCAACGTTTAGAGTGTAAAGGGGACAGACACGTGGCCATGCCCTGCACGTGAATATATCATGTTTATCTTCCTGAGGACATGCCTGAAATAACAGTTCAAACTTGCCATCACTCTGAGACACTAGCATTTTACATCTGCAAACAGGAGTCTATGTGGATGTCAGCTAGCCCCAGGTTTTCAATGTTCATAGCTCTGAGGGCTGTATAGAGTTAATAAAGAGCAAACAGCCGCCTGCCTATTTCTCAATAAAATAAATGTGTTGCACAGCAAATGTTCCTAGAAAGCAAAAAGCTCCTGTGCATGAGCTATGAGTCCCATCACAGGCTAAAGGACAGTGAGAGGGTGTGTGGTGCTGGAGGGAGGGTCATTCCAGGCAGTGACCTCCTCTCCAGGTCCCATGTCCCAAACCCAGTGCCCCACCTGAGCTCGCCTCTCTTGGCAGCACAGAGGAAACATGATGATCTCAAAGAAAAATGTGAACTAGGTCATGAAGTCAACTTGCATGAGGAAGGGCACTCCACAGTGTCTTTGTAAGCACTAACTGAAGTTTCTAATGGTTATTTTCCAAAACATGCCTCCAAATACTTTGTTTCTGTTTAATAATTATAAACTGTGTTAATACCCCTGGACCTCCCACATACAGAACACCTGAGAAAGAGGCAGTGGCTGCTTCAGCCTGGGTGCAAGGAGAGCACTGCTCTGGCAGGGATTTCCCCTCTGGGCAGCAGGACCTTTCCCCTCAATATTTTGTTGTCCCCTAATCTCCCAGCTCTCCTGGCCCAGAGCTGCAGATGTTTGTCAGTGCACAGACAAGCTCGAAAGGCCCAGCTGGTCGTGGTCTGGGGGCACAGCTCAGTGTGTACATTCCAAGCTGAGATTTTGCTGATCACAATCAAAGGCTGAGATCCTTATCTGATGGCCTCATGCCTGATATCTGCTGCTTATTTTGTAATATCCCAAAAACTGCTCTCCCAACAGCACCAGAATCTGGGATTTCAGCTGAGAAATCCAGCAAGTCGTATGGCTTCAGACCTGGGAAACAGGTTTTTAATTATTTTCCTTTTATCCCAGTAAACCACAAGAAAGGCTGGATTCCCTGCGACTCCTGCCATGCTCCTCCCAGGCAGCCTGTGCAGGTGTAGGCCCACACTCCTGAGCATTTGGGGGGATGCTGGAGTTGTTGTGGCAATACAATATTAAAGGAGGATTAATTAGATTTATGCTATTTATTTGGGCAGCTGTTCAGTAGATGAAAGGAAGTCTAATGCAAATGAAATGAATAAGCCTTAAGAGGCCAATGTCCAGTCACTTCTCCACTCGTGTCCCTCAGCACAGCTGGTGCAGAAATGGGCACATTCTTTTGGCAAAAATGAGGCATTTGAAGATTCCATCAGCTGAGCTTTCCCTTTCAAGTGTTGCCAGTAGATGCACAACATATACATGTGCTTTTAAAAGACTTTTATTTTGAACTCAAGATGTGAATCTATGGCATTAAGAAAAGCAGAACAATCCTTTATTTAGCTGCACCTGCACCTTAATGCCTAATGAGTTTAGTCTGATGGAATCCAGACCTCAGGAAGGATTATAAATTCTCATTTGATTTCATTTACTTCTAAAATACCTTAAACCAGCTGTACCAGTCCAGAATCCAGTCCTCCTTTCTCTATCAGTTTTCCAAGTGTTGAATCTTTTGCTATCTTAAGCAACTTTATGCTACATAGTGATATTGCAATAGTAATAAAAAACAGAGAGCAGCTTAGAAAAAATCATGTTGTAGAAGATAATTAACATATAAGCATCTTAACTTCAAAGTATCACATTATGAGCACAAAAGTTTCATGAAGTCCTTTTGGCCCTGGAGGGAAGATTTGGAGCTCACTCTCCAGACACCAGAGGTTCCTTTAGCCATTTCTGTCTGTTTTGTGTAAACACATCAGAGATGCTCAGGCAGTGACCTTCCCAAAATTACTGACTCAGGCTGCTTATTTTGAATAGTAGCTAATTAATCAAATAAGACTTATTTACCTCAGTGTAGGTACTGGAATGCAAGGGGAAAAATTGATCCTGTTACATCTCTGCATGATCAAATCATTGTATTGAAGAATTAGTATAACAAGATTTAGTTTTAATTTGCATGTCCTCTGATCATGCCAGATTGAGGTGCCTGTGCCCCCAGCAGGTTCTCATTTTCCTTTAAGTCCTTCCCCTGTGAGCTTTTTTCCCCCATTTTAGGTTTGCCTGTAGCAGTCTCTCACACTGCCTCTTATCTCCCCTGGCTGAATACACTTCATTTCTGACCAGATCTGCTCAGCTCTGTCTCTCCTTCCTCGGGCCTGGGGATGTTTCCATTTGCTCCGTGTGTACATTCAGGGCAGGCTGCTGGTTTTTGCATCAGTGATATTTTGAGACCTGCTCAGTCTCAGAGCAGGTTGCAGGAAGCACCTTGGGCCCCATTTGTCAAGAGTCTGGTCTGGGGGATTATTTTTCTCAATAAACCTTATTGCCACTTAACTTTTCTCCCTCTTTGTGCTCTGCAGCCTCTTCCCCCTTGAGACACCCATCACCCTCCTGCTTTCTCCTCCTCCCTTTTCTGTGCTGTGGCTGCCACCTCAGCCTGATCCTCATCAGGAATCCTCCCCAGACTGCCACTATCTCCATGACCCTCGGATGCCCTGGCAAAATGTGTGACTTGCAATTCACACCTCAGGCTGGCACAGCTTTCCTGGGAAGTTGGCCTGGCCAGATGCAGCTCCCTGATTCCACAGCACCAGGGAAGCAGCCTTGCTGACCCCTGAATTACAGTCAGTGAGCAGTGTGATGTAGCCATCATCTCTGCTCTAAGGGGGGAAAGAAAAATGTACTCCTGCATCTTCACATACCTCCCAGAGGATCTGGGGATGTGTGAGGCAGCAGCATGCCTCTGCTTTCAGGCTGTGTCTTTCCACGTTGTGCAGACAGAGAAAAGAAAGCAGCAGCAATGATGAGCTTCTGCCTGTCCTTTTGCTCACTGCTCAGTTTGGCTGCAGGGACATTTCTAGGGCAGGGTGTGGAGCAGGGCTGAGACTGCTGTGCACTCACCCCAGCCTGCCCTGTGCACCCAGGTCCCTGCAGGAGCTGCAGGAGCCCCTGGCTTGGAGCTGCTGGCCACGTGCATCCCCTCTTCCAGGTACACAGAGACACAACAGCCCTGCTCTGACAGGGGTGAACACCAGCCTGGGTTAACCCTGCTCCCAGAGCCAGCACGAGACATCTGTGATGGCCACAACGCTGGCCAGCTGGGGGGACACAGGATTTGCAGCATCACTACAGTCCCCAGCTTGTCTCTCTGGAAAACAGCCACCCACAAGGTTTTGGGAATGGGAGAGCTGGTGGGGTGAATCCCCAGGTCAGCACTTTCCCTTTGCTGTGAAAGGAGGAAGAGAAACAGGATCTGAGAGCCTGGAGAGGGAGATTCTGCAGGAGATCTCCTTATAGTGGATTCCAGGAGGATGAAGGTAGAAATAGAGGGAGTCTGTCAAAAGGAACAACTTCATGAACTCCCATTTTTTTTCTTTTCCCTGTCACCCCTCCCTGAATTCTCCATTCCCTCACACTACTCAAATCCCACAGCAACCCTCAGTGCATTACAGCAGCTGCAGATGGATTGCAGCTCCATGTGCTGCTGTGTTTCACGTGACAGGGCTGTGAATAAGGTATTCTGTAGAAACACAACTCTTCCTTGCTTATTTAACTTTGCTTTCCCCAGATACACATGCAGACACAGCAAACAGCACCAGGAGTCACACCACCATCAGTCTGTTTACTATTAGGAGGGTTTGGTGTTCTCAGAGCAGTCCCACGTGTAAATTTTTCACAACAGCTTTCATCTCGTCTGACTCTGCTTTCAGCAGAGAAACCACAGCCTGAGCGGGCACCCATCAGGGTACACTCGGGAAGGAAAATGGATTACCTGTGCTTAACCTGCCCAGATACTTCATGCACGTTCTTTAAAAAGAAATGGTTTTACCATCCAGCATTGCCTTGGATTGTCTGCAGAGAAATCCCAGCAGGGAATGTCTCTGAATTCAGCCGGCAGCATGCACGATTCTCTGTCCCTTCCTTCCCCGTGACTGTTTCCCCCTTTGCCATCGATCATACTTGGGAATTTTAACTTGAAGGACTCCTGGGTGACACATGGGGCGAGAGGATGTGGTGACTCACAGCATCCTCTGGTCCTCACAGCGCATTCCATGGTGGCACGTGGCTCCTGGGGAAGCAGGTGTCTCCCGCACCGCGCTTGAATCCCTGCCTGCCCTGGGTACAACACTAACCCCTGCACTGGAAGAACACCAACTTCGGAACACCAGGAAGGGAGAAACACCAATTTCTGTCCTGAGCAGCCCTTGCTAGCTGAAGTTTGACTTAGTCAGGAAGAACTTGCTGCTGTTTGGGAGATAATTAAACCCATCTTCCCTCGCCCGGCTGTTTGCACACGCACAATGATACCATTGTTCAGAGTCATGCAACACATATGCTGACATTAAAGTGTTTAATCTTGTACTACAGTATTCCATTATTTTTTTGACATCTGTACATGATAGAAAGGCTATGTATTAAGGGATTTGTTGACAAAGAAATGGCTAATGCTGATACATGTGTGGACTGAAAGGATCTTTCCAAGTTGTGTTCTGCAGTAGGGAGGCTGCTGCTTCCCAGGCCTGAAGCCTGGCACAGATGTGATATGCACTGTTGCTATTACCACTTTTCAATTTATAACAAGGAGTCAGTGTTCAGAAGAATTTTGGAAGCTCCCTGCTGGGTTTGTGGCTAGGTGGTCTTGCTGGCAATACCAGCTCCATGCTGAAAGCTAAAAAAATGAAGTGATGGCTAAAGGGAGAATATTAACTACAGAGGGTTTTTTTTTTTTTTTTTTTTTTCCCTTTCGAAGCAAAAATGCTTACCCCAGATCACTTTGCAGAGTGAGCACTAAAGAATTTCCAACCTCTGAGTCTGGGGATAGGGATTTATGGAGCCTGGTTTTCATCTTCTTTGAAATTAGTGCATTAATTCTGCTCTCCACCCATGGATGGGGCAGGACTTTGCCCTGGCATACGCTGAATTTACCATGCAAGAAACAGTTTATCACCTTCTCCTCCCTGTACCTGGCTGTAAAATGGGTCCCTGAGCAGGGAGCAGCTGGGTGCAGGTTCCCTCCTGCTGAGCTCTGCCCTGGCTCAGAGCAGCCCCTTCAGCAAAGGGCACACGGGGACAAGGTATCAGGGCAGGGCTTGGGCAGATGAGCCCAGAGCCCCCCAAATATCTGGGGGTACTGAGCCTGTGGCTCAAGGACAGGCTGTGTTTTCAGAAGTGGCAGGATGGCAGCAAGTCCTCATGATGGGATGCATTAATGAGTTGTAGAAAAACCACAGGCTATTTTTCTGCTAAGCTTATGTCACAGATCAGAAAATCGTCTGTATTTGTTTTTCCTTAGGTTTCTCCAAAAACCTGCACTAGCTTCTAGATGACTTGGAGAGCTGCAGCTATTCCATGTAAAAGGCCTGCCAAATACTGTTTTTATCACTCTTTAAAAAAAATTTAAAAATATATCCCATCGCACACCCCAGGACATTTGCTCTACTCCATTTATAGAACTCCCAATTTATATTCTTCAACTATTTCTTCAATTATTTCTGTAACTGCTGCTTTAGCTGCCTAATGTCAGCATGTAAATCATGAAGCCAAGAGAATGAAACAGATGAAAACCAATCACAGAACTTTGCATTCCCAAATTCTTGCCATTATAAATTTCCTGCCACTGCCCCTGTAACTCTTGCTGTCAAGCACAATGAAGAGGGAAACATGTGCCTTCGCAGACTGTGGCCTGGCATGACATTATTGCAATAATCTTTATTATAGTCCCCCTTTTCCTCAGAAAAATATAAGGACTGACCTCGCATTTCTTGCTCAATCAGGCGTCCTGCTGAGCCCAGTAGGCTCTTTCAGCTGCAGAGACCGCTGGATCCTTCCCCTAATTGGTTTCCTCCTTCTTGAACCTCAGCAACATAAGGAGAAAAGGCCTATATTTCATAAGTGCCATGGTTTTATCCACCAATTTAGAGACAAATAAGTGCAATTTATAGAGGGAACATTTAATGCCTGTTAATTAGAAGCCCATCAAGAGGTCTCGAATTTGGCATCCCGAAAATTTACAGCTCAATTTCACAAGCCCCAGGCCCAAGGGGTGGCCCTGGCCTCCCTCCCGCCGTGCTGGGAGGTCCCTGGTCCTCCTGCCACGCTGCTCTGGGGCATGTGGGGAGCTGGGACAGGACAGGATCCACCCAAAAAGGTCATCTGGGAAAGGGGAAATTTGTTTCCAGTTGAATACACTTCCCAAGGGAGACAGGAGGGTGAGGCAGGAGGTGGGAGTGGAGCTTCCCTTTGAGGAAGGGCTGGTGGGGCCCAGGTGGAGCGGGTCCCAGGGCAGCTGGTTTCTGGCAGTCTCTGCACTGAAATGATGCCACAGAGCTTCTGAGGCTTTGGCTTCGGTCTCAGGGGGTGGTGACAGAGGGAAGGAAAGGTAAATTTTCTTGGAGAATTCAAATAAGACTCTGCTGGATCTCAGGACAACCCAGGCGGCCCTCGGCCACCTCTGAAGGAACAGGGCCCATTTTCTGTAGCTCTGCAGCTGCTGGAGAGAAAGCAGATAAAGACTCTCCTACCCTCTAAACTCACCATGCAGGTGGCTCTGAAAACCTGCCTGACCTTAATGCCAGAGCGTGGCAGACTTTTTTTTGGCATCCAAATCTCTGAGGGGTTTCTGAGGCGACTGCTGATGGCTCAGCAGCAGCCTGGCTGAGAGGCTGAGGCAAGGGGGTGTTGTCTTTTGGAATCTATTTTCCTTTGACTTATCTTTCAGTCTCAGGAATTCAGGACCTTTAATCTATTTGAGATTAAAGTCCTTTACAAATCCCTTCTGGCCTTTTTTGGGAGTGAAGAAGTTACAGACACCCTACTGCACATTCCTTCTGGTGCCTTTTTCCATTGTAAATGAGAAACAAGTAGCTCTAATTGTTGTAAGCACTACAATAAATGAGACAACTGCTCTCAAAGTGCCTTATAAAAACAATTAACATATTATCAGGTAAAAGCGTTTACAAGAAAATTTAATTTTTACTTGTTTATTATATTCAAAGTATATTCTAAGTGCATCACCCAAATGTGCCAGGGAGGAAGAGGTGTGGAATTACCAAAGCTTTCCCAGTTTGGCAACCTGAGAACAGAGTCTATTCGTCTGATGCTGAGTTTCTTTCTGCAAAGCAGTTTTTTGCATCTTCAGAAAACAAGAGAGTGAAAATACCTAAGCAGGGAGATTGGCCTCCCGTGAAATCCATTGAAATTAGTGAAAAGATTTCTATTGACCTTCCTGGCATTTAGATAAGCTCTTTAATGCTTCAATAATAATTATTTTTAACACAGTCACTCTTGGAAAAGAGTCTTGCTGTGATTCACCAGTCCTTTGCTCAACACCTGCGGCTGGTGGCTGGCATGGTGCTGCTGTGCTGAATCCCAGGGCTGAGCTGGGATGTGTGGGGAGAAATAAAAACCCTGCAGGCTGTGCCCCACCATAATCCTTGTGTCACGAGCCAGGCCTGTCCACCAGCAACCCCTGACACCAACCCAAAGGTCCAGCCAGGACTTGCAGAATTAGCTCAGGGTGGCTTTGCACTGGCCAGCAGAGATTTACAAAGGAGCTGCAAAGAGTTTGAGTTAGTTTATTTCTAACCTCAACATACTTTGCTGTGAAAATGACCAAACATGGGATCAATTGGGGTTTCCAGCTTTATGCTGATGTGTCATTTGCTTTGGAAGTTTGGGTACCTGGGCTGTTAAATAAGGACCTCAAGCTTTTCAGTCCAGCATTATTCTTTTGGTACTGGCTTTGACTGCATTGCTGCAAGTTGTAAATATCACCAGCCACACAGTTTCATCCCTGTCTGCTAATGTTTTCAAGTTCTGTATCTTCAGCACACGCCAGAACAAGCACCCAGTATTTGTTGACATTTTATCTCCAGCTTTCCCATATTTTTGGATCTGATACCTGGCTGCTTCACACCTGAGCACATGTACCCATCCTGTTTGCTTTTAACCATCCCTGTCAGTTGCACAACTGTGTCCTGCCCCCTGTTGCATCACCATCAGGCCACAACAGAGGCTTGGAGAGACAAAGGACTTCAGAGAGCTGGGAGCCCTCTCTGTCAGATAGAGCAGCACTCAGATGCTGCTCAGATAGGCAAGGCCAGACGTTCAAAGGTGCTGATCTGACTTGCATATTTGTGACAGGTGTGGCCAAGCTACTGATAACCACCAGCCCCCGAGATATTCCTTGTTTTGGCTGCATCTCCTTGATTGTTCCCCCATGATTTTTGGTGTCTTGCTTATTTTCTCATGCATCTGATGGCCTCCTCCATCCCACAGCTCCCAGCTGCCGTCATCGCCACCTTTCCCAAGGACTATGCCAGAGGGAGTGCCTGATGATCCTCACCCACCATAGCTCCAATTAACTGCCACTCTCACCATGCCAAGGGTTATTTTACACCAGCAATTTTTGAGCCCTGTGTTAAATTAGGCCTTCTTAGTTAAGCCAGATTAAGCCCTCTGTTAAATAAGGCCAAATTAAGCTAGAATTTGTCTGCAATGGTTGTGCCTCCAAAATGCAATACTGCTTCTGAGAATGAGGAGAGGCTCATGTTTACACAGGCATCACCTGTGAGTGACTTTGGATTGTTGTTTAAGGAGAGGAAATGCCCTGTTTTCCCACAGTCAAGGCACACAGTCTGTTTCTAGCAGAATTATTTTTCAAGGGTGTTCTTCCTTTTCCTATTTTACAACCTTTGATTGCACATCCAGAGCTTTGGCTTCCTCTCCAAGCAGCTGCCTTGCCAAGGCATTTAAATTGTGAGCTGGAATTTCCAATGTTTGAAATTAGCATCTGGGCTAAAACCATTCACCAAAGACTTTGGGTAGCAGATTTGTGAGAACTATGAGCCTAGGACAAAGATGAGTTGGAGTTCTGTGGGCAGAAGGGCTGTAAAGCATATCCAGCAAACATTCAAAATGCTTGATGTGTTTTAAGGGAGCATTTAACATTAATTTAACATTAAGGATGAACAAACAGCTGAGATTAAGTCCTTCAAGGATGACCAAAAGGTTCTTATGGTCATTGTGTCAATAGGGATCATGGATTTTATAAATCCAATGGAGGAACCACAGTCACATCTGAAGAGCTGCAGCAATTCTCTTGAATCTTGTTTCAGTGAACACTTAAAATACCACTATTCCCCCTTGCCTTTTTTTAAGCTCTTCCCCCACTCTCCCCCTTCCAGCTCCTCAGGTAATTAACTGGAAACGACCCAGTTGCAGCATTGTCAAAGGTCTAACACCCATCAAACCCAGGAAACTCAGGCTCCTTGAATGCTCCCCTGCTTACCCCGTGCTGTTGTGCCTAAAGTATTACAGGGGTCTGTGAAAAGTGCTTGATCAGATACACTGTACCACATGTTCCCAAGCACCAACACACAGCAGCATGACTTAGGGATAGGATTTCAGCCTTCATAATGAAGAGTCTTGCTTTTATGAGTTCGAGTCAGACCCTTAACGTAATTTTAACATAGATTTTGGTGTTTAATTATGTAATAAGATTTACTGCAGTCATCTAACAGATGTTGATTCAGGGTCAGTGTTTCTCATAAATTAGTTCTGAAAGGATTTGTTACTTCTGGGTCAGCAGATAGGTCCAGAGTGCAAAGAAAAAGGGGAAAAACAATAAACACTGAGTTGAAGGGTTTCTTGGGATTCTTTCTTCAGTTACATATCCACATATTTTCATGATCTTAATGACTATAGCCACAGGAATGTTTGCTTTAACACTAAAGATGGCTCAGGCCAAAACCCTATACCCAAACATCTGCAAAGCATGGGAAAGTTCAAACTTTGGGGCTCTTTATTTTATGACCCTGGCTGTTAATTTTTCATACTAACATGACACATTTTTCCTAGGGCTCAGCAGTGGGAATTGCTGTGAACTTTAGCAGCACCCCAAAAAGTTTCATCTTCATGTGCTTGTTGTCAGACCTTGTGTATAAAGTGCAGCTAAAGGCCAGTGTTGGTTGATGTAGTTGTCATCACACACGTACTGAAAAACTGCACCCACCTTCCTCTGGAAATTCAGCCTTCCCATGTCTTTGGAAGCAAATCATGTTTGTACATCCTACTGCTAACAGCTGCAACTAAACCCACACAGCATTATACTCATTCTTCTACATTTGTGGTTAAAGGAGGGATTCCATATTAAAGTATTTTTCATTCCATTTTAATTTAGTTGCAGATAAATTCCTTTAAAACTGAAATTATGCTCTTTATATCTTATTCTGTTAGGAGTACTTTGGAGGAAAGGGATTGAGGCTTGTCTAATAGTGTTGCTAGCATGTCCAGGGTAGTTGTAGCCTGCCAAGTCTTTCACAAACACTGGTGAATATCCACAATATTCCTCCACATCAGGGTATGAGACACTAAATGTTGCCCCTGAGATGTTTTAGTAGAGGTGCAACAGAGACTGCTCAACACATAAAACCATTCGCTAAACTTAACCACCTTTGTCTTGGAAAGCTTAGAGGTTTCATACCTAAAATACTCCTCTAGGATGAATCCCAGCCATGAGTAAGAGCTCTGAAGCATTTCCCTGAGCAGCAATCACACAGTGGCAAACTGGACTCCTCACAGAAGGGATGTGAGAGAGGAGGAAGAGTCCATGGCCAGCAGCTGAGCCTCAGCCAGCAAAGCAGCACTGAACCTGCTCCGTGCTTGGACACAGCCCTGCTTCCAGAGCCTCCCCACGCTCTGTCCCTGCCATGGGGACACCCTGGCCAGGGCTGCTCTGTGTTCGTACCATGCAGAGCTGTAAATTTAAACAGCATTTTCCAGACCCAGGGTTGAAACTCCTCTTTTTCAGGAGTAATTCCCTTTAAGTCAATGGATTTACACAATGGATTTGCTGCTGCCAGAAGAAAATCAGGCCTGTAGAAAGACACACATTCTTCGCCAAGGAAATCTCAGAGCTAACTACTTGAATTGTGCAGTCAAGCTGCAGAGGGGTCAAGTGGACAGACGACAGGACTGGGACATATAGGAAGTCCCTGGTTCAAACCTCAGCTCTTAAAATGTCATGCGTTGTGACCTCAGGCAGTCAGTTCAGCCCCTTATACCTCCATTTCCCCCTTTTCCTTTGTCTGACTTGTCTGTTTAATTTGGAATTTGTTCCAAGAAGGGTGCCTTGCCTCATGTGTTGGGCTGGGGCACTGACACCTCTCCTCCCCCTTGCTGGAGGACAGGCTTGAAGTCTTTGTTTGCTCCCAACACTGACCCCTGCTTCCGTCCCACGAGCAGGGTGACACGGGACCACCGGATGTCCATCAGGAGACAGGCAGGCCTGTCACCCCGTGGGATGTCACACATCCCAGCACCAACCTGGGAGGATCTGGCACTTGTTATTTCACAGGCAGGGCTGGGAGGTGGAAGGAAGTCCTCACTTTGGACAGTTTCTTCACAGCCCTGATCACTAAAGATCCTTTAAAACGAAAGATTTGACCCTACAGAGCCGAGCCATGAGTGTGTGATGAGTTCAGCTGGCACCAAATGTGGGTCACTGGCATGAAAAGCCTCAAGGGCTGGAATTTGTGTCTGTAGTGTGTGGGTATGTGTGTGTGTGATTGTCAGGAGCAGAGCCAGGCCAAGAACCAGCACTCCTGAAAAGCCCCATCTGTTTGTCTCAGCTCCTTCCCACAGCAGCTCGGTCGTTATCGGTGGCAAATGTCCAGAGTCGCTTGTCAAGCACAAAGCTGCCAAAAATAATTAAAACACAATGGCCCCCTGTGCCAGCCAACTGTAAAACTGCTCCAAAGGGAGCCTGATAAACACACGTATGCCCATAATAGCCCAGATAGAGGCAGGTATTTCCTCTGTGCTGTAGTGATCTGAGCAGCCCCTGAGATGCTGCCATCAGATATTCCCGCCCTTTTCTGTTGTGGCAGCTCTTGAGCGTGTTTGATGGCGAGGGGAAGGGGAACAAAGCAGGTGCCTAATGGGCTGTTTTCTGTTTCAGTGGAGCATGACAGAGAGTTTCACCACCAGCGCTGCCACTACCGAGAGTTCAGGTTTGATCTCTCGCGGATCCCGGAGGGGGAGGCGGTGACGGCGGCTGAGTTCCGCATTTACAAGGATTACATCCGCGAGCGCTTCGACAACGAAACCTTCCAGATCAGCGTCTACCAGGTCCTGCAGGAGCACCCGGGAAGGTGAGGGACCCACAGGGAGACCCTGCTGGGGGCACAACTCCCTGTTCCCACAGGGAGTTACAGCCAGTGCTCCCAGAGGTCTTGGTGCCACCAGCACGAGCGGCTGCGTTTGGCACTGGGGCGTGCAGGGGATGCCAGCGATGCTGCTGCAGCAGCTCCTGTGTGTTGTGACATGGGCACAGGTGCCCTGGGAGCCTCCCCGTGGCCCAGGGAGCATCCTCAGCACTCCTGCTCTGGCCTCTGGGAGCACTCAGTAGCCTGGCCATGTGCTAGTGCAGAAAAAGTATCATAAACCAGGAATATTTCAAGATTTCTGGAAGTACTCCCCCCTTCCTCCTGCCTCTGATGGATCCTGAGGTGGCAAACCCAAATGCTTCCTTTGGAATTGCAGCTTAATTACTAGCCCTTATTATCAAAGGCATTTGAGCTCCCTAATTAACAAAGACAGATGACACCATGCTTTTTATATTGACTGATTGTTTTGCATGTGCAAAACTACAAGATGAGCTATTAAATCCCTTCCAAGCAATTATTAATGTATGCCAAGCTCCCTGACAAATCCTCCAGGGAACTTGAATAAGAACATATGTTCAATTTTCTCATCTGGTTTTAGTTCCAATTAATCAGCAATCCCAAACCACTTATCAAAGGCACTTAGTTTCATTTGCACATATTTCTTTCACATACAAATCCTACCAAAAGTGAGATTGCATTTTTTTATGTGAAAAGAATTTACAATCACGTTCAAGTCAGAAGTTATTCTTTAGGACTACTAAATATGGGCTAATAATACTACAGTTCTAGTTTAGGTTTATGAAAAGAGAAACACTAGGGATTTAAAAAGTGGAAAGTCCAAAAGGGTAAGAAAAAAAAGTATAATCAGGACTCTGGCTTTATAGTTTTATAAGAGCTAATAAAAATGCAGAAAAAATTGAAATATGTCAGGAAACCTTGTCAACTTTTTTTTAATGGTGAGAATTTCTGCTGGCTTTGCTGGATGGTAAAAATATTTAACCACTGGCGTGTTTTCTTCTACATCTGAAATTCTGATTTTATAGCTTAAAACTCATGGTTCACCTGGCATTTCTAATTATGCAATCATTTGCAGTGTTTGGGAACTGTGCTAAAATGAATCTATTCTTATCAAACAGTGGTAATTCCAACTGTGCATTTTAACCAGGTCTTCCTAAAAGGAGAAGGCAACAAGCCAGAGGTGTGCACAGGACCCATCAGATGTCCCGCTTACCCTAAGCATTTCATTTCATTCCCTCTTAGGCCATTCCAGAGGCAGCAGCCTCCCTGTGCTGCATTTCTCCAGTGGTTTATTTAGGTACCAGCCTGCAGGGATGACTTTCCAGTCTTGGGAAGAGCAGAAACTGTAGATGTGCTGGCAGAGGAGGAGGCACCAACCTGTGTGCCAGGGCACTGGGGAACTGCCAGGAGCCTGCTCTGGAGTGAATGACCTTCCTCATCAGATGCCAGGGAAGTTCCTCCTCAGGTCCTGATGAGTGAGGTGCCCATTTGGGATCTTACTGACAGAGTCAGAACCAGATCTGATATCTTAGTTTTACAGTGGTGCATCCAAAATGTTGTTACAGCTTTGTTTAGAGAGGATGGGAAGGTACTGCTGGGGAGAGTTGTGAGTGGAGCAGCAAATGCTTCTGCAAACTGTCTCCTCCACTAATTCCTATTCCTAAAGGAAAAAAATAATGTATGCAAAGGGTGGGCATGTACATCAACCACTGTCTGCAAGAGGTGAGGAATCCTGCTAATTATACAGATGTTCCAGTCACTAGACTAGAGGCAATTTTACTGCATCATATTCATCACAGCAACACTATTTTTAATGACTGTTCATGCATATTCCCCTTTTGCATACATTTTGGCACAGGCAATGGCGAGTTTTGAACAGCTTGTCCTGAAAAAAATATTCCTGTTGGTTTGGATTGACCAAAGGTAAAAATATTGTCACTACCATTTGTAAAAATATTTGCTCTTTTTCTGCATTTTTCCACTGACATTTTCCACCCGGCTCTGTCACAGCCCAGTCATCCAAGTCAGTGTGTCATTGGGCAAGTGGAGAAAGAAAACAAACTCTCTCCAGTGTTGATCAAAAAACACCCATTGACTTTGATGCTTCCTTGGCTGTTTGTCTCATCCTGAGCTGCTGGAAAGTCAGCCCCATCTGACGTTGTTAGCAACAAGAGCAAAACAAAGCCAAACCCTCCCCCCCACGCAGGCAGGGAAACCTCTGCTGCCTTCGGGTTTCCTTCTCCCAGGGCTCTCCTGACACAGAAGCACTGCTGGAATTGCCTTTTGAGACCTGAACCTGAAATTCTCCAGGCTGTGCAGTGCCCGAGGCACGGCAGCTCCTGCCAGGCTGCCGGGGGCAGCTCAGCATCCTCTCACACACAGCAGAGAGCAGGACAGCTCCCGGAGCCACACTCAGCACAGGGCGAGCTGGAAGGCTCAGGCTGAGGGGGACTGGAGAGATTTTCCTCTGTGAGATGTGCTGGAGGCAGGATTTTTAGTGAAACCACACAAGAGCCTCCAGTTTGGAGGGTGTGATGGTGCCCTCAGCTCACATAAAGCAGAGGTATGAGCAGTTAATGACTTCACGAGTTCAGACAGGTCGGAGGTATCTAACCAGCAACATCTCTTGTGTGCACTTCATTGTCAGTGAAAAATACAGGCTTAGGTGTTTCCAGAGCAACAGCTGCACCCCCCAGCAGACCATTCCTGAAATCCTGCCCCTCAACAGCTCAAGTGTTTGCAGGGTAGAACCTCTCCCCCATCCACCTGCTCAACCTAACAACCCTGGCAGCAAAAAGGAGGGCCCAGCCCTTCCTTTGCAGCAGATGAGATGTCACTTGACTTTAGACTGCCAGAAATTACATCTCTGTCAGACTGAAGATATTATTACAGGTGTTTGTAGGAAATCAGGCTAATGATCAAATATTCTTTCTGAATTTCCAAATCTTTCCTTGCAAGGCAAGCTCTTCAAACTGGCAACATCTCCTCCATAAAAAGGCGTGCACAGCATTCTTTAGGCACACAGCATCAGTTATTCACTTTAGGCAAGCAAGTACATTCATGAACAAAAATGTCCCAAACATCACAAACACTGATGATGTTTTAATTGGTATAACATGCCTCAAAGCTTTCAAGTGCATAGCTCAAAGTCCAGTGACTCATGTCCAACTTCTTTTTGGACTTTGTGGCTCACTCTCCTAAAAGCCTGGGAAGGTGTTCTACAAAGCAGTGCCTGACTTGAGCAGGGTGAGAGCAGCAGGACATCCAGTCCAGGTTTGTGCTGACAAACCCTCCTCAGTGGGAGCTGAAGGTGGCTCAATTCTGCTCCCCCTGGAAAAGGAGGGAGAGCAAAGCAGATCCCAGTGCTCAGCCAGGGCATCCCCCTCAGTTTATTAACCTGGAGCTGCAGAAAAAATGCAAACTGTAGAGCAGCACTAAAGCTCAGAGCTCGATCCTGCTTTTCTCTCTGCACCTTTTGAAGCTGAAATACCTCATCCCAGAGTTACATCTCCTATTTCATTGGACCCAGCTCTTGCACTGCAGAGTGAATCCCAACCCCTTTGAAGTCGATGGGAGTTTTGTTACTGGAGAGAATAAAACCAGGTACTTGACCAGCCTTTGGTAATTGAAATGTAGTTGTTACATGTCCACTTTGTGGCCATTATGGATTTCACGGGCTTCAAAGGCAGTGATTTGAATGCTCATGTTACCAGCCCTACAGAAAAATCAGATCCTGCAGGATGCATTCCTGGGTTTGACTTGCAGCTGGAACGCTTTAGCTTGAGCTTCAAACTACACCACTGCTGCAGCAGATCAAACCTGAGCCCCTCTCCAGACCCCTTTCTGCCATTCACTGGAGTCTGCTTCCATGTTGTGGGTTGAAACATGTAATTCAAGTGCCTAAGAAAGCCTTAGGCCCACCCAACCCATAAAGCAGATGTGCCTTCTTTTTGGGGCTTTTTTAAGTACCAGTGTGATCGTTCTGAGATGGTGTAGCACAGCACAGTTGGATTTAATGATGTGCCCCAGCACCATGACAGTATCTACAAATACAGACAATAACTTTAATTATAATTTTTTGGTGACTTATCTGCAACTCAGTCAATAACTACACTTATCTCTCAGCAAGCAGCAAGAGAACTTGAGCACAGAGGTCCTGCAGCTCTCCAAGAACAGAGCTGTATCTGGTTTTCTCCTTCAGACCATTCCTAAAAGCCACTGCAGCCTGCAAAACCTTTGACAAATCTTGAACTTACCAAGGCACAATTCTTCACAGGCACTTGAGGAGCTGCAGGAGGCATTTTGCATACCCCAGTGGGTCCTTGGGTCAGTGATGCCCTGATCAACAGCCCTTCAATGCTGAGCAGAAACAGCTGTACAGAAAGTGTCAGAGATGTGTGTATAACCTCATTTCTCCCAGCACTGTTTTTACAACAGGCTTCAGGTTTAGGAGACTTGTTGCATCTCAGTAACAAACTGCCATTGCCACTTTTAATCAGCCTTTGAGATCTAGATCTTACCTTCTCCTACACTATCTAAGAAAGGCAACACAGCTACTAGAAGCACACAAAGCAGAATTAAGGATCTGCTGCAATTTTAAAGTTAATTTAATTTTCCCCTAGATTCAGCAGAATTTACACAGATCTGTTTCACTACCAGTACAGCTAGTTTTCAGGCCAATCCTTGGAAATCACCTCTAGCAAACTGAATTCCTGCTGTGGACATCCCTTCACCTGGCAGAGCCCCCCGGGCTGTGTTTGGCTGGTGGCTCCTGCCTGGGGGCATGGGGAGAGCTTTTATCAGTGGGGAGAACTTTTATCAGAGGGGAGGGAGAGGGAAGGATAAGCAAGGGATAGCAGGCACAGGGAAGGGAAGGTGTGGGAGGAGGGCTGCATCAGGTCTGTGTACAGAGGGTGTTGCAAACGTGCCAGGGAGAGGCCCAGGGAGATCCTGGGGCCCTCTTAAAGTAGGAAAGTCTGAAAAATATTTTCCTAAGTTTGTCTTTGGACAGCTGCAGCTGACTTTAAGCAATGACACCAAGCAAACTGGAATCTGGATACGGCAGGTTTTTAATCCAAACAGATGTCTTCTAACCCCACATCTCCTCTCACCCTGCCAGGATGCCCTTTTTGCCTCCTCCTCCCTCCACCTGCTCAAACCTGGACGTGAATAACCCCCTTCCTCCTTGCCAGCTCTGTCCTTGGGCTGCCTGCTGGAAAACTTGCCCTGTGCCTGTGACCCAAACAGCCCCTCTAGGGTTAGAATGTGAGTTGAGAGGAGAGGATTGTGCTCCTGCCTTAGACACTGTGCTTTACATGCTGAATCAATAAGAATTCAACATATCCATGCCTCAGGTGTTTCCTACTTTAAAACAGAAGCAGGAGGGTTAACCCACCTTTGTAAAGCCATCCAAAGGCTGTTGCAAGGTGTCTCTGTATGGTTACTGTTTAAAGCACTGATATTGGAATTCCTGCAGGCAGAGGGAGGGATCAGGGCAGCCCAGCTGCCAGGGGTGTTATCTTTGGGTGAGGGATTCCCTGTCCCTGATGCAGGCAGGGGCAGCAGGAGCCTGGGCTGCTCCCAACACAGAGTGCTGGCTGGTCACAGAAATCACCTTGCCTTACAGTGCAATGGAAATTGCCAAGAGTCACCTCCACTGCTGCTGCCTGTCCTTTTTCCCATTTATTTTTGTCCCACTTGGAAGTGCTCATTAGTGTTTACTACCACTTGTCAACCAGCAGCTTGAAATAACAGGGCTGACGAGCGGGATGGGGACAGTGAGTGAAGAAAACAGACATAAAAGCAGGGACTGTTTGGCAGGAGGACTGTCCTAAAATAGTGTAGACCTTACAGCATTATAGTCTATAAATGCAGAGTTTTATCTCCTGATCCCTTGCCAATGCAGAATTTTTGTCTCTCATGTTTTCATCCATGTTCTCCTCGTGCCACAGCTCACCAAGGCAAGTGATTGGGGCAGATGCAGCACTTCTCATTTTTGGGTATATTTCTAGTGTTTATGGCTTCAAACCAAACTGCATCCCTGGGACTGAAAAAGCACCCCAGCAAAAATCAAAGAAACCATACATCACATTTTCACGAAGCTTCATGGTTGTTAATTCTTTCTCTTATTTTAGAATTGTCATGTTGCAACAATTCCCTTTATCCTACACCTTCCCTGCCTTATCTGTACTTTTTTTTCTCTTATTTCTGCACTCACCCCCACAATCCTCACTTCTTCCAGCCCTTTTCTCTTCACTAAATATTTGTGATCCCTTTCCTCACCACCATCAGCCCTTTGGCAGGTCAGCCCTTCTACCTCCATAGCTCCAGCTGCTTCCCAGACACGATCTCACATGCATCCTGCCCAGCCACCCTCACGCTGCAGTGCTTGTTACTCACCCCTGAGCCCAGAAAACAAGTTCACTCAGGAAGTTTCACAGACCACACAGCACTTACATGACCTGTAGACAAATTTTTGGGAGTGCTTTCTAACAGGAGGTGACTCTCCTGTCTGGCATCCAGTGTGAGACACTACCAAAGGCATCAGCAGGCAAATGCCAACCTCCTGTCTTCATCTCAGGCTCCACTGAGAGCCTGATGCTTGAGACAAGCGAGCAGAAAGCCCCAAATTTTATCATTGCTAAAAGCTCTGACACTCCCGCTGATGTCAGTTCTTTGAACGCTGAGCCATTTTGATGTGGTCTCAACAGAACATACTTGTGGTCTGGATCCAGACTTTGTAATTTATGTAACTCTAATCTAGACATTAACATTTCCATGTCCCAGCTTAATTTTCCTGTAAAAGGAGGATCATGTGCCTTTCCTATCTCTTGCTCTGGAAAAAGGCATGGTACAGTTTCTTGCATGCACTGAAATTCTAAAATGAAGGAACTGAATGCAGGGCCAAGGAACCAAAGGGGTTTTTTGCCTCCTTGCTGCAGAGCCATCACCCACATTGCTCCAGGAACGTGCTCTGTGAGTACACAGTTGGAAGGTGAGGTACAGGAGTGAGATGTGCACTAGAAAGCTTTTCTCTTTGGGCTCAGGTCTTCATCTCTCAGCTAAAACCCAAAGCAGCCACATCAGTTAGACTTAACCAGCACTACCTTCTGTGACAAGTCATTAGATGGGAGCCCTCAGAATAAATGATGTTTAAGTTGTAGCAGAACAACATTTCTTTGCTGTGTTTACTGTGTCTTGTCCAACAAGGATATCTCGAGGGCTGGCTGCCTATTAGCTGGTGATTTAATGCTGTTTGCCTGTCTTTGGAGAGCAGGACATTCCACTTAAAGGAGGTTTTCTTTTTGAAAGGAATGAGAGGTTTCTTTTCATCTGAACAGGAGCCACATCTCAGGAGCCTGCAACACCAGTGATGTTCTGCATCCCACCCCTGGCCACTGCTGGTGGGCCAGGGCAGAAAGCACTAACCCAGGAGTGCTTGAACTCCTCCAAAGGGCATCTGACACTGGGCTTTTTTGGGGTCCAAATGTTCCAAGTGTGTGTGGGAAGGACATTTCCCTTCAGTGGGTCTCTTTGATCTCTCTCACTTCGGGCTTCCCCTCCAGGCCTATTGTTTGCACATTGCTGTAACTACAGGAAAACAAACGCATTATACAATTTCCCAGACTGACTCACCCTGGTACTTGATGCCTCTTGTAGTCTGCTTACCCTGATTGCATCATGTCAGCATGGGAAGCTTAAAGGCTGTTTTTTCTGAGTAATAATACTGCAGTTGAGCAGTAGCTAAAACCAAAAAAAAAAAAGATTATCATGATTGCTACTGATCGCAACCTGCAAACTACAAGGGGAGAAAACCAAGCAAGCCAAGTCCCTGTTAACTAAACCTTGTGTGAATCATGAGTTCCAGTCAGGGGCCATGCTTAAATAATGGACTATGTGAATAAAACACCCTTTTCTCCTGGAAACTTGGCCTCAGCCACTGGAACGGGCCAATCCATGCAACTCCCTCATCCCTGGCCCCTCTGGGATGTGTTTGGTTCAGTGTGCTGTAAACAGGGAAGGGTGGGAGGTGTCCTGTGCTGTGGGAACGGGGCCACTGCTCCTGGGTGGGGATGAAACCCCAGGAGATTTGTCCCCTGGTTGGAGTTCAAGCTTCTTGCACTGCTGTAACTAATGTGACAGGGATTATCCATCCTGTTTAACTTCAGATTTCCTGGGAGCAAAGCTGACTGAGCTCCCAGCACCTACCTAGAGCCTCGGCATTGCTGCACCACAGCCCTTCCTGAGCCACCCCCTTTGGCTCCCAAACATCCACTGGAACACTCCCACAGGATCCCCTCTGCCTTGGCAAGGAGGTGTTGCAGCAAGTCCAGCTCTGCAGGGCTTCCACAAATCAGAGCTTTGCTTAAAAGCAAGTTCTAATTGTACCCCCAGCATCACTGGCGGCGTATGGGGTACCCAAATGGGGTACCCAAATCTGTCCTGCTTTGGGGAGGAAACACAGAATCCTTTCCCTGCACAGCCTGAGCTCTGCAGGAACTCATTTCAGAAATTTAATTCCATGTAAGCCAGCACAGTCAGAGGTGGGTGGTGACACCCCTTAGCTCACAGAGGAAAGCACCATCTCTTACACACTCTGCCCCATTGAGGTTGAAAGGAAAGATGAATAGTAAAAACATTGCAAAAACCCCTCCATTCCTGTTCTGTGTGGGACAAAAGCTTCTAATTTCTTGGTATGTCAAAGGGGAAAGAATCACTAAAAGCTGTGAGTCAAAAGCCTTTATGCCAACAGCTCTCCTCAGATTCATTGCTGATAAATTCATGTTTCATGCAAACAAGAGGCACTGTGTAAACCAAGCTGAATATACATATGTGCACTGACAAATCTATAGTGACCAAATTCATAAGGCCTTTTAAAGCTTTGAGCATGTGATTAAAGGGTTTTTCAAGGATAGCTCTTCATTCAAAAGGATATAATTACTCTTGAACAAGTTATCATGTTTGTTCACTGTAGGTACAAAAGCAGCTCTTACAGGACTTGTCTAGACACTTCCACCACGTGTCTTTGTTCTTCTTTTAAAGTATTTTTTTTATAAAACAACTGCAACAGCATCAATTTTTTTTTTTAATTTGAGTTTGATCTTTTTGTTCTGATAAGACTCCTTCTTTTACAGAACCTGTATTTTCTCAAATTTCAGTTTCTCAGAAACTTGCCAAGAAATGTCTTGTAAATCTGAAATAATGTCACCTTTTTCAAAAGAACAGAATCTCTCTATTTAGGACCTTTTCAATTTTCTGATATTATTTCTTCAGCTAGAGTAACCCAACAGTAGCCTTTAAAAAAAACACCAAAGCAATGAATTGGAAAAAGGTTGTGACCCATAGCACTGCAGAGCTGTGACTGTGCAGAGGGTTATTGCCTCAATCAGTGATCTGTAACCTCAGATGAGCAAATTTTTAAAAAAACCTATTACATATGTTAATGTATGCACACCAGTGTTCCAGCTGGCTTGCACCAACACTACAGTTATGCATAAAAGTCAGGAAATTGTGCGTGGAAAGGCTAATGAGCAGCACTGTCTGCCCAATTATGGGATTTGCATGTGCAAACAGTAATTCTGCAGATCTGGGCCTGGCAAGTGTTTTTTTGAAGTTGCATCAGGAGCTCAAGGTTGACAGCAAAGTAACCCCAAACCAGCTCAGCTCTGCTTCAACCCATCCTTGAGGAGAGGAAGAGGAAGAGGAGAGAAAAGAGGAGTTTCACCTGAGGGTGATCGGAGGGGAATACAGACCAGCCCAGCTCTGCCTAAAGGATGTTTGTGGAGACTCCAGTGGAAATCCTGGCTAACTGAGAATTCTGCTTTTCATTTCAGGGATTCAGATTTGTTCCTGCTGGACTCCAGGACGATCTGGGCTGCAGAGGAAGGGTGGCTGGTGTTCGACATAACCGCGACCAGTAACCACTGGGTGGTGAATCCCCAGCACAACCTTGGCCTGCAGCTCTCCGTGGAAGGCATTGATGGTGAGTGTCACACCCCAGCAGAAATCAGGGACTCTGTTTCATGATTCCCAGCCAGGGGAAGCACTGAATATCATATGATGTAAACACAGCAGGATTTTGATGCAACACTTTATGCCTGGGCAATCCTCAAGGCTTTAAGTGAAGTCAAATACCAAAATATATCAACCCCCAACCTTCCTCTGTATCTGCTGTTGCATGATCTGTAATCATTAAGCAAATACAGTCTATTTTTAAAGAATCATACAAAATAAATGAACTGAGAGTCCTTCTGCCACTCTCCCTGGCTGGGTAGCCTTGCAGGACTTCTCCAGGACAGTGTCAGCTGTCCTTTGGCTGCTTCATTTGTGGCTGACAAGGCACAGCTGGCCTGCAGCTCTCCGTGGAAGGCATTGATGGTGAGTGTCACACCCCAGCAGAAATCAGGGACTCTGTTTCATGATTCCCAGCCAGGGGAAGCACTGAATATCATATGATGTAAACACAGCAGGATTTTGATGCAACACTTTATGCCTGGGCAATCCTCAAGGCTTTAAGTGAAGTCAAATACCAAAATATATCAACCCCCAACCTTCCTCTGTATCTGCTGTTGCATGATCTGTAATCATTAAGCAAATACAGTCTATTTTTAAAGAATCATACAAAATAAATGAACTGAGAGTCCTTCTCCCACTCTCCCTGGCCAGGTAGCCTTGCAGGGCTTCTACAGAACAGTGTCAGCTATCCTTTGACATGCTTCATTTGTGGATGACAAGGCACAGCCCTGGCCTTAGCAAAAGGATCACACAACCATAACTTGGATTTAGCAGCAGCACTCAGTATCTTGGGACAGAATAATCCTGGATATCAGCTCTGCATTGCACAGCAGCATCCAGACATCCTTTGACAGCAACAAGGAGAAACATTAAATTTCCCACTGCCACCCTCTCCTTGCCCTTTTTATAAATAATTGATTGAATTCTACAGAGAAACCTACTAATTGTCTTTTACTAAAAATCAAATTATTTTAGAACCCAAGATGAAGGATGATGATGAAATCATGATGATTATCATGGATGATAATCAGAGTTTTGTACAAAGTTATCAGGTATAGTGGTGGCAAGATGCAGCAATAAGCAAAATGCCTCTAAACATTTGTTTCTCTCAGCTGAGGTGTATCTGGAACTCTGTCAGCATTTCATGCAAGGCATTTTTATTTTAAGTTAATAACCTTCCAGTGGGAATTTAGTGTTCCTATGGGCTGAGTTTTATGGTTCCTTTTATAGGATCACTTCAAATTATAGGTTGGTGAACTTGAAGAAACCCCTCTAAAGAATGCAGGAAAAGCTCATGCTAAGCGGATTTGGGGAAAAACAATTATATGTAGGAGAAATTAATGCAACTTTCACACACAGATATAAAATGAAGCTAGCTGTGCTGAGCTGCTCTTGCCAGAAGCAGCTTTGCCCATTAAGCCCAGCTCTTTGGAGGGCGGATGGCATTCCCAGGAGCGCCCTGAGCAGGCAGCAGCTCTGCCCTGTGCTGTCCTGGCTGCTGCCAAAGCTGCTGCAGGCCTTCTCACCGGTGTGCCGTGCTTGCAGGACAAAGCATCAACCCCAAGCTGGCGGGGCTGATCGGGAGGCACGGCCCCCAGAACAAGCAGCCCTTCACCGTGGCCTTCTTCAAGGCCACCGAGGTGCACCTGCGCAGCATCCGCTCCACGGGGGGCAAGCAGAGGAGCCAGAACCGATCCAAAACACCAAAGAACCAGGAGGCATTCCGGGTCTCCAACATTGCAGGTACAGCACTGCTGGCTGGGGCCACGTTTCTGGCTCTGGGATGATGCTGGGAATGGTTTTTATTTGTTTTGGTCCACCCCTGGTTTGAACGGTGTGGGGTTAGGGTTGTTCCAAAAGTGGCAGGGGAAAGAATGTTTGTTTGAAGCCGTGTTGGACTGAGGGATTTCTTAATTCAAATTTTAGAAAATACCCCAAGCACCTAACCAGAAAAACTCCGTTTCTCCCATATGAAATAAATTCTCATTTTGAAATGGAAGATAATTATGTTAAAACAATCAGTAATCAGTGATAAGTGATCAGTGTATTTAAATCCCAATGCTGTTCATTTTCAGGGCTAATGATTTTAAGTTCAGCCCCTAAAAAGCATAGTAGTCCCAAAATTCTTGCACAGAAGAGGAAAACCCATTCATTCTCAGGAAAACCACGGCTATTCTGGGGGGAACTGTGCTTCCTAATTTGGAAGAAAACTCCATCAGGCATTTGAAATAGAAATGTGGCTTAATTATGTGATAGCTCAGAGGAATGGGCCCTTGATGAGGATCCCAGCAGGAGCCACAGCTCAGGGCTGGCTCTGCTGAGGCAGCAGCAAATTCCAGCTGCTTCTGGGAGTGCCTCACTGAGTGGAAGGAGAGGTTGTGAGGAGCAAAAGGAAAAGGAAAATAGAGATTCCAATCATATTTTTATAGAATCATTAAGGTTGGAAAAGGCCTCCAAGATCATCAAGTCCAACCTTTGACCAACTCCCACCTTGTTAACCAGCCCAGAGCAGTGAGGGCCACGTCCCTTGAGCACCTCCAGAGATGGGGACTCCAGTGCATTCCTGGCAGCTCCTTCCAGTGCCTGACCACCCTTTCTGTGATGAAATTCTTCCTGAGCCATTCTTTCTGCTTGGGCCTTCAGCTCAGGCTAGAGGTCCAGGATGGACAAAACTTTAAAACTGCACCGATTCTCCTTTTATGTATAGGCAATAGAGTGAGCTGTGTGTTGCTATTAGGAAGTCAGAGGAAGTCCAGGGGAAAAAAATAAAGATAAAAAACCTACTTTCCCAGGCCTTTATTGGCTTTGCACTAAAAAGCCAGAAATGCATTTCATATATGTTGAACCCAGCCACTAGAAAATGACTAAAACAGCTAAAAAACCAGCTGTAAGTGCACCAGATGAGCAGCAATGCCTCACTCCCCGCTGAGGGAGCTGGGGCTGCCCAGCCTCATGGCCACCATTGTCCCCTCACAGAGAACAGCAGCAGTGACCAGCGACAGGCCTGCAAGAAACACGAGCTCTACGTCAGCTTCAGGGACCTGGGGTGGCAGGTAAGGGCTGGGGGTGGCCAGGCTGGGGCTGGGGTGCCTTTTGCCATCATTTATCAGCTGCAGCAGTGAGATCCAGCCACTAACAGGTTTTTTGTTTTAAATCCTGAAGGGGGAAAAAATATTGTTTACAGCCTTTAGCGTGCTTAAATGCTTCTGCTAAGTTGGGTATACAAATATTTAGTGTGAGGCTGGCTGGAAGCTCAACACAGTCAGGTCCTTTTGAGGGACTGTGGCCCTGCAGATCCTCTGGCAGTGCTGAAGGCACAAATGGCTCTCCATTTTCACCTACCTGGTTTTTCTAGACCTGGTTAAAGCAATTTTCCTTTCTGAAAGCTTGTGTCTGCATTGTGTTGCTGGGTGAAGTGATCCTCGTGGACAGCCAGGACGCTGCTGAATGGATAAACAACTGAACCAGATGTTCAGCTGCTCTGTGGGCACATCTGCAGTGTGGGGTGTGTCCCTGCAGGAAGAGCAGGCACTTTAGAGGCCTGTAAGAGAGCTTTAGAAAGGCCAGGGGGCCAGATTTTTATTTTGCAGGCCACTCTAACTGTGCATGGAGGTATGAATGTTTACATTTATGTGCTGGTTGGCTTTTTGTTTCTCTGCATTTCTGTCCTTCTCCACAATCTAATGGCTCCAATTTGATCAAGGACTGGATCATCGCTCCGGAGGGCTACGCTGCCTATTACTGTGAAGGAGAATGTGCTTTCCCCCTGAATTCCTACATGAATGCTACCAACCATGCCATTGTACAGACACTGGTAGGTGCTATCTCCTAGCACGGGCTCACATCTGACAGGTGCTACTCAGAAATAAATTGATACACAGTGGGTCCCTGAGCTGACAGGGGAAGGAGGAGCTGCCTTAGCTCTCAAGGAGCCTGCAGCACCTGGCCCCATGTCTGGCCTGAATTAGTACCTGGCCAGAAATGACCCTGTCTTTGCTGCAGGCAGTGGCAGGCTCTCTCTGGTTTGAAATGGCCCTGTGACAGACATTGCAGTGGGGGTTTAGTCCCACTGCATGGGAAGGGAGGAGCAAGACAAGACCCACTGTCAGCATCTCTTGGGGAAACTCTGTAAGGATCCACTCGGTGCTGCCACCAAAAGTGGATTTGGGGTCAGGCTGAGAATCAGTGGATCCCAAAGTTACACAACTCAGCTGAGTGAGGGTATGGGACAGGCAGAAGGTTGCCCAGGAAAGAAGACTATGGGAGGAGGAGAAGGGAGAAGTAAATCTTAACATTCCTCTATTCTCATTCCCCAGGTTCACTTTATAAACCCAGAGACTGTGCCGAAACCCTGCTGTGCTCCTACACAACTCAACGCCATCTCAGTGCTCTATTTTGATGACAGCTCCAATGTTATCTTAAAAAAATACAGGAACATGGTGGTACGAGCATGTGGCTGCCACTAGATCTGTAGGACAGAGAAAGAGAGAGGAGTTATTTGTAAAGAGTGGGTTTGTGTGGCTGTGTGGGGTTGGGGGAAAAGTTGATGCTCCAGCCATGGGTTTAAAAAAGTCCCAAACCATTTTAGGACCAGGCCTCTGAAAGTTCAGACAATGGAACAGTTTCTGGATCTAAAGAGGCATTTGAACACATTTTGTTTTAGTTTATTACAGACAATGAGCTTGTAAACTGAAACAAGCCAGAGAAACCATTTAAAACCAAATCTGCTTTCAAAATTGGCTCCTACAGTACATACTTTTGCAAATGAGTCTTTCTGGAGATTGCAAACTCACCAGTGTTGATTGTGAGTAAAACAGTAATAATCTATCCAAGGTGAGACTGTGCTGTGACTAATAAGTGTGTGTAGTTCCTGTAACACGGTTTGCAATAAAATAAGTGAACAAAATATACCTGGAGTGAACAGGTATTTTGTTAGAGAATTATTGCTTCCATCCCTCTGCTTCAATTTCATAAGCAAAACCAAGGATGAATTACATGCAACTTCCAGTTTTAAACTACAGTAGCAAAAGCTGGATGTGGATTGACACAAATTCAAAGGACAGATTAGGCTAAGAAAAAAAAAAATCAATTGGCAAGCAAAAGAGCTGAAGAAAAGTGCTTCACAGAGTGAGAATTTTGGGGTGTACTTTTTTCTGTCAACAAGGAAGGAAATTTCCTCTAGCAGCCAGAAGGTGTTTCAATTTGCTATGAACTTGAAACAGGAAAGCAGCAAAATGCTGAGAAAGAGGGATTAAACCTGACGTTTAGCTAGGGTGTCCTAAGCAGTTACTGTAAAGCTGTAACTAAAGATCCTGCTGCTGTGTGGAAAATGTCCACTGACTTCCCTGAGGGAACAAGTTCCAGCCCTTTTCCAAGAACATGGAGACTCAAGTCAGAAGGTGCTGTGAGTTGGGATGTACACCCAGCCCCACACAGACTGGGAACCTTCCTTCCTGGGGCCAGTGCTTCTGATGAACCCCCTGCTCTCTTGGCTTCACCTCAAAAAACCCACAACAATCCCCTTCAAGGGCCACCAAGAAGCTGGAACCAGAAGCAAGAAAATGTCCCCTCCAGGGTTTTCCTTTTCTTTCTTTTAAAGTCACAGGTTACACAAACATCACACTTAAGTAATTAAGGCTCAATTAAAGTTGTTGCAAAGAAGAATACAGAGTTGCAGCAACCAATCACAAACCAATCCCCTGCTTTGGCACGCACCGAAGTAGGATTGGTATAAATTTCACCAGGGAGATAAAAAGAAAATAATGCCCAATAAAACACCATGTCCAGCACACCCAGCTCTAAATCTCCAAACTTCAGAAAGCTAAACCTCCAACAGATGGGTCCAGGATATCATAAATTCCTGGAGATGGGTCTCTGCTCAATGAGCAGATGGGGCCATGCAGCCACAGTAGGGACTTGGCTCCATGTCTTGCCTTAGAGGAGAGTTAGAGAAAGAAGATAAATGAAATTCTGGACTTCACTCGCTGCTCTTCTCCCTTTAAGTCACAGATCAAATCCAGACCAGATGCCTCACTTTAAAAAGAATAAGCAAAGGAAGAAAAAAACCCCTACTGTCTATGAAATAAATTGGAAACTTGTTTCTGATGGCCTAATTCTCATCTCATTTCAGTCAATTGGTGTTTTCCCAGCAGTTCTCTCAGTAGCAGGATTAGGCTGATGGGAAAGGGGAAGCCCATCCATGACAGTGGTAGGTTTTGGATGGGGGCCTTGCTGAGCAGCTGTCACATTGCTAGATGTGCCTGGCATCCCCCTAGACCTCTCCAACATCTGCAGGAGCAGCCTGGCTGCAGCAGGCACACGCCACAGGCAGGACTGCAGCAAACCTCCCCACGGGGAGACTTTGGGCAAACACAGCCACACGGCAGGACAACCGCTGAAGCCAAAAATCCACCTCTCATGGAGCCTGCAGACAGCACCATCCACCACAACCAGGCAAAGCTGCCCTCAGTGCATCCCTGGTTAGAGTGAGGAACTGAAATCACACAGAGAGGAAGCATCTTTTGACACTGCATACATATACCCACCAGTGCTTCTGTAAACCTCCTAAAGGAGGTGAAGGTGCTGCCTAGAAAGTTAAAAGCTAATCATGTCTGAACTTCCCCTATTTAGTAGCCAAGGATTAGTTTTCTCTTGCGGGTGTTTCAGTGTTGGTGGTCACTGCGTTGGTGTATTGCGTTTTTAACTTGGACCACGGTGTCTTGCTGTATAGGACTCATATATTAAATATTATGTGGGGATTGTTTCTGTTTTGGTTTTTTGTTGTTGTTTTTAAGCATAATAACAGGATTTCTGTTGCTAGGCTCAACATCAGCTTCACTGTTTGTACATTTTTGTGTAAATAGTTGTCACAAACGGAAGAAGAATTATTTATTTCCATCTCTGAATTCCTTTTCAATCACATGCAGGAAAAATGATTCTGGGTTCCTAAACACATTTGTTTCCTTATTTAAGAAGATATTTATTAACAGTTGGCAAAAATGCATACACATTTCTGGTTCTTTTCATAGAGCAGTTGTCAGAAGCCTTTTTGTACAAACTAGTAAAATAAATCATTGCAACTTTACAAAAGATATCCCGACGACATTGTGTATCTGTGTGGTTATTCTCCTTTTATTCAGAGAACCTTTTTGGCTGGACAATGTTTCATCTCGAGCCTCTGTTTTCATGCAGCTCAGTCTCTATGTACTGGCAAAACTGCCACATGTCATTATTTGGGGCAGCTCCTTCGGTCCAAATACAACAGGGAGGGAAGAATAGCAAAAATATGGATGTGTTTTGCAGTCTGTGCTGCAAAGATCCATGATTGAATTACAGTGCAGCTGTCAGCAGCTGTTTCAAAGAAGCAGGGGGTAAATTAGTTCTGTTTACTGCTAACATAGTTCAGAGATTTAGTCATCCCAATAAAATTATAGAGGCACAAGAAAGGAAGAAAGAAACTCCAAAGAAACATCAGCCAAGAAGCTGACATTTTCTAATTTAGATTGTTTTAGCATATTTGAGAGATGCTGCTGGCATGAGGTTTCCTACTGTGGATACCACACTGCATTGGTATGGAGGCAGCTAAAAAAAAATAATGGTCTAAATCCCTCTATTAACTGAGCATTATATCTTCAGGGCACAACAGCAATTTTGGGGTTCTTGTTTTCTTTGAACTGTGAGCAGAGTTGTGCCGGCTTACATAGATATATTTTGCTAGGCCAAAGGATTAAATCATCAGCATTTGGGAGTTAATCTGCCATCTTCCATGAGCAATTACAAATTCTTAAGTAAATTTGCTTTGTGCACTGCTCTGAGAGTTCAGGAAAACATCAGTGGAAAGACCTGAGACCTACTCAGCTTCTGCAGGCCTGGACTAAATTTAGAAGGAGGATCCTCTGGTATTTCTCATTATGGTCCCAGTTCTCTTCATTTAGGTGTAAGGCAGGGGTGGTGCCAGCAAAGGGCAGAAAGAATAAAATAAATATTTTTGCTTTGCAGGGCCAGTCCTGCAGCCAACTGCAGCTTTACCATGGGTTCAACACGCCCAGCCATGAAATATCTGCTGGTTTCCAGTTCTGCCACAAATCCACACAACTTGCTGGATGTGCTTTGGAGCAGCTTTCCCAGCCTAGGAGCCAAAACTCCATTCCCAAGCTGGTTGCAGCCTCCCCTTGGTCTGCAGCACTCCTGTGGCTTTGTCTCCTCATCTACTGTTCTGGAAGAGGAATTCTTGACATGAATACATCCACTGCCATAAACTGGCAGGGCCATAAAACCCTGGTGAACGAGCTTCCAAACAGCTAGATTTATCTGAGTAATGACATTTTAAAGCACATTTAAAACATTTTATAGAACAGTTATTTTAGCTTCCTTTCAGGCCAAACTTTGAGGATGTTATGTTTGCTTAATTGAGCTGTTTCAGATCTGTTCCAGTACTGACAAAAAAAATCCTTTTGTTCCTATGCAGGAAACTGCCTCTGTTGCTGCCAGTGTTCATATAATAAAAAATAATGATTTAAATAAGCCTTAATGCAATTTGAAGATTCCTGATTGTTATGGAAGTGTCAGCTGTAAAGCCTAAAACCAGAGAGAGACAGCAGAGCTTGCACAAACACAGCTCAGGGCATGGCCAGGATTCCCTGTGCTGCTGGATTCAGTCCCTCAGCTCTGCCTGCAATGGGAACAGATACTTCTGGATAAAAATCCCCACAGAATCATCTTTTGAGTTCAGAGTTTACATCCTCTGTACGAAAATCCTTTTGTCCCTATGCAGGAAACTGCCTCTGTTGCTGCCAGTGTTCATATAATAAAAAATAATGATTTAAATAAGCCTTAATGCAATTTGAAGATTCCTGATTGTTATGGAAGTGTCAGCTGTAAAGCCTAA
Source organism: Onychostruthus taczanowskii (assembly GCF_017590055.1). Lineage (NCBI taxonomy): Eukaryota > Metazoa > Chordata > Aves > Passeriformes > Passeridae > Onychostruthus > Onychostruthus taczanowskii. Next base: position 2,656,766 of record NW_024503346.1, on the reverse strand, counting down.
AACCAGAGAGAGACAGCAGAGCTTGCACAAACACAGCTCAGGGCATGGCCAGGATTCCCTGTGCTGCTGGATTCAGTCCCTCAGCTCTGCCTGCAATGGGAACAGATACTTCTGGATAAAAATCCCCACAGAGTTCAGAGTTTGCATCCTCTGTACACTTCCATCCAGATACTCTGCCTGCTGACTTCCACTGCTGCCACAAACACATTATTCTCAGTATCCAACCTTCCTTCAGAGAGAAATTCTGCCCAATTAAGCTAAAAGGAACCAGTTTGAAGTCTTTATTTATCAGGTAATGATTGACAAGACCTCGAGGCAAAAACTAGGAACACTTTATACTACAGTCACTCATTACCCAAGCACGAAAGCAACAGAAATGGGTTATTATGGCCACTTTGAGTTACTCTGTTTTAAATAAAAATATCTATTCCCTTTTTCTGCTTAATGCTGTGGAATCTGTGTTCCTAAATCAGCAGCTGAGAAAGACCAGAAGTTTAGGATAGCAAGTTTAACACACTGATTTGTTTCCTAGCTGGTTTTCCAAGGGTCCATTTACCAAGCAATGTGAACAGACTTTTTAGTTTTAAAAATTGGAAAGTTGTTTCTTGGTATTGTGAGGTTTACCACTTTGGGATAAATCTGCTGTTTTCTCCAACACAATCCTCGTGTATGAATTGATTCCATAAATGAAGAGAGCACAATCTTTACACAGCTTAAGTTTGGCTTTGCAATTAAAAGAAAAATAGGACAAGCCATAGACAGATTCATCAGCTTCACACTTTTCTCCCCCCAGTGAAAGGTACTGGGAATGCTGGGGGAAAAAAGAGGGCTCAGCCTCAGCCCCACAAACCCTTAGAAAGACAACTTTGCACTTGACCAGCTTTTGCAGGCATGGTTAAAGCTAAAGGCTAAAGCCCTACACGGGACTGCTTGAACTAAACTCATCCTCAAAGAACTGCCTTGCTTGTCTGCAGTAAAACCCAATCCCAGGCCAGCCAGCAGTGATTTGGGGAGGGGAGCAGCTGTGTCTGGGGTGAGTGGCTGTGCCCAGTGCAGCCCCATGCCCGTAATTAAAACCAGCTCAGAGCTGAGGTGACTCCTGAGTGAGCAGCTCTGTGCTGCTGATAACTTGGCCCTAATGGGCTTATTTTAAGAAGCTCTTAAGAAGAAAGGAGGGGATGCCAGGGGCTCAGTGGATCTGGTGTGCTTTAGTGTGTCAGCACCCGGGGCTCCAGCCCAGCACGTTGGGGTTGTGCTCAATTTCCTGAGCAGATCTACAGGTTTGGGATGTCACTGTGGCTGTGGAGTGCAAAAAGGACCACAGAGGCTTTTTGACCTGGCTCCCCACCTTCCCTTCCCTTGCATGATCTCTTCACAAAGGTCCAGAGTGGACAGTAGCCCCAGGAGTGGCCAAACACTGATGGTGACACCAGCCAGGTGACCTTTGGCTTGGCTAATGAAGGAGAACTGTTGCAGGCTGCTGGATTTATTCCCATGCTATTTGTTGCTGCTGTGTCAGGTGCTTCATATAAAATATGTGGAAGCAGAGACATTGAGTGTCTGGATTCAGTTATGAGGGGTCAGAGCTCAAAGATATCATTTCTCAGGTCCAAACAATTTAAGTCATTTTGCTCAGTGTTTAAAACAAGCTGTAGACAAGAGCAGAGCAGTCAGTGTCTCTACATCTTCCACCTCAGACTCTTTAAAAAGAGAGATTAGGGCAGCTGCTTAATGGGAACAAATTCCTCATTTTAGCTTCTATCTTAGGCTACATACTAAGCCCAAAAGAAAGGAAGACAAACCAACACATCAGCTGATCCAAAGCTGACATGTGAGGAGCTTTGCTTCCGATTTGTTTATCCATTTCTCACAATGATCTACTGCCACTGCTGACCTGTATTTGGCTCCTGAAGTGAGAAACCAGCTCTTAAATCCACTGAAATGAGTTGTTCTTCCTTAACAGGGAATGACCTGGCTGAACTGCAGTTTCAGGAGTTGATTACTCCAAAATTAATTACTCCAAAGACGGATTTCGTGACACCTCAGGGGTAAGTTTTAGAGGAGACAGTGAGTAGAGTTAGCACCAGGCCTTTGTAAGAAGAAAAAGTGCAGCTACTGCCTTTTCCATTGTACATCCAAGTTCTGAAATCCATCTTGCAGGATTCCCCTGGAAACCCAGCCAATGATTCTGGGGAGAAGGAACATGACACTCAGAGACTGGGCCACCATCAGCTTGGAGCAACTTGAACCAGGAGATCTTTTTCCCCTAACACCAAGGCAGACTTTTTTTTTATTCTAAATCAGAAAAATGCACAAGTGATTCCAAGTTCAGCCCATGAGTTGTTTTGGTTTCACATGACTACTGAGAAATCAACTGTAAAAGCTGGTGCAGTTACATAGACACATACCATGCACAGAATGTGAACTGTAAATACTGGCAGGGAGTCTGGTTTAAGAAGCTGCAGTTAGTGTTGTGTCAGAACAGCCCTTGGAACCCCCATTTCCAGAGACTTATAGTGCAGGGGGTGGGGAGGGAATAAATCTGATTTTGCTGGAGCTTTGCCTACAACTTCTCAGCCATAAAGCCTTTATTTATGGCTGTTACACAGCATGAAGGATTCAATTTGTTCTTTGTTATGAATTTCAGTGGATCATGTAACTGTTTATTTCCAGATATTTAAAAAAAAAATTGGTATTTTTGGTTTGCAGGAAAAAACAAAGCTCCTCATAGTCTACATTAGTGGGGATGTGCTTAGACCACACTTGACAGAGGCAGGGGGTCCCAAAGCCCTGAAATTTCCTCCTTGGCCAGGAATGGCAGCAGCCCCCTCCAAGAGCTGCTGGAGGCACTTCTTCTTGGGAGTAGGTGGAAAAGCATAACCAATTCAAGGCACAAACTGGATCAGCTCTTCACAGCTTTGAGGGATTTCCTGCTTCTAGTAGCAGCTGAGAACAACATGCTCAATTAAAAAAAAAAAAAAAAATCACAGCCAAAAAGAGACTTCAGTGACTCAGTGCACTTTGCAGTGGCAATGTGGAGTCACAATGACAGTCCTATTAATTAACACTTGCTAAGCATTTCCTCTTCAAAGAGTTTTCATTGATGACAGTTAAAAAGGAAGATGCTTGTATTTTGCATTCAGTTATTTCATGTTTCTCATCTGGCTCAAGAACAAGCCTTGAGAAACCTGTTTTTTGGGCAAGAGGTAACAGCCTCAAGTTAAAAGGAGATGGAGGCTCCTTCCTGGGAGCTGGGGGAGATTGACAGCAAATTAAGCCCACGGGTCAAATATTATGTTCTCCAGATGGGAGTGACAGTCTTTGAGGAAGCAGATCTGGTTTTCTGCTGCAGCACCTCTCAGAAAATGAAAAGAAAAACATCTCTGCTAGCACTGCAGGATACTGGAGTGGCTTTTGCTTCATTTCCAGCCCACGTGTCAGACATACCCTGGTGTCTCCTCAAGTGTCCTCCTTCCCTTGATCAACAGAGGTGGAAGACCAGGGAAGGATCCAGTCTGTCCTTCACCTGCCTCCTCTTGAAACACTCCCAGCAAATGGAGAGGTGGGACAGATCCCAAGCATTGTCACCATCTAGGTCAGACCCTGGCATACCAGAGACTGCATTTACTGCTCCTACAGCTTAAAAAACAAATTATTTGGGCTGATTTGTTGCCAGTATGAGAATAGGTAACTCAGGGGCTTGTTCTAGGCTCAGGATCCCCCAGTTCTGTCAGCCTCTGGTTGAAAACACACAGGTTAATTGGGCAGAGGCATGGAAAACCCTCCCCAGCTCTGTTCCCTGCCTCTGCAGGGAGTGTGAATGAACAACATGCCAGAGGTCACACACGCATTTGCAGAGAAGTTTACATTTAATCAACATCTGTCCCTCCCACCCAGCACATATGAGAATCTTCTGGGAAAAACAACTGTTAATCAATTCACAAAAATATTGAGCTATAACTCTTCCCTCCTCAGTCAAATTAAAGACCTTTTGTGTGCAGTGACAGCTGAGAAACACTGTGCCCAGTACTTCAGGTCCTCATTGCTGGTGTCTGCCTTAATTGCTGCTTCCCATTTGCTTTGGCCCCTTCTCAAAGGAGGCAGCACATCTAATTGCACATGGAGGGAGATGTCTGCCTCTGATCTGCCTGAGCAGCTTCTCCCTCAAGTAATTTAGAAGTGTCTCTGTTACTCTAAACCAGTAAATGAGAGCAGCTTTGGGATGCAGCCATCTCCCCCAAACTAAAGGGTTTTCCCTGTTCAGTAGGATGTTGTCACATTTGGCTGCCAAAACTGCTTATTGTGCTGTGAGTTGTCAGCCAAAATGAAGCTCCACTGCTGCCTGAAGTTGTTTTTGTTGAGGCCTCCTCATCTTGGAGAGGAAACTGCCATATCCCCCCTCCCCACTCCATTTTCTCCTGCCATTTACTCAATTGCATTAACAGCAGCAGCAACATCAGAAAGTTTGTGGTGATGGCACTGGAATTCCTCAGTGGAGTTTGTCTTAACACATCCAGAATACCAGATATCTACTGAGCTATATATAGAGATAGGGCTACATCTCTGAAAAATTAAAAAAAAAAAGACCTATACTTCTGAAAGCCACAAGGCCACAAAGATAGATTATGTGAATTACTGTCATTACCAAAATTGCTGGTTAAAGAACTTCTAAGCACCCTGCGTTGCTCTAGAAGTTTGACTATAGGAACCACTGTAATTACAAAGTATTTTAAATCGTGCCAGTACAAACACGATCTGGAAATGGAAAATACCATGCTAGTCATTGCATCTGGAAATTAATGGTTGGCATGGAAAAGCGTGGAACTGGTTACTCATGCTGAGCAGTGGCACGGTGAAGTCATGTCCACCACCACTCCTGGCTACCTTGGACTACAGGCAAAGGTTATTTCCACTCTCACCCACACTTCTGGCAGCCCCCAGGTCCAAGGGCTGCTGCTCACAGAGAGCTGGCATCACTGGCAGGGGACTGAGCTGTCAGCTCACAACATGCCCAGGTGTCCAGAAAGGTGTGACACACAGAGGGCCACACAAGCAACATCACCCTCTATCACAAGATCAAATCAACATTTAAGTCAAAAAAGCATTCTAATGAGTTTATTTGGAATAATAAATGTTAAGAACTTCTTGCTAAAAAACCATGAGAGAGGACTTTGTAACCAAGCAATTTCCACTAAAGAAGGGGAAAAGCCAACCAACCAAAAAAATCTTTAGAGCAGCTTCCAGAGTCAGCTCACAGGTTTTACTGGCAAGAACAGCTTTTCTCCCCATCCCCTGCCCAATGAGGGAATGGTGGGGGCACAGCAGAGAAGGACAAAGCAGAAACTCATCCATTTCCATCCCACCTGAACCCTGGAACACAGCAGACAGGTCCCTTCCCCACCCCTGTCCCAGCTGCAGGTGGGAGGGCTCGCCTGCTGCACAACATCCTGGGCACTAATCTCCAGCTCCATCAGCCTGGAGAGTGCCTGTCCTTACCCACTGCACAGCAGCTGCTGTGGCTTCTGTCTGCCAGATCAAAGGACAGCTTATTCCAACAAGCCAGAGTCACTCTGGGATGGAGCTCAGAGTCCCTCCAGCCAGAGCTGCAGGCTGAGCTCTGCTGTCCTCAGGACAAGAGCAAACCAGCTTTCAAAGGCAAAGCATTCTTTGTTTCTGCACCCCTGGTTCCAAGCAACGCTTTTGGTTCCCAACCTGGAAAGAGCAACATCCACTCTTCCCTGCAGATCAAGCTACAGCAGCAAAATTCACAATTTCAAGATTATTTTGCCTGCAGAGTGAGAAGAACTTGCAGGAACCACCCCCAACCCTGTCAGTGTGGGGGGTAGCAGCAGAGCAGGGCACAACACACAGAGCCAGCAGACAAATTTTGCCAGCTACAACAAGTGAGGACACTGCTTAAATTGCTTCTGTCACAACCAGCCCCAGTCCTGGTCATGACCAAAAAGAAGGCAAAGCCAGGGCAAATAAATCATTAGAATAATAATTAAAATAACATAACTCTAAAAACATGACACAGAATCTCCTCTACCAGGATTCACACACTATTCAAGCTGCAGCCTGTTCAGTGATCAATCCAAACAGCTGTTTCTCAGACACTGCAAACCACTACATCATTTCATTTAGGACAACAAAAGATAATTCTTACCTCTCCAGTATCAGAGGTCACTTTTTTTTGTTTCCTCCACACACTCTTCTCAAGAGAAGTAGGCTGTGGCACCAAGGCAGCACCAGCATTTTGTCCTTCCAGGGAAAAGAGAACTTGCTCCTTTGTGAGGTCACCAAAATACCAGAGACCACAAGACCCTTCCCCTCCCTAGGACAAACTCTGGCCTCTCTAACCAAGCCCCAGAACCAAACTCCCAGCTCAGCTCCTCAGTGACAGGTTTAAAACCCTACAACTCACTCCTTTCTGGGAACTTCTGATTTTCACCTCATTTGGTGATAATTTACCCATCAGCTTTTCAATTAGGAGGCAGGGTTGTCTCTCCCCCATGTGCTATGGGTTAAGAGTGGAGAAGCCTCTCTGTGCCCCTCTCCCAGGCTCCAGCCCCCAGGACCTCACTAATTAGTCAATCACCCGTGCTGCTGATCACCTTCACCTCTGGGTTGTGGTCTCACACAGCCTGTCTGAGTCCCCTGATGGCCACGAGAAGCCACCCACACACCTGGCCCCTCTGCAAGGGGACTTTCTACCCCACATCACTGTGGGGACTTGGCAGAACCTGCCTCTGTCTTGCCTCCCTCTCCCTGCCCAGAGAATCAGGGTGTCCAAGCAGGTTCTGGGCTGTTTCACAAGTCCAGCTGGGCAGTGAGGAGTTCCTAGTGAAATCACTGGTTCCATGGAAAGCCTGGGCTAACACAGGTGGATTTTTCACATCTCATGGCTCATTTTAGCAAGGATTTCTCCCAAAACAGTCCTCTCCCAAGCTGCTGCAGAAGGTTGGGGGGCCCCACATCTGCAGAGGGGTTGGGAGCCCTGCCCACGTGTGTGGGTGTGCAGCAGGGTCTCAGATGCCCAAGGCTGCACACAAGGAGGTTTGGTAGAGACACAGAAACCTTGCTCCCCTCACATGTGCCTTGCAAAAGCCACTTCTGGCTGTGCTGTCTGTCCCCAGTCCTGTGTCAGCCTCCCAGGCACTTCTGCATCTTCCTCAGAGCCACAGCTCGGGTGATCAGCACCACTTTCATGTGGTCTTTGTTCCCTCTGCATCTGGGTCCCACATTTAGGAATCCAGCACTTTGCAGTGCAGCAGAGATTGGGTGACAGTGCCCCAGCCACTTAACTGGTTGTTTGCCAGTCCCCCCTTCTCTGCAGGGAGATCTTGCTCCAGTTCAGATGGATGGGCAGCACCTCCCACACCTGCACAGGGGGGCTGTGAGTCCAAGGACTGCAGCAAACCACACCATGGCTTAACACAGCCCTTACTGTAAATTAACTGACTTACACATCGGAGAATTTCAGAGCCTACTCTGGCAAAAGTTCCTATACTGAATATTGACAATTTCCACTCTCATTTCTGTCCTGTAACAAGGCATAACTCAGTATGACATGGAAGGAGCTGGACCTGGAGTCTTGATTTCTCTTTCACACCATTCACTGCATAACTCTGTCCAGGAGGCCTCACCCACCAGTGCCACAGTTTCCCCGTCTGTAAAATTTTAATTTTGCAGGATTTTGGAAGGAATGGCTATGATGGGATGGGCTGTAAAGGACAGAAAGCACTGCATGCAGGGGGCAGAGGTTGTGGTGAGGAGTGTGGAGTGACCACAGGAACGAGGGCAACCAGACTGCCTGGAATGGGTCACCTCCAAAGCAGGAGCTGGGAAATCACACAGGAGGTCAAAAAATGGGGAAGTGTTTGGCCCCCATCCACCTGTCCTCATGCAGGCAAGGCAGGGGCCTCCCTGATACTTTGTTCAATGGACAATTTATCCTCTCCAGATATTTGTGATGTGTCACATCTCTCAGCCTGCTGCACACACGGATCTGCCAGCTGAGGGTTTTATGGGCCCCGCAGGGAGAGGAGCAGAGTGAGCTGATCCCATCGCCATGGAGAAATAATTAAGAGGTTTTGTTGAGTAAGGCTTGGGAAACAAAAAGTGGAAATGACTAAGGGTCTTAATTGAAATATATTTCAAATTTACAGTTTCATCAATAATTTCCTTTTTCTCGACTGAAAAACACCTCTGGAATAATAATTAAAAAACCTCAATGAAAAAAGGTGTTGTATAAATAATGTACAGATGTCAGACATAGGGAAGAATTATTTTAGGTTTAAACTTGCAGCACAGTTTGAAGGAAGGCTGCGTGAAGAATTTTTAAAAATACAAAAATACATTCATTTTTATTAGAACTTTATGTTTGCCATTTTCCAGCCTGTTCCTCATAAAAAGAGCAAATTTGAGCTTCTCTGGAAGTGTGGTTTCCATAAGCCAGGTTTAAGTGTAGGCACTAGACAATCCCTACAAGGGGAGGGAGCTGGATCTGGGAAAGGCTCTTGCAAACTAGAGTCAGGTTAAAAACAAAATGTGTATTTGTCTGGCTGTAGGGATGGAAGAAGATTTTTGGCTCACTCATGAGCTGTTTAATTAATCCACAGAAAATAGTGGAGCTACACAGCCCAGAAAGTTGGGAATTGTGGGGATCCCTGCTGGCTGTGGGCACAGCTCTGAGGATGGAGCTGGAGTACCTGGAGTATCTGGCAAAATCAGGAGCAAGGATGGCTGAAGAGGTTGTGGGTGTTGTTGGGGACATCTGGGGACCCATGGGACTTCTCTGTGCCTCCTTCCTGTGTTTGCACACCAGGCACTTGGGGCAGACCTGACCAATCCACGTGGATCCTCTGCAGCTCACGTTTCCCAAAGAAAGTCGAGGCTCCTTTGAAAGCTCATCTTGTTTTCTCTAATTCGATCCGGAAAAGAGTCATATTAATACCAACAGATACTGCCCACACACAAATCAGAAAAATTAAAGGGCATTGCAAAAGTGCCTGTTTCCAGTGGTCAGATGAGCTGCAGACGGAAGCAATTGGAGCTGCATTAAAACTAACAGGCTGTAATTGTCCAGAGGCATTGTCTCACAGTGCAACACTTCTCTTTGGCTCTTCCCAGAGATTTCTTGGAATTTTTTCAATCGCTTTTCTGCTTGAAGTATATGCTACATTTCAGATCTTTCTTTTCCATGTCACAAGAGAATGAGCTAAAAGTTCATCAACAGCCTATGGCAACATCTCAGTGGAGAAAGTTGAAGTCATTTCTTAATGCCATTTCTTATTAGCTATCATCATTGTGCAAATGCTGCAAGTACAAGAGTGCAGGAGGTCTGCTGTTAATCATTATGAACCTTGGTTTCTCCCTGCCTAGCAGTTAAACCTTCAGAATCATTTCATTTCTTTAAAATATACAGAAAACTGGCTTCTCCCAGACCCTTGGGTGTTCTAGTGAATAATACCGTGGACTCAGTTCCCAACCAGCTTTCTGTAGTTAGTTAGTTAGATAGATCTTCTATTTAAAGATAAGTTCCATCCCACCCCTCTGCAATCTGGTTATGATTACTGGTTACTGCCACCCGCAGACTGATAAACTTATAACAGCTGCATTGCAGGAAATCACCTCCAATTCAACCCTGATGTTGTAGGGATGTCTTTAGTTAGCTTAAATAGGCTTTTAACATTCATTTTTTTGTGTGCAAAACACCTATCATTAATTTTGACTCGAGAGATCAAACAGTTAACAATGTGTTGATCCTAGCTTACTTTTAAGTGATGTATTGTATCATTTCTGAGAGTTATGAGGGGTTGATATTTTCTTTTACTAATGCATCAAAGTCGATAAGTGAGCGGGGCAAACCCGCGTCCTGGGAAAGGAAGCTATTAACAGCTCTGCTCGGAAGGTTCTGAGGGCCACATTGCGTCATAGCCCTCGAGTTTATTGAATGTTAACTCTTTTTTTTTTTCCCCCCCCTAACCAAAGGAAATGAGTTTCTATAATCCTCTGCTTTGAGCTGCATCCTCAGTGGGGTAATGAAAAATGACCCACGCCATCCGATAGCGCGCTGCTTTGCACACAATAGATCTTCACAAGGGCAGGCACAATGCTGCTCCAGCTCCAGCTCTTTCTCCTTGTTGAAACACACAATGAATTTATTTATTGCTGATCTAAAAGGCACTCGAACAGAACGGGCACAGCGGGGGAATCGCCCGAGTTTAACTTGGCAGGGTAAGAAAGCAGCCCCGGAGAAAATGGCCCATGTGCAGACTTGGGAGAGCAGAACACTTTTATAAGGAGGTTCTTGAAATGGTGGGTTCGTGCACACGCAGAGAGCAAGGCAAATTGGTTCCACGAACAAGGCATCTGCTTCCTTGAAAACTTTTTTTTTTTTTTTTGGCAGAATTTGTATGTGAGTTGGGCATGTTGAGTGATTTATGGGGCCATTAAACATACACTAAATCAATCTCTATTAGGGGGGGAAAAAAAAAAAGCACCATGTACTTAAAAAAGGCCCTGGAGCGAGATTGCTGAACCCAAGGTCTGATGTTGTGAGGCAGAATGGTCACTGGCAATTTGGAGATGTAACATGAACTCAGTCAGTCAATTTGGATATGATAGTTTTTAATGTTCCATGAATCCAGCAAAATGTGTATCCAATTAACTACTACTAAAGGACCTTATTTATAAAATAATACTTTTGTGGTCAGGTTGCACTTTTTTCCACTCATTTCTGCGCACAGTTCAGGTTGCACATTTTGTGTGTTTGATTAATACGGACAAACATCCGTTTTGGGCTGGCTGCTCCTGGCAGGGCTGGGCAGAGAAGAGGCTTTGTCCCCATCACCACAGATTTAGGCTGGGAATGGAGGCAGGAGAAGGATTTTCTGCTGGAACTAAGCAGCAGGAATTAAAGCAAGAGGTTGTCCTTTGCTGAGGGATCTCTTCAACAGGAAGATCCAAGTGCTGGAAACACTGAGTTGGCAAAGCCCTCAGCTGTTTACTCAGTGATGTTTTCAAGCTGAAGAAATTTGCAGGTGGTACAAACATGGCCTTCAGTGCACAGGAAAATCATCCTCCTTAGAAAATACATCTGAGTTATTTAAAGGATATGTGCAAAACGTATGCATCCCAAAACAGCCCCTTTTCCAACTCAATTTCATTTTAAGACCGTGCAGTGGGCAGACATTCACAAATTCAGGAAAAACAAGGTTTTAAGAACTCCCCTCTGAATTGCCTATGCAAACAAGCATAACGTTGAAATGGAAACAGGCCAAAAGTGTTTTGTGAATAGAGCATTAAGATATTTTCTTCTTGACTTGGTAAGGGATGGAAAATCTGTAGCAAAGCCCTACAGCTTGTCAGAGAAAATTCTCCTGTGTATGTGTGTGCACACACACACCTAAGTGCAGGAGAGTGACATATAAAGTTTCTGACATGCCACAAGATGGGATGGGGGAACTCAGGAATGCTCTGTGAATCTAACATTTCTCACCCAAGTTCAGCATTTTGTGCCCAGCTTTTCTCCAGTATTGTTTTCGGTCAATTTTTTTTTTCTTTTCTGTTTTCAAAACGAAAATATTTTAAGTGTGAAATGTTAAGAGTTTCAAAAATGAATAAACTATTTTGTTAAAAATTAAAGGCTTTTCTCCAGTATTGTTTTCGGTCAATTTTTTTTTTCTTTTCTGTTTTCAAAACGAAAATATTTTAAGTGTGAAATGTTAGAGTTTCAAAAATGAATAGACGATTTTGTTAAAAATTAAAGAAAAAAAAAAAAAAAAAGGGCGATCCAAAGTGCTCAGGGAAAACAGAATGAAAAGGCAAAGGAATGAGATTGTGGCAGGAGCTGACATGGATACAAGAGAGGACATGGAAGTGATGAGGCTTTGACTTGCACTGGAGCCCTGTTCCTTCCTCCACGAGGAGCCCTGGAGCCCCACCACAGCCCAGCACCTCCTGCAGCTCAGGGATCATCTGGAGAGGTGTGTGCAACAGAGAATCAATCTTTTTGATGGAAAAGAGGCAATGGGATTCAAGTTTTGGACCCCACTCTCACGGCTCTAGGGTTCAAGGGCAGTGACAGCTGAAGAAACAATTAATGTAACAAATGTAAACCAGGTAATTTGGTGATACAGCCTAATTGCAAGGACAACTGGATTTCTCTGAGTACAGGGAGGTTGCATGCAGTGTTTTCTGGTATTCTGGCAACCAAGTGCACACTCCTGAGACTCACATTTCCAGAAAATCCAGAAGCAGATCATCTCTCCAAAGACCAGGAAAACTGCAACAGCAGCAACATTTGATAGAAGACACCCCAGGCAGCTCAGTGGATTATAGGGATGTACAAGAGGGTTCTCCCCAAACTGCAGCTGATAAATTTTGCAGCAGCCCTTGCTCAGAGCACGCACTTGATGGGGACAAAAGCCCTGGGGTGTCCTTGGCTTGGGAACTCTGCCCTTTTTGGAGCTCCAGGGTCTCCTTGCGCCCGAGCCTTGCTGCCACTGCAGTTCAGCCTGTCCTGGGGCACTCCTCACCAAACCACATTTTTTCCCCCTCTCCTGCTTGCACAGTCAGTGAAATACCCAAACCTGCCTCGCACATTCTCCTTGGCTTTTCTCCTCTTTTTCATTTGCATTAAAAAGAAGCAAAACAAAGCTTCTCCCCCCAACTCAAAACAAACCCCTTTTCTTCCTTTCATTCACGGCAGAAGAAAAACCAACATAAACAAAGAAACAACTGCCTTCCCTCCTCCCTCCTCAAACCCTCGGGGGCAGTGTGGAGGTAGAATGCCCTTTCTAATTTCACTGACAGTGCTGTTGATATATAGGGTAATTTTATCTTAACAACCTGTAACAAAGGATAAGACAGTAGTCGTCCTGCATTCCAGACAGTAGGAGATGTTTACTCATTCTCCCAGCAGACTCTCTCATCATTCATCTAGACTTTATTGGGATGCCAGGAAATGGGAAACCTATAATTTGAGAAATGTATCACACAGAGAAACTTCTTCTGTTTGGTAAATAAAAGGTAGCTGAGGATCTGAGGTTAATTTGCTTTTTAAAACCTGTTCTCACTCACCAGTTTTCTCATTTCTTCCCAAAACTTTACTTTGAGCTAAACCTTTACAGAGTGTGGTATTGAGGAAAAACAATCACTGGGCACCTCAGGAAGGACTGGGATGTGTCCTAACCCAGGGCTCTGGAATCCTATGCTGTTTTTTGAGCTGCCAGGTGTGGCTCAGCCTTCAGAGCATGAAATGTGTCTGTGGCAGGGATGGTTTTGTCTTTATCTTTGGAAGCATCACACTGTACATGCTGGAAACACTCTGAGCAATCTCCTTCCCTGGGGCCAAGAGGACGGGAAGGCAGAGAGAAGAAAGCAACATTTGGTAGCAAACATTCTTACGGGTTTTTGCTCCTTAAGTGACTTTCACATGAGTGTTTATTCCTGTTTACGTAGCTCGACATGAATGCCTGGCTTTGATTTGAGGACAAACTGCCCCATAAACTCGTGAATGTCTGAATTTAACCTTCACCTTTCCCCCCTAACCTTCACTCTTGCTTTCCCCTCCATAATTGGTGACATTCTCACAGCCAAATTTAATAAAATACGTGTTACTGAGAGTGAACTAGCCTGTGAGCACAGATGGAGGCAGGCAGGGATGGTGTGTGATGCTGGTCAGTGCAGGGGAGAAAACTGCTAAAACCGAGTACCAGGACAGAATTCCTGCTGTTCAGGACCAGGATTCCCAGTGGCCAGAAAACCATTAACAACTGAATGAGCCCAGTCCTCCTCTACCCGTCAACCACAGCTTGGCTTCTCCCTCTGACAAGTCAAACAAACACCCAAATCCATCAATTCCACCTTCCCTAAGTGCCACTGCCTATGGATCAGGGCTCCTGCCACACCACCCACCCATGCTGGCTGCTGTGGGAGCTGATCAGCCTCTCGCAGGCACAGCATGCTCGTCCTGGAAGGAAGCAGCCATCCCTCCTGGACACCCATCAAAGAAACCTTTCTGCTTTCAGCTGTGCTCCAGCCTCTCAGCCAGGAGCAGGGCTTGCTCTGGCATCCTCCTGACAGCTGCCACTGCAGCTGTGTGGGCTGCACAGGCTTCATCTCTGCTTAGATTTGGGCCCTGTGGTTTTGAGGCTTCTCACCCCATGACAGATTCCCGAAGAGTGTGGTCGTTGTCATCTTCCCAGTAGCCATTAAAGGCAGAGTTGAAGTCAAGGTTATGTTGCACCACAAACCTTTGAAGAGCTTCTTTGCCTGCTCTGCAAAGCAAGCCCAGAAGGCCACTGATGTTCTTTCCTGGGTCCAATCCACCTCTGCTGTGAGCTCCACCTACTCCTGGGAGTGACTGCAGGGTGAATGTGGTCAGCCCTGTGGTCATTAAAGGCCTCTCATACTTGGACATATCTGATCATAGCTGTTTGACTGCATGGCACAGAAAAGACATTTTTTTTTCTCTCATTTTGTACATGAAGTCCACTTGGAAATGGACCTCAGCAGCTGCAGCTTGCTGGAGGCAGTAATGGATGGAGGTCATTTATCCTGGGTATTTTTTTTACCCTGAAAGGAAATTTACTTTTTAAATGCAGTCATTGTGGGGTAAGAAGAGAAGGAGGAGGGAACTGAGAGAGGATAAGAGGCGTGCCTTTAATGACAGGAAAAGAAAAAATCTGTGAGCTCAAACTAATGCAGCTCCCAAACTCAAATAGATGTCACCATGGTGACAAAGCCTCAGACTTCATAAATTTTTTCCTCTTCCCGTTTGTGGTGAGCTCTGGTACCCTGTTAAATACATCCAAAGCCTTTTAAAGACTCATTGGAAGCATCTGATCCAGTAGAAGATTTCCTCATAATAACACTCATTAGATATGGGGAGAAACCACATCTCAAGCTGCCTTCCTGTCTCTGAACACTAAAGACATGAACTTTGGAGCTAGAATTCATTGCCTATATGAGGCTCACTTGCATAAATATGATTTCCAGCCCAAAAATTCCAGGGGGGAGGCCTGTGGTAGGGTAACAATCCCCAAGATCCCCTTCACCTCAAGATCTGTTAATCAAAACCCAGGGATTATACATGTGTCAGTAAATAATATTTAATACCAATCCAGTGATGAACTGGAACTTGAATCAGGCTGGTTTGCACAGCCCCAGCCCATTTAACCTTTCCAGACAGATTTAGCTCATCACACACGTGTCCTTACAGCTCAGTCAAAGCACATCCCAGCACTCCAGAGCCACCACCAGCTCAGGACTGTTTGGAGACCAGTGTGAAACCTCCTGGCAATCACTGTAGACAGCAGCAAATAAAACCAGCATTTCATCACCTGACCTGAAAGATCTCTTTGAATGCATCTGATGCCCCCCAAACCTGAGACTCACAGCAGGTTCTTCTGTGAAATCCAGCCAGTTTTGGGCCCCAGTGTTGACCAGATATACCTCACTCAGCATTTGCCAGCTACAAAAATGTCATGGGCCTGAATATTTCAGGATTTACAGCTGCAGAAAACTCTCCAGTGTCACCTTTCTCCCCTTTTATGGCTCAGCCATAATCTTAAATTCAGCTGAATACAAAGAGCTGCCTGTAGACAGCTAATCCTAAAGACAGAGCTTTGTGTGAAACTTGGAGGGAGAAAAAGAAGGAAAAAGAAAAAAAAAATCACTGAGAGCGATTGGCAGGAAAGACAAATATTTTTGGCTAATTTTTGCTAGTATCCTTCTACCCTGGTGGGGCTGAACTGAGAGGCTCCTCTTTTGCCCATTCTCACACCATGTGCTCACCAAAGCAGAAAATTCAGCACACAGCAAACACCAGTGGGGTGGGAGGGGATGCTGAGCTGGGGAGGAGCAGCAGCCTCTGCTGTCACACGGGTGAGGATTATCCTGGGGATCAGCAGCGAAACCCGGGGCTGATAATGCTGAGGTAATGCTGATAATTACACAGCAAAGCCAGCCTGTAACCCAAGTCCTAATTGCATTTAAAGAGCTCTCCTTGCCTCCAGGGAGGTGCTGGCTTTGGATCTTCCTTGGGAAGCTGAGTGCTCCTGGCTGTCCCAGACTCCCCAGGCACTGGGGACCTGCTCCTGTCCAGAGCTGGAGCAATACCTGCCCAAGCTGCTCAAATTTGTGCAGAATTTCCAGCTGTGCTGACCTTTATTTACACAGGCCGTGATCCAATTCTTTGTCAGAGTAGCCTGAGGCACATCAGGTCCTTCCACCTTTTGGCCCTGGTCTTTCCACCAGGGTCAGCAGAGTTGTTCCAAGCACCTTGAAAGTCACCTGACATTTTCCTTGCCATGCCTTTCCTCAACACAGAAATGCTGCCTTCAGCCACCAATGGATTCCCACAGGTATTGGGAGGCAGAGGAATAAATTTAACCTTACAAAAAAATTCTGTAACCACCACTGAATTTCACATAGTGACGAAAACCCTCCCTAAATAGAGACCACCCTGCACATGGGAAGACAGTGACCTCCATTCCAGTTTGAGAAACCACCAAACAAGGGGAATCTCCATAAAAAATACACTGCATGTTCTTCCTGCCTGCATGGAATTGTCTGCCCACATTGCTGCTCACCTGCATCAGGAAGGAAAACGTGAAGGATCCTGAAAACAAGCTAAAACAGCTGAAAGCTAGACAAATACATAAACAATAAATAGCATTTTTCTCTCCTATTGTATTACTACAGTGTGTGTACATAAACAAAAATGGGTTTATAGGGTTTTTTCCCTTCATGTGTTAATCACTTAGCAAGAAGCTTAATTTTTGTATTATTTTGGGAATTAGTATTATTAGGGGAATGAGGAATGTCACCCATATGAAGGATGCTGAGAGGAAAGCAGAAGTGCCCTGTTGCTCTCTGGCCCTACCTCACAGTGTGTGCAGGAGCTCGATAGGAACCCAGGGAGGCTTTCCAGGGAGCAGGAATCCCTCCCTCCCAGCACTCAGCACCCTCAGCTCCTGGCTCCCAGGGACACCCACGGAGGAGCTTCAGGATGACTCCAGTCTCCTTTTGATGCTTACAACTCCATTTTGCAATCACTGCCCAGGACAGCTTGTGAAACCAAAGAGGGATGATGCAGCTTTTATTGGGAGAGTTTTTACCCACTGGCAGCTGCAGGATGCTGTTTTACAGTCTGTGCCTCTTTGATATCTGACACAAGCTGCTGTGTGGCTGCTTACCTGCTGAAACTGTTTTGATTTGTCCTGCTTCTTTCTTGTCTGCATATGGTTTGTGTCTAGGTATACTTTGCTAATCTCTCATGGCATTTTTTAAGTAGCCCAAGTGTTTTTGCCCATGCTATTTTTGGTATGCTGAGTCTAATTGCTACCTTGCAATAAAAAGAATCCAAGTGAAAAATATATTCCCTACTTTAGTTATGATCAACTCTTTAACACAGTATTTAAAATATTAACACACATCACAGAGCTCTCTGCAGTCATTATAAAAGTGCTTCTGAGGGAGAAAATGAGTGTTTTGTTACAGTATTTATCTAAATGTATCAAAGTAATGTACAAATCTGAGATTAAAACCTTTAAGGCAGAATCTGCAAATTTTATAATATCATATAATTGGATAATATTAAATTAATAACAAAAACCAGCACATTTCAATATCCTTCCACAAAAAAAAGTAATTGTATCCCCATGCTAAACATGCTAAAACAAGGACCTAAGACACAATACCAGATTCCCAGGAAATAAATGCTTTACCCAGGAGGCAGCTGAGCTGTGCTCATTTATATCCCCTGAGAATGTGCCTTGATCAAAACACTTGGTCAATGTTGCAGGACAGAGAGGAAACAGGAAAAGATGTTGAGTGCTGCTTTTGTGATTTATCCATCACACAATGTTTCCTCACTTTGCACGGAGATGGGCAATGCAGCACACTTGACCTCAGAAGAGAAAACTCATTAATTTTTAGGTGTGGTTTTGGTTTCTCTGAAGGGATCAGCCTTGCCTCCACACAGGTGCCAAAAGACAGCCTCACTCACCTCATCCTCACCCCTGTCTGGGTGGGACCAGCTGGGATCTGGCTCTGCACAAGAGGGAAGGACCTGTGGATATTCCTTCTGGCTGAGAAGAGGCTGTGGAATGCCCCCTGTGCCAGGGGGGCAGCCTGGGCACAGCTCAACCAGCGCCACTGCAAGAGCTCTGCTAAGCCCTGGCCTCAGGAAATCCTGATTTCCAGGAATAAAAGTCTCTTTCATCTTATGGGCCACTCCTTCCCCATGCTTTAGAGTGAGAGGACCACATAATCCTGTTTTTCTGTGGGGATGTTTGTAACCCAGGGACAATGTGAAATCCTGCTGCAATCAGTCCAAAACTCTTGGAGGAGAATCAAGGGATGCTGTTATTTGTTATTTCCAAGGGAGAGGCTGGTGAGCAGTGTCCCAGAGAGCTGAGGGAGAACATCAATAGCTCCCACTCCTGTTCCTCCTTACATCACCTTTTGTTTCAGAAATCCAGCAGGAATAAGTGTTCGGACCCCTTGTTGTTGTGATCTAAATTTCTTCCCCATAGCACAAGTCTTTATCTCTGCTGAACTTTTCCAAACCAAAATTGCTCATTCCGATTGCCAGAGCTAGAACTAAATTAGAGACAGAGAAAATCTGGTGCACCAGAATTCCACTCTTGGCTGAGGAATCACTGTGGGTGAAAGGAGGAAGAAGCTGCCATTGCTGCCACTCACACAGACCATCTCACTGGGTAATACCAGAATTTGCTCTGCTGAGGTAAAATCATCTCACCCATTAGGCTAAATGTGCTTTTACTGATTGTCTTAACAAACTGCATTGAGCCAAACTGTTCTTACCTCCTGGAGATGTGCCTGGAATGGAATCATTTCACATTGCTCACAGAGTGAGGCTGCAGGAGCTGAAGACCCATAATTTTAGTCCAATTTAAGCAGCTGTTAAATTATATATAAAATACATATTAATAATATATATTATATTAATAATATAATATAATATAATATAATATAATATATAATGTTATATTCTATTATGTTCTATTATATAATGTTATGTTATGTTATATTATATTATATTATATTATATTTTATTATATTATATTATATTATATTATATTTCTAAATGAATAATTGAAATCTTAGCCAGAAGAATTTGTCACCCATGGACAGGAGTAAAGTGCCTTGGAATAGATGCGAATTTCATATTGGACAAAAGCAACAACTTAAAGAAGGGCAAGAGGAAGAGGGCATTAAACATGCTCTAGAGAGAACAGTACTGGAGGGACCCTGGCAGGACCGGAGATGCCCCGGAGGGGTCCCGGCGGTACCGGGACGTACCAGGAGGTACCGGGGTGTCCCGGAGGCGGGTGTCCCCATGGTACCGGGATGCTCCCGGGTGCTACAGGGGTGTCCTGGGATGTCCCGGGACAGCGGGATGGTCCCGGCGGCGATGGAAATGCCCGTCCGCTCTCTGGCGGCAGAAGAGCGGAACGGCAGCGCCGCAGCATCCCCGGGACGGGAAATCCCGGGGAGAGAGAGCGAGCGGAGACACGGACAGCGGGAGCGGCTCCGAGGGGACCCGCACCGAGAATGGGCTCTCGGCTCCTTGCTCCTGCTCTGCGGGAGCCGCTGGAAAGCCAGGAGCTCCTGGGGAGGACCAGCAAGGTACAAGGTGTTAAAGGGAAGGGTGAGGAATGGGGAGTGCAGGGCACAGAAAGAGCAGATCAGGCACCTCTGCCGTCCCTGGCACGCCGAGCCCTCCTGGCTCCGCACTCCTCCATCCCCTCCCTCAGCCCACACACGCTGCTCTCCGAAAAAACAAAGCTGCGTTCCTGCAGCAGGTGCTCACTGAGCTCCCAGGCTGGGTTTTGCAGCAGCAGGGCTCTGTAAGTCACCCACAAAATAAAGGCACCCCAAACCATGCTCTGTGTGGTGTGCACTGGGGCCACTCGAGGAGATGAGGGTTGGGGGGTCAGATCTCAGCACTCTGAGTCTGAACCAGCTGTGCAGGGTCAGCCCTGCTCCTGGAAGGCAAAACCCCGTGAAAACAGCAGCTGCAGAGGCTCCCAGGGCCTGTGCTCACCCTCTGCACCGGGCCTGGGCGTGGGGTCACTGCTTTCTGGTTTGGGGCACAAGGCAAAGCAGTACCCCGAGTGCCAGGGAGGGAACCTGCACCAGCACGGCCACACTGGCAGCTTTTAGCCAAGTGTGTTTGTTACCTTCCTTATAAGAACATTTTCCAACTATTCCACTTTGCGAGGCCGAGCTAACTTCTGTGGCATTTCTATACTGCACACAAGCCAGGAGTGCAAACAATGACTGTGCTCCTAAACTGGACAGAGCTGCACGTGCCAGATGTATCCCATGGAAATGCTCCTGCACTGATGGAGCATAGCCAGAAACAATTACAGAACCAAAACTTACCTAGCCTCACCATAAATGGTCCTGCTTTAACTTAAAAATAGACATTTAATCACATTTTATGTGGGTGCTGGACTTCTTTTACCTTGCCATCCAACACAGTGTCTGACATCACTGAGGGCACCAGTCTGGTTCATGGCTCCTCTCCTTTAGGCTGCTGGTCCTTCCAGGTAAATGGAAATTATATTTCCATTTACACATCCATCCATATTTCCATTTACACATCTATCTATCTATCTATCTATCTATCTATCTATCTATCTATCTATCTATCTATCTATATCTCGATATATGGTTTTTTTCATTGCTGTCAGCCCTCTTCCCTCCTCCCAGCAGCAGGATCCCCAAACCACACCTGAGCTGTGGCTTTGTCCTCACCCACCTCCCAGTGGGAGCCCACAAACCTTTCCCCCCACTGAAATGCCGTTCCTGGGTAAATGTTTTCCCGTGAGTATGGTGCGGATGCTCCAGATGCCAATTTCGCTCTCTGATGGTTCCGTGGCTGGTGAGGGAGCGAGGGGCACAAGTGGAGCAGCCCCGCTGTGCTGTGGGCACTCGGGAACGATTGTCCTCACCCACCTGTCCCCTCCTCAGGGCGGTATGTGCTGGATGGACATAAAAAACTCCCAAACACCTGCGTTTTTCCCGAGTTTGCCGTCAGCGGGCAGAGAGTGCCGCGCGATGCCGGGAGGCGGCGCTGGCGCCGCGCCGGGAGCCGGGAATGGGCTGGGAACGGGCTGGGAATGGGGATGGGAACAGGGCTGGAATGGGGCAGGGAACGGGCCGGGAATGGGGCAGGGAACGGGGCTGGGAACGGGGCAGAGAATGGGGCAGGGAACAGGGCTGGAATGGGGATGGGAACGGGCAGGGAATGGGGCTGGGATGGGCCAGGAATGGGGCAGGGAACGGGGCTGGAATGGGGATGGAATGGGGCAGGGAATGGGACTGGAACGGGGCTGGAATGGGGCAGGGAATGGGGCAGGGAATGGGCCACCTGTCCCCTCCTCAGGGCGGTATGTGCTGGATGGACATAAAAAACTCCCAAACACCTGCGTTTTTCCCGAGTTTGCCGTCAGCGGGCAGAGAGTGCCGCGCGATGCCGGGAGGCGGCGCTGGCGCCGCGCCGGGAGCCGGGAATGGGCTGGGAACGGGCTGGGAATGGGGATGGGAACAGGGCTGGAATGGGGCAGGGAACGGGCCGGGAATAGGGCAGGGAACGGGGCTGGGATGGGCAGGGAACGGGGCTGGAATGGGGATGGGAACAGGGCTGGAATGGGGCAGGGAACGGGCCGGGAATGGGGCAGGGAACGGGGCTGGGAACGGGGCAGAGAATGGGGCAGGGAACAGGGCTGGAATGGGGATGGAATGGGGCAGGGAATGGGACTGGAACGGGGCTGGAATGGGGCAGGGAATGGGCTATTCCAGCCCCATTCCCGGATCCCGGTCCCCGTGTGCCGCTGCAAACCGCAGCGAACGGGACACGCAAACACCGGCAGCCCAGCCCGGGTGCCAGGCAGGGCCCCCCAAGCCCAGGACAGTGAATTGTTGTTATTTGGGAGGGCGGCTGGCTCCTGGAGCCGAGGTGCCCCCGCCGAGCCGGGCATTCCCGGAGACACGGACCCGCTGTGCTGGCAGTGCCACCCGGGCTCCGAGCGCTGCCAGCAGCTCAGGATTCCCTTCCAGTGAGGAGCCCCGGGGATGACCCCCTTTTATGCTTTGCTCAAAGGTTTACGTGTCAGAATGAAATGAAAATTTAGTTTCAAAGACAAGCATCTCAAACTTTTCTTGGAGCACCGAAGAGTACCCTCACAGTGACCCCTGAGCCCATCTCAGCACCACTGCGAAAGGATTCTCTGCTGGGTTTCTCTCTGAGCTTTTTAACAACTGGTTAGCACCTTCTCTGGGAGGAACAGGGCCTTGCTCACATAGAAACCATTCCTTGGGGCTGGCAATTTTATCATATCAATAAATACAGATAAATACTTCAGAGTACTCTTCAAGCTTCTTCTGAGTTAATAAAACAATAGCAACAAGGCTGGTTTATGACTTCTGATATCTTCCCAAACACATCCTTTAGAAGAGTAACTGCTATGGTGCTGATTTAGCATTCCCAAATTGTTAACATTTCTATTTTAGCACCACAGAAGCCTAAATGCTGTGCAAGGAGTTCCAGTTACAAAATTCTCTCATACTCCCAGGATTCTTAATTCCTGAAATTGTATTTTATTGCCTTTGTTTTGCAAATGGCAAAAATACAATGGCTCCCATTATGAAGTTTTGCACTTTTTGAGTGAAGTTATGCAGTGTCTGAGTTTGCTACACAGAATATTTTGAAATAGTCTTTGGATAGATCTCTTTGGGATCTAGCAGATCTCTGATCTACTGCATGACAACTTGCCCTCACCTGTGCATCATCCTGGTCTCTCCATTCCCAACAAACAGCTCCATCCCTGGCAAAATAGCACCACAAATGCTCAGTTTTCCCTCTAAATCTTGCACCTATTTAGAGGAGTTTCCCTTCTCATTTCCAAAGCTCTGCATAACTTTGTTCCAGGCTTCCCCTCTCCCTCATGTCCCAGGTTTATCCCTGCCTGCTGCTGCTGCCTCTGCTGCCTGTGCTGCATTTCTCCCTGCTTTTACACTATTCCAGTTGCCTGGAATAACCTTCTTATCAAAATGCAACAAGCTGTCTCCAGCTCCTTTGCAGACCATATGAACATCCACCTGCTCCCCTGACAGTAACCATATGCCTCTGGATTTGTTCTGGAGCGTGGGAGGCTGCTTTGTGCAATTTGGGCAAGATCCAGCTCCCACTGAAATTAAGGATAAAATTCCTATTGATTCCATGGCTCTTGCACCAAAGGCTCAGATTGGAAATTTCACGGGATGCTTTCCTCATGTTTTAATTATTGCAGCACACCGGGCACATTTGGGATTCTGAATGCCAGCAACGATTATCACTAAATTGGGGTGATATAACACCAGGCAAAGAGGTAAGGCCGGGCTTGCCATCTCAGAAGGGCAGCACAGAATCACTGTAAAGTGATTTGTATAAAACCTCTTCACATGGCAGAGTTTAAAACACAGCACACACGGAGATAGAGGCACCTAAAGATCCAGACTCAGCTGGGGGCAAATCCTCCCAAGCGCAGCTCTCCTCGGTGATCCAAGCACACAAACTATCTCTGTATCAAAAGAACTCTGTCAACACTATTTGTGCAGAATCATAAACATAATAAATCTTGCCAACTCCTCCGTGAACTGGCTATTTATTGCGCTCGTCTCTGAGGCTTTCTGATGCCGGAGCTGGAGGCTGCAAACATAAATACTGAAATGATGTGTTGCATATGCCGAGGCTTAATTTGCTGTGTTTGATTTGAGGCTTAGTTTTGGAAGCCCCTCAGTGTGTAGCCTGCAGTGCTCCCTGCTCAGGCTGAGAGATAACAGAGATAACAGAGCCCAACAAACCTCGTCAGCCTCCCTGACAGATGCAGGAGTCAAAGCGATGGCGTGAGAGTGGCAGCACTGTGAACTTCCACAGCACAGCTGGACCAGCATGAAGGGCAAACACAGACAATCCAACCCAGAGCAGAGAAAAATCCTGAGAGCACAGAAGGTGGGCAAAACCTGTCTCACCCTCACCATCTGCTGGTGGTGGTGGGAGACCTCCAGTGTGGGTCTGTCTGTCTTGCAGGAGTGCTCAGGATTTTCTTCAACCCCGAAATCAAACCTGGCAGCTGATTTGTGCTAAGAACTAGATCTAGGCAAGCCCTGTTTTTTCATTAAAAATGCCATTTCTGCAATTTCAAACAAAAGAAGTCTTGCCCAGATGGGTGTCCCCCACCCAGGGAGATGATTCCCTGTTCCTGGAGGTCAGTGATTAGAGCAGGCACAAGGAAGGGGCACATCCAGCCTCAGAGTGCTGGGTGGATGTAGAAATCCACCTTTTGTCATCTCCCCCTGATTCAGTGACCATTTCAGGGAGTGATTTAGTGGAACAGTTCCAACAGGAGCTGTTGGAACTCCTGGGAAAGACAGAAATAACCTGATGACAAAGGTGGCTTCTGAGGTCCAGGATCTTGCTTGCTCATTGATTTGTTTCCAAAAGAGAACAGAGAGATGGAGCTGAATGCAGCTCCCCAGCATCCCTCTTACCCTGAATTTTGGAGCAGACAAGAAGACATTGGCACCTCTAGCTGTGGGTCAGTGATTCCTGATGCTGGGCTTACATTTTGGCCATTTCTTTTCTTTTCAATTGTCGTGTGGAAGATTCCACATGACAATTCTCATCTGAAAGAGCTAACAAATTTCAGCAAGAACAGAAATGCCAAATTCCTGCTTCCAGTGAGAAAATAAATGTATTTACCCTGGTTTTATCTGAAAAAGGCCTTCTTTCTCCCTCCTTTCCTCACACATTTTAATTGCTACTTGTAATCTGGATAAAATACTATAAAACTGAAGCAATATTTCCTAATATATCTTATAATGCCCACAGGAATTCAAAGAGGGACTTTGTATGAAGTCACTTGCACAGTTTTGTGTCTACTTACATGATGCATCCAGCTGGAAGTTAAATGCCAGGTGAGGAAATGGAGAAGGATGATGCAAGTTGAACTTGTCTTTATAACCCTGGGATGCAGGAACTGATGATCTGTCTGATAAACCTGAAAGAAGAACAGATAAATTCATCCAGCATTCTGGGGGGAATGGTCTGCACGCCTCTTGCAGTGGTGTTCTTTTCATGTGAAATTCTTCCCTGCTTTCTGCTGCTGCTGTTTGGCATCTCCTGTGCTTGAAGGACAGGGAGAGTTTTTAGGAAAGCAGAGGGAGGTTGCTTGAATGAGGCACAGGGTGTTCAAGCTGCCCAGTTTTAACAAAAGTCACTCATGATTTTGGGTGCTGGATCTGACTCACCCAAAAGAGGCTGCTTGTGCAGTAAGGTAAAGACAGGATGCACTCTTTTGGATAAAACAAGAAGTGACTTCAACTTTGATGGCAACTGAAACCAAACCTGACAGCACATTTAAACATTCTGTTAATTTAGAAGAGAAAAAAAGGCAAAATGAAAATCCACTTTAGTGATCTTTTCCCTGGGCACGAGGGAGAACCAAACCCTCCCACCAAAGCTGAAGCTGAGCTGTGTGATGGTTAAACCTCCACCTCTACCTGTCAGTCACCACTGCCTCGTGCATCTGGGCTGAACAAATCATTATTGGCTCAACTTCTGCAGTCCCTCCATGGGAAATTATTGACTGCATGGAAAACATCAGTGGGGCAGATTCATGTGCAGGGCTGGCTTTTCCTCTGGATCAGTCCTGCTCCCCATCCCATTCACTCAGCACATCAAAATTTGCAAAATTATTCACTACATATATATACATATATTAACATACGTATAGGAACCTCCCCTCTAGCTGCAATAAAGTGGTTAAACAGAATTTAAACTGTCATTAGCATACCATGAAATCCCCTATTAAAACCTGGGAAAGGATGTATAATACTTCAAATATACTTTTATTAGATTTTTGAGTGAAATGTTGTTTCCAAATCAGAACAAATTAAGATGTTTGTTTTACATAATTGGTGTAATTGGTAACTTAAAATACAGCCTAGTGCAGGATTATCTACTTTTTATCTCTGGCAATTTCCATGTTACAAGATCACAGTCTGTATTTTACCTTTTCATAAAATCATTCATTACCTCCTGATCTACATTAGGTATTCCTAAAAGTTCAAAACACTGGTTCTAAAATAATGAACCTTCCAAAGATTTTTTGTAATCAGTTCAATTCCACCTGTGGACACAGCAGAGGGCTGAGAGTTAATCTCCTTGCCACTGCTGTTTCCCTTTTTTGTTTTCTTGTTCCCTGCTTAAACTCCTGACAGCCAAAGGGCTGTTCTTGGGCTCAGACCACACGAGGAAACATCAGCTCCAAGGAGGATTTTCAAACAGAGGAATTGTCTTCCTGTGTCCAAAGTCAGGTCTGTGAGGACACGTTCACAATCAGAAGAGGCACATCCTCCCTCTCCTGGCCCAGAGAACACACACAGCATCTAAATCTCCCACCCTGAACTCTGGTTTGGGATTCATTCAGTGCTTCCAGGTAAGATATCAGTGTTATTTTATCAACAAACCCCAACCAAAGGTCCCCTACAGAGCTGTGTGTTACAGAGGCACACTGGAGATGGATTTTACACGAATATCCCGAAAGCTCTGCAGCTTTGCCTCGTTCAGCTCTGCCTATTCCCAGTGTCTGAGGATGGGTGGCAAAGGGAATGCATTTAACAAGAAGAAGACGACATTAAACATCAAACATCCCTTTGCTTCTGACAATTAATTGAGAAGAAAACCCCATAATCAGTTGCAGACTCTCTGTGCGTCGTGAGCGTGACTCCGCTCAATTACCGCGGTCCAGAGCGAGGGCTTGGTTCTCATCTTCGTGAGGATGGGGAGGCAGCAGACAGAGCTGAGGGGTTAAAGGTGGCAGGAGGAGGTCACCGAGGGTGTCACTGTCTCTGAGTTAGCCATAAATAACAGGAACCAGTGTGGTCTTTGGTTTATAGTGCAGCTTTAAACCCTGGCTGTCAGGGAGGTGCTGGGCACACGGAGATGCCCCGCACCAAGGCAGGGCTGACGGGGCTGATGGGAGCAGGACACATCCCAAAAAAGGGCTGCCCAGGGAAATTTGGCTGTCCGTTCCCTGGATGTGTTCAAGGCCAGGTTGGACAGGGCTTTGAGCAACCTGGCCTAGCAAAGCTGCCCCTCAGTCTGTAGGTTATGTTTGCTTTCACCTGAAAGCAAAAAATCTTACAAGGAAGCACGCAGTGCTCTAATCTTTTAGGACAGCACTTGCATAAAAGCAAGTGTTTATATAAATGATGCCACTCACTTCAGGCTGATTTTAATCATCAAAGGAGAAAAAGCACATTTTGTTTGGTCTTTTACTAGTCAAAAATGGCTGGTATTTAATAAGCCCTGGAGCCAGATCTCAGTAGGACAGGCTTTTTATGGGCCAGAGGCACCTACTATACTGTCCTTTGCACACACAACCACTGACCTGTGTCCAGCTGATTTGAATTTACTTCCTAAATCTGATGCTTCACCCAGTTAGATCAAAACAAGAAGAAAAAAAAGAGAGAAACATGGCATTTCTAGACCACAGTTCTTGGTGTCACTACACATTACTGATAATTTAGGAATGCTACAGAACATCTCAAGTTTAAAGTACTTTCATGGTTCCAACGGAGAGCTAAAACAGATGGGGTTTCAGCATGACCTTTCAACCCACCAGACACTGTTGACCCAGATTATAGTTCAACAAAGCTGCTCCTGGGTTCATGTTACATTTTGGGAGAAACACCAGGGTTACAGTGAGAATGGATATGCTGCCCAGAGGCAGCTCGGGTGGCAGCTCAGGTAGCCACGGGATGGGAATGGTGTGTCAGTCCTACTCCCTGTGCAGATATCTTTATATCTCTTTTGGAGAGAGCCTCTGCTCTCTGCCACAAAATGCTGAGAAAATAATTCAGGAATGGGAGAAAGAACAGTGATTTTACTGGGAAGTCAAAGAGAGGATAGAAAATCAGTAAAATGGTTGAAGCGCTGCAGTTGAAAACACTCTTTTTCCAAGCTCAGGCTTCACACCAGAAAGCTGGAGCTGAAGATCTGGTGGTGCTCAAAGACAGCAGGTTTTACCACAGAGGTGGCTGCATCCCAGCACTGGGGAGGGATTGCTGGTCCTGCCCACCCAGGATCCCCTGGATTCATCTCTCTGAGCTCAGCCAGTTGGGAACTGGAGTGGCACCATAAACCACCAAGCACTGTGGCTTCCTTTTGCATCTGAGGGAGTTCCTGTCAATGTGCTATTATTTTAGACATTGCAGCACTAAAAATAGTGCCTGTATTTTTTTTTTAGCAAGCTTGTTGTTTTCAGGAGCTCTGAAAATATAAAGAGTTCCATAAGTGCTCAGAACAAGCTTGTGAAATAGCTGGAATACAAAACCACTTGAAAATGCTGTTTGTTACATTTCCCGATGAGCTCAACAATAAGATTATGCTATGCAGACCATTTTGCTAAAACACTGGGCTCTCTACTTAAAATGTATTTTACTGTAAGAAAATCTGGGATGTCTACCTAGTTTTTCTTTATTCCATATGGCAGCAAAAAAATCTGCATTCTCACAGAATCTTCCCAAAATGCTATCACTATGCCAAAAGCCTCTTCAATCTCCTTGCCCCCATGACAAAATGTTGATGATCCAGACCTTAATGATGTCTGCTAGTAAAAACACCACCCAACAAACAAACCTTATGTCCTTCAAGTGGAGATCAGCTGCACGAGAAGGACCAGGCTGCCTTAATCCTCCAAAGACTGACATCTGTCCTAATTGTGAAATCCAAACAGCCTTTTTAAAGCAGCTTTTGAAGGTGCTGCCCACGTGTGTTGGTGTTTGTTGGAGCTCTGCTGGAGCCTTTGCCCTGACAGCAGCAGAGCCCCTGTGGGGGCAGTGCCCCTTCCCTCCTGTCCAGCACAAAACCCTTGGGATAAAACCCGAGGTACCAGTGGGGGATTTCCTAATGCATCATCCCAAAAGAGCTGGATGCTGAACAAGTAGCAGCTTATCACCAGGTCGCTGCTCTGTAGCTGAAATGGATGATGATGTGCTGGTAACTTGCCAACATTTGGTGATGCAACATTTTTACAGATTATCCCCTATGATAAAGCCTCTGCATTTAATGAGTTTTGCCAGCTCAGTCGTGGTTTGCACATGGTGAGTTTTGGGCTGGACTTAGCAGTCCCTTTCATCCAAATTTTCAAAGTGACTCGTCCATATTGGTCAGGTCTCAGAGGTGCCTTGTGAAATACCTGTTTAAGCCCCCTAAGAGCATCAGGAGTGGATGTAGGGATCCCAGCTGAAGGTCTGGAGCAGCCCCTGGCAGTGGGCAGTGACAGCTGCCCTGCCTGGTGGGGAGCCTGGGAATGCTGTTGGGTGACTTTAATTTGCTGAATTTTGAACCCAAGTTTCAGAGTGACCCCTAGCAGGAGTCTATAGATTAAATACAGAACACCTTAAGAAGGATCTCATTCTCCTTACTCTGAATCTGCCACCTGCTCATTTAATTTTGATACCCTTTTGTTGCTTTCTTGGAAGAGACATTCAAGAACAAAAAAATACTTTTTAAGACTGACTCAAAGTGTCTGACACCCAATACTCACCCTGGATTTATCTGAGCTATACCTTCCTGCTTTGACTAACACACACCCGCACAGAAATCAGATCTTACATGGCAAAGCAATAATCTACTCAGGTTGTAGACATGAATTAATAAAACTGACACTAATTGCTAGATTTGTTGCTTCTCCAGGCCTGCACTGCCCTGTTGCCAGGGGACATGGAAGGATGGGGAGAGGCAGAGATCAGCATCCAAAAATAGAAGAAGTTTGTATTTAGATGACTGTGAATACACACAGGTACTCCTTGCTCATCTTCCTTCACTGTTTATTTTCTGGTTTTAATTACTTTAAAACCCCTCATTTTAAAAGACCATTCTTTTCAAAGACCATTATTTTTTAATCAATCTTTTTCTCCCACCCCCAAACGCAGGTTTAACGTTACAGCAACGGCTGCAAGTCCAAAGGAGACAGATTTTCTGTCCCCACCCATGAAGAACAGTTGATTCACTCCCAGCCTTGCCAAGGCCATATGCAAATTGTGCTAATAGGAGCAGCTGCTGGCTGCACAGCCCAGGGGATAAACACAAGTTATGTTCATGCTGCTGCCCCAGCTCCCATCCCCAGCATCACGCTTGGCTGGATGGAAAGCACCGTCCCTGTGAGCTCTCTGCAGCCCTGGCAGGTAACTGTGAGAGAGATGTTGAGCTGGGGACACAGCTCAGGCAGCAGCAGGGAAGCCTGAGCAGGAAAATGTGTAGGAAAATGTGTCTGGGCTCTCCCACAGCAGACTGGCACTGTCCTGGGGTGGCCGTGCCAGGCTGCAGCACATTAAGGTTTGGCCTGTGCTTTCTGTCCTTCCATCTGGATTTCATCCTCCTAAACCCCATGAGTGGATGTTATTTGTATATATTCTGCAACTGACAGGATGTTTTATAGAGTTGTAGGGTAAGCACAAGGAGGATACCTGGTGAAACTGTTCTGTGTAAAACACAAACGACAGACTTTCTGCTTTGCTCTTTTAAGCTCATCTGGCACAAATATCTGGATGAAGCTAAGGCAGGGAAAAACTAAGCCAAGGCTGCTGAAAAATGGAAAAGCCTGGGTGAGCTGAAAGTCCACTTCCCATTTTTCCCCTTCCAAGAGCCCTCTGTCTCTGCTGCTGCTGCCCCACAGAACTCCAGGGCACGAGCCCAGCTTGTCACTTTTAAACAGTGATCTGTTTTTAAGAAATCCTCTTAAAAATCCTGTATTAGGAAATTGTCTTAGTGCTTCTGAGTTCCTTTGGTGGAAATCGAATGCCCCTGCTTTGTTAGCAGGGTTAGGATGTCAGGCAGCAAAGACTGATTCCATTTTGTCATTTAGAAAGTGTATTAATAAGTGTAATTAGAAGGTATTAAGATGGCCTTTATCATCCAAGGGACATCACTGCACTGCCTTCTGCTCCTGTCCTGTTCTCAATCTTAAACTGGTTATCCATGCTTCTCTTTACTTAAATAAGTCTGGATTTTTGTAACATGTTTTGCTGTGGTGACTTTATCCTTTTGTTTATTTATTTACTTGAATCAGAAACCAGAGCCAGACCAGCCTCCTGTGCCCTCTAATCTCTTGTTTGCTCACACAGCCCACGAAGCAAAGGCAGCCCAACAGAACAGGTTTGAGAGCATCCCATGTTGTACCTGTGCACATTCCCAGAGCTTCTCCTGGATCCAGTCCTGGAGGAGACAGGAATGTCCATCCCATCCTGTGGGCTGCAGCATCCCAGCTCAGGTAGGAAATCCGCATTGTCCCAGCCCACGTGGATCCTGGTGGAGCTTTGGAGCAGTCTTCCCCTGTAGTGGTTAAAAAAAAAAAAAAAATCAAATATGAGAGAGAGATCTCTTGTGATTTTCAAGATTTCAGAGCTGCTTCAAGGGACAGGACTTCAATGATTGTGTGACATACAGTTTGAGTAAGGGTGAGGCTGAATTTATTGGAAAATAAATAAACTCTTTTTAGCTCTGGAGATAACAAAATTAAAAAAAAAAAAAAAAGAAGAAGCATATCCCCCTACTTTTCCTTCCTCCCTGGATCACATAAATTTGGGGTTAGAACATTATCAGTGTGAGACACAGTAAGTAGTGAATGCACAAATGTTCAGAATGGACAATTTATTTTGGGATAATCTCTCCTGCTCAAACCCCATCTTTCTGCTGCCTGAGTAAAGGTTTGCAACCATGTGTCCAGTCTCCACATTTGAGGCTGAATTTAACATTCCACTTTGGGTGCAATTTTTAGTTCCCTTGAATGCTTGAGAGGAGAATAAACATTCAACTTTTTTTTTTTTTTTACCTCCTCAAAATTCCTGCCTTTGGCTTATTTTAGGACTCTTCTGACCATCACTCTGGACTTCATCTGAGGCTCAGGACTCCAGAGTTCTGCCCAATTTTAGATTTTATGATAGAAGTTTTACCAGATTTACCTTCAACTTCAGAAGATGCAAATCATTTCTACTCCCAATTTAGTGAACAACCATCAGCCAAAGAAGCCCTCTTTCTACCTCAAGAAATTACATTATTTAAATGGAAAAAACCCTGGTTTTAATTAATAATGGAGCATGAAACACACATAATTTACAGCAAGGGCCCTGGAGAAAAACTCTACTGCTGTCAAATTACTTCAGCAAAACGATCCATAGAATCAAAATTCCAGTCACAGCAACTTGAGCTGTTCTAGACTGTAATCAGGGGGAAAAAATGGCTCCACCTACTCACCAGTGAAAACAATACATCCCCTGAAAGAAATCCTCCAACTTTCAGTCCTTCTGGGTCTTGTGCAATATTTTGTGGCTTTTCCTAGCACTGTTTTTATGATGTTGACAATCAGATTTTCAAGTGACACCAATACTGGTGGGACAAAACCAGAAACAAAATGAACTGGTTAGAGCATAGATGTTCTGGAAAGTCAAAGCAAATAATAAATTTAAAAATGCTCTTAAAAAACCCTCATAGTGGATCTTAATTCAGAGCTTGCCTTTTTTATGGCAAAGGCAAATCATCAGCAGCTTGTATTCAAACTTCTATCCTTTCCAAACACTCCAGGAGTGTAGGTAACAAAATAAAGTGTGGCCACACACAAGACAAATGCCATCTCAACTGGACCAAAGTGCCTTAATGTCTTCTAGCTCAATACCAGCAAAAGTCCACCAAAAAATAACCACATAATTCACCACCCAAACGTCAGCCTTTCCCTTAGCACGAATCAGAGACTCCTATAATTGCTCCCAAGTGGCTAAACCACAAGCATGGAATGAAATGAACCATGATAAGAGTCTCTCATATTAAAAGCATCATAAAAGCCTGAGCACAAAGCCTAGCAAGAAATGCCCTTCTCCACATGGCTCAGCTCCACCCGCACTGGAATTCAGCCGCTCCGTGACAATATCCCAGACATGGCATTAACACTTCTGAAAACTCTTAGGGATCAAAGGTTGCCCCCTTCACAAGTTTTTTCATACCGAGGACATGATGAAGTAGTCTGGCTCCAGCTGGAAAAATAGTTCAGATGGCACCCGAGGGGCTGTGGTGAGAGGAGTTGGTGGAGAGCTGGCACCGAGGTTGGCATCAGCCTCCTCTGCCCTCATGCAGAGCATGCCTCTGCTTTCCAGCCTCGGCCTCTGGTGCTAAAGCTGCAGAGGTATTTTGTGGATGAAGCCCCAAACATGGGGAAAACTCCTGTTTGCTCTGGAGTTAACTCAGACAGCAGAAACCTAACGAGGAGCTTGCTGAGGAGCACGGAGCTGCAGCAGAAGAGGCAGCTCGGAGGCATCCAGGCTGGCCCGGGCGAGGGGAGGGCAGCATCCTCCCTGGGACTGACACAAAGTCAGCCTGGAAGCTGTGCAGACAGACAATGATGTTTTTATAGGTGACACATCCAGAGCTAATGCAGCTTCTCTGCTCCTGTGACAAAACGGGCTTGTCACCGCTCTGTCTGTGCTGGGGCGCGAGGAGAGCTGCGCTGCTGCTGCCTCCAGCTGCTGGGAGCTGCACTCCCATCCTCTTTGCTCTGGGAATTAGGTACTCAGCACAGCATTTGCAAGACCCCAAATGACTCAGCCATCAAAGCCGTGTTTGCAGTGATTTTTCAGGAGTTTCAAAGCGCCTTCTGACAACGTGTGCCTAATTCCTTTAGGCGCTATCAAAAATGCTGCCTACCCTAGGGATGGCTGACTAAACAGAAGTCTGAGCGTTCATGTCATAAATATCTGGAGACAAGCCTGTTGATTCAGTGAAATGTGTGGTTGGCTCCTATTGTAAGTGCATTCACAGAAAACCTCACAGTGTGCTGCCGCTTGGGATTACTTGCGAGCAAAATAAATGACAAACATTTTGGGGGGTTTTTTAAATAACATTTTGGTACATTACAAAGTGGCTTTTCTTTTAATTTTACACCACATCGTTTAGGATGACATGAAGCAACATAATTTGCTGAGACAAGATACATACAAATAAATAAATAAAAAGGGATTAAAAGGAAAGCCGGTCCTGAAAGTCTGTGAGTTGGAAAAGGCTGTAATTTAAACCAGAAGGGTCTGGATTAGATTATCCTGACAAGCTAAAAGGAGGCAAAATTGTGCTGTGCATTTCTAAAGCAGAAATGAAATGGAGGGGAAGCAATGGCTTCAAAGTGAAAGGGTAGCTTCAAAAACCATCTAATTCCAGATCTGAACCCAGATCTGATAATGTTTGGTAGCTCCAAGCAAGCCATGGACCTTCAGAATTCAGAGTCAGTGATGGGCCAGGCCATGGACCAGCAGGACAACCACATCTCACTGTGGGAGAGTCAAACCATTATTCAGCAGATCATATTGAAAATAATCTTCCCATGGAATAATACCTTGGACACTGGGAGGCAAACACAGCCATCGACCACCTTTAGGAAATTCAAACATCTTCAAATTCCACGATTGTCTCCACCGTAACTGCAAAGCCACGGCAGCGATGGGACAGATTTACTGCAGCAAAAATACAAACCAGCATCTGTGACACTGACTGGTCAATCAGAAACCAAACCAGCTCAGAGGATTGAGCTCTAGCAGAGAACAAAGTCAAGCATTACCAACCAGAGCAAGGCAGACCCAGCTGATCTGACAGCTCAAGAAACACCTTATTTTACAGAGTGCCAAATTCCAGAGCCTCAGCTGAAGGCTGTGGGCAGAGGTTGAAGCAGTGACCTTCACACTCCTCTCAGCTGTACTAGCTGGGATCTGCATCCCAATTTTTTTTTCCTGAAATTTTCCAAAATTTTACCATGGCAAATAGAAGTGTCACTGGAACAAATATTTTACAAGGAAAATTACACATTTCTCATGGTCAGTATTTTCCACTGGAAACCTTTTCATTTCATAATAAAATCAATTATAATATGGATTTTGTGGAGTAATTTGAAGAAAAGGAACATTATTAAAACAATACTCATCTAATACAAATAATTACTATAATAAAACTTCAAAGAATAGATGATCATATTTACATTATTCTGTACTTTATGTCTGAAGGTATCCTATGCAAATTTGAAAAAGAAAGTACTAAAGAAGTACAGCAATTTCTGGATCTTAGCAGCTCTGTTAACCTCTCTGGGTTAAGTGTCAGGTTAAAAATAAATCTTTAACTTCTCAGAGGCCTAAAAGTGCAAAGACCCAGTTTTTCACAATGACACCCTCCTTGCATTTGTATAATCTGGGTTTATGGAGAAATGGCAACAGAATCCTGGCACTGGCACTTTAACCAGGAGAGCAGAAATACAACCACGCCAAAAGCCAGCCCTGTGCTGGGAACAGTCACAAATCCAACCTCTTGGGCAACACTTCAGCAAATGCAGCCCCAGCTCTTCTCCCAGTCAGGGGAGAGAGTCCCTGGCTGTCTATTCTCAGGCAAGTAGAAATGTAGCTCCTACTTGCTGAGGTTTTAATGTCATATTCTTGATAATCTCATACATTGAGCATGAGATAGAGCCTCCTGCCCCAAGCCCTTCAGCTCATGCAATGCCTCTCTTTACAGCTTGCTTACAGATATATTTCAATTGGCAATATTTGAAATTTCCAAATGGAAAATAGCTCCTGGTGTGTGAATATGGCCAAATCACAGGATGATTTTATTCCCACCAGTTGTTGCCACGCAGTATGAAATTACAGCTTGTATTACTCCATACCATGGCTTGCAGAAATTTGGACCAAAACTTTAAAAATATTAATGTGTATGCAAATGGAGCCTTGCACATAAATCAAGCACACACACTTAATAATCTGGTGCTTTGGCTTTATGAAATGATAGATCAAAGCAGAACAAATGAGAAGATGGAGCCCAAATTAACACATTAACTGAAACAGAGCCCTCTCAGATCCTGGAAACCACTCTCTGTCTGGGTGTCACATATCCAATTACATTCCTCGTAACTCAAATGACAGAAGAGACTGAGAGAAGCGAGGATGCCTATTCCTACTCATCACCAGCTACTCATAGTAATTTTTTTCAGAGTACTAGTAATTATCCTTAAAGGAGAACAATTAAAATCCAGTGTAATTGGAAGTCTGGTTATGATTACGGATGAGTCAAAGTGCTTTGGAAAACGAACACAGAACTGTTTGGAGCTCCATTGGTATTTTATTAATCATGTCATTAAAATGGATACATAAAGTGGGTGTAGCTATATGGTGGGATTTTCAAAAGCTCTCAGCACCAGCCACACTCTGCTCCTAGTAAAGTTGGCAGGAATTTTATTCCTTGAGTGTAATGGGAGCAGAGTTACGCCAGAACAGGGCATTTTTATAGCATCCAAACCTTATTGTTCACAAGCAGCCAATTCTCTCAGCATTTCTTTAATTCTTTCTGGTGATCCCATAATCCTGACATTATTTCCCTGCCCCACTGGCAGCCCCAGGACTGGAGGTGCTGCAATACCTTGAGCCTGGGGAAATATGGGGCAGAAACCTCCCTTTCCTCCCCACAAGGATGAGAACTGGTAGGAGCTTTGAGGATGGGGGGATTTGGCCTGAGTTTGCTGCTGGGGGCAGAGTGCACAGACTTGGCCTTACAGATCTCAAGAGTAACACAGCAATTGGGAGCAGATGGTTGGCATCAGAGAGCAGCTTAAAGAGACAGCACTGAGAGTGGAGAGCTGAAAAATAACATAACAGCAGATTTATTTGTGGTCTCTAGCCCAGGGCTGTCTAAGAAATATAAGCAGTGGTTGGTACTTTCTGCTCGTCACAGCTAACGTGGGACCTTGAACCAAACAGATTTTGGCTTTCTGTTTTGCAAAACCAAAGCCTGATCTGGTAAGAATAAGTCTAAACAAAGCATGACCCCCCTCACACTGTTCCTCTGATGTGGCTCCTTCAAGCACCAAAACTCCAGAGCAGGTTCTTAAGGAAGAGAGGGAATGTACCTCAAAAACACAAAGCTCCAGATCTGAACACTTTCCAGGATTTTGCCCATGAATCTGTTTGCTGGCACTGGAAGCATGGACTGAACGATGTTGGAAAGAAGGACAATGGTTTGTGCAAATGAAAGGTCAAGGATAAGCAGGGGGAATGCAGGAGTAGCTGTCTGCTCTGCCCACTGCTTCAGCCAGCTCTGGAGAAACCCCTCTGCAGGCATGGACAGCCTGGAAAGACACCTAACAACACAGATACTTGAAACCTATGACTATAAATTCTGCCATTTGTTTTGTGCAACAAAATCTTTATTTTAGGAACCCACCTACTGAGATATTATTTATATCAGTCATACAAATGGCATTTAAAAGGTATCAAAGGCTCTCAGACAAAATCCAAAGAATACACTGAAATGCTGTCCTAATTGAGAGGATTCCCTGCATAAGATGCTAAGATCTAAATTTTCATTTTGTAATTAAAAGGAAAAAAAAATCTGCTTGTAATCCTCTTGAAAAGTGATCCCCTTGGACTGAATAGTCTTAATGCTTTACATCTGAAGGAAGCAAGGTAAAGGCAGTACTATACTGCATTTTGTTCTATCGGAGGGAAGCTGGAAATAATCTGGAGAAAAGATTATTTCCAACTTTCCAGCTCTTTTTCTATAATTAACAGGATGTAAGACATAACAAACAGAGGCTGAAGAAAACCACAAACTCTCCATATGGGGTTCAGTTCCTGTTTACTAGTATCCTGTTTACAGCATAGCCTTTGATGGTCAGATAATCAGGCCTCTCATGTTCCCAGAATGACCACACTTATTCTGTACTTATTTAAGGCTGGGAAGACTTTTTAATAAAAAAATATGTCAAGGAAACAAAGCAGAGAGATTATAACAATATGCATCACTACGGAAATACCAGACTCATTGTTATAGAATACAAAATTACCAAATACCCTTTTGTGTGAAAACAGAAGGATGATGTGAGTTGCCAGTTCAAAGGGAGGCAAGGAACAAAGTCCTTTCCCTCTTGCTGCTGCCCTGGTCCATGTCTGGGTCATGTCACTCAGGTGGAGGAAGGAGAAATACCCATTTCCCAGCACAGTTCCACTGCTGGCCAAGGGCTCCCTCGGGCAGGGGGCAGGTGCTGCTTCCCAACCTGCCCTCCTCAGCTCCAGGCACAAGGAGGAAAAGGGGTTCAGCTGCAGCTCTGGCTGCTGCTTTGCTCCTCTTTAACACAGGGCCAGTTCAGAGCCTGGCCCAGTCCAGCACAGGCTGGAGGTAAACCTGAATGGCACCAGAACAAACAAAACCAAACCATTCTTATCCTGGGCAAAATTCCCACCTTGTTGTGCCCAGCTCTCTTTTGGCTGAAGAGTGAAGTGCATACAGAACCTGTCCCAGATAACAAAATTTTTGCAGTATCAGCTCCTCCTGTGATATTCCTGGGCCCTTGGGCATAAAGCTTGGCTTTGGAGACAGTTCTTTTCCAGTTGTGACCTGGACTGGACCACAGCTCTAGGGACAGTTCTGAGCTTGGCAAATCCACAGCAGCCTGGGGTCACTACAACAGTTTTGGTACTTCTTGCTATGATGTCATCTTCCACTGCCTTCTCCACAAAAACATATACCCTCCTCTCTAGACAGCTTCTTCCCTTTTCTTTGTCACACACAACTTTTAGAAACTTCATTCGACTTGGCACAGACCAAATTTTTGTCATGTTTTGTCACAGATTCAACACCACTAATTTAATTGCAAACTTTTTTTGACACTGCTGGTTGTGTACACAGTGTACAGAATGTACAAAAATAGGAATTTCGATTTTTTTAGTTGAAAGGAGGGTTTAGGAGTAGAGAGGCCTGCTGTAGGAGGGTTTCCTATTTTCATTTCTTCTTTTGAACTTGTGTTATGAGAGCAATAATTTAGAGAAATTACACATGGCAATCAAGGTTTTCTCATCACTTTCCATGTGCTAAGAAAAGTTGCAAGTGTTTAAGTAAATAAAATTAAGACTGATTACTAGATAGTCACTGAGAAAACATTGTATGACAGCTTTTATCTCTAAGAGAACTAAGGTTTTGTTATAAATAAAACTGCTGAAATTATGCATTGCAAACAAATAAGGTTTTGCTTATTTAGATTTTTCTTCTGATAATTTTTTTTCATAAATACCTTTTCATTTTGCTTTTAAATGTGTTCAGAGTTTAAAATGGTTTACATCCTAAGCCACGTTGCTATACCAGATT
This sequence comes from Onychostruthus taczanowskii, assembly GCF_017590055.1. Classification (NCBI taxonomy): domain Eukaryota; kingdom Metazoa; phylum Chordata; class Aves; order Passeriformes; family Passeridae; genus Onychostruthus; species Onychostruthus taczanowskii. The sequence goes on along the minus strand of NW_024503346.1, from coordinate 2,617,513 downwards.
TACTGATGTCATCTATTTGCTTTCTACACTGAATGTATAAAAGGACAGCTCATCAGAAAGTCAGGGGAAGTAATCTATTGAGATAATCTGAAAGTCTAACCCTTACAGGATTCTGCCTGTATCAGCTAAAATCAGATGAATTTATAGGCTCTCATTCTTCCAGCCCATTAGTAACACTCTTTGGATTCATTTATTTATTTATTCTCCCCAAAGAGCATCACTCATATCTTATGAAAGCAGAGGAAAGTCCCCGTGACTCATAGAAACACCTTAATTAGTGAAGTTGGAGAGGAGTGCTGGTCAGGATATGATTCCTTGGGGACATGGTCTCCTGGGAAAACGGCCAGTGTTTAAAAATTTCTTGGAAAAAGATGGAAAACAGATGGAAACTTTTTCAACACTACTGTTTTGGTATGTAAATTATTTCAGTGCTCCTAAAGAGGTTGAGATTAAAAACTTCAGAACATAGTTAATTAACGGTGATAATCTTAATATAGTTTGCACCATAAATATACCTGGCCTTTAACCCAAGAATTAAAGAGATGTTTGGAGGGGTATCATGGGTGTGGGAGATTTTGATCTTGTTTAGCCTGAGGTTTATCTCAAGAACAGTCTTTGGCCAAGATCTCCTTTCACAGTCTTCTGGTGCATACCACTATAAACGAGGCAAGAATCTGGCCCAAAAATGTTATCAGGTTTAATATCATCTTAATTACAAACAGCCCATTACTCTCAGTAATTACACCACAGAGAAGGGAGTTTAACTGCATCCTTACTCAGAGATGTTACACTTCTAGGTGGTGCCTGTGGCACAGCCATATGTTCATCATATATTCCACCCAATATTCCTTAGGGCAAAGGTGACTTTAAGTCATGTTGAGGACATCCCTTTGGAGCAGAGCCCCTTCAGACAAGGACTTGGAAAAGTAATTTTTCAGGAAGAATTAATAAAGCTGCTTTTGAGAGTTCTCCATACCTGAGAGCCAGGAATCTCCATAAGCAAATAACATTCCCAAGGGCTTTTCAGCCTGCAGGAAAATAATTTAATTTCAGTCAATTGCTCCCTAACCATGAGAAAGTCTTAATGACGTGTTGGTCAAACACTGTCACCAGTTCAGCACAAGGTTTGATAGGTCAAACACAGGCAGAATTTCATAAACCTGGCTCAGGGCTCAGTGCCACATTCATTACTCAGGTGCTGCTCACAGCACCTCAGTATTGTTCATCAAGGTCAAATGAGTCACCTCTGCAAGACAGCAGGAGATGGAACAATAGAGGCCAGTCCCAATTCCCTTGATGCAACCAGGTAAAGGTACTTTCTGCACCACAAACACACCACAGCTGAGAAACCTCTTACCAGGCTGTGAGTTGCTAGGAAAATACAGTTCTTTTTGGGGTATTTTATTCTGGGGCACTGGAATACGAAAGATCTCTCAATATTTTTATGGGACAAGCAATTTGAATTTGCTGTTCTGAACTCTGTAGAATCCATCTTACAAGTTCAGCCATCTGCTTGCCACGGGCCATGAGCAGCTGCCTTCTAGCAGAAAGTGAGGATTGGTCATTGTTTTATTATTATTGAACACCCTTTATGTTGATAATAAATCACTTTAACAACCTTGTCCCTGCAAGGCTCCGACAAACCCGCTATTGCACAAGCCCACGTTCCACCCTCTCAATCCAAGAGTTTTGGGGACACCACTGCCTCAATTTCAGCTCACTGTGCTACCTACATCCTTTGACAACACAATCCCCTGGCCAGGAGCTTCCAGGAAGTCCAAAAACCTCCTCAATGCTCATTTCCTGAGGTGCCAAAAGGCCAGGTCTTCAGCTGAGATATTCATCACGGAGCCATGGTTTTCTCAGTAAAACTGCTCTCCAAGAAATCCTTCTCATGGTGCCTTGCTGAGAAGATTTTTCTATTCTCTTCAGTTATCAAAGAAGAATAAATATTAAGTAGAATTGGTCAATAGTTTTTAATGTGGTTTCTTTTTATTGCTGGATTATGCTGCTTTGCCCAAACAGATATAGTTGGGAGGGGTGGGATGGCTTCAGTAGATTTTTTTTCATTTCAATTATTCTTCTAAAAACAATGGCTTTGAAATGGTCAAAGAAGCTTTCTTTGACATTTTCAGAACTGAATAAAATCTTCTTCATTTGAAGCAGCTTTTAATTTTCAAATATAAGTTGACTTATCACCAAAAAAATCTAAAGACAGAGATGAGTGGTTTTCTGTTGTGGTATGGGAAAAATATCTGAAATCTTAAAAGGTCTCAAGGTACAATGAACACATTTTTTGCTGAATTCTAAGACTAGATATAAACTGCATATACTTGTGGATTAACTGACAGAATTATGTTTTCCAGAATAAACGAACAAACCAAAATCTAATCTATGAACTATGAGACATATTGACAATAACTGCATTAAAGTGAAATTTCCTTGATTGAAATTAGTGCCAAAGCATTCACTGAGCTGCAAAGACTGGTCTGGACATATCATACCCAGCTTTTTCTCAGGAGCAGATCTTGCAGAAAGAGCCACTAGGTTGAATCTGATCTGATTCTACTCTCACCATCATTTCTGGCTCCTCCACTCCAACTGAGACAACTTCACCTCCAAAAAACCCAAAGAAAAAAATCTTCAATTGTGCTAAGATTTCAAGACACTGGAGTTGGAACTGGGAAATGGGCCCTTTTTGATTGAGAATGTGACCAAGAACAGAAATTAGGAGAAAGGAGAAAAAACCCCCCACGTGCTCTCCGAAGTGAGTGGCGTTTAAATATCAACCATCAGCCTCTGCTCATCAATGGCTCACTCAAGTAGTGCAAATATGTCTTTTGGTCAAGTATTAACCCCGCTAGAAAGGGGTTTACAACAGAGAAGTGGTCAATCAAACTCTGCTCAGATAACAGCTCTCCACCACACGCTCCCTTGGGAGCAGCCCCTAAACAACACACCAGATCTCCTAGGTAACTGCAGCACTAGATGAGAGCTGTTTTATTAGTTTCCTAATTAAATTTCACAAACTTCATAGCAGTGACAGACTCCTGGTTATCTCTGCTGCCGAAATTCAGATGGGATGCCAGAGGGAAAGGATGGGGCCGCTCCTCTTATTGCCTGCCAAGATTTTGTGCTACCGGTTACACTCGTCAATCTCTATCTGGAGCAGTTAAGAGCTATAAAGAATTCATTAAAAGGGCTGAGATTTATTAGAGTCTCCTCAAGCTCATTAAGGATGCTGATGAAATGTGAAGCCCTTGAATCCACACGCCATCTAAGAAACGTTCAAGTAGAGCCTATCAAGTTTTGGCAGAGAGGGGGAACAATTTCTTTTTTTCAGAATTTTTCCCCCAAAAAGTAAAATCTAAGCTATAGTTCTAATTTTTGTTATCATTGCTAGAAATTATACTTTTCAGCTGTGTCTGCTTCCTCCACCCCCTTCATGAATACAAGATGACAGCAAGATTTGGGTGTTGCACAAACACCCAAAGCCAGAAAGACAGGAGGGAGATAAGAAATATTAGAACTGGGTATAAAATGTGGGAAAAGCAATAAAAAGGGGGAATTAGAGGACTCAAGTAGCAACTGCTGTGGAAAAACTAAATTCCCCCTCAAAATACCTCCAGTGAAATACTGGAATAACTAAAAATAGTGAAAATGTGTTTGTTTTCCTCCATTTTCTGCAGGAATTTCAATTGTTCAAACATTTCAGTTACACTCAAAGCTCAGAAGTTTTTGAACTGAATAATGTTTTTTTTTATTTTCAACTAAGCTTTTAATTTTCCCTTTTCCATGAAAAAAATGTATGTGCAAAAAAAAAAAAAAAAAAAAAAAGGCAGGTACTTTCTGCAGAATTATTTTGTCTCTGAAGAAATCCTCGAAAACATTTACTTCTGAAAATGCCAGATATAATTGAAGGAGAGGAAGAAATAGATGAAAGGAAATGTGGAAAATTTTCACCCCTTTTGAGCTGTAAAGAATGATGCAGAGGAGATTCCAGGTGTGGACTTGCCTTTAGCCCATCTCCAAAGCTGAGCTTCTCCCTCCTGCACATTACTCAGCTCAGTCAATAAAGACAGATCAAGCCCCAAAGAAGCTTCTGAAAGAAGAGGAAAAAACCTCAAGCCGCTCTCCTTTAAAGCAAGAATTGGCAGAATTTAGCTCAGCAGTGACCTCCAGTCCAGCTTGGTGCGAGATATTTTCTACAGGGTCTTGTAAATGCAGCAGCTCTGCCTCAGACAGCTTTTCCTCTGCGTATAAAGACTGAGATGCCAAAGGCACAGGGAGTTTCTGTGGCCAAATGAAATTAATTTTGTGCACCAGGCCTCCCCCCCAGGGAGGGATTATAGCCCAGGTAATAAGAGAAATTCTCTAACGAGTATGCATGTGAGAAAAAGCAGAGTCTGTGTGCAGGGTGTTGGGTTTGGGAGTGCTGTCACCCCATGCAGGGGCAGCCCAGCCCGTGGTGGCACGTGCAGGGCTGGAGATGAGAATGCAAACACAGAGACTTCCCTGAGTGCCAAACGTTTGTGTTTGCTGTATTTTGTATATCTTGGAATGCAAATATGGTTGAGAAAATGATGCTTTGCATCTAGATGGAGATTGAAATCTGAGGTTCCCACAGATTTGTTCTCATTCAGGCCATTCTAGAGACATATGGAAATACCCCATAAACTTATGCTGTAACAGGAGAAATGTCAACAGAAACCTTACCAAACACATCAGGAGAACATGAGTCTACAATGCCTTCTTTTCTTAGTCCTCTCCCACTTTTATGTTGAAATAAATGCTTATTCCTCTAGGATTATGTAAATTCTGCTTTTTTTTTTTAACTTTAAATCAGTGTCAGCAGAAGAAATTACCTCCCTGACCAACACCTAACAGGTCAACACCTATTTCAAGAGGATTTCTTCTGACCACCAGCAACAACCACAGAGGAGTTCTTTGTGTGTTGAGAGAAGGAGCCTTGCCCATGTAACCAGCAGAGCAAAGTCAGGGCTGACCCAAGCAGATCAGCACCCAAACAAACCCAGAAAACCTTAGCAGAGAATCTTAAATTCACAGATAAATCAGTGTTCATGTGTGAGATCTCCCTTGGCAAGGCAAACACGTGTCCCTGCAATCCACACACAGGAACACGTGAAGAGACTCTGCCAAACAAAACCATAACAAGTTCTTGCAATGCCAGTGACTAAGACTTACCTGAGTTAGATAAGGCAGGGAAGCCTAATTTGAACTCAAAACCCACCTGAGGAAGGGATGGCTTTGTACTCTTTTGACTGCTGTTTCCAGGTGCAGAGATGCATGTCCTGCCCCTCTCCCTGCTTTCAGGGGAACTCGGGTGATTGAGTGACAGAGAGCCCTCAGTGCCCATCAGTGATGCTGTCCAAAGGGGAGATTGAGCAGGAGCCAACCAACACCTGGTAATGGTGGGGATCACTCCAGAGCTGGGACACACCTCCTGCTGTCCCACCAGAAACAGCCCATGGCCCTACAGACACACAAATCTCAGGTGCAGATGCAGGCATGAGCCACCTGGGGTGTGGCACTGCCCCGCTTTGGCCTGGGTCACAGAGCCCAGCAGTCTGGGAAGTGTGGATGCTGATAAATTCCCAAACTCAGACTGCTTCTTGGTATGTAACAAGTCACTGCAGAGACACAGCCCTTTCCAGCCATCACACAAAGTCAGTGACAAAGCCCAAACAGCTCTCATTTTCTAATTCTGAGCTTAAACTGCAGAAGAGCCTTGAGTCCTCGTGCTGCAGGGTGTGTGACTCAGACTCACAGATGTTTGTGCATTTCCCTGTGTTTTTTTAAGTGTGTGTGCCTTTCTTGGAAAGAGCATGATGGAAAAGCCCCTGGTTCATGTCCCCCTGTCTCACTGCTGAAGAAAAGCAGTGGCAGTACACTAAAGAATCAGCTGAGTTGCACTGGGGACCCAGAAACCCTTAAGCAATCAGAAAAGCTGTTTGTGGTTTTGTGCCTTCAAGTAATGCTAGGACCAAAACTTTTATGCACTTCTCTAAAAAGGAGTGGAACTCCAAACCTCTGGGCTCACTTCTAGACAAGGTTCAAAATATTTATGCTCTAGAGCCACCTGGAAAAAATTGCCTACGAGTTACAGCTCAGTACTTTCCTCAGGAAAATGACACCAGCCTTTCTCCTGCATCTCTTTAGCAATATCAGTGATCTAGGTGAAGACATTGTTATGCCAGCATGGATTAGTTACACAATCATTGCTTGTGGAGGGTGTGGGAAGCTCATTACATCCCTACAACAGACAGCAAAAAGATAGAGAGGAGGATTTTTTTAATCCACAAGACTCCCAAGAGTAATAAATACAGCCAGCTCTGGAGCCCACCAAGCAAGCAGGTGAAAATACATTAACACGAGCATTTACTGTAACAAGTCTCTTTTTCCCCCTCCAGACATTTCTGCTCATTCAAAATGTGCAGCGATAAATCAAATTAGATCAAATACAACTGTCTGAAAGGAAGCCACACAATAATCAGTTTTGAATTTTCCCACCCTTCTCCCATAAAAAGCCAGTGCAGTATTACAGAAAGTTAATATGTGCATCTTGCCCATTATATCTGGCTTGAAACTGTACAAAATGACATCTGATAGCAGCTTGTATGGACAAGCTCTTATTAAACATAATTACTCAACAAGGTCTATCCTAAATCAGTTAATGATCGGCAACAGACAGAAATTTACTGGTATTCCCTGACTTTGCATATTATGGGAGTAGTTTTTAATATTAAAAAGTTCATATCATTCCTACTACTCTTTGATTTACTACTGATGAGGTGAAAGTAAAATCTGATTACATTAATTGAGCGTGTTGTCAGATTGTCACTTTTCTCCTTTTTAATTGCCTCCCGTCTCCTTCATCAGCCCTGACAAGCCACATTTTCAGCCCAGCATCCCACTTTGCATGCCTGGTTTTCCCATGTGCAGTGCCACAGAACTGGTTGCTCCCCGAGTTTCCCCAAGCTGCAGGATCTCGTTGGGGTAGCAGGGATGCCAGGTGGAGCCCTGCGCTCCCTGGGAACACCTAACAAGGGTTTGTATTTCCTGCTGCAAAAGTAGGAAATTAGAAAACACAAGGGACAGCACAACTGAGGCTGTTTGTGATGGTTTGTGCTATCACAGGGGTCGTAGACTCCTCCTGGATCTAATGGGTGGAATTAATAATTCCTCGTGTGTGTGTGTGTGCTTCAGCTGCTCTAATACAAAACAGCATAAAAACTGTCTCAAAGCTCTGTGTGGCAATTCAAGGGGTGGTTTTACATTCTCAGGGGTTATTTAGAACCTCTCTTTCCAAGCTGCTGAGCAGCTTTTCCCTACTCTGAGGAGCAGTGTGTGTGTTTTACTGTGAGCTTGCTCCTGCAACATGGGAATCTGTGCAGGGCTGAGCAGCAAAAGGCAGGAGCAGACCCAGTAAAACATTTCACCTCATGCTCTCCTCCTTTCCTCTCTTGAATCCCCAAACCACCCAGAAAGAATTCTCCCACTAACTGAATTTTATTCCAAACTTACCCAACACAGTTTTAAATTTCTTGAGACCTCCTTGATTTCCACAAAATGCTGTAATCTGCCTGGGAGTTAATCAAGGGGTTAATTAGTTAGGTAGTCCCCTTACACCCCCGCTCTATTCATTTGTTTTAGGTGAAGTTACACCTAGTTTTAAACTGCCACTGTAGGAGAGTCCCAACTTGTTTTGCTATCAGTTGGCTTTGATAATTTGCCAGGGAGTTAATCCTGCCTGACACGCAGCTCACAAGATACAGCTCACCTGTGCTTTATCAAAGCAGCTCCCCTCTGCTTCCAGAGTGGGGAGTGCAACCCTGCAAAACACACTTTGTAAATGATTCTGCATGTGCTTTTAAATGTTTTTTTGGGTTTGTTTTTTTTTATTTTTTCCCCTTCAGGAGTTTTGTCTGACACATTACGGCTCTGGCTGTCTTTATAGAGTCACCTTCTGTCCCAGAAATTTGCCATGTTGCCACGCAGGCTCCCAGCAGCTGTGGGACTCGGGAGGGTGACTTCATTGAGAACACAAACACATTTGCTGACAGTGTAATTACTCCCTTCTCCAGATTTTTTTCCTTGCTTTCTTAAATGCAGGACACCTACAGTCACAATAGCAATATATCACTTGCCTGTAGCACAGCTTTCTTTCCCCTGTAAAGTGTTAATGAAGTTCCTGTCCTTGTTTCTCAGTAATTGTAAAAGCATGTTGGGTAATATACTGGCCACACTTTATTAAAGCACTGGCCACACTTTATTAAACCCTAACAATCCCATCCCGTGCTCCCTGCTAAGGAGACCTAACTGCAGTTTCATTTGGAGCTCATTTCAGCCTGCTCACATCACACACTTGGTTTTAATTCTTCTGATCTAAGAGAGTGTGCCTGGCTGCAGCGATTGCAGCTGGCTCACATTTGGCTGTGGCTGTGTCTGCAAGACTTTCTAATGCAAGGCCTGATCCTGGAAGGTGCAGAGGGCACAGAGGGCTCCTGCAGATGTCCAAGGGGACACTAAGACAGTCCTGGGCCCCTCGGGATGGGTGGCTCCAGGCTGGGGCAGGGAGGTCCATGCAGACCTTGCAGGATGCTTTGGGGACAGCATGACTCAGCAAGGCAGTGACTGGGAGGGGACAATGGAAGGGGTGGTGGCAGCTAATTATTTGACAGATAATTCCTGTTGTTATTATTTCTGTTGAATAATTATTCCAAGGGGCAAGGAGGGGGATGAGTCTCCAGTGCCTGCCTTTTTAAAAAAGTTCTTTCTCTTTTATTCTTTTCTCATGATCCATGTGAGTCTTGCACAGGCAGAGGTGGGACGAGGTGGTGAAATCCAAGGGCCCATTTGGGTTGTTTTTCTCCCATTGGCACTGCCATGGTGGGAGAGTACACCAATATTAGGAGCAGATGTCCATAGCACTGGTCATCCAGAGGCTCGGATGAGGTCAGTTCAACCACCACCATTTTTCCTGCAGGGAAACTGAGGCACGTGGTGCCTTCTTTGGTGTTGCAGGCCTGGAAGTGGAACTTCCCTAATGAACTGTCCTTGAGACTCTCAGTGTGCAAGCCTCTGCCCAGAATAACTACAAATCTGGTGTTGCTGCTAGCCACATAATTTCATCTCTGTGAAAAGCATAATTTCTTTATTCTCTTTTGTGTCTTTCTACCTATAAAATCATCACAATCTCAGTGTGGAAGCACATATGTGTCTGTGCACAGAGAATATCTTGTTATTTACGAGGCACAAAGTACACTGTTGTCTTATTTATGAGGTAGAGGTAACCAAGCCGTCCAACTCTTGGGTGTTATGGCACAAGAAAAGGAGCCTCTTGTTTGAAATCTCAGAAGAAAAGAGCATTAGTGCCTGTTGGAGATGTAAAGTGCAGCCTGAAGTGATGTGAACTTGGACAGGCCCATGGAGAGCACACGAGGCAGAACGCCTCAGCCTCTCATCTCGAGGCATCACCTCTACAAATAATGCACAACGTTATTTTATGTCTTCCCCGATGACAAGGCTCTTTGATTTTCTGAAGGAAACACAATTGAAAGATGTGTGGTTCCTCCTGCGTGTGATTAAACCATTAAAAGGATGGCCACAGTGCACAGCATCACTCAGAAATGTCATGGCAGACGAGTGCCCAAATACTTCTTTGGCAGAAAGTGATTAGCTCAGCTGGATTTCCTGGTTAAATACAAGGTTAGATAAATACTTGAATAAACTTCTTTCAGCACGGACAGGATTAAGGAGAATGTCTTATTCTTGTGCTGACAAAGTTTTAGTGCTTGCAGACTGATTATATCTTTAATTTAAGACGATTATTTTCCATTTTTGGTGATTCACAAGGGGAGAGATTCCCTCACTGTTTGTACTGCTCGAGTCGTCAGGAAGAGCAATTCCAGCTGCCCCTGGAGCCCTGGGGAGGTGGTGGGTCAGGAGTGGAATGGTTCAGGTGGCTTCTGGTGCTGTTTTGGGGGGATGCCCACCTGGAGAGGTGCAAGGACTGCTGGCAGCTCTTGGGCTGGGCAGCCCTGGGCCCTGCTGGACCTGTCCTGGCATCACATTGCCTCCTCTTTTGCCCATCCTTGTTGTAGGGATGACCTGGTGTGGAGCAGGGAGCCAAACCTCACCACCAGGGGTGCTCCAGATTGTTCAGACCATGAACAAACTCACCATTAAAGCAACTTTCTTATTTTAGCTTCTCCTGAGGTTGTGGTCCACAGGCAATGCAGCAACTGACAGTGGACTCAAGGGTTAGTAACAAAATATTATTAGTATCTTATTTCAAATTAGGAGCTCTGCCATGGTGGGAAAAAAATAAAAAGGGAAAGTTTTTTTTATTCTCACTTAGTGGAATGAGAAAGATGCATGCATGTTTTTATTTTCCTGCACGCTCACTGCAAATACAAATGGAGGTATTTGTGTAAATACTTGTGCAGTGAGTGTGTGTGGTAAATGGGTGCTGGCAAATGAGCACCACCACAAAACAAAAGAGTCTTAGAAACACAGGATCACTGAGACAGAAAAAGATCTCCCAGTCCAACCTGTGCCTGGTCCCCACCTTGTCCCCAGCCCAGACCACTGAGTGCCACATCCAGTTTTTCCCTGCACACCTCCAGGGATGGAGACTCCACAACCTCCCCCAACAGCCCCTTGCAATGCCTGACCACCCTTCCCGTGAACAAATTCCTCCTGATGTCCAACCTGAAGCCCCCAAGAGCTCAATGCTATTTATTGCCTGTCTCTAATCCCAGGGGTCCAACCCAGAGCAGCTGACATGGACAGTCTGGGGTGTGAGACAGATCCCTGGTTCTATCCCTAATCCTTTAATTTAAAGGGCAAGAATCTACAGTCTGCCCATCAAATGAAAGGTGCCATGAAGGACAGTGCTGGGAAGGCTGCAGGTCAGTTTAGATTTGCTCACAGACAATCCTAGACTGGCATGTTTCCCTGGTTTATAGGATCTGCAGTTAGGAAATGTTATAGCTTCAGCGTGTAAGGAGTTATTCAGCATCCAAAGATGAAGCCTAGGATCTGAGTGAGAAATAAAGCAAAAACACTGCCATAAAAATAGAAGGCACAACAGTCTTCCACGTTGCATCTTTGGAAAAGATTAATTGGTTTGGCTGCTGTTGTGAAAGCTCCGATACAGCACAAGGCTCCAGCCAACTTCTGAACTCCACGGAGCCACAAAAGGGCTGGGTGCTGAAAAACTTTGAAGAGAGCAACATCAAACCAGCCTCAACTTGAATTGGAGAAACATCCCAAACCAAACCCAAACAATGCTGCTGAGTGAATGATTCAGGGCTTTGGTACGACCCTCCACATTTCATGTGGAGCAGAGGGAAGGCTGATGATAAAATGCAGTGGAATACCTCTTCCCAGGCCAGAGCAGAATCACAGGAAATAAACAAGAAAAATGTATTTGTCCCTGGTTAGGCAGATTTAAAACCACCCTATTTGAGGCAGATACATTTTGCTGGCCCTGTTTCCTGAATGAAAAATCTTCACCAGGGTATTTAAGTTTCTGGCACACACAAATTCTGAATCACAGCCTGACACTGGGAGGGACCTCATGGAAGGCACAAAGCCTCTTCCTGATATGAAAAAATTCAGAGAGGCAAAGAAGGTGGAGGTTTGCTCCTTTGCTTCACCATCTCTCTATTCTCCCAAAGGTTTTGATCCTTGGACAATCTTTCTTTCAACACAAAAAGCCTTTACAACAACTGAAAATGGGATTAAAAGAATGCCTGCTGCGTTCTGGGCAGCAGACAGCAGCCTGCAGTTCCCAGGTAAAGGTAAATGTTTGGCTGGGAGAATATTTACTTAAAATTGGCACTACTGATATAGGAAAACTTTTCCTCCAAGTGCCTTGGGATGTTTGATTAAATGAGAAGTGTTGCAACAAAGCAAACAGTGTTCATAAGAGTGCTAATAATAGCAGTACCTGGAGTCACTGCTCCCATAAATAGAGACCAGCAGGAGATAACTCCATGCATTTACATCAGATCACCAGAATGTATATCTGCCTCAAGCAAAAATGATATCATGAATATTTTATCATTATCAATGCTTGCAAGCATAGGCCATGTGCAAGGCCTTCAGGAAGATGTGCAGCTTTTCCAGGTGTCAGGAGCAACACAGTGGATTACTGTGTCATGTGGAAGAAGGCAGAGATAACACTCACCTCCTCCCTATTGTCTCAACTGGAAAAGATCAGATCCAGTCCCATGATTATTATCATATTGTGAAGCTAGCAAAGGATAATGAAACAGCTCACTCAGGAAGTAACATTGTACATTAATCTTTTCTTTCTATATTAATCCTACATCAAAGAGGAGTCTGCCCTGGCTGATTATGAGATTCAGTCCCAGAAGATCACTATTTACACCCAGGCTATTCTGACTTTTCCCTCCAAGCCCTTTTCCTTCTCCCAACATCTCTGCTCTGTGAGCTCTTTACTGAAGGGAGGTGATGCTGGGCACCTTTTCTGTCACTTTGCTGTCACTTGCAGGGATGTGGCACACATTTCAGTGTGGGAACACTGTGCATTTATTGTGCTCTGTGGCTCATTCAGGAACCAAAATTACAAGCTACTGAATGAGGATGGAATAGCAAACAGGATTTGATCTAAAGGATGGACCTGGAAAGAGTGAAGATGAGTGAGAGGCAGGTGGGTTTGGATGCACCTTTGCATCCTAAATTTTACTGACCACAGAAAAAAGAACAGAGAGATTGAACTGATAGAGTGAAAGACTCTCAGATGCTGTTGGGTTTTGATAGACCAGTTTTGTTCTCCCAGAGTCCCTAATTCCCAGAAAGCCATCCTGCCCTCACACCACAGAGTTTCCTTGTGCCTACCAATGCCCAGCTGAGGAGACTTTCTCCTTATGGAAATTCTGTCTGGGTTTTCCCGGATGCAGTGATGGTGCCCTTGGCAGCCATGTGATGGAAAGGGCTATTTTGCTCTTAAAACTTGCCTTAGTTCTGCACTCATTGACAGCATTGATATGGCCAGGCCCTAAACTCTTCTTACTTTAAGAGTGACTGCTGTAATGCAGTGGAGGAAGACAGAAATAAGATTTATTTGACCTGAGGCTCAAGCTCTTTTGTTTTAGCAAGTCCCAGTCAATGTAAAATACCACGGGGTTTCTGATTTTTCCACTCCTTTAACTTTTCTCCTCACATGCAGTTTTTTCTTTCCTCCTTCCCATCCCTCTTGCCTCCTTTCTCCTTCCTTTCCATATTCCTCCTCAGGCTTTTCTTTCCTTTGCCTGTTTCTCCTCACTGCACTTCTGCCCTCCAACCTCACAACAACCCAAACTCTCAAAGAAGTCCCTAATCCTTTCCTAATCTGAGGCATACAATCATTAGCTGAAAATTAATATTTTTGCTGCTCTGTGCTGGCACAGTAACAGGGAAACCTCCATCTCTGCCCTGCTGGGGGAGCAGCCACTGCAGCACAGCCGCTTTGGAGAAACGCCAGATTTATGGATTAGCTGCTGCAAAACACAGGGTGGATGAAAAGCTCTGCTGGGAAGTGGGGAAACAAGAAGTAATCTGCCTTCTCAGCTGGGTTTGAGGCTCCTCTTTGCTCTTTGAGATCTGCCACAACGTCAGGACAGCAGGGCTCAGTCTAATCCTGGGTCCAGCTGCTGCCTCCCTGCCCCAGGTAGATAAAGAGGCTGTTACTTCTGAGAGTGCAGCCAGAAGAGGTTGCTGGGCTTATTTTACATCCTTTGTCACCTGGAAGTTGTGTGTGGTGGCACTGCAAGATGGCTCAAGCAGTCTCAGTTGGGGGATGGGGTTTTGGGGTGACCAGGGACCCCAGCCAGGCACAGGCTCTGCAGAATCCCAACATTCCTGCAGAAGAGGCTTGGGAGGAAATCCCTCCACGTGAAAGGCTCAGTGACCCAGCTGGACTTTTGGCTAGGATTAAAGGGGAAGAGATCCATTCACTCAGTTCAAAACCACTTTTTCCAGGAAGAGATGGGGAACTTCCACAGCAGCCAAAACATGGACTTCAACAGTGCATTCATTTAAAAAAACAAAAATATAGTTTTCATGTTTGTATTCCCTCATTAGAGTTTTTCCCTACTGCTGCATACTCACTCATTAACAAATTAACATGTTTTGATTCCACTGTGAAAATCTTGAGATAATTGTTACAGCTATGGTCCTGGGGCTGAAGAACTGTGCTTCTAAAATGCTTTTACAGGCTACAAATTGGATGCTTTTCATACAGGTTATCTAATTTTAATTACAATTTCCCCTCTGGCAAGTCTTTCTTCGCTTTGAAGTTGTTAGAGTTTTGTCATCCTTGGGGAGTGAGCAGTTTCAGATTATCATCATGTCAGATTTTATGTCCATAGAAACACTTTTTCAACAGTTCTTTTACGTGAAGCAAGCTTTCATCTGTGGGAGTTTTATTGGTCTAAAAGGTATGACAAGCAACTTAAGTGTAAGTGATGTCCTACTTGTAATGTGAAAAAAAAAATCACTCTAAGCATATACATCAGCCACTAAAACAAACAGCAATTACTGTCCCTCCAGACACAATTGCAGGATGTAAAAATAAGACATTATTTTCAATTCACTATTTTTTTTCAAGTAATCATTTGCCATTTTCAAGCAATATTTTGACTGCCTGAGCAATGAACAGCTGGGAAGAAGGGAAAGGGAAGAAAAGGAATACTAAAATGAGATAATCTCTCAGAAAATGACCCAGCCAAGGTACAATATCTGTCCACCAAGCCCTGACGAGACACCCCTGAGCTCCAGCATGGGTTTTGACCACCAGGCTGCTGCTGGATGCATTTCACATGACTAATTGCATAACACTCAGCATTCTGCTTTCATCAGGAGCAGATATGGTGCCTCCCTCCCTGGGCTGCATTAGAGGCCTGCCGCCCATATATAACATGTAATCTCTTGCTCTTTATTGCCAAGATGTTTATTGATGCTTGCCAAAGCCAAGGAGAAGAAGGATTTAGCACATAAGCATCTCCTTATGAAGGGTTGATTGTTTGTGTTTGGAGCCTGGGGCACTATGTCCAAGGGACAAGATGTTGGATTCTAAGTGTATCAGCCACGTCTGTGCCAGGGATTTTTTTTTTTTTTGGACAGAATTTTCTTGATGAAGCTGTCTGGGTTTGCAGAGCCAATAGCAGCATTACAAGGTTCTGCATCCCCAGTTGGATGGGCTGCCAGCATGTTTACTGCTGGAATGCCCTCACAACTGCAATGAAACAAGCAGCAAATCAAGGATGCTTCATCTGAGTATTCAGACCTTTAGCCTGCATAGTTTCAAGGCAGTAAGAGATACAAGAGCAAATAGTTAAGAAAAATAAACAAGCAAACACAAAGCTTGAGGAGTTTGCTGGGGAACGTGAAAACAAAGTGTATGGGGGAGTGGAAGATGTGTGCAGGTTCTTCTCTCATCTCTGACATTCCTGAGCTAACAAACAACAGTCAGCCCAAGCAGAATCCAAAAGTGACTAGGGGAAAAAAGTTCTGTAGGATCATTGCTCAAATACAAAATTGTATTTGTCTTCATGGGGATTTCTAATGATGTAAGATTGTATGAAAATTTCAGGTTTAGCTTCCATTTCTTCACCCCTAAAGATCCTTTCTTCATATAAGAGACCTTGGATCTTGTTCACTGGAATTAAGTCAGGCATTTTCAATAGAAGATCAGAGGAATTTTCCTGAGTTGATTTAAATCCCTCTTAAATTTACGAAGTCCTTTAAAATCACTTGAATTCAGGTTGCAGCTTCAGCCCAAATTTTGCAGGTAGAAAAATTATGGGATTATATATAATATATAATTATGGACTTACATAAATTATATAAACAAGACCTACTTTCCTGGAATGCTGGGTATTGGTCAGAGGATTGAAAATTAACAAGATCTCCCAGAAACAACAACAGCAACAAATGTTTAAATAAAATTAATAAATGGAGTTGGTATTTTCTGGTCTTCTCATCTGATACTATTTTAGATAAGTGCTGACATGGAAGCAATTATTCTAGATTTATTCCTGGAGCTCAATTTGCAATTGGTTTCTGATTTTTAATAGTAAAGGAAGTAACAAACAAGACATAGTTCTTCATGGCCACCAATGATTGAAGGGATTCCCCAGTTTTCAGGAAGGCAGATTGGAAGAATGGGTCTTGGAACTGCAAGTGGAGTCACAGAAAAACAGGCTCAGTTACTTTGGGCCAAGTCAGTGTAAAAGAGTCAAGTCTGTGAGATTGTGCAGAGGCCAAAGTGCCTCAGTTCTTCCAAATTCGTGTTACCTGCCTTTCACCAGCTGGTTCAGGTGTCACCAGAGCTGCTTTCCCTCAGGAGAAGGTCTGGCAGAGCCTGATGAGCACTTCCAAAGGGAGATTAAGGTTTTCAAACATCAAAGTAGAGCTCACCTGAAACTGTCTGAGGATATCAGACTTCTCATGAGGAGGATTTAAATGACACAGGTTCTTTGCAGGTTTGACCACAGTGCCCTCCTTTTAACCCTTTCCTCTGAGTGGGCTATTCCAACCAAGGAGAAACACACCCAATTCTGAGCTGCAGCAGGCTCCAAACCCCAGTTATTTTCCTGTGCCTTTCCCAGGGCAGCCCTCTGGGGACACTCCTGGTCCCGTGGCCTCCAAAGGCAGGAATGTGACAGACCTTCCATTCACAGCCTCCTGGAGCAGGTCCCATCCTCCTGCCTCTCCCCAAAGTAGGGACATTATGGTTTTCCAGGGAATCTCAGCATCTTCTTCCTCACAGAGATCCCTGATAGATGAGCTGGTACTAAACACTCCTAATTATGAGCCAAATTAACTGTATCCATAGCATGACCTACAGCTGTGCCAAAAACACAGCAGCAAAAAATCCTCTGGCCATCCTTCAGCACCTCCACTGAGACTCCTGTCCTGTACTTCTGTCCCCTCCACTCACTGCCACTGAAATAAAGAGGACGAAAAAGAAAATCCTGTACAGTCAATCTTCCCTGCATTTGTTCATTAAAACATGGTCAGCCTCCATGAGAGTTTTATTTGGAACAAAAGGACTGTTAGAGAATTAGTCACAGCCTGGGAGGCAGGAGAGGGCATTGTTTTATGGAGACAAGAAAGGCTTTGGGAAGCAGATGATTCTAATTTACCTTCTTGACTTTATTCAGCCACTTTTAAATAGATTTCTCTTCATGTGGACTGCAGTGTTTATGGCTGTAAAGAGGAGGAAGGATCACTTTTAACCCCTGCAAAAGAGCAAGGCTAAGAAATAAATCCTGCTGAATTCTGCTTCTTGCTCGATTAGCAAAGATTTCAGCTCAGGTGACCTTCTCCAGGGAAAGCCAACTAACAGCAAGAATTCCCTGCGAAACCTAAGTGGGGTGTTCTTGCACTTAAAATAAAATCAAAAGATCTCTGTTTCAAAATTAAATTCTTCTAATTTAGGCATTTAATTAAACTGTACTATTAAAATGACTCAATTTAAAACTTTCATATATGAAAATATTTTAATTTACTTCTATTTATAGGTTTCTGTTCTGGGATGCAAAATTTTGGGGATAGAGTTTGAACTTTTCACGCTGTTTGGAGTGGGATTTTGCTTAACATATCTCAGAAAGATTTCAGGGCAGGAAAATCAGTTTTTGACCAGTTTTAGTTTAAAAAGACCTTTTGAGAAACTTCTGGATTGAATTTATAGCTTGAAATTCAACTCGGAAAGGGGAAGTGGAAAAGAAAAAAATAATATTTTATTCTTTCATTTATTAAAATTGTCATATTAAACCGTTCTGTATTTACATGTGTATATATTTATTTAATGTACATTTTCCTTATCTTCTGTCTTAGTTTCCTCAGTTTCTTTTTGTTTCCTTAGATCCCAACTCGAAAGAAAATGGAAAAAGAGAAACTCACTGAACGGTGACCTCTCATAATCTCACTTTTTAAAAGAGGAAAGCTGAACAAGCAGAAGAAAAGGTGTTTTACTCTGTTTTCAAAGCTCTGTTTTGGCAACATCCTGTAAAACTCAGATGCCTGAAGAAATGTTTGACTAAGAGAGACCTTTGCTGAAATGCAACAGTTACATTTGAGTTGTCCTTTGCCTACCAAAACATTTTATGCAGACATGTAAGACCTTCCCAGAGATAAATCCCACACCTTTCATTTCCATACACTTAAAAAAAATAAATTACTTAAGTAAATCTTCCTACTTTAAAGGTTCATAGAAGGATGAAAAGGGGGGAAAAAAATAAGTATTCTGCTTAGTGCACATGTAAATAGAATTTTCTCTCCCTCACAAAACACATCCCTCATGCAAACACATATTTGGGTTGGCTTCATCCATTTCCAATCACAAAAGCCACCACTCCTCCCAACAGTCATCAAAGGCATGAACACAGCAGCTCTAACAATTGCTGCCATGGAGAAACAATTTAATGAAAACATGTGAATATATTTTTAGAGCCTCATAATACAACTTCTCAACTGGAAATGAGGGGGGAAATCATCTCATGGTTTGATCAAGCCCACCAAAAAATGCTCTGCAGAGCATAACTTGAGAACCATTGTATCACACTTGAATCCACTAGAAACCAGCTAACCAAATGTAACAAATTAAGGCAAGTCCATTTAGAAGGGCAAAAATATCACTCCTTGTTAGTGTAGGACTGATAGACTCCTCAGTGATGAGCTAAATAAGCACATACACAATCACTTTAGCTTCCAGTAATGTCATTCAAATTAAATTGCTCAGGCCATGTTCTAAAGCAGTGCTGAAGTACTGGCTTGTGCTGCTGCTTTGAAATGACTGAAGGGACAGAAAAATGGAGTTCACAATATTTCTTCTAAAGATTTAAGGGAAAGACTGGGCTACCCTGTTTTTTTTTGTTTTTTTTTTTTTGTCATTTGGAAATGAAAAGCAATTATAGATTTTGCTGCGTTTTTGCCATTTTACCTGTAACCCACCTCAGTTATGTTTGAGCCCTTCTTAATCAAATGTGACAGAAGGTCAGATAAATAGCAATTTAAATTCCTCCAGTTCTTGTGAAAACAGCTGAGTAGGTACAGGAGGAAGGCCCCTGCAAATACCCAAGCCCAACAACAGGAAAAACTTCATTTAGATCTTCCCTTTTACAGACACAAAATTTAATCAATCATGGGATAGGAATCAGAAAAATAAATTTTTGTTAGTCCTGGTTGTGGAATATCTTGTATTTTTCTTCAATTTTCTCCCACTGTAGCCTTGGCTACAGTGATAATTCCCTGTCCCCAATGTCTTCATTGGGTGTCTGGAAAACCAGAAGGGAGACCTGCCCTTCAGCCCTGGTTGTGATAAAGGGACTTGTGAGAAGAGTCCTCAAAAACGTTCCTTAAAGCAGCCAAAAAGCAGGAACTTTAACACTGCAGAGTTAACTCCATCAGGTTTGCCCCTCCATGAGCTACCACATCCCGTGGCTGTTCTCAGAATGAGCTCCCTGGGCTCTCCCAGCTGTAAACTCAACACTTAGGTTTGGTCTGGGAATTCTCTGTAATTGCTGCTCCTGTGATCCTGAACCTGAACATTTCTCATGCACACTCTCCCCCGAAGGAAGCATTGCTGGGATTTTTACCCTACATCACTTCAGCTGTTTAAAAATCACAAAATTCTTCCTTTAAAACCTAAATTCATTTCAATCCCTGCAGGCTGCTTTTTGACCAATATTTAACACCTAGTGGCTTGCCCTTTCCATGCTGTATGGGCTTGGTGACCCCAGACCTGCACATGCCAAGGAAGGCCCTTCTGACACCAAAACATTACTCAAGAAAATTCCTTTCAACAGCAGGTACTTTACTGACCTAGATTAAGTTGCTTGAGACGTCAAAGCCCTGGGAAAAAAAAGAAAAAAAAAAAAAAGAAGCTAAAATTGGCCTAAATGACTTCAGGCATAAAATCTGACCAAAGGAATTATGTCAGATGCTATAAACAGAGAGGAAAGCATGTAGGGAATATGAGGGATCAAAGGGAAAATCAAGTTAGAGTGATTTTTTGTTTTCTCCCAACTAAAAAAGATGCTCCTACTTGTTCTGATGTGGAAGGAAGCAACGGCTGTTGGCTGCCACACAGCTGGCTACAGAACACTCTTATGAATGTTTTAAGAAGGAAAACCAAAAATGTGTTGACTGGAACACTCCATGCAATTCTGGGCTTCATTTAAACCCCTGAGTCGAGTCTCTCAGTAACAGGAATTACAAATTTACTCAGGCTCTGCAGGGCTTTCTTGGAAGCAAGGCTTTGCCCAGCAGAGTCTCTATGGAAAAGCATGTGAGCAAATCCCAGGGAGGTGCAAGGGAAGGGGCTGACCTGGCCCACACCCCAGCACATCTGCTGCCATGGTGGGGGCATTGCTATGCTTCCAAAATTCCCTCTTGCCTTCATCTCATAGGTGAGGAGGGCAGAGGGGTCTGTAAAGGGCAAATATCTGTCAAAAGAGAAACGGGTCCAATACCTTGCACCTTCAGTCTTGAATTAACTCATGTGTTCACAGCCATACAGCTTTTAAGGAAAATCTCCCTTACTGAAATCCATGCTGGTTTTTGACCTCAAAGCCTCTGTTCCAGCACCAAAAGCAGTGGCCTGACTTTTACAGGCACTGAACAGCTGAAGCACATTATCCCCTTCAAAGCAGCCTGGCCCTGCTCTCTGCCCGCTCTCCCAGCCTGGGCATTGGCAGGCAGGTGTCGAATCCAATCCCTTCACTCAGACAGGGAGGGACCTTCCTGCCCTGCAGATTCACATCCAGGCACTTGGGAAAGGTCACACTTGCTCCATCCTCCTGTGGTCAGAGGCTGCAGCAGCACGGACACAGCTGGGCCCCCAGTCCAGACAGCTTCACTTGGAGACAGCCAGGACAAAGGAGAAGCAGCATTTGCACTGGCACCTCTGCCAGGAACCCAGTCAAGCCAAACACTGGAGCAGGACCAGCTAATAAATGATAGAACTCTCAGAAAGTGTAAAAAAGGCATGGCTTTCTGAAGAGTGTTGTAAAGTTCATTTTTTGGGTGTATTTTGCCAGCAGAGCCAGTGCCTGCAGTTTCCCCAAATGGGCACTTTAATACAGCTTTGTAAAATAAGGTTTTTTAATTGGTTATTCATGATGAAAATGTTACAGTGAGCTAAGAGTGCCCCACAAGATGGATACTTAGAAACCCAGTTATTTTTGTAATGGACATAAATAATCCTCTTGACAGTAGCCTGGAAAACTCCCCTAGCTTGGTTTGCTGCCTCTCCAAGACCTGCCACCGGAGGATACAGAGCCTGAAGAGGAAAACAATGAAACCATGAATGTCCTAGAATAAAAGGAGCATCACCCTTTCTGAAATGCAAAACTTAAGGAATTGCAGAGAGGGAAGCAGAAAAGTCCAATAGAATGTCAGTTAATACATGAAACCAGGGCTCCTCGATTAAACCTGGAGCACTGGAGCTCCAGTGTCAGTGGAGACGCCCCTGTTGGGAGGTTTGTAAAGTTTCCAGGTGGAAATGAGCAGATATTGGGGCTCTGATGGTACCAAGCCTGTACTCAGCCAGGAGACGTGAGTGAGCCATGAACCAGCATGGGGCTGGGTGGCTGCAGAGGAGCAGAAACCAAAAATGTGACTCCTTCCAGCTCTCCTGGAACTTTAGGAAGTTTACAAAGCACATAGAATGGAAGCACCCCTGCACTGAATTCTGACTAACAGTGTTTGTAGATCTCTGTGTCCCCTAAACCCCCTCAGAAGTGAATGCAAGCAGCAGCACACATTCCCCCAGGGATGAGCAGCCCATGGATGATGGATTTGAAGTGATCTGCACAGGTACTGTGACACCAAGGCAGGCCTAATCAGAGCCTTGGATCACTGAAACCACCATTACAACAGTGAGGCCCAAACCTCAGCCTGAGGAGCAAAAGGATTTTCTGCTTTTCAGTTCCCAGTTGCTGAGCTCATTCCTAACTCTTGCATAGTCACAGCGCTGTTCCCATTGGAAAGAAAACAAATGGATTCACTTAAATTGAAATATAAAATCCTTCCCTCGACATTGTTGTTTGTGCTGCCCTCTTTGACTGAATAATTTCCCAGTCTCCTGACAGTCCTTAAGGAAGTGCTTAAAGCCTGAGTCTGTGTAACACCCACTGTGAGGAAGGGGTCACCCAAACTCCTATCTCCTACTGCTCAATTTAGTTAAGAAAAAAAAAGCCTGTGCTCATATTCCAACACATGTTTCTGCTTTTAGATCTCTGGGAACTTTATGTGTCTTTTTTTTTCATCTGTTTTCAGCCCAAATGTCAGTGCATTCAAAGTCCAGCCAGGTCCTTGTGCCCACAAAGAGAGCCCAGCCCTGCATGTGGGGACAGTTCTGGTGGCTGTGGCAGAGCCACCACCCTGCAAGGCCAGGCCTAACTCCAGGCCCGGCTTCATGGCTGGCTCAACTCCATGACACAGGTAATAACTGCCCAGGCAGTGACAGCAGGACTGGAGACCCCAGGGGTGACCACAGGGTGACCACAGGTGACCACAGGGTGACCACAGTGACCACAGCAGGGAAATTTCCAGCCCAGCTTCACTGCAGGCCATTCCCTCCTGAGGCTGCTCCTCACACCTGCATTACCCACACCAGATGAGAACAGCTTTTCTCCTGCACAGTTTCAATACTTAGATGTGTGTGAAATAGCAATTTATTTAGTTCTACCTTTGCAGAAATTGTGACAGAGGAGAAGAAATTGCTGCCTGCTGGTGCTGCAGACCAGTATGGTCTCAATTTTTCCTACCGTTTTCTTTTATTCACCTGCTGTCTGGGACCTGCCTCTGGGGTGGGAACAATCATTTCTTTCCATGTGTTGTCCAGCTCTCTCAAAGCAGAGTTTCTAAATGTTATAATGTGTAAATGACCCAGGTTAATTAATCTGGAATCTAGAGCTTTTCATGAGCTGGAGCATCTCTGAGATGAGCTGATTGTTTTTTGCTGATGAGTGATAAGAGATGGGCAAGTTGCTTCAGAAGCTGTTACACTCTGCTGGCACTGAAACCATATATAATTTAGGGCTGCCTAAAGCCTCTATATTCAGTTTCCATCTACTTCTGCCCCAAGCATGGACACAACTTTTTAAAATGGACAAGAAAACATCTGCAGCTGCTTCATCTGAAGCAACAGCCAGTGCTTTTTGTGTCACTGAAATGGCATAAACCCAATATAAACAGGAATAGGAAAATACTTTTGAGTGTTCTGCATTTTACAGCTTCCATTAAAATTAATGAAAATGAGATCTAAGGGTTCCAGAAGCAAATCAGCACTAGAGTGCTTAGAAATGACACCTTAAGAAATTAAAATACTCAAAGCACATGAGAAAATAATTTTTTTCAAAGGAGATTTAATGAATTCTGACAGTTATTTGTATAATGTTTGTTATGTGGCATCACTAAGATTTTTCTACTGGTGAAGGTTAGATGAAAGTGTTTTGACAGCTCTCACTAGAGGGATGATATTTAATATAGAGCAGTTTGCAAAACAGTATCAGGACCTGGGAATACCTTTTTGGTTAGTCATGGTCACCTCCAGCCCTGTGAAGGAAAAAAAAATTCCTAAATTCTGTAATTTCTGGTTTTAGCAGCTCATTTCATAAAGAAAATAATTACCTGAGATTTTTTAAAATATCTCTTTAAGGCAAAATGATGTGTCCAAACATTAATTTTTCTTGGTTTGAATGAACTGAGGTCTTGAAAATGAGAAATCCCAGAATGGAATCTGAGATTGACTTTTCAGGGAATATTATTTAGCAAAATGGAAAAATCTCTGAAATTTGGGAAGGCTCAAACCTGAAGTGTCAGCCCTGCACAGCCAAAGAATGCAGAACACAGCTAGTGTCACCCAAACTCCAGAGACTGGGGCTCTGCAATCTCATTTTCACCCCTCCTGAAGAGCTTCACTCCCAATTCCCAAATAAAAAATCCCAACGGCAACTGCATGGAAAGAAAGCAAAGTGAACATAAGGAAAAGTGGGAAAACAGCACAGCTGGTCTCTGCTCAGAGACTCCTTCTGGGAAGGTTCTCCATGCACAGAGATGAATCCCACAACATTTATGCTGCTTCCTACCACATCTGGGATTTTTTCAGCACATTCAGGGTGGCTCCTGTGGGTTTCTCAACAGCCTGGGTGTGATTTTCCTTCTAGAAATTCCGTCCCTATAGAGCAAAAAAAAGGCTCAGCCAGGCAGAAGCTTTAACCAGTCCTGTTAATCCAAGTGGGAGCTGTTTGTCCACGCTGGTCCCACAGGGAACACAAGGATGTGTTTGTGTGTTTTGAGGAATCCCATGGAACATAAGAGCAGTTTCAAACTGTTCTCCTTTGGACTTAAAAAAAAAAAAAAAATCTATTTCACAAAATTGCTTTGTAACTAAGTCAACTTTTTTCCCACCCAAGCAGGCAGCTAAAGGTCTATAAGAATTTTAGATTTCCTCATGGAAAAAAAAAAATTGTATTTCCTGAAGAAAACTTGTGAAAGAAAATTCTTAGAAGAATTCATTCTTAGCTGAAAGTACAGATCTCAGCCAACAAGAAATTTCTATGACAACCTGCATGTGCTAACTCCAGCCTTCAATACACTTAATTTTTGGTGCTTCAAGCCTTGATGTATGGAAGGTTTTCACTCAGCTTGTGCTGTCTGGGGACAGAGAGCAGGAGGGGGCTGTGTCCTCATCTGCTCCTGGTTGCTGGCACCCATTGCTGCTCAGCAACCTCCATGGGCTCTCCCCAAATTTCATTTTTCACACCCTCCAACAGCATTAAAGATGACAAGACATAAGAAAAACAGAGTGAGAATAACAATAGCAATCAAACTTGTGAAAAATCAGGAGGCAACAGTATAAAAATTATTAATAACTGCAGGCTTGTTTTGCTTTATCTTACAGAATGTGGGAGAAGGGATTTGCTGGGAAAAGGAAAGGACTAACAACATTTAGAAAAATATATATATTTGTCATTGGGAGCTACTCTTCAACTTCAAAGCATCTTTAGTCTCTTAAAAGGATTTACATTTGAGCTGAAGAGAATTTAGGTAATGGGCAGCTCTGAGAGACATCCCCTCTAGCAGAGTTTTCACATATCACACAGCAAAGGAAACAATTCCTATTGAGTTTCACGGGATGATTTATCATCCCGCCTCTCCAAGCCTCTCACTGGCTCTTTAACATTCACTGCACTTTGTGAAACTGTCTAGAAAATGATGGAACTGACAAATGTCCCCCTGTCCTGTCTGGAACTCAAGCCTTGCCCACAGCCTCTTCCAAAACAAAACCCAAATGAAGAATTCCCAGCCCCAAGAAGATACATCAGTGCTTTTGGTGCCCAGGCACAGGAGCAAGGCATGGGTTTATGGGAGCTGGAGGAAAAGATACAGGGATTTTAGGACACAGGGATGTTCCAAGGAAGGAAACGAACCACTGAAAACACTTTTTTCAAATGGAAATCCAGAGTTTTTTCTAAAAGAAATCTCTGAGTCAGAGCCTGGACTTCTATCAGCTAAACTCCATTTCAACAGCACCTGAATTACTCAACCTAGGGATATTAGAGGGGATCTCAAAATCAAACATGGAGTCAAATTTATCCATACATTGGAAAGGAAATCTGCATGATGCAGCTTCCCAGCCTCACATCCAGACTTCTCATCTTGGCCTGCACCACGTGAGTGTTGAACTAGAATGAAACTCCTCTTAAGTACCACAGAACCAAGTGGCACCATGGAACAAACCCAAAAAGCTGCTTTTAGAAACACCACTGTGAGGATATTCCTTTTTTTTTTGAATGGAGAGTATTCATCCTCGTAGGAAAGGAGGGCCCAAATTTCATTTTAGGCTGCTGGCCAGGTGCTGACCTGGTGTAAATTCAGGATGTCTTCACTTCAAAGACCTTACTCCAGGTTACAATCCTGAATATAAAATTAGAAGCAGTGTGATTTGTGGTTAATCATTTCACCTCCAAGTGCTTTTGTGGAACGATGTCGTTCTTCTGCCTCAGAGAGTTTATGGATCAGATAAAAGCTGCTATAAAAATACATTTCAGAAGATTTACTGCTGTGATACACAACTTTCTGCCAACTATTTCTTCACAGCTGACAGAACTTTCTTAGCAAAAAGTCACCTAGAGAGAAGTCTCTTAAGTAGAAAATATCCACTGTTTTAGCTAAAACCTGAAGATATGTGTGTAGTGATAGTTTTATCCCAATCTTGAAGCCAGTTTATTGGTCACTGGGATTTTCTGGCTGGAAAAGCCAAAAAAAAAAAAATATCCTTTAAGCACTTTTAGGCTGCTCTGCAGTGGTGTCTCAGTGCCTGCTCCTGCCCCATGCCAAAAGCTGAGCAATTTGGGGTGGTTTTTTCTTCCATCCCTACTGCTGCCCACCTTTCTCATGGAATGATCATTACTCAGTTTGGGGTCCTTTATTATCTTTTGTGCTCAGACACAGTGTTTTGAAACACGTTACGAGCTCAAAGGAAGGCTCATTATGTAAAGTAAGGAGAGAGTAGATTAAAAGGTAAATCCATATTTTTCCTACTTTTTTAGAACCACCGATTCCCTGTCGTCTGACTAACTTCAGGGGTTTCGGTGGTTCTGGGAAGGGTCAGAAACACTTTCTGGGAAACTTAAAATTTGGTGAATTCTTAACTGAATTCAGCAGACATTTTCAGCCCCCAAATTCTTCCGAAGGAATACCAAAAAAGCAGCTTTTCCCCAGCTACTGTTTCCACCAGCGTCCACAACTATTTATGTGAAGGGCTCCGAAAAAACAGCGAGCTTTAATTGGACTTAAATGCTTAAGTGTTTAAATATCGGGGATTAATTCTTGCGGCTTAATACCAGATTAAAAATAAATGTGCTCTTTGTGTTCCTTGTGTGCGACAAAGACCCGTTTGAGTCTTTCTCGGCTCTTTTGTCTCTCCTTGCTTGTAGATAGCACTTAGAAAAACACATTCCCAGTGGCCTCAGAGACTTAAATATCCTTTTGAAACGGAGGATTCCCTCCTCCTTTTTAGCCTGGGGCAAATCTAAATGATAATGTGAAATACCTGCACAGAAACTGGCATCTTCGCTCTCCCTGAACTGCGTGTTGCACCTGGGGGCAAAACAGAGGTGTGTGCGCAATGCGGAGCTTTGGCACGATTTGAGGTTTCAGCCCCATCATGTGATGAGAGCTATTGATTCACCAGGCCAAATTAACTCTCTCCGCCCCAGAATGACATCTCCTGATTCTGGGGTTACACCGGGGATGGGTGGAGGGATGGACAGGCGAGCTCCTGACTCCCCAGGGTCTGGAAAGAGGGAAAGGGGCTCTTCTGCACATCCTTGGGGATTGTGCTGAGCTCCCATCTGGGACAGAGCGGGAAAACACGGTTTAATTGGAATTTACATCCAGACCTTGTCCATACAACATCAAACAACTCACTGTAATAGCACCTAATATTAGAAATATTAATACCAAAATATTAATACCAAGAAATATTAATACCAAAATATTAATACTAAATTATTAACACCAAAACCACTTATAATATATTGTAATTTTAAAATAATATATAGTCATTTACAATAACATAAATTATAACATCCGTGTTATCTCACCCTTCACATTAAACTAAAAATAAAACTGTTTAAAACACCTCTCAATTACCCTATCTCTAAATAAACAACAACTTAATCCAGCACTGCATTGCTGTGGTGTATGTGTCCAGTGTGTCACACTCGCTGGTGGTTAGGGACAAGGGAACTCACAGCCTGAGGGAGGTAGTGGCACAACTGATGCTGTAAAATTGATAATTTAGAGGGAAAAAGTGCCTTGGGCAGGTCCTTCCCGGCTCCATGCCCTCCTCCCCACAGCTACAGAGGTTTCTGGCACGGTTTGGTTTAGTTCAGGGGGAAAACCCAACAAAATAACGGCATGGATTGAAAACTGAGAAATAAGCAGAGTGGTGGGTAAAACCTGCTCTAAATCAGAGCTCCCTCGCTGCAGCTCTGGGAGCACCTGATGGAGACCATCTCTGTAAGACTCCTGCAAGGCTAAAGAGATTTTCTGCTGGCTTTTAGCCTTCTTTATGTGCCCCATTGAAACTAGATGATCTTTAAGGTCCTTTCCAACCCATTCCATGATTTTGTGCCAGGACGTGCCCCGCTGGCTGCGATGGAAACGAAACCAGCAGGGAGTTCAGACTTGGGCTGCCTGTGGTCCAGGGCATCCTTCTGCACAGAAATTGCTCCCTTTCTTTAGGGCCACTGAAGTGTTTGGATTTCTGAGACCTTCCCGGAACCATGAATGCGATCTGAATGAGAAAGGCTATTTGGAGGAAGAATTCAGCTATGTGGAAGATAAGATCTCAGTGGGGCTGGGGAAGGCAGATAAGGTCTGTTAACTCCAGTGGCCTTGGGAAAGAGCTCCGCAGCCAGGGATCTCAGGAAAACACCAAATCCAACTGGAGAAGGAGGATTTCAGAGCAGTTGGCCTCCTTGAGGCATTTCTTCATCCTCCCCAGTGGCCTAATTCGTGGGGACATTAGGAACAGAGCAATATCGTGGCAAGGGGAAAACAGGATTAATGTCACACAGTGAAGGGACTGAGCAACAGGAGAGAAAAGCCCATCCGGGCTCACCTGGCAGAAAAGCAGACCTTGAATCCAAATTCAGTTTAAATTCTCTCTCCTGCCTTCCTTTCATGCCCTTTTTTTCCTGCTCAGCCCTGACCACAGAGAGAATTTGGAGCAGAATTCCTCCTTGCTTTGATTTTAGCCAGAGGACCCAAAGGTAGATGCCAGTCCTGGATGTTTGAGCTCAGACCGGGGGTGTTGTGTTTTCTGTGAACAAAACTAAGACACATTTCCTTTTCTTTTGCAACATAAGACGGCTTCAAATGCTGCTTAGATCCCAGTCCTCATAACCAA
The DNA here is from genome assembly GCF_017590055.1 of Onychostruthus taczanowskii. Classification (NCBI taxonomy): domain Eukaryota; kingdom Metazoa; phylum Chordata; class Aves; order Passeriformes; family Passeridae; genus Onychostruthus; species Onychostruthus taczanowskii. Next base: position 2,588,550 of record NW_024503346.1, on the reverse strand, counting down.
GTCAACTGGTCTTTTCTTTCTTTTCTTTACGAAGTGATAATTATGACAATATGCAGCATTGTGTCTCTGTGACTTTCATATCCAACTTCAGTGTTTCTAATGTAGCTTCAGATTCATTCTTTCTCCCATCCACCCAAGAAGCAAAGGCAAAGATAATTTAGAAATCTTTAGGGCTGTTTACATTTGGAATGTTCATGGGAAAACGGCTTTGAAATGAAAATACATTTTAACAAGAATGTTATTGTTTAGCTCTGTTCTGCTAAACACGACTTAAACACACTCAGAGTTTGTGTCTTTATTTATGGATTTGATTGGCAATTTAGGAAAACCACCATTGGTTATTTGAAGAGGGTGTTTATTTAGTGTTACAGTTTTGGGTCAGTTCCCCTCAAAGGAAACTTCAAGCATATAGAATGGCAAACTTGACAAATCATGTCAACACTTGGAATTGGACACTGCTTTCCATTAACTCTTGGGTAAACTAAATATATCTGCCAGGGACATTTTTTGTTAAGTGGTTATCAACATTGTGCTCTACCAAGGAATCTTGACTGTGGCATTTTCAGCTTTAAAAAAAACCCACAAAATTAAGGTGGAATAGAGATAGAAGAAATTCATTAATTTGCAGGGCAGAAGAGACAAGGCTGGGTTTGAAAAGGTGTTTGCACATGTAAATCCAAGGCGGTGAGAGTGGGGAGGATAAGTCTGTCCTGGATTTGAGTTCAGAGGGATTAAAGGACAGTTTCACCTGGATTGTTGTAATCAGCCAGAATCTGGCATGCACAGCTCTTGCATACTTCTGCAAAATCTGCTGTCTGACTCGATTCAGTTTTCAAAACCTGTCCTTAGCCCATGTGCCTGGCCTCACCCTGCCATTGCACCACCTCGACTCCTCGTGGGTGCTGGGATGGAGAGGGATGGCTGAGTTTTGTACTCTGAGCTTCTCATGCTCTGAGAATGCTCCTGAACACCTCTCTGGGAACAGAGGGAAGAAAACACTTAATTTCTGACCCCTGGATGCGGGTTTCACACCTGTGGTGCAGAAAAGATGCTGAACCCTGCAAGAGACATTCTGCACCCATCCTGGCAGGACACCCAAGACACCTGGACAACCCAGCAAGGCCCTCGAGGAGCCCAGGAGCTTTCAGGGCTAAGCAGTAGCTGACACTGAAATGTAATTTTGGTTCACTGCTCGTGTTTGTCTTGGACAAGCTGAATAGTCCCCAGCACTGCAGCGGGAACATCTCTGGCCAGCGCAGCAGGGCTGAAAGCCCATCTGCAGGCACCAGCAGCAAATGCATTTTCTGGGTTTGGTTGTCATTACATCAGCAGGAAAAGGCTGGCAAGGCTCTCAAAACTGAGAGGAAGTGTCTGAGTTTGCTCAGCCAAGGGAGTCACTCCTGAATACAAGTGAGCTCTGAACCCAGCCCAAGTGATCTGACAGAGCGCCGCGGATCTCCAAAATGAACGTGCTTTGTTGAACTCAGAAGCTACAAAGCACTGTATGATACAATTTATTTGACAACCACAGTTCCTCTCCCCACACACTTAACCTTAGGAAAAACTTCTGAGAGCTTTGGACATTTTCCTGGAGAAGTTACTAGTCCAAGTGTCTGACTCCTGGGTCACACCATCTCCAAGGCAGTTTATCCCAGTTTATCTGGGAATCTCAGCTGCAGGTTTCCCAAGAGTCTGAGATCTCTGTGGCTTTCAGCTCCAACAGACTCAGATAATCTTTCAAACTGTATTTTACAGCATTTAGGTACTTTCCACATCTGGCCCTGAAGCTGGAAGTGTGTTAGGCTCAGCTCCAGTAAAACATAAACTGAACTTTATGAACCTCATAAACAAAGAATAAAATAAAACATAAAGTCTCTGTTGGTTTGCAGATTGGCCTGGTGCTTTTATTTATTTATTCATTACCCTCTCATTAAAACAACAAAAATTATTTTAAGTTGAGTAACTTCCTGAGAAATGTGGAAAACCAAATCACCGGTTTGGTTTCGATGCAGCCACTTCTTTCTGAACATCCAGCACACACCACTGCAGACATTTTCCATATTGCTTAGTTAAACCATATTCCTGCACTTAAAAAAAATAATAAAAAAGCAGTTTTATTCTAAATTTGGCAGGGTTCTTGTAAAATGTTAGAATTATAATTCAGGCAGACTGTCTGTTGGAGATGGACCTTTAGGTGCTCACAGTGGTCTCTAGACCCCTGGGAATATCCATCAGGTGTGTGTAAGTGGAGCACACATACCATTGCAAGCTGCACTTCCCTCACCCAGCAGGAAGGACACCTGAACAACTTCTCCCTAAGCAAATATTTTAAACCTTTCTACAGTAGTCTCTGCAATTCAGAAAATCCTGTACTTTTTCCTCCTCAAATCCCTTCTGCCAGCACAACTGCTCTTTGCAGGTGCTGAGCTTTCCTACAGCTCTGTCAATATCCATTGTTTCCACAAGCCCTGAAGGTCCCAGCATTTCCAGCTGCTGAGAACCAACACAAGAGCCAAAGCTGATGAATTTTTAAATGTACAGTTTTGCTATTGACCACTTAATGGGTTTTGGAGCCCCAAAAGTTTTGTCATTTTTGCCTAAACTCTCTGTCCTCTTATAACTCACCTTTCAGAGTCTGACCCTTTCACAAGTAATTCCTTCTGGTATAAAGTTTTTATTCATTCATTCGTGTTTGTTTCTGCACAGAAATCCACTCTACCTCTCTACAAATAATTCATTTTTCCTTCTCTGTCACACAAAGGAGAGCATAAACCTGCAATGCAAAAACTCTGCACTTCCCAAATTTTCTTCCCACAGACAGGCCCAGAAGGGATCTCAACCAGCAGCAGTTTGTCTCCTCTCCCAGCACAAGGACACATTCACAACAGATTTGCAGGAATTTGGGAGCTCCTTGCCCTGGTGAACATCCCCAGCTGACTCTTGGAGTTCAGCTGGAAGTCCCATCCTTCACAAGGATGAAGTGCAATTTAAAATATCTAGTGCTTTTCACAGGGATATAAAGATACCTATCATGCAAATTTTCAAAAGTCCCAAAAGGAAATTGCCTGAAGTAGTTAGAGAAGCTGATGAAGTGTAATAACCACGGAGATTTTTTCCTTGCTCTCCACTGGTTGCCTGAGCTCCTGCCAGTGCCAGGGGTTTCAGCAAGGACAGGATTGCACTGGAAATCACCTGCTCTGCTGCTGGGAACAGAGACTTGGTGTGCCCAAAAGGAGAAGGCAGTCCCAGGAGTGCCCGGGGAGCTGGGTATTGCTCAGTTTCATAGCCAAGGCCTTAGGGATCCATCTGAAATTCTTCCTTGATATTTAAAGCAGCAGCAAATTAGCCCAGAAATGTTGGTACAACGAGCTCTAATACAGCAGAATGTTTCTCACAGACAGGTTATAAAGAGCAGGAACATTTTGCAAACAGACTAATCTTAGCTCATGCAAGGCTAATTTCAGTATAAAAACTGGTGGGCACCAAACCCTGTCACCACTAAATTCCATTTTGATTCAAAATGACATCTCCTAAAGAAAGATTGCAACTGACCATAACAAACACAAGACAGTAAAATAAATAATGCTATTTCTAGGGAGGAATTTATAGTCCTGAAGTCACTTAAGAACAGAAGGAAGGTCAGGAAGAAGGATCACATTATAAACCCAAAGCTATTCTGATCTAATGAATGGCAAGGAGACATTTTGGCCACCTCCTAGGGAGCACTGATTATGGCCACTCAGCAACCTCTCTAGGTGGTGGTTAAAACATCTTGTTTCTATTCATTAGTTCGGCAGTGTATTCATTCCACAACAGAGTTTAGGAATCCCTCCCTCCTCCCCTGCAGCACCCCTGGTTTGCAAATATGTCGTCCACAAGCATAAGGGAAAAAAAATACCCAGAATTTTACTTCAACACACCTAAATCTTCATTCTTGCTCTTCCCCCCCCCCCCCCCCCCCCCCCCCCCGCCCCCCTCCCCCCTCCCCCTAACAAGGGACACTGCCTCCACTCTTCAAAAACTGCAGTGAATCCTCTGTGTCTGAGAGGAGAGAGGGGAGGCCGAAAAAGGTGCCTTAGCCCCCAGGTGCTGGGGCAGGGCAGGAATGTGAGCAAGGAGTGGAGGCACTCCTGCTTCTTCCCCCTGCTCTGACACTGCTCAGGGCCTGGCACAGGGCTCCAGAGGGGACAAAGCTGCTGCCCAGGCTGCTGTGGGCTCAGAGGGTGCTCTCAGGGGGCTCTGCAGCTCTGGGTGGTGAGCCCTGGGTGTGTTAGAGGCAGTGCAAGTGCAGAATGTGTGACACACGTCCCTGCCAACACCATCCTGTGGTACAAAACCCATCCTGACCTCTGTCCCTTCCTGTTTCCATCTCCTAACACATCTCACAGATTCACCCAGGGCATCCTAACAGTGCCCTGGGGAAGGTGTTGCTCCTGTTCCCACTCCTTTTCTTGGAAGAAAACCTCCCTGCCTTCTTGGCTATAAATCTTTTCACTTCCAGCCCCAAGGTGTCCTGGCTAGTCCCTGCTCAGTAGCTCTTGCACTAACATTTGTCATTTAGCTTAAAAATACTCATACTCCCTCCCCTTTTATCTTCCTCAGTCTAGCCCAGAGTGAGCAAACCCAGAGAGAACAGCCCTCCCTTTCACATTCATATTGCCAAGACAAACACACCAAGCTCACTCCCGCAAATAAAGCTTTTTGCATCCTGCGAATAGCTCTGGTCCAGTTTGAATTAATCCTCCCGAAATCCGGGCTATCAGAAAGGCGCACAGCATCCACAGCTGACACCAACAGGTGACAGCCTCCACCTCTCCATCACGACCAGCCCAGGAGCCCGGGCTCAGCCTCTGCTGCTCCGCTCCCAGCAGCGGCTCCAGGATTTCCCCGGGAAGAATGCAGACAGGCGCCAGGCAGCAGGGCACTGCCGAAAAATTCCCCAGCCCCTCAGCCGAGCCTTTAGAGATGTTAAACAAGGCCTTTGAAAATCGGCCCTGCATGGAATTATCTCCAATTTCACAGAGATTTGGGGAGCAGTATTGTTACCTTGTTCCAGTCAGGCTGGCGTGTGCTGGCCGCTCTAGTGGCTGCTGGTGTAGATTTAGTGCAAACACAGGCAGATGCTGATTTCTAATAAAAACTAAGTTTTAAACAGCATGTATAACACCTTAACTGGTTGGAAACAGCAAGCAAGTTATAAAATCCACATGCCTGAGACATATCACCATTTAAAATATATTTTTCCATACCTGAAACCAGAAGATTTCTCTTAAACCACCGGTAAGAAAAAAAAAATCAACCTAAGACCATCACAACCATATTTCCACAAGGTCAAGAGATATTTCTGTCTGCAGTACCACCTGCCTGTCATGATAAATAATTTTTGTTCTGATTTGTGAAGTTTGCTGCCGTGGGAATGAGCCCATTTGCTCCTTAATGTATGTAAGATGTGCAGCACGACACAGAATTGGCAACACAGCCACGGCCCGAGAGCTTCTACATCTGTCCTCAATATTTCACTCCTTGGAGATGTCAGCTTTCCAAGTGCAAGGTTAGCAACGGGACTGATCCTTGACCAAGGTGTTACCTTAAGGTCCAGGCACTGCAGAAACCTTAGCACTCACACCAAGGATTCCTCTCCAGCAGAGGCCATGTCTGTCACTGAGAAAATGCAATTGATGCTCTTGCTTTTGAAACAGATGTCCCAAACCCATGGAATATTGTAAAACCTTGGTATCTCACACAGCTGTGTAGTCATGCAGAGCCCTCATATCAATACTATTGGACTTAATGAGTAGTATGGGCCAGAGCAGTTTCGTAAAGAAAATATTTCTGTGGATGAGGCCATGGAGGCTGTGTAGTCATGCAGAGCCCTCATATCAATACTACTGGACTTAATGAGTAGTATGGGCCACACAGAGGCCATGGAATTGTGTGTGAGTGAGGCTGCACAGTTCTGCATTTGGGGATGTGCTCCAGCTGGGAACACCAGTGCAGCCCTGAGGAAGATGCATCAGGATGAGATTTTGGTGAGTCCATAGTGCCAACTCAAACTTCTCTTTTATGTTACTCAGTGCTAAAATTTCCCATCGAGACACTGCTAGTCCAGTGTGCAAATGCCAAAATGAATGTGCAAAATCATTCTGTGTAAAATTATTAAAAAACCCACAAAAAAGTGATTGCTAGGAATTTATAACCCTCAAATATATATGAGCAACATTAAAAGATTGCATAGTCTCTCTCATGGCTGTACAGGTGGTTGTGGTGGGTTTTCAGATATATTACCACTATTTATTTATTTTTTCTCTATATTACAGCTATGAAGAAGAAATAAGAAATGCCTCAGCTGCTCTTACAGCATCCCTCCTGCACGTGGAGATCTGGTTGGTGTCTCAATGGATGCCACAGTTCCCAGCAAGACCCCAGCCCCAGAAATCACTGAGACTCACCCAGGATTATGTACAAAGGTCCATCTGTTCCCATCTTAAGCAATGTTACCTCAGGGATGTCAGAAAAAAAGGTTTGGAAAACCTAAGCAGAAATATTCCAAGTATTGCATCTGCTTGTGTAACCTGGCAAAATTTTCCAAACGCAAATCCTCTTAACAACACTCTCAAACCTTTTTTGAGGTTTGGGAACTGTTTTTCCACTGTTCCCTGAAGATCAGGAACATATTCACATGGGTGAAGCAATCCTAGATGTCGTGATCCACCAAAATACAGGGCTCAGCATGCTGTTCTTTGTACTGTGGCTTTCCCTCAAGTGGGTTTTGTACAGAGAGGTGCAGCAGTGTCAGACTCATCCCTACTGAGTTACCTGTCCTGCCCTCATGTCCAACACTGGGATCTTCTAGGGCTGACAGAGGAACACATTTGGGGTTGGATGAGAATGCAGGAGATGCTGGATAAACCTTGCTGAGCCCTTCCATTCACTGATATCCTGATTGTTGCCATCCCAAAGCCTTTCCTTTTCTTCTTGACAAAAACTGAGTCCTGAGAGCGGGATTTTCACTGAGGCAGCATGCTTGAGGTTGTGCATTAATAGGATTTGTGTGATTTTATCAAACCAATAATATTTTTGACACACATACACTGATTTTCTCTTTGTCCTAGCCTGATCCCACAGTGCCCATGCCTCCCTGCAGACAGCACGAGCCATCCCATCTGAACTCACCACCACTCGCTCACGTTCTCTTCCTCTCCCTCCCCCAGACATTCTTTGACATGATTAGTGGCTAAATCAGATTCTTTAATTGAAAGAAATATAACTGAACTTTCTTCTGTTGGGAATGTGCCAGAGGCCACATCATAAGCAATGTCAAAGAATATTGGAAATGATCTAGACCTCTGACATTTGTGTTTAGCGATTCAGCATGCCCCAGGTGGTTTGTTTGGGATCGGAATTTGTCACTGCTCTGAGCAGATAGTCTTTGGTGGTGGGGGCTTAAGGATTGCTGCAAAGAGATATAAGAAGATATGTTTAAACAAGTCACTGGAATGCTTTGCTTTAATCTCCTACAACATTTTGCACAGCCATGTCCAGGAGGATTTCTCTGGGAGAGACGTCCAGCACTGTCTCATTCTCTCTGAGATGGCAGCAATTTTTAAAATACCCATTTTTTTTAGAGCACCTTGCAGCTCAGATAGGAAATATATATCATTTAGTCTTCATTCCTCTGTTTTTCAGTCTCACTTTCCAAATACCAGAACAACTGGCAGTTATTCATTGAACCTTCTTCCACAACTGTGCAAAACCTAAATTGCATATGGGATCCCACAAGTGGGCCTCATGTTACACTTTTCATGTAAGATTTGCATCTTCCAGTGTATTTGTCTTCTTAAAGAATCATTGGGCTGGAATGAGTCTCCAGAGGTCACCTAATCCGTGCCCATGCCCTGAGGATCCTCGTGTACAGTACAGCCTTCTGGAACCGCCTGAACTCTGAAATGTTTGAAGTGTAGACCAGCCTTGTTACATTTTCCCTTTGTTACTTCTCTAATGTTTTCAAATTTCTCAGAAACACCCAGTTCACACTCCTCAGAGCTGGTAAAAGGCTCAGCCTGACTCTCCTATGTACATCCCCCACCTGGAGACCCTGCATGGAGCAGAACCAGCATTCAGGGATTTGTAGGTCACTGGAGATTTAAACCATGGTGTTTGTTACCCTGAGGACTACTGTAAAGCCAAGCACCTAAATTACAAAAATATTAAATTCTTCCCACGTTCCATGAATTCACTTCCCAAATCCATGTTTGGACACAAAATGCGTTTCCCAAGAGCCAAAATCTTGAGAGCAACAGTTCGCTCTTGTGCTCCTGTCTTTTGGGGCCTCTACTGTCAGCTTCAAAGGAATCATTGTTAATTGTTCGGATCGATTCCCAGCTATGTTTGATTTATTGCTGGATGATTTATTGAGCTGCTGCTCTCAGGTGCTGGCTGACAGGCAGGGAGCTGCCCCGCGCTTGCACTCGCCACTCCCTTGCAGAAAGGGAGATGCTCTGTGGATACAAAGAGGCTTTTTCTGCACAGCAGCTGGAGACCACCGACTGCCTGATAGGGGAAACCCTCTGACACCTCCTCATTCCCTCCAACAGCTTAAAGAGGGATCTTCCCCAAATAAATCTTTGAAATGGAAATGTGAACACGTACAGTGGAAGGCGCACAGCTGCTCATCCTCACCTTGTGCATGCAAACTCAAAAAACCAAAAAAAACCTCAAAAAAAACCTAAAAAAAAAAAAAAGAGTATGAAATATGTTTAAAGTTTTGCTCAAGTATTTGCAGTGTTAACTTTTGTAGCTGCATATTCATTTGTAAAACAAGGCAACAGGTGAAAGCACATCCCAGCCAGGAGGTTCACAGCTCCCCCCTCACACCAGGCAGGTCTCAGTGCAGTGGTTGCAACATCCCTGAGTTTGTCACCTGTGTGCAAATCCCAGCTGGGCTGAGCACTGCCTGCTTGGAGCTTTGTCACCTTCCACAAGTACCCCCTGTTTTGTAAATCCTTAGGAATGTCACTGGATAAACGTTTTGCATTGGAATCATGTGGGGTTGTAGCTTTTTACAGCTGGGATTGCTCTGCCTTGTGAATGCACTCTGTTCTGATCTGGCAGCAGCTGCTTAAACTGCTCTAAAATCATGATAGCAATAATTGGAAATACACATTTTGAGGAGTCTTTTATGACCACTTTAATTACTTTGCATTTACATTATCTGCTCTTGTATAAATCTATGTTTTTCTCTCTTTTTCTCCACACAGTCAAACCACTTGTGACTGAAGTACAAAACAGAGCTATGACAATTTTTCTTGCAGGCAACATCCCATAAAGTTTTAAAGACAGATTTAAAGTTGCAGATTTAAATGCTGCAGATTACTCATGTAGTTGACACCCTTCACTTTCTACCAAACAAATCTTTACTGAAGTACAAACAGGGGCAAACAAGAACACATTTTTTCTGTCCTAATCAGATGGAGGGAGGATGGAGTAGAAATGAGTTCCTCTAGGAAAACATGTGCAGTGAGGAATTTCTTGCACAAGAACAAAGAGAAATTGTGAGGAGAGGGTAGGAAACCATGTTGCAAAGTCAATGCAAGACAGACAGCAGACCCTAGAAAAGAGGGCTACCCCTTTTTACATCCACTGCACTAAAGGAATGGTGCACATCTGGTGTGGGGAACCACAGCAAATCCAGCTGGGAGACATTCTCATCAGGATCCTGGAATAACTGGGGACTTCATGATAATGGATAAGCCCACACTTAGGCATGAGGAAGGAAGAGCCTGCCTGGGTAAGCTTAGATCCAACCCTTGGTAGGGGCAAGCTGTGAATGCCCAAGTCTGGAGCAATGGCATTTGGGGGCTCAGGGTGGGAAGGTGTGGTAGTCAGGAACAAGGCCCTGGAAATGCTTCAGTCTTGAAGTGCCACACAGTACCCCAGCCTCCCTCTGCTAGCTTCAGACTCCTTTGTTGTCTTGTCCTATTACCCCTTAATTCTGGAAATACCCACAGATGAACGCCTGCCATCGCAAACAATAAACGCCAACAAAAGCACAGAGCGGCCGCGAGCCCCGGCTGCGGCCTCCCCTTCCCAAGGATGACTCCACATGCCGAGATGCCAGTCCCTTAAAACCACAATGTCCCCAGGACCCCAGACCTCGATCTCTGCCCTTGTCCACTGCGATTCTCCTCACGCGGCCGACGCGGCCGTATGGTGTGAGCCTCGCAGCGCCGCGCGCGGAGCACGGCCGGGTGACAAGGATAGCTGTGGACAGGGGCACTGGCTGTGCCCAAGGGACCTCTCCATTTAAAAGATAAAAATGTACAGCTTATGCTTGAGATCACCACAGTGGCATCTGGTAACAGGCAGAGCAGTGTTGCTGTTTGTAGGTTTGGGGTTGGGGTTTTTTATTGCCCTCGTCCCTTTGTTTTGGTGATTAAAAAATGTGGGCACAAGTGAGTCCAGGTGGGGATGGCAGCATGGGCCAGTTCACAAAATAGCAGCTGGGCTGGAGCTTCTGTCAAAATTCAGGTTTTTTTTAAGAGAAGGAAAGCATTTTACAAGTCTCCTTCAGCTCAGATTGAAATACCTCTGACAACTTATAAACCTATTGGAATGCTTGCACAAGTTTAAAAGGAAAATTAATTGTGGACTTGGAAGCAGCAGTGTGGCAGTGAAAGCTGTCCCAGGGCAGGCCAAGGCTGACCACAATGAGAGAGGGGAAGTGTCCCACAGGACAGCCCTAACAACCCCCAATTCCATTCTCCAGTCCCAGTAAGGAGCTGGACACCTCCAAGCACTCAGGCCATGGCTTTTTCTTGCCCATCAAAGGAGCCTTGGGCTGCGCTTGGACACCTTGAGAGAAAAATTTACAGAGGTGCTCAGTTATTCTCCTCTGTTTCATGCAAAATGTTGGCTCTATCATGGATACTGAATCTTCCCAGAAGCTTATGTGGGTAGCAAGTGGGTTAGTTCATCCCTTAATGTGATCACAAGGCTGGAACAAGCTTGTGAGAAACAAACTCCGCTGTGTTTATCCAGCATCCCTGTCAGGCAGCATCTTATGAGGAGCACCTCAAAAAGATGTCAAATTCCTGTCAAGTTCCAGCCTCAGGTGGTGTTCAGGGAAGAAGCAGTCTGGACATCCTGTTTGTGCCACTCCAGCCTGGTTTTCCTTTCTTTGGCTTTTTGTAACCAAAATAGGATGGGTTTGGAGCATGTTCATTTTGCACATATCCACACAGATCAGTAACAGATTTGGGTGCAGTATAAAGCTGGCCAAAGTAAAGAAACTCCTGTGCTATTTCTCATTATGATTCTTCTGTAGTTACTTACTTATCAAATTATTTAGGAATATAAATGCTGCTGCAGATGCCTGTAAAAGGATGCAAAAGAACCCTGCTGGACCAAATCATGTCTGTTGAAGTGTGAAATGCTCTGCTGTGAAGAGGAAGGATCAGACCTGGCCTTGTCATAAGTAAATATGTGAAAGACACCAATAATGCAGCTTTAATTGTGTGCTGCCTCAGAAGCAGAGGAAATGCAGCCTGTAAAATAACCAGATTAAAGCCAAGCCTCAGCTTCACTCACAGACACCATATCTGCCTGTTCTGAGCCTTGGAAATACTAGAAATCTGTCTCTGCAGCTCTAAGCAGACAGCAGGGAAGTACCTGGCATTTGTCTTCACTTCTGCTTGGGAACAGGAGATTTTGTTTGCCACAAGGCTGCATTTTGTTTCAAAATCACCTGACAAACAGGATTGTTGCTGCATGCTATCACAGTGGGATGCAAAAGCAAGATCTTCAAAGCACAGCTTAAATAAACTTAGTCTTAAAAGAGGAGAGGAGGGAAACTACTATGAGAATTTTGCTATGCATGAAGTGTTTCAGAAAGACAGTGCTCACCATTAATATGGCCTAGCAGAGGGCACAGCTCTTGGCTTTCCACACTTCCAGGAAGACCACAAGGCCACACTCTTCTCAGATTGCTGGTACACACTTTTTGGAAAATGGCATTTGTTGCTCTGAATGCTTTGTGAAGCTATTGTAGCTGGAGGGGCAAGAGGAATTTTTTCCTTTGTTTGCAATGCTTCCACAATCATAAATAAGCATTGTCTATAGCACTGCCTGTATTGCCACGTCTTGTTCCCACCCACTTCCATGGCAGAAGATCATTGGGCTCAGGGTAGGATCTCCAGGAGCCAAGAAACTTTAAACTTCGTGTAAAATGAGAGCCACAAATCACAGCCCAAACTGCAGCACGTCTCAGGGAGTATATGCTGCCCAGCTCCTCTGTTTCTGTGCAGACAATAGATACCCTTTTCTGAGTTATGGCCATGGGACCTGATCCTGCAAGGTGCTGAAAGCCACCAAAAGGCTGAGGGGACTGAACACTCTCAGGGGTCTTGGCACTTCGTGCTGCTCAGCCCCAGAAAGAGAATAGGAATGGACAAATTTAACTTTGCCCTCAGGAGTTTTATCTCGCCTCCTCCACTCCCCAATGATCCCCTGCAAGGCATCTCACCGGGCTGGCCATTTCTCCAGATCTTGTTTTAATTATTTAAGTTGAACTAGAGGACTTTTTGTCATTCCTTTTTGTGGAACACTCTGTACTTGGGGGGCCTCAGCTGGATATCCTGGGTTATGCAACCAATGGTTAAAGCTATTGTTTTCAGAAAGAAATTGCATGAATCTCATTAAATGCACTCTGATCAGGGGAGGCGGGATGTGTCTTTAAAACTGCTTTTGGATCCAATCCTATTGTCCCAGATAGGGCTGCCTGCCCTCTTTTCTGATTTAGTCTTAAAGAAACTATTGTGTAGCCTTAATTAATTTCATATTGGATCATATTATCACACTGCAACTGGCATTTGCTTGGAGATGCCTTCAGCTGGTCGAGAATTGCTTCAGACCAGGAGAGGGCAGCAATTTCCCTGACAAACCGAAAGTGCAGCACAATGCTTTATTTAAAACAGGTTTGACAAGGTATAAACAATCCAAAGGGCACAAGACTCGCTGCAGTGCAAGCTAGAAATGGCCAAAAAAAAAAACCAACACCAAAAAAAAAAAAAAACCAAAAAAAAAAAAAAACCCAACCAAACACCAAACCCAAACCACACATGCAATAAAAAGGTTTGTCATTCAGTACCCAGCTATTTAAGCCACAGGTGTATAAATACTCCAGGCTTTATTGGCCTCTTAGATAGTGCTGAGCATTTGTTATCAGCCTTAGATATTTTATAGCCACTAGGATGGACTGCAGCCCAAGTTCGTGGAGAAACAGAAACAGTGTGTCACTTCTCCTCCTCTCCAACCCCCATGATTTATGAGCATAAGCAGAATTGGTACTGGAAGTTCTTGTTCTTCAACACATCAAAGTGGACCAAAAACTAGCCTTCACTCAGGAGCCATCCTCCAAGCCAAACTCATTCCTGATGCAATTTTATTTCATTTTTTGCCTACTGTGGAACAGTGTCAGAAAGGCTTGATGGCAACAAAGATTCTGCCCTCGCTCCTGATCTGTCTCAGTAATATTCACCCTCTCCCTTCACAGACACTAGATATTAGCTGTCTCTACTCTGAGCAGACTGATACAGAAAAGAAGCAGCATATTCCCTAAATTTCCTTGTAACCACATTGATTTGATCAGTGAAAAGAAAACCAAGTTACCCGCAGTCAGTGTGACAGGTAAGGCACAGCTGGTGACACAGGTCAGGGCACACAGGTGACATCGTTTTTGGCTCCCTCCAAGAATTCATTTCTGTGAGAAGTCTGGAATGAAGGGAATCAGGTGTGTGGTGGCCACAACACACTGAAATGCTGGAACGACTACAAGGTGGGGGAAAATGTTTTTTTCTCCCAAAAATTTTGGCTTTCCCATTTTTCTTTTGGTTTGTTTCATTATGACAAATTTTCCTCTCCAAAGAGCTGTTCAAGCATTCCATTTTCTGCAAAGAGCAGACAGCAAGTCCTCCTTTATCCAAGAAAAAAATGAAACCAAGCCTGGGGATACTTGGACTAATGCAGAAACATGCTGGAGTTGTCTTTGGAGACAAGAGGGATTTGGGGAATCCTGTCAACTATTTCTCACCATTTTCCCTTCCAGAAAGCAAACGAAAGGCAATGCCAGAGCTGAACAGGCTGGGTGCTGCTAATCCAACATTTCCAGAGAGGCCAAGGAGTCTCCAGGGTTTGTTACTGAAATGTGAGGCAGCCACAGTTCAGCACACAGGTGGGGAGGCAGATCCTTCTCTGGTGCAAACTGCTGATAAAATCCATCCCCTGATGCCAGTGGCAATTTTTAATGCATTTTTCTAAAAACACTCTAAAGGTTTGGATGCTGATTTTTCCTTGTGCAAAAACAGAAACAAAAAAGGAGTGATAAATTTAAATCACTCCAGGAAAAAATTTAAAATATTATTATTATTACTATTATTAAATGTATTATTGAAAGAGATTAATACACCATAATTAGGAATCCACTACCCCTTTTAGAGAATGACCCATCCAACCATTTTTAATGGTTTATCATCTTGCATAGAGTTTAGCAAATACTTTGAGAAACTGTCTTGGTGTATCTTGCATCTCTGCTATTTAGTATTAGTCATTTACAACATACTCTATATATGTTAACTGATAATTAGAAACTGAACTTTAAAATAAGGATCCAGAAAAATTAAAATATGGAAGAAAAATATTGAGTCTAGAATCTGAAATGTATGTTTTTCTCATGTTTATAAGCAATAAATAATTGAAAATCCTTATTACCTGGAAATTGTGGAATCACAACCCAGACAAACTGGCATTCCTATTCACAGTACTTTTCACCATTATTTTTATTTTTTAAATGCCATCTTTAATCATCTTTCTCCTGTCATAACGTTACCCTGTCATCACTTTCCTTCCCTTCCTCCGGGCAAATGTTGGTGTAGGAAACACAGGGAAAATGTTGTGCTGCAAAACAGCTGGGCAGTGCTCAAGGTGTTTCTTTTTTTTTTTTTTTTTTAACAATATCTTTTATCTCCTGCTCATTTGTTCTACCTTTGACCTTTGTGATATCCTTTCCTATAACTTTACTTCAGATGAATATTTTAAAAACTGAAGTTAAAAGATAAGAAAATTCTTAAGGGTTATCATGAGTTGAGGTTGTTTCCTTGAAATTTTCTATAATAAAATAAGTGACCGAATTTCCATTATTTTTTCATGTATTTCAGTCACGAGAACAGCTGAAATGTTGCACATTTTAACCTCACATTAAGATTCAGCATTTGATAGTAGACTGGGAAAAGAACCCCGTAATTAACTTCATTCATATTTTTTATCATCTGCGAGGGTAGAAAGTAACTTTTGGACGGATGCCTAAGGAGAACGCTGGCTTCCAGGCTGCTGGAATACTGTAATTTGGTAATTCTGGTAATTTCCCCATCTGCGAGAGCCTTCAAAGGAAAGCAAGTTAACATTTCACCCGGGGAACAATGGGGACAGAGCCGGCTCCGGGTCAGAGCAGCCGGCCAGTGCCTCCTTCCCAAAGTTTGGTTATTTGGACTTTCCCGGTGCCTGTAACACCACCCTAGCAGCACCGGGATGATGTTTATCAGCTGAAATCAAAGGTAAAAAAAGCGCCCCGAGGGCTCCCCCAGAGCCGGGAGGGTTTCTAGAACCGCTCCCAAAGTCGGTTCTGTGCTTAGAGCCCCCCACAGCCTCTGCTGAAATCGCCGCGGTGGAAAAGATAAAGCCAAAACAGAACAAAACCCCATAAAATCGTAGTGCCAGGAGCTCGCACAGCGGCATCCCGGCTCGGGGATCCTTTCAGCCGCTTTAGCTCTGACTACGGGCGGGCAAATTAGCGGCTACACAGGAAAAAAAAATAGTAAAATCCCTGTCCCGTTTTCTCCTGGACGGGAAGCCGGGCTGCAGGCTCGGGAGCAGCTCGGTGAGGTGACATTTTCCAGCTCGTTGTCCCCTGTGCCCGGGGCTCCGGTGCCACCCGTCCCTGCCCGGGGCAGCGCGGCGCTCCCCGGGCATTAACCACGGCAGCAGCTCCGCCTGGGTTGAACCACACGGGGCAGGGCAGCAGGGACCTGCGGGGCTGCCTGCCCTGCGGGAGGAGCCGGGGATGCTGCCAGGGAGCGGGGAGGGAGCCCCGGCTGCCCGCGGGGCTGAGCCGCCACCCCGGGCTGCGCATCCCCGGCCGGCGGCAGCGGGACCTGTCAGCCCCGGGAGCTGCCTGACCCCGGCCGCCCTTCGGCCCACCAGGGTTTTCACCTCGTGAAAGCCTCGGGGCCGCTCAACCCCGAGGGGCCGGGGAGGAGGAATCAGCTCTGGGGATGCTCCGGGGCTGGGAGGCTCCGGGGATGCAAAAAAGGCTCGGCTGCAGCACAGTTCGGGTGAGATGAGGATGGAACTTGGCCTCAGAGCAAGCCCGGGAGCCCCTTTCACATTGTCTTTGCACCTATCGAATTTACAGCACTTTTGGCTGCAAAATTTGTTTGCAGCGATTGGCCTCTTTCCGAGGCAATGCTCAGTTCAACACGGCGCTCACAGGTTGCCAAATAATCCTTACAAATGTATAAAAAAAGAGCAGCAACAAAGCCCCCAACCCTCCAGCCCCAAAGCAGCACAAAATCTGGGCTGTGCAGTTGCTGTAAAACTTTCCTCCTCCCCCTCTGCCTACTCTGAAAAGAAGGGGAGAGAACATACGTGGTGACATGAAACACTTCAGAGAAAAGCAAACAAATATTGGCTTCTCTGGAGAATCAGAAACGTAATGATACTATAATGCTAGCAGTTTATTTTTCACCGCCTCGGGCTGCTTGGCAGAACGTCACAGTAAAATCATCTAGGCATGAGAGATTAGCTGATGTCTATTTTGCTCTGAGGCTCCATGCCCTTCTCTTGAGGGACTTTTACACCTGCTGAGGAATGCTGCTTCCCAATGGCCACGGCACCAGCAGGGAACCCCACAGCCTTTGATCAAGTGGGAGCAGGCGTGCTCCCCAGCCAGCTCCAAGGATGCAGGCTGGCTGCAGGAACCAAAGTGAGCTCCAGCTGCAAAGATCTTCATCTAAACCATCAGCAGAGCAGCAAACCGAAACTCACGGCGGGGCGGCACGCGAGGGCTGAAATCACATCACACACACAGGCTCATTGCATCCTTGGGCTGGGGAGAATGTTGTGGTACAAATCCTGGGCTTGGCTGAGGACAGTGAAAATTCCACTCTGAGCTGGGGTTTCACTTCAGAGCAATTAAGTGCTGCAGTTTGGGCAGTGAATGCTTTGTGGAACAGGTGGATTTGCTGCCAGAATGGTCTTTGCACAGCTTGAAATTGTTTAAAACACAGCTCCTGTCCCCAGCTATGACCAGGCAGCACCAGCATCCCCTGAAAATTATGGCTGTGCCTCTCCTTATCATGCAGGCAAATGTGAATTTAGTATTGGTGAAATGCATTAACACTGGCAGAGCAGGGGAGACATTCTCAATGGAGCTGTCAATCAGAGTTCCTGTCCCATCCCCCAAAGTTTTCCTAAACTTTAAAAGCAGTAGGACTGCCTGCATCTGAAGTTCCCTCTGTGCTTATTTCAAGGCCAAGCACTGGAATTTTATTAGCCTATACCAAGAACTGCTTCTGTAAACTTTTCCCCAAAAGAACATTGAAACCATTTGCATCCATTTAATTAGCTGGCTGCAGAAGAGCTTTTAAAAATCTACACTAAATTGAAAATGAAAAAAAATAAAAAAAGAAAACACACTATAAAATTGACTCACTAAAATAGGTTTACTTTCCCCCAGGCAAACAAACACTTGCACCCATTTTGGTGGCATCATTTGCTTCTGCCATACCCTGGGATTTCAGTTTCCAAGGTCACTAACACACACCCTGGAGTGGCAGCACAAAGCCCACAGCTGGCAGAGCCACATAATTCAGCACTCACATGGAAATCTGGAAGGAATGATGCCCTGCAAAAAAACCCCACTATTTATATCAGCCATTATTTAAAAACAGAAAAACCACATTAAAAGTGTCCAAGACTTATCATGGGTTGGATTTGATGATCTTTCAGGTCTCTTCCAATCTAGTCATTTTGTGAATTCTGTGAATTCATCAGGCCCCTGTTGCAAGTGGTGTCCAGGACCTGCTGGAATCCACCCCATGACTGAGCCAAACATCATCTGAAAAGCACACTAAAAGTAATATTTCTATAATTTTTTTCCCCAAAAGGTTTAAAGGTAATTTTGTTCTTGATAGGAGCTTCCAGGAGCATAAAATATCTGTGACAAACATGCTCCTCAGCAGTGCTAATTGGCACAAATCCCTGCCTAACACATGGCCCGTGGCATGGTGGGGGAGCTGCTGTGCCACCCCACAGTGCCACCCCACAGCCCTCCCGCTGCAGCCACAGCTGCCCTCGGCCCCAGCAGGCTGGAAACCATCCCAAATACAGCCTAGGCACCTGGAATCCATATTACAACACATCCTCATGTAAACTAGGCTTGCACGCAGAAATCGAGCGGAGCAGCCGTGGTTTTGCTCAGAGCTGAAGTTGGAAGCAGAGTTTTGTCCCAGCCCATCTGACTGCCAGGGCTGTCAGCTCCTCTGCCCTCTCATGGATTAGTGCACTCCCTGGATCCTGCTGCTTTCTTGGCTTCTGATGCCTCTGGGGCATGAGCAGAGCTTTGCTCTTGCTTCACACAGCACCCAGCACGGTATAAATAACCAAAGTGAGTGAATCAGTGCCACAAGCAGCCCTTGTCTCCAGGAATCTGCTGAATCAGCCAGGCTTCCCAGGGGAGGTGCGTGTTGTAAAGGCTCTGAAAAAAATGTGGAAAGGCTGAATAGGAGGATGCCCTCGCAGATCCTGCCACACAGATGTTTGGAGCTGTGTTTCACAAGGATTGATCTCGGGAAGAAATCTCCTCTTGCCCCAGTGGGTTTCCAGGGAAATGGGCACTGTGCCCACACCCTCAGAGCAGGGATTGTGCAGACCCTCAGATCTGCCCCTGGACCCACCCAGCCGAGATGTGGCTGGCACCAGCCCAGCTGGTTTTGCTCTGCCAGCCCGAGGCTGTACCCAGCTGGGAGATGCCTTAGCTGAGATGTGGAGAAAGGTTTGAATTTACTCCTCTGCCCCCCAGCAAAGAGCTCTGTGCCACCCCTCTGCCAGGACTCCTGCCAGAGGTGGGCAAAGCCACAGGCAGGATTGGTGTCCATGAAAGGAAATGGGAATTGAGAGCCAAACTCTCCTTGGGAAATCTCCTCTGGGTCATCTCCTACCTTGGTTGCAGGTCAAATGAAGAAAAAACCCCCCAAAACAGTTAAAAGGAAATAAGAGGAAATAAGAGGAAACAAGCAATTCCACTGAAATTGGCTCAGGTTTTCATTAAGTATCTCCTTTCCTTGCTGTTCCTTATTTTACCCTGAGCACAGACAAAGCTTTTCCCAAAGCCCAGCAGACAGTGCCATGGAAGTTTGTTCTGCAGGAATCTGGGGCTGCCCTGCA
Organism: Onychostruthus taczanowskii; assembly: GCF_017590055.1. Classification (NCBI taxonomy): domain Eukaryota; kingdom Metazoa; phylum Chordata; class Aves; order Passeriformes; family Passeridae; genus Onychostruthus; species Onychostruthus taczanowskii. Next base: position 2,569,056 of record NW_024503346.1, on the reverse strand, counting down.
GCAGCAGGTGCACACTGGGCTGGAGGAGCACTGCTGTGCTCCAGCCTGCTCTGGTGATCCAGGGAAACTGAGGATCGGGCCCTGGACAGCTTCATTCCTGCCAGAAGAGAAGGTTTTAACACAGGTTGTCCTGGGAGACTAACAGCATTCCTAATGTATGCAAAAAAAAAAAAAAAAAAAAAAAAAAAAAAAAAAAAAAAAAAAAAAAAAAGGAAAGAAGAAGAAAAAAGCCTCGAGAGAGAACAGAGCTCAGCGACAAGCTGATTTGTCACTCCCTGAAATGCAAGAGTTCTTTAGGACAGGATTCTTAAGCCGTAGCTTGTAAAAAGCTGTTTGTTTTGTACTGACCTTCCCCTTTTATGTAACATGAGAGGCATGCTTCAGCGAGCCCTGAATGCAGCTAAACATATGTCGTCAGCTGTGCAGTGCTGCCCCTCCGATTAAAGTGGATTTTGGGAGCATATGTGGGAATGGGCTGGCCACAGACACTCAGGGGAAATGAAGGAATACAGGGCAATTAGCAAGAGCAATCCCCAGACCTCTCCACTAAGCCTCCGTAGGAAGTACAAAGACTTATCTCGTGGGCATGGAAACAATTAAGGTCAACAAGTAATCGTGGAAAAGGAAACTTTAAAAACAAGGAGATGGTAAATGACCTAGTAAACACCCCTCTTGCCCCCCTCTCAGAGCTGGGACACATTTCATCTGGGGTTCATATGCACAATCGAGCTGGCTTTTGCCTCCCCAGCCCCCCTCACATAATGACTTCCCCTTGCAATTTCCTGGAGGAAGTTGCTGGAGCGATCTTTTAGTGATAAAAATAAGCCATAGTGATTCTTAATTTTCAGTCAAAGAATTCTCCTAATCTCCTAATTAAGGAGCACATGGCAGCAGTGTCCCTTAGAAAGCATCAATGGGACAAGCAGCCCCTGCAGAAGAATGAAGTATCCTATGGATCCTTTGGCCACATGGATAATATCCTGAGTCTGATTCCTTCTCAGAGGTACATGCAAAGAAGATTTTTGACAAGAGGCTTTCTTCACAATTATTTTCTTTTTATATCAGTCATTAGCATTGGAGAGGAGACATTGTTGCATCCTTCTTCCCAGTTTGGGAAGCACTAATTGAATACTGGAGCCTCAGCAGTAATTGGTAACCCAGGTCCTGTCATTCATTTTCTCACTTCCCTCTCTAGCGGGCAGGACAGAATTTCTGAGGGTTATGATGACACCAGGGAGTTCTCCAGGGTTTTGTGTATTTGTTTTTATCAGTCTGACTTAACATATGGTATTTGTGTGTCCTCCTGACAAACATTTCAGAGGTGACCTGGAACAGCACTCGAGTGTCTGCTGCCAGCTTGGAGCTCCTGACTTACATATGGAACAAGCAGCATTATGTCAATCTAAAACGTGGTTCTCCACCCAGTCAGCTGCAGTTTGAAGTGGGAGCCCCTCAGCATGGCCAGGGAAGGGAAAGGAGAGGATGTGTCTGTGTAGGCCACCAGTGGCTCCCAAAATGAGGCACGTGTAGTGACACACAGAACCTGTTTGAGTTCAAGTGCACGTGGCAACACCAGATCCTGTGTCTATAGTAAAGCAAACACAGATTTCTCAGTTTCTTGTCTGTATTTACTCTCTGGCCAGACCAAGAGGGTGGTTTGTACCTTTATAGCTCAAGAAAAAGTAGAATTCATGACTGAGTTGGACCCTGGGTCTCTGCCAACAAGCCATGCTTATTTGTGCCTTTCTTCCTTTCATCATCACAATTTACCTCAACAGTTAATGCAGTAATTTGAGCTGTGAGGAAAATACAGATAAGATAATATTGAACAACTGCAATAGTTTTGAAACATGACACAAAAATTCCTGTAAGCCCAGACGTGCAGGACTTGACTGCTCTTAGTGCATCACCTGGATGAAAGGATGTAGTCAAGAATCAGCAGGAGACCGGTTTTGTGCAAGTGTCTTCTGCTCTTTGTTTGCCTGCTTACCACATCATAATCTCATCCTAAAAATGCATCCATTCAATGTCACAAATATATCTGAAGTCCTTGTCACTTGTTTCTACTGCAGGGTACTCACAAGATGCTTTTAGAGGAAGTACTCAAGCAGTACATGGCCAGAGGCTAAATCTGGCATACAGTGACTGTAACAAACTGTGACATCTGTCACAGCTCCTCTTGCACAGACCTATAATGATTGCTCTGGCCAGAGAAGAAGACATCTGAAATCAGTAACTGAATAATGCTAATGATACTTCATAAACATCACAGCTGAGCTATAAAGATGCATTTTTCTGAAGAAAGATGCTGAGAGCTGAGAGGGGTCTGACTGGCAGACATTTACCCCCCATCCACTTTTTTATCCATAAACATCCTTGTGAAGTGCTGCAGGCAGGGAGCACTCATTTTATGCATCCCAAACTGCAGCAGAGACCACAGCACATAGCAGAGGGAATGCATGTGTCAAACATGTCAATAGAGATGATATAATTTCGTCCATGTATTTTTGACATCAGTCTGTATCTATCAAATAATGGCACATGGGAATCATCTGGCTGCATATGCACCACTTTAACCTCTGCAGCAATAATTTTTGTTATTTTAAGCCTGTAAGTTCTCTGGGGCAAGGAAGGTGCCTTCCTCCCCACCAGGATTAGTAATTAGCTGTGTTTTTGTGACGCTGCAGATTACAGCAGAGCAAATCAGGTGTGCCAGGTGTGCAGCTCCTCAGACGGGTCAGGCCATGCACCAGTGAGCTAACAGCCTAAACAGGCAAGACAGACAACAGAAATATCATCCTGTACTCAGAGCTGATGTGCACAGAGGTGACACATCTTGCCCAGGGTCACAGGGAGGGCTGTGTCAGAATGAAGAGCCCCATCTCCCTAATCCCAGTCCAGTGTCTCTGTTAGAAATTGCTCCTTAACCACTGCACTGAATATACTTGTACTCTTTTACACATGGCTTAGCCTAATACTGCTGCATCACAGCTGTCTCCAGCTGCTTAAAAAGCAAATGTTTGTACCATAAATTACAATTTTTGACCATGTGACTGTTAGCAGTTCCTACTCATTCCCAGTAACCCTTCCCCATTAGCCACAGCCGAACCTCAGAACTGGCCGATGACTGACAATTGTTACACAGGGCAGCACCCCCGTGTCAACATATTCACAACACCTGTCATCACTTCTTGTCAGTAATCTTGATCTAGTTATGATTTAATTTATGTCTTGTGTGTCATAAGCCAGCACTTAATTTTTTTTCAAAGCAATCAAGTGAACTCTTTTGTTGAGCGGCTTCATTTCTTTGACAGATGCTGAAATTAGACTTTTTTTTTTGTGAGCAGCTCATATCGTTCTGGCAAATCAGAAGTGCACCAGTGTTACCAGCTCCCAGTGCTGGGGACTCTCAGTGTAATAGGAGCAGTGATACAGAATTCCCTGCAGGAAGAGAAGGAAGCCTGGCAGCACACCCAATTCACACTAACGTTAAGCTAATGACAGAGAATTTGTGACAACACAAGACAGGATTTTTGAACTGTTGCTGCGTGTGCCAAGCTTTGCTTTAATTTAAGCAGGTTCCTAATGAAAACTTTGCTCATGTGCTTTGGGCAAGATTGTCACACGTTGTTTTCCTGCAGTGACAGTCACCAACACACACCAACATGTGCCCTGGAACACAGGTATGGAGGGAGCATCGTGACAAGGGAAGTGTGACTTGCTTCCCAAATGGAAGGGTCATTGCAAAATTAAAAGCTGGGATGGAGTGATTAAAAAAAACAACCCACTTTTGTTGCAAGTTATAATTGACTGCTCTTTTGTCTGCAGGGCATCGCTGAGAAGGATACATCTCAGGATCTAGAAAATTCCAGATTTTAAACACCTGACTAAAAAAGGAGTAAAGGACATTTGCATAGCTTAATCCTCCTGCTGTAGAAACTGATCACAACAAGAGCCATACCTTAATAGTATTCTCCCACTTCATACAGCACAATCAGGAGCTTCTAACTGAACAGGAATACACACTGTCCAAAGTTTCCAAGCAGAGAAAACCCACAATCCATGCAACAAGACTGAGGAAAAGATGCATTTTAAAGAAAATAGAGCAAAAAAAAAGATTGTAAGAAGCCATCTGAGCTGCTTATTTTCACAGAGAAAAACAGCAGCACTGGCCAGGCAGGAATCTCCCTGAATTGCCATGAGTTTCCAGGAGGAGCCACATGACCTTCCAGCTTCATATGGTTTGTGATTCTGAGATCTTTGAGAGTGACATCACGAGGACATCAGCTGGCTTCCTCAGCTCTCACTGGCCCATTCCATCAGGACCTGCGGATTTCTGTAGGCACAGTTTGTTTAAACATTCCCTAACTTGATCTACCTCCACCAAGGGAAAGCCTTGCTTGCTCAGGACTTTCCCTCTGACCCCAGGACCTGTGGGTCTCTTCCTTCACAGCTGCCACTCTCCTGTGGTGTTAACACTGCAGGGCTGTATTTTGTTGCAGCAAACTTAAATTTATTTCATAACCACAAGCAAAGACTCAGAATTCTATAATGGCTGACCAGTAAATAGATGTATTTAAAGTACAGGAATTAATTCAGAAGGAAAGGAAAAGACTATTTCAGTGTTTTGATTTGCTATAGTAAGGCTTAGGAAAAAACACCAAAGTAAAACCTTTCTTGTGATTTCACATTCATCAAATAAGAAAAATGCATGATTACAAACACCAATGATAAATTTGAGCACATCTGAAAGCAAGCAGAAATACCACAATTTGTCCATGCTGAACACAACCCAATAAAGCCAATGATTGAATACATCAGCACACGCTCACATACACATATATACTGTGCCTACTCTTATCCCTTTTGCTAAACTACTTCCTTGGAGGGTGAAAGGTCAGACTAATCAGACAGAAATTAACTGCAGCTGGAAAAAAACTTCAGCGAGAAAATGCTTAAAATAATTGCGTTGCTTTTTTTAACCACATTATTGCTCCTCTCCAAGCTGAGCACTTGGCATGTGTGCAAAGGCTGCAGAGAGAGCAGTTAATGAAAGGGAGAACCAGAGAGGAAACATTCACTCAATTAATCCAAATCCATATCTCTACATACATGGAGACAGCAAATGAGGACCTCAGCAGACTCTGAGGTTTAGGAAATCCTCGTGTCAGGACAGCCATGTTAGCCCTTCACACATGTTGAACAGACAGCAACAGGCTGCTGCATTTTGTGCCCAAATAAATGAGAAGTTTTAAGTAAAACAATTTCCAGCACCACCCACTCGAGCAGCAATATTGTCATGGTTTCATTTTACCACTCTGAATGGCAATGCAAGTTTTTGCCTGTTTGGAAATGTAATGTCGAAGCAACTTGTTTTAATTTAAGCAAGCAGAAGCTGCCAACCATCTTTGCTTCCCAGCCAAGAGGAATTTATCTTACACATTTATTAAGTCATCATCTAGTTAATGACCATCATTTTGTAAATAGTGTAGCAGAATGGAGACAGCCATCCAGCACTGTTAAGCTAAAACTGATAAGAGACACAAATGGGCCAGGCCTCAAAGCAGTGCAGAGTCACTGTCACTCCAATGGGATCAGTGGAAATACCCAAATTTGCCTCAGCTAAAGAAACTGCCCTCCTACTTTTCCCCCGTTGTAAATATCAGGGGTGTTTTCTCCAGCCAGAACTGCCTCAGCAAAACTCCATCTTCCAAACTGGTGTTTTCACTTAAAGGAGGTGCTCTTGGAGGTGTTTTCCTGTCCATGGTTGGTTGGGTAGAGAAGGGGAAATAAATTACAGGGTAAATAAAGCACCAGGGATAGAACTTCATTCACAGAGCTCAAGTGTAAAATGAAAGCTTTGTAGACTAAAACTTTTGTTATGTTTGGGTGAAACCCTCCCTGACTAAAGATTTTAATCTTAAAGTAGTTCATTTGGTTGTTTAGTTGAGGTTTTTAAAAGCAGACTGATAAGGAAAAGCATTTTTCTTTGGAGAATGAGATCTGGTTTTATTGACTAGATAATAACCTAGTTCTTATTCTTCACATGACACTGCAATCCTAGTAAATCAGTGAGTTAAGGAGTTATTTACTCCAGGTTCTAAGAGAAGAAAAAAGCCAAATTCTGCTCATAAATGTAACTGTAAAGAAGGTTCCTCCAAACTTGCAGCGAAGCAAAATCCCTGACAGAGCAGATTTTGGCGCCCCGTCAATTTTCTAAAGGCTACTTTACATATAAAAAGTTACACTGGATTAACAAAATTATGTGGTTTTAAAAGAGATAATTAAAGCAATACAGCTTTATGTGAAAATACCCTTGAAATAAACTTAACCTAGTTTATAGAAGTTTAGCTGCACCAGTTAATTTACAGCACAGCTGTAAATTGCAGTGAAAATGGTTGGCAGCAGCAGGCTACAACATACTTACTTATATCAGCACAATGGTTTACATGAGCTGAGTTTAAAGAGAGTCTTAAACCACATCAATATCCATGCTGAGTCAAGCTCTTGCATCCTTTTCTTGTTTTGTTAGTTTTTCTAGCCCAGTTGTAAAAACATCAAGTATAATTCAATAAATAAAGATATACCATAGCAAGGCAAAGCTAGGACACCTGGACACTGGCTGAAATTAATAAATTAATGAAGTCTGCTCTGACGTTCAAATGCAAATCTTTGGCTCCCTGTGTCAACTGAGTGAGAAGCTACAGCTCCACTTTGCTTCTTTCAGATAAGACTCAGTGAATTAAAGGGGTCTGACTGGGCCGTGGGTTTATTTTCATATCTTACAATACAAATGTACAGAGTTGTGTAGAAAGAACTGTATTCACTGCCCAGAGTCCTCTCACAGGAGCTGACTGTGCTGAGGACAGCACCACTGGAGCATCATCCCACAGCTCCTGCCGCACAAACTCCAGGGGCACAGTGAGCTCCATATCAGCACAACCCTTGAGCAGGTGCTTAACTTTAATTACCTGCTACAACCTGCAGACCTGAGAGGTTTATGAACCCTCTGTAATGGCTTCTGCTGTAAATACCAATCTTTGACTTCTCCAAGAGAAACTGGAAGGACAGAGGCAAGCTTTGCTCTCAGGTGGGAATCAGTAATTTGTCATGGATGGGGAGCTGGAGCTGTGGGATTTGGAAGAGCCAAAGGATCAGTTTTGGGCTGTTTGCTGTCCTTGGAGCAGTTTTTGGCTGAGGTGAAGCTTGTCCATCAGCTGCTGCACACTCCTGGCACCTTGCTCTGCTCAGGGACTCACCCTCTGCCACCTGGCCCTGCTCCCCCAAGATGAATATATGGACATAATGTCTGAAAAAGAGCAGAACTCACAACCATGACTTGTTATTTTAAACCTTTTTATCCTCTTTCTGCCCAAGGAAGAGGACAGATGCTCAAGCTGCTGTTTAGACCAAAGTTAGAATGCTGCCTATTGTAAATTGTAAATTAGGTTGCAAAGACATTTCAACAACTGGTAAAACTACTCACAGTTCATCTGAAATTACATTTTCAGGATTCAGAACAAGTTACCTCATCATCATAAATGACCCAATTGTCCAAAACACAATAAGGACATGTCTTAGAAAGAGACAAAGAGGACATTATTTTCCTTGGTCTCTATTAATAGGGATTCCCCCAAACAGAAGAATCATTTGAGTGGAGATATATTTGGAGGCAAATGAATAGGTCCTTCTAGTTATTCACAAGACTATACTGTCGAGAATGTAACAGTTATTTAGGTTCCTTTTTTTTTTTTTTTTCAATTGCACACTCTGGAGTGGTCTCACATGTGATTAGCTGTTTTCTTTCAGAAAATAAACTGCATTGTACAAAGCATTTTTTTTTCATTTTTTAAATGTGCCAAATCATTAGAGAGACGCCTAGGTGTTTCCAATATGAGCAGGATCCCTTGTGAAACAAAAAATAAATTTCATCCTATAGAACCATCAAGAAATCTGAATATTCAGCTGAGTATGATCCTCGCCTCATGTGGAAGTAGCCTTCCTGGAGGGGGAATTTCTTTAGGCTAAGCAGCTCTGACACAGAAAACAATTTAAGGCCACTCAGAAACTTGAGCAGGAAGGCTGGAGAGTGTTGCTGTCACTGCTGGTAGTGCCTACCTGGCTGCTGGGGACACAGAGGGGCACAGCAGGCAAGGGACAGCTAGAGGCAAAAATGCTTTGAGAATAAACATCAGGTCAAGCAGAAGGGTCGTAGGGAGACTCTACTTGAGAAGTAAAATCCATTTTGTAGCAGCGAGGACATAAACACCTCTAGATTTATTCTGCGTGTCCAGCAAGGACGAAGATATTTTTCATTTTTTGCTGCTCAGAAAACAAAAGGATTTAAAATACACATGTTCTCTTTTCTTCTACTCAGAAGATGCTGTCCTGGCAAGAGATGGAGAAGCAACATCATGACAAAAGAGCAGTCCAAGCTTCCTTTGGTGCCCAGTGGTAATTAACAGTTATTAAGCTGGGCAGCTTTTAAGTGTGCCAGGGACTGGCCAGGATAAGTGGAAGCAACGCAGTCCTGTGGCTCAGAGCTGCATGTGGCCAAATTCTCTGTTTTCCCAAGAGGCAAACAAACCCACTAGGAGCGCCCTGATGCCATGTGAGGAAGGCCTCAAACATCCAGTTTAACTTGTTTATGGCTGGCGTGGATATTCCCAAGCTGCCCAGCTGCACTCCTGCACTCAGGGATGGCAGCAGGTCAGCAGCAGAGCCCAGAGCTTTGTGGGCTCCAAGGCAGACACAAATTTCCCTGACCTGTAGTGAAGTCCCCGTGCAAGTGTTTCAAGGCCTGAGGTGACACTGAGGCCACTGAGTCCTGATTTTCAAGGCCTCCTTCCCAGTGTGGTTGTGACAGCCCCGTGCTCGCAGCCCAGCCCAGTTCTCCCAGCACAGGCACTTGTTTCTCTCAAAACAGAGAAGGAGAAAGTTGCCAAAGTTTCTGGGAGAACCAGTCAAGACCCATCTGAGTAGCTCGCAGCTAATGGATACTGCAAAGTGCCAAACATGCTTCACCTTTACTATCTTCCCTTTTTACACAGCATTTTACTTTTTATAATGATGTTCCCATTATCTCAGCCCTATCTTCCCATCCCACAGCTACAGGCCATTAGCTATTTTTTTAATATAAAAAAAAATAATTAGAATTGAAAAGGTTGACTAATAAAGGAGAAGACTGTTTTCTTTGGCAGCCCTACTCACTTTATTTATATTGGCATTGTAAGACTCCATCCTAATATAAGATGCACCTCAGCTTGCATAATACATCCTGCCTTCCCCCAGCAGCAGCTCTGTGGCACAGCTTGTCTGTCGTGACCTCTAATCCTTCTTCAACCTCCTCTGGGTCAGAGGCACCATTCTGCCTTTCCATTATCACAAAATAACTCCCCAAAACAAAAACCAAACACAACCCCTACAACAATTCAGCGGAACACAAGAGCAGCTTTGTGGATCAAATTGCTCTCAAATAGAAGAGCTGCAGGAAAGGTGTCTGGGAATTTTGGACTGATAGGATTTCTGGGCAGCTCCAAGAGGAGCATGAGTTGAGTTTGTGTAGGAATTGCTGCCAGTGCCCAATTCTGCTGTTCTGGCCCCTAGAACCTCACAGGCTGTCAGGTGGAAATGCTTGCACTGCCTTTGTATCCTTCTCTTGGGATAGACAATGCTTGTTCCAAAGCATCCACTGATAAATATGGAGAGGAATCCCACTTTTCTGGCAATTTCACAAGATTTCCCCAATCTTATTCTTAAGTTGGTCTTTCCCATGATTAGAAAAACTTAAATAAAACAATCCTTCAGGTAAGAAATAGGCAGAAGTATTGTGAGACAGGGAGTTTCAATAAGCTCTTATTTTTGAAAAATGTTTCCAGAATATTTTCTATAAGGTCCTCAGGTACACCTGATTGCTTGTTACCTGGGTTGCCTTTGCAGAAATGAAAAAAAAACCCCAAATAATCACGAAATGATGAGATATAGAGGAGGAATGAGCCACTGAAAAGAGTGTTGAGGTTGAAACTGCTGCTTAAGTACAGCAAGGACACGTGGCTTGTTGACATTTTACCTATGTCTGGGTATACTTACATCATTCCTACCTGCAAACCTCATTATCAGACAACAAATTATTTTAAAACATCACTGCCCAAAGTGTTCAGTATTGTACTGTGATTAAAATTATCTGTATACACAGAATGGCTTTTCAATTTACTCATCAGCTGCTTGATAAACCACAGTACTGAAAAAGAGACAAATAAAATGGTTTGCAAATACTTCCATCTGCTTATTAAGGCTTGATTAACATTCCCACAGATGCAGTAAAAAAAAAAAAATTAAATTCAGTTTTAAAACCAAATAGGTCAAACAAATTACATATGGAATCCGGCACTGCTAAAGAAGGATAACTACATGCTTAGATTAATAAGTAATTACCCATACAGCAGCAATGTCTTAATTTCTGGCCACTAGATTTTTGTTAGTAATTTAAATAACATTTTAAATTACATTAAAATGTGGAGGGGTTAAAGGCACAATCTTGCTGGTATCCCAGTGGCAGTTATTGGACACCTCTCAGGTTCTCCTAGACTGCAGGAATTGCACGCTCTGAACTGCAGATGTGTTTGCAACTTCAATCTCAGGAATGAAATTGTTCTGACGGCTGCCCCTGCTCTACACCTGAGACTTGACACAGCTCCCTCTGCTCTCTGGGAACACTGGGCAGCTTTTGTCCTGCAATGATGAAGCACAAAACATTGATTCAAATTCCCAGCATCCAAGAGAAGACTCTGGGTTTGGATTTTTCCATGTAGTGGCGCATGCAGGCAGTCTGGTGAGGTAATCCAGGGGGTGGATGGAGCAGTGTTTTGTCAGAAAAAGCAGTCCCAGCACTCATCCCTCACACTGGTTAGCAACCCCAGCTAAATTTCAGGATGCAGGTGATCCCTTAGGCTCAGAGAAAGAGGGACATGCCCTTGGCTCATCCTCCTCAGACTCCAACTTTTTGATAACTCTTTATGTCCTCTCAGTTCCTCACTGTGCTTCGTAAGGATTTTGTGCAATTAAATCACAGCTGGAAGTTCATCGAGGCAAATGTGCTAAAATTCAGGCACTGGGGATGCTTTTGTACAGATTAAACCTCCACTCTTCCCACCACCCACGACACATTTGTCCCATGCTTTGTTAAGCCCAGCAAAGAAGGTCCACATCAGATTTTAAGGGATTTTAAGCGCCTGAAGGTGACACTTTGGCACAGATCTGTCACCCCGTGTCCTGCTGCCGTCCTCTGAGGGACCTGTGACAGCCACAGGAGCAGCAGAGCTCTCCCTATGAGCTGCAGCTCCCATCCTCTGAAAACCCATACAGAACGAGAATAAAAAAGTGAAAAAACCCCTCCTAGCACAGAAAATTTCCCGTTTTCCTTATTCCGCTGAAAGTCTGGCTAAAGGAATACCTCCAAGACTTCAAATTAGAGGTGCAGGTACTTTGAAAAAGCACAAGGAGCCTCCTCCAGGGCAGGGGAGAAAGCCCCACAGTGGCAACACTTTCCGAGTGGAAAGTGTGCCTAAAAGTAGGGCTTCAGAAGTAAATAAAACTCTTTTGACAATAATGAAAGTAATAATGAACTTTCTTTTCGTGTCAGTTTTGCTCTGTTAGTTGCTCGATAATGCGATGCTCTATAAAAGGCTTGAAAGAAGATTCCTTGTCAGTCTGCGGTGCCTGGGGGTAATGCGAGCTGCTCAGCCCTCACAAGTAATTAAAGATAATCAGTGAAAAATGCGAGGGTCTGTTGTACTCTGCATTCCAAACCCCACCTACAACAGGAACAGCGCTCGAAATGATTATTTAAATTTAACCTTTTTTTTCAGGGGATCGGTGGGGGGGATGGGATTCCTAATTGTTTTTCTGCTGCCGTGCTCCCAAAAAGCAAGAAATAGTAAAAAATCAGACTCAGGAGGATCGATACTGACCGAAAGATACTTGAAACTCTGAACTGGCTTTTGTGTTTTCCTGCCTCTGACAGATTTCTATCAGCAATATTTACCTTCAGGTATATTAAATGACCGAGCCAAACCTGCTTCATCTCCTGAAGTGGGATTAATTTACCACAGAATATTTATAGGAACAAATAACAGCTTTAACAAATAAAAGAATAATAATTCTAATAACAGTATGTATAACAGGGAAGGTTTCCCAGGTACTTCATAGACAGCAACTCCCTCTGGAACTTTATTTATCATGAGGAGCAGTGAGAGTTCCAGCCTGGCAAATAACTTTAAAAATCAAGCCACTTATTCAGGTGCAGACTCAGCAAGGGAACTGCTGAGCGTTGAGCAACTCGGGGAATCTGGTCGAGACTGTCTTTCATTTCTATGAGCTTTGAACTGCCTGGCACAAATCCTGCTCGCTGCGCTCAGGGAAACCCGGAGCTGCCAGCTCTGGCCACACAAGGATGCCTCAGACCAAGGTGTGACATTCCTTGTGTCCTGCTGGCTGGACAGGGGACAGCCGTGAATGGGAGGCACCAGAAGCAGGGGGTGAGTTTAGATGGGGGTCAGTGTGATGTTCCCCTGTTTTATGGATGCGCTGGAGCCACAGAGGGCAAAGCCAGCCTGGGGACAGCCCGGGTGACACAGCCCGGGTGACACAGCCTGGGGACAGCCCAGGGGACACTGACAGCGGGAGGATGCAGCCAGGCACACCCCAACCCTGCAAAGGAAGAGCCTGTGAGCTCTGCCTCGCAGCCTCTGCTCCCCTTGCACTTGCAGGGTGTCAGAAAATCCTATTTGACCTGCCCAGGGCTCCGTGTCCCAAGGACAAAACCCTGTTGACTCCGTGGGGCCAAAGGAAGGGCAAAGCCTGGTGTGAGGCAGAAGGAAAATCCATGGATTTGGTGACTCCTGAGCGCTGAGGATGAGCAAGTGCAGAGTGTGATGTGCTGAGCCTCCCTGGCTGGCTCTGTTTGCAGCTGGGAAATGTGTCAGACACCTGGCACTGCTAAGGAAAGCACAGTTATGATGTGCTGAGCCTCCCTGGCTGGCTCTGTTTGCAGCTGAGAAATGTGAAACCTCTGTCAGACACTTGGCACTGCTAAGGAAAGCACAGTTACTGTTTTTCAGGGCACTGACCAAGCCCTGGGCAGGTTCGGATGGTTGCTGTCAGGTTAATTCAGACTGAGCCAAAGAAGCAAAGGAACCATAAAATTATGGCAAATAATCCATAACACACAGAAAGGTACTGCATCAGGGGTTTCCAGACTTCTTCGATTTGTGGACCCCAAACAATTTTCTAAACTGTTAGAAAGACCCAAGCACACAGACCCAGGTACAGAAAATTTACAGTTCCTGACAATAGCTTTTGCTTTTAGTAGGTGTTTTTTTTTGTGGATTCCTTTGAAGTAGCCAAGAAAACCACATCACTGCTTCCATGATTCCACAGGCAACAGAAGATCATCAACTTCCAATCTATTTTGTCTAGTAATTGTACATGTTTGTTTCTCCCACACTCCGCTGATGTGGAGTTTAACACTCAAATATTACCAGTTAAATACAAAACAAAGCAAAACTGTTGATGCATTATTTCACAATAAGTAATATAAAACCATGAATAATGGGTTCCAAATGATGTAAACATGTGTTTAGAGTACTGCTTAGAGCACTGATGCTGACCTAGATTTGACCTTCCCAAGTATCCACAATCTATTCCTTCTTTAAAAATAAAAAATGTTGCCTAAAGGAAAGATTGTGTTGTCTTCACAAATGATGAGTGAGGATTCCGTGTGACCACAAACAACAGAAATACTGTACAGGTCGTAATTAAAATGACCTTATAAAGTATCCCATGGAAAAATATTTTCCAAGAGACTGGATTCCACTGAATGCAGTGTAGACCACACACTTTAATCCACTTTAATCCTGGTCCTACTGAAGTAATTGAGAGTTTTTCCATTGACTTCTATGTGTCCATGGTTTGGCCTCCATTAGCCATGCATGGAGCATATAATAAAAGCAAACATCAAAAATAAAAGTTGGTCTAAAGTTCCCTAAAAAGCATGCCCACGGGGAATTGCTGGGGAAAAATGCACAAAACATTTCTGGAGTGAGTGAGTTTGTGAAAAACACTATCCCACTTAAAAAAAAAAAAAGGTCTGAGAAATTTAATTTAAGCCATATGGATGCACAAACCATGTAATTAATAAGGAAATGATGCTGATTGTTAATATAGACATCTGAAATCAGCCACAACGAAATCTTGTTATGTCAGGACTGCAGCAGCCTGGATTCAGAGGGAACATGGAGCATCACACACTCGATATAATATCATTACCAGGACATTCCTAACAAATTTTAGGCAGAGACATTGTCACATCTTTTCAGACAGGAAAAGCAGTACGTCTACACAAGATGCAATTATTTTAATTCAGACTTTTAATGATCTATATAGAGACAACAATGGGCTGTTTGTTACCAGCTGAATCGGGGTTTCCACCCAGCCCAGCGAGACCTCGAGAGCCACCGCCACCCTGAGCAGAGCGGGGTGTGCTCAGACACGTGAAACCAACGAAAAAATGGGCAGAGAGTTCCAACCCAGGGGGTTTGCTCCCTGAAAAGCGGGATGTCCCGCGGCGCATTGTCCGCCTGGGCGCAGCGCGCACGCCATTCGACGGGCTCGTCCCCAAAAGTCCCCAAAGCGGGGAGATGTTGCATCTGTCTCTCTCGGCGTCAGCACAGAGAGCGACTCAAGTCCTGCCAAATCGAGTGTGACCTTCAATCTGCCACTCTCATGGTGAAAGGCAGCGGAGTAAATTACTTGGCCTTCCCTTTCTATTGAGGGTGAATGCGAGCGGGTCGGCGGGACCTGCCGCCGCTCCATCCCCAGTGGCACCCCACAGTTTACACAACCCGGGCTGAATGCCATAAAAGAGGGGCTTCATTCACCGGGGGCCCGCATGCAAAAGAGACGCCCATTAGATCATAGTAATTATTCCATTTACATCACACAGTGCCACAGTGGGACGTGTAGGACTCATCAAACACTTCTCTTCACCGGGCCCGGCTGCTAATGAGGCCCAGTGGCAGCATTGTGCCTGCCATTTACTCATGGCCGTGCCTGCCTGCCAACAACAGCTCAGCCCTCCAGACAGGCTGCCCCTTTCAGAGCCATTTATTCCGCGCCCAACCTCTGACCTCAAGGGTTATGACATCAGCAGCCCTGATTTGTGATCATTTTTATTGGCGGACATTCAACTCTTGTTTCCTGTGTTTAACTCTGCCTCCCTTTTTTTAGCTAAACTTATTGGTTCTAATAGGCATCTGCCAAAAGACTATAAAGTAAGCCAGAGCTCGCACAAAGAGGCTTCTGATCTTGCTATAAAAAGCCCCACAGCTACTATTTATGCCAATAATAACGAGTAATTCATTATCTAGGTGCACAAAATCTGTTAACCACTAAAATGTTGAACGATTTGGAGCAGATGTCCAACAATTTTATGAGTTTTAATTAAAATGTTCTATGTATTTTCATCAATACACCTGGGTTTTTTAAATTTACAAAGATGCTACATCGGCGCACAACAGTACTTTGCAAATGGCTTTTTTTTTTTTTCAGAGGGGGATTAAGAGGGGATGATTTGGGCTAATCAGATGCTGATTTGTGGCGAATTTTTTCCCCATTAAGGTGTTGATGCAAAATCAAAGAGGAATTAGAGCTGAGATTTAAAAAGACAGAGCTTTCTTGGGACAAAGCAACGATATTTCAGGAGTCAGTGAACTTCAGTTTGTCTGCTTGAAATAGAGAAGGGGAATTTGCATTTTGAAGCAGAGTCATTAATTTTAAAGCTAGTGTTCTAAATGGAAATTAAATATCTTTAGAGAACAGGTTCTCAAAACACATGTTTTTCATAATGCAGTTTGTTTAAGCACTGTGATTTCCATATAGCAGAAACAGGTATAATAACAGACAGCATTTACTTTATCAAGAATGCAAATAATAATTTCCAAAAAAATTGACATTACAAATCACTATGTAAGCACATAATCACAAGTTTGCATGACTTATGTTTTTAAGCATTTGTTAAAAAAAAAAAATTTAAATACTTAAGAAGCTGATACCGAATAAAATAGAAAATATTTTATCTCTGCTCTTTCATTTGGATAATGGGAAGGTTTTGGCCTGAAGTTGAAAACTAACTAGTTTTTAAAAAGGATGGTTTTCCCTCAGTTATAATCATAAGCAAATTAACAAAAAAGAGGATCCTGTTCAGCTAATTTCAAACAGTTACAGTCGCAGATGATGATTGCAGGAAGTGGTTAAGTAATAGATTTTTTTATTGTACCAGCGAGGACTCAGTGTAGCCAGCCCTACACAGAATCTTTGTAATGCAGCCCTTTCAGGGCTAATATGGATATTTAATGGATTGGATTGGGAGCTGTCACCAATCCCTAACGTATCTCTAATGGAATCTGAGGATTTACATTTGTTTCCCAGATAAGATTTTCATTCAGCTTCTCTTTGTAGTCAAGTAAATAATTTTACTCATTATTTGCTAATCTTAATTTCATCATCTCTGCCAGTATTACCTTTATTTACATAGCTCATTTTTTGACAAAAGCTGAGCTGCTGTACTTTGTGGAGTAATACTTTAGGATTGCACTCTCTGCCCTAAATTGCATGCAATTCACAGAGTTTTGTACACAAAACAGGGAAATGCATGAGCATTCCTAAATGACCACGCATAGATATTCATGCAAGCAACAACCTGTTTTACATGCAGATGGCCAGAAGTTTCCCTCTTTAAAAAGCAGGACACACAACCCCCTCCCCAGCTCTTCTGGAAAAAAGAAAAAAAAAAGAGAAAAAAAGAGCGGGGAGGAAAAAGAAAAAGCAAAATGAAAACAAAGAGGACACACTGGATTGGATGCACAGGAGAGCTCCAGGGGCACCAGCACACTCTGTAGGTTTGTACAGCTCTGTGGGTCTGGATCTGGTTAGATCCCAGAGTATGGAAGATTGAAAAAAATTAAAAACTCCACATTGCAGGTCAGCTGAGCCCTCTCCTCTCAGAACAACTTCCTTAATAAATACCTTCACCCAAGGCACTGTGATTGTGGCTGGTGGCCCCTAAGGGAGCAGGGGAAGCAGGTCCATGGAGTAAATGGTCTTTGAGAGTCAACTGGAGAAAACAAACTGCTTGGTTTAGTTATTGTGATGCACTTCTGCTGAGGGTTTGCCCTCCAGCTGGAAAGGCTGTGATCAGACCTGTATTCTACTCTTGAGGTGAATTTTTTTTTTTTGGGGGGGGGGCGGGAAATAAAAGAAATGGCCCTCCAACACATCCTTTAGCAAGAGACACCACTCTAATATATTTCATGTCCTAGGACAGTTTTCCTAGGTATTAAACCATACTTTTGGTTTTGAACATATAGAATTTTTAGTCAGATCAAGGAGTCACTTCCCACAGTCCTTTTGTAGGACAAAATTCTTGCTCATACAGCAATAGCCAATTGATTATATAGTAAAAGCAACAATGCTATAAAGTTTTAATCTCTCTTCCTGGGCATGCAGAAAGCCTCTCTGTACCTGTGTTCAGATGCCATCCTGAATCACCATAAAAACAACAACAAAACAATATTTCCTCACAGTATGTTGATATGAGACACCAATAAATTGCTTTGAGGAGACAGAAAAACTCCAACACAGTCTGAGTGCTCTCAGCTCTAAGCACACTAAGAAACAGAATTATTTATGAAAAGTAATACCCTCACCCCTCATGAGAGGGCATTAGAACAGGGCTATAGAGCAACTGAGTCTGGAAGGGATCTCTGGATTTCATCTGGTCCAACCTCCTGCTCAAAGCAGGAGCAGCCTCTGAGCCTTGCTCTGGTTTGCCAGTCTTCCTTGCACTGGGGATCCCTGGATGTGACACTGCTCACCAGATGTGGCCTCACCACTACTGGACAGAGGACAAAAATCACTGTCCTGTACCTTGTGTCTTCATCAAGCCTATCACTCAGTTTTCCACATTATTTCCACTTCCATGTAACCCCTCCACCAGGTCAGTCATTGGTGCAGCACTCCTGAGAGCAAGGAAGGGACAGGAGCTGGCACTGGATTTCACCTTGCAGAACCTGATGTTGGAGAATATTTGGGAATGGATCCAGGCTGTCTTTTTTAGCTCCCTCCATGAGATGTTGGCTGCAGAAAAGCTCCTTACACCCAGTTTAGTCTACAGTCAGATAGAAGCTTAAAGTTGGGAGCAGGAATCACCTAGGCGCAAACACAGGACCTGACTTCACCCAGCTTCAAACTAAATCCAGACTTCAAAGCTTGACACTGAGCACAGCACATGGTCACAGTCTGCAAGGAAGTTGTGCACTGCTCTGCTGAAGGATGTTAATGCTCATCACCATTCAGAGCACTCAGACTGGGGAAAGCTTAATTAAAAACATCTGACAGGCCATGATTATATTCATACATAATCGCCAGGATGCCTGTACCTGTTATGCCAGATCTTCATACTGTAAATAATTAGCTAAAGGAAACCTCAAGAGGTTTCTTCAGAACACATACTTCACCATATTCTTACAGCATTTGCAATTTTAAAATCAGAAATTGACGTGTATTTTAAATAGGAAACACTAATAACAGACCTGCTTGTTTTTTCCCTGCATTAAGAGCAGGATTAATTTTCAAGCACTGCTGCACATTTTCCAGAGCAGTCACTAATCTGCTAATCTGTCTTTTGTAGAAGTGTTTAAATCGTTATGATCAGCTTCCTCATGCAACTATTGGGTTGAGTATTGCAGTGGAATAATTAGGAAAACATGAGGCAGAATTCCAAGAGGAAACAATGCAACTGGGGAGAAAAGAAACTGGGTTTGCAGTCAGGGCACAGGCTGAGGACTTGGGGCCTTTGGGCTCTCTGTTGGGACCTGGACCCAGGATGAACAGAACCAGAATTCAGGGCTCAGCTCGCTCCCCCCAGCCCCTCAGTGTCTGTATTTGTGATTAGTACCGGACTGCCTGCCCTGAACTACAAATCCCAGCTGATGCCTCAATCCTAAGGAATTTGCCCAGCAGAAGGTGTGATGTTCCTGCAAATTTTCTGGCAAAGCTGCCACCTCCAGATGGGAATCTGGGAGCTCTGAGGCTGCCCCTGGTCTGGATGCTCAGTCACTTACTGACAGAGACTCTGAATAAAAGACAGGATGGAGTCTGGACCAGGACAAACCACAGGCAAAGGCTGGAGCTTGCTCTGCTTCCCAGGTGTGTCACACACCTTTTGGTCTGGCAAAATCTGCTGCAGAAGGAAGATGCCTGCCTGGTCCCATCTGTAGAAACACTAGGAATTTTAAGGCCAGCACCTCCTGGTTTTAAAAAATCCCCACATCATATCCACAGATCCCTCACACAAACCCAGTGGGGGCCCAAGTGACTCACATTCTCTGCCTGCACTCCTGCATGGCACAGGTGACTCCACTAAGTTTGGTTTATTTTATTTTTATTGGACTTGGTAACCTAATAAAAACCAGAAGAGTACAAACCTGTAACTCTCCCTTCCCAAACGGGTCTTTTTGAAATACCTGACACTAGACTTGACTTTCCATTTCTGCTTATTAGAGCAAAGTTTTGCTAGTTACAAAACTGAAAACAAAATTTCACAATATCTCAGTGGGGTGAAAAAGCAAATATTGATATCCATCCCAATGAGCTTTTGGGGTTTTTTCCCTTCTAGAGAGTGGAAAATTTGCAATGCCTCATCTTTGTAAGGAACACCATGAAGTAAAAGCTGTTTCCCCAGATTACCACAGCCAGTTTCTGTAGCATCTCTCTGTGGTTAAGTTCACACTGTCCCCAGCCAGGCATTTCTGTCAAACATTTCTCTCACTGAAATATCTCAATATAAAAAGTAGTTTCTCAAATGATATTCCTATTTTTTCACAAAAATCACAAAAGCTACAACTTGATTTACAGTTGTGAGAAAACCGCAAACACTGAAGTTTTGAAAACCAAAAGTGTGGAGTGCAATTTCCCTCCCATCCCTCTGCTGAAACACTCTTAGAGAAAGAGTTTTGCCTTGGAGTTACAAAACATGCAAACACAGTTTTTTTACTCTGTCCCATTAGGGAAAAACTATTCAAACAAAGCATGACTTTTTTCTCTTTCTTTGACATATTCAAACACAAGTTATGGCTGATTTCAAAGAGCTCTATGGCTGGAAAATGTAATCTCAGAAATGATATATGCAAAAAGTGCCCCTCTGTAGCACGTGGTTGATGCTGTAATTTTTGGAAGATGCAGATTGAAAGCAAACCAGTTATTTCCTGGAACTGGCATTTCATAAAGGTTGCAGTCCCAGTTTTGTGACTCTCCACAGGCTGCCCTGCTAGGAATTAATGAAATACCTGGGCAGAGTAGTCAGAAGGGGAATTAAGTTCCCAAGACATTCCAGCAGTCACTATTGCCACACCCGCTCTCAACAGTGACCAACCCTCAAAAGACAACCACAGAAAATTTGTCATTCACATTCCTCAACATGCAACAAAACAAAGGAAACAATCAAAAGGGAAGGAAAAAAAAAATCTTTGGATTCAGTCAATAAGTTGTATGTGTTCAAGGGGAAAGCCATAAGGGAGCGACTGAACCCCACAGGAACGTGTGTGGATTGAACAAGTTCTTCCTGGGAAGGGCTGACCTGGTCCATGGGTGCAAGGCGAATTTAGTGAAAGGAAAAGCCAGGCAGATTGGTGTTTGAGGGGCCAGAAAGTGTCCTGTTGGCTGACATGGTCATCCCCCCTCTCCTAACAAAATCACAGATTTTGTTAGTCAAATTTCAAGTCTTTTTGTTGTAAACCATTTCCACCCCAAATGGGTGAAGTTCAAATACCGTTAGGATGAAATACTGAAAAAAACCCCATTTGATCAATAATTACAAGTTAGTGCCACACAGTGAAACACTATTCTGTTTACTCAAGGTGTCACTTAGACTGAAGAATAACAATCACTTTACACTGATTCTCCCAGCAAGAACAACCTTTAAATATGCAACATATTTTGTGAAGTCAACACATTTTCACAAGACTGTTACTTTCGTTTGTCATTTTTAAAAAGTCATTCCATAAATCTAAACGAATTCCTCATCATGACCTACCATCATCTGTCAAAAAGGTACTTATAAATATGTATATGATCATTCTTTCTCTTTTTTCTTTTTACATGAAGAAGGTATCAATGCTACAACTAATTGGGCTAATTTGCATCAAAGACTATACATAATTAATTTGTTTGTTAAAAGCTTTCAGCATTTCTTACAGGAAGTGCAAAGAGATCATTGCTGAAGTTTGGAGAAGTAATTAGCAATAACAGATGTCAATGCACATAATTGTAAAATGAGACCAGAAAAGGTACTGACAGAGTCTAATTTCACAACTGGGTTTCTATCAAATATTCTGCTTAATGGTATATAGAAACAATGATGAGTATTTCTTCTTTCCTCATTCCAAGGAGAAAACTAATTTTTACCACTAAATAAGAGCCTTACTTCTATTACTGCTTATAATAATTATGAGATTTAATCAGTCTATGCTCAGACATGACCTTGTCATGAATGTCAGCCACTCATTCCTGGAAGAGAAAATGCAGAGCCACATCAACTCCAATGGTCACTGGATCTTGTGACTGACACAGAAGTAATACACATCCCCAAAAAGAGCAGAGAGGGCTGTAACTTTACCGTGGTCTTTTCCAAAACAGAATGAACCACATGAGGCTGGAGGTTGGCTGAAGTCAAGGGATGACCTGGAGTCACCTCTGTCCCCCCTGTGACCATTTTCACATTGCATGGGGAGGCAAGTCCCTTCTCTCTCAATGGGTTTCCTCCCCTCTGATGCTGCCGGTGTTGGGCACAAATGGCTCTCAGGGTCGTGTTAGGGCAGTGACAGAGAGTGTAGATACCCAGACTCAGTGAGCTCAGTGAGCTGGCCACGCTGGGCATTCATTCACAGAGTCCCCTCCTGCACACACCTCTTCAGGCTGCAGCGTTCGCCCTGATTCAGTCTTTAACTAAACTCACAGCAGAACAGGTCTCCTCATTTCTCTCAGCATTGTTGTGCTGTTATTTGGCCCAAATTCTCCATCCTAATTAAACCTTTCACTGAAAGCACCCATAGCTTTCAGCCACTCTCAGCCTGGCTATTTCAGTGTGGCTTTCCAGTGTTTCCATAAGCAGCTTATGGCCCTAGAAGGAATGTGGCCCAGCTCTGGAAATGCATGTCCCCATCCATACCTCTTACATTTGGGACTGAGGGTTCCCTACAGGGGACTCTTTTCCATGTGCTATGGCAGATCACTGCCCAGCTTCCACTAATGCCTCCAAATTACACGGCCTCCTCAATCGCACCCTAACACGTACAGACAAAATGCCAAGAGCACATCTTATTTTAGATATCATTTTATTGCTGTCTACGACTTTCCACAGCATCTATTGATGCTCTAAAAATTGTTTTTGAAAGATAGAAACTGCTAACCAATCTTGCCTCAAAGGAATCTCTCCCCTTGGAAGAAACAAATGGTAGCTACAGAGCACGCAAATGAAATGACCAAGAAGCCTATTGAGGAACTGCTGGCATGGAGGATAATTATGACCTGTGAAAAGCTCTCCTGGAATCCTATCCATTAGGATTATCCTACATGAAAGAAGAGTTTTTCAGTATGAAAAAGGACAGGTGTGTCCACACCACAGCCTAGGTGCCACCTTCATTGTCTGAGCGACAGTTTCAGCACAACCCAGTTATTACCATTTCCTCTTGTATCCAGTCTTAACAAGATTAAAGTTTTCTGTTCAATAAGCACCTACTCTTCACTGGCCAGATTGTATTAGCATGGTTGGCATTCCACCAAGGTTTAGCAACTCTTTCTAAAAGGGGTTTAATAAAGGACTTTGCAAGGATCATATAACTAGACAGAAAGAGTGTAGATAATCAAATTACTGGCTTTCAGCACATACTTAGCCTTCCTTGCATCCAGCCAAACAAGATTTCACATCAAATGCAGGAAAACTCCATGCAAATAAGCTGTTAATGATTATTAGAAGATTCTCACTCTTATGAGAGGATGTCTTATGACAGGTACTCAACATTTGCTCAAATGATTTGTCACCTCATTTTACAATAAATTTGAGGTGACACTTTTCATGTTTGAAGTGTTCCTGGAGGTATTTCAGATTAATTACTACAGCACCTCTGAGTTTATAACTAGTGAGTACTCAGGGATCAAGGTAAGTGCTTGCCTACGGTCACCACCAGTGCACATCTGTCCTTTGAGGCCAAGCCAATGCACCCCAAGTTCTGCACGGCCCCAGGTGCCCACTGGGCACCATCAGCACCTTCACGTGAGCCTTCACTCTCCCTCATTGTCCCTCTGGTGAGGCAGACACAGCCAGGGACCTCCACATTCTCGGGCAGCCAGCCTGAGCTCAGGTCTCATGGGCAGGGTCAGTGATTTGAGCTGAGTTTATGTGGTTACTCACTGGTGGCATGGACAGACAACACCCAGAATCTCCAGTTTTCTACATGTCCAAGACCATTCACTTCCCTTCATTCCACTGTAGCTCTGATGCAGAAAAGCCAAATTGGCATTAAAAGCAAGGCTTCCCAGTCCCACTCTTCTTTCTGAACCCCTGGAATAGATTTCACCTTTCCCATTGTTCATCCTTGACTGTACATGTTTGTGGGATCCCGTTTATGGCTGAGGCAGCTGGCAGAGCAGCTCCAGAGGAGAAGATGCCAGGTCTGCCTGGGCTATGCATCAGTAAGTGTTTGTCTTATGCCTAGACCTGCCAAAAGCCCAACATCAGGGTTTCACTGCACTCTCCCAGCATAGCAATGGTTAGATCCCTTTTATCTCTGATGGTAATTTTCATGGATCCCTGCCAGGTTCTTTATATGCTACAGAGTTCCCCACTCCATTCAAAGAGAACCGTATTGTTCTCTTCCCTATTTCCTCAAATATACTTCCAAAAGTTCAGCTCTAAAAAGAACAGGTTTTCTTGGAAGCTGGTGCTGGAAGCCTTGGCTCCTGATAGCTCCTAAGCTGCAGGGACATCACAAAGATCTTTACAATCAGAAGTTTTAATGAAGATAGACCCAGGCCAGAAGCTTAAATCAGACCACTGTTAGCTTTTGGTGTTTATAGACTCAAAATTAATGTATATAATTAATTAATGCATAAAATTACATTGGTTATCTAGCTGACTCCCAGTCTGAATACACCCTCAATTTTATCAGCAAAGAAACTGATCAGCTCTCAGCTGGTGTTGCCTCACTCCCAGTCTGAATACACCCTCAATTTTATCAGTAAAGAAACTGGCTGTCAGCTGGTGTTGCCTCGAGGTTTCCAAGTGGGTGTCATAATTCCAAAACAAAATAGTGAAGACCAGAGTACACAACCCACAACAGAGTGACCCAAAAACTAGAGCTGAATCCATGTCAGGCTGAGGCAGAACTTCTGCAGAGGAGAGCAGAGCTGCCTCCACTCCACAGCCTCACCATGGTTCTGTAGGGCAGCTCACTTGTATGAGAACAGTTCCCTGTGGAAGGGAGCCCATCTTTTGCGGATAAATTTGCCAGTCTCAATTCCAGAGATGTGTGCAGGGCAGCAGGGAGATGGGGCCGTGGGGTGGTCCCTATGGACAGATTGAGGTTTTTATGAAGAAGGTAGAATTCCATTGGAAAACCTGTACCTGTGAGACCCTTTGTGGAAAATCAAACCCACTGGGCTCTGACACACCAAAGTGGTGGGCTGGGCTTTGCATCCCAGGGCTTTTCCAGACTCCAGGAGAGCTTGGCACCATGGTGTGAGGCTCTGCTCACCCAGCAGCACAGCTCCCTCCCCAGAGTGCTCACAACACTCAAAACTCACCTAAATACTCAGCACTCTATTAAATTCTGGAATTCTACACATACTCTGCTATTCAAGTAAAGCAACCAGAGCATTCTTCATCTACAGCTTGCCTCCTGGCAACTACACTTTATGACAAAACCTTGCATGGAAGCATAATAAAAACATAAATGAAAGACAAGAGAGCACGGTTCAGTGGGTTTCAATGAAGAGGCTGAAAACAGAACTCCTCAAAGCCACACCTTTTACAGCCAATAACCACCTCCAGTGGACCCAAGGGGAGCAGCAGGCTGCAGCTCCCAGAGGCCCCACACTGCAGAGGGGAGATGCTCAGTTTCCATCCACAGCCACCCAATTCCAGCCACAGGAATCCCTCCTGCTCCCAGACCTGCTCTGGTGGGGCTGTGCCCACCCACCCCACAGGAAATAAGGCTGTTGGCCATCTCCAGCAGCAGGGAGATATTATTAATGAGACGTGGAGTTCCCTGGGAGAGAAGAGCACCTTTAGATAATCATAAGAAAAATTCATTTTTTAAATTTTTTTTTTCTCCTGCACTTTTAGGTCTTCTCTAGTCTAATTAGAAAGGCAGCTCTTGGCTTTTATCAGAGTGCTTTTTCCTCCTTCCCAGCTCTCCAGCAGCAGCTCTGCTGATGAAATATCTGGGCACTACAAGTGCTTGAAAGCACCCTAGCTGCTGACAGTTTTCTGTTCAGTGTCCAGAAATCTTTCTAGAGAATTAAGATTTAATCCAACACCATTTTACCTGTAGACACAATTCCTGGCTGACTGAACCATGAAGAAGTGCTTTGATATCCAATGATCATTTTACAATGATCAGACTCCTCTCATTTTCAGAAAAATCAGTGGCAGTGAAGGGCACTACCATCTTTTTTCATTTTAAAATGAACCAAATTTAAGGATCATAATTGAGATTGGAAACAATAATGCAACAATGCCTTTCATTTAGCTTAGGGTTTTTCATCAAATGCAACATATAGGTTTTTTTCTTTTTTTCCTTGTCTATTTTGTGTTTTAGGATTTTTGGTTTTGTTGCAACAGGAAAAGCACCGCAACACTAAACACAAGAAAGTGCTAAAACATTTGGGAAGGAAACACAAGAAAAATGAAACGTGATTTCAGACCAACCCACGCTCTTCCCAGTTCTACTTCCAGTTCAGAAAAGTAATTATATACACAGCTGTGACTGGAATTTGTGGTTGATTCCCCTAAATATTGCAGCTAGCTTTAAGCACAATCACATCCAGAAAGACTTTGCTTTTTGCAGTATAAGGTTTAAGAAGTAATAAAGGGACAAAATCACTTTGAGCTGCTGTTCTGCCCACAAGTGTAAAAAGATATTACAACTTTTTAAGTTAGAAAATATAGAAACTACTTAGGAGAAACAGCATCCAGACCAGTGTTCTCATTCCTTGCTTTCCATCCCTACTGTTATCATGACAGTAATGAAATATTTTGATCTTGAGTTTTTTCACTTAATAGGTTCCAATTAAGGACTTTATAAATTACGTGGATGTTAAAGACTTTTTTTTTTTTTTTTTGCAACTGCTTTCACACACTCCCTCCCTTTTCCCTGGACCCTTTCACGACTGCTTTGCAGACTTTATTAAAAAAAAATGGGAAATTGCACAGTCCATCTAATTAGTAAAATCACAGTTTCATGCAGCTTGCATGGACCAATGGCTGATATCAGAATATTCCTTACCAAAGACATTTCTCTCCTTGAATCCTGTTCCAGCCTGAGAACGGCTGCCCAGAAAAACTCCTGGCTAGGGCAGGCACACAGAGATACTTCTCCCAGCATCTGCTCCCTATCCAAATAAAGTGCTGGAATTACACAAGGAAAAGCAGAACAAAGTATCAGATATTACAAACCTTCAATTTCACCAGTTTTACTGGTGTTTAGACCTCACACACACGACATGAGTGATTTTTTGAAAGGCAGGTACGACTTTAGCATCCAAAATAACAGAATCCCATACAGGATATTCCTCACCTGCCCCCCAAACACTGTGATTCTGTGGCAGCTCCCTGTGGACTTCTGCAGCTTTTTCCCTTTGAGATTTTGGAAGTGAAGGAATGAGGTCTGCTAGGTGTCAGCACGCATCAGGCTCGTTCGTGCAGATCTCTGAGTGCCGAGAGAGCAGGACCCGAGCGCCTGGCTCCAAACGCTGGAGAGCGACAGTTAATTTTTCTAATGATCCACAAAAGTATCAGGAGCATTTCTGACATTTTCCTTATAATTCTCTTCCCCTACAACCTTCCCCAAATTCCTCAAATCCAAATGATAGAGGGCTACAGCACTGACAAGCACGTGGGTCTCTCTTCTTTGGAAATGTTTTGAATTTGCCAGGAAGAAATTTCTTATTGCAAATATTGCTAAATAACCCTAACAACCAAGTCTCTTGAAAGACAATTATGTACCATTAAAAATAAATATTAGAGAGTTTTTTTCCCAGAAATTACTATAAGGATTTGATAGCTAGCTAAAAACACAAATATTTTTCAAAAGGATGATTAATTGAAATAAGCTTAGTTCAAAATAATTTTTCATTTAAATTTTCATTTAATTTTAAATGGCCACTCATTTATGATTGCTGCTATTAAAATTAACCACTCATCTTTTGTACAAACCAAGACAGACTATTTCCACATCACGTGTTACAGATGAAACACCCACAGACTGCACAATTCCTGAAAGATTGGGTCGGGATCTATTTGTTGACGACCCCAAAACCAATTTAAACAAATAGAAACCTTTCTATGCTGTAGCATCAGATCCTGTTGAAGTTTTTTTCCTACACCCTTGTTCCTTGCTTTTCTACTTTGAACAAATTACCTGAAAACTTGGCCACACTGCATTGTTGTTGTTAGGCACAAGTTTCTCCTACTAAAGCTAAACCGAAAAAAAAAGATCAAAGAAACTTTCAACAGTGAAATTAGGGCACGTAAAGTTGAAATAGGCATTTCTTGCAACATTTAACTCATTTAACTCTTTTGATTGCAAGCTTTCTCTCTCTAAAAGGAAGCGCCAGAGGAGATAGAAACACAGTCAAAAAATGCGTGCCAAGCTTTTTTTACTTATTCAGCACCCCTAAAGCACAACCTCTCTCAGTTCCCAAGGTCTGTTTTGCAGCATCTTTCTGAGGCAGGTAAGCTGCTACTGTTGTTGAAACCATGGGAAAGGAAGTCAGGACACAAACCCTGCACCTAAACAGGGGCTGGATGAGCAAACTTGGCTGAGCGTGTGTCTGACAGCGGGTGCAGAAAGTACAGGCAGAAAACACCTGAATTGCTGCACTTTGTACAAGGCTCATTTCAGTCCTATACCTACAGATAGACACAGGATTTTATTTTCTAAAGCCCTGAACACACTCCTTTCTTTTCCTAGAAAAGCCTGGTCTCATCTCTGGACCACCAAGAGCCCTGAACCGTCTCCTGGTTGGATAAACCTTCTCTGAACAACCCCCAGCTGCCTCACGCACAGCAAGGCCGAGCTGTGCAAAAGTTGTGTTTTCTTTCTGGCTGCCCAGAGCAAAAGAACTTTCCCCTCTCTCCATACTTGTCTGGCATCATCAGAGCACTGCTATGAACCCAACTGTCTGCCCCTCTCTGTGCCCAAGAGGCATGAAGGACATGGAGGAACTGCGGGCTCTATCGCATGCAAAATTTCTTTTGCAGCACATCAGAATCAGACATGATCTCTTCTGACACGACATCAAGAAACAGTTTTGTTTCTTTCTCTACCCCAAGCTAAATGAAGGGTTTATATTCCACTTGTGGTTAATGCCTGTGTTCAGAGCCATGGATCTTTGTGAGCATCTCAGCTGGATCATGCACCACTGCCTCTGCAGCAGGCAGCCACAGCCCACCGAGAACTTGCTGCTCAGAGCTGCTTGCTTTGTATCTGTTAGGGCTCTTCCCCTTTCCACTAATTACATTTTTATTCCCTTTGGTTTTGGTGCCTCTCCTGGGGCTGCAGGAGCAGAGCAGCAGCCTCAGCAGAGAGGGTGACCCAGGCATGAGCCCCACGTGGAGTTTGGGGACAGGGGGTGGCACATGGACACTGCCATGGCCCCACCTCAGCAACACCTGGCAGCCCTGAACTCGCTCATCTGAACTGCCCTTTCCTTCCCTCCCTCATCCATCAAATGATCTGCTCCTCACTGGAGGAGCAGCTTTGGGAAATATGAAAAAAAAAACATATGGGAGCAGCAGGGAAAAAATTCTTTCAGTGATTTCAGTTATTTGATCATTCCAGTGTGGTCTTTTCCTTGCCAGACTTGGATTTTTCAATCTTTGATGGGCATTTGGGTAATGGTGGGAAAGACTGTGCCAATTCCCAGCACAGCAGGAAATGTCCACCACAAATTCCCCACAAAAATAAAAAAAACTTAATTCTTTTGTAAAGATGAAGTTGCAGATAGGTATTTATCAGTATTTTTTTCTTTAAAATTATTATTTAATTTGTCAGCAAATTATTATGGTCAACATAAATGAAAGGAAAACCAGTAGAACTCTTTTTTCAAAAGTATTTCTTGCAAAAATTAAATCAACTCTCAAAAACGTCTCTCAGAAAAGAGAAAATTTTACAGACAAATGGATCTTTTAAATCAAAAGTTCCACCTTTGTGAATAAACAGTCCCAGACACGAGCAAAACCTGAAGTGCCATTAGGACAGGGAGCAACCAGAGGAACCAACTGGAAGCTGTGTCATTTTTTTATCTTCTCAATATTGAAACACTTCCTTTTTTTTCTCCTGAGCTGAGTGGGTTTCTATAGCACTTTCATATGCACACAAATTCCTACCAGGAGCTGTGTGTTTGTATTAATCCAAAGCATGTGGCAACATGCTACACGTGTAGATAAACAGCATGATTAATTGAGAGAAACGTTCTGCTCAGCGTTTTGCTGCTTCTGCTCCCTCTGTTGAGTTGGTTAGTTTAAAATTAAACTGAAAAAAACCCCAATGTTTCTTAAAATTCCCCACTGAAAAATCTGGAATTAAAACAAAATTAATTTTCTCATCTCAACCCTCAGCAGTAACTATAACACAACATTTTTTACTCTAGACAGACACCAGCCTTTCTTTCATATGCCAAATTCTTTAAGCCATATTACTTGGAAATTGAAATTGATGGAGGACATCTGATCTAAAAGATTCTTTTCTTTAAGTTTAATATGCCACATCACATGATCTTGTCAGGTGGGATCATGTCAGTGATATTTATGCCATAATGTGAATCAGCCATGTATAAGTTGACTGGACTAATACAGCAAAAGGACACAGATTTTTTTTTTTTAGCAATATCTTGCCTGACTTTTCCCCTTTTCTTCCCTTCTTTTTCATGAGGAAAAAAAGTCTGAGTTATGAGCAGTGGCTAAATCACAAGGACACAGATTTTTTTTTTTTAGCAATATCTTGCCTGACTTTTCCCCTTTTCTTCCCTTCTTTTTCACGAGGAAAAAACTCTGAGTTATGAGCAGTGGCTAAATCATAGAGAACCTTCTACCAAGCCCAGATTCCTGATCTGTGCTTTGTGTGGGTGGATCAGAGCACCAGTAAGAGGAAAGCCATTAGATGAAAATGAAAGAGAGCTTTTCTACCATTTTCTTTTGGCTCAGCTGTTGCTATGGTATTTTTCTTCTACAAAACTCAAAAAACTCAAAATTCTGTTTGTGGATTCACCTTTCTCTGACTGATTTTCCCTCTCATGCTATCACTGAAATGCAGCAAGAGGAGCAGTGTCTGAGGTCATCTTTCAGCTGAAGATTAGGATAAATAGATAAATAAATTTCCAGTGTCTCTGACACGTTATATTGGCAGCCCAAACCATGATGGGTGGCAAAAGAAAAATATCTGAAATCCTTGCTGTGCCCTGAGGAAGTGTCTGAGGGCAAATTCTGCTTCCACTGACACCCATGTCCCTCTGCTGAAGAATTTGGTGATGGATTTTGGCCACGTGCAGCCAGTTCTACACCTGGGCTGCTGGCTCTTTATCTCTCAATTCAGAGTTACGAGTGCATGGCACCGTGACAGCCAAGCTCTGTATCCTTGTGGATTCCTTTTGTTCTCAAGGAAAGAAAGTGATCTCTCCTGCTGGCAACCAGGAAATCCAACTGGGCAGAGGTTTGTGCCAATAACTTGTTCTAGCAGAGCTTCAAATAATCTTTTTGAGGTCTCTTTCCTATGTCCCTTCCAACACAGAGTGGTTTTCACTTGTTCTGGTGTCACTGTCCCTTTGGTCTGTGATGCTTTCCACAGGACTCACTTTTTCACAATAAAACAGCAAATAATTTGCTGAGAAAACCCAAACACATACACAAGGCTCCAAAATTCAGCTTGATCATATAAGCCATGACTGTGAGGCCAAGCTCACTCACCAGGTACAAGCTGTGCAAAAGCCAGTGCCTGCACTGCCTGTGGTTCCAGATTAGCATCCTTTACCCTCAGCTGGGAAGGTAATTTAAAACACACAAAAGCAGCTTTGCCAGTTCTCATTTTATCCCACACAGAAAGTTGCTTTAATTTGCAGTTGGTGGGGAAGTCAGCTGTTCCACCTGTGCCACGACAGGCTGCCTGTTCCTGCTGCTGTCCCGGTGTGGCTGCGCGAACGTTTCTGTGGGAATAAAGCTGAGCGCCAAAAATAGAACAGGGGAAAAAAAAATCACCTGGATTCTAAATTTTACAACCAGTTCTCCTGCATGCAAACTGAGAGCAGCTCAGAAATGTCACCTCAGAAAACCATGCAGCTCTAAAATGGCCTTTCTAGCCCCAAAACAATAAAGGTTTTCCAGTGCCAGCCCAGATGCAGGAGAAGAGGAGGCATAAGAACCAAGTCTAACATTTGGACTGCCCATTATCAGCTCATGAATGGAAAAATTAATAATAACAGAAGTCATTATTCATGTTTAAAGAAGTCTTAAGTCTTTGTTAATCATAATTAATGTGTTGTCTCATTCTGGTTTTCAGCAGGTACAGGAGAATGACATTTATCAGAAGTTTGGAAGCATCTCCATCTGGGCAAGGAACTGCCTGCAGGTAACTCACACTGCCCCAAGAGGTGACTAAACCAGAAACAGATAATATGTTGCAGCAGAAGTGCTGCAAAAACCAGAAATCTGCTGTTTTCTATTATTTGTGCCTTTATAGAACTGTTCAATAAAACCTGATTTCCAGAACTTTAATGGTGCTATGTGGAAAAAGATTAAATCTGTTTCATTCCATGATAAGAAACAGCTATTACAGAGAAGGCATCCCACCTTTTTCTTACTCTAATTATTTAAGGAAGATGCTTTTTGCATGAGTGGACAGAATCAGCAAAAACCTTCTTCATAGATTCATGAAAACAAGGTGCCACTGATCACAAATAACATATTCCAACTGACAGAGAAAGGTAAGTTACAATAGTTTATATTTCTGGAGATGATCTAAGCTCTTAGTTATCTGTTACATCAAATGTCTCAGTTTTCCTTCTGTAATCTAATATCCACCTTCAAGCTCACCCTACATTTAAAATTTATACAAGTTTTTTCAGATGCTGCCATTTTGCCTCAGGCTTTGTAGGTGTTAAGCTCCAGTAATAATCTACACTGTTTCTTTAAGAAAGTTCATCCATTCACTTTAATTACATTTTCAGCCCTGGTTATTGTCCCTGTGCCTGCAAAGAATGTTTCCAGCCATAAAAAACCATTATCTGCCACAATTATGGATAACCAGAGCGTGGCCAGAGGGCAGAAATGCCATGGTGAATGATTGTACCGCAATTCAGCGCAGAATTTATAACTTTCCTCAGGGCTAACTGTCAGCCTGATCACAATGCCTGACAAAAAGATCCAGTAAAGCAAATGCAGATGCTTCTTCTTGCCTGCATGGTTGCTCTTTTTAATTTTTTTTTTTTATTAAGGTGCAGGTTTTTTTGATACACTAGGTTGCAGCCACTGCAGATGCAACACTACAGAAGGGACACTCTGCCTAATTCATTTTGCTGGAGCACAGATTTAGACCATACATGCCCAGCACCATGGTTTTAAACAGTGTTGCTGTGCAGCCAGGACAGCTCTGAGGTGTTCAGCAAACACTGCTGTGTGTCTGCCCTGGTGGCCAAACTGCAGTTTAATTTCAGCTACATCACGGCCTCCCTGCTCCCCATTACAGATGGAGACAGAGATAATTTTCCACAGCTTCCCATGTTACTGCTCTTGCAACATTAGATCTTTCCATCACTAATTCTTGTGGTTATTAACATCCAGAGGAATGCCAAACTGGAAGAAATATTAACTTTTGGACACAGCATTTGAGCATATTCAATTCTTTCTCTCGTTCCATCAGGACAGAGGTTTGTGTTACGCCTCCTGATGCAGGATTGCAACAGAAGAGGGCAAGGAGATCATGAGTCCCACCACGATATTTCATGAGCAGAATAATACAAATCCTTCTATATTTTCCATCCAGAAGTCCCAAAGTACAATACAAACATGACTCAGAATTATCCTCCTTGGTTTTGTGGTGAAAGAAAACTGAGCAGTTGAGAGGGGCTGGGGTGATGTTCCTTGGTGCCTGTGCAACTTCCAGCAGAGCAGCAGGATCTGCCATCCCACCCCTGCCCATGGGAGCCACATTTTTGGAATCCCTTGAGAAGGGATAAAGCAGGTTGAAGTTCCTCCCCAACCTCTGGTGTGCTCCAGACTCATTCAGCCTGTGCTCAGGTGATGGAAACACATTCCCACAGAGCAGGTGAGCCCCAAATTTGTACTTTGTGCCTAATTTCAGCCTTTCAGAGAGAGATAATAGAGGCAAAGCCAGAACCTCTTATTGGTTTTAACAGAGGATGCTGCCTTTCTCAGCAAGAAGGTAAGCGCAGAATAAAGAGCTTGAAAAAAAAATTAATTTCTACACCAATGTCTCCCCAGGATTTCCAAAAATGCTGTGCTTCCAACAGGACAATAATACCTGTGAACTTCAGGAAGTCAAGGGCCTTTAAAGACATGGCCCTGGGTATTCACAGATCAGACTGAGAGAATTCTCTGTAGATCAGCATGATTTTCCTCATTTTAGTTTTAATCACAGGAATCCAAAATATAGAAAAGATAAAGGCTAAAAATTTCGGAGAAGATGACAGAACAGTGTTTTGCTTGGTTCTAGGTCCTGCTGTGAGATAGCTTAGTAGGAAGGCTCTGCTTAGCAAAACCCCTCTGGATTCTGTTCTAAACTTTCTGAACTGGCTCTGAGCACGACCAGTTCCACACCAGATGCAGCAGAGCTCTTTGTACAAGTATTTCTCATGATCTTTGAGAAGGCAAATCTTCCTCAATTGCTACCATCCCAACCCCACTCTGGCATGAACAGGTCATAAGATTTGGCACCCCTGATCCTGCTTCGAACCCAGCTTCTATCCAAAACATCATTGGAGGCAAAACTCCACCCCTTGGCATATCTTCAATAAAACATCATTCTACCTGAACCTCAGAAAAGATAAACTATTAAAGTAATAAGAGGATAATTTAACCTCTTTAATCAGATAATCCTCTAGCACATTGGACATTTATTTGCAGGGAATATTCTACCGTAATAAGTTTGCAGCTCAGATTGAAACAATTCCCCACCCTCAGAAATAAGCTGAAGGAAGTGGTTGAGACATTCCATATCTCAGGTGCCATTATGTGAATGTGAAAACAAATGAGTTTAATTGGGGAGAAATTCATCCCAGACAGAGGGCTCGCCCAAGGCCCTTGTCTGAGAAACCCCACTTAACTCTGCTCTAGCACAGAGCAGCTACACAGGCACTGGATGCCAATTAAGCCCTACTTATCTTTTTAATGAAGGGCTAAATCTGGAAATGAATTATTGTTTTGATGTGTAAATGCTGTTGGTTTGGTAATGTAGTGAAAGGATTCTATCTGGGGGGACAGGGAACGCTGAAGTGATAAAGGGATGAACATCCATGAAAATGTTCTGGAGCTCTCCATGGCGCTCCACCAGCCTGGAAAACAGTGCCTGGCACTCAGACTAAAACTGCAGATTCAGCAGCCCTGGATCCTCCCTGTGTCTTTGTGCCAGTTTCAGCCAAGCGTTCCTTCCAGAGACCAAAACAAACAGAAAAGCTTCCCTGAAAACCAGAATGTCTCACTGCAGCGTTTGCTAAAATAAGTGATTCCTTTTCTGAGCAGTCATTCATTCTCATGTTTCCCTCAATGTCATAGAAATAAATGTTAAGTATTCAAAAACAAAGAAACTGTTTTACTTTGGGCCAAGCCAAATACTTTTTTAAGCTTTTTCACAACTTTTCAATTGCTGAAAACATTATAGAAAAATTTTTGAATATTTTTAACAGGATGAATTGTTTTCCTAAATTTAAAATTGTACAGGAGAAGAAATTAATACAAGTCAATGTATAGTAAAAGACCCTGCAATTAATTAGAAAAAAGGAGAAAAACCTAACTTTAGTCTCATTTAAAATTCAAGGTCGGGGAAAATTGTCATGATTTTTTAGTTTTTACTGAGCTATGGCTTTTCATTAAGTGGAGTACATCTTCCAGATGGCTGCACTCCTGAACAGGGGTTTTTGGAAGACAATTTCCCTGATACTGATCTTTGGAAATGAAAACATTGCTCTTGCTCTGAAAGAAAAGTGAAATACTGTTCTTCCTCCTACCTCAAGCACCAAAGATCTGTGAACTGGTTTGGATCTCCCCAATAAAGGCACTGAAATTCATCAGATTTGTAAAACCCCTGGAATCCATGACTCATGAAAATGCAGTGAGTAAAAATTAGGGATGCCCTGTCCCAAGAAGTGACCCTCAGGTTGGGGTCTCCAGACCTGAGCAGGGCAGGGACTTAGATCAATAACTTTCAAAAACTCAGCCCATAACAAGAAAGCTTAAATATTTGATAAAGAAATGCACTCAGCCCATTGGAAGATGATGAAAATCACCGATCCAGAGGAAAAGTAATTCAAAAATGTGGGAGATTTTATGGTTTTCCCAGTGGGGTTTCGACCTTCTCCTTAGCAATCATAAATAGGATGTAGCTATTTGAAGACAATGACACAGAAATTGTTTCAATGTGTTAGCAGTCAGAATTTGACTTTAGGGAGTGGAATTGTGATTAATTAATTGTCTGACACATGGATATCTCACTTGCAAGACTAAATTTCCAAGGAGAGATTGTGTCACCTAGATTTGGGGAACAGCTAAAATTGCCCAATACAAACATTTTTGACAGAGAAATCATGGAGATGGGAAGGGTGAAGGCAGACACTGGCCCTTTCTCACCTCCAAAATATGCTGCTTTTCTGAGATATGAAGAGTCTTGATTAAGGTGTAAAAAATATAAATTAATCTATATCCATATGCCTCTGTTATTTAAAGAATCACTGCAAAATATCATTGGAGACCCACACTCTTGCACCACCCCAGTCATACAGAGGTACAGGTTTGGGGGCTGGGATTAGAGATGTTAAATTCCAGATTAAAGTTTAAATAAAAAAGACAAAATGCTATCCTACTGTGAACTTAAATCATCCTCATTTCTGCTCCACTTCATTACAAACAGAAAATTCCCTTTGCATGAGTGCAAGATCAAATCCCTCATCCCAGATTGTAATTACAGACTAGTCAGGGAGTAGGTGCCATCTCCCCTCTACAGGGTCCCATAGCTCATTAGTCAATCATATTATTAAGAAATTCTCAGTTTTAATAAATGAAGGTGGTGCTCATCTCAAGGCTGAGAATGGATGTTTTTATGGAAATAAATACTTGATGCTTATCTTCACAGCATCTCCTTAAGAAAACCATTATCACTTCAAAATAGTTCCTCCGAGCAAAAAAAAGTACAATTACGTAAGCCTTGTGCAAGCCAAGCCAGGAGGAGATGCCAGGTTGTGTTTATGTTTTTGTCGTATTTTAGACCCAAAAAATCAGCCATGGAATAAAGCTGGTGAAACTTAATACAGTTTCAAACCTAAAAAGACCTGGTGCTTCAGCCACCCACAGAAGAGCAAATGCCTCTGACAGGCTCCATTCCAGCTGACTCACAAATTAAATCTGGATTTTGAACCTGCCTTTAGAAAGAGCTTGTTCCTCAGGTAGGTCCATGGAACAACGGGATAACAGAATCCAATGCTTTGCTTAAATGCTAAAAATCATCCACTTAAGGGCAGCAATTATCACTGATCCTTCATGCTAGCTACTTAACATTTAATATCTTACTCCTTAAGATATGAAAATGTTATTTTAACCTCCTGAAGTAGGTTTGAAAAGTCTCCTAAAATTTCTCAGGACCAGTCTCATTTAGAAGCAAGGGGAATTATGTTTAGAAGCTACTTAGATGCTTTTAAAAAATCCTGCTTGATATTTAAAATACATAGCCCTGCAGTGATTTTCCCTTCAGTACTTCTTGAAATCAAGCTTAAAAAATGGACTTTGGAGCCAAGATGCGTCTTTGTAGCCGCATTTTCTGTTGGCTGGTTTTCCTGCTGTAACACAGGGCTGGGCTGCTCTGTCCACAACTGAACCCAAAATACCCACAACTGAGCCCAAACTGCTGCTCTGATTGGGAAAGGGGCTATGCTGTGACTGGCACACATCAATCACACCAAAATCGACCCTGCCTGAAAATATCATCTGTAGTAAATAAAAGGGTTTCAGAATGCCCCTTTTTGCAAATCATTTTTGGAATCATTAAACTGCCAAAACTGAATTTCTTTGCCACATTCTGCAGAGATTAAGACTGATGGCAAAATGAACTCTCTAAATGTCTTGGGAAATAATGTCTCCTAACACTCAAGCTTATTACTCTGAGTACTCCACAAATGCTAACTTTGAAATATTATGTTTGCAATGCATATTTCATATTTAGTCCTTGCAGTGCACAGGAATGTGGATTTTTATTAGTGCAAACATCCAGAAAGCAAACAGAAGACATTATTACTGTTATAATTAATAAATATTTATATTACAGAACTACACAAAATTTCCAGTCAGGATAGCGACCCTCCACTTTTAAATAATGCACATGTTGGTAGATTTCTATTTATGGTAATTGCATCTCACAGAATAAGGAATAAATTTAGTTGCATATACAAGATTGTAGGGTGGCTTTGCCTCTATGGCATTGCATTCACAGCCATGCAGCTCCCTGGGATTTCAAAGGGAAAAGATTAAACTATTGTCAGGATGGAGAATCATCTGTCTGAAACGCAATCACCATAAAGGAGACTTTTACATTATTTTAGTATTTTATTGCACAGCAAAAAAGAAATCACAGTAAACTCTTGTGCCACCTGCAGTGCTCTGCAATAATCCCAGCGTGTCCTTTAGTGGAACAGCTCCCAGTTTGCACTAGCAGGAGGAATGTAAGCCTGCAGGTTTCTGGGGTTATTTGACTCATCAATTAATAGGCAAGCTCAGGTACCAGCTCAGTACAAGGCTGCCAAGCCCCCTAAGGATGGTGTTCACACCTGGTTTCCTTTTCTCTCAAGGAAATCCCAAACAGCTCTGACACTTCAGCCCTATCGTTTCCAGTGAAAATAAAAAGACTTAGCACTATACAAAATTCCCCTAGCAGGCTTTGAAAAACTGAACCTCTAATTACTGAACTCATGAGCATAGTAAGAATTTAATTAGGAGCCCCCAACCCCTCCACGCTGGCACAAGAGGCTCATCCCGGCTCGGCCGCTCCAGCTGGTGGCTGAGGAACACTGGCTTTTGCAAAACCCGTCTGCCAGCAGCTGGAGCTGGGACTGCTCACACCCTGTTCTTGCAGACAGCGAGGAAACCATCCAGTGTCCCAAATAAATTAATGAATTACTCTCCTCCTCCCAGCAGACTCAACGCTGGAGCCAGGAGCCGTAATCGCGCTCCTGCTGCCTCTGAGTCACGGAGAGCCGGAGCCCGGCACGGCGTGCAGAGTCAGCAGAGGCGGATGCTGAGCTGCATTGTGTCTGCAAGTCAGTCAAACCAGTTTAAAGATAAACTCTTCTTCCCCTGGCCCCTCCACAGGCCCCTCTGTGCACACACGGCGCTGCCGTTTCCCGCCACGCAGGCGGCTTTTGGAACAGAGCGCCCGACTGGCATCAAAGAGCTTTTGCCCCTTGGGTTCAACCGTGTTAGTCCAGGCCCTGAGCAGGCAGAGGAACCAAAGCTGAGGTTTTCAGAGGAGCCTGGAGGAGCCAAGCATTCAAAACCCATTAAAATTCAACAGAAGCGGAGCGCTCGCGCTCTCGGGTGCCGCTGAACGCCTCAGCCTCCGTCCCAGGGTTAATCCAGACGAGGAGCTCTCGCCCTGTTGCTGTTGTTCAAGGACAAAGGAGGGTCCATAGCTGCAAGGACAGGTAGGGTGAGACCCTTCTGTTCAGCACAACCACAGAAAACGTCCCCCCAAAGCTGCCTCATTGATTTTCCCCCAGAAAAAGAGTCATTGCACAGCTGGAGGGGGAAAATGGTGCCTATTATGAACCATTGATACTGTGGGAAGCAGAAAACACCTTTTTAATGTCTTCTCTAAACTTTCATTTCATATCCAACTGCATGGAAATGGGAATTTTTCATAATGAACCATTTTACATCTGTCTCTGATAAAAACAAAATTACTGGCAAAACACATTAATCCCCTCTGCCAGTGATGTGGCATTTGAAATTAATTGCCAGATATGTTATGGGAGATATTAAAGGTCTGTAAGAAAATTTTAAATATTTTAATATTCAAAATTCAAACCATGTTGATCACACACCAAAGGCTGCAGAGCTTGTTTCCTCTGCTTGACTGTGGTGAAATGCTATGAATCCTTTTCTGGTAAGAAAATACATGTATTCCATGGTTTTGGTGATATTTATTTAATATTTGCATTTTAATGTTAGTATTTTAGGTGAATGTTTCTGCCACAAGCTTCAGCTGTATGTTTGATCAGAAAAGTAAAAAGCTAAAACTAAGCAAGTATCATGATTAAAACCTCAGGGAGCATTTTGGGACAACTCAAATTTTGGATAAATCTAGCTTGCATAAAACTGGTGCTAATCCATGTATTTTCCTCAATTTGTCTACTATTCCAGTGTAAAGAAAATTATTTCTTCCTTTGTTAGCAATAAGAATAAAAGTTTATTCTCATTAAAGCTACCAAAACATCTCAAAGCTTGATTTTTCCAAATAACCACATTTACTTTATTTTTTTTTTTAATTTTTTTTTATTTTTTAACAGAAAAAACTAAACTGCAAGAATTATTTACATTGAATCGTTTTATCCTATGGATTTTTCCCAAAATTTTTCAATTATTTTTCAAATGTGCTTAACATAAATTAAACATTATTAAAAAATAATGTTTCATCAACAAAGAAGAAATCCTATCCTGCATCTAATTCCCACTTTCGAAGTTGCAAACAGGAAAGATTTTTTTAGGAGAGGTCATCTCAAAAAAGAGGGAAGATAAACACACAATTCCCTTTAAGTTCCAGTAGGAACGTTCCCACTATAGGATGTCTTCAAGTCATTATTTGGCCCCAGGATAACACAACACCACAACTGCTGGTCCTCAAGGCTCTGTTCTCATTGTAAATGCAAAGTACAAGTCACAGACATTTTCCCTGGAAGCAGAAATTGCAGATGCCCAGTCTTTGGTCATGTTTTGTGCCTGCTGTAGGTCAGGAGTGGAATTAGGAAAAGATGCCCTGATATTCAGGTCCCAGATTTTTGCTTCTGGGAAACCAAAAATCTGAGTTTACAGATTTTTGCTCCTTACTCACATTCAATTACAGTTACATCCCAAAATACTGCTGTGGATCTGATCCCAAGGGAATTGCCTTTCCTACTGATCCCAGGGCAGTATTGCAGCCACCAAGGCAGCATCTAATTTTCAGTACATGCCACTTTTCCAAATCTTTCCATGGTGTGTGATGAACACCAGTGATGGTTACAAACAGAGATTCACCTTGGGCCATGCTGCAATGGATCTACGAGTCAGTGCTCTGAGGGATGGAGGAGGAAAAGGATCTCTTATCAGCAGCAGAAGAGCCAGGCTTATCAGGAGCCCTGCAGGAAATCCTCCTCTGTAACCCACAAGGCATCAAAGACAAGGAAAACAACCACTATTGGGATGGCAAGTGAGAACTCAGCTCCAGGAATGCTCCAGGATGTGAGACAATGCCATGGCCAGCCACCAGAATCAACAGGACCTGAGATCTCGAGGATCTCAGCCACAGGACACATCTGCACCACACAGTATTGAGTTAAAAAATTAATAGAGGAGGTACACACAGCTATTCCAGGAATCAAAAGCAGCCCTGCTTCACCAGCATGGGGTTTGGGAGTATTTTTCCAGCATTTGTGCAAATGCAAGTTTCTGCTGTGTTACACCACAGCCGTCTCCAATCCCTCTGTGCACCAGGTTCCACTGGTATAAATGGTGATAAAGACAACTTCCAGGGTTTTATGGTGGCTGTGAGAGTGGAAATCATTATCCCCAGTGGGGAATACTTAAACACCTGTGCTGAGCCAAAAGCCAGGGCAGAAGTGGAGGCAGGACCCTGTTCCAGACACAATTTTTGCTCCAGCTCCCACCATCAGTCCATGGGCAACTCGTGCACCTCGAGAGCATTTCAGGGAGATCCAGGAGGGACTGTGCCTACTTGCACAGGGAATTCAAACAGCTTATTACCAAAGCCATTTTCTTTTTTTATTATTACTTTCTTCAAACAAAGCTAATAAATCAAATCACCCAAGATGCACATTATGCAAAGCTTAATTAGATTTGGCACACATCTCGCTAGGAGTAGCACCCATCTGACTTCAGATCAGAGAACTCAGGTTTGATGGGTGGAACCAAATCGCCCACTTTGGAGTTGCTAAATCTACTTTTAAATGCAGTGTGTTTGCATTTTTTCACTCTGGGACCTGGAGGAGGTTAGCTTTGTTTGACTTCTGGGCAACGGGAGCAGTGGAAGGGAATTCAGAAAGAGGAGACACGTTTCTGAGAGCATAAATCTCTAATTCTGCAGGCATGGAGAAATCACAAAGTTGGCAGCAAGCATTTAATGGGACTTCATTTCACATGGCTACTGCTCGTGGAGTTTCCTCCTGCTGTTGACTACCTGCTGTTCTAAGACATTCTGGGGTGCTTTTAATAAAAGCATAGAAAACTAATGCAAAAACATTATTTTAACAGCATTTTGTCTGGCATAGCAACCTTCATTGCCAATACCGCCCCTGATTTTACTGCCAACCTCTTGCTTTTCTCACGCACACAGCTCCTCTAGAAACAAGACCTTGTGAAGAATTTCAGCTTGATATTTTTTTCAATACATGTATGACCTTAACAGGAATGCAAACATTGAAAGGAAAACCCAAATTTCTATGTCTATTCAAGAAAAGGTGAAGAAAAAGATTTTTACAAAGTAAAAATGCTGCCTCCACACTTGATCCCTTTTCAGCTGAGGAGCAGTAGCAGTGACCAGCAGGGTATTGGAAAGAACTTGATGAGCAACATCAAGATGCTGCAACATCTTGCCCAGGTGTTGCCCAGATGAGCAACATCTCTGCAGATCCCCTTAGCAACCTCCTGTCCCAATTCCATGGAGGGACACATGGGAGGGAGGGGAAGAGGCTGAGCATGGACACATTGGTGTAAAAAGGAGCTCAGAGCTCCATGGGGAGTCCTGTGCTCCAGATAACAAACAAAGCACAGCCTGGGCACGAGAGCAGAGAAAGAGAAGATGTTTTCTGGCTCGTGGCCAGGCTGTACCTCAGCTGGCCACGGGCTGCTTGCAAGGGAGGGAGCTGGTGTCAGCCCATGGCTGTGGTGACACTGCAAAGGCCATCACTCCCTGTCAAAGAGCACAGCTGGTTGGAACAAGGGGGGTTTGCTTCACAGAGAGCCCCACATGCTGCTTGTGCTGCCCAAATGAGAACAGGCTGAGGCCCAAATTTGTGCCCTGCCTGCCAGGTGACAGCTCCAGTGCCAACCCTCAGCACCATCCCCTGCATCAGCCCAGGGCAGGAGGAACAGCACAGAGCCCAGTCAGATTCAGACACCCTCTGAGCTCCACACTCATCCAACCCAGAATGGACACAGGGCTCATGTGCCCAAAAACACCAGCA
Source organism: Onychostruthus taczanowskii (assembly GCF_017590055.1). NCBI lineage: Eukaryota > Metazoa > Chordata > Aves > Passeriformes > Passeridae > Onychostruthus > Onychostruthus taczanowskii. The sequence continues at coordinate 2,526,054 of NW_024503346.1, read as the reverse complement.
GTGCACAGCAAATTTTAAATAACAAGTGCCTACAACGGGCAGCTCACAGGCAGTCTTCCAGTTACCACTTAATTAAGAAAAAAAATTAATATATTCAGTAAATTATTTAATGAAACAATTATTTCATGCAGAAATCCTAGGTTACTTCTAGTCAACCAACACACAAAAAAAGATACGATAATTTCAAATTAATTCTTTAGAGTGACACACACATTCAGGGTCTGCCTTTAAAAAGGTGCTGGACTCCACTGATGAAGCCTGAGTTTTGTAACCTAAACACCTGACATTTTTCTGACTACGAGATGGGAGGCTCATATTTGCCTTATTCAGAAGAACAGAAATGGGCAGAAATAATTAAATAAAGGGAGCCCAGTTCATGCTCCAGTGCACCATGTAAGAGAAGCTGCGGCTGACAATGACATTGAAAACCAGTTGTCAGTCTAATGTAATCAGAGAGACAATTGGCTCTGCTGGCAAGAACTGAATTAGTGTTTTCTGTCTGAATCAGTGTCATCTTCTAGGGAGCAGTGAAGCTTATGCAATGATAACAAAACTCCCCAGAAGCTGCATTTGTTACTGAAATATGGTGGTGCTTTGGTGCTGTGTAACCTCATTCTGTAACACAATATACCTCATGGTCATGCTGCTGTTCTCATGTTTCTTGCAATGATACAATTCAACGACCAGATATGAGATCAAACTAGACAAGCATAATATTAAAACTTTAAAATCTCCCTTTGAGAGCTGATGTGGTTTATTCCCAGGCGTGTTGCCTGGTCTCTCACTCGCTGTACACACATGCAGAGCATGAAATTGAGGCAGAGTCCAGGCCTAGATGCAGCTTCAAGTATTTGTGCTTTGGGGAAGACAGAAGGGTCACTGGTGCTGGGCTTCATTTTCCTAATGAGGACGGGTGAATTTCAAACCAAGGTCAGATATAAACAAATGTCCCTTTAAAAGTAGGACCCAATGCTGATGCACACTTGGATTTTGTAATGAGACTCTAAGAGTCTTAAAACAGTATTGTGACAGCATCTGGTAACTTCACCTTTGTGCTTCAGTTCATATCATAGGTTATTCTTGAGCACTGGAACATGCTGAGTAAAAAAATTTTGATTTTTTTTTTTTTTTTTCATTTTCACTGTGGTAGAAGCCTCAGCTGCATCTGCTGCCTGCAGAACCACCCCACGGGCCCCTCAGGGGAGGTGGGAATAGTCTGAAGGGTCTCCTTCCACATGGTCCAAGAGGGTGGAAGGCTGTACTTGTACACAACAAAAAGGCTACCTCACAAATGCTACTTATCTTCAAAAAATACTACTTCAGCCCAAAAAACTTCTTGCATTTGCATATCTTAATAAAACATTAAGAATTATGTTTATATTACAAACAACCAGCACTAAGAAATTTCTTGTTTACCTTCTATTAATAACTGTCTTCTCTTGTGTTCAGCAATATTGATCAATAGGAAACTCAACAAAAGCAATAAAGGCAGATGGTTCTCATATATTGATTTAAAAGATATTTGATCTTTTTTGTCTACACCACCTGTTTTTTTAAAGAGATATTGGCATGAAGGCAGGGTACTCTCACTGGACTGATAAACATCTGTAATTAGCAAGGTGATCATTCTCCTCAGGCCAGGGAGACACTGCATGATCTGACACTTAAAGGCACGACATCAAAATACATACCCTCTTTTTTATAATTAACATTCCACATTAAATATTCATTAAAACTTACATAAATTATTTCCTTGTTCAAGGCTCAACTTCTCTGTCCTTGTTCAGACAAAGCTCTCATTGAATGTGTTTACCCAGCTAAGACAAGACATGACCACACTTTAAATCTTTTGTGCTGCCATTAGTCTTTGTCAGCCTCTGGTCTTGCTCAGAGAGCACCAGGCACAACACAAATCCTGAAGCTCCTCGTGTGTGATTCCCTCTTCTGTTCTACAAAAACCACCTCAAAAAAAAAAAAATCCCAAACAACAGCAACAACCGAAAACAACCAAACAAAACCCAGAAGAAATCCCTCCACGTCTGTTGGAGCAAAAGCACTCAAGGAGAGGAATTTTGCACAAACAAGAGGAGACTCACGGGAGCAGGAACGTCCCCATCACATCTGCCAGGGCTCCACGGAGCTCCTCGCTGCAAGACAGAGGCATTGAGACGAAGAGGGAAGAGGAATGCTTTATGCCTTACATCTCCTGTGTGTCAAGCCAAAGCCCCAAACAGGAAATGTTTTCCTAGAAGAGCTTTGGAACAACGTGCTTTTCACATGGACAGGGTGAATTTTTTTAGGTCTCTTCAGAAACTGTTTTGATTTACTGAAAAAAGGAGAAGAATAAAAGGCTCAGTGAGGGCAAGGCAGATGACCACATCCCCTTGGCACACACCTTGCAGTCCAGCTCTGCCCTCTGAAGACGCGGACGCTCTGCAGTAGTGCTTATTTATCTGTCACGTTGCGGTGATGGATGTTACTGTTGCTCTCAAAAACATATGCTCAGAAGTTTGTTATGGCACTAAATATGGGCTGGGTAAGAATCTGGATTGTTTAAGTGTCAAACAGTGACAACATGTGTACAATACAACACAGACATCAAGGGGGAACCAGCTCAGCTAATATGTGGTATTCATATAAGTCTTTAGGAACAAAGACCACCCATAAAGCCCAAGCAAAGCTGCCACAAGAATAGGTGGTGCTGCTTCCGTCACTGCGTACTGGGTGCCAACTGGCTTCCTAATTAGATTAGCAAGCTAATAAAAGGCATAAAACTCAATAAAAGGACAATGTGTTATAAGTTTTCCTATGACAAACATTGCTGTAAGTTCAGCAGATTTCTGCTCATGGTAGGTCATGAGCAGAACACCCAGTGCATGTTTGTTTTTCCTTATGGCCAGGTTTGTTTTCTTTATCTTTTGTATGGTTTGTACCTTCTAATCATGAGAATTAATATTTCCTTAACAAGGATAGCCCTGAGTATCACAGTTTTCAAGTAGTCACAAAGTAACAATCAGCATAAATAACTCCCATACTTCTCAGCATCTTCCTTCAAATAAAGGTGTTTTGTTTTATTTCATATTATGTTTTGTAAAAGCACATGATAAATTGGCTAGCACAAAAAAAGAGAACTGTTAAATAAATTAATTAAGCCCCAAGAAAAACAAAACCAAATCATTTCCTTAAATACGTGAGCTGGAACTTAGGAATCTCGGAGACAGCAGCACCACATGGGAACTGCTGGAGATCTGTTCTCATCCTGGAAAACCAAAGAAAAACTCAAGCAGAACTGGAGCATTGCTTGACAAAACTTCAAAAGGATTGACCAGAAAAAGAGCAAAAGCAAAGAGGGGCCCCAAACAAACACAGCCACCCTAGGATAGAAGAGAAGGATACGTCTTGACCAGAAAAAGAGCAAAAGCAAAGAGCGGCCCCAAACAAACACAGCCACCTTAGGATAGAAGAGAAGGATAGGTGGAAGAGAAGCAATAGAAAAAGAAAAGATTGATGGCAAATTTGAACTGAAATCTAATGCATCTTCATCATGTGCACATATCAGTGAGTGGTAAAAGAATTTCTTCCCTTGATATATCAAACCATTAATATCCAATTTCCCTTTCTCAGTGACTGTAACAGAATGACAAAAAAAAAAAAAAAAAAAAGCACAATAAAACAAAACTGCAACTCTTGCTCGTGAATTAACATTTAAACCTGAAAAACCCTGTCCAGACTCTGATCTCAGAAAACAGCAACAGCTCTGAGAAACCCTTAAACTCTTAAGCTACAGAGTGCAAGACCCAGAAGATGCCATCACATCTTAATTAGCAGTTTACTGAACGAACTGAGGAAAGTTCTAAGGACTTGAGTGGCACCACCTACCCCACAAATTCAACAGCAAGAGCCCCCATATCCCCTCACACAAAGTGAAGCTTCCCAAGGTAGGACCCTGCTCAGAAGCCAACAGCTGGAACCTCTGTTTGGATTAGAATGGCAAAGGCACCAGGTCACATTCTGAAGTCCCTGTGTCCAACACAGTTCCCCAGCCTTTTGGAGAGTGCTATAAAGTCTTTTCCCCAGGCTCTCTTGGAGGAGGTGGGTTGAGGGAGGTGTGGGTGCTGGAAAGAGAGAGATATTGGCTCTGAGTTAAACAGCTTTTTGTATGCACAACCTGAGGCATAAACAAGTCAGGATTTGCGTACTGGACCTTTGCATACACAATCTGTGTGCTCTGGAAAAATCATTTAATAGTCCTTCTATTGCAGGGGTGTGAAAACACTGGGTCAGCTTCTTTGTATTTTAAACAGCATAGAAATGAGTGTGAAATAAGGAAATCCACAAGCAGCTCTCTCCAGTCCGTGGATTACCTGAACAGGCAGTTCTGGGCATGAGTGAGGAATGGAGAAGTGGAATTTCATGGCCTGTGCCTTGAAGGAATCCAGGCTGGATGGCCAAAAAGCTCCATGGATGACCAGGGCAGTCCCCAAATGACACTACCTCATGTCTGTGCAGACTTCAGTGACAACAAAGCTATGGCAAAGATCAAAGCAAGGAGCAATGGTGGCACAGGACACCACATGGGGCCAGATGTGCTGTTTACATTTTTGCTGGGTTTCATTGTTAAGAAAGTGCTGAGGACCCCAGCTCTCAGACCTCTTGAAATACAAGGTTTTTCAGAAGTGACTTGAAAGCAAAGAGGGTGGGGGAAATCTGATTTAATAAATGATATATAGGAGTATAATTATACGGTTTTAAACACAGTTCCAGTTCACTTGTCTCAGCAAGAAACGCTGGTGTGTGAGAGAAATCATTTATATTGCTTACTATGGTTTTTCAATCTTGGCAAGCACTTTTTCCATTCTAAGATGTGGGAACACCCACATCAGTAATTACATACGTTAGCAAAAATACAAGATAACTTGTATTCTGGAGAGGGGGGTTTCTCCCATTTCTCAGTGAACTCTTAGGGAAGTAAAAGGGAAAATTGCTGTTCTACAAGCTACATAACTGTAAAAATTATTACTGAAAACATGAGCTTGTCTCTATGTAGTAAAACACAGATCCGTTATCCAAAATATCATTTATAACACCTCTGTGAAAAAACTAACAATTTTTCCATTCTGGGCACCTTATTCAGTGTGAAGAGAATTAATAATTCTATCTTTGGGTGCAGACCAGTAGAGACAGTGGGGAGATTTTGCATGTTATAAGTGGGGGTTAATTGATAGGGCACATTTCTGTGTGCATTCCAGCAAAACCTGGTGCTAAAATGGGAAAGCTGAGCTTTCTGAGCAGGAACCACTTGCTAGGATTTCCATGGGGCAGAAATTCTAGTGCAGAGCTGGAGGGAGATGGAGCTGCTCATGTGCTCCAGCCACAGCCTGAACCACAGCCTGGCCACCCCAAAATACACCAGAGCCTGAACCACAGCCTGGCCACCCCAAAATACACCAGAGCCTGAACCACAGCCTGGCCACCCCAAAATACACCAGAGCCTGAAACACAGCCTGGCCACCCCAAAATACACCAGAGCCTGAACCACAGCCTGGCCACCCCAAAATACACCAGAGCCTGAACCACAGCCTGGCCACCCCAAAATACACCAGAGCCTGAACCACAGCCTGGCCACCCCAAAATACACCAGAGCCTGAACCACAGCCAGGCCACCCCAAAATACACCACTGAGGGATGAGCTGGAGAGCTCATCCAGCTGGGAACAGGCTGTGTCCACTGCCAGCACCCCCAGAGAATCTAGCTGTGTTAATTTGCTCTCCTGATTCTCACCGTGGCTAAAGCACACCAGGAATATCCAGGGATTCATTTTGCAGGCAGGTGTGTTTAGGTACATCACAAAGAAATCTTACTGCCTATGAGGGAACTATTCACTTCCATAATCCTGCCTCATGCAATCCTAATATATGCAGGACAGACTCCTGGAATAGTCACAATCTTTTACCTGTCCTTATGAAGAATGTTTTCCTGCACAGATTTTACCCAGTATGTGTCTGGATATAAAGACACGATCACTCCAAATTTTTTGTTTTCTTTTCTTTTCTTTTGTGGTTGCACAGCTCTCAAATCTCAATAAAGATTTAATTACATGCTGCATTAAATAAGAATTGGGTTAGCTTTCTTTATGGTTTCTTAAATATTCTTTTTATTAAAGCAGATGCAGATCATTAAGGAAAGCAATGATAAATAATGGTCCACAGGCAAAATTAGAATCTTTCCTTTTGTATATTTTGGAGTTAAAAAGCCACTAGACCTAGAGACATCACACTAGTTGGGCAAGGCAAGAATGGGGAAATCATGTTTTTCTAACCCTGGATAACCCCAACTTGCTACTTGCCACAAAATGTCCAAAACTAACTTGTATTCTATTTAAAAAATAATTTTTTTCTATAATAAAAATGGCCTACTTTTTTTTAAAAAATTAACAGCACCATGAGTTTTCCATGGGCTTTATGTCAAGTTGTAGGCTTTCAAAATTTCCAGAATATAAAATCATTCAAATCCTCAATTTTAGTATTCTAGGATTTAAAAAAAAAAAAAACAAACCAAAAACAAAATTACCTTGCATATTTCTGGGATTTTAAAATGTTGGTCTCCCTGCTCTCAATCCCTGTAATCCCTATCTAACATTGGTATAAGTGGTCTTGCAAGCTTACTTTAAGTCATCATCTTTAACCAGAGCTGAATTATTATGTCAAATGGTTCAGAGCATTCCACATTTCTTTTGTTTAAACAGAATTGGGCCCAAAAAGCGCGGGGAAAAAGAACCCCACAGCTTTCTGGTTTTCATGCCAGCTTTTTTATTATCTTAAATGACATCACTTGATGAAAAATTAAAAAAAAAAAAAAAAAAAAAAAAGACCATTATAATGCTATAATCTTAAGTAGCTCTTAAAAGCAAACAAAACACACTCCCCCCTTGCTGCCCCCCCAGAGTATCCAGATGAACACAGAAAAAGCTGTCAAGCTCAGTCTTGTCCAAAGCAGATCTGCCAATGTTCTGACAATGTTTGCACTTGCTTGTCAAAATGGTCACTTCAGCTGAGCATCATTTACACTTTGGCTTACAAATTAGTTATGTAAATTACCTATAAATTTAACATGGAAAAAAAATCCACCTACCTTTTAAGTCATATATATAAATACACACATTTTCTATATATATTATAAAATGCGGCATTGTGAGGCCAACATTTCCTGGCTGAGGTGAAATGTTGCAGTTGGAGCACTCGGGAGAGACTGGAGCACATGGTTCTCTGCACCTGGGCTTCCCTCCCTCCTCTGCCACCAGCCCCTGCTGGAAATTGAGGAAAAAGCCCTTTTATGCCTCATTTCTTCCACCTGCCAAGTAGACAGGGCTGGTGGAGTCCATCCTTACATTATCTAGCAAATGTAAAGACTTTCTCCTCACTGAGAGCCACTTCAGAAGGTGTTTGAACAAATTATCAACTCTGAAATTGCTCAGAGAGCCATTTTCAGCAAGAAGAGGAATGTAGGATTTTTACCAACTGGTCTCTTGGGCCAAATTGCACATTTTTGGAAGCTGTGTTGCTCATGGAAGTTGCTGCATGATGCTGTTAATGCACGGGGGCTGGAGGAGTGCCTGGGCTGTTTATGGGAATGTCTTTAATTGTTCAGCAGATTTGAAAGATAATTAACCATATTGTTATTAAAAAAATAGGTGCTGAGAGAGCTTTGTCATGGATTTCTTTCCTTCATTTATAGAAAGAGTTCAGTTGAATATTTACACTAGGACAAGTAGGACCAGTTAGGGTAGGAAGAGAAGAAAATCTTCGAAGGAGAGAGGATCCTGCACCTGGGACTACTCTGAACCGGAGACTTTCATCACAAGAGTGAGAGCTTGTGCAGGAGGGAATGTTAAATCTCCCTGAACTCTATCTGTATATAAACACTCTATACACTCATATACATTCTATCTGTATATGAAATAAATAAATCATTATCAGGGACAGAAATTACTGGAGATAGGCTCTAATCCCTGTGTCCCTCAGAAACAAGGACTGAGGAACACCTCTTAAAATTGGGATTGATAATAATATCTACATCTAAAGTGTGAAGCCCTTCAGAGAGGCTTTGTTTCCTCACTTTTTACTTTCTTCTCCAACCTTTTGAATACCAAGAAAAAAACACTAGTGATTGCTCTGACATGCCAAGGAAACCATCATGAACACATATTCTAAATTATTTTCATCCTCTGATAATTTTTCCAATCAAAACTTGCTTGGTTTACTCTTGTTGATGGAAAAATTTTGCCTGTTAATGAAAATAATCAGTAAGTGACTCCTCGTGAACTGCACACACAAAAGCTTTGCTATATTTAGTCATCATTCTATCCGTACGTGGGGTTAATTCCTGCCTCCTAGGATATGCTGACATTCCACCAATCTCTAACAGGGCAGGAGATCCCAGAATTAACATGAATGGGTAATGCCCAGAGCATTAATACTGTGCTTCACAGCACCATTGACTATCACAGTCATCGTCAACCCCAACCTGTTCTCTGCTTCAGAGTTTCCCAAAGTACAACGACCCTGACAGGAAGGTGAGACAGCATGAACTTGCCTCCTCAGCCACTAACTGGAGTTGGAAATGCTCAAACTACTGGTTTTGTGGCTCTGAATACAAAAACTCTGCATCCAATTCAACCAACAATTGCACATTTGCAGCAGAAGAGCATTGCCAACTCTTTAATTCTATCAAGGGTTCGTTGCATTTCAATTTCTATGCCAAAGTCGGGAGACAAAGCTTTCTGCATCCTACTTCACAAAAACATCATTCCATGTTGTTCCTGACCCAAAAATGGAGGAATGAAAGACTGGGGGAATATAGTAATTTATCCTGAAGTGTTTGAGATCCCAAGGTGTTCCTCTACAGCCACAACCACACAGACTTAGCAGCGGACCAGCCCATGAAGAACCAGAGTAGGAAAATTAGGATGAACTACTGTCTCAGGATGCTGATACAAACACCAAAGAGGTCAACTTCCATTCCACTTTTACATCACATATTTTATGCCCAGAAATTCTACCTGTGCATAAATCTAGAGCAAAGAGAAGAGAAACCTGGGGAAAAGAGAATATCCTGGGAACACCCAGCACATTCAACACACAGAACTGTGCTGCTCAGAGGGAGGCAGAATTCCAGAGGGTCAAATAACTGGAGTGTGGGTTGCATTTGGTCTTGAGTCACAGATTGATGATGTGATAAGAAGTCAACACTGTATGTGTGCAAGGTGAGTTTAGCCTGAGAGTCTCCTGTTTTCCAGCAGGCAGCCCTAGAGAGAGAGAGAGAAATAAATCCCTGAAGAACTTGCAGAGAGCTGGGAACAGCGAGACAGCTCAAGTGATCCACACTTACACTTATTATTAGAAGTGAGAGAAAGCTGCAAATAAGCCTGTGAATATTCTGTTTCACTGCATTCAAGTTGTTTTCCAGTTTGATTCTTCAAGTGAGCTCCTACACATCAATCTGTGCAAATACCACAGCAAAAACCTGCGTGTCACTCAAGACTTTGGTATGTTGCTTGATCAGGACAAGGAAAAGGAACAGGTTTTGAGACTGTTGCACTGAGACAAGTTTTGCCTAAAAATAATGTACTCTAAAGGTGTTTTAAAAAGTGAATTTTAAATTCACATTCAGTTTTCATATTTGCATCAACCCCTTTCCCAACCAGGAAAAAGACTTGGATACCCTTTACAAAGAGCTGAAATTTTAAATGTTGGAAACCCACAATGAAGTGCTGGCAGCCAATCCACTGACGAAGAATGAATCAGGAAATCAGCTCAAATAACGAATACATTGAGAACCTCATAATAAAGTCAATTACAATTCATGCACAGAAAACAGACACCATTCATCCACTATCATCCGGTGAATAAATCCCTGAATTCCTCGTTATCTGAATATGTTTCTCTAACAAAGCTGGATCTTATAACAGCTTTCTAATTCAGCATTTTCTGACAGTAAGGGAGTGGGAGAACCTACATGGAACATACAGAGTGTCAGTTTTCCTAAGGGCCAGATTTAGCAGTGCCTCCTGGCCATCCTCCTGCTGGGAATCATCCCACAGTGTAATTTAGGCTATGGACACATCCCACCAAGCAGTTCAGCAGTCTTTTTGGGACACTCTACAACCAACTGAAGAGTTGGACCTTTGTCAAATATCTATTTTAACCTGAGGGGGAAAGCCTGGCCACAAAAAGTTTTAGATTTGGCTTCAGCAGAGCCAGGTTGGAGTTTGGTTTGTTGGCAACCAAGGGACAGGAGGTAGAAGCACGTTTTCCCTGTAGGTGCTCCTTTGTATTCCTCAACCACTTTCATCCACTCCCGCGTGCTCCAAAATCTTTAGCCAGACAGCTCGTTTGCATATGCTTTTGAGATACTAATTAAACACGTACAAACAAAGAAAAACCTTGCAGCAAAAAGAGAAAACACAAAGAAATTAAGGAACTTACTTCAGAAGTCTCGGGTAAGCCACTCAATTGGGTTTTCCCCGCAGATTCCCCTCCTGCCTTGACTTCCCTGATCCACACACTCCGCTAATTCCAGCACTGAATCCATACATTCATCATCAAGTGGAATAACTTATAGACATCAACCACAAAGCTCCATGAGCAGAACTGCACACAAGCACATGCTTGTTTAAAGAGGGAATCTGGAACACCTTGAGAAATGTGTACAACACGCCATTCATCTGCTGGCTCCTTGAATTATTCTGTCTAAAACAATGCAGCAGCTACAAAGAAAATCCAACCTAAAAGCATCAAGAAACACAAAACCACAAGTATTGACCAGTAAAAGAGATCTGGAGATTCTATATGAATTCTAGCACAGAGGTGACAGTAAGGAGAAAGGGAGCAGTCTGGAAAACCAAGATGCTTTCAGTCAAAATTCAAAATCACAACAGTGAAACTGGAATTTTAGATGATAATTTCAACTGTATTCCTTTTCTTGCTCCACATTTCAGTATGATAAATGCACCAAGCTCCCTCTAACACAATCTTTCTCCACCAAGGGAGTTTCCCAGGGAGAAAAAGATCTCAAACTTAACTGTCTAAATACTACAAATACGAGTACATTTTTTTATAGTTTGCCACAAAGGCACAAGGTTTCCTCAGGTCTACCCAGGGCCCAGAATATTTGAGCTGAGATAACACCTGACAGGTAATAATGGCTTATCTTGTTAATTTTGCTCTTGGGAAAACGGCAAGAGGTGATCAACTCCTGCTCCCTTTTTGTATGTTTGTTTCCTATCACAGATTTTTTTTTTTCCACAATGAAATGCAGATAAGTTCACCTCAACAAGATAAAGAGCGAGATGGGTGCAATTAAGTCTATGGAGTAATTTGTTTTCTACAAGACCCACGACTTCAATAACATAACATCTAAAATGCTGGAGGTATCAAAAAACTGGAAACAAAACCAATAAGAGGAAGATGAAATGTCAGCAGATGGATTAACATCATCGAGCATGTGCCAGATTCTTAAGGCTATATTAAGCAATGATTTTTTTTTCCAAAGCAAATTCTATGATAATTTTAATAACTTTACTGCGGAACATGATTTCCTTTTTAACATTAATTCCATGTTTTCCTGCTCTTGCTCATTACCACTCCTGCAGGAAGGGGGTTGCTCCCAAATCCCTGTCAAGTCCCAGTGCCTCAGCTGGGATCCTTCACCTCAAAGGCTTCACTGCTAAGTTCTCCACTGCTGCTAAAATGCTCACAATGCCACATAACCATCATTCTAAAAAAAAAAAAAAAAAAAAAAAAAAAAAAAAAAAAGAAAGAAAGAAGGGTGGTTTCCTTCTAGCTGATTTGCTGTGCTTGTCAGCCATCACCTCTGTGCTGGCTGTCCCAGGGTCTGAGCACAGCCCCCTCAGGGGATGTCTATATATAAAATATGTGAGACTCAACGGACAGCTGATTTAATATGACCTTATCAGCTTATGGCACAGTGTCTCCTACCATTTTTCTCTGACAAAATTGAGGTGCTCTTGGCAGAAGGCAATAGATACACACCATATCATGTTTAGCTCCATCCCCAGGAATTTAACAAGACTGATGCAGCCTTTCCTATCTTTTTTTTTCCTCTTAAAATGGGATTTTCAAGAACATTGAAAAAAATGGCACATCACCGCCTAAACACCCAGCTTTGCTGTCAAAGAAACAAAAGCTCTACGGAGCAGTTTGTTTCTTTACATCAGAATTATTTTATTTGTGTTTTAGAGGGGGTTATTTTCCAGTGACCTTTGGTAAGACCAGCAGGAACCAGCAGAAAGAACAGAAATTCCTACACATGAGAGAACCCCCAGGTGAACTGAGGATGGAAACTGCAGCCATGAATGGTATCAATACACAAGGGAAATAACTGTAAAAATTAGTTTATGGGATATTTGACCAGTTATTTTTGCCTTGAAAATCCTATTTCTGGACACAGCAGCAGGGCTGATACACAACCTGTTGCCATCCACATCTCTGCATTTTCCAAGGTGAAAGGAAGTTGGAAAATGTAACTTGGATGTGGCTGTGCTTGGTTCTGGTTCCAGCCCAGCCATCCAGGTCTTCAATCTTCCAGCCTGTGCTTTCCCAGTGTGGATGCAGTCACAGCTGCCTTTGCAAGAAGCACAGAACACATAGCTGAGGGAATCTAAACGTGTGCCATTGCTCCCTGTGGCCTCCTGCACCACTGGGGGCTGCATTTTCAATTAATTCCTATTAAACCATCAGCTCCCTTTAGAAGCCACTCTTGATTCTGTGTAAGTTTGTTCTAATTAGCACCAAATAATGAAAGTGTAACAACAGCACCGATTCCCCCAACATTTTTAACAAGCTGTCACAGAAGGAACAGTGTGAAGAACAGCAGAGTTTAATATGCTACTTTGCTTTTTTAAATTTTTTTTTAATCCCTGCATTGAGTTGCTTTTAATATTTCTGGGTGACCAAAGCAACCAATTTTGAGGTCAAGTGAATACACACAAATTCTTATAGTTCCTTGACACACAGAGTTCAATCTTGGTTTAAAAAATTACTCCATGAAGAAATCTCCTCAAATGACTCCGGAATGTGTCATCTGACACATTTATTGCTCAGGGTCCCTGCCAAAGCCATTCAATATATAATTATCTCAGCTGTGCAACAGCCCTTTTTCCTATGCATCCAAATTCTTCAGCCTTCTCCAGGAGAATTTTAATGGAAATATTTTCAAACATCAAAATAACAGTACATTATTGAATGTTTGAAATGTTTTTCCTTTGCCAGAAATCTGATCCACAGATGATAAACACAGCAATTTACTCTCTCTACTGATGAAATGTTCCCATCTGAGAACTTCAGGGATGCAGAACCTCATTTCACCATGTTCCTGCAAGACCTGAAATATCCTATAAGCTATGGGTGGAAATATCCATATCCACCAGGAGCAGAGAGCCCTCCAAGGGGAGAAAGAGGCATTTTCAGTGAATCTTTCATGTTATCCATTGAACTAAAGAAGAGATTTAGTAAGAAAATGAGGGGAGGGGAATAATGGATTGCTTCTTGATATAAATAAAGATATCAATTCTATAATTTAGGAAGCCCCTGATCCTCAAATCACTGGAGACTGGGGAAGCATCACTGCTGGCCCCATTTCTCTAAGCCCTCCTGCAGGTCCAGTTGCCAGCCCTGGGTCATTCTCCTGGGTTCCACAGAGCAGTGCTCTCTTTTTCCATGACAATCCACAGAATGTGTCCCACCTTGTTCGAACACCTTCAGAGACACTGCAGCTGTTTCCTCAGCCAGCTGCTCAGAGGTTCAGAAATTCCCCTTGAAGTCATAGGAGTCCTTCCAATTCCTGCCACCTGAGAATGCTGCCTACTGTTCAAACCTGATCCACCATCCATCCCCCCGCAAACATTTACATGGAAAACAGGTTCAGGGAAGGAGAGATTGACAACTTCATGCCTGATATCCTAATTGTGGGCTGGACAGCAATTTATCTTGTCTCTGATCAAACCTACCAGCTATGTACAAAGTTTCACAACTGCAGGAGGCTTTGTGTTGCAACTTGCAACAAGAAATGTGGCATCCTGCATGATGGCTGAAGCGTTCAATGCACCCAGATCTGTCCTCGTGGCTAATAGAACTTTTATTATAGGATTTTTGTTGTTGTTGTTGTTGTTGTATTGAAGAGATGTAGCTGTACTCTTTGAAGTTTAAGACTAGTTGTAAATTCCTTGAAGTCAGCCCTATTTCCTTTTATATTAGCATGTTAACAAGCTTTGGAAGACTGACAGACCTTACAGGAAGACACAGCTGGGTGCTCCTCTAGTCTGGGCTTAATGAAAAGCAGAACATGAAGGCTGAACTCTGTGGCTTGTCTGCTGTTTACAGACTCGGCAGGAAGAATCCACTGCCCCAGTGATGAAGGCAAAACGTCCTCATCAAATACTGATACTTTCTGTGCTACCAAGGAAAACAGTTGGGATTAATTAAGAAAGGAAATGCCACGATATTTTAAATTACTTCTGTAGTTTAAACCTTCATACCAGATGAAATCCAACAATAAATAAATTTTTAAAAAACAAACAGCAAAACAAAACAAACAACAAAAAGCCAACCCACCCTGTGGAAGACTCTGAAGGTGGGATTTTGCAAAGAGGATTTGATTAAAGAGTGAGGGCCAACCATAAGTATGATCCAGATCTGGACTAAGAAGAAGCAGGTTACATTTCAACTCATCCATGGTACTGTGGGCCAAATGAAAACGTGAAAGATCAGGAAGAATCACAGATTATACTCCTAAAAAAGAAGCAGAGAGCAGTCCCAAAAACCCATTGGGAATCAGTGTTTATCAGGATGACAGAGATTTCAAAGGATGCTCCAGGGATGTCTGTCCCAAAGACAATGGATAACACAAGCCTGCCAAAGGCAGTTTCATGGTCACCTTTGGCATTATTTGGGTTGGAAGCATCCTCCTGTTCCTGGGAATCCCTGATGCTTCTCCAGCCCTTTTATACCTCAAGAGCTGAGGAGAGCAGCCCTTGCCTTCCATTTCTGCCTGTCCAGGCCCTGATTGTTGAAAAGCAATTTCTAGAGAGCTAAAAGGGAGATCAAGCTGTGCTGATGCATTCTGGAGCTCTAACATCTCTGGAGAATATCCAGGAATGCTGTCTCTATGCTGGATTTTAACAGCAGATTTTACTATGGTATCTATTTACATAAACTTCTTTTGATTTAATGAAATATATGCTCCAACACACTCGCAGGACATGTCTAATTTCCACATGCATAAGAGATAACTGTAAATATAAATCAAATAAATGCAGGCACAACTGGCCAGTTCTAGTGAACAGCACACAGAGTTGCATTTTTCCCACCAATCCATAATGCTTCAGACAGTCAGGTGCTCAGGAGGAAAGAGCATCCACAAGCTGAACAAAACCCACTTTTGCATTACTATTCACATCCCCTTTTTAACAAAACATGGTTATCAAAGGCCAAGACAAAGCTACTTTCTTGGAGCACAGTTTTCAGCTCAACCAGGCAGAGTTTTGCTTTTGCTGTTCTTACAGCAACATCCTTAAAAGCCCTGGAAGTTGAGAGCAAAGATCACCTTTAAACACTGTCCAGCCTCCCCAGGCGGATGCTGCGTTTTCACGCATGCTTAGAGCATTCTGCTGCGTGCCAGATTTCCATGTGCACCTGATTATGCAATCAAAACATCCAGCCAGAAACGTAAATAACACAAGGTCTGCAAAGTCCTGGGCTGCTTCGTGGAGCATTCCAAGTGGAAGTTCAGAATCTGCTTTGATGAACACTTAAAATAGATCAGGGAAAGGCAGCCAGCCTGGTGGGTATTCCCAGGCCCTGCAGGGGAAAACTGGTGACTGACTGGGACATTCTGGGTCTACAGCTGCTGCAGACTTGAGACCAATGAGTTGCATTCACTACCAGGAAAAAAACCCCAAAAAATCCATCTACTATGGATCAAAACCATAAGCACTTACTTGAACCAACAAGATCATTTTACCAAGAGCATGAAAAGTGGTGAATCCAGCAGAAGCAATAATGCTTTTATTGCCCAGGGGATTTAAAATGGTGATTTCAAAATACAGGTATAAAGATGTTTGGAGAATCTGCCTCCTGTTCCATTATAAACCATAAAGCCTTTGTGTAGCTGCGTTTGCCTCAACTTTGCTGGACTCAGTGCAGCTCTTGAATAGACTTTTTATAAGGCAGGAGATGTCAGTTAAATTGAAAAAAAAGAAAACCACAACCAAATAATCTAGGATCAGGATAAAAGCCAAAACGTTCAGGTTTATAGATTTAAGAAATGCTTTTTATGTGCCTCATGCACTGTTTATTCTCATGGGTCAGTTGGTGCTGATAACATCCAAATTAAAGATCTTTCTCTGACTTTATAATGCATCCAGTGCCCTTCACTTGCTGGTATAGCCAGTGTCTAGAAGTTCATACAGTGCTTCATTAGTGCTCATTCATTTGGGAGAGCACTACTCCATCTAACCTGAAATGTCATTATAGATCTTTATTCATTCCAGTCCTACTTCCCATTAAAATTGTAACTCACCCTATTCAAACATTTTGCAACTTCATCCAATAGGAGCAATCAGTGGAATTTTCTCCCTGCTTCTGTTATTATCCTTACATTTAATCTTAAATCTCTGCCTCTGAGAATTCATAAAAGAGGAACTGTTCTATAAATAACATATAGAAAGTTTTGACTAATGTGGAATGAATGAGCTCCTCTCACAATCTCCATGTAACCTCCATAATGTCAAGCCCCTGAGTGATTTTGTTGATTATGTACAGCATCCTGACATGCAAACTCACAATTTAGCCTGAAGACATTTGCAATTAATTAATTAATCCCAACAGAAATTATCAAAACTCATTCACCGGGCATTGCACAGCCAGCAGCAAGCACGAAGGGACTTTTTAACCACAGAGAAGAATTCTTCAAGCAGAAACAAAGCCTGCTGCAGAAAACAAAATGTAAATCTTGGAACAAAGAAAGCTTCCTTTTAAAGCAGGGATGCAAGAGTTGCCCAGGGGTTGCACAAGGTCCTTGCAGACCTACTTTGATGCCTGTCACCTTTCCCTCAGGGCTCTGAGAGCTGTGTCTGGCCTCTGACATGGATAACCACAACATCTCAACTTATCACAGAAACACTGACCTGAGAAATAAGCAGAAGATGCCCCAAAATCTTAAGTAGTTGATGTTTGGTGTGGTTTTTCTCTGGAATGGGCAATAATTACAGTTCCTTTTGCACAAAGGAATCAATAGACAGCGAGGAGGAGCTTGTTGACAATCCCTCATTTGAAGGTGCTTTTCAAGCTCAGAGAATCCTTTATTAAATGCACAGAAAGTGTTTGCACCACATGTGCTCTCCAGCCCAGCTCCAGTGGAGCTGCTGCCCCTTTGGAAGGGCTGTGACTGATCCCAGGTGACGGCACAAGTCTGACATTTCTGCTGCACGTTACGTGCTTGAGCAAGCCTGGGCTTACACTGCTTGGCTGGGGAGTGAGAGACCAATAACACTGAGCTGCAGGAGGGGGAAGGAGGAAATCCCAGGGAAAATGCAACTAAATACAGCTGCTAACAGCTGGGGGATAGGATTGGGCCTTCAATCCTAAATTACACCACCTGCAGCGATGATGCAGCTCTGCCACAGCACCCACTGCAGCCCTCAGCATCCCCTTCTAAAAACCACATTAAACCGACTCCTGGTGACCTTCCAATCCCATTGTGGATGCTTTCAGGAATGCACATTCTGAAGCTGCTGCATTGAGAGGTCTGAGCAAGAGTGAAAATAAAAAGGCAGATTCAAGAACAGCCTTCTGTGCACACTGGTGTTGTGTAGTGCTTCAACTCTGCTGCACTAAATCAGTTTCTGAATAGATAAAGATAGATAAAGTATTTAAGTAGATAAAGAACTTTTTGCCAGGTAAAACATGTAAATTCAACAAAGCCATAGTGATCTGGGATCAGGGAAAAAAACCAAAATATCAACAGGGACAGAACTTGAAGTGAAATATTTCAGAACAAAATTTCAATTTAATGAATCAAAATATCTTGTTTCAATGGAGAAGGAGTGTCTCAGTGTTGACTGTTTTACCCTTTTTTTAATACAAATGTTCTAAGGAAAAAGCTGCTCTGAAATTTTAAATGTATCACTCTTAGTTTCTTTGAATAATATTTCATCAAGACCATCACTATTTTGTAAGGGAGCAAGGGGTAAATCATTTGGACCATCCCAAGGTTTGGTTAAAACCATGTTTTTGTGCAGAAAATGCTTTTGACAAAAGTTTTCCTTCAGCCAGTTTGGTTTTCTTTGTTGCCTGCCAAATCCACAGCAGGCATTTTTAAATTTTTATTTCCTTTTCCTGTGATTTTTCCCACCCCACCCCAGAAACCTCTCCCTTCAAGAAGCTCCTGGTTTTGCTCACTGGTGAGACTGGAAGCACGACTCTGGGCCACCTCAAAGACCATCTGCTCTGCAGGGCCAACCTGCCACTGCTGGATCACTAAGATGCTCCAGGGTGAACTTTGTATCTTCCTGCTCCAGTCCAACCTCAAACTCAGCTGCTGGAGTGGTAGGAATGTGGCAGGACTAAATCAGGGCTTCCCAAACAGATTTCCTACACGCAAAATTTTGACATTTAGCAACTTCTTGCCCTCCAATCAGACACGTGGGGGTGACTGTGGTGG
The DNA here is from genome assembly GCF_017590055.1 of Onychostruthus taczanowskii. Classification (NCBI taxonomy): domain Eukaryota; kingdom Metazoa; phylum Chordata; class Aves; order Passeriformes; family Passeridae; genus Onychostruthus; species Onychostruthus taczanowskii. The sequence continues at coordinate 2,507,316 of NW_024503346.1, read as the reverse complement.
GTCTGAGGGACAGCAGATATCTGTTTGCAACAGAACAGAATATTTGTACTGATAATCTGACCCAATCCAACACCAATCCCTCCTTTCCTTCTGGAGCTATTTACCACACCTGCCACCAACCCACCCAAGGTCCACCACAGTTATAGAAACTCCAACTCTGCAGAGGGGTTTTAGTGTTTTGTTCTCATCTATAATTTCAGACTTTTCTTCTGAAAACTTAACAAAGAATTTGAAATCCAAGCTCTTTACAGCAGAGCCAATCTTTCATTAATAAATTCTTCAGTGAGGTCTCATCTCATCCCATCTCCTGCCACATGTGCAGGAACCACCACAATATGATCAATACTTAGGAATCTCTACACACCAAGTTCCACCACAGATTAAATTAATAACTATTTTTTGTTTCACTCCCACATTGTTTTGAGAAGCTTCTCTTATAACTTTTACATTAACTTTCTCCTTCAGGTCTGGGACATTTAAAGAATTGATTAAAATAATAACTTCCTGGTTATGTGACTCGTACACTGTGCAGCTTAACATTTTAATTCCTGGTGGTTTAGACTTCCCCTGCATCTCACACAGCCCTTTCCCAGTTGCCTCAAATACTTTTCAAGCAGTATGTATATAATAAGGAATAAAGGAGTGTGTGATTGGACAGCTGAGCACAGCACAAGGAATAATTTGCTGAGTTTTGTTTATACTGGATGCTGAGAATCCATTGTAAAAATTAAAGAGAAGAGGTTTAACCCCTGAGCCTGCTGGGCATTTGCACATCCCCACTTCCTGCTCTGCTCATTAACCAAACACAAACCAGTTCTTCATTTACATTTTTATTTCTTGTAAATATGTCTGTGTTTAGGACACAGAGAATCTAAATGTGTACGAGATTAAAAAAAGGCATTAATGGTATAAATCTGTCCAGATCAGCTCCTTGGAAATACACATGGAGATCACCAAGATGCAGTTTAAAAATCCAGCCCTTGGATTGCAGGTGTCCATCACGAACAGGCATTAATTAGCATTAAAGAGATGTTCACATCTCTGAGCAGATGATAAAGACTCTGCAATTCCCAAGGTTGATATGAGGGTGAGCTGTACGAGTCACCTTTTAAAAGAAAAAAAAGAAAAACTGAGAGGGTTTTACCCTTCCAGCTCACTTTTAAAAAGGGGAAGCATTTTCCTTGAACTTTTAAACTATAAGGATCAGTTTTCATCTTCTCCATTTTTGATGGGTCCCTCAGAGGTATCTGATGGGTTAAAAACTCTCCAGAGCAGTGGCCAGGCAGTGGCAGGGAATAAGGCACCAGGGCAGTTCAGGAAGTGAAATCCCCATTATTTCTCAAAGCTGTTTTTTCCCTTCATTATCATTTCACCAATCTTTGCTAGATTCCAGATGCTTCAAAGTTTAGTGAGATTTGAGTGGATATATGATAAAAAAAAAACAAAACAAAACCATATCCATAAAATCCCTAAAGGAATCCCCTTTAAACATCTCACTACAGCTTTGCCATGACCATAGACATTGCCACCAGAATATTTCCCTGATGAAATCAGATATCTGTGATTCTTTGCTGAGTATTTGGGGCCAAATTCTCACACAGGTGTCTCTATCTGCCACTACAGAGAGCAAAAATGACCCTTAGGAACCTGCACATGCACCAAAGAAGCAACATCAAGCCAAGGAGTGCACATGTTGAAAATTGAGCAAGTACCTTTTTTTTTTTTTTGCACTTAATGACACAGAGAAAACATTGTTTCTCCTGTAGCCTCAAGAAAGGAAGTACTAAAAGATCATTTTTAAGTATCATAACAATTTTCACACAGCAGCTTCTGTGAAAGGGGGTCCCAGTCATTTAATCCTCTGAATGCAAGCAACCCTGGGATGAATCCATTATGTGAGTTCCAAAAATTGAAACAAGAGGCACAATTCAGGCCTAAGACAGACTCTAATTTACCTCCCCAATCCAGTAGCTGGAGGCTTCAAAGGGAAAGTACAGCTGAGAAGAAAGAAAAACACAGTGGAACAAATTATCCACCTAAATGATGTAAAGGGACTGGAATCTAGCCACAACTGTAAGATTTAGATTTCTTATAATATACAGGAGAGTGTAAAATACAGTGTGACAGGTTTGGTAAATGAAAGGCCCAGTGCTCTCTTCCCACCCTCCAAATAGAGATATCTTTGCAGAGATTGTTTGAGTCAGAATGGACAAAGGAAGAGAGTCAGAGCTCTGCTATTCCAATCTGACATGTCTCTAATTTATTTAAGACCATAACGAACCTAGGAAAGCCACAGAGAGCCACCCTGGGCCACCAGGCCACCCCTGAATTTGCAGGTCTTCCCCTTATCTGTTGTAATCTGTTTTAAATCCAATCATTTATGTTTGAATAAAACCCTTCTTTTAGAATAATATCTTGATTGAGATGAGAAACTGTTATTTCACGCCATAATTTTTTTCCCCTCAAGGCTCAATGCCCTGTTACTTGATGCTTTACCTCTGAGGTGAACTTAATGGGTTTCTCCTCCACTCTTTGCTTCTTCCCATGTCTTTCTTCACTAGATTAGAAACATATATTGCATGCTGTGCCCTGGAGGCACTTAGACATGCAACCAGGTCACCTCCCTTCTTAAAAAACTTAGCAGACTAAGCCCTTTGGTTCTCACAGCAAGCAATACTCTTCACAAATACAGCAATATTTGTGAGCTTTTCACTCTTCTTCCAAAAAAAAAAAACAACCCCAAACTAAAAAATTCATTTGTCTTTGCTCTGCTCTCCATACTCTTAACACAATGGAGGTCCCTCCCTCGCAGGCAAAGTTCACACAAAAATCAGCCACAATTCTAACATGGGTTCAGGTGGTGAGGGGGAAGTTGCTGTTTTGCCCATCACCACTGCAATCATCCTCCAGTGGTAGTTACACGGTGCTAATTACTCATTTTAAATTTTTAATCTAATTTCTGTAAAATGAAGTCAAAATGACTATGAGCATTGATGGGAAGAAGTTTTTAGTGCAGGTCAAAAGAGCAAGGACGGTTTACAAAGCTTTGTACAAATCCTCTGCAAGGCACTTTGCTGCCGGCTCCCTTCTCATGCAGGTTTCCATATTTCCACTACAAAGTCCTAATTTCTCTCTCATGTGTCTCTCCTTTCACCTTTCCCAACAAACCCTTGCTCTTTCTTGAATGTTATTTGCCTATGTGTCAGTCACATTCAATTCAAAAACTGTGTTCAAATAGAAAGAAAGATGAGTTAATTTATTGTGATAATAAGGAAGATCCAAAGAATTGTTTGCAAAATAGCTATTTTCCTAAATTTACAAGGCAATGGTCAGAGCGAAGATGAGCTCCTCTTCTTCATGAAATGCATGTGAGCACTGAATGGCTCTTTCCTGTGCCTTTATTTTACTAAACTTGTCACACCAGATTTTACACTTCCTTCTAAATTACGAGCAAAAAAGATCCCTTTGTTTGTCATTTTTCCACTTTGCTGGGTATGGATCATGATCAAACAGTGCAGCCAAGTTCCCATCCCCTGCTCAGGGCAGCCTGAGCTCCTGGAGCCCTGGCAATGCCCCTAACGGGTCTTGAGGGCACCTGGGTTTGCTGAGCCCCCTGGGCATCACTCACACCCTGCTGCTGCTCACCTCCCTTCCCACTGCCATTGCTAAATCGCTCACCGGTGCCTGGGGGAAGGTGCAGCTCGGTGAGAAATGCAGGTCACTCGGATCTCTGTGCCTGCAAAGAGCTGGCACTGACTCCACCTCCTCCCTGCTGTGTTCCAGGGGCAGGGTGCACGGATGGATGTGGCTGATTTTTGGGCGGAATTTGCCTGCAAGACAGGGACCCTCATTGTGTCAGAGTATGGAGAGCAGAGCAAAGACACGTGAATTTTTTGGTTTGGTTTTTTTGGAAGAAGACAAAAAGCTCACAAATATTGCTGTATGAGTATTGAAGAGTATTGCTTGCTGTGAGAACTAAAGGGCTCAGTCTGTTGTTTTTTAAGAAGGGAGGTGACCTTTTCCTCTCAACAAAGTACCTGTTAGCTGCCAGCACTGCCTGCAACGCTCAGAGCCTTTATTTGGATTACTTCACCCCTCTGGGACACATCTTCCCTCCACCAGCCCTCGGTGTTGTCACTGGTACCTGCCTGCCATGGGTCACCAGCACAATGCTCCTTTTCCTACCTCAAGGCATGGAAAGCTGGTGGGTGGTTCAAACAGCCAGGGGAGGAAATAATGCTGTGAGCATCACTTGGTCTAAGTTCCTGTCCTGGAGGCTTGTTCTGTTATTCACAGAGCAGCAGCAAGCAAAGGAGGAAAACTGAGCAGTAACCTCCCACCTCCATCAGACAAATAGACTCATTTTTCCCTTTTTTTATAATTAGCTCATCCAGTTTTATGGCTGAAGGGGAGCAGGTGGGGGCTGCATGTCCTACAACAAACTGAGCATCACAGTGAATCTGGTGTGGGAGGAGAGCAAGAGCAGGGACAGTAAAACCAGAGCTTTAACAGGAGCTCCTCCACGCACACCCAAGGCCTGCAGTGACAAAGAGAGCACAGAATTATCCCAGCACTGCCCTGCGAGCCTCTCCCAAGGTGTTGCTGGCTCATGCAAAGAGCCCTCATGTTTATGCATCACACACCTGCACACACACACACACGAGGTGTGGCACCTGTAGGTGTGAGCTGCCCGGGCAGGGCTGTGGCACAGCAGGCACGGCCAGGCACTCCCAGCCCCTCTGCTTGTCCCAGCACCTCCCCAGGCTCTGAGGACACGCGGGCACTCCCAGCCCCTCTGCTTGTCCCAGCACCTCCCCGGGCTCTGCCTGGCCCTGGGACACCGTGCTGGCTCTGAGTCACCTCCTCGCCAGGTGCAGGGCAGGATGAGGTGCCCAGGATGGCACCAGGACACTGCAGGACTCCCTGGCAAGGGGTGACACCAGGACACTCGTGCATCTCATCCCTTGTGCTGGGAGTGCTGCACAACACCCAGCGAGGCTCTGTCCCTGTCCCTGCTCCCGGGGTCACCCAGCAGTGCTGAGAGGGGAACAGCACCTTTGCAAGGAGCCTTTTTCACTAATACTAAACATTCTCAGTGATATCTTTCAGCTTAAACCCCTACAAACGAAACTGTCATAATCCCAGCATAACCTAATGTAGAAATATTTTTCTTTTCCCCCCTCCTCTCTCTGTCTTTAAATTTGCCCTGATGTTTTTAATTTGTTGCATAGGGGGAAAAGTTCTGGTGATCTTTTGGGCAGACACACACTGTGCAAAGTCCTTTACAAATATAAAACCAATTTACTGAAAACTACTGCATAATTATTGAATGGAAGAATATTTTAAGAAATGTGATTTCAATGTGACTTTTCGGGAAACTACAGGAAGAGTCTTCAAATAGCTTTCATTTCTCATTGAAAAGATATTGTTGAAATGTTCTGAAGTTTTTCCCTTTTTTGTTATTGTTTTAGAATAGTGGCAACTTTAACACACTAATAAATCTTAATGCAAGACTGTTTCAAATGTAATTGTACTAGCTGTAGGCTAGATTACAGGTGTCCTTTCAGACACTTTAACTTGCTGTATTTACATCTTGCTGCATCAATTGTATGGCTATTGTAAACTTTATATTATGCAAGGTGTGTAATTACACAGCCTCCCCAGCTCCCATCACAAGTGCACACCTGGCCTGGTTCTAACAAGCACATTCCTTCTCAAAATGACTACGTAATTAGAAAATTCCACTTCTTGGCCACAGCTCTGTGCTCAGCACACGTAGATTTCACTGTGAACTGCGTTCCCATTTCTCTCACAGGGTCACTGGCCACGCTGTGAGCTGCTCATTGTTTTTAATCCTAACATGACCTTTACACTAAATACAAAAACCAACCTTGGGATTGAAAAGCATGGCATGGTGTCATGAGCACAGAGAATGATTTCAATGAGCCCAGCGCTGTTTGATCAGGGACCAGTCCTCCCAAGGTGCTGAGTCCTCATTTCCTGCAGGTCCCAAACTGGAGTCTGTAGTGTCCCAATTAAAATGGGAAAATGAGGCATTTAAAATCCACAGCCACTCTCACTTTGAGAGTTTCCAGCTTAAGACGTTGTGTCACACTTATGAGTCTCTTATAGGGAAACCTTCAAAACTTTGTTTTCCTGTTTGCACACACACATAAACACTGACTGCCAAAACTTCAGCGGAGAAACAGTGATAATTTTATCACTGATTTACCCGAGTGGGGTTGATTAAAGATGTGTGTGAGCAGGGTCAACAATGGTAAATATGTTAATAAGCATTTGCTGCAAACAACAGGGAAAACACTCTGGGTTCCTTCTTTCCTAGAAGAGAGAGGTCAGGAAACACAGGGAAATTTACAGGAAGGTTCCAGGACTGGGAATTATTGAAAGTGGCAGCTCCTTTCACAAGTATTGTTGAGGATAGAAGGGAGATAATTGTAAATCATTACAGAAGAAAAAGAGAGTGCCAGATCCCAAGCCCACAGAAGTCCTTTGGAAAAAAAAAAAGAAACAAAAACAAAATCAAACAAACTAAAATAAATGCATAAATGCTTTCCCACACTCCTTTAATCAGAATTTTAGATTCATCTATGTGATCTGTGAAATAGTGGTTATCAGATTAAACCCCAAACTTCTCATCTTAGTAACAGGCCCCATGAATTCACATGAATAAAGGGGCCAGATTTATAGGCAGATATTTTAATTCTGAAACAGTTAACATAACAGTCAAAGAGATGCTTGGTTACTGACACAAAGGGAAGGCTATAATTGTAACATCTTTGCTCTAAGGTGAATAATTAAGTAGATTCCACTGACAAAAGGATGAGAAGACTGTGCCTCAGGACATTTAGTCAGTAGAACTGAGCAACAGGTTACAGGGAAGCAAACAAGGCTGTATTTAAACACAAACCTATTGAGACTCGATTATTTTCAATGCAGAACAAAAAAATGATTCCTAAAATGAGAAATCCTTAGGCAGTTTGATAGGATGAGGCAGAAAGAACAAATTCAAGGTCACAGATAATGTTGTTACAATTTTTTATGCCAGGGCATCTTTTTACTGGTCTATCCTCTTTTTCCCCTGGACTCTCAATTTCTTCACAACAAAGGTAGTAATAGTAAAAAAAAAAGAATATATTATATATTTATCCTATTCTTTAGTTAATGAAGTCTTTCAATAAAGCTCAGCCATATTAATGAATACGTTTTGGAGATTTGGCCCCTAGTGTTGAAAGAGTAAAAAAAGCCAGCTACATATTTGCATTCAATGTTATTTTTCTTGATTGTAACTGAGAATTTAAGTATTCATAAGTAAAACTGTAAAGTTCTGTTGTGAGAAAAACACAGAATTTCTGTGTGGTGATCCACCCAGAAGTCAGAATTAAAGGAACTGCCTGAGTCTGTAGCATTTAGGTAAGGCTGGAAATCATGTGTCCACAGTGCTGGTGCAGCCCAAAAGGCATGGAGATGATAAAGGCCCTTTTCCCCAAAGCCTTAACCTTTTCTTAGCATTTATGCCCCTGCTGAGGCTGGAATCAACCCTTCTCCCAAAGGAATGAGGAGATTATCTCCTCCACACTCTCCCTCTTCTACCTCTTGGCTTGGATCACCCTGTGATGGCACCACAGGAGCCCATTTGAGGCTGCAGAGCTGTGCAGTGATCCAGGACCAAAAATCAACCCCAGTTGCCTGATGTGTCACAAATCCACCCCACAGAGAGGAGGGTTTCCAGCTGCAGAGCCACTGGAAGTGGTGCACGCTCTGGAGAGCCAGGAGTTCTGCACTCAGAAATGATCTAAAACCAGGCTGATGTCACCTTGTCTTGTCTTTCTGCCATCTGGGAGAGAGGGCAGGATGTGGCTCTTGGATGGCACTCAGTGAACACAGCTCTAATGAGGCCTGGGTGGCAGACAGGGTCAGCACACACACAAACACTCCAGAAAAGGATTAGTCAATACTCACATCCAGACAGCCCAGAATCCTGGGGACACACAAGGCAGGAAGCCAAGAGAAGGACTGGATGGGCTGGCCCAACTTCCATACAGCAGGACTATCATCTTAAAAGAATTATTTTTAAGCTTTGCTTTTCCATCTCCTATTAATTTGTTTGACATGACCTTATCAGGACTCTGCTAGTTATGTTCTGCTTTCCTTATGTAGTTGTTTTCAACAAAGTGAAACTGCATATAGTTGTCTCCTTCTGTTATGCCTTCACTTCTGCAGTGCTGAAACATTAAAACAATTTGAAAGATATGACAACGAAGTTCCTCAGTACAGTGAGCATGTGGATTGATATGTTTTGATTTTTTTCTTTAGAGAACAAGACTTGTCAGTGCTCAACTAGAAAAGCTGCCAAATACATCATCATCTCTCATTCACTATGACCCAGGTGCTGTCAGCCCAAACTGACTGTTTTCAGTAAAAAAAAAAAAATCGTGTTGGGTGAGTTCAAAATGGATCCCAAGAGGTGCCAATTAGGAAGCATTTAAAGTGCAAATTCTAATGTTAATTCTCTGAGTTCATTTGCTCTGTGTCCATTACCAAATCTCCAGTTTAAAATGCACTTTACAGCTTCATTTTGTGCTACACAAGCTGTTTCCTTCCTGCTGCACATACTCTTACAGTTGCAAGTAGGACTAACAAATGCATTTAAATATTTGATTCGCTGCCATTAGCAAGAGAGAGGGAGAAGAAAAACTTAATGATGGATGATATGGTACGCTGTGCACAGAATGCCTTCATGCTATTCACAGCACATTATTATCAACATACCTCTTCCCATCATGTGCATTTTTTAGGGAACTAAAACAAACAGTGCCACTGAACCCAGAGAAGATTCCCTGGTAAGAGGGATTAAAGTCTATGGATCATATAAATGCTGTTGAGTGATCAGTTTTGTTCAAATCTTAACTGTTTATTTTGGTCCTGATTTTTCTGCAATAAACATCTTTACATTGAAATGTGGGGCTTTACTACCTTAAAAGAAGCAGTGAAATGTAATAAACATCTAAAACCTGCTTTTATATACCTCAAAACCAGTCACCTAAATCACTAATCTAACCACTGCAATCATCAGTGCAGCAACTTAATCCTGGGAGAAATCCAAATGGAAGGGTTGAAAAATATCTTTAAAACTATCTGTATTTTAAAATGTGTTGTTTCTGATGCAAGGCAAGGCTTTTTTGTGAGGATGTCAATGCTCCTTTATCATCTAGAAAGAAAATGTGTAGTCCTTCTATTTTGCACATTTTGATGTCAATGCTCCTTTATCATCTAGAAACAAAAAACCCAACTACAAAATGTGTAGTCCTATTTTGCACATTTTAAAGGCTTTTTTACAGCTTCTACTCAGTGGAAAATAACAAAGTAATGAGCTGTACCCCAAGGGTCCAGTCTGGCACAGGAGAGGAATGACCCCAACCTGGACCTGCCACCAACATTAATGGAGAAAGGGAAATAATTGATAAATCATCCTGAAACTATGGCTGATACCAGTCAGCATATACAGCAACAACATCATCTGAACCAAAGGTGCTCCCACTTTTTACACAGGTTTTGACGTCAGAGTGCACTTCAAAGCATTTGGCTTGGATGGTTTATTTTGGCCAGAATGACATCAGAAAAAGCTAGCTTTTGACACCTGAGTTTTTCCAATTTCTAATGGGAAACTGAACCAAATCAAGCACCAAAAGAAACATTTGATGGCAATGGGATCATTCACGTGCTTAAAAACAAGTATATGCTCTGCAGCATTGAAAGTTTTCAATATTGAAGATATTGTGTTTGATTACTTGCTCAGGAATCCAGAGGGACTCTGTCCTCTGCTCTCCATTAACAGCAGAACCCAGCGGGAGGAAAAATCTCCTTGGATAAAGCATTGAATAACTATAGTTGAACTATTCAATAACTATAGTTACTGAATAACTATATTTACATTTTTCCTTCAGAGCTACAAGCATTGTACAAGACGCAACAAAAGAGAGAATCAAAGATACGGTACTACCAGGAAATACGATTTTTTGAGTCCGTTGAAACTCACTTGAGTTTAAATTGTCTTTTTTTATTTCTTAAAGTACTTTCCCTTCTTAAGGTTAAAACCAAGGTTCAGAAGGGTTGAACCTTTTCCTTTTTTCCAAGGCAGTAACTACTGACAGGAGCCCTGCTATTCAGGAGTGCTTCCAAAGGGTCTCCAGACGTGACCCCCATTCTGCCTTGTCACTGACAGGGGCTCGGAGCACGCCACAAAATTCCACAACCAAAAAACTCCACTGCTGCACGACAACTTCCTTCAGCACTGCTTGGGGAAGTCAGCTCAGGAAGAAAATGTGTGTTGAAAAATTCATGGAGCACAGCCCCCTGCAGAGGGGTGGCTTTGGTACAGGAGTATGGAACGTTCCCAAGCACCCAGTGATGGAAAAGTGTCCTGAATTCCAAGTGCTCTATCTCGCCTCTATCTCCACATGAGCTCTAGCCTGCAGAAACAGAATTCTCTGTTCCATGGACAAGTTCCAGGAGCTGTTTCCGTGTGTGGTGAATGCCAAAACTGGGCCTAGTGGGCTGTTATTAAAATGTTGCTGTCAAGCTATTAAACGCTTGAAAAGCCCAGAATTAAAAGAAGCTTTATGCATGTACTCCCCACGGTGTTTCTAATCGTGCCATTGATGTCTGCAGATCCAGTTCCCTGAAAAATTTAGCTACAGTTTGTGTTTATAAATCATTGCTTTTAAAGGCTGCCACCACACCTCCAAATCTCGGGCCTCGGTTAGATCTGCAGCTTGAGCAGGAGTGAGATTGTGCTCACAGATTGCAAAGCATTCTTCAAAGGCACTGCTGAACACAGGTGCTTTAGGGGACTGCTCCGCCCAGAAACAGGCTGTTTTAAAAGCATCCCAGCCTCCAGTTGGACCAGTTTGCACTGGGAGCCTGGAGAAACTCCTCCTTCACCTGCATTGCCCTCATTCTACTTCATTCCCATAAATTCCCAGGATGTGTTGGGCCAGCTTGCCACAATTCAGCTATCCAGCTACTGAAATGAATGGCTGAAAGCACAGAATTTACTGCATCTAGAAATCTGTTTATCTTTCCACTTAATGAAAGGATTTTTCCCATCTTTTTATAAGATATGAGATACCATCTTTGCAAAAGACTTCTTGCTGTCTTTCCATTTCCATGTTCAATACCAACCCCTTCAAAGAATAAAAAATTGAAATAATTATACCAATGCCATCATTCCTTTTCTCATCACAGAGCAGGTGACTTTCAGAGATAACTAGAGACACATCTACAAGGAAACACATACACGGTGAGCAATGCAACAATTGTGAGAGTGAAGGCACAGGAAGCAAAAGTACAAAGATTTTAGGAAGTGGGAGCTGAGTGATGGCATCAAAAGCATCAGAAAAATGAGGACAGATGAGGGTACAGCAGCAATGGGGTCACTCCCATGTGGAATCTGGGCTGGCTGCATCCCTTACTTGGCCTTGTGGACAAAAGGAAAGCAGGGATGCAAAGAGCCAAGGATATAAGGGAAAAATAATCACCCTGTAATTGGCTGCTCACTAATGGAGTCTATTAATTAATGACCACAGAAGGCCAGGTAATTTGTGGTCAGTGGTGTTCAAAAGATAAACAATCCAGACTGAATCAGCCATGTGGAATCCCTCCACGCTGGAGCCATCCTGGGGGCACTTCAGTGTTTCCAGGGAAAAGGGAACAATCCCAAGCACCCATCACTTCCAATGGCCCCAGTCAGGCTGAGGTCTCTGTCTTCTTTCATCTGGACCAAACACCACAAATATATAAAAAATTTGCAGCTGTCTGGGGTGTAAGAGGTGAAAAGATTTAGGGAGACTTCAAGAAATTCAGCAAAAGGCACATGTTCATTACAGAATACTTGGAATAATCCAGATCAAGAGAACCCAATCCAAGCACTGACTTTTGCCAAAGGTGATTTTTAAGCCTGTCCTCATATAATCCTTCTGTGCAGAAGGAATCATTGGTAGGGTGATAAATACCCTGTTCTTTTGTGAGACCTGTGGGAGCATCCTCGAGAGGAAATCTCACGATCCTGAGGCAGACTGTACTTCATTCTCCTAATTCACAATTATTTTCTTCAAGTGTTTGATACAAGATAGAAAGGGTTTGATATCTAGAAAACCTTGCATGTAATACTCTCCTGACAGATCATTACATGGGCCTAATTGAATTTAGATCTTGAGATATGCTGCTCAGAACTCGTTTGCATTTCACTAGAAATGAGATGATCATCTTTACACAGAAACTGTGACGCATATTTTCATGCACATGAAACAAATACCAAAATATTCAGGTATTTGTGTGCTTTATTTCCATATAGTTGCTACCTCTGTGTAGGAACCAAGCAATTACTCTAACAGGTAATTATGTACTGACGTGTAATTTGCATAAGAGGGCAAAAATATCCTGCAGTTCACTCATTCTATTATTGCATGGGGCAAGAAAGCAAACAAGAGGTAGAAGAAAATCTGCATATTTGCCCAATGGACACAAGGAAAGAAAAAAGAAATCCCCACTGTTTTCTCATCAACAATTTCCGCTTTTCCCAGCAAATGTATTTATTCTCCTGTTACTAAATTCTAAATAGCAAGAATAAACACATGCAAAAAGGCAAAACATGGCTACTCTTCTTTTTTAGCCTTCTGTTATATGTGAATCACAGCCTCTAATTATTGCAATTTTTGCCTAGTGAAAGAAAAATTTGTACACACACAGACCTTATAATTGATTCAAAGAGAAACATTCTTTTTTACTCAAAAGGGAATATTTCTTTGAATTACAGCAATTATTTAACAAAGAAAACTGTCATTCTGGAATGAAAATCAATAACTTTAATTTTAAAAAAAAGAAAACACTTCCGCATTCACCACTCCTTTCCTTACTTTGTAGGATAAATTATCTGCCAAACCTATATTCAGGCAAATTTTTGATTTCCTCAAAATGTCAGGATTTAAACACTTTATTGGGAAGAAAGCCTGGTTATGCACCCAATTCCTTTCCCAAACTTCATCTGTGGCTAAGAAATTCCTGGAACATCTTGCCCCTGTGCTTGTCATCAGTGGGTCACTGCAGGTTGCCTACATTGCAAAAAAATTATAATTAATGGGATATCTGAGATTTGGATCCAGTGTGTGGATGTTACAAAATACATCACAAGTTTTCATAAACTTCATAGAGAGCTGCTTTGCTTGTCCTACAAGTCCTCCTTGAACTCCACCAAAACATGAATTGACTCCCAGGAAGTGAAGACAATTCAGGTTTCTGGTATCTGACCATGGTGGGATTGAAACTAGCTCAGCAATAACACGACAAACCTAGCTCCTGGTGTCCCTCACTTCCCACTTGCCTTGATATTTTCCTTGAATTTCCTTCCTCAAGTTCTTATACTGTAGGGGAAAGCCTTTAACAATTCATTTTCCCACTAGGGAATTCTGCTCTAGGATTAACTAAAACAAGGATCATGGGGGTTTTTTACCCCTATCAGGCAGCACAATCTTATTTTACCTTTGTGTGAAAGCACCTTCTAACACACCTAGAGCCACTTAAATCAGCTCTCCTTACAGTGACATGGCAAAGATCTCCATGGGACAGCAACCCAGTGTAAAACTGTGCTGAGAACTCAGGTGCACAACCAGCAGATAAATTAACCTAGAGAACTGATGTTCAGTGCTTTTTTTCTGTAGTATTTTAGGCAGCAGCTTGGATTTTTTGAGTGTCCCTTCCATGCTGTGGCTCCAAGGGGACAGGACAGGGACTGTTTACCCATTCCCTACTCACAGGTAACAACACAGAGCAAGGCCCTGTACACCCATCCCAGAGCATGGGAACCAGCCCTGCACTACCTATGCTAAATCCCAGACATGTTTATCCTCTAATCCCAGGCTGGATAACAGCAAACAGCTGAGTCTCCATTAGTTGCCCAACAGGACAGGCCAATCATCACATGGTGCTTTTCACACTTGCTTCCCTCTCCTTTTATTTTTTGGGAGGCATAATATTCAAACTAGAAGAATAAGGCAATGCTCGACACCATTTTAGCTGTTTCCTTATGTCTCAGGAAACATTTGATCTTTTTCTCCCCACTTATCTGACATTTTTTTCTCTGGTTAATTCCATGTCAATAATCTGATAAACCCAAGTTGGAAGGAAATACTAGGAAGCTTCTGAACTTCTCTCCAGAGAAATATCAGAAGCACCACATTGGTTTTTCAGAATGATTTTTTTAGTACACTTTTGCATAGCACTCTATAAAATGTTGGGTTTGTTCCCTCAGTGTTCCTTGTTTGTTTGTAAAGCCCTTCCCCAGCTTAAAGCACCACATCCAACAGTTTGTCACATGAATGTACCAAGAAGCAAAACACCTCCACAGGATTCTCAGCACTGCCAGACTTGTTTAGGACCTTCAGCACGTTCTCAGCCAAGCTGTGCTTCATTTTACTGAGCAGAACAAGAGGTGTAATCACAGAATCTGCAGTCCCTTCTGGGCTCAGATCAAGAATTGGTCTGTGTTCACTTCTAAACTGCTTTTTTTGGCAGAGCTTAAAATACAGAAATGAGAGATTTGTATGTTAACATGGTGTGCGTGTGTGTGTGCATATATATTTATATTTAATATATATATACAGGAACATATGTGTTCAGGGCTCCAGGTAGGAGAATTTTAAGCAAATGGAAATAAAGATAAAACAACGACACAGAACTTTCATAAAACAAACAGTGAAAGTGATGTCTTAGCCTTAAAATATCACACTCTTCATTAGACAGGAAAGTGATGTGCTCCCAAATCCCTCTTTACAGCCCCTTGTCACACACACACTGCTGCTCCATGGGGGAGGCTCTCAGGCTCCTACAGGTCACTGGGAATTGGCTGTGCTGAAGAATTTGGGAGCTAAAGGCCCCCAGCACCTCACAGTGTGGAGAGCAGGGGGGAAAACTCGCCCTGTGCTGGGAGAACAGAGCACAAACCTCGTGTCCTGCCTGCGTCTGACCCCAGCACACAAATTTAAAGGGTTTTTTCTTTCCCCTGCTCAGTGCAGTTTGTTGCCACTCATTGCACTGACCTGTAAAGTCAAGGCCTGACCTTTGTTTTCGAGTCCAAGTGAGAAAGCAGATGAGATACTGGGACAGAGGCAGACTTTTAGCCTCAGAGGCTGGCAAGGGAGGCACAAGTGCTGTGCCTGAAATCTGTGTTGGGCCATGACCAAGACATCACTTATTCCACAGCCAGCCATAGACTGTCACTTCACTTCAGTACTAGAAGTAAAGGGTGGTCTGACACATAAGCCATTAGGAAAAAAAAAATTAAATCAATATTCCTAAGCCTCACAAGAAAAGAATGCATTTGAGAGTCAGATTTTTTTCAAGAAGAAAGTCAAGTCCAAATGCTAGTTAGGCTTGTCTGCAGCTGTGAATTGTGCATGTAAAAATATACACTGAGACTTCTTTAAACATGGAGCCAACGTTATAAAGAACTAGATGTAATTTTCCAAACAAAAATGCTATGGTCCCTACCTTAATTTAGCTGACTAGTTTGCATGCTCAGAAGATATTCACACTGAGGGGTAAAAAAATTAATTCATTTTAGACATGTAAAATTCTACCATTTCACACCCAGAAAGGGAGGGCTGTATCTTCCAAGGAGGAGGGGAGCATGCTTGAAACGATCACCCTAAAATGACAACCAAAGCCTCATATTGGTGCTAATGCTGTTAATATACTCTTTTAATGGAAAACTACCAATGTGAGAAAATTGAGGGCCTTTTGAAGACCCCAGTTTATGCAGCCTAAGACTTGTATGTCTGATTGTGAGACAAACACAAATTATTAATCTATCAAACCATTATCAAACTAACATCATACTTTTTCTACCAAAAATGTTTTAATGTTTTCTTAGCATGTGAAGAATTCAAGACAGACCCTTCTATAGTCAGTGCTTGTCCTAAATTCACCAATACCTCAGAATTACACCCCAAACACACTAAATCTATTTTATTCCATTTGCTTTAGCACATTTGTTTAAAGACGGTTTCTTCTTCGTTCATCTGTGTCTGAAGTCAAGTGATCATATTTATGATCTTAAAGTTCCTGTAAGTTTTCCTCAAAAACCAGACCTTTTCAGACAGCTGAATATAGATTACAGGTAAAACAAAATCCCTAATCATTTAGAATTTCTAAATTTCTCTCATATGATGACCTTTATAAGCTTCAGACAGCTGAATATAGATTACAGGTAAAACAAAATCCCTAATCATTTAGAATTTCTAAATGATGACCTTTATAAGTACAGATTATGGTAAAAGAAAAAAAAAATAAAACACCTCTCATGCAAGGCATTTGCTTTTAGCAGGGCCCTGGGTTCCTGTTTTCCTCCCACAGCACAAACACGATGAACCCAAACTCTGCAAAAGGCTAACACAAGAATTCTGCTTCAGATTATGACTGAACGTTAGTGACCTGTACAATGACAAAAATCATTGAACCAGTCAAGGCAATTTGTGATGAGAAACTACAGGGCTGGAACAGAAGTGCGCTCGGAGCGCTGCAGAACCCCAGAGTCATCCTGCTGTCCTCAAAGCAGGATGGGCAAATCTTCCCCCAGCCACCACGGCAAATCCTCTGCTAAAGAATGAAATATTTAGGTGCTCTCACAAAACAAACAAATCTACATCTCGAAAACCCTGCTTGGAGATCACAATGTTTGGAGTTGTTAATTTGGCAGAGTTACAAAATTACATTTCAAAAATCTACTTATTTTCCCGGCGTCAAAGCTCCTTTCTGTGCGCCATGACAAAACTGACTCCAGTTTCAAATGCACCTGTCAGAGCTGTCAGCCATCAGCAGCACTCTTTTGTTGTCTGGTTATGCTGCCAGGCTATTCCAGCGTGTTTTCACTGAGAGGAGGAGGTGTCATCTGAATATGGCAAAACAAAACTGTGACTCACTCAGCAGAATCAGACAGACCTTACAGTTTGGAGTAAGGCACACAGGCTGTCTGAGACTGCAGACTCCTCCAGACTATCTTTCTGCTTGCACAGCACCAGCACAGAGCTGATCCCACTGCAGCAAAATAACAAGGTAATGAGAGGAGCCCCGAGCAGGCAGCAGCCCTGTGAATCAGCACTGGCTCCATGCATTGCTACACCAGCCACAATTAACACCCAGCCTGCACAACAGAGGTGGCAAAGCAATATTGGAGTTCACATGGTGTGGCAAATAAAGGAATATATAATATTTATAGAGCAAATGAGGAAGTATGTCATTCTTTTGGATGTGTACTCTAAAATTAAAGCTATCTGAGCATTCACTTAGTTTTTCTTTCACTGATTTTTTTTTTCTTGCTTATAAATTTGTGCCACCAAACCCAAGCATTTTGTACCCTGTGGCAACTCCTGGAAGTTATAACAGTTGAACTAATGAGACCTGTGAAAGCACTCCCTCTTTGAGAGAGGAAATGATTTTTAGTCAAACAGTTGAATGTTTTCCCTTACCATCTGCACAACCTTTTGTTAAAATACCTTCTATACCAAGACACCTGATCAAACAGATGGGGGAAGAAAAAAAGCCTTTGTTAAAGTTTTGGCATTCTGTTTCTTCAATTAGATTCTTCCAATAAGTTTTCAGCAAAATCAGACTTATGGTCCACATATTTTTAATCATAAATCTTTTGCCAAGAAGGGGTGAAAGGAAGCAATTCATGGTGCCCTGAGGTGTCTTTATACATCTGAAAATACTCTACTGCAAGTTATAGAGCCATAGTATGGTTTGGGTCAGAGGGGACTTCCAAGTCCATCCAGTTCCACCCCAGCCATGGCAGGGACACCTCCCACTGTCCCAGGCTGCTCCAAGCCCTGTCCAGCCCAACCTTGGGCACTGCCAGGGATCCAGGGGCAGCCACAGCTGCTCTGGGCACCTGTGCCAGCGCCTCACCACCTTCACAGGGAATTCCTTCCCAATATTCCATCTAACCCTGCCCTCTGTCAGTTTAAGGCCATTCCCTGTGTCCAGTCACTACATACCCCTGTCAAAAGTCTCTCCCCATCTCTCTCAGGATCCCTTTAGGTACTGGAAGGTGCTAGAACATCTCCATTTTCCTCTCCAGGCTGAACAATCCCATCTCAGCCTGGTTTCATAGCAGAAGTGCTCATTCCCTTCACTCCAGCATGGCACCATCCCACAAAACTTGGCAACCTCTTCTCCACAGGTCCCCTGCTCCCCACAGCAGCAGCTCCCTGAGTGTGAACGCTGAAGCAAACACAGCAAACATTGACTGAAGTACAAGGAAAGTGTCAGAGAGGTGCCACCTCTCTTCAAGGACTTATCTTGAAGGCCTGGACAACCATCTGTTATTTTAAATGTTCAGTGCAGATGCCAGTCCGGGCCAAAGACAACATTGTGATACAGCTTTGGGCCAACACAGAAAATCCAAAATAAAACACACTGCCTCTTGTTAGTTCATATGAAGTGCTCAAAATTCAGGTAACTCATGGCATTGCAAAGGAGTGTTTGTTCATAACTAAATGTGTGAAATTCAGTGCTGGCAATACTGTAATCAGGATTAGGTGTGTACAGATTATGTTTATAGAGAAAGTGTAGCTGAATTATTTTTTTTTTCTCTTGCCCTGGAAAAGATCACCACCCTAAAAAAACCCCTAAATGTAATTTTTTTGCTAAGAAATGGATTGCCAAGCAGCTTGGCAGAGCTGTCAGCCCCTGTACCAGGCTGGGCAGCGGGGTCAGGCAGTATTGGCAGTAGGGACTGCGTGCCCCAGATGGCTACAGCCCTGCACAGAGCTGGGGCCCAGGTGTCAGCAGAGCACTGAGCACATCAAAACCACAGCACTGCTTCACTTCTCCAAACAATTGTGCTGTTAAATACTCGACCAAAAGCAGTGCCAAACCAGGAACTCCTGAACTCTAGGGGTGTTGGAAAGGCAGCCCAGTGAGCAAGGGCAGTGCTGGGCACATCAGGCAGCTTCCTCCTCATGGCGCACAGAGCTCATTCCCCATGGAGCTCATTCCCCTCGGCACAGCCCCTTCTCTGGAGTGGCACACAGGGCCATTTATGGGGGAAAAGCCTGGCAGATGCAAGAGTCAAGTGCCAAGTCTGGATGCTTTTTCTCCTCAGCGCTGCCAGCAGTGGCATCTGGTTGCATGGCTGGCTCCTCAGCACTCATGGGGGGGCCTGGCCTGAACTCTGTGAGGGTCTGGTGGGTCAGTCTGTCTCTGAAAAGCCACCAAAAATCCTCTCTCCCCACTCACCCTTTCACTCTCAAAGAAGAGGACAAAGACAGGATTTTGCCCAAACCCAATGCCCATATTCTTTCTGCGCCGTGCCCAGCACAGGCCTGGCTCCGCGCTCTCCGCAGGCCCGTGCTGAGGCGGGACAGTTCAGCACCGAGTTTCCCCCATTAAATTCACTCTGGCTGCAGGTGGGACAGGAATGCGAAGATTGTTGTGTGTCAGGATGGAGACACCCTGCCAGCAGCCAGGGCAGAGATAGGCACAGGGCTGTGTCACGTTTACCTCGGCCTACACAGCGCGCACAGGCCGGGTCTGCAGCTCGGTGTTTGCATGACTAACTACGAGCTTTATGTACATTTACACATTCATTTATGCTGCCAGATTTTTGTATATTCACATGGTGCTACATGTTTTCTGGAAACTCAAGTTCCTGACTCTAAGGTATTTGGGATCTCACTGAGGAATCCAAAGACTCGTTAACATTTCAGAACTAGACGCCTTATTGGAAAATGCAAACAATTGTGAAACAACAAAAAAGCACGAAATCTGCATTTTTTTTTCTTCCCTTCATAACATCATTTATCGTAACATAAAGTCTAAACTGCTCTTCATGACATGTCAGTCATTCCAAGACAGCAAATTCGCATTGATTCCCTTTGATTTGAAATGTGTATTCTAAAAGCAAATTTTGATTTCTGCCTTATGAAGAAATTTATCCATAGAAAATAAATGTATTCCTTAACACACTTCTCTACTACACTGATTTCCTCTTTTTTTTTTTTTTTAATATTACAGTTTTTCATTGGATTGCTAACTCAGTAATCTCAGAAGTGTCTCTTGAGCTGTCTACACTGCTGGAGACCTCCAAGAGCAAATGTAGGGATGATGTTTGAAGTGCAGGAAGCACAGAAGGGCTCGCACTGCAGCGCACGTAGATTCATGTGTGGGAATGATTATCCTCAACTTTTCAGCTCTTTGATGCATTGTGTGAAAGATACCCACAAATCTTAACCAAAAGTTTCCTACATTAAAAGCACAGCCAAGCAGAGGAGCCTGGTCTTCTGGCTGTGGAGTTTTGCCTGAATATATCCCATGTGAATACCCTGCTTTGAATGATGTAACATGAAAGGATTGTCTGCATTGTGCAGAAATTCTGTTTCCCATTACTCATACTTGTAAATATATCTGTTCTACAGCTCCCTAAGAAATGAACAAGCCTTAGCATCAGAAATATTCCTAACACATTTTTAGGCAAAACAGAACCAGCTAGCTGTTCCATGATATTAAGTAATTCTTTCATGCTCTGCAATGCCTCACAGTCTCAAGATAGCATTTGGATGTGTTTATGCAATTTCTGAGATTGCCTACACAGGTACTATTGGGTCTTTTCCCACTCTGACAAGAGCTTTTCCTTGGAAGCCTGATAAACTGCACTGCTGAGAGTGACACAGTGGTGGAAACAGGCAGGCAAGTGCCTCAGACACTGGAACAAGAAAGTATTCCAGCATTTTTAGCACCTGGGATTCTGGCTTAGCAAACATCCCCACCCCAGCTGTGGTATGGAAATACTGCAATCTCTGTACATATTTTACAAAATATAAAAGATGGACAAATAAAAGAAAAATAAGATTAAAAAAAGAAAGTAAGAAAAAAGGAATTTTATCAAAGCGTAACTTAGTTCTTGGACTCAGTTTGATCTCTGAGCAGTATCACCACTGCCTTCAGAGGCTTGACTTGATTGAGACATGACGTGGCACCCCTACACTGAACTAAGCCTGGGTGAAAAAAATGCAACTGTTCATCAGATTTTCTCAAATTCAGTAAAAAAAAAACAAAACACAATAGGGTCCTGTCTGTACATTCCCATCTACAATAGAAGCTTTTGCTACCTGAGAATGTCAGGCAGAAGGAGGTGATTTTTACATGACATTTTTATGCTCACCAAAGTACCACACGCAATCTTCAGAAAGCTACAATACCCACAGAAACTGCCTTGTCTTAGACCTGATCTACTTCAAATCCAGCTTTTAAAAGGGATTATCAGAAGGAGTTATAATGGTAAATCTCCAAATCACTATAGACTAAGCAATTCTTCCTAAATGGCTCCTTTGGGCCTTTCTGCTGAGAGCAACAGGCTCCAGAGAGCTGCAGCTCTCCAGGATCCCACAGACCTCCCACCTCCTTTCTGCCTCCCAAAGCTGGCAGGAATTGGCACACAGGAAAGATGATGACAAAGATTTTCCCCAACAATGAGGTGGGGGATTAGACATTGTGACTGCAGTGGGGCAATCTGGAAAAATCTAACCACGAGGCAGCAATTTCTACACTTGATGGAAGATTTCAACACTGAGTTCACGTAAGTGAGGGAAGGCAAATCTCTGAGCTCCCCTCCTTTGCAATGGATCTGTATTAAAATCTCTAGAAGTGATGGCAGATCCTCCTGGATACATATGGAATTTCACTTGCATGCTGCAGGACCTCACATGGACAGGTTTGTGCTTCCTTTTAATCCTTAGGGGAGTGGGATGTTTGAACTCTTATCATCCTGTTTATCTCACCAGTGTTCATTCCCTTCAGCAACTGGGCAAAACCTCCCTCATTTCTTGATCAATAAAGCAGCACCTGCTCTTTCCTGCATGTGAGATTGTTATTTTGGAGCATCCATGATTTCTCCTGCCTGCAACAACTCATTTACTTTTTGTCTGAGTCCAGACTTAAAGTTATTTGCAATGAATCCTGGAAAATGTCCTAAGCTGCTTGTGGAGAAATAACTCAGGACAGAAAGCAGAGTTTAAGGATGATATTTCTGCCCTGCTCCACCTCACATCCAGCAAAAGCAAAGTCTCCTTCTCTCCCGTGCTGTGTGAGCAGGGATAAGATGCTTTTGTACATAACATCTTCCTTGGCTTCAACAATACCACGAGGAGAAAGGGGAGGCTGAGGCTGCCTCAAGGGGTACACCATTGGTTGTCAGCACACTTCAACACCTTCCTCCTCTCTGCAGACACTGCAGCACCACAGGGCTGAAGGGGAACTGAACACCTGGTGAAAGAGGCACTGCTGGACTTATCCCCAGGAGCAGCAGGGCCTGGGAGTGGTTCCCAGGGAGTCTCTCCCCAGTTTGCAGATGGATCATTCATTCTCTACACATGACTCACTGCAGACCTGAGCTGAGCATCTGTCACCTCTGCCAGGAGACTGAAGGAGAGAGAGGCAGGCTGTAACACACCAAGGGACTTAACAGGGAAAAACCTGAGCATATGGACGGAAGGAGAGGCCAGGGTGATCTGCTCTTGCACCAGAAAAGCTGCACATCCCACAGCACATGACCATTTCTTTATAAAGCTACAGCATATCATGGCAACATGACTAAAATAAGCCTTGGTGTCCTCTAAGACTCATCATCTTTATAGGAAACATTGGAAGAGTAGAGATAAAGGACCAAGAAAAGGATAAAAGCCAAGAACACCATTTTTCTGACCATTAAAGATGATATGCAGTTTCTTCTTCTAATGCAGCAGAGATGGACATGCTCTGCTTGGTTTGTACCAGCAATCAATGCATTTAGGTCCAAATGGCATCAAAACCCATGAAGCCCAAATACTGGAATAAACCAAAAAGACATAATTTCTCCCTCTCTTCCCTTATCAATTTTCACACTATCTTCTAAATTTCTCTACTGAATTTCCTCTTCTATGTACTTTTCTAAAATTTTTCCTTGTAGCTACTTTCCAGTAGCAGTGGTTTATCATTAAACAGGGGCTGACAAGTGTTGGGAGCTTGGTTTGCTCCACGTTTTCCATGGCAGTTGTGTTTTTATTTTAACTGGAAGCAGTGAGATGGTTATAACCGGAACATCCACAGTAAAAGGGGGTCACACAAAACATGCCAGACCTGTCTGGGCAGGTCTAATTTAAACACCAGCCTTTTAAGAACGGGACTGTCTTTGAATGAGATTTCTTTGTACTACTGAAGACAGCACACACCCTTTTCCTGCTGCTTGATTAAACAGCACTTGCCCAATGAATAGATCTTGATCAGGAATAGAAAATGCATGGAGCTGTCCTGGGGAAAATGTGCTATATCCTTTCCCAGACTCACCTGTGGGAAGACATGTACAGCTGTATTGAACACACAGGCCTTTCAAATCAGTCCTCTTGCATCTGGGACCTCTCTGTCAACTGTCTGTGCCTTTAAAGAATTCCCTTTATGCATTTGAACATCATCAAGCATTGATGGCAGTGGAAGTGTCTCACACGAAAGCCGTACTTTCAGATTTGGCTTTGCCTCTGGAGGGCAAACAGCAACCAATACATGAACTGTTCCATGGTTGTAGCCCAAAATCCCTCATCACAATCACAGCAGAAGAGCACATTTCACTGCTCTTGCAGAAGTGGATCCTCTCTTGCTGAAAACAGCCCTGACTTTTCTGCAGGAACAGTCATCCTTTGCCTTGTTCCACCCACCCAGCACCACACACCAAGGATAGCGAGGCAGCAAAGTGCCAAGGAGGAGCTGGTGTTCAAGGTGAATATCAAAAACTTGCACTACTGTGCTTTACTTTTTCCTGTTTCAGGGACTTTGGCTTCTACAGATGCACTCAGATCATCTGAGTGAAGAAAGCATAAATGCCACACCATAAATGCATTATTTCTAGAATAACAAAGGATAGCAGAAAATTTCACTCCATCAGAGCAAGAAAATTTGCTGCCTAGAACACAGAGCTGGATTAACTCTGCTGTCTGCTCCAGTTTTCCTGAGTTATCTTGGGGAAATCATCCATCTCCCATAGAAATGAGCATGAGCTGTCAGGTGTTGCAGCTCGAGCTAATTTCAAGACTTTGCTGCTTCAACACATTTCAAAAGTTCACACCTCATCCCCATTGCTGTAAAATGGAAAGAACAGCATTTCTTGACCTCACAATAACTCCATGAGGATAAACATGTCCTAGGTTTTAAACCACTTGAGGGTTACATGGACAGCAGCGAGGTCAGGCTGGCCCCCATCTCCAGGGGTGACTCAATTCTAGGAGAAGGTGCTTGCATTCATTTGGAAGGACAACAAGGCATGACTCAATGGATCAAAGCAATTTATCAGTAGTGAAATCAGCACCTAATGTTAAATTCTGAACTCCATTCTGCCAGTTCATTTGCATATTAGAGCTTTACATGGTTAGTATTAGCTGAAACTAGACCCACTTGACAGGCAGAATGGTTAATTACATGATTATGAAATTTCTGCAGTGGCTCTGGTAAACATTGTACAAAATTGAAATAATTTTTGCAACAATTTTTTTTTTTTTTTTAGCATTGTAGTGTATTTTTTCTCTCTATTTTTTGAAGGCTTCAAGAGAGAATTTTGGGAGGCACTCCTCCACCATTCTTTCTCCATCCACACACTCAGCTCTCAAGGGGGTAGAGGACAAAGCTTGACCATGCTGTTAGGAGATTTTAACTATTCCTCAAAAATTTAAATTGTATTATATAAGCATCTGTCTGCCTCTTTGGATGGCAAATAGGGATCATTCTGCAGAAAGAATTCTTTACAGCACTTCACCCAGCTTAGCCCTTGTCTCCTGGTACTTAGACAAACAGTTTTTGGTTTATGTAAATAGTTGGTGGATCACATTTCCCTGGCTGCCACACCCAGCCAGCCTGAATCACCCAGGGAAACATAAAGAGAGTCCCTCTTTTATGCAGTGCTTTTTCACCAAAGTACACAAGAGTTGCTACGTTACCCTTTCCCCACCAGCAAACAGATTTTTCATTCTGAAAGAACTTTTCTGTGGATCAACCCACTGCATAATGCCTGGTAAAGTTTGATCTGGTTAAGAGGAGGAATACTGGGTGTGAAACAGAGCAAAATAAATGCTCTAAGTGAACCTTGACTTCTGGGCTTCCATGTTGCTGCTCTCACCATTGAGTGCTCCAGGGTCATCTACTCTTCCTCCAGCCTCCTCTCGTGTCCTGAGTGCAGGACAGGAGGATTGAGGCAGCTACAAAAGTCATGGAGAAAAACCTGGATGAGCCCCTGGAGTTCACCTACACGGGCTTGTCAGCTGCCATTAGTTAGCTCTGCTTTCCTAGGAAGGTAACTCCAGGCAAAGCCAACTGGATCCAGGGTAGTTACACCTCTCCAGTGAAAAATTATGGATCAGGAAGCATTCCTGTGGCCTCTCTCTACCCATTCTTGGCTGTCCTGCACTGCAAAGCCTCCCCACAGTTATTGGGACAGCAAAGCCCAACACACCTCATGTTTGGCCACAGCTCAGCTCTGCTTCCCTCCTCCAGGAGCCAGGAGATCCATCTTTCTCCCTGTTTGAACCTGGAAAGAAACTCTCTCCTGAGGCTGTTGGTCACTGCTGCAGCCATGGTGCAAAGCTGGGAGGAGATGCAGATCTGCTGCTCGTGCTTTCCAAAACTTCAGAAATCATTTCTAAATCGAAGCCTTGTTTTAAGGCTCAAAGCTGAGATGGGGTGGAGAAATGATTTTTGGATGTTTCTTTTTGCATTGTGATGTCTCAGAAAACCTCAGCTCTAGTTTAAATAATCAATCAGCCTCTCTGCACTCAGACTGCCACACTTTAGCTACCAGCAAGCAATCCCAGACTGAGACTAGCCAAGAGCTCCCAGAGATCACCACTCTCCATCCCAGTTCCTCTGGACCCCTGCCCACATCCCAACCCTTAATCCCACCTCCAGCCCTCTGCCTCACAGCTGCTGCAGGAATTTAAAACAACTCTGAAGAACAAAGCACTGAGGTCTGAATTCTCTATGGAAACCTAAATGTAATCCCTGCTACATCAGCAACTCACCTAAACTTTCCAACTATCTCACACAGAACACTCCAAAAGCCAAACCCAACTGCTGGTTTCATTGATGAAACAGAGGGAAATTGGAGTTGCTGGAGTTATTCCTACTTATTGGCCATTAGAAATGTGAAATGCTTCGTAAGGGTTTGATTGATTGCTGGAGAACAATTCCATTGTTGGGCCAGCTCACTTCAGAGCAGAGTGTATAGACTGCAATCTTTTCTGTTTGTTTAAACTCTTTATAGAAATTCTTACATAGCTGTGGTTAAACAGTTGTAAATATATGTGTATTTCCAACTGTGTAACTATCTCTGTTCCATTGCTCTTCTAATGCTTTAACTTTGCACAGTTCCTAATTTTTTATGTGGAGTATAATTATATTGATTTGTCTCTCAGACTCTCAGAATTCTTTTACTTCATTAATTTTGTTGCTATATTACTCATCCTGATTTTGACTGTCACACTGCTTATTAGCAATGTGGAGTATAAAATGTGATGTGTAAATCACATAAATCATTGCAACATATATTTTACTCTGTTGAAGGTGTAAGCCGCAGCACTTTCTACACAATTTCTAGGAGATATCTTGGCACTATTGTGCTTTGAAACATTGTGATAACCAGAGAACAAAGATCCTAAACCACAACAATTTAAAACAAAAAAGAAGGAAAAGAGGGAAAAAAAGAAGGAAAAGAGGGGAAAAAAAAAGAAGAAAGAAGAAAAGATCTCTGGGTGGATTTTAACTACAAAACCATTGGTGATCAATGCTGAAGTAACTAGAAGAAATGGTGAGAAAATAGAAGTTTAACCAGGGGAAAAGTGTAAGGAGAAGATGGCATCAGGTGGGCAGGGGCTTGGGCAAGTGCCCACAGCTGCTGGGCAGCTCAGGGCAGAGCTGCTGGTGTGGTGCTCCCCATGGCAGCTGGCACAGGCTGCAAATTAACTGATGTGATACATAAATCCTCAGCAAAACTGACTGCACACACCCAGCTGAAAAATGTAAGTAAACAATAATTCCTGTCCTTTTTATATCTATTGCTTCAAGCTCGGGCATGCTTTAATCCTTCATTTTATTTGATATCATTTACCTTATCCAATGCATATAAAAGGATATGTTCTCCTTCTTAGACTGCCTTCAACTTTCTATGAAACTGGCTTTAAGGAGTAGGCCAATATTTGTACAGCAGATAATACCTAAAAGGGGCTCCCCTGTCTAGAGAGGCAGAGAAAATTCCCTTTTTAGACCTTCAGCATAGAAAAAAAAGCACAGTATGCTTAGAGAGGCACAGTCTGGCTTCAGCCAGGTATTTGATATTCCTTGCATGTGTCCCTCATGTCAGAACACTGAGGACTAGGTGCCAAAAGTCACTCACTTTTCAGATGTGACATGTCTAGAAACGCCCCCATCTTTGAACAGAAACAATGACGAGCATTTCTCTCGTGTAGAGCTTTCATACTGTTGTGAGAAACGCAGGGTTATAAAGTCCCCCATGCTTCAAACAAGAATAGAGGAACTGACAGAGGACAGAAAGTGGTGGAAAATAGGAAAAGCAGTTAAACAAACGAGCCTGGAGAACTGGGTTCTGTGCCCAACTCCACCTCAGGTGCTTTGTTTGGCCTTTGGCAAGTCACTTATCTTCTCTGTTTCTTTAATGTTTTTATGGAAACTCACAGTTAAAATGATGTGCTTGTACAAGTTAGAGACCAGCACTGAGGGCAGTAAAAGCATCTCTGAGTTACAGAAGAAAGAAAAGCAGGGAATGAAAGGGTGGGACTGAAGACTGGACGATGAGAAGCCTCAGCTCTTGCTCTCAGTGTCTGACATTGCTCCTTTATCACCAAGCCATCGACAGAAGCCCGGATTGCTTTGCCTCTAAGGGCCTTATTTTATCTTCTCACCTGCACAGGGAGGATTTCTCATCTTGGGAGTTTGCATAACCATCGCAATCATCGTGTGACACTGCTGAGCTGGCACCTCTGCCTCTCCATGGAGTTATCACCACCTCATCTCCACATGGCACTCATTTTCTGCTTTTGCTTCCTGCAGGCTGAGTTGGGAGAGTGGACTGCATGTGCTTTAAATTAAAATCCCTCCAGTTACCCTCTGAACATTGTTATCCTGGGGAACACCGTGCTACACTGCAAGGTTCACCTCTGATTGCCATCTTTGTTGGCAATAGTGTTATATATATTCAAATAAAACCTACATGTAGAGCTGCAAGATGCACAGCAGCTGTCTTAAGTACTTTAAGGCCTTTAATAAATTCATACTTCATAAATGTTTTCATGCCCCAGAATGAATCCATAATATCTGGTTTCTTTCATCACAGCAGTATTCAAGTTGCTGAAATAGTCTCAGTTGCTGACTTTTTTCTCATCTTATTAAACCACAAAAACTTGTATACACCCAAAAAACTCAATTGCCTGTGGAATGGAAGAAGATTTTAGACTCAACCAGCTGATCTAAAACCCCCAATGCAAATGACATTGCAAAAAGTTCCACTCTAACAGAAGAAGTTATCACTGAATTAGTGCTGCACACACAGCTGGGAAGCTCTGCTGCCTCCCGAGCAGATGCACTGCAGAAATAACTTTTCTCCTTAAATATTCCTGCAGAAGATCCAGTGCTACGCTTGACTCAGTTTCAGGAGATATTACTCTAATTCCTCAACATCCATCTGGCCAATTCCAATCCTGTGATGAGGCAGAATCTCTTTTCAACACTTCCATCAGAAACACCGCAAAGCCATTTGGAGGAAAAAAAGACAAAGTACTAATTCATTTAAAAACAATGCTTTCTAGGGAAAAGCCAGGTGATGCTGTACCTTTTAAGATCAGAGGACCGGACACAATGAAGTACCAGACATGACAATTAATGAAAAGCAGGAAAGTGTCTTTTTGATGCCTAAAGCTGAAATCAACCCTGCCTTTAATCAACCTAACCCAGTAGTGGAGGTATCCCAGGGAACGCAGTTCTGGAAGGAGAAAGCAAGAAAAAGGTATTTCTCAAGACAAGACATTAATAATTAAAAATTAATTAATATATGGACTGAAAGAACTGTCACTGTGCAAATGGGTAGCACAACCCTGCATTTCTGTAACTACACCCGGTCAAAAGGATAAACTCTTTTTTACCAGTGTGAACAGGGATTTGTAAAACCCTGGTGTGCAGGCAGGCAGCACCATCCTGGATTTACAGATGGGGCATTTTTCCATGACTGCATTGGTTCCAGGTCCCTGTTTGCAGGGCAGCTCACCCACCTTTAGGGGCTTTCCCAAAGAGCCTCCTGCCCTTCACACAGGTGAGACAAAGGCAACTGCTGCACACATTTCTGTAATTATTTCACTGACGTGGGGTGAAAAGTCTATTCCCTGGGATGGTCTGTGATCCAGTGTTTGAGTTGGACAGGGTCTGGGTGCAGGCACTGGAACCTCCGTGTGCTGAGGAGATTCCTCTCAGCAGCAGGGAGAGCAAACAATCTGCTACGAGAGCACTTTATGCTGTCTAACAATGTTTGTGTGTGTCTGCATAGATAAAAAAACCACTTCGTGCTGCTGCTGAATGACTTCTTTCTCCCTCCCTATTTGGATTTACTCCAAAGCCAGGATTATAACTGCTCTTTGCTAAGCAACAAATATTAACTATTGCTACTTCATCAAAATCCTGCACCAATGCATTTAACCAGTTTATCAGCCAGCAAGATGATATTTTCATATTTGCTAGCCTGGAGCTCCACTAAAATTAAGATCAACTGAGTACAGATATAACAATTATCAATTTTCATTCTTGAATAACAGCTTGAAATTGCCTTCAGGAAAAAGGAGGGTCCTTTGCTTTGGATAAAAAAAAATAAAAATTTAGATATAAAATTAACTGCTTTTTTTTCCTCAGGCTAAACATGTGGTTAAGCTCACTAAAATTATTCAACAGCTATACAGGTTGCATCCCTATTTGCTTTAGCTTTTAGGCTGATAAATGAGTAAGTGAAAAAAAGCTGTCAGGTAGATTACATGGTGCTACCAGCCTGCAGTTTTACCTATCCCATACTGAATTCCTGCAGCCAGCTGAAACTGTACCAAGAGGGGAAGTTTGAAGTACCTCTGAAAAAATTCCTCCAAAATTTCCAAGTCTGGTTGGATAGCAAACATTTGAGTCCAGAGTTCTGTGCTCTGTGGGTCACACTGGAAGATCCTCTGTGTCAAAGCAGTCTAATGCCAATTGAAGAGACCTAAACAACTTGATAAAAATGGAAATACTATAATATTCATTATTATGATCAGAGAAATTCAAAAGTTTTGATCACATGAAATAACTGGTAAACTTAGAGGTAGACAAAAACTCCTGCAAGTTTTTTTTCTTTCCATGAGCCTGGCACAAATATCAGGAAGATCTGGTGGCTCCATCTTCCCCAATCCCCAAGCAAACAGAACAAATCTTTTATGTACTCTTTATAAAGTAGCTCCCAAGGGCAAAGAAAATTAACTACTAGAAGAATAAACAAAATAATGGCATTTCCCCCTCTTCCTTCTGCCTCTTTTTAAAATTGATTGATTTCCATGCAAAAATGAATTTTCTACTGTCATTGGAGAAAACAACACTGTTGGTTTTTTAAAATTTATTTTTCCTTTTGAAGGCTTTCCACTGAACATACCTGACATTGTTTTAGTGGATCCTACCAGCCACAGTGAGGCAAACCCATGTAACTGAAATAATGTCATCTCTGGATTGCTTAAAGCTGTACAAAGATGAAAGCAGCCCAGTTCTACCTTGCTCAACCTGCAAAGATTGCAAACTCCTTCTTTAAGGCACGTGTGGTGGGGCATTGCATGGGACTGTGCATCCCAGGAAAAGGTCAAAGGCACTGATATCCTGTTGAGCAACATTTTCTATGACTGAGACAAATGTAGCATCAGATCAAAAGGGAGGAGGCTGAGTAAAGGATCAGCTTGCTATCAATTTGAAGACACAAGAAAGACAAAGCAATTCCATCGAGAAAAATTAACCCACATAGATAAGAGAGAGATGGTGAAACTCCTTTGAGATATACTGATAAAACTACTTCATCAAAGTGGTAGATTGCCTGTAAAATGAAGTCTCTTACTGAATTTGGACAGCTTTTTTCCCCCCAGTGAAAACATTTCATATTAAATTGTACCATTTGTAATTTCCAGATTTCAATTTTTATGTCTTTTGATGACAGATCATCTTTCTGAAGTTTGAGTTTTAAACAGCTGAAGTTAAAACAATACCACAAAGCAATTAGATCAAAATAATTGCTTTCAAGGGGTTTTGTTTTTAACTTACAGCAATTCACATTTTCCACTTTTTCTCCCCAATCAAACCCAGAAACAGCACCTAATCTCATTGTCCTGCCCAGCTTTCCCCATTGCAGTGGTGCACAGACATTGCAGGCAGGCACAAGATCTGCTGGTTTACCTTTGTGCCCATGGAAGAGAAAACCACACACCTGAAAAGAACTTTAACAGGAAAGGAGAACTTTTCCCAGGCAGCCACTGCAGGAATCCATGCCCTGAGATTTCAGCTTGGTTGCAAACTGGGACTCACCACATTTTGTAGGTGGGAGACAACCAACAAGCAAAAATTCCATTTCTTTCTGATACTAAACTCTGGATGCTGACAGAAACCCAGGATGTCCTCATCCACAACCCTGTTTATCTTGGCAGCTACAGCCCAGCCTGGGCTGGATGGCAGAGAGCAGTTTCCTTCCCCACAATGTGCCAAATGCATCTTGTGCTGATTAAGCCGCACGGGTGAGATTAATTCCACCGTATTTGAGCAGAAGAATGAGTGGCACCTTCAGGAAGGTTATTCATAAGGGGAGCTGTTAGGCTGGAGCCCAGCAGGGCTTTCCCCCCCTTCTCCACTTGATCAATAGATCAGGGCAGTAATTACAGCCACCATCAACAGCTGCTCGGTGCCATTGAGAGCCACTGTCCTGCTGGGCATGGAACTGGCTCTGGGATTGCAATTAACACAACACCAACAGCCCTGCCAGAGCAACCAGCTATGAGCCACTCAAAGGTTCATTTTCACAGCCTCAAAGACAAGATGCAGTAAAACAACAGTGCACTTGGTAAAAAAATTAATTGGGAATCTCTCTTGAAGGAGAACAATACCAACTTTCCCTTTGTTTATCCCTGCTGGGAGTTTGCAAAAGTTTTGTAATGGTGACAACATTGAGGAACTGTCTGGATAAAACTCCAAGGCTTTACACCTATTATGGGATACCTGACATAACAGCAAGAGGTTCAGGTAGTAACTAATCCATGATTCCTCCCTTTGCTGGGGCAAAGCTGGCTTATTCTGCCATAGTGACAGGTGTGCACCCCACAAATGAATGCCTCCCATCCCCAGTTCTAGTAGGAATCAGTCAACCAAATATTTGTCTCCAATAAACCACCTCAGTCACAGGAGATCAGTGCAAAACAGCTACAACTCAGTCTACAAAGGAGAGCCTTTCCATAACAGTAATTTTCCAGGAATTTTCAAACATTTATTGTGTCCCCAAGTCTTCTGTGTCTGCAGACACAGACACGCTCAAGCTTTTGTAGGTTAATGTAAACAGTGCATGGAGTTGAGCACAGCATTAGGATTCAGGCCCCTCTAGCTAACCTGCAAATGGAGAGGAAGTTCAGGATCACTGGCACATAATTGTGGAGTTGGGGGAGCCAGCCCAACATTTGACTTTTCCCTCGGTTCGGATTTCCCTGCATATAGAAAGAGTGGGTGGATATGGCAAGACATGCAGTACTTATATATCAGCTGATGTCACATCTGAATGCAATTCTAGATTTACTATTACAACTCTTCCTTCATCTAGGCAATAACTACCTGCCTGCTAAAAGGCATCAGATTCTTTTATTGTTAAAATGAAACCGGACCTGGTACCCTGGGGCAACTGATTTCAATCTCCAAGTTCATATGGTTTTTCTTGCTGACAAGACTGGTTTGAAGGGGAGCCAAAATGCCAGCAGCAGTTGCCCTTGCTAAGGAGAACCTTGAAAGACGTTGTGAGGGTTGTTAATAGAGTACACACACAGAGTTTTCTGCAATAAATCCTGGATTATAATTAGTTCCCCCAACACTGCACATGGATGAGGAGGATCCAGGAGGCAGTTTGTGCCCTGCTGTGGAGGAGAGAAGAAGTCTTGAGTTTGCAGGACATCAGTCAAGTGTTGCACTGAGCTGCCAACATCCCTCGAGTGCAGGAGGTACTGACTGATCATCTACAGGTGCAAGGACCAGATTTTCACATGGTCTAAGGGCTCCTGCACAAAAACAATAAATACTTCATGCATTTTGCTTGTGTTTGACCAGTTTTTCAAATTTCAGGTCTGAGGCTTTTGGACTAAACAACATCCAGGAAAGTCACCAATCCTAGAGTGACAGAAAAGCTGGAAATTGTGTTATTCAAGACTTTTAGGCCATTTCCCAGTAATGGTGTTGCACTCTTGGTGTTCTTATTGCTGTTTCAACACACTTCAACACTGCCATGTGACATGCTCTAACAACACAAACAATTCCACTGTAGATTATGGACAATTATAAATTTTCCAGATACCAGATGTGATCCAGGAGGAGCATCCCCCTTTGCTCATCTCCTCTGCTTTCCCTGAATTCCATGGAACTGCTCTCTGTGAGTCTCTGCAGTTTTCATAAAGAAACTTCATGCCATCCTTACCATAAATCAGGCTTATATTTGAGCTCTGGTTTCTCCTCAAGGAGGACTGCAGTTATTAAAAATATTTTTTTCCTTATTACTAAACCTCTGCATTTACAGCACTTTCTAGGCAGGGGTTTGCTATGGTTTGCCTGCGCTAAGCAGTTGCTCTGAGTAATTGCACCAAACAGTTCCAGTTTTTCTGGACCTGCTGCATTTTTCTACATTTTGCAAACACTTTAGAAGAAAAAATAAAAAGAAAAAGCAAAGCAAGGGCACTGCTGGGCTGCTGGGCAGCCCCAGGCCCATGGCACCTCTGTGTGATTGTCCCTGTCCACCCTAACACACCCACTGTCCTCTTCTGTTGGGGACAGCGACTCTCAGAGATGTCCCTTCCTTGGCCACCCATATCTAAAAGCAATTTCACCTACTCTGGCTCCAGGATGGAACCACCTTTAAGGAAATGTAAGCAAAGATGACTCCGTGGTTTCCATTCCCAACCTGTGCTCTGTCAGTGCTGCTCTTAGGAGAGCAGAAGGCTGCACTGCTCTTCCTGGCCAAACACCCCAAGGGCTCTCCAGCAACTCCTTGAGGAGTTTCTGCTCCCCAGTCACACAGCTGGAGAGAAATCCTGAGCCAAAGGTGCACAGGCATATTCCTTGAAAGCTGCATACTCATTTCCAGGGCTCAGAATAAGAACCTATTTATTACTAGTTTTTCCTTTAAAATAGGCAGCCATTTTGACACTGAAGCACTGATCTAACAATATGTCATCACTTGAAAAAATAGCTATTTAGAAGTCAACCATATAAAAAAAGGGATCAAATCAAAAGGCAGATCACCCTTACCCTGACATTTATCATATCTGGAGGGATGTGATTTCTTCACAGTTGGTTCTTGACTTTAATTTGTACCTCTTTTGTACTCTTATATGACTGTTCTTACTAGAATTCATATGTATTTGCACTCTACAGTTCTATAAATGAGACAAAAATCAGATTGTTAGATTCAGAAATTCAATACAATCTGTTCCAGCCCTGCACTTCACTCTCTCTCACCCCATTTCCAAACAAACTTCCTTGCAGCTCCCAGCCTTTGGAATATCTGCCCACAAGTCAGTGCAAACCAGGGATTTAATCCTCCTAACTCACCACAGAGTCTCTTTTCCCCTTTCACTGTAAGAACCTGGGGGGTGGAAAGCACTGTGGGATTCCTAGAGAAAAGACAATTCCCATTTCCAGAGCATTTGGATCTGCATGTAAATACTCTGTTAATAGAGAGCCACAGATGGCTCTTAACTCAGCAGCAGAATAAATATAGCCAGTTTTATTTGATCTGATCTGAGGTGGTTGATGAAGCCATTTGTTTACAAGTGTATTTTTTAAATAAGATCATATGCAGTGCCCAGAGCATTGTCTGGGTGCTCTTTTATTACAGTTTGTAAAACTCCAAATAAAAACGGGAGGCGAGCCCATCATTCTTTGGAGCTTTGCCTGGGCAGCAGTAGAATTCTGGGCACATCACTAAGCATTCAAAATAAAGCAGAAAGAATCAAAATAGCAGATTTTCATAGCTATGAATTTGCACTTGTGCTCAGCCTCACACGGAGATGACACAGCTTGCACATGTTTTTTACTACTGCTAATCACTTAGCTGAGGGTAAAGTAACAAATGGGAAACTCTGAGAGTGCACTGGAGGTTTGCAATTTGGAGTAGCCTTACACTCTTACACCCACTTTTCT
The DNA here is from genome assembly GCF_017590055.1 of Onychostruthus taczanowskii. Taxonomy (NCBI): domain Eukaryota; kingdom Metazoa; phylum Chordata; class Aves; order Passeriformes; family Passeridae; genus Onychostruthus; species Onychostruthus taczanowskii. The sequence continues at coordinate 2,471,787 of NW_024503346.1, read as the reverse complement.
CTAGAGCATTACAGTTGTACCAAATAATATCACAGTTTTCTATGTGCTGGCCACCCTACTGCTCTTATTTATTTCTCTCCCCAGAACAGGGTCATAAATCTGTAACACAACATTTTAAAAGAGGCAGGAGAGCATCAGTCAACGCAAAGGCTTCTTTCTCACAGCACTCAAAATCCATGAGGAGTTTATTTACAGCTCTGACCTGTGAGTTCCTCCCTCTTTTCTCTGATCACTTGCTCTGTGTGTGGAAGCAGAGCCTCCCTCATGGTCCTGCTGCGCCAGCCCCATGTGCACAAGCACAGCCACTCCTGCCACCAAGAGCTGTCACCACCAGGCACTCAGACACTGCCCCAGGGCGTGGTGGAACTGCTTCACTTCTGGCAGAGGCAGCCAGAGCAGACACAGAACAACTTGTGTACCCCCCAATACAAACATGATAAAAAACACCCACAGCGGTGGGAGGAGCAAGAGGATGAAGAACCCGTCTGGACTGCACTGGCATTTGGATATTGGTGCTCAGAAGATTAAAACAGAGATGAAATACAACCATAGCATAGGCAGACTTGCAAACACAGCCCTCCTTCCCTGCCATGTGCAGCCTTTTAATCAAAGCAAGGCGATCTGTGCAGACTCACAACTCAAACTCCACTCCTGTCTGTAGCTCCTGCACAGGGCTCACTCTGGGTGGGACTTTGTGCACTGAAGAAAATTGTGCAAACAATGAGGGAACCAGCTCACAGCAGCTGGAGGGGACACAGTCACAGCAGCCTCAGCCTGAGCAGTTCAGCTCTGCTCTTCTTCTGGCATCTCGAGCAGGTTTGGCAATGCAGCTCTGCTCCCTCCCTCAGTGGCACCGAGGGCTTCTTCTGAGCAGAGCAACAAAGCTCCCTCCCAGCCTCTGCAGGATATTCCAGCCTCATCCAGGCCCTTCTTTCCCATTTCTGTCTGGATGAGGGCAGGATATAAGGAGAGTAGATCAGCCAGCCCACCTCTGGTGTCTGGCTTGCTTTTGGTCTGATTTCACATAAAAGCCAGGCTGGAGAATACACGTGAGCTCCCATTGCTGCCTCAACATCATTTCAATCTACTGACCAATTAAACTCACTCAGAGAGGGAAGCAAAGTGCAATCTCACACTTCCAAAGGCATCAGGAAATCAACAGGGAGAGGGACACCTGACAAATGTTCAATCCCAAGACAGCATCGGTTCTCTCAGTGAGAGACCTTGCACTTTCTCCAACACAAAAGCCCATCAGCCACAGGCCCCCTGTAAAAGACAAGCTCCTTAAGTGGCATGGAGATACCTGTCTTTAAAAAGGAAAGTAAAGTTTCTATCTGGACCTATTATTGATTTATAGAAAAACACATGAAAATGGTAGCAGGAAAATACTGAGACATTCATGCTGCACTCTCTACAGCTTTAAAAAATGGAATAAAAGATATTTATCCTCTTAAGACAGTGAAAATTCAATTAAGTTTAGAAGGAGGAAATACTCATCCCCTTAGAGCTAAGCTAGAACCAGGGCAGAAGAGCCCAATCAGCAACATTAATATGAACTCAAGCCCATTCCAAGTGTCCTGACCTTAGTGCTGCAAACTCACTCCTGTTCTTCACTGACTTGAAAGAACACCTGGAGCCATGGCTTGGCCTCTGTGCCACCTACAGCTCTCCCTCAGTCCACTTTGGGAGCTGGTCCTTCAGAGGAGGGGACATCCCAGAGTCTTCTGTCCCCAGTTCCCACTGCACCAAGGCAGCACCAAGGCCCCGAGTGCAGCACCCCACGCTCTGCTCCACGGTGTCCTTGGTGCTGTGACATTGGCAGCTGCATTCCAGATGCCACTGGGGACAGATGTCCTCTCCCAGCAAGACAAATTGGAAGTGGCATGTGGAGAATGATTGACACCACGTGTAAGTTCTTATTCTGTCAAAGCCCTGTGATGTTGTTAGTTGTCAAACCCAACCACCCTGCCATTGCTTTGCCACAATCCTACATGATGCCCAATGTCTACCAGGCTTTTCAGCTGCCCACAGCACTCACAAATTCCTTTCTCAGGGTTGTACATATACCTTCTGCATAGCCTACAGCCATGCAGGCTTATGAAAGTTCCTTTGCTTCACAGAGGATTCTGTAATTTTTTTTTTTTTTTCGCTTGCTGGACTTAGAGGAAGCTCTCTTAAATTGAAGGCTTTTCAAAATAAATAAATAAACTAAGGTAAGATTTGCTCATGTACTACCAAACTCTGCACTCAATGGGCAGGACTGGGGGGAAAATAAAACTCATCAAAAATAGGATTTTAAATCCTCAGTTTGCAGCATTCAGCAAATGCACCTCAAAGTTTAATCTATAAAGGAACTGCCAGACCAGTTCAGCTGCTGATGAGAACAGTCCTGGATCCCTCCACCCACACAGCCCAGCCCTGGCTACACAAAAAGATACTGTGCAGTACCAAAGCACTGAAAAATGTGCTAGATTGTTGTATTCCCAATTGTCACTCAATGATACCAACAAAGAGGGAAATGGCACACCTGTCTTGTCAATAAGCACTTTCCTGCTCGTTCAGTTTTGTACTGTGCCATCAAGAAACTAATTTCAATTCTTTCAAGCCAGAGAGCCTTTAAACATTCAGAGATTCCTCTAAAGCAATGAAAATATGGGATGTGTTTCTTCCTTCAGATCTGAGAACACAGTCCATGGCTCTCCTTGCAGGAAAGCCAGGCTGGAATTCTGCTGGGACCAGTTAAATCATCTGCATCTCTGCCTGGGACCCCTCAGGGTACAGCCAGAACTGAGGGCTCCCTTTCCCTGAACCATTGTCATAAAGAGTCACATTTTTTAAAAAATCATATTAATTCTATTAAAAGGGATCAGAAAACCAAAAATAACAAAGTGAAAGCAAAAGTCTTATCATTAGCAAAGGATTTAATTAGAAAAACACCTACAAGTCAGGGCAGGAACTGCACCTTGCTTTGCCTGTGGAACGCAGCTTGTGCCTCCCCAGCCTCACCACAGTGCAAATATTCAGCTATTTGTTGAAAGAGGGGGAAAAAATATGTTCTCTGCTTGCATAATCGGTACTCCTGAAGCTTGGGGATGCTTGAATTAACACATTCTTGAATTTTAAAAAGCTTGAGTGAGGAAATTCAGCCCACCACCACTTGAGGATTTATTTTGTCCCCATGGGACCTCACTGCTCAGAGCAGACAGCTCTTGTGGAGCAGGAATCCTCCCCAGAGATGGGAATGTGGCAAATAAAACATTGGAAAAACAGACTTCAATAGATTGATCTTTCCTACACCTTGATAAGATGAGCTCTTTTTGGACCTTCTGGGGTTTGGGTTTCTTTTTCCTGTTGTTATTCTGGGGTCTTTTGGTTTTTTCCTAGAGTAGCTGGGATATGAAGAAAAAACCTAAAATTTTCAAGAATTACCTACTTCTGCTGGAAACACCCAAACCCCATTTTACTCAAAAGCACATTGAGTATTTTTATGGCATGTAATATATCCAGTGAGTAATTCCTGAGGCTTCACTCAGAGCAATGGCTACACAATAACTCCCAAGTGAGAAGCCAAGACCTCAAGGGAGGCAGCCAGAATCAAATTTTTCTGGATTAAACAAGAAGGGCAGACAGGTGGTATGGAAAATTCATCCTAATCCTACCAAAATTATGAGCCATGGAACATTTGGCCACAAATTGTTCTCTAATTTTCATAGTGGACCAAGAAACTCATGTGTTACAAATTGATCTCCCCAACAGATAAACCAGGTATCACACATCCAGCTATTGATAAAAGATGTGATTTATCATCTGCAGTCATCTGACACCAGAAATTGTGGGGCTTTACTAGTATTTCTTCGCTCTACATCCATTTCACAAGTTTTGGTGGGGGATAAGAATTGAAGTCAAAATTATTACAAACATGAAATAGTCTAAATTAGTTGGTACCACCACCCCTAAAAATTACAAAGGCATCAACAACTATTAAACTTCTCCACAGGACCTTTTCAAGAGATTTCTGCACCAAATCAGGGACACTTCCAGGATAGGAATAGCCCCACCTGCAAGCAAAATGCTCCAGGTTACCCTGCTTATGTGAATGGTTTTCCTGCCCTGCTTATTTTCCTGTGCAGGGCAGGAAAACCAAATCCCAATTTCCCCACTCTCCCAGTCAGCATTTTCCATGGTGGATGGGCCTTCCCTCACCCAGCTGTCTGAATGTTTGCTGAGAAGGGATGGCTTTCCAAAACTCCAGTTTTGTTCCCTCTGTCCTACCCAATGAAAAACATTGTCCTAAACTAAAGCAAAGACTTGCTGTGGGATTTGTTAGAGGACAAAAATAATCCTCTCCTTCAACGTGGTCAGGAGAGATGCACAAGTTATTTTGCTTTCTAGCAAAACTCCTTTTGTGGGACCAAAACAAGCAGGTGTTTTTTGGTTTTTTTTTTTTTCTACTGTAAGTGTAGGCATCCTTCCTTCAGTTTTAGAAGAGGGAGAAAATGGTGATGTTTCATTCTTCTAAAAACAAAACAAACCCAAGGATAATAACAGAACGTGGACTTGTACTGCAATGTATTACATTAGCCAGAAATATAGAACAGAGATCACTTCTCTTGGTATTCTCAGGAAAATAAACCTGGATGTGCAGAAGCCTCCCTGAGGTTGAAATCAGTGTTCCATCCTTCCTGGCCTCTCCCAGCAGAGCCAAAGCCACGGGATGCTGAACACTTGGAGACTCCATCAGCGCAGTGCAGATGGAATCAGGCTCCTCCTGCCTGAGTTTAACAATTCTCTTTGCTCTCACCAGCAAGAATCATTGATAAATCTCTACCTGTTCTCTGAATTTCCCCCAGGTCCTGGCAGGTGAGCTGCAGAAAGCAGCACCTGCAAGGAAGGAAAATCCTAAATAGCTCATTCTCCTGTGCCAGGTCAGGATCTGTTCTCCCTCTTGGATTGCTCCAGGTTAAACTTCCAGCCAAACACAGCAAAATAAACCTCAATTTTCTCCACTGTGCTGCCCTCCATTTGGGGGAATTTTAACAATTTGCTGGTAAATCCAACTCTGAAGAGTTGTAGTGATGACTAATCACCAAGAGACATGTAGTCACAGCTGCTCAGATATTTATTTCTTGTCTAAACCCAACTCTGAATACTTAAGCACCTTAATAGAAGGAGAATAATAAATACAGTCCAAATACAGGCAGCAATCCAACAGAGCCATCACAGCTCTCTTAAATCCCCCATCTTTCAACAGTGCTCCTTCCAACAGCTCTCACCATTGTATAAGAAGAATGTAGCAGAAAAGCAGAGTAGGAAGGACTGGCATAGTTGCCATTTTTACTGCTTTCACCTACTTTTTTTTTTTTTTTTTTTTTTTTTTTTTTTTTAACTCAGCACATTCAGGTTTGTCTCAGATTCTTTCCCTGCGCACAGCACTCATCTCCCTCTGCTCCAACACACAGAGATAAATCAAACCCATCCCAGGCTGCTGGACAGGAGGGGGAAGGGGAACTTTACTGGTGACCTGAGCTCTGGTTTTGTCTCACCTGGAAGGGGAGGAGAATCCCAGGGTTAGGACAGAGCCCAGCCTATGTGCCCCATGTGAGCAACAACTCTTGGAGCCAAGTGTTCACCCAGGAACAGCCAGGATGGGCACCTGGGCTTCCTATTCCCAAGGGAATTGCAACAGAGTAAGAAGAAAATATCTAAAATATACATTTCTGCTGCTCTACAGCTCTGGTTTAATTGGTGGAGTGACTACTTCATTAATGACTACCCCAAGCATCAAAACTAAAGCTTGATTGTACATTCTGGGAATCCATTAATTACCCACAGGGGAGTGAAAACAAAGAGGATCTATTTTTAAGCTACATTTTGACATCTCTTAGAGGCTTTCCCCATATACTTAGTTTGACTTTTTCCTGCTACTACATTTACAAACTTTTAAATTAAAAAAAAATAGAAAATTAGGTGATTACAGCATTACAAAGACTAAAATCTCTGAGATATTGATTTCCCAGTAAAAACCAAAGTCATGAGCCTGTCCACTTGAACTCACATGCACTAATTTTTTTGCTCAGGTTGAGCTTGCAAAGAACAAACAACAGAAACTCTATTTTGTCTCAATAACACTACACAAGCAGCAACTCAAGTGAGTATCAGTGCTTTGAGTTTTTCTTCATGAGGGTATGGAATCTTAAAATGCAGAACTGCACTTCAGGAACATTTACAGACTTCGGGGAGAATTTTTAAAAAATGGTTTGTACATACCACTATACACACAGAGACATTTATATTTCATTTAAAAGTTAGGTATGAACTCAATCTCTCTCTTAGAGTGTTCCCTCTCTTCAATTTAGTTTAACAGACAAAACTCCCCATTCTTGACCTGGCCTCTGTCATAAAGGTTGGTCTTTTCCCTCAGACACTCAGAGAAGGTAAATCCTGCTCTTGCAGTCCATCAAATGAGTTTCTGTCTCCTCTAACCTGTAATTGAGGTTGTAACAGATGGCTTTGCATTTTGCAAGACCAAAGGTTGTGCAAGAGCAGCAGCTTTATTTAAAGGGACAGATTTGTCAGAGCACAGAATGAGGTAGGAGTTTGTGGGAGATAAAAAAGAATTTCTGGCTTTGAAGGAAGACTCAGAAGAACAGCACTTAAAGGCTCATCTGCCTGTGCCTTCTCCATTCTTATTAGTGGAAATAACAAAACATCCACACAGCCCTGTGTGATTAAGGACTTCCACCTTCTACTGTAATATTGTCAACACCTCTGCTGCCAAAGCCACTGGCTTTATTGCACCGAGGTCAGGCAGAGAGGCTGCACAAGCACTCCAGGTGAGGCTGCTCTAATAGTTCCAAAACTTAGCCAGGAGAAACAACATTTTGTGGGTGATGCGCCCCTGGCTTGTCATGCCAATTCTTTGTGCAGCACCACAAAAGCAGGAGCAGAATATTTGGAGCCAAAGCATCAGGAGGGCTCAGCAGGAGCTCCAGAAAACATCACTAGTCTGGTGCAAAACACAGTCTGGGTCACAGAGCTCCTTCCTCCACAGCCCTGGTGCTTTCCAGAGGGATCTCAGCTGGCAGCAGGCTCGAGCCCAGCTTTATTGGGATCACACCCAGCAATGTGTCTGGGGACAGCTTCCTGAACCGGGTACTTGCCAAGGTTTTGTTTGTTTGGTAACAGGGATGGGGAAGAGTCCCAGTGGCCCTGAGAGAGGTTATTTCAGTGCTGCACCTGGGCACGTCTCAGAGCAGCTCCGCTCTCCTCTCTGGCTCACCCAGAGCGTTTCTTCTTCCAGTTCTACACAGATCCCTCCTTTTTAAGCCTGTTAAGTGAGTCCAGCCCCCCAGGCAGAAGGGTGGGACCTTCCAACTTTCTGGCTTGCCACGGTCTGTTTATCAGATCTAATGAAGACATTTATGGGTTGATGGTCTGACAGATGCTCAATTTTCTGACTGGATGAGGAAGTCAAACTGTTATATAAGAAGCCAATAAGTACCATTCATTCCTAAAGCAATGAAACACTGCTGCATTTCCAAGTTAATTGGCACTACCAAACCAGTTTGCTGCGAGTGTATTTAATCAAATTTAACCTTTAGTTAGGGGCTTCTGTAGCACCCTGCACTGTCCTATCGAGCATCCAGAACACTGATGATTGCTATTACAATGCTCTGTTTTCTGCAGCTCTAGCCAAGATCAAAACATGCTGCTAACTCAGCAGAACAGTCCTGGAGACATTCACACCTCTCACCACTTGCAAACGTGGTGGGGTTAACACAGGGGTTTAAGTTCAGAAGGTTGTTCCTCTCCATTACCCAGAACATTTGGATATTCTTTACAATTCTGAAAAGAGTTAAAGATTCCCCTGTTAGAAAAATCCATCCTCTAACAAGGTTTTTCTCAGCACTGGATGTCCAAGATGTTTACTGGAGGCACCACTTTGCCATCCAGCATATATTAAACTCAGGAGTGTTTTGTGCTCAAGCACCAAGGCTTGATGGGGCACGTTTTGTGTGTTCATTACAGGGAGCCTCTGCAGCAGTGCAAGGCATGAGACCAAAGGCTATGTCCCATTGGCTGCCTGAGTCGTTTATTAATGGCCCCATTAAACATTCCCTCAAGCTTTCAGTTGCAGTTATTCAGTTTACTTTCAAAATATTTTTTTCTTTTGACTTATGCTTCCACAGCTGAAGAGTTTTCTTAGGGAGTCCCAACAAGGCACCCAGAGATGGTTTCTGAAAAGCCCAGGACCTTGGTGTGGAGGTGTCACAATCTCAGTTTGGGGCTGGAGGCTCTTGCCATGGGCTTTCCTGCCTTCCATCCCCAGCCCACGTAAACAGAGGGTGTGGATCAGGCAAGGGAGAGCTTGACCACCTTGCTCCTTGCAGAGCTCCAAAATCCCTCCCTTCAAGGAGCCCCCTTTTCTCATGCTTAGCACCAGCACTCACACACAGCAGGAATAAAGCATTATTATTATTGCTTTGAGCGAGTGTATAGGAAACACAGCTCAGGAGTAATTCACCTTTCCTGCTGCTGTGTGATGCACCAAAAAAAAGCCACACAAACTCCATGTCGACCTTCAAGAGCCACTTTCCCCTCCCAGAATATTCCCATCCTCTGTGCCGCTGGATTAATTGCATTCAGCAGACAGAATTAATAGCTGTACTGAGCTCAGTGCTACCTCGGGAGAGAAACACAACCACTGGGAAGTGACAGAATGAAGGGAAGACTCAGGCCCCCAAATCACTCCCCCATCATTTACCCTGTTGCTGCTGCATTAGGAAATGTCAGGCTGCATCTTTAAGAGTAGACCTGTCTCTGCAGCAAGAGCACAGAAAGCTGGCAGTTGAGAGAGCAGAACGGATGACAGTTTTTGGCAGCAGTTTCAGCTGTCTTGTTGGGTTTTTCAGATTAATCAGCCCCCTTGGAACACTGAACAGATCATCAGGACAATCCCTCAATCCAAGATCTTTTCCAGTGGGAAAAAAAAAAAAAAAGTCATAAACTGGGACAGCAGCATAACAGAGGCAGCATTCTGAAAGGGACTCATGGCTCTAAGAAAGGTCCTTATCAAGACATGTCTAAAGCCAATGGCATTTCTGCACCATCACCCTCTGCATGTGCTCACACATGGTGGGGGTTTTTCCAGTGTGATTTTTCAGGAAGTCACAGACTGAAAAATAGCTTCTCTCCATGCTCCCCATCCTCACCATTTCAAGCTCTGTTAAATACATTCTGTCAGATGCCAAAAATATTGACCGTTTTCTTTATATGAAAATCCTTCCTTCCACAATATCTAAGACTGTGTGCACATGCCCAACAAATTTTATTTGAAACACTGAGTGGCAGTAGGAAACAAACGGTCAAGAACCTTGTATTTTCTTCAAGATGCATTTGCAACAACAAATTTTCAGAATCTTAGTTTTTCCACATGAATTCTGAATTCAAGTCACTGCCATGCCTAACCAATATTTCCTTATTGCCCTTCCTGGCAGAAATAGAATTCTGTAGTGTAAGAGCAGAAAATTTATTATATCAATTTAACCACTTGATAATCTGGTATAGCTCTGTATAGCACCTTGCAGTGTTGGCCCTCAGTATTTGAAATTTAGGAAATAAAGAGGCAATTTTGCTAAGGAGTTTCACTTTTCCTCCATTACACAACAAACTACCAATTAGCTGTTATGCAAGTTTCTGCTCACCATGAAGTGAGCTCTGCTTTCAGCTTGCTGAAGGTGGCCAGCTTGGAGGAGCCAAAAGTGAAATTAGATTAATCCATCGTGCTCTGGACCTAAAGGCAGAGCTCCCCGTGCCCACCTCCTCAGCTTTCAACAAGGATTTGGGATTATCTGTGAAGTTGCTCCACCTTATCCCTGCATCTCTCTGGGGCTTCCACTTGCACATCCCAGCATCTGAGCACAGAGGGTGACACCAGGACACCTCCAGGTGTCACCTCCAGCAGGTTCTGCCCTGCCCTGGCCCCACACACCTGCCCCCCATGGCACTGGCAGGGGACCAGGGCACTCCGGGCAAACCCCAGCAGCTCCCAAACCACACTGGCACACACCCACAGAGCTCAGCACCCCTAAAGCAGATCCCTGAGCACAGCCCTGTGTCTGAGCTCTGGGACAGAGGGGTCATTCCCAGTGGTGATGGGCACAGCTGATGAACCAGCACTGCCAAGGTGCCTCCCTCTATTTCCTGTGGCGTGGCTGGGGCTTCATTGCTCCCACCAATTCCATGCCCTGGTGCCTCCCTGCAGCCCCAGCTCTGCCCTCTGCCCTCCCCAGCCCCTGAGTCTGCACTCAGCTCCTGCTTTGCCCAGGGATTTTATTGGCAGTGCCCAGTCACCCTCCTGGGTCAGTGACGAGCTGTGGCCACGGCCAGTGAGCAGGAAGGGGCTTCAAGCAGGACATGCCAGGGTTACAAAACACATGAGCAGGGAGATGTTCTTATCACAAGCAGTTTTTGCAGCCATAGCCTTAAGAAATCCCATCAGAGGGGAAGAGATGACTCAAGTCTTGTACAGACACTTTACACATCCAGACATTCTTGCATATGAGAATTTGCTGCATATAAAAAATGACCTCTGACTTTTTGTGCCTCTCCTCTACACTGTCATAAACAAGAATATCATTTCAAGAGATGCTGTCAACTTATATTTAGCCTAGTTTTTTTTTATTTTGTTTAAAAATAAAAGCCTTCTCTATAGCGTAAGATGAAGAATTAAAAAAAAAAAAAAAACAATTCTTTGAAACAAAACAAAAAATTGTGTTGTTGCCTTTCAAACCCTTACCCTGTAGCACTGAAAACTTGGAATTGTCCACAAATGAATATGAGACTGACATGATATTTATTATCCAAGCTTAAAATAGCACAGAACAAACAGAATACAAATCATGGCAAGTAAAAATTAATTTAAAAATTCAATTTAATAATCTAACAGTTCAGGGGCAATATGTGGTTTATATTGGCAGTGGCCTTTTAATCTTGCAAATCATATAATTAAGAAAACTTAATTAGTAAAAGCAGCGTTTGAATATTAGAGCTGTGAAAATATCTCCGAAAAAATGGCAAGTATTGGCTTGAACTTTTTGTAAGCCTCAGTTCTGTGTCTGCATGCACTTCTATGAATATAAATAAAAGGCAGGCATAAATAAATGGCACAAGCACTCAGGAAATTGTGAAGTTAGAGTGTTCACAGAAACCAAAATTGCAACCGCTTGCACAGGGGCCCGAGGCACAGCCCAGCAATGAGGAGCCTGTCCTGATTTTCCATGAAACCTCCCCGTCCCAGCCAGGCCAGGGTGAGAAAGGACAATTCCTAGAGCCAGCACTGAGCTCCTCCCTCCCCACAGCCCTCTCAGAGCCTGCAAACTACTCAGCCACCAAGAGAAACCAAAGAAAATAAAGACAGCTGCCTGCTTTGGGAAAGTTGCACACGAGTCTGTTTGGAGAGAGCCCTGACTTGTTTCATCCATCCAAAGCAGAACAATGGAGGGGAAAGAAAAAAAAAAAAAAAGAAAAAAAAGGCTCCTGGCAATTTTCAATCTTAGAAACCCCAGCAAACTTCAGACCTGTAGCTGAGTTAAAAGGCACCAAAGCGCCATCACGTCTCCCTCTCCAGAGGGATCTGTGAGACTCTCACAAGTCCTTGGAGCTACGACATTTATCTCCAGCCCAGCCAGCTCTTACAAGCACAAAACCCATTAAACTCACATTTCCTCTCAGCCAGGTAGCCAGGGAGAATCTGTACAACATGGAAACTCCAAAGACTTTGAGCATGCAAATGGTGCAGGCACTGAAATAATGACATCCACAGGCAATATTCCCACTATCCTTGAAGCTGTAGGCAAAAGGGAAAAAAAAACCAAAACAAAACTGTAATTCTGTGAAGTGCCAAATGATTCTCCTCTGTAAAATCTCAGGGAGGCATTTCTCTGGAGAAGCCTGGTTTAATTACTCCTGGACCAGTGATATTGCAGAAAAGATAGTTTGCAGCAAACCATTTTACACAGATAGAGGGCTTGATTTTATTTAAAGTTTCTTTTGCAATATTTGCTCAAGAGAGTTTTTATTGTTACTCTTCTGTTTTGGGACATGCACTGCATTTTTCTAAAGAGATGATTTACCACTGCCTTCAAAAAAATAAAGAATCTTGCATTCTTAAATTGATCAGACTGCTTTGTTTCCAGGGGACACTCCAGTGATTTTTATTTGCTTTATGAACAATTCCCAGTATGGAAACAAAGTTAGGAACCCCAAGCAGATCCAAATTTTCCCCAGGATCTTTGGGTGTTTCAGACTTCTGCTGCCCTTCAAGCTGTGCTTTACTTAATTTCACAGAATAAGAGCCCTCAAACCCCGCATGAAATCCAAGGTTTTGCCCTGCACCCACCCTTCTCCATCCTAGCTCTTTTTATTCAGCACCTTTGGAACAGCAGCTACAACACACAGGGGAGGTTTAAATAAAAAAGAAATACACAAACAGGGTTCTTGGTGGCCTGAATTTTGTTCTTGTGAAACAGAAATCATTCCAAGCAAAGGTAACAGTGACAGGTTGTAGTTTTAGCAGAAATCTGGAATGACTGCTAGGTAAAGTTATATATCTGTGGGATTTTGTAGTGGGATGTTCATGTTCAAAACCTTCACTCAGCCCCAATGTCCCCTCACATGTCAGAGCTTTCCTAATACCCTAAACCCCCCTGCACAAGGAGCTGTTGTGTTTATCAAACCTGTCCTATCAACAAGCTCATTTTTCCCCTCATTATCTGCACAGAGCAGAGCTGCTCGGCAGTTGACATCCGGCCTGAAATGATGACACATTAAAGGGTTTAATCTCCTATAACTGGAAAGGTTTCCAAAGATTTTCATAGAAAACAAGAGGTGTACAAGGAGCACCTCCCTGTCCTGGCTGTGCAGAGTCATCACGGGAAGAGGGAGGAAATTTGCTGCTTTTCCAACAGCCCCTGATCTGTGTGTGCAGAGATCTGTGCTAGGAACATACCCTGACCATCAAACATCTTCTCTCCAACTGCACCACATTTTACAAGGAGAACCTAAAAAGATCTGGGTAGTTTTTAGCCTTTGCACATGTGTAAAATGCCCCGGTATTGGCTGAAGAATCAAACACAAAATCCAACAAAATTTAATTGTGGATTTATCCTCTCAGCTGCAAAATTATCAGCACACCAGGAAACAACAGAGTAAACAAAAATAAAGATCTGGACCTTATTTATACCTGCCAGAGGACTCGATGAAGGAGGTTGACCAACCAAGAAAATGAACATTTGTTTCTGACAGGGATCTATGCAAAGCAACAGGGTTTTAATTTAGGGCTCTTTTCATCAGAATGATAACAGCTGTCATCTACTGGGTGAGCACAATAATTACTGAATCTGCTCTGTGGAAAATGAATACCCAACGTTTCATTTACACAATAATACCTCAATCTGCAGCCAGGGACAGCCAGCCACATTCCCACGGAAGGACTCACACACATCCCACCTCGGAATTCCTGACATTTCACAGCCAGCTCCCCCAAAAACCTCAGCAGTTTTTAAGTTTCTTCCAAAAAGGCCAGAAGCATTTATTGACAGTATTTATGGCCCTAAATCTTCAAAATCCAGCCTGATTTACCCTCTTCTTTCACTAGTTAGTAGAAATAAAGGTGTTTTTTTTTTTTTAAGTAGCATGAATATTCTTCTCACCTACAATTTTAGCTTATTTCCAGACTTATCTGCCACACACACCGAGATTGTTGTTCCATTCACAATTTCCACACCAGCACAAGAAAATAAATTTTAAAAACACACTTCAAGATTGAGACCTCATGGGTTTTTTTTCGTTTTGAACAGAAACATTCAAAGATGTTTATCAATTAAATAGTAAATTACCTGGAAAAGAGAGCTTGGTTTTAAATCTAATTTCTCCAAAGTTGAGGGGGTTTTCTAAATCTTTTTAAAAGAATCAACTCTGATCCAGTTTCTTAACAGAAACAAATTTGGATTTGGAAAGCTAAACAACCTGATGAGAGACTGCAATTCTTTTGCTTATTAATGGAACAGTCTAACTACAGTCATTATGGGAATGAAACTAATTTTAAAAAAGTGTTTCCATCAAAACATTTGTAATTGCACAGCAGAGATCAGGTTAAAAGTAGATGTTTCCTGATCATTAAAACAAGTGAAGTAAAATTATATGTTTTGCAGAACTGCTTGTACCAGCCTGAGCTGTATTATGAGGCAGGGGGCCAAGAATTAAGTGCTTCCAATCACTAAAAAAATACCAGTAATTCCTGTATAACCTCACACCTTGGAGAGCAAAACCCTTTCAGTGCATTATGTTGTTTTTTCATCAGTTGGAGAGGATGTGGCAAATAACTCTGGATTAGATAAATCACTTGGAAATCTATTTCAATCAATCATTTCCCCCTTTGCAGCCATGCCCTGAAGATATTTTGCCAGGACTGGTTTGCATTCAGAGGAGTTAAGCTCTCTGCCTTTTGCATCCCCTGCCATGGAGCAGCACTGGCTCTGACTGAGACTCCTGTCCCTCCAAACTGCCTCTCACAATCCTTCCCTGCTCCAAATTCATGGAGCAACTTTGGATTTTAGGGTCTGATTAACGTCAGCACAAAAGCAGCGAGGTGGGAGCCTGAACGAGCTCGTAAAATGAGCTTCGTGTCAGGCAGCAAACAAATAGGAAGTACCCAATTTATCTTAATATTTTAAGGCATGTGCTTAAATCCTATCAATTGCAAAGCCCTCTCAGCCAGGTCTTGATTAAAAAGAAAAAAAAAAAAAAACAACCAAACTAAAAAACAGCTTGAGTTTTCAAAGGAGCAAAGGAATCAGGGCATTCATCCCCTTCGGAAATCAAAGAAACTTTGGATGTAGAGAATAAAGAGTTCCTATGACGAGCAGCCAAAAGTCAGCCTGAAGGAGATGTTTGAAGCAGATGGCAAGAAGCAAGGCTTCTATTTGCAAAATAAATTTAAACTTGAATGAGAGTGAGCCAGCGTCAGACACTGATCCTTTTTCACATCAACAGAACTCAAGACTTAATTTTTTTCTCTCCTGCAGACAATATGTTCTGATGAGAGTTTTTTCTTTCACTTATAGATATATTTCTGGAAAAGCTGGCAGGAAACTGCCCAAGAGCTTCTTCATTGTGTTCCATTTAAAGGAAGACATTTTTCTAGAAAAAAAAATTGTAGTCCAGGACAGGAAAATGAAGATGACATGTTTACTTGGGATAAGAAATGATTTTTCAGTAACTGAAGTTACAACTTTATAAAATTACTTCTTCTAACTCATTGTACAAGAGTGCTTACAGCAATTATTAAAAAAATAAATCATAAAATTAGAACAACAGGGCTGGAAGGGATCTCAAACAATCTTCCAGCTATTCCCCTCCCCACTCCAACCTGATGTTTGTCTCATCTTTTCCTCAGCTGAAACTCACAATCTATTACAAATACCCCCTCACAGTAAGAATGGTTTTCTGATGTCTAGCTTTGTAGTCAAGAAATTAATTTTTATGGGTGAATGTGCACAGAGGATAAACTCTCTTCCATCTTTCTGAAGGTTTCTAAAGCCACCCTGGTCTTGTCTGCAAGAAAAGCAACCCAGGTTCAATCTTTTTTCGTAAATTCTTTTTCCCTTCCTTTTTAGATTCTTTTCACCTGGTCCATTTTTTTCCCAAATTATGGCACCTAAATATGGAAATTATTTTCCTCCTAATGCTCTAGCAAAGTGAGTGGAGGATTATGTCTGATATCTTCTGCTAAGTTTCATTCATTTATAATGCCTTTTTTTTTTTTTTTTCTTTTGGAAACAGCACAACTTTAGCTGGTGTTCAGCAGGTGCAGGTAGAACCACTACATCCCTTTTCCAAAATGCAGACACAGACAGGTTTTCCTGCTGGTATTCCCTAAGAGTAATAAGATTTGTACTTCAGAAAGCCTCATCTCCAAAAAAATGAGCTGAAAATCTGAATGGATGGTGAATATCTTAAATATACATAAAATTGTGCATCTGCACTCAGAAGATGGTGTTCCAGAATTCTGCAGAGGTGCAATTAAGTGAGGGGTTTTTTTAAATAAGGATTTAATTTAAGATTTTGCTCCTGAACAACCTGCTAGTTGTTCACTTTAACTTGAGTAAAACACAAAGTGCTACTAAATCATCACTCACTGCTCACTGATGTAAGTCTGCATTTGGGTCTCAAAATTAAAATAGGAAAAGACAAAAATACATGAGGCATATTATTTTCTATATTAATTTTAAATGTTACAAACAATATCTTTGCTATTACAAAACAGCCTTTTAGGCAACTGAACTAATTTTAGAGCATCTCTATGCAAATGTGCTGCTGAAATCACACCTTAAATACAAGTCACCCTTCAGTTTGGAGACTCAAAGAAACAATTTCATCAGCAAATGGTTTTGTTGGGAGCACCAGTGAGTAATTGCAGGGCCCTGGTGATGCTGTGCTGGGACACTTTTAGCTCCTCACACAATTTATTGTCACACCTGCACAGTCGGAGGTGGATGTCTCAAAAGCAGGAGTTTTGTCCTTTCCACAGCTGCATTCAACACTGTCAATTCCATCTTGTTCCCTCAAGATGTAATATTAGGAGAACACATGGCAAAGAGTGCAGAGTAAACAGAATAAATCAGTTTGTTTGTCAGCTGGGTGAGGAGTTTTATACTCCAGAGGCTGTTTTGAAACCCAATACAAAAGGTGTTCCATGTACTGCTGAAATGTCCATGCTCTGCTCTTCCAGTGCCTAAAGTGAACTAAACAATAAAAAATTGACTTAAGAGGTCACAGAAACATTGAGAGCAAGGAGCAAGTGCTTTAAACACAGTTACTCCTTCAGTTCTCCAGAATTCCCAATGGTGCAGATTCCTGAAGTTTAGAGAATGACACAGCCCTGCTCTGACACCTGTCCTCCCACACTGCCAGTCAGGTATAGCACACAGGGACATTCCCATGTCCTCTTGCCAAATCCACCTCTGCCAGCATGTCTACAAGCAAAGAAATTTCAAAATAAAGCTCAGCATGTGACAGGTTGGCTCACTTGCTTAGGAAATGTCATTTTTCCCATTTGATGTACAGTTGAGGAATGATCCCACTTGCAAAGGGAAGGCAATTGCTCAACCCAGCACACTCTGGCAATTTTCACATAATTAGCAGAATACATTTAGTCTTAACCTTCTTCTGATGAATTCAGTCACACCTGTTTATGTGAAATCAATTAAGAGACCTTAATCTTCTTAGACAGTTTCCAGCACTCCATCCACAGGTTCAGGCCTGTTTCTTGTATTGCAAAGTTTGAATTATATTAAAAAAGAAACAATTATCCTATAAACACAAAGACCTCAATTATACCTTAATAATTAAACCCAGTTACACTTTTAGTCTGCAGCCTCTTGGTGGCCAGCCACATATCAGTGCAGTCCATTTTGCCTCTGAGAGGGGAAGGGGGAGCAGAATAAGCCCAGAGCCAGGTCAGCAGGAGCACGCCTGGGTGCCTGCCCCGTGCCAGAACACACATTCCTGTGCCTGGATCTGCTCAGGACTTGTGCACTGACGTCAGGGAGTGTCTGCTCACGGGGTCATCTGAGGAAAGGAAGCCCAGGCTACCTCCCCAGAGCATCCAAAATCCCCCTTCTTACAGAAGAATTTTTGGGGAAGGATTTCATTTCACCTCACTTCAGGCATGTCCCTAAAATAGACATTGACAGCAAGGCAGATGATTCATCCTTCAGAAATGCCTGCATTTCCTCACCACAGAGCCTCCCCCAGAGGCTCAGGTCAGGTATCCAGAGCTGGAGGAGACAAATCCCACCATTAGCGAGGATGTACAAGCAGCACTGATATTTAGTGAGAGAACAAGGTGCACGAGTCCCTGCTCACCTCTGCAGCCAGAAGTTACCTGACTAGTTGAAGCTAAAAAAAGAATAGTGTTCCAGTCTCCACTGGGCATAGTTTGTGGTTTATAGCATGAGGCAGTGTTTTATGCCAAAGGAGAATTTAAATCTCACATCTGTGTTTGTTTCTTGGATCTGCTATGCTGGCAAGTGAGTCATCCTGAGAAATCTTAAATTACTTTTCATCATACATCTAGCATCATAAAAAGCATTGAATTAGTGTCCAGAAATAGTTCAAATTGCAGTAGGAGCAAGAAGTCCTAGCACACTCACAGATTATCTCGTGGGATTCACATGAAAGAAGCTGGGAGTACCTTGAAGGTTTTAGAGCAAAACCTCTGCTCAAGCTACAGAGCTGCACAAAACTGCTTTGAGGTGAAACAAAACCGATGAAAATCAACAGCTTCAACCAAGGAAACCCTGACATTTAGTGTCTGGCATGTGTGACAACTGACCCACTCTGTGAGACCTCCTGGGAAGCTGAGATCCTGCTCATTGCAAATCAGGAGTTTTTCTTGCAGTTGTAGACATGCTACCTTTCCAGCCACTTTCATTCCACTGTTTTTAAAAGGATGAAAGAAAGGAGGAAGAAAAAATATAAAGCTCCCTTTTTCCCCTCAGCCCTTTCTAGGGAAAATATCAAGTAGCAGCTAAAATCTGTTTGAGATCAACTTTTGTTTTATAAACTTTGGGTTTCATTCTAATTGTTAGGGAGACACATAATAACTGGCTTTAACATAATTTTCTTTGGACTATCTCCCCAAAGCCACAATTAATGTAAATACCAGTGTCTTGTTAGTAATTTCCTTTCATTGGTAAAGGCTGAAATGCAATGATCCAACCACAAATCACAAAGCAAATAAGCTTGCAGTGCTGCTCAGGCTAGTGGGGATTATGCAGTTTGTACAGGAGGAGTTGATAAGGGAGATGTTCTGTGAGCAGAATTCCTGGACTGCTTGGAAGGGTTTCATTACATGACAAAGGAGTAACTCTCACATCCTCCTGGGCAATGCAGGCTGCAGCTTCCAGGGACACTTGGACATAAAGGGGTGAAAAAGCAGAGTCAGGTCTCAAAGTCAAGAGTAGATGTGGGATCAGAGACCAGGTTACAGACTCTCAGTGCACAAACCTGGGGGATTTACTCCTCTCCTGCATTTCTTGCAGGTCCTGAGGGGCCTCTAGTGATGGACAACACACACCCACAGCAGGAGATGAGAACCAACCTCTCTGTTTCTTCTCTGTGCCACGAGACCCTTGGTGAAGAACCACCACCACTCCAGGCAAGCACGAGCCTCAATCTTATAGTTTTGCTGACACCATGCATCTTTTTTACCCTTCACTTGCTGGCATATAAAACCACAGGTATTTGAATACCCGATTTTCATTTTATAAATGGATATTTTGTTTAACAGCCAAAAATACACATCTCCAGTCAAACATCCAAATAACTGAAGCAGGTTTCAGTCAAAGGCCCCTCTTTACCAAATCACCTCTTCTCTGCCACTCACAGACAGAGATGCTACTAAAATATGCAACAGTAAAAGATGCTTTCCAGAGAAAAAAATTAGAATCCGTGCCTGAAACACTATTGGTACAAACAGAGCAGAAAAAAATCTGACTGCAGGAGCAGACTGCCCAGTAGGACCATTCCCTGCAACACACAGCAGGGACAGATTTCCAAGACAGCCTGGCCTTCAGAAAACCACAGCCAGCGTCACTCTGACCAAGTAGCAATCCTTGGGTTTAGCTTGGCATTTTGTGAAGGGAACAGCTCAGTCCCGCTGCTCTATCAATTAACTTCTCAAAAGTACAGAGCCATCACTTACCAGCAGGCCAGAGCTGTCATTGTCCCAGCAGGGCCTCAGGAGTCTCTCTCCTGGCAGGAAAAGCCATCAGCTGCAAGGAAGAAGATGGAGGGATAATTAAATTAATCCCTTTGCCTTCCTAAGCAACTCAAGTATTATCCTTTCATATCTGACATCTTGCAGTTTAGATTCTCTTCATGGTGTGATGCAAATAGACACAGTACCTGGTTTTCAGTGATAAGAAAGGTACATGCCAAGGGGAGAAACAATTTGCTTGTGGCTGTGCAAAGCTTTTGGACATGAGGAAATGAGTGCACAGCTGGATTGTAGGCTGCTCCAGTTTTCTGCCAACTTTCTGGGCTCTCTAGCACTGATCTCTGCACTTGCTGTGCTGGTGGAAGGGAAATTTGCTTCCCAAAGTGAGGGGCTGGGTTATTGTGCCACAGTCACAACCAGCTCAGGTGTTTGTGCTGCTTTACAGTGGAGACTGCCATCACTTCTCAGAGGCAGCACCTAATCCCTGCACCACATTCTCCTGTAGGAACTTCACAGTACTGCCTTTGCTCATCCCTACAATGGATGCTTTTGAGAGGCCCAAACTGCTTTGCAAGGATCCCAAAACATGTTTGAATTTGTTTTCCCAGTCACAAAGGGCTGGCACATCCCTTCCCAGTCCCACAGCACGTTGGCACAAGGAAAATACAGAAAAAAAAGAAAAAGAAAAAAAAAAACACTAAAACTCCACACCAACTTGGAAATCAACAGCATCTCAAGAACTGATCAGATACATGTGGATGCAAACAGATAATGATTTATCATCTTGTGTATTCTTACATCCCCTTTCCCCTCCTGTTTTTCCTCTAGGCTGTTTCTATATTCTAATTCCAGCTCCAATTTCTGCTCTGGGTTTTCATTATGCTCCTGGTGTAAGAGCCACACATCCCTTTCCATCTCGCTCCTGCCATCTCTTAGGAAGTGCCTATGGATGATTTGCAAAGGCCTGAGACCTCGCTGGGGTCCATTTCTCAGCAGGAAGCTCCTCCAGCTCCCCATTGATCCAAATCACTCTGAATTTTATTACCCTTCTTTGTATTGCCTGACTCCCTGACCCTGTAGTTTATGGTTAGTCCAATCTTTGTGTTTCCATCAGAAGACACTTCTCAGCTAACATTAGATCTGAGCCTATTAGAGCTGCTGATACAAGAGGAACCCCCTAAGAAATCCTGAAGGGTGGAACTGGGAATAGAGCATGGGAGCAATAAGCTTGTTCCCCAGCACACATGATCAAAATGATCGATCTTGCCAAAAGTGCCTGTTGCCCAATTTTTGTTCTTACCCAGCTACAGGGTTTCCTTCACACCCTTTAATTACTCACACCTTCCTTAAGGAACACGGCTCAAACAAACAAACAGGGGAAAAAAAAGTTACAACAACGTAGCATGATCTTGACATACAAGATGTCAGAACCATTATAAACCCCTTTATTGCAGAATGATGTCTTTTGTGCTTAGAGGCATGCTTGCTATTCATAGATCTACTGCTCAGCTGTTCCAGTTTTTAGTTCTGCATAAATGCCCACTCATTATGTCCAGAGGGTTTTGCCTGTAGCTTTGTGTTTGTAGCCTTGAGGCAAATGTCTTGATGGCTTAGGGAACTCGTAGGGAATGACCAAATAACATCGGATTTTCCACAGCAACGAAGCCATTATGGGACAGCATTTCTATGTAACAGCACCCTTCAGTGTGCAATCATTATAACTAAGGATTTAACCGGGCTCTGGGGACACAACAAAATCACTTTGAAGCCAAAAAATACACAGTGAAATCTTAAGCATTCGATTTCTGAAATGCTTGAGTCAGGCAGCTTTGTCAGTTACAGTAAAACCAAGTGAAGGGGAAGGAGTTTTATGCACATCTTTAAGAATGAATCCAAGTGTTTGGACCTGTGCATGCAGAGCTGGGAGTGCAGCTTTCCTTGGGCATTCCTTGCACACAGAGTTTCCTGTAGCTGCATCTGGAGCCATCATAAGCACACACACAGCCCTAGTTAAAATTTTTAGCCATAGAATTTTAGGTATGGCTGAAAATTCTAAGTGTGTTGCTCCCAATTTTGAGGAAAATCTGGTTGGACTGTAGGAGATTACACAGAGCCTTTGTAACCCTCACAGCCCAGGGAATCCAGACCCTGAAGCCTGGCCCATTTCAGCTGTGGTACTCCCTACACACTGACTAAGGGATTTATCTGGAGGGTTCCTGCTGAATTAGAGACCTGTGGACACCAGGCTAAACAGCAGAGAAGGAAAAGTTTGTGATAAAAGCAAGGATACAGTTTAAGCACTGGGTGAACGCAGAGCTGCACAAGTGTGGTGGGTTGATCTCAGCCTACAGCCACCCACAGCCCCACTCTTCCTCACCAGGAGAGAAAAGAAAATTAAACTCATGGCTCCACATAAAAACTACTGAACAGCTGCTGCCATGAGCAAAACAGACTTGATTTGTGGAAAACTAACTTAGTGCATTGTCAATATAAATAAGTTTGGATGGTGAGAAATGGAGACAAAATTAAAAGACACACCAACCCCCCACACTTCTCCCCTGCTCCAGCACAAGTCCTGGAATGGCTGCAGGAGATCCCTGCAGTGCTTTGAGCACCTCCACAGGGATAGCAGGGCTGTTCCTCACCCTTTTCCCAGCTGTCCTGGACAGCATTTTGTGCTCTCACACCTTTTTTCATGGTAAGGTCCGCAGCATTGCTGACAGACCTGGCTGTGCATGGACACCCCACCCAGCAGGAAATACAGGAGAGGAAACCTGGACAGCTCCAGTGAGGGACTCTCTCAAACTGGATGGGAAATTATGGTCAAAACCCACCAAAACACACTCCCTGCTCCAAGGGCCTGGGCTGAAGAGGAGCTCATGCAGCAGGAGAGGCTGTTTTGGTGGGGAATGTGTGGAAATAATCCCGTGAGGAGCAATCTGTGCCAGGGGCTGGCTTTAATGAGCTCCCTGTCGTGGCACATGGGAAACTCCACGGGTGCTTCCAGGAGAGCTTCCAGGTGCCACACACAGCCACTTTCTCCCAGCACAAGCTGGGAATGGAATCCACCCCAAGCCTGGTCCAGGCATCCCTGGGAGAGCAAGAGCAAGGCACTTCTGGATGTTCCCTCTGCCCCTCAGCACAAAGCACCCAGGCAGTCTTTCCCCCAGCACATCCCCAAGGGTGAGCTGGGCTGTGATTCACCCTCAGAGATGCTGAGGGCTGCATAAGGGCTGCATTGATGAGGCAGGAAGCTGAAGCATGCAGTAGAAATGCATGACTGCATGGAAAAATCAGAGGTGCAGCCAGACAAGTGACCCTCTTGGATAATAAGGTGATGTGGTCCAGCACTGGGACGTGATGGAAAAGGAGCTCCCATCCCTCCCCAGTTTGTAGCCCTCACACACAGGTGGCTGTGGTGCTCTGACAGGACTCAGAACAACAAAGGACAGAGCAGGGATGGTGAATCTGACTGTGCATCTCACTCCACATCCAGCCTGACTCCTGCATCTCCAGGAGGGCTGGGTTAATAGCAGCAGCCAGCAACATCACTGTCACAACAACTTAGCCCTGCCAGGAGAAGGAACAGGAAGAATAACCTCTACATTACAAAATGGTTCAAGGCAGCAGCACGGCTGGGCAGGGCTGTAGCCCAGCAGTGACTCACCAGAAATGCTCACAGTGCTCCTCGTGTGGAAGGGGCTGTGGAAGGCTCCCCTCAGCTGGCCCTGCTGTGGCCAGCTCAGCCCCAAAGAGCAGCTGTGCATTCCCCAGCCTCTTCCCTCCCCAGGGATGGCATCTCCTACCTGCCTGGTGGCTCTGGGTTTTAACTCTGGTGGAAGAAAGAGTCTGGGCCTCAGGGGTTTTTAGATACATATTTTTGAGGTGGTGTTCTTTGACACCTTTCCCTTGTATTGTAAAGGTCAGCTAATACATCCCAGAGGGAGCACTCACTAAAAACGCGAAAAAAAATTAGAAAGGAAAAGTTTAGTTCTTTCATTATTTGCCCAGTTCAGGCTTTGTAAATTTCATGTTTCTTCCTCAGACACAAGAACCTTCTTCCCTTCAAACTGCTCATTTGGGTAAGCTGGGAACAACAACTTCTGCTGCCTACAAAGTACTTGGGACACAGTCCCAAAGTTGCCTGCATATGATGGCGTTTCAAACCTCAGAAATAAGTACAGGGCACAAGCACCAACTAAAGAGACTTCCACAGCCAGACATCAAGTCACCAGCTCCAGGAATCAGCTCTCACACCCAGCAGCAGCAACACAGACAGGTTTGCTGGACTCATTATTGTAATGAAGCTCATTAAAGTCCCAAGGGAGGCTGTTCCACAACATCCCAGCTGCAGTGCATCCTGTAATCACCATTTCCACCTTTCACAGAAGCTCCCAGAGTGGGTCAGGTCAGGAGGGATCACTGCAGGTCACCCAGCCCAGCCTCTGCTCAAGCAGGGTCCCCTGAGCACCATCCTCAGGACTGTGTCCAGATGGATTTTGAATATCCCCAGGGAAAGAGACTCCACAGCCTCTCAGGGCAGCCTGTTCCAGTGCTCAGCTCACCCTCACAGTAATGTGCTACCCCATTTTTTGGTGGAATTCCCTGTGCATCAGTTTCTGCCCATTGCTTCCCATCTTGTCCCTCGGCACTACCAATAAGAGCCTGGCTGTGGAAAAAAAACATTCAAAGGTGATTGAGAGTGGCCTAGAAAGGGACAGAGAGGTGGAAGGAGCACCTTGGCAGGTGTGATGACATCCCTAAACACTCGCAGATGCAGGCCATGGTCAGAATTCAGGGAAGGGCACACAGGAACCACAGGAAGAGTCAGCTTTTCTTGTGTCATCCTCATAAATGCAGTATAACCTCACAGTGGATCTGTGCAGGGACACATTTGAAAGGGCAGGGATGTAAACCCAAAGGAAAAATTGGAGGAAAGAAGCAGAAAAACATCCAGAGATAAAAAATGCTGCAGTTAAATGAAGCCTATTAGCACAGGCATGGAGCTGCTCCTCCATGCAGTCCTCTATTTCAACAGGTTTATTTCCTTTTATCCTGTTTTTAAGTTCACACCCTGGTACAAGGCAGGAGATTTCCCCCTCCCCAACCAGTAAATTCGTAAGAGATGTAAAAGGGGAGGGATGAGGAGAAAGAAACATAACAAAAATTTTAATATGTACAATTTTTCACTAGACAAGTCCTATTCCTCGTACAACCACTTTTTAAGGCCATGCTGACAAGGGCAGATTTCACAGCCCTCACAGTCCCATGACAAGGAGATATTTGCCTTTTTAGTGGTGCAAAGTGTTTAGGTATTTCACTGTGACTTACTGCAGTCAAAATGAAGGGCCTGATCTAACAGTAAATACTCCAGAAGCAGCTCACTGTGACCAGAAATTAATTTCACCTCCCAAATTCAGAGCAGGCAGCTGCCACTGCTTTTCCCTGTACACACAGATGGAAAATGACACAGACATAGCCATGGACATCTCTGCCATGGCCTGGGGAAAAGCTGAACACCACAACTTTGGGAGTCCTGCAGGGAATGGGGGAGCTGGGGAACTAAACCCTGCTAAAACAAAGCCTCTCAGGAAAGCCAGGGCTTCTCTCATTCAAGTCCCTTCATCACCTACAGGCACAGGGCTGTGCTGGGAGCAGTTTGGTTGGCTCAGCTCAACCAGCCATTAAAATGAGAACCAGTTCCTTCAGCAGCAGCTGGCAGTAACTTCCAGCCAGCTCTGCCCAGCCTGGACACCCCATTCCAGAGAGGGAGCTGGGCACCTGCCCTGCTGCAGCTTCACAGGGCCCAGGTTTCACTTCCAGGGGAGCAGATGACTCTATTTCCCAGCCCTACATCCATCCAGCAGGGATGGCAACTGACACGGCAATTTTATTATTTTAAAATGGCAAATAAATTTATTTAAAATAATTTTTTAAATGGCAATTTTATATATATATTTATTTAAAGTCAATTTTATATATATATATATATATATTTAAAGGCAATTTTATATATTTTTTCCAATGGCAATTTTATATTTTTTTTTCAATGGCAATTTTATTAATTTCTTTCAATGCAGCAGCTGTAGCTCATGAGCTCCATGGCCATAGCTACACCCTGGGATATTTCACAAACACCAGCCAGCACTTCCTAATGCATCACAACAGAGACAACATCCGGAGCAGTTTGGTTGGCTCAGCTCAACCAGCCATTAAAATGAGAACCAGTTCCTTCAGCAGCAGCTGGCAGTAACTTCCAGCCAGCTCTGCCCAGCCTGGACACCCCATTCCAGAGAGGGAGCTGGGCACCTGCCCTGCTGCAGCTTCACAGGGCCCAGGTTTCACTTCCAGGGGAGCAGATGACTCTATTTCCCAGCCCAGCTCTACATCCAGCCAGCAGGGATGGCAACTGACACGGCAATTTTATTATTTTAAAATGGCAAATAAATTTATTTAAAATAATTTTTTAAATGGCAATTTTATATATATATTTATTTAAAGTCAATTTTATATATATATATATATATATTTAAAGGCAATTTTATATATTTTTTCCAATGGCAATTTTATATTTTTTTTTCAATGGCAATTTTATTAATTTCTTTCAATGCAGCAGCTGTAGCTCATGAGCTCCATGGCCATAGCTACACCCTGGGATATTTCACAAACACCAGCCAGCACTTCCTAATGCATCACAACAGAGACAACATCCAAGCTTTACAGTTCCCTGGAATTTTTTTGCCTCACTTCCACATAATTTTTTCCACTGAAGAACTTGTGGAGGCTCAGCCTCTGTGGGAAGCAGCGAGCCCAGCACAGGAGGGATCAGCACTGATCCACCTGGTGGTCCCTGCACCGAGCCCACTGCTCCCAGCAAGCCAGCACTCACCAAGTTTAAGCTTCAGGTGCATTTTTGGAGATGCCAGGCCAGGTATTGACCTCTGCAACAATATCTGAGTCACCCCCAGGAATTAAAAATGCCCTGGATTGGTGACTCCACAATCTTTGGCTCTCCCTGCCACAGCCCTGCTGTGGAAGGAGGGATTTCTCCTACGTGTGGTCTCCAACAGGTCTGGAGAAACATCTCCTCCAAAAGGGACCAGCTCCTCATCACCAGCACAACATTTCCTTTCTGTTTACGGCCCTACCTCCGGGTAATTGTTTTCCCCAAGTACATTATGACAGATTTCCAAATCAGTCAC
The DNA here is from genome assembly GCF_017590055.1 of Onychostruthus taczanowskii. Taxonomy (NCBI): domain Eukaryota; kingdom Metazoa; phylum Chordata; class Aves; order Passeriformes; family Passeridae; genus Onychostruthus; species Onychostruthus taczanowskii. Next base: position 2,444,802 of record NW_024503346.1, on the reverse strand, counting down.
CCTTGAAATCCTTTCTGACCAATTACCGGCACTGCCATTCTGGAAACTGCAAGTTTCTGATAGCCTTTTGAAAAGTTTTTTTTTATTTCTGTTTTTTTTGTTAACCAAAAAAAAAAAAAAAAAAAAAAAAAAAAAAAAGTTTCCTCAGTTTTCATCTTATGCAAACTGCGGGGTTTATGTAAGAAGCTGGCCTGGGGCTGCATGCCCCCCGGCCCGGCTGTGATCCGCTGCCATGGCCCAGCCCCGGCAGGCCGGGGCCTGCTGCGGGACCGCGCGGCGAGCCGGGAGCTGCCGGGGCCGGCCGGGACCCGAGCAGGGCCCGGGGCCGGGACAGCACCCACCGGCACCGGGGACAGCTGGAACACAGGGGGGACAGCACCCACCGGCACCGGGGACAGCCGGGACACAGCGGGGACAGCACCCACCGGCACCGGGGACAGCCGGGACACAGCGGGGACAGCACCCACCGGCACCGGGGACAGCCGGGACACAGGGGGGACAGCCGGGACCCCGCGCTCGGAGCATCCCCTCACGCCCCACACAGCTCTGCCAAGGTAGAAGCCTCGAGGTTTTCAAGAAAAGGAGAATATTTCCCTCATCCTGACCGACAAACGTTTTTTATTGGTTTTGTTTTTTTGTTTTTTTTTCTTTCATGGTGACTTATCTGAGGAAAATGAATACAAAAGAAAAGCCGTAATCGATTTAACACCTTTCTCTCACCTTTTGAGTTCTCACCCAAATACTCATTCTCATTCTTACGTCTCTGATGCCAATCACTGCCCTACCTTGCCGGCAAATACGAAAAAAAGGATTGCTTTTATGTTCATGTTGTTTTTAACTACACAATCACATAAGTCGTGAAGAAAATCACCAGAAACAATTTTTACCTCAAACGCCAACAGAAATCACCGAATCCTCCCCCCAGCCCAGCAATTTTTGCGGAGTGAGTTTCTGGGGACATTTGTGGAGCGCATTTCTGTCTCTGCGGGAAAATTAACAGGAACGCCTCACAACAGCCTCACCAGCATCTTATCAAGCTTTATCTGCCAGCAGACAAAGCCACTAAGTACAGGCGTTTGTTTGCCAGCAGCACAAAGATTCTCCGTTATTGGGGCGAGGAAGCGGTGCTTGAGGCTCTGAAGGGACAGCCCGGCACTCACACAGAAACATGCATAGGTTTTCCTCCCTTAACGTCCTCACAACGACCTCATACACATGCAGATGTGCCCTGGCTCCGCTCTGCCAGCAGAGCTTACCTTTGCTGGAGGATGGTGCTGACAAATCCTCAGGAAGGGGCAGCAAGAAGAGTTTCAGGTTTATACCTGCTGCTCTGCTGAAGCCGAGCGGCCCCAAATCCAGCTGGTCCCACTCAGCTGACCGCACAGAAAGATCCCCAAACGCTGAACCCTGGGCTTCTAGGAACTCGCGTGAGCTCTGGAAAACAGGATCCTCTACAGAAAGGCCAAACTTTAGCTCCAAGTGATGCCTCTGTCCACATTACACCTTTGTCTGAGTCACATCGGCTGCTTACAGACCGGTTAAAAGCGATACGTTTTTAACTTAATAAGTAATAGGACATTCAGCTGTGAACGGGTTTTTTCCTCCTGCATTGATGTTTGCAGCGCTGTCCCCACCTGTGTTTCTTGTTAAGGCTGTAAAGAACCAGAGCCTCATCACATGTGCTTTTGGTTTAGAAACTAACACTTTTTTGTTGTTTGTTTAAATGCCAAGGGTTTCTCAGTTTTGGGTCTCTAGTATCAGCATCTCTGCTGACAAGTTTGGTGGTCACTTCTTTTTTAGGAGCACAAGGATCCGTGTCCAAGATCTGGACAATGATTTCTGGCAGTTTAGGACCTGCCCTAGAGGTCACTGACATTTTGACCATTTGGCTTCCCCTGCATCTCTGAAAACACACATTTTCCTGGCATCTCCTGCTCTGAACATCCTCCAGCTTCTCTCATGTTTTCTCTGGATTTCACCACACCTTAACACTAAATATAGAGCACTATTTTTGGGTAATTAAGAGATTCTTAATTAATTAGAGTTACGGATTTAAAGAGTCAAAGCTTGACAAATGAGCTCAGGCAAATTTTGCTGCAAGAGTTGGAGAAGATTACTGGTCCCAGCTAGCTGTCCTAGTGCTGTGCTGGAAGTTAATTACTGTTTCTCCAAAATATGTGTGCCTCCATCCCAGCTGCTCCAGCTCAAATCCAGCACCCAGCTCAGCTTTGTGTTCTCAGCTCTTCACAGACCCCACACCTGCAGCTCTTTGTGAATTTTGGGGTCTTTTCCTTTCTCTGTGGAGTTGATGTGATGCAAAGAGGGAAGGACAGGATAAAGACTGGGCAGAAGTCGTTTCGAGCTGAAATCAAATATTTTCCCTTCTCTCTTTAGCAAGGGAGTTAGCAAAATTTTCAACCACTTTCTGTCACTAAAAACCAATTTCAGTTAATTACAAATAATTGTTTTATTGCAGCAATCAGCTGGAGAACATTATCTTTCCAACCTTTGGTTTAAACTGCCACTTCCCGCTTGGTTTTATGCTGACTGACCCAGAAATATAAACTCTATGCTCACCTAAAAGCTCTCTCCTGTTACTTGGTTCATTGTCGATCTCTGGACTTTGCTGCACTCACAAGTATTTGAGTTTTGTGGCACAGAGCAAGTGTCTGTATTATTCCATGCTGTTAATTTTAAATTAAAATATTCTGTACGAATATTTAGGGAATGTGTCATGGCACAGTAGTAGCCTGTGAGAAAGGCCTTCACAAGAATCAGTTAAAAAGGACTGTTTAGCTAAAAGAGAGGAAAAAGGGAATATTTGTGGGCAGCCCTTACACAACAATGGTACATGGAAACCAGCTGGAACATCCCTGTGAGACACAGAGGAGCATCCAGTGACTGCAGAGTGGCATCTGAAACTGGCAATAAACTTATTTCTATAACCCTGTGAAAGTGAAGATGGAAGAGGGAGAAGGCAGCAAATGATACAGAACAGAATCTAAAAATCTCCTAAAAAATGGTTCCAGGGGAGCCCCTGAGGAATTTTGGCAGAGAGGGTCACCCATGGCTGGTGGGACATGAGGCACAGGAATGGCACCAGAGAAATGTCCTGACAGCCACAACTGCTTGGATAACACCCAGATTTCACAAAAACATGTCTGGCTGTGGGAACGAATTCCCCAGTGCATTTCCTGTGGCTCAGCTCCTTGGGTCACCATCCCAGATGGACCCTGTAGGCTTTGAAAACCTGGCTCCAGGTTCCCCACACAAAACCTGCGTTATCAAAAAACACATAATTCAGAGATTTATTTTAGTGACAGGGAAGCTCTTTGTCCCTAACCTTGTGTTCTCTTAGTGAAGTAACAGTTTGGGAACAAAGTGTGAACAGTACCCCATTTTTTCTAAGAAAATTAAAATGAAACAAAATAAAATAAAATGATGCAGCTGTTATTGCAGAACAAGTTGCCAAAGGCAGCCCAAACCCCTGTCAAGAGGGAGGCTCCAAACCATAATTAGGCCAAAATATCTACAAGGATGTTCGTAAACACTCCATGCAGGAAAAGAAAACAGAGAAAAAAGGGCTGCAACAAAGCACAACCAGCTACCACAGCAAGGCAGACCCATTTCAAGCTGCATTTCTGGGTTTACTCATATTGCAAAATTCTGAAGGAACAGGCAGCAGGGCTGCAGCCAAGAGTCAGGGAGAAACAATAAATAACAGTGAAATAAGTGGAGGGCAAATTAAAACTGAATCAAGAATAAAGTGGACTGAAATAAGTTACTAAATTAAGAAAAAAGTTCAATTTTTATTTAATATTTTACTAGTTTCACATCATTATTTTTCTCTGAAGCTGCAAACACCATGAAAAAATTTCTTTTTAAACTGAAAGCAGCAATGCCATGAAGTCACACAGTTTGATGAGGTGGACTCTTGACTAATGCTCAGGGTTGCAATTAATGCTGTGTGGCAATCGGGGCTCTCTCAGGTGATGGGGTGGCCAAGGCCATGCCCTGGTTGCCACAGGGGGAAGGAGCAGCTCCTTGCCTGCCATGGATCCACCTGGGATCCAACATCCTGATGCCCAACTGCTGCTGCCACCCAAGCCACAGATGGCTGAAATATTTTCTTTTTTCACAAGGCAATTTTTTACTGAGTAACGTGAATTCGACTATTTTATGGTTATGTATCAAATTTTTGTAGGAGGCTAGGGCTTTAATAATTTTTCCTTTTAAACTCCTGATAGTTTAAAGCCTTTTTCCTTCACATTATGACCAAACCTCTTCTTTTGATGGGAGATGGGCAAGGGAAAAGATTGGACAGAGTGATGTGAATGGTCCAAATGAAATGAAAAATGGCATTTCTGAAGAGTCTCACATTAGAACTTCTTTTATCTTTTAGCCAGCTCAGGAATAATCAGTGTAAAACCATGAAATTTTGAGGATCAGGAAGAAGCATGTGCCTTCTTGACTGTGCATATTCCTTAAGATTCATAACTTTGGGTGAGACAAGTTAAACTGTCCTTTTCAGGGGATGGAACAGAAGACATTGTTGTTGTTTCATGGTGCTGGCACAGCTTAGAAGGTGGTTGAGCTTCAAAAGAATATCCCAGTTGAAATATAGAATAAAGAAAAGCTCTAAGGTAATGGAAACTCCACATTTCCAATGTCCCACACATATGAATAGAACCCGAGTCAGTACATGAGACAATTGACTGGCTTTGCTTGAATGCATGCAGGAATAAATGGAAACATCCTTATTTCCTATCCCAAGGGGCAATTATTTCACTGCCTGGTTTTGTGCATTAATAAAAAAAAATTAAAAAAAAGAAAGCAAGATTCCATTGTCTGGTAGCTCAAATATCTTCCTATATATGCTGGGTAAGCAGCCCAGCAGCAGAAAGAGGAAAAAAGGAACAGAACTGGAGCATTGCATTCTCTAAACAAGCTCTCACCGTACCCAGCAGATTTCTGTGTATAAATATATAAAATCCATAAAAATACCCTTCAGAAGGGCAGCTTGTTTGTGTTTTTCAGAAGTTCTGTTAGTCATCATGTGTCCTGGCTGTGCCTGTGCCTACAGATGGTCCAAAATGCTCATTTCTGAAATGCTACAATGAGTCTAACAAATGCAAAGGCTGGAATTTCACACCTCTTTAGGAGAGAAGGGGACTGGATTGCAACTCAAACCCAGCTCACCACTGACAGGCATTCATTTCTTTGTCCTTCCCTTTCCTTTCTTCTCCCTGCACACCTCCAGTGGTTTTCCTTTATCCTTTAAAGGGAAATGAGAACATAAAAACGGTTTATAAGCAAGGGGTTCAGAAATGGTACATTTTGCCTCTTTTACACGTCTCTGGAAGAAACAGTGCCATGATGTGAACTGAATTCTCACTTGTCAGCTCAGTGCCACCTTCCTCTAGGGCTGATCAGCTCTTGCAGGGCCAAGGACACACACTAAAGCCCAGTTTTAGGTTCTTTTTCAGAAAGCACTGGAAAAAACAGCTAAATTTCGCTTCAGGAAAGTTTGTTCCACTATTTTGCATCTGAGACAGTAAAAATCCCAGCTCCTGCCTCACTCCTGTGGCACAAAGCACTTTGAGGACTTCCTGCAAAACGTAAACCTTCCCAAATCAGTGAAATTCGGCCAAAACCAGATGGGAGACCTCTCAAATTCTCCACCCTGGGTTTTTATGAATATTTGGAGACAGATTATTGCAATAGAAGCAGATTGAGCAGGAGACAGAGCTGGTGGGATTGGTTTTTATTGAGAAGCAGCCTCGCAGAGTTTGTGTTTGAGCTGCCTAGTTAAGCAGGCAGAAGGCAAGACCATGACATCTTAGGAAGGGGGAAAAAAAAAAAAAAAAAAGAAAAGATTCTTGGAGATACATAACGTGTTTAATTGAAACCATTAGTTTTACTGGCAAACAGCTTCATCTTTCTGTTCTGTTAATCCGAACAAAGTGCTGCAATTATGACTCAATACATAATGTCCTCTAGTGCTACTCGCCCCACATTCCCCCAGCAGAGAAAGAAAACAGAGCTGCTCTCAGTTAACAAAACATTCCATGCTTCTAGCCAGAATACTTTTATTATATGGTTATCATATACATCAGAATTATAGTGGGAACATTTACAAATATGTGAAGATAGCTCAGAACCTCCGTTATTCACATACACACTAACTCACACACTCGGGTTTTTTTTGTTTTTTTTGCATGTCTACTCAGTTACCAGGTGAATGATGCACAAAATTATTGCTTTGTGAACAAACACCTCAGATTAAATCTAATCTTCAGTGGCAAGAATCGAGATTAAAAAAAAAAAAAAAAGTCTTAAATACCCTGTATAACATACCTGTGCATAAACCTAAAGATATGTTTAGCTTACCCATTACCTTTGAAATACTTACCAAAATTAAAATTTGAAACCCATTTATAAAAAAAAGTATTAAAAAGTTCACCATTATTTACAAATCCGATTAAATTACACATAAATAAATATTTACATTCAACACACTGCTTCCCTTAATACACATAAAGCCTCCCTGGAAGTATTTTTTGGCCTTAGTAGGCAAAAAAAAAAAAGTAAAAAAAAAAAAAAAAGTTATGTGCCTATTCTTTCAAGTTTCCCCCCCAAATTTAAAAACAAGACAATATAAATATATGAATAAAGCTGCAATATCCTTAGACACAGAAAGTGAATTTTCTAAAAGTATTTTCATTTTGAACTAGTCCTCATTAAAAAAATACCAAGATAATATAAACTACAGCCAACATTGCTGCAGTTTAAAAGCCTGAATATTTCTGTAAAAAATTAGCATGTCAAATGCCATCTTAAGTCTAGTAGGATTTTAGTACTCTATGTTAATCTGAAAATAAAGAAAAAAATAAAGTAGAAGAGAACAAAAAAAAAAAAGAAACTGAACAGATTTAAAAAAACAATCCCACAGAATCATCTTACTATTTTCAGGTGTTTATAAAAAATTTTAATGTACATAAATCTCTATACCACTGCTTAATACTGTTTCATTGTTACTGTTGCATTTCGAGAGAATGAACCCCTGAAATTGTATCAGAGAGCAAAACAGGCTTCCATCTAAAAATCTCTTAAAAACTACACATGAAGCTGGTCACCCACGAGATACTGAGATGTGGAAAAGGAATCTAAATAAATCTCTGTGGATAATTCCGTCAACCCCCCCTTTATAGCACCACTGTAACAGCAAAGGATTCAATACACTTGTCCCAAGTACTTATCTTCAGGTAATTGCTTCCACACAACAGGGATACTGCAGCTTTTAGCAAGACTTGTCTCACGGATCCAGCAGGAGTGAAGATCCTGAATGATTTTTTTTTCCCTCCCCTTTTTCCCCTAGTTTCTTAAAAAAAAAAAAAAAAAAAAAGGAAAAAAAAAAAACCAAAACAAAAGAGAAAAAATAAATCCTTTTTTAAAAAAAAAAAAAAAAAAAAAAAAAAAAAAAAAAAAAAAAGGAAAAAAAAAAATAAACAAAACAAAAGAGAAAAAATAAAACCACCCAAATCTCTATGTTCCCCCTGGCAAGAAGATCAGAGTCTGTGTAGGAGGAAGGGCAAAGTCTGGTTTTCCTTTCACTTCCTGTGCTTGTCCATTTTGTCAATGGTTTTGTTGGTCTCTGCGGGGCTCTGGTCGCCAGCGTTCATGTAGGATTTGTCTGCTATTTTTAACGCTTCATTTAGGTAGTTCTGCACGGATGTCATGGCAGCACAGATGGCAGCGCTCCCAAAGCCATGTGTGATCAGGCTAAAATGAGTCAAACAGCCCTGGATGCCAGGGTCCAAGATGGGGCTGGGCCTCGTGTTTCCAAGGGGGGTTCTGTCCTGAGTGAGGAGGTCTGTGAATTCCTTACAGATCTGCCTGCAACACACAAAGGGCTCACGCTTTACACCACGCAAATAAACTGAAATCAGCAAAAAATAACAAAGAGATCTGCATCAAATATTGGGCATTTGTGGCGGGAACTATGAGAAATTCAATGGCTAAAATTAAAACAAAAAAAAAAAAACCAGCATTACGTTCAAACTGGATTAGATTTCTAGGTTTCTGTTTATTAACACCACTTCCTGATGAACCTTCTGTTGCATCCCCATCACAAAAACACTCTGCAAAATCAACTCTGCACCTCTGGTGCCTGCCTGGCTCCGCATCATTTGCTCCAGATTTGGAGTGGGGAATGGGAATTCAGTGCTGGTTTCTCTGAGAACTTTCCCAGCTGCAGCTGAGTGGTGCAGAAAGGCTGGAGCAGCTGAAGAGGAGATTTAATTTAGTTGTGTATATTCCATGTATATGTAGGGAGGCCGAGGCCCTGATCCTGCAAACACTAACACATATGCCTGGCAAAACACGAGTGCTTAATAATGCTCCAGCATATGTTGTTTGCTGCTTGTAAATCTGTCCCCTTGAAGGGATTTCACAGGAGCTGAGCAATCTTAACAGAATCATCACTTTATCACAATTTCTCAATCACAAACATCTTCCAGGGGATTTTTATTAGTGCCAGTAACAATGCCAATAAGGAAAATACTCAGGAGCAAGGAGGAGTGCTCAGGAAAAATCAGAACAATGTTCAAACTATAGGCAAGGGAGACTAGATTTCTAAATTTATACATTTTTAAGGTATCTATTCTTGTAAAAGAAGATCTCTTTTAAAAGAAGGCTGGATGGATTCAACACCAGGATTGTGTTTTACACTCCTGTTGTGAGCACAAAGCCAGGGCAACTTTCTCAGCAGTTTAGGCAGGTTTTTCTCAGCTCCTCTTGCAGAGTGAGGGTTCTGCCAAGAGCAGGGAATTCCATCGACCCCAAACCAGAAAACACCTCAGAGCAGAGCAAACCATGAACTGAAGCTCTGCTAAACCTGAGCCTGGGAGAGGAACTCAGCAGGGGAAAGGGGAAAGTTGAGCCCTGCAAGCACCAGTTTGAGATAAGCTTAACTCAGCCCAGGGACCCACTCAGGATGGGTTTATTCACAGGCACAAGGGTCTGCAGAACAGCCAGAGCAAAGCTCCCCTCCTTCCCCCTTCCTTCCCCTTCACCCAGGCCTGCAGCAGGGATTTGTTGAAGCACAGGGACTTTCCACACCTACCAAAGGATGCTTCCAGTGAACTATAAAAATCTCCAGCCATAACAGGGAAAAAGGGACTCTCCAGCATCTCCTGGCTCCCTGAGTCCCACGGGATCCAGGAGCTGCTGCTGCCAAGGGCAGCTGTGAGCACACAGGGCTGAGCTTCTCCTTCTCCACTCCTGGTCACATCCCAGGCCAAACCTGCTCCACATCCCCGGCCCTGCCACACCTAGGGACACCTTTTCCTTAGGGCTGTCCCGGTGTAGGACTTTTCATGAAGTTTTTACTGCAATTGAACAGAACTGGTCCAAACTGCTTTAGTTACCTACAGGATTGTTACCCTTATTATTGGTTCAGACTGAAATAAAACTGCTGCCAGAGCTGAATTCAAACCAAAACCAAATAAAAAGAATTGCTTCATCTTCCTAATTAAAATTACACGCAAAAATCCACCAAACTATCCCCCAGTCGCAGACAGTCACAGTCAGACAAAAACACGTTCAAAAAGGGGAGAAGAATTAAAATCCAAGCTGAAAACTTACTTTGCAGCAAGCAGCATGTTCTTCCTGTTTGCCATCTCGTTGCGGCCCATGTGTGGTCTGGTTAAATATTCAGCCACTGCTTTGGAAGGAAATTCTGTCTCACACACGTAGCCAAAGTCACGAGCAAGATGCACAGCTTCACCTGGGTGGTGAAAGGGAGGGCTTGTAAAATTGTAAAATATCATTTATTGTAAGGAAATCAGGGACATTAAGGAAAAAACGTTGTGGGTTTTTGAAGTGTATTCCTGTTTTGGAAAGTGACACCGTTCTGTCACTTACTAACATTTTTTAATTGATGGATCAGTTTCTTTGTAAGTTTGTATCAAGAAAAAAGAGATTTACAGGGTGACTGCTACAAAAAAGAATTCTCTTGCTTTTACACTAGAAAGAAAAATTCCTGTCTCTATCCAGAACAACTGCACAGCAAAGAACACAATTCAGTCAAGATCAAATTGTCCACTGATATTTAAAAATATCTGCCAACTAAACCCCACATTATAATAAAAGTTTTCAGTCTAGTATGCTTTTGAAATATTTTTTTATAAGAATTTTCAGACAGAAAACCAAACTGCAAGGTGTATAACCAGGCCACTTCTTTTTCATTAAAACAATTTGATCAGGCTTAAAATAAAAGAGATTGGTGTGATCAGTGCAATATGCCTGCGTACATATGCACACACATCAGCTCTCCAAAACTTCCAAGCAAAGCTTTTAAATGCAAGTTGCTGCATTATAAACAGCAGGAAGGTATTGTTAGATGATTTTTCACTCTTTCCATTTCAGCTGCTGCTTGTATTCCTGTTAAATTGTGCCACTACCAGGAGCTGCTTGAAACAGGAACACCAAATGTGAACCACACACGTACATGAACACACACCCTTCAGGTCAGCTTCACTGGCAGAGGGTCCACAGAGCATGGCCCACATTAAAGGGGCTCCAGTTTCCTAGCAGGAAGTCAGAAGCTATAAATCTCACTTTATAAGCTTGTTTATTAGCAAAGCTTCTGAGGACAGCGCTGAGGTAGGGCAGGACTGCACTCGGCTGTCCCAGAGTCCCCAAGTTTCCCAACAAGAAACCAAAGCCACTAATTCCAGGAGTTTCACCCCTTTTGCCTTGCCTTTGAAACCCAAAACAACCCTCAGGAGACAGAGTGGACAAAGGTGCCTTGGGCACATCCTGGCAGGCAGGAATTCTGCATCCCTGCCAGAAAGAGGAGCAGTGGCTGGGGTTGTGTGAGCAGGGCTCACGAGGCAGAGGAGAGCCCCTCAAAGGCAGCACAGCCCTTCCTCAGCTGCTGCAACATCCCCACCACGCTCACTCCAAAACAAACAAAAAACCCATATTACTTTCAGGGACTTTCTAACCTTTCCATGCTTTGCCTAGAGGATAAAAGCTGTGCACAAGGGGAGAAAGTTTATTTTTAAGACACACTCGGGACTGACCTTCCACCAAAGATGTCAATAGTGTCACATTTGCAGCTTTCCTTCTGCCAGCAGGAAGATTCAAGCCAATTTTATCCAGTTTTTCCCTTAATGATCTGCCACCATTTTTAGATTTGGCTCTGTAATTAAAGAGAAAAAAATGGCCTTATTTATCTTCAGGGAGCACGTCTTTTTAAGATGAGAAATTCCAGTTACTGACATTCAATAGGGTTCTACTGGGGTGGGGAGAAGATAAAAAACAGGCTCTTTTCAAGTGACCTACTTTTTAAATCCTCTACTTCAATCCAGCCAGGATGAAACACAGCAGGTCAAAATCAAAATATTTCAAACTGCACCACTGAAACCAACAGTTGTAGAATGATCACAAGCCAAATTAAGTATATGCAAAAAAGGATGTGGAAAATGTCCTTGTAATGATTAATCAGGAGCATTAGATTAAATAAAAAAATCATTCCATAGGGTCTTGGGAATCAGAGACAGCTCCACGTGCTGGTTTCAAGACAAAAACCTCAGCTCTAAACAGGGAATGAGAATTGCTGTCAGAGCTGTTAATAGCACTTCTCCAGAGGCAGCACAAGTGCAAAGAAGTTTTATTTCCAAAGCCTATTAGGATTCAGCGTGGTTGGGCTGCTCAAAACTCAGGAGCTGGCTGAGAGGCTCTGTGGCTGTGCTGATGTGGCTGCTCACACACAGCAAAACAAGGCAAACACAAACAGGGACACGGGGGGAGGCTGGCAGGACAGGGAGGGTCCAACCTACCTTCCACACACAGCAAAGCAAGGAAAATACAGACACAGGCAGCAGGGGAGGATGGCAGGGAAGGGAGGCTCCATCCTGCCTTCCACACACAACAAAATGGGGAAACAAACACGGGGGGAGGCTGGCAGGGAAAGGAATGCTCCATCCTACCTTCCACACACAGCACAACAAGGAAAATACAAACAGGGGCACATGGGGAGGCTGGCAGGGCAGGGAGGCTCCATCCTACCTTCGCAGGACTCCTCCTAGCAGGGAGGCATTGAGGCACTCCGGGGGCGAGAGCCGCCTCTGCACCTCTGCCACTGTCACTTTGTACTTGGACGTGGAGCTGAGCAGGGACAGCCTCCCCGGGACGGAGCAGAACACCTCGTTGGGGTTGATCACCACCCCAATTAACCCATCCTTCTGGCAGGGCAGGCTCAGAGCGCTGTTTTTCGTTAGGGAGATGGGACCTGAGGGTGGAAGAGGGAAAGCAGGGATTTTATAAAAGGGGAAAATAAATAGGAAGCGGCAAGTGAGTTTTCTTTCTATAAAAACAAGCCGGGAGAGAGGATTTTGTTTGGTGTTAAATGCTCACATCACTGGCCCAAATCCCCAGCACCCATCTGCAACCCAGGGACCAAAAGGGCCCCAAAACTAGCTGGATTTTGCCACTGGATTGCAAGGAGCTGCCGAACACAACCAAGAATGCTTCTCAAGGCACACAAACCCCACTGCTGGGGAGCAGCAGGATGCAAGGTTGCAAAGCCGTGCTCACGAAAACTCCATACTACAACAGACTCCGAATTAGCGTCCTCCAGCTACTGCCAAAACTCTTCCCAAGCCAGGGCAGGGAGAAACCTCCCGGCTCCTGCTGGGCTTCATCTTCCACCTCGCACACGCAGATTTAAGAAACCGCCTTTGGAATTTAATCCCAACAAATTCCTACCAGACAGCAGCACAGCAGAGAGGGACGCAGCCCAGGGGAGAACCGAAAGTAAGGAGCTGCTCCTCGTTAAGAGTTTCAGCCTTTAGGTGAGGAGGGACAACAAAGGCTTTGGAAGGAGCAAACCACAGATCCGGCTTTTCCATCCCCTCGCGAATCCACCCAGTGCTGCTGCTGAAAGGGTTAAAGAGCCGAGGTCGGCCCCACTCCCGGAGGGGGAAGATTTGTCAGTGGTGCATCTGACAGCAAAATTATTCTCCCATGAGCTAAAGGCAGCAATCAGCGCTCTGACACACACTTCTGCTTTTCCTCAGTTAGGTATTTGTTTGAAGTCTTCAGAGGAAACTTCTGATTTTTTTTTTTTTTAAGCACAAATTTGTTTAAAAACAAAAGCAAGAAAAAAAACCTAAATTACTGTAAATTGAGTCAATACGTCTTCCTCCTTCCTCAAAACCTCAGCTACAAACCAATTTCGATTAAGATAAAGCCAAACAGTCTTCTGCCAGCGAACTCAGTCTTTTCTCAAAAGAGGTTAAAAAAATGGGGAAAAAGGGAAAGAAAACGATCTTCGAGTGCTATCAGCAACAAAAATAAAACAAAACAAAAACAAACAAACAAAAAAAAAAAGCCAAACAAACAAAAGAAAAGCCCCGTGTCACTTTACACACACGTACTTCAGGAAAGATTAAAATCGGTTCAAGGTCCTGGTTCCGATTAAAGCCATAACACAAGAGCACAGGAGGAGGGACAGTCGTGTCCCCGGACAAACACCCCAGGGCAGTTTGTCCCCGCCGCCACCTTCCCGCATTAGCAAAATCCAGCGACAAAGAGTGAAATAAAAACTCCTCCGCCCTCCCGATCCCAAAGGATCGGTCTTTATAAAAATAATAGGGCGTCACTTCACCGGTGCGTCACGAAACTTTTAACTATTGACAAGGGAAAGTAAAACTGCGGTGCCACCTTACTGACCTTTTCTAATGACTGTCTGGTCATGCATTAGTAAGTGTTGATCCTCCACATTCTGGAAAGAGAAAGGGGGAGAAAGTTTCGCACCTGGAAGAACCGAGAGGGGAAAAAGCCGGCGGCTTTTGGGAAACGCACCCCCTTCCCGCACACCCGCACCCTGAGGGGCGAAGGGGAGAAAATGAAGAATTCCCAGCATGGACGGGGATGGGGATGTGCGGAACGAGGCGGGTCCGGGCGCTCCTTACCTGCACCTCCTCCATCTGGTGGGCCATGTCGTGCAGGCCCAGGTTATCGGCCAGCGCCGAGGCGTCCAGCCCGTGCCCGTGGGGCAGCAGCAGCTCGGAGCGCCGGAAAGTCTCCCGGCGGCTGCCGGCAGAGCCGCTCTCCAGCGCCGAGAGGTGCGGCACCAGCCCGGGGCGGCCGTGCGGGGCCAGCCCCGCCGGCTCCTGGCTCTGCCGGTTCGGCCAAGCGCTCTGCTGCTGGCTGGGCGGCGGCGGCGGCGGCTGGTGCAGAGGGTTGATGGAGAAGGGGTCCCCGAGGTGCGAGTAGGGGTCGCTGGACTGGGAGTAAGGCAGCGGCTGGTACGGAGGGGGGAAGTAGGGGGGCTGGAAGTCGGAGGCGCCCGAGTGCGAGAGCGGCGGGGCCGGGCTGTACAGGTGCTGGCTGACGGCGGAGAGGTGCGGCAGCCGCGGGTTCCCGTTGCTGCTGCCATCGTGCCGGTCCTGGAAAGCACACAGGGGTGGGGAACAACGGGGTGGCCGTCAGCGGGGTCGGGGGACGCGGTGGCCGCGGATGGTGGGAAGGAGAGAGGAGAGCGAGAGCCGCCCCGCTCCTGCCCAGGGAGTTTGGTGTTTGAGGCACTTCGCGGAAGAAATCAGCCCCGCTCCCAGGGAAGAGGTTACAAACCAGTTCTCGCTGCTCTCCTCATCGCAACTACACCAGACCAACCCTTCTCCCGCTTGTGCAAGTCAGCAGAAGAAGCATTAAAATCAGAAAAATTCAAATCAGAGACGCAGCCGCGTTTCCGCCGCGCTGCCTCGGCTGGGGAGGAGGCGGAGGGGCCGGGGGGGCTGCGGAGCCGCTCTGGGAGCGATGGGGACCCCCGGCACTGCCATCCTTCCCACCCCCGAGGGGCGCCCGGGCCAGGGCTGCCGGCTCTGCCCGACGGGGAGGGAGCGCGGTGCTGCCTCCAGCCGTGCCATCGCTGCTGCTGCCCCGATTTCCAGTCCCAGCGCTCAAAGCTGAAATGTCTACATTGAGCTGATCCAGGGATTTAGCAGCTTCTGGCTTCACGGTCATTAAAATAACAGGGCTAGTTAATAAGAGGTGAATGGGGTCCCAATGGACCGTGAAGCGGGGACTGCACTAATCTGTAGGAGCCGAGCAGGCGGACCAGCGGAGCCGGGGGGGCGCGGGGGACACAGACGAGAGTTCGGAGAGATCAAAACCCGGGAGCACCTCGCGGCGGCTGGGAGCTGCTGCCGGGGAGGAACAACGTGGGAAGGAAGGGTTCGCCCTGCCCGGCTCAGCAGCTGCTACCTGCCGGCCCCTCCGCATCCCGCCCGCTGCGGTGCGGTGCGCTCCGACCGCCCCGCGGTCCCCCCGCTCCCGCACGGCGCTGCCCCATGCGGGATGCGAGCTCGGTTCTCCCAGCTGGAGCCCATTTAATTCGAGAGCTCAAAAAACTCGGTAAAGAAAAATACAAAAATATAAAAAATACGAAAATAAAAATTCGCACCTCCAAAGGAAAAAACCGCCCCCCAAAGGAAAAAAAAAAAAAAAAAAAAAAAAAGAAAAGAAAAAAAAGCCAAGCGGGCTCTTGGCTCTTGGGGCAGGGACCGCTGCTCTCCCGGCGGGGAGGCGGCTGGGCTGGCAGCGAGCGGGGCGCGCAGCGCGGCCCGGGGGCGGCGGAGCCCCGCGCTGCCCCGCGCAGCACCCCCGTCCCCCAGCGGCGACCCCTCCCCGCAGCCCCTCACCTCGCAGTCCTCTTCGTACTTGACATTATCTGCTAGTTTCCACAACATGGCGTCCAGCGTCCGGACCAGGTGCGCGGCGCGGCGAACAGAACGGCTCGGCCCCCGCCACGGGCGGTAAATCCACGCCGGCGCTGGGGAAGAGCAGCGGCCCCCCGGACGGAGCTCAGTTGGCAGGCATGAAGGCAGCTGACGGACTAACCCTCCGCTCTCGTGGTCACTCGGGGTTTTTTTCCCTGCCCAGACGCCCTTAATGGCAATAGGATTATCCTAACTCCTCCCCAGGGATGGCTCGGGCGCCGCGGCCGCCAGCCACTCAGGAGGGAGCGCGCAGCCCCAAGCCACTCCTTCCGCGGGCAGCGCGGAGCCGGACCCCCCCTCCGCCGCCCCCTCGGGGTGCGGGGGCCGTGGGTGCCGCCCCGCGGGGAAGGGGACACGCGTGGGTGCCCCCCGCCGCAGGTCCCCCCGTGCTGCGCGGGTTTTGGGAGCCGTGCCGCGTGTTCCCCGCTCCTCCACGCGTGGAAAGGTTCTGCTAAACCCCCACAGTGAGCCGCCCCCCACGCCCGGCAGTTTTTTTGGGGCGAAATAAACTCGGGAAAAGTCCTCGTAGCGAAAGCGAGAAAGTCCGAGCGCAGCCGGGGTTTCATTTGCATAATTGTCAAGAGTTTGAATTACTGATTACAACTTGTAAGCTACCAATGTTTAAGGTATAATTTACTTAATGATCCGACAAGATTATTGCAGTGGTGTCGAAGCCCCGGTAGGTAAAGCAGCCCTGATTCAGCGTCCCCGATCCGGGGCTCTGTGAATTGTGCGACTGGTTCTTCGCATCGGTTTCTTTTTATTTTAATTTTTTTTAAACTTTTTTTTTTTTTTTTTTGAACGAAAATCCCGCCTGTCTAATCTTTTCGCGCAAACTCGGGGCTGGGGAAGCAGGTGGGAGGTGAGACAGGCATTTTCGGACGCCGTGAGCACACTTTCATCTAAGCTTAGAAAATACTTCCCTGCCAAATTGCTACCTTTCTTCAGGCATTTGATCTATGCAGTTATGTGTGTCAGACAAAATGAACATCGTTTTCAAAAGCAACGACTTCTCCCAGTGTTTCAAGGTGCATCCGGATCGCTGCTCATTTACATGAGAGGAGCAAGTGTTTGTTTATTGTGGCAGAGACAAAAGCTGACCCTGGACAGTGCTGGCTGCGGAGATCTCGGCTATCAGTGCCCGGGGACGAGCCGCCTGAGAGCTGCTATTAAAGGCCCGAGATAGACCCACGTCTCCAGATTTAACCAGCTCGCACTTCACTCACTTTCCCCCCACTCCCCTCCTCTAAAGATCAGGGAAGAAAAATAACAAGAACGCTAATTAAAACTTAAAAAAATCTAAACACCATAACCCCCTCCATCAGACTAAATGAATGATCTAAAAATAAACCCGAGGAGGACGGGGGTGCTGGAAGTAACTGTTGGAGGTGTTATCTGCCTTATCTACCACGCAGGTGCTGATTTGCAGCAGTCGCATTAAGCCCATCATCATCAGCGACTCCACATTATCATTTTTGGTGGAGTCTCTATTTATTTTTATTTTTTTTAACGACGGTGTTTTTCTTCCAGGGATGTTTCTTTGAAATGTAGTTCGCGACGATTATTAGCGAGTGTGCTTGCGCTGCTCCTGGCGTCATTAAGACTAGGAATCTAAATAATAAAATACAGGGGGAGCTTGAAGTTCATTTGTATTAAAGGGACAAGAAGGATTTAGAAAGAAACGAGGAGGGGAACCGTCGAGCCTCCCTGGTTTGGGATCAGCTCTTGTTCCTTCCAAAGGAGAATTGTAAAAACGTTGGTTATTTTTATTATGACCTCAGAAGCCAGATTTTGTTTCTGCTCAGAAATGTCACACTGAGAAACGGACACGATTTTATCATTCTTTGGGATTGTCAGTGCCTTGAACACCTTTGCGGTGTTTTTGGTGGCCAAAATCACGAAGATGCATTCGCGTTATTTATTGTATATCTAGGAATAATATTCATAAATAGAAGCATGGAAGAGAACGAGGGATATATAAAAAAATCACCTAAACAAGAAATAACACTTGGCTTCCTAAGCAGCAAGCCAAGAGAGCAGAGAGGAGGCTGAACACCACCAAGTTTGAGAGAAACTTTCCCGTACATCCACTTGCTCCTCGCTCTGTGCTCGCAGCTGCTGCCAGGGGCCGGGACCCGCGGGGAGCAGAAGGGAAGGGAAGGGAAGGGAAGGGTAGGGAAGGGAAGGGAAGGGTAGGGAAGGGAAGGGAAGGGTAGGGAAGGGAAGGGAAGGGTAGGGAAGGGAAGGGAAGGGTAGGGAAGGGAAGGGAAGGGTAGGGAAGGGAAGGGAAGGGTAGGGAAGGGAAGGGAAGGGTAGGGAAGGGAAGGGAAGGGAAGGTGGGCACTGCCCGTGCCCTGCACCGGGTGCCCGGCAGGTGATGGATGCGGGCCCTGCCCGGGTGCTGCTGCCGAGGGATGCTGTGGTGCGGCCGGGCACACGGGCGGCTCAGCTGCTCCGGTGTTCTCCGAGGGCTCGGGGAGGGGATAAACGCTCCTTGAGCCGCTCCCTCCCGGCAGCGCGGCGTTCCGCGCTCCGCTCAGACCGGGCGGGCCGCGGGTCCCCGCGGAGCTCAAACAAACGCTCCGCTTCCAGCACGCTGCGGGGCACGGGGGATGCGCAGGCAGCCAGGGTGTCCCTGCTGCAGGAACACAGAACCTCCCCGGACACGGCGCAGAGCAGGGTCCGATCAGCAGCCGGGCAGGGAGGTGGCTCCTGACAGGTGGCGGCTTTTATTTACTTATTAAAAAATAATAATAAATAAATATTTTAAAATTAGTGCTCTTACTCCGGGGATATCCCCTGATTCCAAGCAGAAGAGGCGCCTTGCTTCGAGGGGGATTAGTTCCCTTTTTGACGAGGCTGCAGTTTCCCGTGGGGAGCACGAAGCACCCCCAGGCGTGAACACGCTTCGGGAGGGGAGCCAGAGCCCACTGCTGCGCCTCTGTCACACGCAGTAGTTTTCCTATTTGGCAGCAATTAAAAGAGAGCGTGGGGATGCTAATTAGTTACATCCTTCTTCCTCTAAAAATTATTTAAACACGCACATATCTGTATTGTTAATGAGGCTGCAGCAACCTGTCCGGATTGTCGCCTCGGCTCCTGCAGAGCTCCACAAAGGCAGCTGCTGCCCCGCGGCCCCGGGAGACTCCGCGGAACTTCCCCAGCGGGGAGGGGCGGAGAGCGGGCTGTCCCCCCCATCCCGTCCCGCAGCCGGGGGGCCGAGCCACGGGGCCGGGAGGGCTCCCGGGGGGCTCAGGGGGTCCCGGTGCCGCGGTACGTACGTGCCAGGCGATGCTCCGCAGCACGGCCGTGGGCGGCCGCCCCCGCGGAGGGGCGCGGAGAGGCGCGGAGCATCCCCACCGCATCCCCTCCCGCTGTCCGCCCCCTCCCCAAGCCCGGCCGCCCCCGCCCCGGGAAGGCAGCGAGACACAGCCCAGCCCGGCCGCTCCCCGCTGCCGCACGGATCGCACCGCCGCGGCACGGCCGGCACATTTTAAGTGTTTGGTTTGGGTTTTTTTTCCCCGCTGTTCCGCCGTTTCTCCTCCCTTCGCGGCGCCCCGGGGGATGCGGGGGGCGGTGCGTATCTGTGCGCGCTTCCCCGCGGCTGCCGGCACCGGGAGCATCCCTGGAATCCCTGCCTGACGGGAGCCTTTTCCTCGCCCTCCTCGTGCTCCCCCCGGCGGGGCAGCGGCCGCTCGGGAGCCGCTGGCTGAGCCGCAGAGCCCCGGGCAGCTCCCCCGAGGCTCCCGCAGCCCGGGGCTGGGGCTCCGCGCACCTGCCCCGCTGTCAGGGGTGCCCAAGGCCAGGCTGGACGGGGCTTGGAGCCACCTGGGCTAGCGGGAGGTGTCCCTGCCCAGGGCAGGGGGTTGGAACTGGATCATCTTTAAGGTGCCTCCCAGCCAAAGCCGTTCTGTGATTCTACACCAGGGTGGGAGGTGCAGTCTGCACCCATCAGGGATGTGAGAGTGCTGGGCCCCCCAAAAGTGAAGGTGGTGGGGAGTGGAGAGGGGCTGCACTGACAGGACTTAATCCCTGCCTCAGCTTCCAGTCCTCACCTCTGCAGGAAGCAAGAAGTGCCCACACTTGCTTATTTTCCCCCAGCCTATTAATTTGCTTAATAAACACCATCCCAGCTATGTTTTCCTCCTGCTCCTTCCCTCTGGAGCTGGAGGAGCAGAGTCCCCTGGCCATGGTGTGCCGTGAGCCTGCAGCACAGAGGATGTTTGGCAATTCCTGGGCAGAAGTGACAGGCTTTGGCACCAGGCACTTTTGGGCCCTGGGTGAGATGCTCCACGGCATGTGGCAGAGGTTCAGCAGCGAAGTGCAGCTGCCTGGGGCTCCTGCAGAGGAGTTTCTCTGGCTTTTGTGCATGAGAAGTTCTGTCAGGCTGGATGGTTTGAGGCAGGAGATGGATACCTGGGAGAGAGAGAGTTCACAGGAGCCTGCCTGAAGCCACAGCATGGGACAAGGCACAGGAACACCCAGATTCCCAGCCCGTCCCTGTCCTTGAGGCAGGGGATGACCACAAATGTGACAGCAGCTGCATTTACCCTGGTCTGCTCATTCATAAAACAAGGATAATGATCCCAGCAGTGGCCAGAGCTGGATTCAATTCTGGTGGAAGCAGGAGAGGAGTGGGAGCTGTGGTTCCTGATCCCATCTCTGTCCTGGTACGCCGAGGTGCCTCCTCAGGGCTTTGACATTTTGCCTTTAGTGGAATGAACCTTCCATTCTGGAGAGATGCTCTGATTTTTTAAAATTCCCTCCTTTTTATGTCCATCAGGAGCTGTTAGCCAGTCTTGCTGCAAAGGCTGTCATTGCTGAGCTGTGTGTAATCAAATCCAGCTCCCCCTTGCAGGAAACTGGCTCAAAATAAAAGATCAAAACCCCCAAACAACCAAAACACCACAATGCTAAAAGTGAAATCAGGAGTCATATATTTACTTAGGTTATTTCCTGTAAGTAAAAAGATAAACAGGCTCTTGGCTCAATAGACACAATTCTTATTGTAAAAAATAAAAGCTGGTGATGGTGTTCCATGCAAACAACTGCTGGGGCACAGTGCTGATGGTTGGGGAAGGTTCCTCTGTGGGCAGAAATGGGCACCAGGTACAAAGGGTCTTCTCCACCACTGACCTTGAGGGGTCCTGCAGCCCTCAAAATCCTGCAGTCAGGGTATCAATCAAATGTGTAAAAGGTCTTTTTTAAAACACTCATTCTCCATGTACATCCATAGATACACACAGCCATGAGAGGAAAATCGTCTGAACACCTTCCAAGGTGATTTTGGGCACAATATAAAGCAGAGATGCAGACAGGCCCTGGGCAGGAGGGAAGGAATTCCCAAAGCAGCAGTCAGTTCCCTTATTTCTAGTTACCTTTCACTCCTCAGGGGTGATGAAATAAATAAACTGACCTTGATGTCAGGACAATGGGTCATGTGAGTTGAAGCTGAGGATTTTCCCTGTAGGCAATTTAAGTAAATATTCAGTTACTCTCTTACTTCCATGGTCCAGTTTCTTGAAAACTTCTAATCCCTCTAAATAGCCATTTTTTCCTGTAGTTCTCCATCAAACTCAGCTGGTCAAAATCTGAACTGCATCACCAATGGGGGGAAAGCTCTCTCAAGGACTTGATTTTGGTTACTCTAGCCAACACATGCAGGAGCTGTGTGGGTTTTTTAACAGATTTATTTTTTCCACGTAAAATTATCTGTGAAAATTCCTGTGGCACTAGTGCTGCAGAGGCACAGAGGAGATACTCTGAGGTGAAAGAATTCACCCTGGTTTGAAGCCTCTTTCAGGTGATTTCATGCAGGTGGGGTTGCAGAGGGACACAGGTTTGGGATGTCCAGGTGATTTTTCTTCTATTAAAAACCCACAAAACAGAGGCAAGATGACTCAGGGTGCCTCAGTTCAAATGGGGCAGCATTTCAGGCATCTGCATTTCTGGGTTCCCTGGGAGCCACAGTCCAGACACCACCAGGCAACACAGCACAAGCAGCTTTAAATTTCTTCCTCCTCCTCCTACAAAAATCCAACACTGGAAAGCACTAAGCCAGTATAAATTCACTCTACCAATGCAAATGTATTGAAAATGAAGCTGGCATTAACTTGCAGCAGTTTTCTGCTGTGTAAGATGTCTTTTGCCCACGCCATTGCAGCCTGACCTGGTCTGTCATCCTGTCCCCAAAACCAATTCACAGAAGCTCCAAAGCTGACCCCAAACCCGTGCTTTGGCTGGCTCAGCAGGAAGGCAGCCCTGCTGCACCCCTGATCCAAATTGGGATTGTTGGGTGAGCTGGGTGTCCAGAGAGCTGGGATTAACAACGCTGGGAGACTTGGACAGCAGCTGAGGGAAGGAAGCCTTGGGGGATGTGAGCTGGAGGGGGGACACCGGGGACTCTGCTTTGGAATGAGAGGGAATTCGGAGGGCAGGGAAGGCGGTTTTTACAGTGGGAGCCGCACTGGTGCAAGATGGATGGTGCCTTTGAGAGGCAGCCCCGATGCTGAGCGAGGAACGAGGTCACCACTTCCTTGTGCCGGGCTGCATTAGAATTGAAAACAATCACAACAGCGAAACAAAACCAGCTCAGCTCAACAGATGCAAATCCAGCGGCAGACAGGGCTGGAAGCAGGTCAGGCTGCGCCCATGCAAATGCCGGGGGAGCCCAGAGCAGGGAGGGTCACGGTGCCCAGTGACCCGAGCCCAGCCCGGCTCTGGGGCACGGCTGGCCCGGGGGAGGCTGGCACGGTGCCCCGAGGGCTCCGAGCCCCCCGGGATGGATGCTTTTCCCTGCAGCCCGAGGGGAGCTGTGCCAGCGGAGGATGGAGCGCTGCTCCTGCAGACAGAGCACCCCGCTAAAGCGCTCTGGTGCCAGCGGGGTCAGCCCGCTGCTCTGCCGGAGCATCCTCGCTCCTTTCCCCGCGCCGGGAATCTGCTGCTCCCGGGGGCTGCTCACACAGCACCGGGACACGGCGCCGAGCGTGCACCAGGGCTGCTCCTGCTCCCGAATCCCCGCGGTGCTCCTGAATCCCTGCAGTGCTCCCTGCTCCCAAATCCCTGCGGTGCTCCCTGCTCCCGAATCCCCGCGGTGCTCCCTGCTCCCGAATCCCCGCGGTGCTCCCTGCTCCCAAATCCCTGCGGTGCTCTCGAATCCCTGCGGTGCTCCTGAATCCCAAATCTCTGCAGTGCTCCCTTCTCCCAAATCCCTGCGGTGCTCTCGAATCCCTGCGGTGCTCCCTTCTCCCAAATCCCCACGGTGCTCCCTTCTCCCAAATCTCTGCAGTGCTCCCTGCTTCCAAATCCCCGCGGTGCTCCCAAATCCCTGCTCCTCATTCCCTGTGGTGCTTCAAAATCCCTGCTCCCCAGTCCCCGTGGTGCTCCCTGCTGGGGACAGGGAGTTGAGGTTATTCCCTGCTCCCAAATCACTGTATTGTTCCCTGGTGGGGACAGGGATCCTCTGCTCTGTCCCACACACCAGTAAAGCCACCCCGGTGGCCAGGGAAACAGGGCCATGTGTGAGGGTCCTCCAGAGCTCCAGGAATGCCCAGGCTCCTTGTCCATGCCAGGGCACGAGCCACTGCCCCCTGTGCCCGTGGCTCTTTCCAGCCAAATTTCTCCGAGCCCTCAGC
This sequence comes from Onychostruthus taczanowskii, assembly GCF_017590055.1. Taxonomy (NCBI): domain Eukaryota; kingdom Metazoa; phylum Chordata; class Aves; order Passeriformes; family Passeridae; genus Onychostruthus; species Onychostruthus taczanowskii. Next base: position 2,421,377 of record NW_024503346.1, on the reverse strand, counting down.
GCCTTCTGGAGCCCAAAGCTGGCCCTGATTAATAACAGAGGGGTGTGGATGGTCACAGGGAGGTTTCCCAGTGCATGGAGGGAGGGATGAGCTCACTCTTCTGCTGCCACAGTTTCTGCCCAGTGCTGGTTTCCTGGGATGATGAGTGGAAGAGCCCCACGCTGTTGACTGTCTGTATAAAACTGCACCAAGGGGAAGAGGGAAGAGTTTGGGCACTCTCCTTTTTAAATCCTGAGCTCTCCCTCCCTAAAAACCTCCCTCAGGATCTCAGGAGACTGTGCTGTGCCCATGGTCTGTGCTGAGGATCCTTTTGCACACAAGCAGGGGAGGAGAATTCACATCTCCAGCAGCCCCAGACTGAAAATCTGCCACGCTCTGCCTGTCTTCAGCAGCCCTGCACTACCCACACACGCAGGCAGCACCCTGTCCTCCTGCCCTGGCAGTTTTGGGCTGAGGTATTTCCTTGTTTAGAGGGGGAAGCAGGCACATCTAAAGCATATCTACAAGCTACAAACCTCCAGCTCAACCTGCCCCTGCCCCAAGCTGCCCAGAGGTGACCCGGGAGCTCCGGGAGCCCTCGCCGTGCCTGGGACACCAATTCCCTCTGGAGCAGGCACAGAGCAGTGGCTGGAGGCCTCCCAACCCCTGACACATCCAGCCAGCTCTAGGGGACAGCCCTGCTCCCTGCAGACCTGCCCAGAGCACCTTGCCCACCGCGGGGAGGCTGACCCCGAGCACAGCCTCATCCCATCCCTGGGACATGGAAAACCCCTGGGTGGAGGCTGTGAGCTGAGCAGGAGGCTCTGGGCAGGCTCCCCACGCACACACCTGGCTGGGGACAGCCCCTGGAGGCTGCAGTCTCAGGGCAGTCTCTCCCTGCACCATGCAATTGCTGCTCCTTGTAATTTTCCCCAGCTGGTGCCATTGCAAATGCCATCCTTATCTCCCTAAGTACAGATCCTCTCCCCACTCGTTTACAATGTCACACAGCAATTTGTTACATAAGCTCATTAAGTTTTTTTCATGTATCTATGTTAATAGGCACATAAATATGGAAATCTTAATTTCAGACCTGTCTCTGAAAAGCATTAGCTGGGAAACTGGTCTGAGAAAAAGCAAACACGGCCTAGGACTAGCCTGGGATTTATCCAGGGTTTGGATACCTGGTGATGAATGGAGCAGGAGCTGTGCTCCTCACTGATCTTCACCTGTGACCCTCTAAAAACTCATTCTCAACAGAGAACCTTCAGTTGCTTTGCCATGTTCTTCCCACCCTCGGCAATGCTGCAGTGACAGGCTGGTTTTATCTCTATTATTTTTCTCTCTTATCACAGGTGGACTATTAGCACAAATAAAAAAAAAAAAGAGCAAACAGAGACGTTGGCTGCAGCCCAGGGATCTCCAGTGAGCAACTGCAACCTGCAAAGTGCATTTAAAATGGCTCAGCCAAATTCCATCCACATTCATTTTCTGCACCATTTATAGCAGTAAATACTATTTCAGGTGTACTCCTGTTTGGCTCGACACCTTTCATTTGGTGATTTAACCCAGGAGAACATTTCCACACCTTGTGATCCTTCCCTGCAAGGATCCTGACAGGAAAGGAGCTCTCAGGCCCTACAGGACACCCTCCCCAGGAGCAGCTGTGCACTCTGCATTCATTCCACAGGCTCTGGGACAGCCCTGTGCCCCACCAAACACTCAGAGCCTGCAGAAGCAGCTCACTTTAATTAGTGACATGGATTTGGCTGCCCCACAGTAACTCCCTGAGCTGCCAGGAGATGCCAAATCCTGTCTGGAGGCATCCAGGGGCCAGATGAGCAATTCCATGCCCACACTGAAGCAATCTGGTTCAGTGTTATGATGGTTTTTAAGGGGTCAGCTGGCTGGGGTGGTGGTGGGGGTGTGCACAGTGTGTCACAGCGTGTCCCCATCTCAGCAGGGATGAACCAGGGATGATCCCTGCTCTCCTGGGCTGCTGGATGGGGCAGCAGTGCCTGGACTCACTGGCACTGCACATGGCCTCAGGCTGCTCTTTTCTGGAGCACCAACAGCTCAGCGGGGCCAAAAAGGGAGTGGGGGACTTCTCTTCCTTTTTTTGAGCTCTCTCAGCAGCAGGACCCATGGGTCACTCCATGCATTGCCTCTGCTGGGTGCATTTTCTGCTGGATCAATGAATTAACGTGCTCCAGAGGACTCCCATGGGGACAAGATGCCCAGCAGGGAGCTGAGCCTCCAAAGCCTCCTTGGCAGTTTCTGCTTTGCTTTTCCAGGTCAGCACCCGGGACATTAAAATTCACTTCCCTCTCCCACCACTCTCCCTGGCAGGTAGAGAGAGAGGCCATTCCTAGGCTCTGTATTTGGAAAAATACAAATTTCCTCCTGGGATTGGAGGCACCTCTCCTGGGCCTGGCCACGTCCTCAGCTCTGCATTTCCCTGCCCAGTTTCCCAGGAAAATGCTGCCAAGTGCTCTGCAGCCCCCACCCCTGCAAAGGGCACCTGGTGTCATTGTCATCGCTTGTGAAATATTGCAAGTTGCTAATTAGGCAATAATGACCAATGGGAAGGGCATTTCCCGGCTGTTAACTGGAGACTCCTGACCTGGAAAGTCGCTATCAGACACCCAGGAATTACTAAAGGACGGAGGAGGAGAGAAGGAGAGCAAACAGAGCAAAACCCTCATTTTTTAGAGTGTTCTTCCATTGCCCTGCTCAGCAAGGAGGGAGGGCAGGCACCCCAGGGCTGCTCTGCTTCCTGCCCCTCTCTCCCAGTCACTCCCATTTCCCAATTAATCTCCGTGCTCATGAAGAAACAGGACATTAAATATTCAAGGATTAGCTCATTTTTTTAATACCTAGCTAAAAGGTGAAGCTGCAATTAGCAATAATGGGCTGCTGCCGGGCCTGTGTGTACCGATCCCTCCCCACTTCTAAGGGGAAGGTTTCCACCTACTCCTCTGCTTTCAGACCGGGACATTTCTCCCATTTCACAGCGGGGCTGGCTCTGCTCTCCCTGACAGGTGACGGCATTTCAGCGGCTCACGGGTTCATTAAAGTGCTGTGGGTTACTGCCTTTGCTCAGGGCTGACCCTGCCAAAGCCCCTGGCTGTGTTTCTGCAGGGGAGCACCTCTGCTTAGAGCTCCTGGAGCTCCTCAGCCTGGCCCCGGGGCCAAAACTCACGGGCCACCTCTGAGGGACAAGCAGCGACAAAAATTCACATCCCTGTGCCCTGAATCCCCACTCAGAACCTGGCAAATGCACCCTGCTCTGAATACATGCAAAGGAGAGCCAGCAGGGAGCAAAGGACCTGTCAAACAGACCTGGGGTGGGATCCCCCCAGTTTCCCTGGAAGGGACGATGCTGGTGCTTGGATTTTTACCAAAAACCCAATTTTCACCCGAGTCCCCAGCTCAGACAACAGCAAAGGGTCAGAAGGCTGATATTGAGGGGACCCTCCCTCACCCCCCTAAATCATGGAATCACAGAAGGTTTGGTTGGAAGGGACCTTAAAGCTGATCTCATTCCACCCCTGCCGTGGGCAGGAACACCTTCCACCAGTCCAGGCTGCTCCAAGCCCATCCAGGCTTGGACACTTCCCAGGGAAATCCATTATCATCCATCTATCTATCTATCTATCTATCTATCTATCTATCCATCCTAATCTTTCATCTAACTTTTCAATTCCTTATGGCTGTACCTTGGTAAAAACAGGAAAAATAAGAGAAATCAGAAAATGCAGATGAGAAGGGGCAGAACTGTCAGAGGCAGATTTTGCTCACCTAAGGAGGTGTCCAGAAATGTTCTCCAGTCCCTGAAGGTCTCCAGGATCACAGCTCTGAGATGTCTCCAGACAAGCAGGAGATCATACACAAGAAGCAGATTTCATGGTCAAGATTAGCTTTTGGCTAAAGAAAAAGTGATAAAATTACAGAGGAAATGTCAGTTGCAGAGCTTTGAAAATTCAGACATTTTTTTGGAGAGCAATAATTAGCTAAAAGCTCACAGTTTGCAGGCTGTTTTTGTTGCCTGTCCTTAGGATACCTGCAGAGAGGCAAGGATTGCTGCACCTTGCTGGGAGCTGGCAGAGCTGGGCAGCACAGGAATTCCATCCTCAGCAGCCAAAAGGAATATGGAAAAATGAACCATTCAAGCAAACAGATTTTTTTAAAATGTAGTATTTCCTATTCCTTTGGCCCAAGGGATGCTCTGAACATCCCTGTCTATTCCTCACTGCATCCAAACGATGTCAGCTCACCTCACCTGGATGCAGGGTGCTCCTCTCCTTCCCTGTCCAGCTTCTCCCACTCCCAGCAAAAGCAGGAAAGTCCTGTGATCCTGTCTGGTGAACCCTGATTATTTCCTGTGAATGTTCAAGCCAATCATGACTGGCCCACAAGAACCAGAGCACCAGAGGCTTTTCTGGAACACTTTTTGGGGATCAAACCCCACTCACTTTTCCCACCAGGTGATATCCTTCCCTTGGGTGGGGTGTTAAACCAGCAGCAGCAGTGGCAGAATGAAAGGACCTGTTATTCTCCAGTGCAAGGAGGTTTTCCCATTCTTCATGAGGAGCAGAAACCTATTAGGAATCACACAAAGCAGGATTTATATGCAGCCTGGATTGATGAGCCACGTTATGCTACCTTTTAAAAAATCCCAAAGCAGTCCACACCCAGCACAAATCAGGGGAATAAAGGCTTTTAACAGACAGTCTGTGAATTCTTTAAAAAATATTCCATCCTGCCTGTACAAAAGGTTGGTGAGGAATTTACAAACGTCCTAATCCCCCCCTAATCCTTTAAAACACCGAGCTGTGATCACAGAGGCTGTTTGGTGATTATGTGTCTTCAAGGGCTTGTTTGGATACTTATTTAAGAGATACCAACTCACTTTCGTCATAGAGATTCAACGTGGCTTGATATGTTTTTGTTGCACATTCTTCTGAAAAGAAACCCCAGGTCTGCTGGGGAAGGCCAGCCACCCCCACCCCGTGCCACTGCCACAGATTTTGGGGACAAGCAGAGCTCTGCTCCGTGGATGAGTGTCACTGTCACATTTCCTGAAAAATCCCCTTGCCCAGGATTCTTCTCCTGGGAGGCTGAGAAGGCTCAGAGGAAAAGGAAAACAATAATTATCTGATTTGCTTCTCCTGTGTTTTGCTGATTTGGAATGTGTTTGGGGATTGTTTACCCCAGGTGATTGTTTCATTGGTTTCATGTGAATTGTTTTAACTTTATGACCAGTCAGTGCCAAGCTGTGTTGGGACTCTGGAAGGAGTCATGAGTTTTCTCTAGTACCTTCTAGCCTTCTGCCTGTATCCTTTCTGTTTTCATTAGTTTAGTATTCTTTAATATTATATAGATCACAAAATAATAAATTAGCCTTCTGAGGACGTGGAGTCAGATTCATCATTTCCTTCCAACAAAACAAGAGATGAGGACACAGAGTTCAAGCTCATGGAGATGCAAGGGGAGAATGCTCCTCTCCTCTCCTTCCTCTCCCCCTCAGCTCCTTCTTCTTTGCAAGTGGGGAGAGCAATGGCTCATCTCATTCTAAAAAATACTTCAAAACCTACCCAGAAGAAGCTGCAGAGAAGGCACAGTGTGTTATTTCACTGGTGGTGCCTTCAGCAAGCTCCTAATGGAGACTTTGGCTGTTTTAAGTTGTGTGTGATATTTCTGTGCGCACAGATAACCAAGGCAGAGCTGACTTTTAACTGCTCATATGTGTTTAATTAGAGTTGCATTTTTAATCCTTTTAATTTGTATCTCTTTCTTAATAACCTCAGCTTGGCAAGGCTTGAAAAGGAAGAAGTGTCATTTGAATATTGGGTAAAACCTGGTAACAGCTGAGCAGATTGTTTAGCAAAAAGGTTTCAGAATGTTCTTTAAAGACTGTGGGTAGCAGTTTTAGCTAAGCCGAGGTTTGCATCCTTTGGGAATAATTTCAGGGCAGCTTAATAAAAATACTCTGGAGCTCAATATATCATCTGAGGTATGGGGTGTTTAGCAAGTGTTATTTGCCTGTAATCTCCAGGCAGGTAAGATCACAGCAACTTCGATTTTTGCAGCACAGTTCTGAAATCTCAATGCAATCGCGCTATAAATTCATATTTCACTTTTGTACCAAAGGAGAAAAAGTCATTGCAGGCTTCTGCAATCCCTGCTGATGAAAGGAAACATGCTCAGAGGTTAAAAATCCTATGGGAATGCTCCAAGCCGAATGAGTGAAAACAGTTTCAATAATCTCTAAGTCTTGAACCCAGCTCTGATGGGGAGGAATGAACCCATTCCACAAGCACTTGCTTCTTTGCTTCAGATAAATCTGAAATTTTATCTCAGGAAAAAACTCCCCCTCTCATTAAACACAGGATAACCTGAAAAGGAGAACAGATAAAATCAGCAAATACAGTTGCAAATGCTACCATGAATTTTACCCAGCACTGTGGATGGATCTCAACCTCTGAGCCAGCCCAGGTTCCTCAGGCAGGTGATTCTGCTTTAGAAGAAACAAGGCAAAGAGATCACGTGAAAAGATCACACAAAACCACTGTGACACTTTGGGTGTCTTGTGTGGTGTAATCTCCTTCTTGGCAGTTTTGCTGCACCGTCAAAATCCAACATTTTGGTGTAAAAAATGGCCACTCTGGGCAGTGTCTGTGCCCTCCAAAGGCAGGGATTTGCTGGGTTTGCTGTTTCTGACCAGCTGCTAATAGAGGCCAGCTCTCAGCCTGCTCCACTTTGTGATTCCTCAGCCTCTTCCCAGTGCGTGTGAGGGATCAGCACACAGTGAATATGAGTTTATTTTTTTTGCTATCATGCACAGGCTGTTTGGAAAAGGCCCACGAAGCTCTGAGCTGCTGTAGCTGGCTGGAAAGTGATTTCAAAAAAGGCCAAGTGTTACAGCAAGAGCTTAATTTGTGCTCTGGCAAAACACAGCATCCTCATCCTCAGGACAGCTCTCACCCGGCAGCACCACGAGCTCACAAAGCACCTCATTTTCCATTTCTGAAGATATACAGAAATAGCCCAGCTCCCAGGCAATGCCCAGCCCAAGCTGCTGCACAGAGCTGGTCACCTCTCCCTCAGGAGCTCCAATTCAGCAGGAATTCTCACTGCAGATGCAGAAGCTCCCTCCCTGCTCCTTCCAGCCAGCATTCCTTCCCCTCCCGGAGCCCGTGCCCACACTCCAACTCAACACAAGGGCAAGTCCCTGCACGAAACCCTGCAGCTGTTGCATATCTGCACGAAGGGATCTCCAGCAGCGTGTGAGCAGCAAGCCTGCCCTGCTCTGCTCTGCTCTGACTGCTCCAGTTTTGCCCTGGATTGTTGTGGCCACGCAGCTCTGGGATGTTTTGAAATCAATAATGGTTGCTCTGGTCAAGGCTCTTGCTCAACGCTGCTCCGTGTCTGTGCTGTCCGTGGCTGCTCCGTGCTGGGGGTTTTGTGATGCTTCCCAGAAGGCTCCAGAGCTCTCAGACAAAATTAGAGAGTTTTGATCATTCCTTTTGTTCATGCCATCGCTGGGTTGTTTTCATATGAACCATTTTCTGACTGGGAAACAGGGAGAATCCCTGTGATGGTGACATGCCACCAGCGTGGCAGTCATATTTTCTGGAAAAATCCTCTTGCCCAGGATTTCTCTCCTGGGAGGCTGAGAAGCCTCAGAGAAAAAGGAAAACAATGTTATCTAATTTGCTTCTCCTGTGTTTTGCTCCTTTGGAATGTGTTTGGGGATTGTTTACCCACAGGTGATTGTTCCATTGGTTTCATGTGAATTCTTTTAACTTTATGACCAATCAGTGCCAAGCTGTGTTTGGGTTCTGGAGAGAGTCACGAGTTTTCATTATTATCTTTTTAGTCTTCTGTAAGTATCCTTCCTGTATTCTTTAGTACAGTGTAGTTTAGTATTCTTTAATATTATGTAGATCATAAAACAATAAATTAGCCTTCTGAGGACGTGGAGTCAGGTTCATAATTTCCTTCCTTCATCTGGAAACCCTGCAAATACAAGACACCAGCCCTGCAGAGCACGCAGAATTCTCCACAGCTGAGGGCTGAGTGGAAGCAGAGTGTTTCCTTCCACCCTGCCAGGAAAAGCTCACTAATGTGACACTGGGAATTCAGCTGTTGAGGAGAGCCCCTGCTCAAAGAGGTGGATTTTCACATTTTCACATTTTCACATTTTCACACCAGACTGCTCCTGGGCTGATGGATATCCCAGGTGGCATGGTGCCACCTGATGTCCTCGTGTTGGGGTGCACAGTGAAGCCTGACAGACACAAAACGACCCCTTGGCAGGGGCAGGGGGCTCAGAGGGGTGTCCTGCCTCTCTGTGTGTGCGTGGGCAGGGTGGGTTTGGTCCTGCTGGGGTGGAACAGCAGAGGATTCCATTGCTGGGGCTGTTTGAAGGGCAGCAGTTGCCCCAGTGCTTCCCAAGGGGAGCATCCAGAGCAAGGGAAAAGAGAGCTGCAAGGATGGCCTGCCCCATCCTGGAGCCAGGACTGCCCCTGTCCATTCTGCTCATCACCTTTCCCACCTCCAAACGCTGCAGCTCCCCAGCCCTGCTAGGGACACAAACTCTGGGAGTCCCTGCCTGACCTGAGCTCCTTTCCCATCAAGAATTTTTCAACTGATGTCGAAGCCAACATCACCAACCACCCCTGAGTGAGGCTGTGGTGGCACCTGTGAGGGAGGGGTCAGGAGGGGATGGCACTAACTCGCCCAGCCACAGTGCCAAGCCATGTCTTGTCTGTTTAGTCACTGTTTTAAACCAGGATGGTGCCACCTCTGTTTGCCCAGACCTCAAACACCAAGGGAAGGTTGAAGCACAGCTCAGCAGCCTGTACCAAGCCCAGTGGACAACACAAGGAACGTGACAAGAGCAGAGCAAGTGCCACCCAAATTCGTGGTCTGAAACTCTCCTCCAGTGCCAACAGCCTCCCTGGGTGCCAACCCCACAGCAGCCAGATCAGATGGTTGTGCCATCTTCTCCCAAAATCCTGCCCTGCCTTTGATATGTTAATCCTGCATAAGGCAAATTCTCCCATTAGAATAAAGTCCATTCTGGTCTCCCTGCAATCTGCATGATCCAGTTCAAAGTTAAATTAAAAATCCCAACCTGTGTGAATGTTGCAATCGCATTATGAAATCTGTAAATCTATTTTTAATGTCTTAATGCTGCTCTAGTTGAACGAGGCAAGGCGACTGCTGCATGGCATTTGCTTTACACTTTTTTGGATTCTCATGCACTTATTAAATATTCACTCTGCAGCCTTTGCATTTCCAGTACTGCAGGACCCTAAAATAGAAGACAAGTTTTTCTTTCCCTCTTTTGTTTCTGAAATTCCAACTTGACTCCAGGATCTCTCCAAATCAAACGTGAAGCACTAAACACTGCAAGGAGAAAATGTTTCAAGTTCATACAGATGGCAGAAAATAGGATTTAAATCCTAAGCATGCAGCTATTTACACTGCTTTTAGGAGGTGACAGAGCAAAATGATTTCATTTCAAATTAAGATATATACAATGTTAATTCTCTGAGTAGCTTGTTTTTATTAAGAAAATATTTGAACATGGCTGGAACAACTCTCCCAAATCATCATCTTACAGAACATTTCTTGGGGGAGCAGTTTGTGCTTTTCATTCTGATCTGGGACGGAAACAAGCTCTGAAAGACTGGAATTTTCTGTGTCACAAACTTTATTTTCTGACCGACTCGCTTTGAAAAATCAGTGCATGAAGCAGCGAAATCAACCCTGCTGTTGTCCCTCGGGAGCCGTGCCCTGGGCAGCCGGGCTCTGCCTCTCCCTGTGCGCAGCCACCTCTTGTCACATTAACGAGCTCCTCGATATTAAATGTCCTCAAACACCGCGGGTATGAACCAGCCGGGAGAGCAGCAGAGGACGGCAGAGGCGATGGATTGATCCCGAAATCCCAGATTGTCCCAGCAGAGCTGTGCCAGGGGACACCAGCGCCACTTGTCCCGCGGAGCCGCAGGGCAGGGCCGGGGGTGGCACAGGGCAGCCCTGGCACGGCTCGGGATGGCACGGCCCGGCCAGCCCGGGCACTGCGGGCAGCAAAGGCTGCTCTGGAAGGGTCGGGGCTTGCGGAGGGACCGCTCTGTCCCTCCCTGTTCCCCCCGTTCCACTCTGTCCCCCTCCTGTCAGCCCTGTCCCGCTCTGTCCCTCTGTGTCTCCCGTCCCCTTCTGTGCCACCTCGTCCCCTCCTCTTCCCTCTCTATCCCCTCCTGTCCCCTCTCTCTCCCCTCTTTGTCCCCTCTATCCTCTCTCTCTTTCCCTCTCTATTCCCTCCTGTCCCCTCTATCACTTCTCTGTCCTTTTCTGTCCCTCTCTGTCCCCACTATCCCCTCTCTCCCCTCTATCCCTCCTCTGTCCCCTCTGTGTCTGTCCCCTCAATCCCCTCTCTCTGTCCCTTCTGTATCCCTCTCTGTCCTCTCTGTCCCTCTTTATCCCTCTCTGTCCCCCTGTCCCCTCTCTCTGTCCCCTCTCTCTGTCCCTCTGTCCCCTCTCTCTGTCCCCTCTCTCTGTCCCTCTGTCCCCTCCTGCCCCCTCTCTCTGTCCCTCTGTCCCATCTCTCTGTCCCTCTGTCCCCCTGTCCCCTCTCTCTGTCCCCCTGTCCCCTCTCTCTGTCCCCTCTCTCTGTCCCTCTGTCCCCTGCTGTCCCCTCTCTCTGTCCCTCTGTCCCATCTCTCTGTCCCTCTGTCCCCCTGTCCCCTCTCTCTGTCCCTCTGTCCCCTCTCTCTGTCCCTCTGTCCCCCTGTCCCCTCTCTCTGTCCCTCTGTCCCAGCGCGGGGCGCTCCCGCCGCTGCCGTGCCCGAGCCGCTGCCGCCCCCTCGTGGCCGCGACCCGGAAGCGCAGCCCGGCCTCAGCCCGCGGGCTGATTTTGGCTCCAAATTCCTCAAATAAAACAAAATAAACCCAAAAACTCTTCAAGAGGCTCAGTCCAGCCCCGTGCCGCGGCGGCTCCGGCCCAGCCCTTCCCTTCGGGATCCATGCATTTCGGGATGCTCCAGGCGCCCGGTCCCCGGACTGCGGATCCCGCATTCCCCAGGCTGCGGGTCCCGCATTCCCGGGCTGCGGGTCCCTCATTCCCGGGCTGCGGATCCCGCATTCCCCGGGCTGCGGATCCCGCATTCCCCGGGCTGCGGGTCCCTCATTCCCGGGCTGCGGATCCCGCATTCCCCGGGCTGCGGATCCCGCATTCCCCGGGCTGCGGGTCCCTCATTCCCGGGCTGCGGATCCCGCATTCCCCGGGCTGCGGATCCCGCATTCCCCGGGCTGCGGATCCCGCATTCCCGGGCTGCGGATCCCGCATTCCCCGGGCTGCATCCCCAGGAGCCTCACTCATTTACAGGCGCTCGTTCGCAGGGAGCTGGGGGAAAAGGTGTGTGGGGCACCGAAACTTGGACTATTCAGTGAAATTCCAGCTTTTTTTTTGCGGATTTTGCCCACTGGAGCCGTGGCTGGCGGTGTCCATGGAGCCTCCCCTCTGCACCCATTGGGAGCGGAGCGCTGGGAAGGTTTAATGATTCCCAAAGGAATGGGAACATGCAAACCAGATGAGTAGCTGAAATCTCAGTGGGGGAGTGAATGGCTGCAGCTTCAGAGATCCAAGCAGCCCCGGCCGGCCCGGCTGACAGCAATTCAAATGCGAGCAGGTTGGGCGGCACTGAATTCAACAGCGCTTGTTCAAATATTAGGAAAGACAAGGGGAAAAAAAAGCTCTTGGAGAAACAAACCCTGCTGTGCTGGATGAGCTCCACGGGCTGACTAACCCGGGCTCTGTCCCAGGAGTCAGCAGCACCAAACACCTGGGGAAGGTGCGAGGTGCGGACACGGGGCTGGGGATGGTTAAGGGCAACTCGATAAATGCGTAAGAACTGGGCAATTTAAAGATCAGAGCTCAACTCCATCCATTCGAGCAGAAAATGCCGTTTTAATGGCCGACTTTTCAATTTTGTTCATATAATTTATTGGTTCCGGGCAGATGGCAGCGGTGAAGAGGAGCTCAGATTCAAAGCTGGGCTCCGGGCTCCCTAAAAATCCACGTGCTGCCATCGGGAATGCCTGCTCCCAGCAGCTGGGAGGTGGCAATGAGAGGAGCATTTGCAGGTATTGTGGTTGGCCTGGCCAGCGCTAATAATCATTGCCATTCATCAGCATGAAAGAGTCAAGTATTCCCACCCCCCCGCTGCCATTTGAAAAGTATCTGACCTAATTATTACTATCCCTGTTGTGTAAATTCAGCACTTTGTCAGTCTGAATAAATGTACATTAGCCTTAACATGAGTGAAACAAGTTTAAACAATGAAGGCAGCTTTGTAAAGCTCCCTCGCTTTTTAACTCATTTGACACCACACTAAAGAGCCCATTTAGACTAAAGAGTTCAGCACATTTTGGGACCCATTAAATGCCCAGGTTGAGACTAGATATTCTTCTTTTTCTTTTTTTAATTTGTCCTCCCCAGTTGCTAAAGTCAGCAGAATTGAGCAATAAGCTGCTTTGCATTTCTTTAGCTTTGTAGGCAAGTTGAGAAAGCTGCACCCATCCCGGCCAGCACAGCAGCCCTTCCAAGGCAGGGCAAACCTCACTTATCACTGAGACCAAGGCATTCCTTGGAATTAGCTTTAATTAAAAGAAATTGCTCTTAATTAAAAAGAAAAAAAAAAACCCAAAAACAAAAAAACAAAAGAGGAAACTCATAGCACAAAAATGTGATATTCATGACTGCTGGGAAAACTTACACTGTCAAATTGTTTCTATTTTAGGCTAACAGCATAGAATTTAGAGTCAGGTCAGCCTTTCATAGAATTATGGAATTATTATGGCTGGAAAAGAGCTGCAGGATCATCCAGTCCAGGCTGTGCCTGATCCCCACCTTGTCCCCAGCCCAGAGCTCTGAGTGCCACCTCCAGGAATTCCTTGGGCACCTCCAGGGATGGGCACTCCAACCCTCCCTGGGCAGCTCCAATTCCTGCCCCCCTTTCCATGGGGAAATTCCAAATTCCGGCTGATGGAGGAGTGACAAACTTCAAGCGTATCCTGACTCCAGCTGCTGTCTAATTTAGGACATGACTTGGAAGAAGGAGAAAATTTACCCAGTTTTGGCTGCAGGACAAATGCAGATCAGCTCTGAGGGAGCAAAAGGGGCTGAAAAACCAGAGCATCATCACCCTCCTCATTCCCTGCTCCCTGCCCTCCTCCATCACTGAGGAAATTTCTGAAGGCAGCAGAAAGAAAGAGGCAAATGAGAGGAAAAAAAAGGAAAAACTGGGTGGAAAAAGCAGCAGAGCAGTCAGAGCTGAACACTTCTGCAAGGGGAAGGGGTTTCTCCACCAGTGAGCCCCCGACTTTTGAGAAAACCTCTCAGAGATCCAACACAAAGGCTGGGTTCTGCTGGATGTGTCACAAAGAGCTGGCAGGGAAACATTTTCCAAAGAGAATTTCATTTTACTCAAAGCCATAATGAAACCGGTTCTCTCCCCAATGAGATCTGTGGTCAGTCTGTAAATTGAATTCTGTCACTGACCTGGAAGAGATCCTTGAATCCACACGAAGCTCAGTGCCTGATAAAGCCACAGCTCTGACGTTGGCAGCAGCACCTCCCCAGGATCTGGGCCCTTGGATGGGGATTTAAATTAAAACCCTGGTTTACAGGCAGAGCTGCAGATGGATTTGGATTCCATCCCTCTTACTCATTTTGAAGCTTGGTTAAGTTTGAAGCACAGAAAAAAACCCCAACTCAATTATAATTTCTAGCTGTCAGGAAGGAATTCTATCAGCTCCATCCTCCAGAAGGAAACCCACACTGTCTAGCAGTAATCAGTTCCATTTGTGACCCTCCCAACAAAACCCTTTTTGTCTGTGATTTGTATTCAGCTTAGGACACGCTGATTTCAGACCCTCTGTGGATTGTAATGTCTAAACAGCCTTTTTATTTTTAAATGCAACCAAGAAACTATTTGGCAGGGTCTGAATCTGAAGGAAAATCTCCCAACTGCACTGGGGTCTGGGCTCACAGCAAGGCAGGACACTCACAGACAACTCTGTTTGTTCAGTTCAGCTAAGAATAGGACATTAGTAAGAAATATTTTAATCTAACAGGCATCATGTTTTGAAGGGAATTTTCAGCTTTTTTGGCCAATTTGAGTGGCATGTGATGATCTCATGGTGTGGCAGCTGGAGAACAAATGAAGCTGCAGCTCTGAGCACGGAGGATGGGCTGGGTGTGGGAACTCCCTCAGGTTTTGGGATTCAGAGGCACCAGTGTGGAAAGGACTGAGGCTGTCCCATGCCAGCCAGGCAGCTCCAGGATGGGAGTTCAGGACACAGAACCTTCCCTTGTGCACACCTGGGCCAGTTTCACCACCACTGTGAGAAGGAATTTGCTGCATTTCAATCCAATCCCCAAATTCCACACCAAAAAACAGCCTCCAGTTATACAACTGGCACTAACTGGATTCTTTTTTGAGCTTTTCAGAAGAGAGGCCAAGGCTTGAACAGCATGGAAACAAAACTGTCCCATGAATTCCCCAGAAGAGCATTCCCCTGGATGCAGCGCTGCCAGAGACTCACGTGGCATCTCCAAAAACACAGATTTCAGATTCTAAGGCTTCTGCAGTTTTCAACTTTCACCAGCATTCAAATTCACCTACATTAAAAGAAAATTAAATTGCCCTCTCCAACAAAAAAGCAAACCACAACAAAGCAAACATCCTGCAGCAAACTATTCCCTTGAATCCATTAAAAAGTGCCAAGTCAAAGCTGCAGTGCCCGCTGCCCATCCTGGGCTGCCAACAGCACAAGTGGCACTTTGGGCTCCTTTTGCCACCAGCTGTGGCAAGAACAGGCCAGAAATATTTCATATTCCAACCACATTTCATATTCCACATGCCAGCAGTATCTCACCTTCCTTCCCAGCTGCAGCTCTGCAAAGGGAAGGAAAAGCCCCCACTGCAAACACTTCCACAAACCATAAATGTTTTAAGGTGGGGATGGTGGAATATTGGGCACGACCCTGGCAGCGAGGCAGAGCATGAGCTGGTGAACTCAGGGGTACAGGAAGAATTAGGCAGGAATTTGTTTTAATAGATGAGCAGAGCAGAAGAAAAAAGGAGTCACTATTATGGCCCAGTGGGCAGGAAAACCTAGGGCCAACAGCTTGGAGTCTGCCTAATTTATCACTAACAAAGAGAAATAAACTGAATATTTGTGTTTCTCTGTGTATTTTTAGCAAAGTATTAGCTAAATCAAAAGCATTACATTAATTGCCTTTAGGATTTATAAGTGCTGGAAGTAAAAGAAAAGTGCAGTCCTATAAAACACCAACAGGATTTTAATATGTACTGTCAAACAGAATTAAACTGCAAATAAAAGCTCTACTATGGGACACCTTTAGTGCAGAAATGTCATTATCTGTAAGCAACAAATAATAAAGGATCAAAATGAAAAGAATACAGAAGAAGGAGAACAAAGCTGATCCCCAGCCATGCATACCAAATGTGCCTGAGTGCTTCCTGGAAGCTGCAGCAAACCTCAAACTGTTTGATGTGCTCACATCTCTGGGAAACAAAAAATTCTTACCACCATATAAATTCTACAGCAAACCAATTTTTAATTATACCTATCAAAATAATAATAAAATCCCAGCAGTTTCATTCAAGCTGTTTGAATCATGGAGACCACCTATGCAAATATCAACACAGCATTTGAATCTCCAGGTAACTACTGCCAATTATAAATGGAGACACTTTTAAAATTATATTACAAGGATAATTAATCATTTTCACACACAAAGGTAACAAGGTAACATCATGCAGTGGTTTTTAAAGCCTCCTACTTTCTGCATTTCTATTCTGGTTGGTTTGTGCCAAGATTAGAAAAGCAGATTTCAATTTTAAAAGAGGGAGGGAGGAAAGGGAAAAACTTCCAGCCTTCCCTCTGGTCATTCCATGTGGGTATCACAGGACTGAAACATTAACAAGGGAATATTCTGCTGGTAGAAACAGGCTACAATATGGACAAGGATGTTGCACAAACATTTGCTTGACTGTGCTCTCATCTACTCTGTCAAAAGGTAAATTATTTGAAAATACCTGCAGAACCTTTTAGAAATATAGAGTTCTACTGAGGGCCCAGTTAGCTTGAAAAAAAAAAAAAAAGGCATTATTTCTATTTTTGCTGTCAGAGGGTTTGAATTCTGTAGTAATACAATGAAAACTGTAATTACACAATTATTTTGTGGCACAAATCAACAGAGGAGGAGAGGAGGAACTTCTCCTCTCCTCCTGAGGACACTGTGACTGAGGACAACACCCAACTGGGAGGAGAAAAGGAGAATTTTTGTGCAAAAATTCCAACATTTCAGAACGAAATCTGCTGCTACAACATGGATTCTGCTGATCTGCTTCTGATTTACCAGAAGCTGCAGCTGACACAGGCTCACCAGCTATGAACAGCTTTGCAACCAGCTTACACACAGGAACTGCAGCCAGGACCAGAGCTCTGCAGCAGAGCTGGACACAGAGAGCCAAGGGGAGGAGAGGAGCCATGGGTGCTCCTCATTGTTTCAGAAATAGTAAGCTGTGTGAGTAACCCAGTTGGAACACTCCTCCTTGGAGCGTTTTGCTGAGCTGTGAGTTGTAAAAATAGATTTGTAAGCCTCAGACTTGTCCTCGCTGTCTGCAATGGATCTCTTGGTGGTGGTGGGAGCTTTATTGACTTTTCCTGGGACTGATGGGTTTCCATTCTCTGAGGGGAAAAAGGAACAGAATGAAGCATGCCAGCTTACAGTGGATATAGGTATTTAAATAAAGATGAAAAACAGTGTTTGAAAATAAAAATATACACATTTTTCAGCTCTCTCATAAATATCTCCCATAACTAGATGCAACAGCTTTTAGAATTCACACTCAAAATACATTTAGAAATCTCGAGAGAGGAATTCTGCAAATCTCCTGCACTGCAATTCAGTACTGATAACATTTATTCCTCCAAGTGAAAAATGGCTGAGCTCTCTTTAGCAGCATGAAAGCCCCCAGCAGCCTGCAGTATTGTTTGGAAATCAGCTCTCAAATGCCAAAAACTGAACTTGTGCCACACCTTTCCCCAGGGAATCCCTCTGCTCCCTTCCTTCTTTGCAAAGTTATGACCAACAACAATGCTCTGCATCATTTGATGTCTGCAGTGGGGAAATGCCCATCCTCTGTTCCTCATACCATTTTTTTCAGGGTATTTTATCTACTGCTGCATAAAAATCCCTTTTTTTGTTTTACTATTTCATCTCCCAAGCTGCAGGATGGTGTCTGAAAAAGCCAAGTCTCTGGTGCAGAGAAATGAATGCAGAAATTCAACATCCTGAGTCAAACTCAGGCACAGGGGTTCCCAAGAATTGTGTGTGCAACCCCAAATCCTCACAGAATTGTGTGTGCAACCTCAAATCCCCACAGAATTGTGAAATCCTCACAGAATTGTGTGTGCAACCTCAAATCCCCACAGAATTGTGAGTGCAACCCTAAATCCTCACAGAATTGGGTGTGCAACCCCAAATCCTCACAGAATTGTGTGTGCAACCCTAAATCCTCACAGAATTGAGTGTGCAACCCCAACAGAAACAGTTTCAAAAGGTACTTTTTTTTTTACATCCTCAGAAAAATAAAAAAAAAATCATTAATATTATTAGAATTATGAGGTTGCTCAACATCCAGGAGCAATTCCCATCATCTGGGATGAAGTATTTTAATTTAAAAGTTTCTCTTGTATAAAAGCAGACAGTAGAGGGCAGGTCAGGCATTGCTGATGGAATTTCAGCTTCTCCCAGTTTATCTACAGATCATCATTCTCAGATTCTTCAAATGATTTTGTTTTTTTTAAGGTACAGATTTAATTCTTCCCACAGAAACCTCAGACTGACCTTAAAAATGTACCCATTCTGTTTGAAAATATCAGTCTGGGGACATTAAATAGCAGATTAAATATGAACTAAAGAGAAGGCACCATTCTTTGGGTTTAAGGGCTGCTGTAGGTTCATCAGTTCATCCTAAAGTTCTATTCCAGTGTTCCCAAGGACACACAGCAAATCAGCAGGTAAAACAGGATTAAAGTTAAATAATCAGGGTTTTTTAACAAAATTCATCCAAATAAAGTGCCATAACATAGTTTTTGATCAACTGTACATCAAGAAACTGCAAATTCTCTTCCACTGCATCACAGCCAGGAAAAGACACAGCAAACCCATGAGTGTGCAAATAAGAATCTCTAATCTCATTAAGCCAGGTTCCCAGCTTAAAGCAATATTAGAATGACATAAAAAAGCAAATCTGGTTCCCTTTTCACATCAGGATTAGCCACCAACCTGAACTTTTGGTGAAGATTATCTGCCTGTTCTCCCCAGAGCTGGAATTGACACAATCCTTTCCACTCTTAGCTTTCGAAGGACCAGGAGAATCTAAAAAATAAAAAAAAAACACCCAGAAAAATGGAATCCTGACAGCTTCAAGACTCAGAAGGTGACACAGAATTTGGAGAATATTACCTGCAGAAGGCTCTTGCTGAGAAGCTGCTGCTGCTGCAGTCTTGCCTTTCTTTGATTTCTGAAACAACACAAGCAGAAATCTGTAACAGACTGAAAGGAGATAAAACTCCCAACTCACATTTGATAGACACACAATTGAATTCAGAACATTTTTATTTCTTACCCATTAGAACTCTTACTTCCACATTTTTTGTATTATTTCTACATGGAAAAAAGAATAATCTTGAGAACCCTGCAGTTACATTAAAGAAAACTATGCAGGACAAAATTGGATTTGTCTGGATTTAATATTTTGGTTTGTATACTTTGAAAGGGGGGTGTGTTACTCTCATTAACTGATCATCTGAACCCACCCAACAGGACAGTAAATTGCACAACATTAATAACACACAATTAGTTGTAATAAATAAAGATGTTTTTCAATAAAAATGTCAGAAGAATCTGGAATCTTGTATCCACTCAATTTTGTTTAGCCCATTAAAAAATCCCTCCTGGGTACCTGCCAATAACTGGACCCTTAGCTGCAGGATTGCTTGGGAAGAAAAGATGCAAATAGTTAATCTTTTTAAAAAGCATCTGTGCAGCAGATTTTCCAAATTAATTTATGTTTGTACAGATTAAGAAACAGAAAAAACAAGAAGAATCCCATTACTGGCTTTGATTACATAAAAAGAAAGATGCATTAGAACAGTCATTAGCATTATTCTCACTGGATACATTCTGAATTGTGAACACGTTCTAAGACAGCTGCACAAACTCCAAGAAAATAAATACATTTAACTCTGTTCTAAAGCTCAGGAGAACCCCTGCTGTGAAGCAGAGTTTAAAATGTCACAGCAAATGTTGCTGCAAAGCTGACCCAGGAGGGGGTGGCAGAGGATCAGGGCTCTGCTGCAAACCTGGCTCTGCTGGAGTCAAACCATGGAAAGGTTTGGGTGGGCAGGACCTTAAGGCTCAGCCCATCCAACCTTCCACAGCCCTGTCCTGTCCTTCTGTCCTCTGGAAAACCCCAGTGCAGGGGATTCCCATCTTTAGGTACAGGTGGATGTCCAAAGCAAAGCCATTTCCCAGATGTTTGTAACTCCACAGAATATAGAGTAACTTCATGCATAAATTCACCCAGCAGAATACAGACTGGAGAGATTTCAGTAAGGGCACGGTGACAGCTGAGCCTGAATCATTTTTTATCCTGGTCCCGGGATAAAAAATCTTCCTGAGTTTTTATTTCATGGGGATAAATAAAAGGGGTTTGTGCTTCCTGGCTCAAACAGGGAAGGGAAGGGAAGGGAAGGGAAGGGAAGGGAAGGGAAGGGAAGGGAAGGGAAGGGAAGGGAAACAGTGCCAGAAGTGGGAATTGTGCTGCCACTGGGACTGGGGCTCCCAGGCTCAGATGTGCAGGGACAGCAGAGCTGGTTCCAGCTGCAGGGACCAGCTGGGGCACCAAGGTCACCACCTGAGGCTGAGAGATTTGCAAATCCTATCCTGTAATTCTCCACTAACCAAACAAATCCCATTTGCATGTTCCCCCAGGGCACAGAGCCCCGGTGTCCTTTTCTGCTGTCACCTGAAGCCACTGTCACCTAACTGCCCTGCACACTCAGGCCCTTTGCTGAAATTGTGGGCAGCGTTACCTTCCAGCGTATTCAAAATTATTTGCTCCAAAGCTACAGGTGCTTTGTTAGGGCCCTTTTCTAAAGAAAACCAATGCAACCAACCACTCACTCATCTGCTGAGATCTGCAACAGTCTAGCAACAAATTATAAATTTATTTTTTTCACCCCAACTTTTAACTACCAAGTACTGAGGGGAAAAAAAGAAAAAAACCCTCTGAATAGACACCATGAGATTATCACTCTTATGCCAGAAGCCATCAGACATGAGATGCAGAGACTATGAAAAACAGGAAACAGAGCAGCAGGATTTTTATGGAAAAGCATCCTTTTGATGTATTGCCCAGGCCCAGTGATGCTGCACTGGCACAGAAGAATAAAGCCCCTGTGATGAGAAGGAATCATATGCTCCCCAGCAAGTAAACAAGCATTAGTTTGAAAACAAACCAGGGAGATATTTGCATGGCAAAATCAAGGGATGAAACCTCCATCTCAAGTCTCAGAGGCTGAAAGCATCAGATTTATGATTTATGATTTATGCTTCTGAGATCCAGCTAAGCCTGAGCACCCTGAACTGAGTCAGCACTAAAGATTTGCTTGCTTTGGCATCCTCCAGGGAGCTCAGGGCAAAACAGCAGTGCTGACAAAATCCCCAAATGCAGAAGTGTCATTTGACAGCTCAGCAGCACAGAACAGCTCCCAGCTCACAGGGCAGAGCTGCAAGGATTTCATTTCCACTGCATTTTACCTGGGCACACATAAAAATGCAAAAGCCTCAACAGCATGGTGGGAATCAGGGCAGCAGTGATTGCTGAGGATGGGGAGAACCACAAAACATGATCAATTTCCACACTCTCACAGCCCAGGAATGCACAGATCCCAACATCCTGTTTCTGACAGAGGCCAATAAAAGACATTTTATTTTATAAGATCAAAAAACTGATGCCATCATCAGGAACTGCCACAAGAAATAGAGGGATGATGTAGCTCATTACTAGAATGAATTCATTTCAAGAAAACCCTGAAATATTGCTGCAAGAGTCGATTTTACCCATTTTGAGTGCACAAGGTCAGGAAAAAGTTCAGGATCTACAACTTCAAGACGTTATTGGTCAAATACACACAAAAAACTCCATTGCTTTTCAAAGTAGTGTTTAAATACAGCACAGCTCATGGAGTAAATTCCTCCATCTTTATAAAGATCAGCAAATCTAAGAGCAGATTCCTTGCAGACAAGAATTCTTCCAATTTTATAATAAATAATGTACAAACATCTTACCTTTTCTAATTTACTTTTAAGTCTTCTTTCCTCCATCCTTTTCTTCAGAATTTCCACATCCTCTTTATTACCATTAAGGACAATCACATCTTCCTCTTGAAAGGGAACTCCACACTTCATGAAAGAACAGAAAGGACAAAACTGCATATTTCTTTTTCTGTCTCCTATAAACAACACTGAACTAATTCTTTTACTTGTGTATTTTCTGTTCATGGTTTCCTTGTTCTACTGGCACAAATGTACCTGAAAGTATTCCTAATTAGAATCTACTCAATTTACTGAACCCCACGGCTAAAACCCAGAAGTATTTCTGATTTTTAGTCATGAATGCATTTGATTAAGACCTGGATGCCATTCTGCTCTTGAATTTGTCTTTCACCTCAGTGAGATAAGAAACAACTGATGGGAGCAAAGGTGTTATTCCTCCACATGTGGAACAGACAGCAAATTTTTCTCTTCAACTGGTAGACAGGAAAACATGAAGGGGCTTTTTTGTTTGGGTTTGTTTGTTTGTTTTAATTTTACAGTGGGAATAAAAAGGAGTCATAAAAGCAGAATAATTCATTACCCTTGCCTTGCTGCCTCACTGGATTGTATCACAGAGACCATACCCTTATCTGATTTATCAAACACTCCCAAGTTTCCAACTACTTTCATAAATTAATCTGGATAATGGCTGTAATGTGCCCTGTGTACCTCCACATTTGTTTCATGGTTGAAGGCACAGATGTTTTCCTGTGCACATTTGCAATCATTTGATGTACCAGCCCATTGACCATGATGTTTTCTTGTCCAAGATCTCAACTTGCTTTTTTTTGCTTTATTTGTTTTGGCATTTTGTTGTTGTTGTTGTTATTTTTGGGGGTTTTTTTGTTCGCTTGTTTTTGGTTTGTTTTTTTTTTTTGGTTGATTGCTTTTGGTTTTTTTTTTTTTTTTTTTTTGTGTTATTTTGTTAAATGCAGAAGCTTTCTATTAATCTGCAAGATTAATTTATAATCCTGCCTCTGCCATTACTCTTCTTTTTTTTAAACAAAGGTTTAGAAAGGTTACTCCTGTATTTGCAGTGGAAATTAAATAAATGAAAGGACATATGGGCAGGACTTTGCTCGAGTACTGAGCACAGTTTCAGAAATGAACCTGAGATTGAGAGGAGAAACAGGGGCTGGAGAGAGGCACAGCAGGCAGGAAGAGCATAAATCACACCCAAGAAATGGGGGAGTAGCCCATATTTTTCCATTTCTACTCAATCAGAAATCCCAGCCTGGTGTGACCTCACACTTGGGAGTGAGAAGGCTCCAAAATCAAGAATTTCAATCTCCATGCTGAGGCAGGAGCTGGCAGCTGACTTGGTTCTAAAGCAGCCCCACAAATGCATTTCCAGAAGCCCCACAATTTCTAGGGTGGTTCCTAACACAGCATTTTTTCAAACATTATTTTGTCAGCAGACTCTAATTTCATTAAATGTTGCATTTTAAAAGAGCAAGCAAATCCAAGGCTCCCATCTGGAAAACACAGACGGAATTGTTCAAAACTGAGAAGTATTTACAAGAACCAAGGAAATGAAGACAGTGCTCTTTCCATTCCCTGAAAAAAAAAAATTTTGCCATGACAACATTGGATTATGTCAGAGACTATACCCTTCCAAACATCTTAATGAGATAAAAAGCAGAAAGAAGTTTCAGTTCTGCAAATTCAGATGTTTCTTCCTTCAGATTAATTAAGGTCTTGGGGAAAATGTTTGTTTTATTGTATCACAGGGTCTCCTCTGCTGTACCTTGTTTATCTTGGCCTTTAAACACAGATGAAGGTACCTCCTGTAGTTCTTAGCACCTTGAGTAGAGGACATTCCTAAATGACATATTTTTTGTCTTTCTTAAAGTATAAAATACAGGATTTTAAAACTAGTAATGAACTCTTAATTTGACTTCCTGAATTCTAGAGTTTACAGTTTCAGCTGCCTAAGACAAGAGTTGTACATTATTTCTTGCTGTAAACTACAAGGACACATTTATTTCTTTTTATGGCATCTAAAATGTAGTCCTGTCCAGTTTATTTGTATTACATTAAGACTCCAGTCTTAATGCAATACAAATAAACAACAGGCAAATATGTTTTCATATCTAAATATTTACACCAGTGTTACAGTCTGATGTCTTCAGAGAATCCTAAAGGCTCTTTCTCTCATTTTAACAGTGAATTCCTGCAGTCCTCCTGAACATGACCATTACCAGGAAATGCACAATTGCCACCAGGACATGGATGGCCAAGAGGCAAGAGTGTCCCTCTTCAAACATTTAGGAGGGAGGATTAAACACCCATGGACCATCTCACTGTTCACCTCCCAGCCACACAAGCTCATGTATTAAAGATTATTCTTGCTTGCCACAGTTAAGTAAAACTTGTTTTAAGATAGAATTTTCCAGAGGTTTAGCCATTAAAAGTTCAGGAGTGTAAGATCTGCTGAACATGTTTTTTCACATTGTCAGCCAACCCAGACATGCAATGGGTCAGGGAGTAAAGGACAACTTGGGAGCAGTGGAAATTCCCCACCTAGTGATTCACAGAATGTGAACTTCCACTCAGGAGCTGCAGCATCTACTTCCAAACCAAGAAAAAGCCTCAATTTACAGAGTTTCTCTTAAAAATCAGAGATAATTTTGTACCTGTCATACCTGCAGCTGTGCCTTAACTTTGAGGTTTTCTCCCTGTTTATTTCTCACCAACATGGTATTTTTATCAGGATGTTTCCTCCCAATCCCAGCACATTTAAGCTGAACTTTCCACTTATTAAAGAACCTTTAACAGGCTGCAACAGCAAAGACTGTGTGTGTGAAGGATGGTTCAAAGCAATCTGCTCCACAGCAGGTACTGTACAGTACAGCACTTTTCTGGCACCAGAGAACACATAGGGTTAACACCTCCTTGTGCATTTCTGCCGGGGGTTCATTTCACACAGACTTTTATAATTTTAAACTCTGGCGTCTGCCCTTGTTTGTTTGCTTATCTAAAAGTTAGAGTTTGAAGGGCTGGGGTCTTACAGAATTCGTGGTTTCTTTATCTCAGGGCTCCAACCACGGCACACGGTTCTACCACACGCATTCATCACACACACCTCACTTTACTGCTACAAGACCTACATTCTGTTTACAGCTGTGATTTATTATTATTATGTCCTTCTGTTTCCTATCCATTACCAATATGTTTTTCTAGCTTTTTGTATCAGCTCTTCTTATTTTCCTCCTTTGCTTACAGAAGCCTTCAGACACAGCAGCCACATTTAAACCTCTTCCTTATCTCCTCACCCACCAGGGCCAGACCCTGTTTTGCAGAAGTGCCAGCAGTTCCATTCAAACCCTTTTTTCTTATCTCCTCGGCCTGCTCAGAGCTTGATCCCCGTTTTGCAGAGGTGGATACATTTATAAGAGGCACTTATATTTAATTACTTTGTTAACTTACGCCTTAATTCTTCCTAACTTCCGCTAAGCTGCTTCTCCCAAGTGAGGTCTGTGCCTCAAGCAGATTTATTCTCTTTTCAGCTCCTAGCCACTGGAAATGCCCGGCAGCAGCAATTCCCTGCTGGAACTGGAAAGTTTCGGCAGGCGAACAGTTAAGGGCAGAGGGAGGAGGAGGAGGAAGAGGAGGAGGCAGGTCCCAGTGCTCCCACTTCTCCAGCGCAGCTCGGGGGCTCAGCTGAGGTGTGAGGAGGGCACAGCGTTATTCCCTCTCCTCGGCAATATTCCCCGGCAGCCGAAGCCTTGGCAGGGAAGGCAGGAGCGGCATTCCCGGGACAGCAATGCGGGCGGGATGCGGGGCTCCCGTTAATGGTTAACGGCGGCGGCTCCGGCCCCGTGAAGGACAATGAGCCCCGCGTCCAGCTCCGCCGCCGAGCCCCGGCTGCCTCTGCACCAGGTAAGGCTGCATCGCCTACATCGCAGCATGCAGGTTACTCCTTTTTCCTTAAGCCAACTGGTCATTTTACTGAGGAAACATGCAAATCTGCAGTCAGGTTAATTCTTCTCCCCCCTTTCTTTGGATGGAGGTCATTAGTACTAATTGTCTTATAAAAATCACAGCTGCCGTCCCCTGGCTGAGCCTGCACCAGGTAAGGCTGCATCGCCTACATCGCAGCACGTCCTTGCTTTTTCCTTATGTAAACTGGTCAATTTTACTGAGGAAACATGCAAATCTGCAGTCAGGTTAATTCTTCTCCCCCCTTTCTTTGGATGGAGGTCATTAGTACTAATTGTCTTACAGAAATCACAGCTGCCGTCCCCTGGCTGAGCCTGCACCAGGTAAGGCTGCATCGCCTACATCGCAGCACGTCCTTGCTTTTCCTGATGTAAACTGGTCATTTTACTGAGGAAACACGCAAATCTGCAGTCAGGTTAATTTTTTTCCCCCCTTCTCTGGATGGAGGTCATTAGTACTAATTGTCTTATAGAAATCACAGTTGCCATCCCCTGATTGAGCCTGCACCAGGTAAGGCTGCAGCACGCAAGTCTTGCTTTTTCCTTATGCCAACTGGTCAATTTTACAGAGGAAACATGCAAATCTGCAGTCAGATTAATTTTTTCCCCTTCTTTACGTTGTGATGGATGCACAGAAGGAGGATGCAGGTCATTAGTAGTAATTGTGTGATAAAAATCACAGCTGCCGTGCCCTGGCTGAGCCTGCACCAGGTAAGGCTGCATCGTTTTCATCGCAGCACGCAGGTTCCTCCTTTTTCCTTATGCCAACTGGTCATTTTACTGAGAAAACTAGCAAATCTGCTGTCAGGTTAGCTTTTTTTCCTCCTTCTTGACGTTTTGATGGATGCACAGAGGGAGGATGGAGGTCATTAATACTAATTATCTTACAAAAATCACAGCTGCCATCCCCTGGCTGGGTCTGCACCAGGTAAGGCTGCATCACCTACATCACCTACGTTGTGATGGACGCACAGAAGGATGGAGGTCATTAGTACTAATTGTATTGTAAAAACCACAACTTATTTTTTACAGCTCTAGAACTAAGGTTTAAATAGCTTTCAATGTTTTTATTTTAAATAGCTTTCATTGTTTTTGTTTTAAGTTACTGTGAGCAAAGACGAACATTAAAACTTAATAAATTTGCTGTATATGCAAATTACACAGTGTTTTTAAATAATGATTTAAATAACTGGGTTTGATGGCGAAATGTTTTTACTCAATGCATCTCAAAGTCCAAAAGCAGATTCCATGTCCTGACCCCCTTTTAAACAAAAACCAAAGCAATGGAAAAAGCATTTAAAAGAACTGATTTTAACATTTTTTTAAGGATTAAGTCTTCCCTTGTTTATAAAATGTCTACATTTTTGATGGATGCACAGAGGGAGGATGGAGGTCATTAATACTAATTATCTTACAAAAATCACAGCTGCCATCCCCTGGCTGGGTCTGCACCAGGTAAGGCTGCATCACCTACATCACCTACGTTGTGATGGACGCACAGAAGGATGGAGGTCATTAGTACTAATTGTATTGTAAAAACCACAACTTATTTTTTACAGCTCTAGAACTAAGGTTTAAATAGCTTTCAATGTTTTTATTTTAAATAGCTTTCATTGTTTTTGTTTTAAGTTACTGTGAGCAAAGACGAACATTAAAACTTAATAAATTTGCTGTATATGCAAATTACGCAGTGTTTTTAAATAATGATTTAAATAACTGGGTTTGATGGCGAAATGTTTTTACTCAATGCATCTCAAAGTCCAAAAGCAGACTCCATGTCCTGACCCCCTTTTAAACAGAAACCAAAGCAATGGAAAAAGCATTTAAAAGAACTGATTTTAACATTTTTTTAAGGATTGAATTAAGTCTTCCCTGGTTTATAAAATGTCTACATCAATGCCTGCACAAATACCTTTCAAACAGAAAAAAAAACAGGTATAAAAAAGTTGAAATAAGTATTTAATGCTTTTTCAGCATTTCATTAGCAGATGAAGCAATCCCAAGTCATTTGTCTCACTAAATTACGAGGTCATACAAAGCAAACTTGATCTAAACTTTAATATTAAACAAAAGCAAAGAGCACAGAGAAACCAGAATGTTTCAAAGTGCAGTCCTAAATGCAATGGCTGGAGAAACAGCAAAAAGCAAAAGGAGTTGTTACTGCAAAACAGTGTGTGCTAATGGGGTCTCCATGCTGAGCTGACTTTCACAGGCTTTTTCCAGGCATCATCATAATTCCCCTTTCCTCTAGAGTTTACTTTGTTAATTGAGACAGAGCATCTTAGGCTTACAACAATTTTCTGTTAAGCAATGTCCTTAAATGCATCCACAGAGGTGCTTGAAAATCCCTGCTTTTTTTTTCTTTTTTTCCAAGAATGCCACACGCTACTCGCAGGAGATTTAAAAATTCATACAACTTCATCCTCCAGATTTAGAAAACCTGTGCATAACGTAAGAAATGCTGAGTTTCAGAGACACTGTGCTAACAGAAAGTACTTGTCATAGCACTCTTACATAATAAGACTCAAGGGCAAGACAGTCCCAGCAGGATCATTATGGACAGTGGACATTCCCAGCGGGATCTCTTGCTCCTCAAGGGCAGCAGGAAATTTGGGATAATAATCTTTCCAACAGACAGGGCTGAGAGGATCCTGTTAAACAACAAATTTCATATCCAGTGGCACTGACAGCTGCAATTCCAGCTCTAAATCTGGTACCAAAAAGGTTTCATCCCATAATGTCCTCACGAGGCTGGAAGATGTCAAATTCTCTTCTTGCAGTTGCCCATAAAGATGTTAACACTGGAGAGGAATTGCTGCCTCTTACCTGATTATGGGGTGTTTGTGTACTTTTATGCTGCCATAAAAATACAATTTCTAGATGTCACACAGTCCAGTAGGAAAAAAACCATGGTAAGCACTTAACAGCCTGAAACAGCCCCAGAAGCTATTACTTGAAGGGTAATAAAAATTCAGGTGTATGAAACATGCAGCTTACAGCTTGGCTCCCTAGAATTACACTTTGCAACCTGTCCAAAATGTATTTAAATAAAAAAAACCTGCCAAGCACCCTCATTCTGGACAGGTTCAGAGAATATTCCAAGTTGGAAGGGACCCACAAGGATCACTGAGTTCAGCCCCAGGTAAATGACCTGTACAGGGACTGAACCCACAATCTTGGTGTTAAGATGTTTTATATTTAATCAGGTATAAAATCCTAAATATTTTTACAGCTGCCTGCTGTTTTTAGTGTAATTCTTATATTCAGAATGAAACTTCCCCGTGACACAGCAGAGATCTTGTGATGTTCAATAATTCAGAGGAATCTTAATGTTCCTCCTACCAATAATTTCCTCAGAATAAAGAGTTTGTCCAAGTCCAGCTCTGTTAGAACCCTAGTTGCTAAAAATTTTAAACTTTCTGTACTATCAGACACTAACCCCTGAGAGAACACTACATTTAACCTGAAGCCATAAGGAAAGCTTCCAAAATTAAATAATAGATTCTAAGTGTGTAGTTTGAATAGAAGTGTGTAATCTCACATAGTAGAAAACTTAAAATGTAAAATTTTAGAATATAGTAATATATATATATAAAGCAAAATAGAAGTTTTAGAGCAGAAGCTAGTCCTTCACCTTCTTCTTTACAAGTTCAAGTAGTATTGTGTAATTAGGGCTCCACAGAAATCAGTGTTTCCCCAATTCCAGCACTTGGGTATGTACATCATGGTCCTCACAGAAACCCCTCTGGGCTCTGGCACAGGAGGGATTGAATTTCATTTTTAATGCAAAAATCCTGCTTTTCACCTTGCAGTGGCACCCCTGCTCTCCTGCTTTCTGCACAGCATCCAAAGGTTGACACGGACTTGATCTGCTGCAGCTTTTTGCTCAGATGGATGGAAGGCTCCCATCAAGGTTGTTTACCCACTAAATGGATCCCTGAGGAGCTCCAAGGCAAAAAGATTCTCCTGGGAGCTGATTCCCTCCTGTTTTTCTTTGAGCTGCCTGAAGAACATCCCAGGAAAATGGAGGAGCCCTGCACCTAACAGCCAGCTCTGCTTTCTGGAATGCTCAGTGGGAAGGAGGCACCATTCCAGCATGAAATCCAGTGCATACCAGTAAGGACCAGAAGATAAATACATTCTTTCCCAACAGACTAATAAGATGTTAAAAATGTGGGAATATGGAGGATCCCTTCCCTCAGTTCAATTTGTTTTCTTAATGCTTTTTGAATTTTATGTCTTGTTGGTGCTTTAACTACAATGCTCTCTTTATTTTCAAGCTTTTAAGGGAGATACTGATTTTTTTTTTATTAAAAAGAAGTATTTTCCACTTCTTTGTAATGAAAACCTCGAGCCTTCTAACCACAGCAGCATTCCTCTAATGAAACTGTCTTTATAAAAATCTATTTTTCTCTGTTCTTGTGTAAAGCTAAATACTTCATGATTTTGACAGCTGCTAAATGTAAAATATTTCAAAGTGAATTGCAAACTCTGTTTAAAAAAATAATTGAATGAAAGAAGAGAAATTTAATTACCTTTAAATTAAAATATTTTTAAAATTATCTATTAAGCTTAATGGCAGTTGATGCACCTTCTCCTTGATATTTTTCTCTAGAATTTTAATACCAAGTGCTTCAAGGATAAAGACTTCATGTAATTGCTGTGGGATTCACACTGCTGCCTCATTTTTCTGACTGTTCAACAAGGCAAAGGTAAGGAAAAGACCACAATGGAAAAACTCCCGTGCTAATACTGCTGTAAATTGGATATCTCAGAATGCCAGTACTGGCAGTTGTGTGCTTATCTCAGGGTATGCATAAATACCAAAAATAAGAAATGAGTTTTGTCCCCTTGTTCAGTTTTCCAAAGCTCAAATACAAAGATGTCAGAAGAAAAAAAAAAATCATCTCAGAGTCAGAAACATTAGCTGACTTTATAAGGATAAAACCCAGTGTATTTCGTGGATTATGTTTTAGCCTCTTCCTTCTGTTTATTTAATAAATTTTCTGTTGATTTAATTTACTGAATTCTGATCCTCTGGCAGAACTTCAAGTTTTCCAGGCCTTGAGGAAATCTCAGCAGCAGCTGCTCCTGAGCACTCAGAGCTCACTTCTTCCCTGGGCTCACCTCTGAGCACAGGAATCTCCCACCTGAGGGGCTGAGACCCCTTGGTCAAGCAGTAAAGAATTCAAAGCCATTTTGGGTCCTTTTGTATCATTCTGAGATCATTTTGTGCTGGAAAGACAAAATTCCTGCCTCGTGGCTCTGCATTCCCAGGGCTGAGTGCACTCAGTGTGGGCACACACAGTTCCTCCTGGTAGTAATCCCAACATTTATAAATGCAGCACTAACAGGACATCATTAAAAAACAAACAGAAAGGTTCTTTCCCTCTGTTTCACTTTTCCTTTCAGATGATCTGAATGTTTAACTGGACTATCATAAGAAGACAGGATCTGGAAGTAAAAGATGAACCCACTTCATGCAAAGAAATCAAGATTTTTAGTGTGTGCTGCTGTCTGTATGTTCATCTACACCTTCATTTACCTAAAGGTTCCACTTTATGAGTCAGATGAGCAAAAATTCCGTGTCAAAAGAGCGGAGTGTGGTTTTTACCCAGATGAACTTTGCTCTGCTCTTTTTGTGGGGAAACCTGCAGCGTTTAGAATTGGAAACTTTTGTCAGAAGTCCTTCCAGCCCAAAGCCCTCAGCTGCATTCAGACCTCCTGCAGCTGCTCCACAGTCCTGAAGACTTTGCATTTTATCACCAGACCACTGTCAGAGGAAGAAGGAAATTTCTCCTTGGCATACATTATTACAATTCACAAGGAACTGGAAATGTTTGTGAGGCTGCTAAGAGCTATTTATATGCCTCAGAATATTTACTGCATCCACATTGATGAAAAGTCACCCAGAGACTATAAAACTGCTGTACAGAACATCGTTAACTGCTTTGAAAATATTTTTATTTCCTCCAAAAGAGAGCACGTTGTTTATGGAGGGTTTTCAAGATTACAAGCTGATATTAATTGCATGAGAGACCTCGTTAACTCCAGAGTTCAGTGGAATTATGTTATTAATCTGTGTGGTCAAGATTACCCCTTGAAAACAAACAAAGAAATCATAGAATACATAAAAAGTAAATGGAATGGTAAAAATATCACTCCTGGGATAGTGCAGCCCCTGCATGTGAAGCACAGGACAGAGGTGAGCTACAGGGAGTACGTGCATTCTGGAGTGCCATACGTGTACCCAGCAAAGGTCAGGAAAGCTCAGCCCCCACACAACCTGACCATCTATTTTGGCAGTGCCTATTACATCCTCACCAAGGCCTTTGTGGAGTTCACACTGAGTGATGCCCGGGCTAAAGCTCTGCTGGAGTGGTCCAGGGACACCTACAGCCCTGATGAGCACTACTGGGTCACCCTCAATCGTTTACCTGGTAAGAGTTTGGCATTTCTGCCACAAATAACCCCAGCAGGGCAGGGAGAGGCTGCGAGCTCGGAGATGAACTGCTCTGAATTGCAGAAATAAAAGTAATTTCTTCAGCTTTGCTGAAGCCACATCTGGTGGCTGAGAAACAAAGCTTGATTGCAGGAAATTACTACTTCAGTGCAGAGCAGGAGTTGGAAACATTCTAGTGAAAAAGAAGTTTTTGCTGCATGAAAGCTTTTGCTCTGAAGAAATTTTAAAAAGTGGTAATACTGAGAATGATATCTGTTCTTATGACATAAATATCTGCAAATAAATACTTAATGTGACTGCAGTTAAGAAGTGTCCAGCAGTGAATATTCTCCCTGTAATAAGTAGTAAAGAATCTTATCAGAGCCTTTTGTTTTTAAAGATGCTCCAGGGGCTACACCCAATGCAGGCTGGCAAGGAGACCTAAGAGCCATTAAATGGAAAGATCAAGAAGGGCTCTCACACAAAGGCTGCAAAGGTAACGTGAATTTTGATCATGAACTTAAATTTGATTCACTGGTAAGCATTAATTGGTGATTACATATTATTTAAACCAGCTATTAAATGTGCTTCGGTGGTCATATATAATATCTTGGAAGTATTAAATAAAACAAGGCACCCTATAAATTACTGCACTATATCCAATTGAAGAGATTTTGAGACATGTGTTATATTAATTTATTAGTTACATATTTGATGTATTTTGAGATGAGCACAGTATCCACACACTGACAACCCTTCTTTCAGTCCCTAATTACCAATGCACTGATTTGATCACTTCTCGGTGGAGGGGCTTTACCTGACAAGGATGTTTGTCAGGAACTTCCACCAACATTGGCTTAAATCCCTTCAATTTGAACAACAATACGAAAGAATAGTGCTGACCACATGGCAAGCATGCAGAAATAATTAAAATCCCTAAGTGTGCAGGCTGAGCCCGGGTGTGATTGAGCAGGGAATCCCAGTAGGAGCTCAGAACATCTGATGCCCAACTACAAGATTTTATTAAGCAGAGCAACACAGCAGGGAAGCAGCTGGAAGTAACAAACATCCATTTACGTAAAACATAAACATTTTAAATATCTTTATAATATTGTGCCATTATCCTCCAGCTTGATTTCTATGCAGAAATCCAAAGCTGCAAAACTCCTTTTCAAAAACGCTTCCGTTCATCTTCCCGCTGCTGCCACGCCTCTCCAATTTATCTCTGCAGGTCATTACATCAGAGACATCTGCATTTATGGCCTGGGGGATCTGCAGTGGATCATTGAGTCCCCCCATCTGTTCGCCAA
This sequence comes from Onychostruthus taczanowskii, assembly GCF_017590055.1. Classification (NCBI taxonomy): domain Eukaryota; kingdom Metazoa; phylum Chordata; class Aves; order Passeriformes; family Passeridae; genus Onychostruthus; species Onychostruthus taczanowskii. Next base: position 2,388,212 of record NW_024503346.1, on the reverse strand, counting down.
CAAGTTTGAGGCTGCCAGGAACCCGCTGGCGCTGGAGTGCCTGGAGCGGCGGCTGCGGCTCAAGGTGCTGCGCCAGGCTCAGGTGCCCGTGGAGCAGCACTGGCGCCTGCAGGAGCACAGCCACTTCAACATGCAGCTGCAAGTGTGAGCTCAGCCCCCTGCCCTGCAGATGTGCAGCGTGCTGGCAGGAAACAGCAGAAAATGTGGGTATTTACAGGCACGGCTTCGCTCTGGGCGCCGAGGGTAAAGCACAGTCCCGCGCTCCCTAAATAAACGGGTTTGATTTATTCTGGTGGCAGTGGGGTCATTCCCAAAGAATGTCTCAATTCAAGGGGGGAGTTCATCATTCATTAAGTGACTTATTTAGCTGGGAAGTCAATATTCCTCACGTCCACAGCCAAAGCATGAAAATAATAGAATGGAAGCAGTGACTGAACAAAGATAAAATATGGAGAAACAACAAATTAAAGTCATGGCCACTGAACGTCCAGTGAAATGTTTTGAATAATGAAGTTGATGCTAAAATTTCAGAGCTTGTACATAAGTGATAACCAGTTTATGACACAGCCCATGCCACTGGGGGGTGAGGGGTTGTTTTTGTTTCCCATGGCCAGCCACATCCCTAATTTCATTTTGTAGCATGGCAACATCACTGCTGCCCTTCCCAGGCTTTGCTCCTAATAACAGAAGGATCCTGGAACACATGTTTATCTCCAAGTCTCTGTTCTGAGTCTCTGCAGGAGTTTAGGGCAAGGAGACAGGGAAGATCTGAGGCCAGGGACTGCAGGAAAACTGAGCAAAAAGCCGTTTTTCAAACGTTTTTCCATCCCTGACTGAGAGAAGCAAAGAGCCTGCAGCAAGTGCAGTAACACCTGGACAACTCACTTGATTAAAAACTGCAAATTATAAACAGAAATGAAATAAATAAATATAAAAAAATATATAAATTAAAAAATAAATATAAATAAAATATAAATTTAAAAAGGAGCAATTTCAATGCAATCTTCAATATGCACCCAAAACATCCCTGAGTTTTTGCAAGAAAACTGCCTACAGATTGAGCCTATTCCCAAAGAAATCCAATCACCCAACAACAGGACATGAAAGTTCCTTGTTCCAAACTTATTCCCAGGTTGCTGGAACTTTCCTCCTCATTTTCCCACAAATGTTTATTGGAAACATCATTTCTTGCAAATGAACTTTAACCTAAAGAAAGGCCATCTAGTCCCTATTTATTTACAAACTCAACCCAAAGGCCTGTGCTTGGTTTCATGGATAATCCAGGATTTATCCTGTGGCTAAATATTGCTGGAGATGCTTTTTTTATGGAGGGAAATAAAGCTAAAAAAGAAAAGGAAAATAAAAGCCAGGCACATGTTCATGCTGAGCTTGTTGAGAGCCTCTCTCCAAACCATTACTGAAGCTAATGGGTGTCTGGCATGTACTAATCACAGCAATATTCATAATTAATTTCTCTCCAGTCCACTGTGGGGCACTGCCAGCATTTATCCACTCCATGATGTCTTTTAAAATGGGAATGGAAGGTTCCTTATTGCCATCATTGCAGCAAATCCAGTCTCCAGCTTTCAGCCCTGGCACCACCACACAGAACAATTGTTGTGCATCATTTCCAAATTGAATTAAAATGAAAAGTTCAATAGCCAGGCACTGTATATCATGGGCTCCTTTTGCAGAAATTGAACCAGGCAAAAAACCTGCACAAAAAAGCCTCTGAAAATACAATTCTGATATGACTTAAGCCATGTCAGCTTAAGAATTTCTTTGCAGCATGACCTTCTTTGCTTAAAGGATTTTGGATTTGAAACAAAACGTTAGGAAAATCATCATTAAACCATTCTCAAGTAATAAATAGTATTCAACTCATTACTGTGATTACCATGACCACATCACCTTGAAACACACATGAAAAGCCTTTATGAATTCTGTGTTATTATGTTAAAGAGTTGATCAATCACAACTTTCAGACCTCAGCAAATATTTGTTAATTTGGTGCCCCAAGAGCAGAAAGTGCCAAAGTGACCCTGGAACCACTGCTGCACACCCAGCTCTGGATCTGACAGCCACAGGCATGAAATCTGTTTCAGAAAGCTTCATATCTAAATTAAACCTGGGGTTAAGTGTTTGATATGGCACAGAGCTTCAGAGTTAGGGCACTAGTTCAAGTCTGTGTTTACTTGACTCTGAAAACAGGTCCAAAATAAACTCTGAAGTGATCCAAGAAAGTACATTTTAAATGTAATCTTGTCCTTAACTTTCAAAGTGACCCCCAGAAGGACTTCCAGCACCAGTCCCATAACCTCTGTCCTGTCCCCACACCACTCCCAGCATATTTTACATCCACAGGAACTTCTCAGAGAGACAGCTTCCAAATTAAAGCATCATTTTAATGCTGCTAATTAGTGCTTTGGACATCAACAAACTGTGAGATACCACAAAGCACCTCTTCCCTCTGCTCCTGTTCAGAAGAGTTTTACTCCCCTTCTTGGTTCTGAAGGAGAACAGCATCAGAACAGACCCAAAATCTGCCAAATCACTCTCTGACCTTACTCTGTGTGTTTTCTCAGCTGGTCACCACTGTCTTTGTGCATCAAAACCCAGCCATGACAGACTAAATATTATATCCATTTAATTATTTCTAGAAGAATCTTTCTGAATATTGTGAAGAATTTCCAGCTGCATGTTAAATACTCATTACTGAAAAAAAAAGCCAGGGAAAAATATGTGAGATCCATTTTGTTTTTATCAAATTATCAGACTGGTCAAACCATGGACAAAACATCTCATTCCTGCATTTTATGCTCTGGTTACACCCATCCATCAACAAAAATTTAGATGCAAACAAAAAAACCTCATTAAAAATAAATGATTATCTGCCAAGAGGAAACAAAGCCATTAGGACAGAACAAAATGAGCACTGAAAGCAGCAATATGAGATTAAACCTTACAATATTCAACAATTTACCAAGACAAAAGTGTTTCCTTCCCAGGTCTTGTTTAATATAAATATACTCCATGTTTTATCTAATATCAGGGTGTTCAGAGAAATTAAATAACTGCCCTAGTGGGGCAACTCTCACCACAAATCTTGCTGATAATGAAAGCAGTGATAGGAAAAAAGGGTATTTGCTCATTTTATCATTGTTCTTAGCTACAAAAAAACCTTTACAATGAGATCAGCTATGTGAAATTGTCAGTATTTTCTACAATAATTTATAGAACTGCTGAGAATTCTACAAAGTTGGCCCCACCCAAAAATAAAGAAAAAAGCAACACCCAATGTCCTTCAAAAATACAAAACATAACCTGAACTTACAAGCAGTTTAACCATAGAACAGGTACTGATAAAACACAAGCCATGTGCATTCAGGAAATAAAAATTACCAATCAAACAAAACCCCCAAGCCTGCAAAAAACTGAAATTAGTACCAAATATTGGGAAAAAAGCAGCTACTGCCAAATCACACTCTGAGAACAAAAATACTCATTTTTATAATTATTTAGAATATTTTTTTTAAATTAAAAAGCCATGAAGAAACACCTGAGGCCATCATGGAACAGAACTTTCACAAGTTCAGTTTCAATTTGCATACTGAGATAAAAACTCCCTTTTTAGAGCAGTGAATGCAATTATATAAACATGCACGTGGCCCAGCTGCTTCCACAGCTGGCAAAACTCACCTTGTGACAAACTTCTGCTTTAATTTCCTTGAGAGCACGCTCAGAGAACACACAGCCACAGTTTCTCAGGAAGCAAAACCTTCCAAGAAAAGACAACACACAATAATTTTAAGAAATCTAGGAGAGATCTGTGCACTGCTGGCAGGTCACAGCTCACCTGCTTTACAAGTTCTTGCATCTAATCAAACTATCAGCATAGTTAAGTGCATAATTCATTTATTATTAATTTGCACAATGCAAAAAATGAATGAAAAGTATTGGCTACATTAAACCACAACAGGTATTTTGGTTTTTTTATGTTGAGTATCTCCTGGCTAATCCCTCTCTGGAGGAAGAAATTCTTTGCAACCATTAAGCTGTGAACTCCTCATCCCTCAGGTGACAAAGCAATTGCTGCTCTGCCCAAACCAGGCTGTGAGGAAATCCTCTGCCCCAGAGCAGTAAAATACAGATTTACTGCAGGGTTGGGACAGAGAATCCATCTCCAGTCTGATCCTAACACAGGGAGAGACAGAACGTGAGGAAAGGCTGGCAGAGCTGGGATTGTTCACCTGGGCAGGAGAAGCTCTGGGGTGAGCTCAGTGTGGCCTCACAGGGCCTGAAGGAGCTGCAGGAAAGATGGAGAGAGAGGATTTCCAAGGGATGGAGGGACAGCACACATGGAATGGCTCCAAACTGACAGAGGGCAGGCATTGGGGAGGAATATTCTTGCCCAGAGCAGCTGTGGCTGCCCCTGGATCCCTGGCAGTGCCCAAGGCCAGGTGGAATGAAGCCTGGAGCCCCCTGGGACAGTGGAAGGTGTCCTTGGCAGGGGTGGCACTGGAGGAGCTTTAAGGTCCTTCCCAACCCAAATCAATCAATGATTCCAAGTGCTTGATGTGAATCCAAGGGAGGTCACATCTCATCTCCTGCGCTTCACCCCCCAAACAACCTTTAAGCATTTTTTCCCTGCCAACATTTCCCCCCTACTCCTTCATTACACATCTTAATTTATTCAAGAACAGGCTAACTCTTACCTTTCCTCTTAAATATACCACGAAAGAACACCCAGAAACCTCTTGAACTGTGAAAGTTCAAGCCTGAAAGCTGACAGCCAGACAGACATTCCCCCCAAGCCCTGGGTCAGCACACGATTTCCACTTCCCAGGCAGTTTCCCTGCCCTGTGTGCAGTTTGCAGCCCCAGCCCTGACCTGTGCCTGCCGTTCATCTCCAGCCCCACCACGGGGCAGATGAAGCGTGCAGCCTGCGGGTCGTCGTACTTGTCCCCCTTGATGCTCTCCTTGTCCCCACACCAGGCTGGGTTGTCCACCAGCTGCAGCTCTGTCACGTTCTGCAAAGGGAAAACACAATCCTGCAGCAGGGACAGAGGGGCCAGCAGGACAGGGAGGTCAGTGCTCCCCTTGCTGGGCACTGCTGAGGGCACACCTCGAGTGCTGTGTCCAGCTCTGGGTCCCCCAATTTAGGAAGGACGTGGAAAGGTTGGAAAGTGTCCAGAACACAAACCCTGTGAGGACCACTGAGGGAGCTGGGGGTGCTCACCTGGAGCAAAGGAGGCTCAGGGGTGCCCTCCTCACTCTGCACAGCTCCTGAGAGGTGCCTGTGCTCAGCTGGGGCTGGGCTCTGTCTGCAGGCACTGACACAACCAGAGCACACACTCCAGCTGCACCAAGGGAATACAGGCTGGACAGCAGGAAAAGGTTTTTTACAGAAAGTTCTGGAATGGCTGCCCGGGGAGGTGGTGCAGGCACCATCCCTGGGGGGGTTTAACAAAGCCTGGATGTGGCACTGGGGGCCAGGCTCTGGCTCAGCTGTTGGGCTGGGCTGGACTCAGAGATCTGGAAGGTCTCTCCCAACCCAGGGATTCTGTGATTCTGTGAAACCTTAAGCTTTTTCCCTGTGATTTCTGAGGCATGAAAACAATCCTTAATATTTCTGCCACTGTGTTTTGTTGTTTAAACACTTCAATCCACAGTGGGAGCATGAGCAAACAGAGATTTTACAGCATGACTCAGGGATTTAACATCTGATTTTAACCTCTCACATCAAACACAAGCTGTTTACCTTAATGCTCTTGATGTGGGATGCAGATTCCATGGGGGTTTTATCAGGGGATTTGTCCAACAAATATTCAATGATGGCATCTTTGTTGTACAGCCTGGAACAGAAAAATCCCAGTGGTTATATTGGCTTGCCATAGTGTGTAATTTTATATTTATAATTTTAATTGCTTTTATAGCTTATATTTAATAAATTTAATATATTACAATATAATTAATATATTAACTTTATTAATTATTAAATTGTTGCTATAATTAATATATTAATTTGAATTTAAATATATTTTATATTTATATTATTTAATTCTGTATAATTTTATATTTATAAGTTTAATTGACCATATATCTAATTAATTTTAATATACTAATATGTTATAATATATTATATGATATTATTGATAGCTAATACACTGCATTAAATTTTATTAAAATATATTTTAATTTTTATTATTTAATGTTGTATATATAATTCTATATCTATAATTTCAATTTATTTAACATTTTCATATTGAATTATTTCAATATATTTAAATTAATTTTGTATTATTTAATTTTATATTTAGAATTTTAATGTATAATTTAAATTGAATTCATATTTTATATGAATTTTTGTATATAGTATATATATAATTTTATATATAGTATATTAAATATATTAATTTAATATATTTTACACATAGATAATAAATAATTTTATCCTATTAAATTTTGTATTTAGAATTCATATTTCTATTTCTTTTTTAGCTCCTGAGGTGGCCATGGCAGCAGTCCCACCTGCCCAGCTCACAGGCCACGATGGGTGGACGCAGCTTCTCCTGGCTCAGGGCACAGTAGAACCACCTGGCCACCAGCTCAGCCACTTTGTCAACCTGGAGGGGAAAAAAAACCCTCATTAGTTACAAAATCTGTAAATGATTTAAGCACAAAATCAGCTCGCACTTGAAGCACTGGGGTTTCTTACCAAACCCGCTTTGTGCACTCGGATAATTCATAAAACAGCTCCAGCCAAAGACTTTGGTAAAATTCCTGATGCATTCTCCAACCCTCCCTGGGCAGCTCCAATTCCTGCCCCCTTTCCACGGGGAAATTCCTGCTGGTGCCCCCCTGAGCCCCCCTGGGGCCGTTCCCTCTGCTCCTGTCCCTGTTCCCTGGAGCAGAGCCCGACCTCCCGGCTGTCCCCTCCTGGCAGGAGCTGTGCAGAGCCACAAGGGCCCCTGAGCTCCTGTACTCCAGGCTGAGCCCCTTCCCAGCTCCTCAGGATTCTCCATTCCCTTCTCAGCTCCTCAGAATTCTCCATCCCTTCCCAGCTCCTCAGGAATTCTCCAGCCCTTCCCAGCTCCTCAGGAATTCTCCATTCCCTTTCCAGCTCCCTCAGGAATTCTCCAGCCCTTCCCAGTTCCTCAGGAATTCTCCAGCCCCTTCCCAGCTCCTCAGGAACTCTTCAGCTCCCTCAGGAATTCTCCCTTTCCTTTCCAGCTCCCTCAGGAATTCTCCAGCCCCTTGCCAGCTCCGTTCCCAGCCCCTCTCTCCCAGCCCGCAGCGCTCTCGGGGCTGCAGTGAGCCCAGGGCAGGCCCCGGCCCTTGGCCTCGCTGAACTTCCCGTCCAAGCCCCCGCACAGGACACAGAGCCCCCGGGCCGGGGCTCCCCCTCCCCGCAGCCCCCCAGCCATCACAGATCCTCCCCCGCCCGGACCTTCTCGACTTTGCGGGGCCCCTTGACCAGCTCGTGCCGCTTGGGGATGGTGCCGCCATCGCATCCCATGGCGCTTCCGGGTTCTCCTTCCCTGCGCACTTCCGCGTACGCCGAGCCACTTCCGGCGCACTCCAATGACGCTATTGCCTAGCAACGATAACTTAGCAGCGATCACTGTTGCTTAGCAACGGGTGGCTGGGGGCGTGGCCATGGGTCTCGGGCGGGGCGCGCCGGGCGAGCCCATCGCGCCGGGACCGGGGGCGCGAGGAACGTACCACCTCAGCGGGAGGGGAGGAGGGTGTTCCCAGCGGCCTTCCCGCCCCTTTCCCGCAGGTTTATCCCTGGTTTTTATGAGGAAATCCCCCGGGATATCCATTTTGGGAGGATTTCCGGCCAAACGAGGCGCTCCCGAGGCGGTGCGGGCTGGCGGGGGCGCTGAGGAGGCGCGTCCCGCCCTCAGCTCCGTCAGGGGCGGCACAGGAGCGAGTTTGCTCCACAGAATTCCCGGGGGGATGCGAGCGCTGTCCCGAGTGTGATGTCGCGGTGATAGTGACCCATGTCGGCGATAAATCACCCCGAAAACACGGGGGTGACAAGGAGAACGATGCTGAGGGGGCAGCGGCTCCCCGGGGCTGCTCACGCCGTGATTGTCCCTTGTGAGGGCGGACACCCAGCAAAGGCCGGGCCTTGTAGCCGTAAAATAAATTAATTCGCAGAACTAATTACAATTAGCGCGGGTGTAGCCGCGCGAGGCCGGAGTGTCTTTGTCACACCCAGAATTTTTTATGTCCAGAAAACTGGGGGATAAAGTTAAAAACCTGCACAGGCCAAGGCTCTGAGGGCTGGGCTGGAGCCCAGAGCGGGAATTCCAGCAGGGAATAACATCACCTGTCCAGCTGCCCAAAGCTCTGCACCTCTAGTGACCGAAATAAATGGAATTCCAGTAGGGAATAACATCAACTGTCCAGCTGCTCAGAGCCTGTGCACCTTTAGGGACTGAAAGAAATGTTTTTTTCCCCAGATGGAGAAGTGCTCTGGGAGCTCTGGGCTGTGACAGAGGATGATGTGCTTCCTGGGGATTTATCAGGAGTCAGGACTTCTCCCAAAGTTTTTTTCTGTGCTCAAGTACCAGCCTGGTGCATTTCCTACTCACCAGATTTTGCACTGTGTTGCATTTGTTAAAACCAAAAATTAGCTTTGCAGCTGTTGAAAAAAACCCAAACCAAACCTGACATTACAAATTTTGAGTAAACTCCTCAGGAAACTATTGATATTGGAATATCATAAGTTACAGAACATTGTGCAGCTACATTTAAAGACAGACTTTACAGGAACAGAAAAAAAAACAATTAAAAAGGAAAATACATTTATCAGACATACATAGAGAATAAAAAATAAGAAATCAGTCCCATAATCAACAACTTTTGCTCCAATACACAGCAAACATTCCCACCCAGCTGCTGTGACAATGACATTTCCAGGCAGGATGTGAAGGTGAAGAAGACAGACTTTACAGGAACAGAAAAAAAATTAAAAAGGAAAATACATTTATCAGACATACATAGAGAATAAAAAATAAGAAATCAGTCCCATAATCAACAACTTTTGCTCCAATACACAGCAAACATTCCCACCCAGCTGCTGTGACAATGACATTTCCAGGCAGGACGTGAAGAGTGGAAAGTGCAGATTTAATTCTTCTGCATCAGCTGCTGTGGGGATCTTCCCCTGGCTACCAGAGCACCCAGGGAATTCCTGGTGGGAATTCTGAGTGTGGGCATCTTCACCAGAACCAGCACCCAGGGAATTCCTGGTGGGAATTCTGAATGGAGATCTTCACCTGCCAACAGTACACCCAGGGAATTCCTGGTGAGAATTTTGAGTGGGGGGATCTTCACCTGTAGAGGTATCCAGGGAATTCCTGGTGGGAATTCTGAGTGTGGGGATCTTCACATGAACCAGCACCCAGGGAATTCCTGGTGGGAGTTCTGAGTGAGGGAATCTTTACCTGCTATCAGGCAATTCCTGGAAGGAATTCTGAGTGTGGGGATCTTCACCTGCTACCAGTGAGTCCCTGGAGGGAATTCTGAGCGTGGGGATCTTCACCTGCACTGACATCCAGGGAGTTCCTGGAGGGAATTCTGAGTAGGGGGATCTTCACTTGCACTGGCACCCAGGGAATTCCTGGTGGGAGTTCTGAGTGGGGATCTTCACCTGCAGCCAGTGAGTCCCTGGAGGGAATTCTGAGTGTGGGGATCTTCACCTGCTACCAGGGAATTCCTGGAGGGAATTCTGAGCGTGGGGATCTTCACCTGCGGGCAGCGAGTCCCTCAGGGAGCTGTGTGCGAGCAGTGCCCCGAGGAGCAGCGGTCCCTCAGTCCAGCATGGCTCGGAACTGCTGCGCGTACTGGGCCAGCTCCTCGGTGTGCTCCTGCAGCTCCCGGCTGGCCTCGGCGTTGGGGTACGTGAGGGCCGCGCTCTTGGTGGCCAGGGCCAGCTTCTTCAGGAGGCTGCAGAAGCGGCTGCTGCCGTGCAGGACGTCGCTCCGGGCCTCCCTCTCCTGGCTCTCCTGGCACAGGGAATCCACCAGCCTCTGGCCCACCATGATGATGAGTTTGCTGTGGGAGATGAAGATTTCGGGGGGCTGCTGGCTGCTGAGGCTGGCGGTGAACACGCCGATGGCCTTGTGCAGGGCAGCGAAGCACAGCCTGCAGTGCTCGGGGAGGGGGATTTTCCTGCTGGCGTTTTCAGTCTTTTTTGCACATGGCAAGACCTGGAGAAAGGGTTAAAATAGAAATAGATTCAGCCTGGCGTCACACGCTGGTTGTTTCTGTGGTTGCTCTACCCTGAATTTTTGTGGTCTCCAAATCGCCACACCCCGGAGCCTTTACAGTAATTTCTCTTTCCATAAAGTGTTGGAAATTCTCCTGATTGCTTTTTTCCTCCTAAATACAATTTTAATATTGGATAGCACGCAAAGTGCTGCAGCTGAACATCAATCCTTTACACAGCCTGGCCTTGAAGCTTTCAAATAATACAAAACATTGATCTTTAATGGATCTAATCAGGGTTATGAATGATTAAAATGCACAAAACAAGGCAATTTTGTGCTAGTGCACGACAAGATACTTTGAAATACTGATCCTCACAGCCTTATCTCAAATGATGCTGAAAGGCAATAAAATAAATGGTATGACATCAAACTGGAGTTGTTTGATTGAGGTAAATAAGTGTTCTTCACAGGTTTTCAGCAGTAATTCTGGGAAAATGATCTCTGAGAAGCAAATAGGTCTCTATGTGTAGACATGGGTGTCTGAATGCAGATTATTCTGAGTTTAGCAAGCACAGAAATCAGGGACTAAAAGCCCTCATAAATAATATTTTCCAAGTCAGAAATACCTTTGGGTTTGACTCTGTACTCTTCTTTGCTACTTCTTTACCTGAAATGACTTTCTGTGCCTGTTACAAATTGAAATGAAAGCAAAGTTGAAACAACTACATAAAGTATTTAAATAAAAATGTGGTTTTCTCTTATTTCACGGGGAAACAACTGCTTGTTCTGCAGCCTTCATGTTGCAAATAGAAGTGGGGGATTTATTAGAAGGAGCTGTAGGTTTTTTCCTCCTAAAAATGCAGTGCCTGATCTTGCAAAATCTGAGACTGAAAGCAACATCAACAAAACATTTCAATGTAACATTCCCTAAATTTTAAGGACAATCAGCATTTCTTTGGGAAACTAAGGGAGATATTCTTAGTAGATACTTTAGTGATTCTAAGGAGATTCTTACAATCATCCAGAATGATTCCAACAAATAAATGTGATAATTCACAGAGTTTAATTTCTATGCAAACAGGATTTCCATGACACATCAAGTTAGGAAGGAACATCTCCTGTCGTGCTAGACACAATGTAGTGGCAGGAAGAGAACTGTGAGTGAAAAGAGACGTAAGGTGTTGCTAACTTCCAATGAAACCTACTTCCCAAATGAATTTAAGCTGGCAAGAGTGATAAAAATTTTGATTTTCTCTCACTCTCTCTACTGCTCATTGTACACGTGCCATCCAGCACTGTCACAAAGTCCTGGATCTTCGTAAAGCCTGGAAAGTGGGACATAGAGCAAACTGAATGTGGCACTGCAAAGGTGGAATAGTGCTGATGTTAACAGCCCAACACCTGCAAAGGGTGAGGAGTACAGAAAATAAACCCCCGTGTCACTGACCTGTAACTGGACATAATCACAATCCTCGCTGCAATTTTCTTCTGGTTTCTCCACAGGGACCTGGCTTTGGCTGGATTTCTGAGGAGCATTTCTCTGGAGTGACTCAATTTCTACTCTTCTTGGCACTGGGATTTGTTTTGCCATTTTGCATTCCAGGTTCACTTCTGGCTGCTTCTTTTCTTGCTCCTTCTCGTTCTTCCTGAAGAGCAGCTTCCCGTTGGCGATGATGATGGACACAAACCTCTTGATATCGTCTGGAATTGTCCTGGCCACCATAACGAAGCGATCCAGGTCATCAGGGTTGTTCTGGGGCTTCCTGAGCACCAAAGCCTCCAGGGACCAGCTGCAGCTGTTGAGAGCTTCCCTCGTTTCTGTCAATATTTTGTAGGAATTCATGAGGATTTCCAGCTGCTTTTTAATTCTGGCCTGCAGGTTGTTATCCGTGAGGTTGGAGGCGTTTCCCTTCAGGGCTTGAGCAAAGGCCAGGAACTCGCCAAGTGATACCTTTATGTGGTCCACTGCTCTGTGGATCTCCTCCAGGCTTTTCTCCAGGTGCTCCTGCAATCTCCACTTGCTGCTCACAAAGATCATTAAACTGGCGATGGAGCTGGACACGCCGTGCTGCAGCCGAGTCAGGGTCTCGATGGCTGCTTCCAGCTCCAGTTTGATTTCTTGGACAGGCTCTGGTGATGGCGACAGTGTAGAAAATGACTCAGCAGCAGAGCTGGAGGATGAGGAGAGAGTGCTGCTTCTGCTGTCCACACTAGAGACACACAAACTGTCATTTTCTGACTTGGCATCCAAGGAGAGCTGTGGAGAAGCACCGTGTGCTTGGTCTCTCGAGCCATCACTGTTTTCCATCTCTTTGGAGTGTCCAGCACTGGGCAAACCTTTGGGAATATCATAAACGTTCTCCTCAGAGATCTGATTCTCAGCCTTGGCAGCCAGGAGCCTCGGGGGCAGCTCAGAGCTGCTGTTCTGTGGCAGGAGGAGCACGTCCCGTGAGGGTGGAACGTCGTACAGGGGGATTGCTGGAAGCGTTAATTTCCGCTGGGCCGGTGGAATGTCGTACAGCTGTGGATTCCCAGCCCTGCCTTCAGTGGCTGTGGCTGCAGCCTTGTACCTGGCTGGGGGAATGTCATACAGCACCTGCTTCTCCACAGGCTGCCCAGGAGGGTTGGCTTTGAACCCGGAATTTTCAGGGGATACTGGAATATCGTAAATCCATTCGGATTTCCGAGGGTTTGGCAAGGTGTTGTAATGGCCCCAGCACTTCTTCTGAGATTTATTTTCTGAGTCATCGAGCTCTCTTTTGGGAGGGACATCATATAACTGCAACAGAGCACAGAGGGTTCATAAACCATCTTTTTGAACAAGAATGAGAAGCAGAACTGAATTCTCAGAGCACACAGATGTGTGCAACTCCACTGATGTCAGTGGAACAGCACCACAGAAAGGCTGCCTCTATTTTTTATTTTCCAACATGCACAAGCTGCATGTATCAAAGGTAAAATATTTGGAGCACAGGTGATTAGATCCTACAGCAGAGTCCCCAGCCAGTGAAATCTGTAGACACTTGATTTTTTTCCCCACTCACATGCACACCCTTTCAAGCAATAACTCACCAACAGACACCACTGACTCTGCTCAAACATCTTCAATGACTTTAAATTTTGCTTGATACAAATATTTGTGCATACAGCTGGAGTCTAAGCTGGAAAAGGGACACTCAGGACCATTTGTTGTGTAAGAAACAGTGGGGAGGAGATGGGAAACCTGTCCCTGCTCCAAGGCAGGCATGCTAGGAGTGACAGATTCTTCTGTGCCCACCAAGCCTTACTTACATTGCCTGCTGGTGAGTCCTGGCTGCCAGCTCCTCCTTTTTCTGGCTTGGATGGGATGTTGTACAGCTGCTTCTGCTTCTGCTCAGGGGATCTGCCCAGCATGGAGCCCTTCCGTGTGCTGGGGGGAGTGGCACCACTCTGCTCAAAGGGAAGAAAATTGGTTTATTTTGATCCTCCTTAGAGCCCACTGGGGCCTTGAGTGGGATCAAAGGCTTTGGGCCACGCATGAGTAGGTCTGGGTCTGAGCAGGGGTCACCCAGGAAATCTGTGGATAATGATGGACTGGGCTCCAGCCTGCACTGCCAGGGGCAGCAGGGAGTGGGGAGCCCTGGATGTGCTGCAGTGCCACTCACTCCTTGCTGTGGGAGGTGACAGGACAGGCTGGGGACTGGTGCCTGTCCCCTCTCAGAGGTGGAAGAAATGAGACATTCACTGAGCCCAGGGGAGTGGGACAGCACCAGGGACAGGATTATGTAACAGGACACATCATGGGGATGTGACCAAAGCCAGGGTGTGTTATTTCTAGGAGGAGGGTGGGGAGGTGACATTTAATTTCTTGCTGGGCATGCGCTTGTGACTCTTCTCTAAACATCCCCAAGACACCCCCACCAAATGACACCCCCAGCTTTCCTCAGGGATTCCGAGGCAGAGCGGGTGACAGGTCAATTCTACTGTCACCCCGTTTGCTTTTTGTAAAATTGGGAAGAAAATCATCCATTTTTAGCTCAAAAGTCTCAGTTCTCCAGACTTTCTAAGAAATTCAGAGCAATGTGTTTTAAATCTGGTGCATTTCTAATAAACACTTCCATTTTTTTCTGTCAGTAAGGCATTTTCCCATGGATTCCAAGGTAGAGAGGGTGACACTAGAGATGTCTTTTTGAATTTTCTGTATCAGTGTCACTGATATCTATCAGTGTTTTTCTATCAGTGTTACTGACAGAAAAAATGGAAGTGTTTATTAGAAACACGCCAGATTTAAGACACATTGCTCTAAATGTCTAAGAAACTCAGGAGAACTGAGGTTTTGAGCTAAAAAGAGATTATTTCTTCCCAAATTGGCAAAAATCAAGCAGGGTGACAGTGGAATTGACTGCAGATCTGCTCTGAGGTGGCAGCTGCAGGGAGGGAGGGGGCAGGACTCACCTGTGGGAGCAGGGAGCGGTGCTGCGAGGAGGGGACATCGTACACCTCACCCCTGATGTTTGGGGCTGAGGCCCTGCAGGCTCTGGGGAGGGTAAACAGGTGCTTGGAGGGGAGAAAAAATAAATAATAATAATAAAACTGCATCAACAGGAAGCTTTGAAAAGTCATTTAGCTGAAAAAGCCACTGCTGGAGTAGTCACTCCTAAGTGATAAAAAACTTCAGCTCTTCACTGAAGGTGCGAGATAGGAACTGACCTTAGGAGCAATAGCATGTTTATTCTCAAATAATTCTCCTTTACTAGCATGTTTGGTACATTTTAGATAAGATCTGAACTGGCACAAAAACAATCTGCCTTACAAACCACAGGGCAGAAAAGATTTGGAGAAAATCCAGCTGCAGTTATCACTTAAAACCTTTAAACTGCCCAAAAGCAGAACCACTTAAAAAAGGAAGTGGGGAAATTTCAACTTCTCCAAGCCCACAGTCATTGGGTCAAGCCAATTTAATGTCAGAGCAGCAGAAAAGTGCAGGCTGAGCATTATTCTGTAGTTATGAACTAGTGACTCATTTGGAAGGATTAAACCTTGATGTCCTGTCCAGCTCCAGAAACAGGGAATTATATCTTTGCAGTCAGATTCTCCTTTTTGATTAAATCATAATTTGAGCTGCCATGACCAGATCTGTGGGACAATTAATGTCACAAAATATGAATGCTGGGTTAGGATTTTTCTTTTTTAGAATCAACCACGAAAAGATGGAATTTTGTTCATGCAGCCTGCCTTTAGCCTGGCTGCCCTCAGCTAATATATAAATGGGCCCCTGCAAACCTCCAGAAACACTGCTGGGGTGAGATATTACAGGAAATTTTAAACTTTAAACTGGTTTTCAGCTGGAGAGAGTGATTGCCATTGTGCAAGTCCTGCAGCAGCTAAATGTAGGGGAAATATGATGGAGGAAGGAGAGTGCAGCTTCACTCTGCCTGGTTCAGCTCTCACCTGGAAACAGGGAATGAGGAGTGAACACAAATCCTCTTAGTGCTGTGATGGAGAATCACAGAGTCACAAAATGCTCTGGGTTGGGAGGGATCTACAAGAGCATCTCTTCCACCCCCTGCAGAGGGCAGGAACACCTTCCACTATCCCAGGCTGCTCCAAACCCCCTCCAATGTGGCCTGGAACTGCTCCAGGGATGGGGAATCCTGGGCAACCTGTGCCTGAGTATGAGCACCTTCCTTGCAAAAGAGGCACAGCTTCCCTGAGGGAAAGGGTAAAAGATAAAAGCCATCCTTAGGCCAGGTCTGCTTCCAGATGGACAAATCTGAGAATCCAGCAGAAAGGAAACTCACTGGATATCACATCCTGGTACTTCTGCAAGTCCTGTCAGTGGCAGCAGAACCAGAAGGTGCCCTGGGTGTGAGGCAGAAGCAAGGAGGTTTCTCTGTGGGGTGAAAACACCCAGGCTCTGAGGGATTTATTCTTGTTTCACTGCTTTCAACCAGCTCCCTCAAAGACTCACAGTGGCTTTTCCCAGCTGCTCAGAGGACAGCTGAGTATGGCAGGAGCTTTGCCAGCTGTGCCACAGGATCTCTGTGGGATGGCCTGGATTGTTCTGTGCTCCCTGAGCTCCCCTGCCTTGGGGACAGCTTGTGACCACCAGGGTGCAGCTGGTGTGGGGACAGCTGGGACACTGTGCCACAGGCAGCCCCACTCTCAACTTCTGGATAATCATCAGAGGCTGGGACATTTCTTTTTCCTCCTTCACTCTTTTTCATTCTTAGACTAGGCACAGCTTAGGTGGATAAATTCATGAGATGAGGCAGGGAGAGCCAAGGAGCTGCTCTGCCAGGCCATTCATCCACATAATGAATAGATGACATTTT
Organism: Onychostruthus taczanowskii; assembly: GCF_017590055.1. Lineage (NCBI taxonomy): Eukaryota > Metazoa > Chordata > Aves > Passeriformes > Passeridae > Onychostruthus > Onychostruthus taczanowskii. The sequence continues at coordinate 2,371,675 of NW_024503346.1, read as the reverse complement.
CCACCTGATTTGCTGGCACAACATGGAAAATTGATGCCAGTTTCTGATTCAGTTTGCAAATGGCTCCTTTAGGGTCAGGAATTGTGGAGAAATCAATGACAGCAAGTGCAGAAGAGTCTCTTGTAGCTGTACTCGGTTTGACTTTGAGTTATGGTTGTGCAGTGCAGCTGCAGAGCTGAAAATGAGGTTTTGGTCAGCAGGGATGCCCTGAGTTTGTTGTTTTCCAGCACCCACCTGCCACCCAGCAGGAAGCAGCATGGTTTCCATGACTGGCCTTCCACACAGCAGGAGGCAAGGTGGCTGAATGAGCCCCATAAATCAAACGATCATTAAATCAGCCTAAAACACTATATAGCTGGATTTTCTTCCTTTTCTTTTTCAATTAGAATTTCAAATGTGATTTCCGTACACAGAATAAAGAGCCACCCAGGGCTGGAGAGCTCACAGAACTGAACAAAACCTTGCACTTGAACTCTGTGCCCACCTGCTCCATTTCCCTTTCATTATGAAACATTCCCCACTCATTTTTTCCTGAAGAAAGCACAAGGTTTTGATGTTAAAACCAGCGAGATGTAATCAAATTGCATGTTCCATGTACATTTGAGGAGCTGGGAGAAAGAAGAGCCAGGCAAGGGAGCTGCAATGAAACCTTAGAAAACCAGTTTGTTCTCCTCAGTAACTGAGGGAACTGGTGGCAGCTCCCCTCCTGTACACCTTGGTCAACATCTCAGCAGCAGAAATAGGCTGGGAGAGAAACTGGCTGAGGGCACACAACAAAACTTTGTGTCCTTCTGCATCTGGCAGGGGCTGCAGCTTGGTGCAAGCCCAGTGACAGCACAAGAGAGAGGCAGCAGAATTCTGAGCTTGCTGAGCTGCTGGAGACAGTGAAAACCAGACCAAACCCAGCAATCACACACCAAAGGGTGATTTTTAAAAAATGATGAATCATGTTCCTGTGCAGATGGATGCAGAGACTCCACATGTGCCCAGAGGGCTCTGGATGGCTGCTGGAGAAAGTCCTGTCTCTTGTTATTTTAACTTTGTAAATCATTTATAGATTCTCCCAGACAAATGGTATATTCTTTACTTCCTGCCCTGTTTTACAGCTGTTTCAAACTGTCAGAAAGGTGAGGGAGCACGGAATGCAGAGACTCTCATCTGTCGCCCAGAGCAGCATTTCTCACACTATTCTATAAATTGATGGGAGTTTCCTAAACACCATCATTCTTCTGCTGCAAACACCACCGAAAATCTCAGGCTTCCTTTTTTCCCCCCCCTCCCAGCCATCGTTTTAAACAACAACATCTGCTTTTCCAGAGCTCACCTGCTGCGTGGAGCGCTTGGTCCTCTCGCTGAGCAGCCGCGCCGCCAGGGCCGGCACCTGGTACACGGCCTGGGGCTGCACCCAGCCCTCCATCTTCTCGTAGGTGGCCGAGGCCAGCGTGGCCTTGGGCACGGAGGGCACCTGGTAGATGCTGAGCGTGGCTGGCGGCTCGGCGGGGCCGTGGGCTGTGGAGGGCGGCAGGAGCTGCAGGCGGTTGGCGGGGGCCAGCCCGTGGTGGCCGTGCAGGGAGCAGCGCCACCAGCCCTCGCTGCCCGCCACGTGCTGCTCCAGCACCGTCACGATGTCCCCTCTGCGGAACGCCAGCTCGTCCGAGCACTCCGCCTTGTTGTCGTAGAGAGCCTTGGCCAGGCTGTGCTGGGGACAGGGAGCGCACCCACATTGTCACAGTGTCGCAGTGTCGCACCCACCGCCAGGCTCCTCGCTTCCAGCTCGGCGTTCCCACCCTGCTGGGATCCCTTCCCACCTGGTTCCCACCCTGCTGGGATCCGCTTTCCACCTGGTTCCCACCCTGCTGGGATCTGCTTCCCACCTGGTTCCCATCCTGCTGGGATCCCCTTTCCACCTGGATCTCACCCTGCTGGGATGCCCTTCCACCTGGATCTCACCCTGCTGGGATCCCCTTCCCACTTGGTTCTCACCCTCCTAGGATCCCCTTCCCACCTGGTTCTCACCCTGCTGGGATCCCTTCCATCTGGTTCCCACCCTGATGGAATCTGCTTTCCACCTGGATCTCACCCTGCTGGGATCCCTTCCACCTGGCTCCCACCCTGATGGAATCTGCTTTCCACCTGGTTCTCACCCTGCTGGGATCCCTTCCATCTGGTTCCCACCCTGATGGAATCTGCTTTCCACCTGGTTCTCACCCTGCTGGGATCCCCTTCCCACTTGGATCTCGGTTTGATTCACCCACCCCTTTTCACACTGAGCAGCCTCTCTGGAGCACTGGTGCCAGAGTTAAATGTGGCACTTTATGGTTGCAGTGAGGTAGGAAAATCATCAAGAAAGGCTTCATAAAATCAGCCTGCTCTGCCTGGCCTGTCATTTCTTCTAAGGCAAGCTGGCACTTTGCAATTCCCATGTGAAGCAATCCTGGTGTGAGCAGTTGTTAACATAACAATCTACTCCTGGGTGAAAAACAACCTGCACCTGTGTAAACTGGTTTTACACTGTTAGAAAAATGAAAACTATCTCTCACAAACAACTTTCCCTGCACTACAGACCAGAGTTTGACCAATCAATACAGGATAACAACTTGTTACTGACCAATAAAGTGATTGGCAAGAAAGCTGCTAACCCACAAGGTCTGTAAAACTGTATAAAAACCAGTTATGTGAATAAAGAAGGGGCTTGTTCCACCATGAAGAAAATTGAGTCCATGTGATTTATTCCCATACCTTGTGTGTGCTGTGGTCAGTGCAATAAAGAAATAGATAATAGTAAGATTACTGTGATATGTTTCATCATCACCTTTTCCTGCCTGAGGCTTTTGAAGAGCACTGCTAATCTTCATTATTTAGATTTATTATATTAGACTTACATATATTGGATTTGTAAGTAAAACACAAGAAATTCCACCTCAAAATGAGGAAGAACCTCTTTCCATGAGAGCCCTGGAACAGCTGCCCAGGGAGGTTTGGATCTCCCTCTGGGGAGTCACCCCAAACCCACCTGGATGCATTCCTCCCACCTGCTCCAGTGACCCTGCCTTGGCTGGGAGCTGGACTCAGTGATCTCCAGAGGTCCTTTTCAACCCTAATGATTCTGAAATATGAAAAATAGGGATCTAGTCTGTGATCCCTATATAAAAGATAGGGTTTTTCTCATTGTCATTCTGTGAATTCTTCATCTCATACTTACTCATTACAAGATCACAGAATCATGGAATGCTTTGGGTGGGAAAGAACCTTAAATCTCATCTCATCTCATCCCACCCCCTGCCCCACTGTCCCTGGTTGCTCCAAGCCCTGTCCAGCCTGGCCTTGGGCACTTCCAGGGATGGAGCAGCCAGAGCCAGCAGGTAGCTTTAGTCACCCGAGGCATTTTTGCAAAGAGAAATCTGCAGATGTAATTTTTTAGTTTTTTTTTCAGTACAAGATAGATTTTGCTTTTAGCTTTAAAATGGACTGTCTGCTCCCCAGTCAGTGGGACACTGGCTGTGCCTCAGCATGAATTTCTTATCAGAAAGTGCAAGTAATGTCCAGAGAGATAGCACCCAAATAGGAAACGTGATGCCTTGTATTTTTGTGCAGAGCATTTGCTGTGAGGCAGCAGCTGGCCTGAAGCTGCAGCTCAAGAACTCAAATTTGTCAGCTCAGCTGGCGACCAGGGCCCGCTGTTGGCTGCAGGCATTTCATGAACAATGGCTTTTTGTGGCACCAGGGCAGCTGCCAGGGCTGGACAGCAGCCCCCTTGGCCTCATGGTCCAGCCTGGCTTTTGCCTTGAGCATGGGAGTCCACTTTGGATTGGGACAAAGCCAAATGTTGGAGTCAGGCCCCCAGGAATCCCCCCTGGGCTGGGCCTGGGCTCTACACTACAAAAAAAGGAGAACAGCCAACTTTTCCTGTTATTCATCAACACTGCTGGCTCCTTGGGCTGGATGCTGCACTTCTGGAGGACAAATCCTCTTCTTCAGCCCCGAGGAGGGTGGGCAGAGGAAAACTCTGCCCCTTTTCCAAAGGGAAGAGCCTTATCCAGGCACACGCAGGAAATGGGTGAAGGGCAGGAAGGCTGGGCTCAGGATCTGAGCCTGGCACACACAGCAAGGCTGCCCTTCCTATTTGCACCCACACAGCTGAGAGGAACCTTTGGTTCACACTGTGGTTTTAAAAGGCATCTAAATATTGACATTTCCCTTTTCCTGTGGAAACAGCACACTCAAGATGCTGCTGAGCCTAATTTTATAATGAGAGACACAAACCTTTGCATCAGAGGGGTCCCTGCTCGAGGCTCAGCACATATTCCCTTGGTTTGGCCAACCAAGAAATGCAAATATCCCAGGCCAGCAGCCCCCAGCCCGAGGCCAGGCTGAGCAGAACACTGTGGCTCAGATTTTGCATTTCTGGAGCTCACACTGGGGCATGTGGGCTCACACCTGTGATCAACACAAACCCAGGAACCTCCAGAATCATCCCAAATCAAACCAAGAAGGTTAATTAATGAATCAATTAAATCATAGGGCACTCTGAGGAACCTGACCTAGCTGGAAAACAGATCTGTTCATGGATCATCTCCCATCCAGAGAGCTGGGATGGAAAAATGAAGACTTTGACCAGAGAAGTGATGGAGACAAGCCCTAAAAAACTCCAGTCTGCAGAACATGACTGAACTGAGAGATTGTCAGACCTCACACAAGCAGGGTCAGTGGAGCTGTAAAAAAAAAGACATTAAAAGAGAAGAAAAAAAACCAAACAACAAACCCTAAAGGTTTTCCAGCTAAGGCAGGGCTTAATTAAATTCCAAGTTTCAGGACAAACCCTCAGTACTGTGGAGTTGGAGAGCACATCTTTGCCATCCCCTGTCGGTGTTTCAATATTTCAGCAATGTGCAGAGTATTTCAGCAAAATGCAGAGTGTTTCAGGAAGGTGCAGAGCATTTCAGGAAGGTGTAGAGAATTTCAGGAAGGTGCAGAGCATTTCAGGAAGGTGCAGAGTGCTTCAGGAGGGTGCAGAGCATTTCAGGAGGGTACAGATTATTTCAGGGAGGTACACAGTATTTCAGGGAGGTGCAGAGTATTCCAGGGTGGTGCAGAGGATTCCAGGGTGGTGCAGAGTATTCCAAGAGGGTGCAGAGTGTCTCAGCACCACAGCAGGAGCTGCAGGAGGTGGGTGCTCTCTCTGTCTGCAGGGCCATGGCTGGGTTATCTGCAGGGCAGGCTGTGCCAGAGCCCAGCCCTGCCTGCTCCCCCAGCCCCCCGGAGGTGTGTGAGGCATCACTGTGGCACCCCCTCCTCTCCTGGGAGCACAGGCATCCCTGCCCTGCCCTGACTCTAAACAAACGCGGCATTCCCGGGATCCCGAGCCCTCCGGGATGCTCAGAGAGGAGGGGCTGTGCTGGGGGGCACTGGGATCTGCATTTTTCCCTGTTAGCCAGCAGAGCTCTGGCTGTGCAGTGTTCTCTGGTGCTTTGTGTGTTCTGTCCTTAAAAAAAGCACTAAAGCAACTCAGGTGAGGTCCATGTGGTTTTCCTTCTTTCCTTGCTGCCTCGTCCCCATCAGCAGCCCTGTAAAACCTCTCCTAAGACAAAGAACATCCTAAAAGCCCCACAAAGAGCACCTTGAGAGGCAGTGCTGGGGCTCTGCTCTCACTGACTGGGTTTAAACAAGCTGCTGACAAAGCACAGACCCGGAAAAGAAGAAAAAAGTGTTCCCTGCAGCCCCTCCCGAGGCACTGGGACCCCCAGAGCCCACAGGCAGCCCAGGACAAAGCAGGGCCCCACACTGGAGGGATTGACAGTGCAGGGTCTGTGGAACAGCTTCACTCCAAAAGTTCTCATCTAGCTGCAAGAGCATCTCCTTTACTGGAGAGAGTAATTCCCCTCCCAAACCGCACTTCTCACATCTTTGTTGCTGGCAGATCCTTATCCAGCCCTGGTCCCTCTACAAAGCCTTGGCAGCCCTTGGGAGTCATAGGGATGAAAGCTGCTGCCTCATGTTTATTAATGGAGAAGTTGTAATTAAGGGCAGTAAAGCTGATCAGTGCCCAGTTCTATAATGTAAAATTTTATACCCTCGCAGTGACATCTGTGCTCTGTGTACACAATAGATATTTATGCTAAGGATGAAACATCCCACTGTTACCAAAATCTCCTGATGCCTCTCCTATCCCAAGCCTGATCTTCATGCAACAGAAAGAAATATCATTATTAAATAGATACAAACATTGCTGGAAAAATCCAAGTGAACACAGTGATGTACAGCACGTGATAATTTCAGCATCTTGCCCACAAGCCTCACAAAATAATTTCTCTCTGCCCCCATCCCACTCAGTTTGTATTTGGAAATCTCAGTTTGCTACCCTGTATTATTTCATGTGAACGGGCACAGCATTTCAGATAAAAAGATATTTTTCATTTATTATCTTCAATTTGCTTCCTAAAAACCCCTATTGAGATCATGCAAATAGTTTAATCCTGGGAGTTTATGTGGACAGTTTAATCCTGGGAGTTTTTGTGGATCAAGAGAAATATTTCTCGTGTAGCACATCAATATATGAGTGAGCTCTTTTACTGCAGGAAAGTGGGACTAAAATATTTGAGGAGGAAGAGATAGAGGGTTGTGTTTGCTAAACAGTTCTGCTCATGCATCAGAGACACCTCTGACATGTTTACAGAGCAGCTTCCAGTTAATCTCTTCACCTCCCAGCAAAGCTGCAGAAATAAACATTCTCCATCATCCCTTAGCTGGGAACAGCCTTCCCTGAGAATTCCCTTTTAAACCCCAGACCACGTTGAGTCACTTAAATTTTGCTCAGTTAATTGTAGAGGGTTCACATCAACATCCACAGGAAAAAAGGAGAATTTACCTTAAAAGCTCACATCATTCTCCACCTGTGTGTGCAGCATTTCCTGTGACCCGCAGAAGGTCCTTCTGCATTTCTTTTGTGTGTTTGTATTTTGGAAAATAAATGTTCAGCTCATACAGAAGTTTTGTGTGGGCTTCAAGGAGGAATGAACATCAGGACTTGCTTTTATTGCTTTAATTGATTTTGTGGGGGTGGAAGCAGGTGCTGATCAGCAGGTTTTGAATTCTAAATTTGATCAAATACAGAAAAAAATACATGTTAAAAAATCAAGCTTACAGATCCTGCAGCTTCACACAGGGCACTGCTGCAGAGGTGAGAATTACAAGCTGGAGTTCTGCTAATTTCCCCCAAACTCTCTTTTCTCCACAAATAAAGTCAATCAAATCCTGGCTGTGTTAAAATCACCAGAAGGGGCAAGTGCAGCCAGGATTTCAGAGCATTTTTACAGGAGTGCTCTCATGCCCAAGTTCAAGGGAAAACAAAAACTTCCTGCTGCTCCCTGCACTCCCTGTGGGAGCATTCCTGGCCTTTGGGTCCTCAGACCTTTCTTTTTCCCTTATGCACCCAATCACTTTAGGGTTTTTTGACTTTTTTAAAGCTTTTAGTATCTTGATGACACCTGACTACATTTATTCCTAAATGTGGCTTTACAGAGAAAGTTCTGCTGGGTACAAGTGTCCTCCTCAGAGCAGGGTCCTCACCCTCCTGTGAATCAGGCAAAACATTTTCTTTGAAAAACTGGAAATTTTCAGGAATTGCTGCTGCTGGAGGTGCCAGGGTGCTGTCCCTGCGTGCTGTGCCCTTTGTCCCTGGTGTGGCAGCAGCAGCACAGCTCCCACAGCTGCAGCCCCCTGGGGCTCTCTGGCTGCACTGATCACCCCCAAAATCTTGTCCTCACCACCCAAATCTTGTCCTTACCACCCAAATCTTGTCCTCACCCCCCAAATCTTGTGCTCACCCCTCCAAAATCTTGTCCTCACCCCCCAAATCTTGTGCTCATCCCCCAAAATTTTGTCCTCACCCCCCAAATCTTGTCCTCACCACCCAAATCTTATCCTCACCCCCCAAAATCTTGTGCTTATCCCTCCAAAATCTTGTGCCCACCCCCCAAAACCTTGTGCTCGCCCTGCCCTCTGCGCAGCCCCGCAAGGCTCGTGTTTCTGAGCAATGAGGTGCACTGAATAAATCGAGGTGTGGATGGTTTCTGGACGACTGTCACTGCCATTGTCACATTTCTCCGGGCAGAGCGGGGTTTCCAGCTGGGCTGATCCGTGCCGTGAGTCCCCAGGTCCAGGCAGCAGCTGGACTCTTGGCTGTCATTAGCAGGGGACACATGGTGACAGCACAGCCCTGCCCTGCCCAGCTGAGCCACTCCTTGTCACAGCCCGAGCCCTGCTCAGCACAAAGCCCAGCCTGGGCTGGGGAAAACTGCAACAAACCGCTGCAAAATGGGTTTGGTCCATCACTCATCCCCCCTGCACCAGGAGAAAAGAGTATTTGCTAAAAATGAGCACTGCTTTCCTCTTGTGAGCCCCAGGTCCCCTTGCAGACAGCTCTGCAGGATGTGGCCAGTCCTTAGCCTCGAGTGCAAAGGCTTTCCCAGGCTCACAGACTGAAATTACTTGGCATTTTCCTCATCACACAGTGACCTCAATTCTTGAGACATTTCCATTACCCATTTTCTAGGGGTCAATGCAAAAACATCATCTCTTTTGAGGTAATACACTGCTCAACTCTTAACCTCGTTTTTTCCAAGAGAATGTGGAAGTGACCAGTCTGAGTCACTCATGATCATTTTTAATAAACTTGTCATTACTCAGTGTACACAGAACAAACCCTCACCCTCCTCTGCCACGCTGATGCTCTTGAGAAACAGTTAATTTGGATTATATTTTAAAAACTAAGACCACGTGCTCCGTTAATGATGTGCAAATCAGCTGAACGCACACATTGCAAAGAGACCCTGCAGGATGCAGATTTTACCCTCTGTCCACTACAAATAAAATCAGAAAGTCACAAAATCAACTGCAGCAGAAAGAAAAGAACCCAGAGCTTCCACTGACCTTCATTTTGCTGCGTTTCCCTGTTAGTCCATCACCTGAGGAGGAGGAGGAGGAGGATGTCCCCAGCCCTGTGAGCGGCTCAGGCAGCTCTGGAGGCTCTGGCTGGAAGCCTGCAGAGGGAAAGCTCAGCCTCTGCCCCCTCCTGCTCGCTGGGAGCCCCAGGAAAGCAGCTCTGGCAGTGGGGGGAGCTCATTACGTGGCAGAATTCTCTCCAGGGAGCCCCTGGCTGCAGCTGGTGATGTGCAGGACACACAGACTCCCCTGCAGGGAGTGCCTGCCCTGCTCTGAGCACAAAACCCAGGGCAGCAGGGCTGCACCAGCAAAAGGGCTGCATTTGGAAGCTTTTTTGCTGCAGCATTTTTTACTCCTGGTTTGTTATGTTTGGGGTTTTTGTTTGTTTGTTTAGTTGTTTTTATTTTATTTATTTATTTTTTTTTTTTTACTTCAAAGTGGTGTGAGTTTTGATACACTTTTAATCTGTCTTTAGAAAACTGAACAGATCCCCTTTGTGGTTATAAATCCCCTGCAAAACCACCTCACCCTGCAGAGGCAGAAAACCCAAGGAGGAAAGCTAAACATGATCTGCAGCTGAAGGGTTTTGTTTCTTGGACTTAAATACAGTTAAGGTAGAATGTTATTTAAAATGATTAATGGTTGCTATTTGCTTGGCCACAGCTGAGTCCTGGTCATGCTGGTGCACACGTTTTACCACTTTGGACTCAGGATATCTTGGGAGTTAGCAAATTTTTACTGGTTTTGCCTTTGTACTCGCTGGCTTTTCTCTGGTAAAAGCCTCTTCCTTCCTCTTTCCACAGTAGCTTCAAGATTAAATTAGACACTGGCTCCCAAAGCCACGATCCTGTAGCTAGAAAAGACTTTAATATCTTCAATAGAAAATGCTGAATTGAAAAGCTTCATCAACCAAATCTACACCTCTGGGCTGGAGCAAACCAGCTGCTGTCCAGAGGAGAAAGAATTGCTGGCACAAACCAGCCCATTTCAGCGCCTTTTTGTTTTTTCTCCTCTTCCTTCCTCTTTCCACAGTAGCTTCAAGATTAAATTAGACACTGGCTCCCAAAGCCACGATCCTGTAGCTAGAAAAGACTCTAATATCTTCAATAGAAAATGCTGAATTGAAAAGCTTCATCAACCAAATCTACACCTCTGGGCTGGAGCAAACCAGCTGCTGTCCAGAGGAGAAAGAATTGCTGGCACAAACCAGCCCATTTCAGCGCCTTTTTGGTTTTTCTCTTCTTTCTTTTTTATTTTTTAAACATCAGGAGCAGAAGTTTGACCCCTTCAGACACTTCATGCTGTGATCAGGAGCCATCCACTTGCTACCCTGGAGTTTTTCAGGTGCTCCAGCAGTTGAAATGATGGAGAAATATCAGTTACAAACCCACAGTTGTGTCCACAGAACTACTTTCAAATAAATTTAAATGTTCCCATGAATGAACCCCAGAGGGATTTCCTGCCATGGCGGGGACCCCTCCCACTGTACCAGGGGCTCACAGCCCTGTCCAGGCTGGCCTTGGGCACTGCCAGGGCTCCAGAACAGCCCCAGCTGCTCTGGGCACCTGTGCCAGGGCCTGCCCACCCTCACAGGGAAGGATTTTTTCCCTAATATCCAACCTAAACCTCTTTTCTGTTAGTTTGAAGCCATTCCCTGAGTGCTGTCCCTCCACCCCTTGGAAATCCTCTCTCCATCTTTGCTCTTGGCTCCTCCAGGCCACACTGAGCTCCCCCCAGAGCTTCTCCTGTCCGGGGGAACAATGCCAGCTGTGCCAGCAGAGCTGCCCCATCCCCTGCCCACCCTGGAGCCTCCTCTGGACCCTCTCCAGCAGCTCCAGCTCCTTGCAGGTGAGCTCTCTGTCAGCCCCACACCTGCATTTGTGGGCGAGGTGGGGAGATGTGAACGGGGCATTTCAGGAGAGAGAAACTCCAGACCCACTTCAAGCACATCCAAACCCTCTCCCATTCTCCCTCAGCCAAAGCTGTGCCACTGCAGGAGTCCCTGAGCCCACGGGGGTTTGAAGTTGCAGCAAGGGCTGCAAGGCTTCCTGTGCTGCCCCTGGCAATGACAACACCACCAACAACAACCACAACAACAACAACAACCAAAGCCCAGCCCTGGCTGAGCTCACCCTGAGCTCCTCTCACAGGGGTTTTCCCCTGCAGGTGCAATAGTTGGGGCACAGGGATCATTGCAGAGCGTTTCCTGTCACAGCAATGCTGCTCAGGGTTGGTGCTTCAAGGAGTGCAGAGAGAAATTAAAAAAAAAACAAAACCAAACCTTTGTGTTTTAATATAAGTATTGTAATAAACAGTACTGCCAGGGTGGTAGGGGATTTATAAAGAGCTCATAAATGATGCTGCAGAAAGGATTTTGGTGTTTTATTACTCAGCTGAAGTTGACTGGGTGGGCTCTGGCCATGTCTAAAATGCTCACAGAAGAACAGCTAATCAGTTTGCTACCATTACATTGATTTATTGACAATCCACTCAAGAGAATTGGAAATATATGTAGAAATAGAAAATTCTTCTAGAGATGAAAAATACCCTGCCTCAGTTCCTGATGACTCAATGTGAAAAGTAGCCCCCTGCTCTTTACAAGCCTTGATGGAAAATTTGGAGTGTAAAAAAATGACTCATTGAGCTCCTACTAAGCTTTTCCCCCCCAATAACATTTTGTGTTAAATTTCCAGGAGGCAGTTTATTTACAGTAAACACTGAGATCATAATCCACAATGAAAATCCCAATTCCAGTACACTTAAACTTGCAGTCAGCAGGACAGCAAGGCATTGACTTTGAACTGAGATTTCAGCATTCTCCAACCCTTACAGCAGCAGAGCCTCTGATGTATAGAAAATTAATCTAGATGGAATATGGAAACAGAAATAAGTGTAACAAACCTTATACACTGCGTCCAGTCTTTCAAAATAGGAACACAGAGTGTTTCAAAATGTTTTCTGGTTTACATGTAACATAAAGAAATTATGTCATGCAAGAGGGCAGCAGGGCTGGCAAAGAAAGGATCTGTGTCTCTAATGTCACTGCAGCACAGCAGTAAGGTGGGACCTTGACATTATATCTTTATAATTTCACAAATGTGCTTATTTCCAGGTACTTGTTGGTTTTCAATTCTGCTTTATCCAGGATCCTCACCAGGAAGCCATTTCTCCCTGTCAGTGGTTTTGTCACCATGAAAAGCACAGGGGGACATCAGAGCCTTCTGTGCCCCGAGATGAGGAACCCAAACACTTCACAGAACACAGACCTGAGCCTGGCAGAGACCTCTGAGACCACAGTTCCCAGCTGTGCCTGATGCCACCTTGTCCCCAGCCCAGAGCCCCGAGTGCCACCTCCAGGAATTCCTTGGACACCTCCAGGGATGGGCACTCCAACCCTCCCTGGGCAGCTCCAATTCCTGCCCCTTTCCATGGGGAAATTCCTACTGGTACCCCGCCCCCCCGAGCCCCCTGGGGCCATTCCCTCTGCTCCTGTCCCTGTTCCCTGGAGCACAGCCCGACCCCCGGCTGTCCCCTCCTGGCAGGAGCTGTGCAGAGCCACAAGGGCCCCTGAGCTCCTGTGCTCCAGGCTGAGCCCCTTCCCAGCTCCTCAGGAATTCTCCATCCCTTCCCAACTCCTCAGGAACTCTCCATCCCTTCCCAGCTCCTCAGGAATTCTCCATCCCTTCCCAGCTCCTCAGGAATTCTCCATCCCTTCCCAGCTCCTCAGGATTCTCCATTCCCTTCCCACCTCCTCAGGAATTCTCCATCCCTTCCCAGCTCCCTCAGGATTCTCCATCCCTTTCCAGCCCCCTGAGGAATTCTCCATCCCTTCCCAGCTCCCTCAGGAATTCTCCATCCCTCCCCAGCTCCATTCCCCTCCCTGGCCACGCTCCAGCCCCTCAGTGTCCCTCTGGCCATGAAGGCCACAACCGGAGGGGTCTCATCGCTGCTACTTCCAACATCACCAAGAATCCCAATGAATTCAAACACCAAACCCTTCCCTGCCCAAAATCCAGACCCACCTTTGCAGCAGTGCTGCTCCTTGGGCTGGCGTCCATCGTTGTCATTGTGCACTCGGAGCAGTCAGAGCCAGCAGGGCTGGGACACTTCAGCCGTGCCCGGGCAGGGAACTCCCCTCAGCCGAGTCCATCTGACAGCTCTGCCCCGAGCAACTCGGAGACGAGGTAAGATAACAACTCAGACAACAGAAGATGAAAGGAGGGCAGGATAAAACCCAAAAAAAAAGCCCTTTTGGCCACTGGAAGTGAGAAAATGCCGCGTCAAGTGGGATTTTCCTTGGTCTTCCTGCACCAGCTTGTCGCAGTTAAGCAGTGGGAAGTCTGAGCCCTCTGCCTGTGCTCCCGTTTCCTCTTTTGCAGCAGTGAGAGCGGGGCTGTGGCACAGCCCTGATAAGACAGCCCTGCCAGGCCCAGCAGGGCAGGGTTTCACTGCCAGCTTCTCCCTCTTTCCAGGCAGTCTCGGCTCTCACAGCAGCAGGAAGCAGGAGCCCGTCAGGAATTTAAGGCAGCTCCACACTCCCACGGGGAAAGGTGTTCCCAGAGTCAGGGAATGGTTTGGGTTGGAAGGGGCTTAGGGACCACCTCATTCCACGGGCAGGGACACTTCCAGCAGAGCAGGTTGTTCCAAGCCCATCCAGCCTGGCCCTGCACATTGAATTTCACCCCAGGTTGCATTTTCTCCCTCAATAGGATGAGTTCAGTTTTTCCCAGCCCTTCTTTCTCCAACAGAAATCCACCAACCTTGTGGCCTCAGGAGGATGTCCAGGGTATGAAAGGCAGCAGGGTGCCAAGGACAGGATGGTTTTGTGTTCAAAAGGTAACTTTTTGCTCTTGCACTGTGAGTTCAAGCCCCCAGAACCACGGAAGCTTGAGGTGAGAGCTCCCACTGTTCACAGCCACAGCGGTGCTTTCACACAGAAACCACAAAAAGAGCGTTTAAAAGCAGATTCCAAACATCGGTAACAAGATGAATTACAGACAGGTGCTTTAGCAGAATTTACAAAAAGGTGGCACTCCAAAAATAAAAAACTCACTGCTGTCACCCATCCCACATCACGCCCCAGTGACTGTGTCAGGACTTCCCTTTTCCCTGCCCCCAGCTCTGCTGCTCCTTGTTTCTCCACCAAAAAGGCCACCAGCACCACTGCTGCTGAGGGTCACCAACGCAGAGGCAGAGGAGCAGCAAACAGGATTCAGCCTCAGAAATGTTCTGCATAGAGGGAGCTTTTCAAGAGAAAATGAAATGTCATTATTTAAATAAAAATATCCCACGTTCTACATTTTGAGTCTGTAGTTGTACCTGATTCAGGTGGAACACAACAAATTCATCATTCCCAAGTCCCCAAGCCTCCCATATCTGACAATTTCTCCGTTGTTATACAGAAAACAAATACAATTCCTTCTTTATGTATCAAAGAGCTTTTTAAAAGGCAATCTTTATTTAAATACAGACAAAACCTGTACCCTCACCAGCCCTTGACAATTCCTCAGTGTAATGGAAGTTAATCCAGCAGCAAGAACCACCTCACATTTAAAAACCCTCACAAAGGCAAGTGCTGAGCTCTGACCAAAGGAGCCTCCCAGCTGTGATGCCCAAGAGCTCTGCACGAGGAGGCCTCAAAAAACAAGTTTAAGACTCTGCTCAGGCAGATCTCTGGGAGAATAAGTAGTGAATTTTCCAACTTAGAGAAATTTTAAGCACAGTTTCTCAATGATGGGCACCGGGTTTGTGACTAATTAAAAGATAATGTAATTGAAGCGCTGTGTAAGACATAGATGAAGATTTCTCAGATGAAACAGTGACATTTCTGAGGTACACATACAAAAATTCAGATGCACAAGTTTCTTTCTTTGAGAGGATATTAAAGGTCTCTAAGGCAAAATTATTCTCATTTTCACCTGCAGCAGCACTGCCACATTTTAACTGCAATGTGGATATTCCTTAAAACTATTAGGAATTGTTTTGAGGTCCCACTTGTTAAGATAAATTCAGAAGAGGATGAGATGAAGTCTGACTTTAACACAAGAACTAGAAGACCACTTCTTGAATTCATCTAAACAATTTAAAATCCTGTTTGAATTCTTGTGGCACAACTCAGAACTGACGGCCTACCTGGCCAATAAGCAAAAAACACCAGAAAGAATTCATCAAAACCTGATGAATCAGACTGAAAGATACAAACCAGAGCTTTACAAATAATGAATTGTGGCTGAAGGCAGCTTAAGGCTTCGTTAAAGTTTCTACACCAAGTTTTGCTGCTCTTTGTGTGATCTACTCTCTGCCAGAGTTCAGTGGGATTGCACAGGCACAACACAGAGCAGAACTGGCTCCTTCTGAGCAGGACACAGTCCCTTTATCTCGTGTGTGATTCACAGGCAGGGGAACAAGCTTAGTCCTTCCTGCCAGGATCATTTTATTCTCCACTCCCTCTCTTCAGTACAATTAGAGATGACTTACAAAAATTAAACCACGCACACTAATAAAAAAAATTAGCGTGGGGTAAAGAGTCTCAATATTTGCTATTTTCCTGTCACATCTGACAGAATCCAAACCAGCCCAGCACGGCTTCCCCGGAGGCAGCTGCTGGCAGCACCATCCCCCAGGGGGGCAGGAGCTGGGAAATCCCTGCTTGGGGAGCTCTCCTCAGTCTGTGGTGGATCTCCTGTACCAGAACCTGGCCCTGTAGTCGTCGCTGCAGGTCATGAAGCCGGGGTTGGTGGGGGAGTGCACGATGCAGCGCACGATGCTGTTGTGGCCCAGGGACAGGAGGTTCCTGCGCTCTGCAGTCCTGGAGTCCCAGCAGCACAGGCTGATGGTCCTCTCGTCCGGCAGCAGCACGTAATCCTCGGTGTGGTTGAACACAGCCTGAGTCCTGTGCACCTGGCGCCCGCTCAGACCAGCACCTAAACACAGCCAGCACAATTAGAAGTCTTCATACCTATGAATCATTTTCTCTCAGTATCAATTTTCTATCAATTTTTCTCTGCTGTTCAACTGTCACCTTGATTTTTTATGGTTTTCTAAGCCTTCTGATATTTACATTCTTGTAACGAACTTTCTCGCACACTTTCTGTAAATAACTTACTGTTTTGCATTCTTTTATGGAAGAGAAATTTGATGGACTTTTGGATTGTCCAGTGTCATTGGACAGGTGGCACTTTCACCCTCCAAACCACTGTCACTCTTAGAAATCTATAAATGTAGGAGTCAGAAAATAAACTGCCCTTTTTACCTTGGAAAGAGCAGCAGAGTCCACATCGTGTTGCTTTGTGTCCTCTAGTGACATTCAACCACTTCCACAAGCAACAGGTGGTGCAGTAACAAATATTCTTTTGAACTTGTATCACAGGACCAGAAAGGTTTGAGTCCAGCCTGTGCCCCCTCCCCACCTTGTCACCAGCTCAGAGCATTGGGCACCATGTCCAGGTGCTCCCTGAACACCTCCCTGGGCAGCCCCTGCCAAGGCCTGACCACCTTTTCCACGAGGAAATTCCTCCTGCTGTCCATGTATATATGCTAAAATTCCTTAGGAGACAGAAGGAATACCTACTCCAGCTGTGCCATGTCCAATCCTTCACCTAAGAGTATTTCTGCCTGGTATTTCTGCATGAGGCTTTCAGCTGTGACCAAGGAGAAAGAACCCACAGATATGACGATCCTTGAGGACTTTTCAGTGTATCTCTCACACAGCACACGCTGTAGGAGCTCCCTTGGCCATACCCTCAGGTAAAACGTGTCTCCCAGAGAGGCAGGGCAGTGCACGGATCCTCCCTGCACGTTTTCCCGGGAAGGTGCTGCTCCCTGCTGGCCGCGAGCAGCGGAGCTGGACTGCAAACAGGGACCTACAAACCCCAAAAGCTGCCACACACCATTTCCAGCATCTTTTGTGCTCCTACTGCTTAAGCACATCAGTGCTTGACCCCAAAGCCTCTCACACAGCTGTTGTCACATGCAAAGCTTCCACAGCCTTTGTTTTTCCCTAAATTCTGCCGAGATCCAAGCATGGCACTGTCACCTTGCTCCAAGGGTGAGTACCTTGCACTCAACTGCATCCTTGGGAAAAAATACACAAAAAAGGGAACAAACCAGCTGCAGGTACATTTCAGAGTATTGCCATGGCTACAGAGCCACAGAGTTAATGGTTAAATCAACTGCCCTGAAGTGTTTCTTCTTACTTTTCCCCAATTCAGGGGTAACTTCCCTCCAGAACATTGGAGTGAGTAATGACAGAAAATTCTCCAAAATCTACTCAGACTAAAATATGTTAACATGGACACACAGAACCACAGCTACTCTTCTGGAATTGCTCTAATGGAAATGTTTTTAAAAATCTTGGGCAATTTGTCCTCAAAACAGCAGTTTCTCCATTGCCTTTTGGAATTCTTATTTTCTGACAGTATTTCCAGCCCTGCCATGTCTCAGCACCTGAAAAAGAAGGAGTCTGGAAGGTCACCTGCCACATACCTGTGTATTTCACCAGCGTCCGGCCAGTGGATATCTCCCAGAGTTTAGCCACAGAGTCTTTCCCACTGGACAAAATATACTTGGAATTTTTGGAAAAAATAGCAGAACAGACTTCAGCACCATCGTGTGCCTTCTCGAAGGTGGTGATGCAGCGGTTGGAGACCCCATCCCAGAGTTTGATGCAGCCATCCTTGCTGCCTGTCACGTACATGTTGGCGCTGGCGTTGTAGTTGACGGAGCAGATGGCGTCGGTGTGCTGGTCCTGGGGGTTGCAGGACACGAAGCACTGGAAGGTGTTGATGTCGTACAGACGAAGGGTTGGGTGCTGGGTCCCCACCAGGATGAAATCCCCAGAAGGGTGGAAAGAAATGGAGCGTAACATCTCTGCTTCCTGTTGGATGAAAAACACACGGCGGGGTGAAGAAGGAAGAAAGCTCAGCTGGAAGGGTCGGTGCTGGTGGTGGTAAAGTGGTAAAAACCTACTGGAATTATCAGCACAAAGTGGAAAATGTTTCCTGTGGGACTGAAATGACAGGCTGCCCCTGGCTGCATTGTAGTTTTTGTCCTAGAGCAGCCTGCAGTGCCCCCTTATTTTAGGATATCACCCCCCAGGCCCACGACCACCTACTCCCAAATGCTCAAAGATAACAGAACTGACTTCCAAGTTAATTCAGATCAGAGTTGGTCTAATGAATAAAAAGCTGACAGCTTCTAGACTTAAATACAAGTGTCCATGAAGCACAGAATTAAGACACAATCTCTGTAAGGTCAGCAAATGCTGCACCTGTGTGCTCCTGCACCCTCTGATCACCTGAGGCACAGCCCAGCTCACACCACCTCAGCACTCAGACATCTGAGCTTCGCCTGCTCTGAGCAGTATCTCACCTGGATGTATTTGAAGGCTCTTTTGGCAGAAGGTTTTGAATAATCAAACAATTTAAGTGTGTAGTCCCTTGAGCCAGAAGCCAGGATCTGTTCTGTTGGGTGGAAAGCCAAACACGTCACTTCATCCACGTGATCGTACAGAGTCCGGATCACAGGGTGGTTCTCCATGTTCTGCTGTGCTGTCTCATTCATCATGACCTACAAAGAACATTCAACATGTTGCTGCTCTTGGAAAATAAAGCAAGTTTTTGACAAGAAAAGTAGGTTTTTGGCTTGCCAGAGTGGCTGAACAGCAGCTCCTCTCTGACACGACCAGGCACACAATCTGTTCTCTTGGTTATTTGAAGACCCTTTATAGGTCAACAAGTAAGATCCCTGTCTTTATGAAGGTCAAAACAACTTGGCTCAAGGACAAACTACTTCAGTAGCAGAGAGCTGGTGCAAGAAAACATCACCTTCATAAACAGCCCAAAGCAAAACACTGACTGCTGGGAAGAATTGAGAGAAGCTGCACTGAAACTGCAGCTCTCTGCTGAGAATTTGATGGGTGCTCTGTGCAAAAAAATCCCACTTTTCATTGCCACCTGATAACTGTCTTGGAGAAAGATAAAGCAAATCAATGTGTGAAACAGTTCTGAAATACCCAGTGAAAACACAGATGGCCATGGGGGCTGCACAGCCACAAGTGGGTTTAACATGAACTGTGCTCAGACATTACAGCCACGACCAGCAGGAGCCACCCCTGGCTCAGTTCTCTCCCTGCTGCCAGCGGTGACACCCCCCTGGGCAGCCTGGTTCTTCTTCCTTTCTTCTTCCTTCAAAGGGATTTTATGAGCAGCTGCTGGAGTAAGCACTATGTTGAGACAGTTATTTAGTCCAACCCACTGAGGTGGCCACAGGGTACAGATATGACATGGAGAGACCTCCCAGAAGGGTTACAATCCATTATCCCAATGGGCATGGCATGGACAGGATCCCAAAAGTGATTACAATCTGTTGTCCCAATGGGCATGGCATGGACAGGATCCCAAAAGTGATTACAATCTGTTGTCCCAATGGGCATGGCATGGACAGGATCCCAAAAGTGATTACAATCCATTATCCCAATGGGCGTGGCATGGACAGGATTCCAATTGATTACAATTCATTATTTTAATGGGCATGGCATGGACACAATTCCCAGAGTGGTTACAATCCCTTATCTCAATAGGCATGGCATGGACAGGACTCCAATTGATTACAATCCCTCACCTCAATGGGCATGGCACAGACACAATTCCCAATCCCTCCCCTCGATGGCCATGGCACAGACACAATTCAAAATCCCTCACCTCGATGGGCATGGCACAGACACATTTCCCATCCCTCACCTCGATGGGGATGGCACAGACACAATTCCCAATCCCTCCCCTCGATGGGCATGGCACAGACACATTTCCCATCCCTCACCTCGATGGGGATGGCACAGACACAATCCCCAATCCCTCACCTCGATGGGCATGGCACAGCCACAATTCCCAATCCCTCACCTCGATGGGATCGCACAGACACAATTCCCAATCCCTCACCTCGATGGGCATGGCACAGACACAATTCCCAATCCCTTACTTCGATGGGCATGGCACAGCCACAATTCCCAATCCCTCACCTCGATGGGCATGGCACAGACACAATTCCCAATCCCTCGCCTCGATGGGCATGGCAGAGCCACTATTCCCAATCCCTCAACCTCGATGGGATGGCACAGACACAATTCCCAATCCCTCATCTCAATAGGCATGGCACTGACACAATTCCCAATCCCTCACCTCGATGGGCATGGCACAGACACAACTCCCAATCCCTCACCTCGATGGGCATGGCACAGACACAATTCCCAATCCCTCACCTCGATGGCCATGGCACAGACACAACTCCCAATCCCTCACCTCGATGGGCATGGCACAGCCACAACTCCCAATCCCTCACCTCGATGGGCATGGCACTCTTGGCCAGCATCCTCTCGGTGTCCAGGATTTTGATGGAGGCGTCGGCCGAGCCCGTGGCTATCAGCTGCCCGTCCCTGCTGTAGGTGGCCACGCGGCAGGGCCCCTTGTGGGAGGTCACGTAGCAGGTCTCGTACTCGGACGCCTCGGGGGACATGGTCTGCACGTCGGCGTCGAACTCCAGGTCGATGCCGGTGCCCGGCGCCACGGTGTCCGAGCGGCCGATGGCGTACTGCACGGCGCTGTCGTCGTTCTCCATGCCTGGGGACACGCAGGGGGACACTCAGCGCTGGCAGCCCCTTCCCAGAGCCTGCCACGGCTCCGGGGAAGGCTGGGCAAAGGCAGCCTGGGGGCACAGCTGAGCTGGCACGGCAGGTTCGGTCCCACAGCGCTGGGGAGGAGGGAGGGAGAGCTGGGCTGTGCTGGAGCAGGCACAGATCCTCAGGGGCTCTGGGAGCGCCCCAGGGAGGACTGGGAATGCTGAGCAATGTCCTAGGAATACCCCAGTGAGGACTGGGAATGCGGATCAGTGCTCTGGGAATACCCCCAGTGAAGATTGGGAATGCTGCTCAGTGCTCTGGGAATGCCCCAGTGAGGACTGGGAATGCTGATCAATGCTCTGGGAATGCCCCAGTGAGGACTGGGAATGCTGATCAATGCTCTGGGAATGCCCCAGTGAGGACTGGGAATGCTGATCAATGCTCTGGGAATGCCCCAGTGAGGACTGGGAATGCTGATCAATGCTCTGGGAATGCCCCAGTGAGGACTGGGAATGCTGATCAATGCTCTGGGAATGCCCCAGTGAGGACTGGGAATGCTGATCAATGCTCTGGGAATGCCCCAGTGAGGACTGGGAATGCTGATCAATGCTCTGGGAATGCCCCAGTGAGGACTGGGAATGCTGATCAATGCTCTGGGAATGCCCCAGTGAGGACTGGGAATGCTGATCAATGCTCTGGGAATGCCCCAGTGAGGACTGGGAATGCTGATCAATGCTCTGGGAATGCCCCAGTGAGGACTGGGAATGCTGATCAATGCTCTGGGAATGCCCCAGTGAGGACTGGGAATGCTGATCAATGCTCTGGGAATGCCCCAGTGAGGACTGGGAATGCTGATCAATGCTCTGGGAATGCCCCAGTGAGGACTGGGAATGCTGATCAATGCTCTGGGAATGCCCCAGTGAGGACTGGGAATGCTGATCAATGCTCTGGGAATGCCCCAGTGAGGACTGGGAATGCTGATCAATGCTCTGGGAATGCCCCAGTGAGGACTGGGAATGCTGATCAATGCTCTGGGAATGCCCCAGTGAGGACTGGGAATGCTGATCAATGCTCTGGGAATGCCCCAGTGAGGACTGGGAATGCTGATCAATGCTCTGGGAATGCCCCAGTGAGGACTGGGAATGCTGATCAATGCTCTGGGAATGCCCCAGTGAGGACTGGGAATGCTGATCAATGCTCTGGGAATGCCCCAGTGAGGACTGGGAATGCTGATCAATGCTCTGGGAATGCCCCAGTGAGGACTGGGAATGCTGATCAATGCTCTGGGAATGCCCCAGTGAGGACTGGGAATGCTGATCAATGCTCTGGGAATGCTGATAAATTCACTGACAATCAGCCACTGACCATCCACAGGCCTCTGGTCAGCTTTTCACAGAGCAGCAACAAGCCCCAGCACTATTACATGAGTTTTAAAGTATAAAACTCAAAGCATTTACTGATTCTCTTCCTATTTTATGGCACTGAAGCTAAATTATCCCTGCACTGCAAGGGAAAAAACTTGCTGGGCTTCAAGCCCACTTCACAGACTTTGATTTCCAAGATGCAGCTACAGACCAGAGTTCAGCACTGCAAGGGGCAGCAGGGCAGACACAAGAGTTTTCAGCCCAGCGGTGATCTTCCTGCTGCTTTCATCTGCTCATTTCAAGTCTAGAATTTGCATTTCAAGCAGACACAAAGCTTCACAGATTTATACCCTCAGAACTCAGCTAGCTCAGGCAGCAGAACCAGCTGAGTTCCACATGGTGCCACGAGCAGAGCTCTTCCAGGACTCGGTCAGCTCGTTCCAGCAGCAGCTCAGGGGTTTCCCTGTTCTCCCCACACTGTGGCATTCCCAGAGGGAAGCACAGGGACAGAACAGGTGACAGCCCTGCTGAGAGCCCAGAGTGTGCAGCTGTTTGCTGGGGACTGATCCACACAAGCCAGCAAAGATTGCCAATGGAAGGACTCGCTCCCTCTCCAACACTGTCAGAACAACCGGATTGGAATGATTTCTTTCTGAAGTCAGCAGAACTGTGAGATTTTCCCTCAGATCTGGGGGCTCAGTGATCCTGTTCACTGGGATGTTTTGAGAAGCCACCCTGAGTGTCCTTATGGGAGTTCAAACAGATTTGGGCAACACTCAGGGATCTGGTTTGTTGGTGATGAAACAGGAATGCCCTTCCAAACCCCACAGAGGCCAAGGCTGTAGCCAGATGTGCAAGTGCTGTGCCATTACCAGACACCACCTTTGCATCAAAGGTGTCTTTGCAGTGACACCAACCTCTTAATTCACTGGGGAATTAGAAACTAGACTTTTATGTCAGCTTTGGATTCCAGCTTACCTAACTTAATTAGGTGCAGCAGTTGTTCAGAGGGTGCACAGACAGACTGTGGTTTGATCTCATTTATCAAGCCATTGGCAATGTTGATGTATCCATCATAGAGCAGCTGGCTAATTATCAGTTTGTAAAGTTGCTGACGGTCTTTCAAACTGACTTTTGTCCTATACATTGTGAGCAGGGACTGCCTTGGGGGGGCCTGGAATGAAGAACAAAAATCACATACAAGAGTTGCATGAAACCGCCAGAACCTTAGAACAAATCTCAGGGCAGGCACCAAATATTGCTGTGGTTTTGGTGGAAAGCAGAGGTGGGGGGAGGAAAGTGGGAGGGGGGAAGAGGAGGAAAAAGGGAGAGAAAGAAGAGGAAAGAGTGAAGAAAAGGTGGGAGAAAGAGAAGGAAAAGGGAGGAGGGGGACGAAGAGGCAGGATAAAGAGGAGGAAAAGGACAGGAAAAGAAGGGGAAAAGGGTAGGAAGACGGGAGAACGGGGAAGAAAGGGGAAAAAGGAAGAAGAGGAGAGAGGAGAAAAACGAAAAGGGAGAGGCAAGAGGGAGGAAAAGGGGGGCGGAAAGGGAAGGAAAAGGAGAGGAAAAACCTGTTGCGCTTGTTTTCTGTGTAAATGAAAATGTGGGCCACAGACGCAGGCGGCCCGTGCCGAGCGGCAGCAGGGCCGGCAGCATGTGCCAAAGGAGCCCCGGTGCTGCCGGCGGCCCGGGCTGCGCCGGATGGATGGATGGATGCACGGGGCGCGCAGGACAGCACCGCGCCGGCCCCGCCGCCCGCGGCCGCGGCGGAGCGCCGCTCGGGGCGGTGCCGGAGCCCCGCGGGCGGGCGGCCCCGGCGGTGCCGGTACGTACCGAGCCTTCCTTCTGCCGCCCGCGCTCTGCCCCTAAGATGGCGGCGGGAGCGCGGAGCGCATCGAGCGGCGGCGGCGGCAGCGGCGGGGGCGGCCGGGCCCGCAGGACGCTCCTCCGCGAAGGCTGCTGCATCGAGCGCCCGCACATCGATGGGAGGCGGCTCTTGG
This sequence comes from Onychostruthus taczanowskii, assembly GCF_017590055.1. Lineage (NCBI taxonomy): Eukaryota > Metazoa > Chordata > Aves > Passeriformes > Passeridae > Onychostruthus > Onychostruthus taczanowskii. Next base: position 2,347,757 of record NW_024503346.1, on the reverse strand, counting down.
GGAGGGGGGGGCGACACAACGGGGCGGCGTCACGCGGGCGCCACGCCCCCCGCGTCACGCGGCGGGGAGGCGGGAGCCCCCCCCCCCCCCCCACGGTGGGGGGAGATCGCGGGGGTCCCGACCCCGCTCTGGGGGTCCCGATCCCTATCCCTCACCCCCCACGCCGGGGATCCCGGGGTCCTTCTCCCCGTTCCCCCTTCCGGGGGTCCCTCTCGCCATTCCTCCCCTTCCGGGGGTCCCTTCTCTCAATTCTGGGGATCCCGGGGGTCCTTCTCTCCATTCCGCCCCTTCCGGGGGTCCCGCTCCCCATTTTCCTCTCCAGGGATCCCGGGGGTCCCTCTCGCCATTCCTCTCCTTCCGGGGGTCCCTTCTCTCCATTCCGGGGGTCCCGCTCCCCATTTTCCTCTCCAGGGATCCCGGGGGTCCTTCTCTCCATTCCGCCCCTTCCGGGGGTCCCGCTCCCCATTCTCCCTTCCAGGGATCCCGGGGGTCGCTCTCCCCATTCCTCCCCTTCCGGGGATCCCGAGGGTCCATCCCCGCTCCCCTTCCGGGGGCAGCGGGGCCTCGGCGGAGGCCGCAGAGCCGCGCTCGGGGCGGGATCGCGGGCGGGGGAGCGGCGCTTGGCCCGGCCCCCGGCGGGATCGCGGGGGGAGCCGGGGGGTTCTTTTGTGTCGCAGCCGCAAAGCTCCGGAGCGCCGCTTCCGCCAGACCCCGGATCCCAAACACGGCGACGTGAACGGGCTGGGAATGAAGCGGCCGGCGCTGCTGCCCGGCGCTGCGGGCGGGCCCGGCCCCGTCCCCAGCGCAAACCGTCCCGTCCCCGAGTGCTACTCACGTCAGCCTCGAGAAAGGGCAGCCGGAGCGGGCGCGGGTCGAGCAGCGGCGCTGCCATGCTCCCCATGCCCCGGGGCAGCTGTCGTCTGTCACACGCTGCAGCGACACGGCGACCCGACATCTTCTTTTTACCTATCCTGAACCGCTTGTAAACACCAACACACACAACCAGGGCTCTCCTTCGCTCTTGTTTTCAGCACCGCGGAGACAGTGAAAAGTTGCCTTGGATCGCAGTTCTTCACGAGCCCCAAGCGCCGACCGGAGTTCCCTCGCTCCGCGGCGCCTCGCAGGGACCCGCGGGCTCCGCGGCCGCGGGGCAGCAGCGCCTCACGCCGCGCTCGCTGCGCTACTCGCGGGCCGCGTTCGCTGAGCGGCCGCGCTCCCGCTGTCCCGGCGCCTCCTCGGGAGCCGCGCGGGTCCGGGCGCTGCGAGGGGTCCGCGCGTCGCTCAGGCCGGGCCGGGCGGTGCCTTGGCACTCGGCGCTCGCCCTGAAGCGCTGGCGGCACGTGGCGCTGCCCGGGGGCCGCTCGGCCGGGACGCACCGGGAGGCTCCGGCCCTGCTCGGCCCCGTCCGGGGGGGCACCCACACAATGGCCCCGCTCGCGCTCGGCCCCGCGCGCGGTGGCAGCAGCGCCGCTCCCCGGCCTCGCCCGGGGGTGGATGGGGGTGTCTCGGGGGGAGTCTGGCGGGAGCGGGACTGACCTGGCGGCGCTCCCGGGCGCGGACCGGAGCGGAGGCGGCGGCGGCCACAGGTGGGAGCGCGGCGCGTTACGCGATTTGCGTAGCGGAAGCGGCGGCTCGGCCGGCGGGAAGTGCGCGGGCGGCGCGCGCCGGGGGCGCGGCGCTACGCAAAGTGCGTAACGCGCCGCGCGGCGACAACGCCGGCGGAGGGGCGGGCGCGGCGCGTGCGCCCCTCGCGGCGCGGCGGAGCGCACCCGGCAGCCAATGGGCGGGAGGGCCGCCCGCGGAAGAAGCCAATCAGCGTCCGCGGGCCGCGGGAGGGCGGCCAATGGCGGGCGGCGGGGGTTTAAAGGGGTATTTAAGGCGCGGCGGGTTGAATTCAAACAGCTCCGGCGGCCCTGAGGCGGCGGGTTCGGGGTGCGCGCCGGGCCTGGGAACGTGTGGGGGTATCGATACGGGCCCGCTATCGATAGAGAGCGGTAATTGATAAGGGAGCTCAGAGTTCCTGTGCTCCGCTCGCTGAGCCCCGCTGGCTCTCTCTCGCCCTCAGCCAGAGCCGTAAGGGCCGCTCCCGCTCTGGCGCTATGGACAGGAACATGAAGGAGAACCACGCCGCGTTCCCAGGCCGCTTTGCCAAGGTAAAGGTGTGAAACAGGCGGTCTGAGCTCCTCTTCCTGAGCAGTTATCTCTGCTGCATCGTTGGTCTCGATGCCTGGGGGTTTGCCATGAAAATTCTGGTCGGTTTAGGGAGTTGCAGTTTTTACTTTTGGGGTTTTTCCTCCCCATCGCATATTAACTACAGGTTTCCAACTAGTAATTTATCTTTAAGTAGCTTTCTCCTAGAGAAAACAGCCCAGAGCTGACTTTTTAAATTATCGCTAATACTAGCATATCCAATTAAGTGGGGAAATCCTCTTTATAAGTATTTAAGAGCCCTTATAAGTATTTAAGCCCTTTATAAGTATTTAAGAGCCCTTAAAGAGAAAGCAAGTGTGTATAATCAAATGATTTTAGATACAACTTTTAGAAGTAAGCACTGTGCAAATTGATTGTTACTATTGATACATATGTGCAGCAGTGCTCAAGATCCTCCTTATTGTATTTTCTCCTGAAATACAGGCACTTTCTCACTATTTTATATAAAACCAAATAGGTCTGATAAGTTTTTGGACCAGCACAAGCAACATTTCCTTTTAATCAACTAAATACATGATTTTTAGTGTTTCTGTTACAGAGGTTTTGCCATCCTGAGCGGGGCTGCGAAGGTCCCGCTGTGCTGTCGCACAATTAACGCGTTCCCCTCTCCCTTTGCAGGGCACCAATCCCATCGGGGATGCCCCCAGGCGCGTCCCTGTGTCGCAGCACTCAGCCCAGAGCCGCTCCCTCACCAGCGGAGCTCCAGCCCGAGTTCTGTGTCCCGCAAACTTCGCCCAGCGAGTCCCGGTGCAGCCCCAAAAACCCGCGCCGTCCGCCCAAAAACTGCCCAGCAGCCAAACGGCGCAGCAGCTCCGAGCCAAGCTGCCCCAGCAGGCTGCTGTGAGACCTCAGGCTGCGAGCAAGAGCACTGAAAAGCCTCCCCAGGCTGCAGCACCTGGTAATTGTGAGGGTGATTTCCGTGTGGTCGCAGCTGTGACGCTCCCAAAGCTGCTGCTGGTCCAGGGACAGCCCTGGAGGGAAGTTCTTGGTTGTGTCCCCAACCAGAAGAGCAGCACATGGTTCACCTCGGGTGTTGCTGCACCATCCTTGTGAATTTATCTCTAAATGAACCAATTAGAGGCAGTATGGTGTTAAAAACTTCCAGGTGCTCAGCAGCCAGCTGGGAGTTAATGTAAATGCATTCAGACCTCACATTTTCCAAGATTTGTGCACAAGGATACTTTTCTTTGGGGAGGGGGAAAGAACTCATGGGTTTTTATGCTCAGAAAGCTTTTAAAATTGCATTTTGCCAGTGCTGTTTCTTTCCCAGCAGTCAGCTATGCTATGTTGCTTAAAATGTCACTGAATGGATTCTAAAAGCTGCTTCGGATGATGCAGAGGGGTTAGATTTGTTCCTGTGTGTGTGTTCCCATGAGTCTGGTTCATAAATTGATTTCCTTCTCTGTACGCAGCACAAAACCCTGAAGCAGAAAGCACCTCGAAACAAAAAACTGAAGAGACCAAGAAGAAAAGTGAAGAGACTAAAAAGTAAGTTTTATGCCTGAATTCTAGATATCTGAGCCCTGCTGGAGCTCCTTTGGCTGTGGAGCCTGGTGACTCCCACACTGTGCAGACACAACACCAGGAAAGCAGCCTTTGACCTGGTAATTGTCAGGGGCAAGGACTTGCTGTAATCTAAAGAAAATTGAGCTAAATGCAGAGCTCTTCCCATGGGAGAGCACTGATAGCTGCTGCCCCAGTCACGAGATGTACTCCTGAAAACAAAGCCTCCTTCATCTGGGCAGGAGGCTGGAGTCTGGTTTGGGATGAAGTTGGATTTGTTTATGGCAACTTTAAGTTGTTTTGCCATGCCCTGGATGTGTCTGGGTTAGGAGTATCTAAAGGAGACCAGCTTGGTAAACAGTCTTCCTTTTGTAGTAGTGTGGTTGGTGTAGTGTCTGCAGAAGCTTAATGAGGGGAAAAATAGCTTTCAGAACTTCCTTTTGAAAAATCTCAATGCCTTTATTCTCTTGGTCTTTTCTTAAAGACCAAAATCTAGTTTAGAGCACTAAACATCTCTTGAACAGTAATGCTGTAAACTGTAAATTTGAGTGAAAGCCAACACAAACCTCCAGCTTTTAACTTTCCTCTTGCAGAAGGCAATGGTCTCTTGATGATTTTGAAATTGGTCGTCCTCTGGGGAAAGGAAAATTTGGGAATGTGTACCTGGCACGTGAAAAACAGAGCAAATTTATTCTTGCACTGAAAGTGCTCTTTAAAACACAGCTTGAGGAGGCTGGTGTAGAACATCAACTACGAAGAGAAGTGGAAATACAATCTCACCTTAGGTAAAGTTTAGTGACTATTTACTCTGCTTTGTTTGCATGCAAATAAACAAAGTTACCTGGATTATGATGAGGCTTCTTCTTTATGATAAGATCTCTTTATTGTGAGCTGAAGGAACGTGGATGAGCTGAAATTCCCATGCTTGCCTTGAAAGGTGGGGGGAGCAGGATGGGGAAGTCAAAAGTTTTGGAGAAACTTTTCAGAAGAACATTGAAATCTCTTTGCAGGCACCCCAACATTCTCAGATTATATGGCTACTTCCATGATGTGACAAGAGTCTACCTGATCCTGGAGCATGCACCTCGTGGGGAGGTCTACAGGGAGCTTCAGAGGCTCACCAAGTTTGATGAGCAAAGAACTGCTACTGTAGGTGGTTCCATTCCTCTGTCTCTGGGAAATCTGCAGGATAGAGCCAGCCCTTCAGACCAAGTTCTGTACTCTGCTGGGGGAAACAGATTCCTGAGCTGCTAGTTGGCTTCTGGGCAGGAATCATTGGGAAGACTTAGGGCTGTGGAGAATTTATGTTCAGAATTGCTTAATATTGCAAGGCACAGCCTGTATTGCCAGGCTTCAAGGGTTAAGGGATAATTGCTTTAACTTACAATTATAATTATGGCTCAAAAAGGCTGTGCTGCAGCCAGATAAACTCAGGTGACAGTATCTTAAAGATTGTGGCTTAAAGGTTGTTCTTTCTGCACCCAGTACATCACAGAACTTGCAGATGCCCTCTCGTACTGTCACTCCAAGCGTGTCATCCACAGAGACATCAAGCCAGAGAACTTGCTGCTGGGATCAAATGGAGAGTTAAAAATTGCTGACTTTGGGTGGTCTGTGCATGCTCCATCCTCTAGGTGAGACTTCAGTCTCTTGTGCACTGAAATCCTTCTGCAGTGTCAGTTTTTGTCACACTGTTGTGGAAGGGAGGTACGTGGGAGCTTCTTGAAATGCTGGGGAAAGTGTTCTATAACCAAGGGCCTAACAGGACACTGGTGTGACAGAGGAGGGCTGTTGTCCTGCATTTTACTTCAAACCTCGCTGACCCTCAAAGGAAGGTTGGTGTAGGGTTACCATGGTCCCTGAGATGCCAAACCTCCACTTGGACTCACACATTACTCTGGGAATTTGGTCATTTTTGAGAGGGTGGGAAATTGCACCTGAGGAGGGAGGAACAGGTTTGTTCTAGCACGTGGGGTGAAGAAAGGAGCTAAGACTGACATTGCAGGGACTGAGACCTTCAGGAGAAGTAGAAAACATCCTGCTGGCTTTCCCAGCTGTTCTGGTGGTGCTGAGGCACAGATGATTGCCAGCATCTTATCTGGCTCTTGAAATAGACCCTCTAATTATCTTAATCAATGATTAACTTGGACTTTTCTTCAGGAGAACAACTCTCTGTGGGACACTTGACTACCTGCCTCCTGAAATGATTGAGGGAAGGACACATGATGAAAAGGTGGACATTTGGAGCCTGGGAGTTCTGTGCTATGAGTTCCTTGTAGGGAAACCACCTTTTGAAACAAAAACCTATCAAGAAACCTACAGAGCTATTTCCAGGGTAAGTGCCAGTGCTTATCTGGGTCATGCTTTTAGTTCCAGAAAGGTTTCAGCAAGTTTGAAGCATAATGAAAACAATCACAAGAATATACAAATACTTTCACAAGCAGTGAGAAGCTTGTTCAGGGTTGTAATGAAGTGATTTTTTGTCTCATCTCAGTAGGAAGAAGTTGCACAAGCCTGCAAGGCTAGCACAGCTTCCAAGGGGTAACTTGAGTGGAGCCCTTTGGTTCAATGATTTGGTTATTGCTGTAGAACTTTTGCATGATTCTTAATGTCCTTTTTCCCTTAGGTGGAATTCAAGTTTCCTCCATTTGTAACAGAAGGTGCGAGGGATTTGATTTCCAAGCTCCTGAAGCACAACCCCTTCCACCGCCTGCCCCTGAAGGATGTACTTCTCCATCCCTGGATCACAGCAAACTCGACCAAGGTTCCCACCAGCAGGAAGAGTGATGGTGCTGCCCCATCCAAAACATAGCTGCAGGAGGGTGACTCGTGGGATGCACAGAGGAGCCTCGTACTGTGACTACTGTAATGCTTACAATAGGGAAAGCAGGTCTTGGAATCTAGTGGCAATTGGGATGCAAGTCCTTGGGTTGGCTGGTGTCTTAAACTCGAATTGCAGCATAAATTTATTTGACTTCTAGCTGGAGCTTGTGGAATATTTAATGTACTTGAATCAGCTCCATGTGGGCCAGGTTTGCTGGTGTAAGTGTGAAGCTCTTGTGCTGAAAATGGTTCGTTGTTCCACCACAAGGAAGTTGTTCTGGCTTATGGAACAGTGCAATATCCTGGAGATGCCTGCTCCTCCCTCCCTGGGCTGCCCAGGGTGTCTTACCTGTGGTGTGACCTGAAACTGAGCGAGGTGAATGCCTTTTTCAAGTGTTCTAAAAATGATGTGGCAATTGATTTTGTCTCTAGTTTTAAATGTGAGCACTCAATTTGTAAAATAAAGACTTGTTATACTGCACCCAGCACGGTGAGGTTCCTTGTGGCTGCTTGGCTCTGCAGAGCTCCTGCTTCCAGAGGTGAATTCCTAAAGTATAATTCCCACCTCTGTCAAAAAGGAAGCTCAAAGTGCTGGTACCACCCAGTCATTGACCATCCCACAATCCCAATTTAGGATTGCAAGGTAAGTACCAAATGTGTTGCTACTTAAACTGCTGGGTTTATTGAAAGCTTGGCCTGCTCTGTCCTTTTTCCAATGAATTTATTCAAACATTTTCTAGCCCTTTCTCTCAGAAGTACTTTCAAATTATGTTCAGCAAGTAACAACACCAGATGTTTATAAGACATTTCTTAAACTGTACCAAGGGTCAGGCCCCTTGCCACCAAAATCAAGGCCAACTCTTTTCCAGGAAAACACTTAAAGCAAACTAAGAGAAAGCAATTTTATTGTCTTTTCAGAATAAGACTTTTTGCTATTTTACAAACAGTTTTAAAAAATGATCCTTCTGCAAGCAAGGACTCCAGAATTCAAAATATATTCTCAAATTAATTTAAAATATACTTTGCAAAAATCTTCATCTAAACAAACTGCCAGTAGTTTATACAACCACATAAGTAATCAGAATTCTGGCCACAATTTATATGAAGCTGTTTCTTTACAGCAAGAAAACTCTAGTTTAGTGCTGGTGCCTCCTACTGACTTCTAAATGATTTTAAATGGTTTCATATGATTTTGAAAAAAACTTTTGACTATTCCTTCTTTATTACATTTAAGACAAAGCCTCCTTTTCAGAAATTATTCTAACTTAAGTAAACAAAGCTGCCTCAAAGTTATTTTGAAGTCTTATCCTTGGTCCACATGAAACCTGGGCCTTTCTGTTGGGGGGGAAGGAGTTAAGGTGCAATTTAATGTTCTGGCTGAGGGGGAGGCAAGAGGCTGCTCATAACAAGAAGTTATTTGCTCCTCCTTTCTTCCCTCAGCCAGCTCTTATCATAACTCCACCCTTTCTTCCTCTCTATTCACTAAATTTTAGCAAAACTAGAAAGCTATTCCAGGGTATTTTGCTGCTATTTTACTTAAATCAGAGCTCTGTCTGAACAGATCTGTCAGAGCCACCTTGGGGTAAGTGCAAGCACAAAGAGAACTCAGAGAAGAGCAGGCAGCAGGTCCCAAACAGCCCCAGCTCTTGCTCAGGCTCTCACAGCAGCACAGGCTGAGCCCAAAAGCCAGGCTTACCCCAGGGTGACAGTAATTCTTCTGTTTTAGGATCAGCCTGCAGGTTGAGTGGAATGTGGAATGTGGATATCCACACCTGTAACTGTATTCTAACACCAGCGTCCCCATAAGGAAGGCAAAGCCCCCTCATTGCTACATTCACCAGTCTCAGCCCAAAGCACAGGAATTCTTCCTGGGAAGCTGGGAATTGGAATGTTTGCACTTCTGGTGCAGATGATTTGAGTTTCACACACAGGAGCAGAAAGCAGCTGGGGTTAGTTTTAAGATTTTAAAAGAAGTGTTTCCAGTACAAAGCCAGATCTCAAACTATTGACAACCCCCCAGCTCCTCTCTGCCTTGATGCTGTTTGGAGTATGTTCACACAGGTAATTGTGGTTACACTGATTTCAGTAGGCTCAGGGTTTTTTCTGAGTCTACAAACATTTAAAAACAAAGGGACTTTAGTAAGGCTGGCTCCTAGCCAGTACATTTTCAAACAATGCAGTCTTGGACTATGGAAGCAATACACAAAGTTTCAGAACAGTGCTTCACCTATTGTGACTAAACCAATTATGACTGCAATAATTAATCATATGGGTACTCCCACTGAAGCGAGTTCAATGCCTGTGCTGTGCTGCAAGAAGGGCTATAATAAAAGTCTCTCCTAACAAAAGAAACACCCACCTGCCACTTTAGATTCCAATACATACCCTTGTCAAGAGAACTACCCATGTAGTGAGATATTGTTTATTCTGTTGGAAGGAGAATCTCACAGTTTCTCAGCTATGCAGCAATAAATGAAAGCTATGACTCCGTTTTGAAAAGAAAAAGGCTCAAAAGCTGGCTTATAAAGACCCAGAACTGCGGTCATTGTCAAGCATTTATATTCCCACTTGAAATGCAAATCACATCCCGTTTGAACAGGTTTGTCCTAAGAATAAGCGGCAAAAGCGAAAAGAGACAAGGACAGCACTTCTCACAGTGACATTCACCTGAAAGAACAATTAAGAAACACAAGACGGACCTGAACCCAGACAAGTCTTTGAAAGAAACCTTTCACCCGGAGAGCCGCAGGCAGGCTCAGGGGCCGGAGGCAGGGGGTTTGAAGAAGCCGGCCTTGCGGCAGTAGCGCACCAGGAAGGGCACGGACACCACGGTGATGCCGATGCGCACGGGGGCGAAGAGCTTGTGCGCGGCGTAGGCCAGCACGAAGGTGCCGGCGCCTGCCGCCATCCGGGACTGCAGAGAGGCCTCGCTGAAACCCAGCTCGAGCAGCGCCGCGCTCACGTCCACGCCGCTGCGCACAGAGGAGACGCCGCGTTAGCTCAGGGTTACAAAGAGCGACTGCCGCGGTTTTGTTCGCGTGCCGCGGTTCTAACTCGGGCTTTAGAGGTGAGGTTTGTCTGCAAAGGGGTTCTTAAAACTTTCTTCTTAAAAGTTACCGTGAGTTTGCGTCGGAGTTTTCGGCTTCACAAATTTATGTTAAGCTTTATTCTGTGTCTCGGGGGAATTTATCACCTGAGCGCGAACCAAAATGAGGTAGCTGCTGTTAGGTTTGGTGTTACGAAATGACAAATTATCTAAAATCGAGCAAGTGAAGGAAGTGTTGAGGAGCTCAAATGGGCGTTATCCACCAAATTCATTAATACAGACATAGCAGATTTCATCAGGAAAAAAATGTTGTCACCCTGTGCCACAATGTAGTAAACAGGAGAAATCAGGCATTCACGTATTCCCACTGGAGTCAGGAATAAGCAGCAGGGAATGTTTGGGGTAATAACACGTTCCCTTGTCTCCTCAGCTGGAATACCTTGTGTGACATGTGTTCCAACAAAGCCACACACACAACTCCCCACCTGACTCCTGTATTTGCACTCTAATCCTCTTCTAGTGGCTGTTATTTTCTGCAGTTCAACTGCACAAACTGTGTTCAACACCCAGAAAAATACCTTTATCTCTAAGCCCCAGAGCACTTTTGCATGGCTCTATCTCTCCAGACCAAGCAAGAACAAATATATCTGCAGAACAAATACATTTTCTGCCTGGTCAGTTATGGTGGTGCTGTGCCTGCTGTTTTCCCTGCTGATGAACCTGTGCAAAATGACCATGTGTCCATTTATGGACCATAAATGTCCATTTATGGACCCATCCATACTCAAAACTCAGAGGTAACTATAGGTTCAATAGGCACAAAGTGCCTGTCTCCTGTCAGAGATAAGCACAATGGTAAATGTATTTTACTTTTACCACTACCTGGAGGTGACAGACAGCTGTACAAACCTCACCTTGACACAGCCAGGTAGAAGATTCCCAGAGATACTAAGGAAATTCCAACATGGAAGGAAACCCCTACAGCACCATATTCTTTAAAAACTTGTTTCAGCTGCTGGGATTTGTTGAGTTTCTTGTTTTCAGCACTGGGACCAGTGGCTGTGTTTTTGAGGGGTTCAGCTGCATCCTGAAAAGAAAACAATTAGAAGTATTTGTTAGCATTAAGCACAAAATCATATTACAGTTAGCTGAAATGATGAAAGAAGTGTCTTGCACACAGAGTGATTTGGGAAGACAGAAACTCACTTCTGCTCTTCCACATCAGCACAGCAGATGCTGTGGCAGAGCATTTCTTCCCACAAGCTCCCTTCTCCCACCTATTCCTGTCAAAGGAATGCACTGATCTTGGTGTAAATTCTTACACAATTCAGGTTTCATAATTAAAACCAGATTATTTGATGGCAGTGTGTGCCAAGGCACACCCACACAGCTGCTGGAGCCGTGAGGCTGAGGTGTGAGAGCTATTTGCTTCCAGCCACTGCCCAGCTTTACCCAGTGACTCCTGGAACACTGCTTTTTGCTCCAGGGCTAAGCAGCCAGAAGCACTGGAAGCCCACCTGGTACCATTTAAGAACAGCTCCCTGATGGAAAGAGAACCAAAGTTTAAGTTCCTATAAATCACCCTTAATGCTGAGCTGATCAAAGCAAGAACTGCAAGTGTTGACAGCAACAAGCAACTCTGTTGCTACAGTGCAGACAACAACTGCAGGGACACGCCAGGGCTGGTGTCAACAGCCCAGCTGCACTGAAAATCTTTGTCACAGCAGAAGTCATTGATAGATTTTTATTTGGGTACATTTCAAGTGCATAAGTTCATACTAAACCATACCCCAAAGCAATCTGAAAAAAAATCAAAGGAGGGCAGCTGTGCTGGCAGCTCTTGGAAACTCCCCACGCTCGCCCGAGAAGAAATACTGACAGGAAGAAAACATTTCCACAAAAGCCTCAGGATTTGTCTCTAATTAGTCAGCAATTGTCAGGAAACATTAGAGGAGTCCTCTCCTTCCAGCTGAGCTCAGCACCAGTTGTGACAATGTGACAGCCACCACAGGACAGGTAGAGCCACCAAGTGCCTGCCACCACTGTCTCACTGTGGTTTCAAAGCATACAAATTCGAAGAAAAATATTCTTGATTAATTATTGGACTTGCTAAGATTGTAAATTAGCACACAAGACAGTCTTACAACCCCCAAGGTAAGCACACCACCCGCCCAAACCCTAACCCCACATCTGTTTGTTTTTCTCTTTTGTAATTATTTCTGTTACGTTGCATTTCATATTGACAGGAAGTCATACAAATATAGAAACAGGAAATTGTGTGGCTCAGCTTATCCTGATCCTTGTAGTTTTAAAACTTTAGATTTTTCTTTTGTGGCTTATGAGCTCTGAGTCTTAAGGATGGATTATAAGGACTGAAAAATTGCTTGTTCTGATCTTTCAAGTCCATTCCAATTCCCCTGTATTCACAGGCTCACACACCAGGAATGGTATTGAAACAAAACAATATATTTCAACTGATATTATTTGGAGTACCCAAGGCAGTCACATAGGGAATAATATCCAGCTTAGCAAGTAAAGCTTCTGCCTATTTCCATGTCACTCTGCGACAATATTTCAGCTAAAAAGCCGATTTTATTAGCATCATTCAGGCGATTTAAAGCATGAAAACACATCTAAAACACCCCGTGATGCTTCGCAACGAGGCAGCAGAAACCACAGTGCAAATTACGCCGCAGACATTAAACCGCAGAAAGCCCACACTGCCAACGTGCCCACCGGCAGGTGCGAACCAGCTCCCCCAGAAACCCGCGACAAACACGATTTATTGACCCCATGGGGGCTGAGAGAAGGGATGGAGGTGAAAAAAACCCTGAAAGACACCCCCAAAAAGCTGAGGAGCGCTGTGAGATCGGGGCATTTAGTGCAGCCGGGCCCCTCAGCCCTCACGTACCTTGGCGCTGGCGCGGCGCGGGCCCGGCCCCGGCGGGAGCGCGGCCCAGGCGGGGCAGGGGGAGCGGGGCAGGCGGAGCGGGGACAGCAGCGGGGACAGCCGGCACAGGCGGTACATGGCGGCACCGCCGGCACACGGCAGCGGCCCGGCCCCCCGAGCGGCATGACGGGCCGGGCACACGCCCCGACCGCCTCCTTAAAGCCGCAGCGTTCGCGTTCGTGAGGCGCGGATATCTTGTGGCGCGGCGGGTTCGTCCCAGCCGTGTCCAGCCTGGCCTTGGACGCCTCAGGGATGTGGCAGCCACGGCTCCTCTCGGCAGAGCTGTGCTAGGGCTCCCCATCCTCACTGCCAAGAATTTCACCCTAATAGTCTAATCCTTCCCTCTTTCGTTTTGAAGTCATTTTCCCTTGTCATTTCGCTCCAGGTGTTTATAAGTGGTCACCGAGCTAGAGAAATCCCGAGTTGTGCTGGACCCACACGGATGATCCAGTCCTGCTCTGAGCTCTGCACAGGACATCCCAACAATCCCAACAAATGAGTCAGGAACTGGCTCAGGAACTGAAGTGACAGGGCACAGGGGAATGGCTTCAAATGTAGAGGGGGGAAATTCGTACCCCAACGATCCCACCCTGGCATCCCGGTGTCCAAATGCGCAGCCTCGGGGCTGTTCCCGTTCCGTGGGGAGCCTGGGCAGTGCCCAGCACCTCTGGGGAAAGAACCTTTCCCAATATCCAACCTAACCCTCCCTGGCACAGCTCCAGCTGTTCCCTGGCTCCTGCCACAAGAGCAGCACCTTGCACATGGCCCTGCTGAATGAGCTTCACCAGGTTCGCACAGTCCCACCTCTGAAGCTTGTCCAGGTCCCTCTGGATGCCATCCCGTTCCTCCAGTGCATGACCACCGACACAGCTGGGAGCTGCCAGCACCTTGCAGAGGGTGCCCTCGTAACTGTGGTCACAAGGGTTTCATCTCTGCATTTTTCTGAAATGCAGGAAAAAAAAGCATTTTTCTGTGCCACCAAGCTGCTCATGGCAGGGTGAAGGGTGAATATCCCTGAAACTGCATCCCCAGGTCAAGCCCTAGCAATAAAATCCTGCTCTCTCCCGGCTGCAAAGCCTTTCCTCTTCAGGCACGCTGTGTTTCCATGTGAGCACACAGGCCTGAGGACAATGGGAGAGCTGTGTCGATGAATAAGAAGAATTTTCCTTTCAGGAGCCTGGAGTGGAGCTGCACAGGACAGCACGGCGTGGTGCAGTGCTGCCGAGTGCAGGGCTCCTGGAACAGATGGGTTCCAGGGAGGATCTCAGGAGAAGAGAGGCTGAGAGCTGTGCTTGTATTGAAACGATCTGTTCTGTCTCAACAGCACTGCCAGTTCCAGGGCTTTACACTGCCTGTAGCTCTTGCTTCATAAATCCAGCCCCTCTCTGAATGCTTTGGAGAAGAATAGTTTCTCAGAACACAATTTCAATGTCTATTACTGCTCCAAAGCAGTTTGCTCTGTGTTTTCTGTGACTTTTACACACCAACACCACTGGAGCAGGCAGATGATATTGACATGGCAGTGCTCTGACTACAACTTTGTCCATTTTCTTTCTGAATAATAAAAAAATCCCAGGAGTTAATTCTGGTTTCAGCACAGGAGATGTCAGTGGCAGCTCTGGGCTCTGCACAGGGACACTGTGTCTGTCTGGGAGATCCATCAGAGCCGCTGTGGGACAGAGACCACGGAGCTGCTCTCCTGTGACAGATGTGTGGCTGCTGCTGGACATCCAAAAATCCTGGGCAAGTGCAGAAAAGAGCAGGAGGTCACTTAATGAGGCATGAAAGCATTAGGGCTGGCAGCTGTATATGCACAGCCTGGCTGTCTGCTGCCTCCAAAGCTCAGTGGGAGGTTTTGTTGGGAAGCAGGAAGGAGCAATATGATAAACACCCAGTGATGTATGCTCAGTGAAAAAGGAGCCAGCAGCCAGGCTGGAGACACCTTAATGTGAAGATGGTTTATAAGAAAAAGACATTAGCTCTGTCCTGCTCATTGTAACTAAAACAAAGGGGAGAAGGTACAGCTTTCAGAAACAGCTCAAGGAAAGGCTTCTGCACAGACACACATATTTACAAAAACACATCTCAAAATGTTTTGGTGTCTACATATACAAGATAAACTGAAAAGAGACATGCTGCAAAATGCTAAAAAAAGGCTTCTGCACAGACACACATATTTACAAAAACACATCTCAAAATGTTTTGGTGTCTACACTAAATATAACATATACTGAAAAGAGGCATGCTGCAAAATGCTAAAACATGCACAGATCTCAACAGTGTGTTCTGCAGTCCTGAAACACGAGTGTGGGGTGTGCAGATGTGAGCCCCAATTCCAGCTGGCTCAGGGATGTGTTATTTAGAACCAAACCTAAATTACTGACGCACTTTCTCTACCATATTCATGTTCTGTCTGAACCCCTGTTCCATCTCTCAGATTGTCTCTATGTAGATAAACTCTTTTTTTCCATTTGCAATTTTCCTACAGCCAGAGAGTGCTGCTCTGGTTTTGTGTTATTTGTGTTATTGCAGTCACTGTTTATCATCAGTAAAAGGAAAGCTGGGAGTTGAGCTGAGAGCTATTGAAGAGGCAGTAGGTATAATGTCACCAGGAGATGCATTTGAATTCCTGTGTGGCAAGGACTTTTCCATAATGACCATTCTCTATAATTTGTCAGAAAGGTTTGTCATGCTTTTACCAGAATGTGTATAGTGTAGTAACATTGGGGGTACTCTTTATCAAGGTATCTATTATAAACCTCTTAGATAACAATTTCCCATCCATAATTTGACTTTCTGAAGTCAAAATCTCTCTTGGTTTGACAGTGCTGTAGGAACAGTGACAGAACTGAAGTGTGCTCTAATGTGCAGTTTCTGTAACCAGAAATCCAGGATGCAGAGTTGTTCAGTCTGTGCTTTGCTGAGAGTCCAAGCTAAATACAAGCACTGCTGCCTGTGGGACTCTGCAGTGAGCTGCTTTAGGAGTGAAATCCATTTGCAGGGATAAATGTGATCAGGAATTCAGTAACAGCTTGAGAGAGTGCCTTAGCCAGACTACAAGGATGTTTTGATGGTGAAGAAATCTTAGAAGTCTGCTAAGTTTTCTAAATTGCATGAGAGCAGATTCATTACATGTTTTTAGAATTATTTAATCTACAAATAATTCAGGGATTGTGAATGAGCTGGCACCAAAATTTAATGCCTTCTAATGGACACGTAGGAAGTGGTTCCTGTGTGAGAGTGGGAGGCAATTTCTTCTTCGTGCTGGAAGCTGTGTCATTTAGCATTATTACAGATGTAGTAATGCCATGCATATAAATGTAATGAGATGAGCTGTGAACTGATCATGAACCTCATTTAAAACAGAAGCTAAGGTAAATTTTTTCATATTATAGTAAATTAAGGGCATGGCATGTGAACTAGTTTTAAGTAGCCCTGTTCTTTAGTACATTGGCTTTTTCACATCATGTTCCGAGAGTGTTTGAATCATGAAGGTGAGATAATGGGGCTAGTTGATAAGTTAAATAAGAATAAAAATGATACCAGGAAAGGAATATCCACATGCAGTTGATAAACATATTTATTAGTGAAGTTCTGGGTCACGGATCCTCAAGTAAATACAATCAGCTTTCAGGGACATCTTTCTTCTCAAGCAAAACCAGTAGAAAGTCATTAAATCTATTCAAATGGGAGAAGACTGCAGTACTAGGATTTCTAAATCCAGTGAAATCCAGCCTTCATCTTTGAGAGGACTTCAAGGTAAGAAAAATTTTTCAACAGGACAGCAAAGAAATAATTACTTGTTTATTTTACCCGGAAATCCTTGAAGAATGGGGCTGTGTGGACCTGTCCTGGAGATGTGTGGGGATCTGTGATTGTCCAAGCAAGGGGAACTGTGGGCTCAACCCAAATCCTCCTTAATCGGGCAATTTATGTGGATCCTCTGCACAAGGGGGAATTTCCCCTACCCAGCAGGTCTTACTCTTTAACCCCTTAGTCTGGCTGGGCAAAAAGAGGTGTAAAGTCAAATCAGAGGAAAATAGAAGTGAGAATATCCACATTGCTCGTGTCAGTGGGTTTTGCTGCTGATTCGTGTGGGGGGGAGCAGACTGGTGCTGCTGAGCAATGAGGCTCGCTCCTTTTCTGGGGAGGAAGCAGAATTCTTTCAGCATCTTTGTCCCTTTGTCACCTGCGGGAAATCTAAAAACCCTCCAATGATATTTTTAGGGTTAAAGAATCAAGGCATTACTTTATTTCTGGCCAGGATGTTGTTCTGGCCAGGATGTATCACAGAAATAATTTCATCCACACACAGCCCGGATATGCAGAGAAAATCATTCCATGACACACGGATTTTACTGGATTTTCCACCAATTTTGTGCAGTCAAAACCCACAGAGATTCACTGGTTCAATGTACATTGGTTGCAAGTAATGTAGTTCTTAGTATTTGGTTTCCTATTGGTTACAGATGGCTTCTGATGCTAATTTGCTCCTCATTCTTATTTCTTTTTCCCCAGACCAGGTGTCTCAGAGCACCCCAGGGCTGTTGTTTGGAGTTGATGGTTCATTAATAGCCATTGATGGATGTTATCCTTTGAGCTCTTCTGTGCTACTCTCAGTCTGTTGAGACAATACCCATGGAAAGAAACTCTAATTCCCTTCCCCCGGGGCAAGAGAGAACAGAGTTTGGATTTGATGATATCAAAAGTCTTTTCCAACCTAGTTCATTCTGTGATTCTGTGAAAACTGACTAAAGTTAAAAAAAAAATTAAACTTGGTATATTTTCCAACACCTTGGTTGACACAAGGCAGCAGCATTAATTCTCCTCTCCACAAGATCCTCTCCAGTGATCCTCTGATGAGGTGTTTTTCCATTTGGCTGGTGTGATGTGCAGCCTTTTGGATGTGAGTGAGTGCGAATCGCATCCTGGGGGTGTGGGATTGATAGCCCGGCAGAGCAGGGAGCTTATTTCCTCACGGAGATGCTGAACTCCAGGAGTGACAGCAGAAGCCTCTTCCTTGGCACCCACCATGTCACCCTAACGGGGTGGCTCAGCTCCATGCCCAAACAGCTCCTCTGCCCTGGCTCTGGGAGCTCTGGGCTGTTATGAATAAAAAGATACCTATTTTTGTTTAAGGTTACAGAGCTAAAACCGGTGGGACCAGTTGCTGTTAAATTAGCTTAATTGTAAAGAGTTCTTTAATTGCCCGTCAATGGTTGGTGATTTAGCCATTGTCCTCCCAATGCTTGCCCCGGAGCTACACCTGGACACGCAGCCCAGGAGAATAGGAGTGGCCTGGGACCACGTATGCAGATGAGGAATGCACCGCTCCAAAAATTTCCCGTTTTCTAGGAAAACCCCTAAAACCAACGAACCAATATAGAATTAGGGGACCCTAGGTGATGTCTAAGGATGGGCGTGAAGTCCAGTGCCTGCGTGGATCCTTTTTGCTTCACACCCTGACCTGAAGGATGTTCACTAAGGAGGGGACCCGAAGTGTTGGACCAAAAAGCAGGAATCTGCGAATCTCCCGTGAGGACGCAGTCCCCAGCTCTGCCTGCAGACCAGCGGACAGAGCTGCATCATCACCCTCCTCCTCCTCCGTGCCACTCTTGGGGACAGCGGCGGCGTGGGGACAACCCGTCGATTTTTCCCCACCTGAGCTGAATCTCTTTAATAAAGACATTAAAAAGGAGAAAAATCTCCTGCCCTATTTATGTCATGGGCCACACAAAACTCCCTTCACAGAAGCACTGCAGCTCTCACCTTGCTGAAACCTGGGCTACGTGTGAGGAGCAATAACTGCTGCACCCATTGCTGGTTCCTTGAGATGTGTTTGTCATGGAGCCATTCCCCACGGGAACACAGGCTTTAACACAAACTCATCTTTTTTGGTACCCAGGAAAGTTTGCATAACTCATGTCTGTGAAGAATTTATCATCTTCTACCCTTAGACTGATATTTATGTTGCACTGCAGTGCAAACAGTCACTCCTGTACCTGGGGTTTGGCATTTGGAGAAGATTTTTGGTGGTTATTTATTTGTCATTCAGTGCAGCCCACTCTATTTGTCATTCAGTGCAGCCCACTCTGAGGTGAGGTGTCTGCTCCAGACCTGCACCTCTAGAAAAGAGCTTTCAAACTTGGAGTAGCCCAGCAAAAGTGCTGTGTGTTGTGCTGATTACTGAACACAGAGAGGCTGCAAACGGTGCCGTGTGCTGAGTTCTGTCTAACATCTGCTGCCACTAACACGGGCAAAGTGGTATTTTGTGAAGTGAAAAATGATGGGGCCAAATTTGGAAGCTGAGTGTTTAAACTGCTTTGCCTCCTCGAGGTGTGTCACGCCTCATCTGATTCCCACGGACTTTCAAATTCCCACTGAGATTCTTCTTTAAATTTAAAAGCTTCTTATTTAGATTTAATTTTTGATTCCTCTCACTACTGATGACAATTTAGCTTCATGAGAACTTAAGAAAAAACAAGCAAGAGATGTGCCAGGCAATTAGGGAAGAGATTGTCCAAGGCCAGGTTGGACGGGGCTTGGGGCAGCCTGGGACAGTGGGAGGTGTCCCTGCCCATGGTGGGACTGGATAATCTTGAAACTCCCCTCCAACCCAAACCGTTCTATGTGGTTTGTATTTGTTTTTCTAAATGTTCAGCAATTTCAAATTGTTTTCCCAGTACAAGAGCCAGTTGTCCTCTTCCCCTTCAGGTTGAAAGCTGTGTAAATAGTTGATAACATCCTCTTGTAGCAGCTCATAAC
This sequence comes from Onychostruthus taczanowskii, assembly GCF_017590055.1. NCBI lineage: Eukaryota > Metazoa > Chordata > Aves > Passeriformes > Passeridae > Onychostruthus > Onychostruthus taczanowskii. Next base: position 2,328,459 of record NW_024503346.1, on the reverse strand, counting down.
TCGCATTCCCAAGGGCAGATTTTGCTGCCCTTTGCTCCTCACCAATATTGCTGTGAAGCCAATTGTCAGTCCATTTAGATGGAACAAGTAACAGCCAAGGCCACATTCCCTCTTTTCCACCTCTCACTGCATAATGCCATAATGAGATTCTGCTCAGACGGTTTAGTGCAATGCAATATTCAATCTGTACTCAGAAAAAGCTGCTGTGAATTGCTGGGCACGGTGATTAGCCCCTGTTTGTCCGAGGTTACTGGAAATTGTCACCACATCTTGCAGGTGCTGTGCGGCTGTGCTGGGACACGGCCTTGGGGAGGAGTGACGCGCTCTGTGCTGAAGGGACAGCGCCTGGAGTCTGGAACAGACGGCTTTGCTTTGCACTGCAGGTCCTGCTGGGGCTGGCCAGAAGGAAAAACCCACCTGTGAACAGCCCCAGAGCAGGAGAAAGGGACCAAGGGGTCCTCAAATCCTGCCGGCTCAGCAGAAGAGCAAACAGCAAGTTCTGCACGAGGGGAGGTCCCCATGCTTGCACCTCATCTCTGTTCTTGCATCTGGCAGAGGGTTAGATGGGATATCAGAAAAAAATTCCTCCCTGTGAGGGAGGTGAGGCCCTGGCACAGGTGCCCAGAGCAGCTGGGGCTGCCCCTGGATCCCTGGCAGTGCCCAAGGCCAGGCTGGGCAGGGCTTGGAACAGCCTGGGACAGTGGGAGGTGTCCTTGTCCATGGCAAGTTCCAACCCAAACCATTCCATGTTTCTCTGATTCTAAGTGTCCTGACGCCAGCAGGAGAGGTGCCTTCTTTTGGTGTCTTCTTCTGCTCTCCTTTTCAGCCAGAATTTGAGATACACCAAAAATTGAAACTACTTGAGTGACCAAACTTTAAATAGTGATAATGTTGCATATAAACAGGCACTTCACAGATGTGAGTCGCTTATAATGAGCCCATGGCTAGGGAACAATGTCAGTTACAGCCACAGATATAAGCAGCTTTTTAGTCTGCTGATCTTCCTAACATTTAAAAATGGGGAACATTCTGTTAAAGCATCTAACCTATCATTTATAAAAGACTTATGCCATGTTTTCAAGTGTGAATTGGTGAAGTAGCACCACTATAAATAGAGTCATTGTGTCTGAGGTTGTCGGCTTTGAGATTTTACAAAATAAGGAACCTTTTCTGGGGCTCTGGGCATGTGGTGCCCTGTTCCCAGCTGCGCTGTAGTGCCAGGAGTGCCTGGTTCTGATCTTGCTTTATGCTGGTGTTGATTGTGTGACCTCAGGAGGAGGAGAGAGCCTGTTCTGTGCCTCTGGGAGTGTGCCCACCCTGTGACTCGCTGTGTTCTCTGTGACACTGGCACAGGCGCCCATCCCTCACACCGGGTGTGAGCAGAGATGTTCTGTGTGTATCAGTGAAATCCTTTAACATACCTGACAGCTGACATGTCCTTTAACGTACCTGACAGCTGACATATCCTTTAACATACCTGACAGCTGACATATCCTTTAATTCACATATCTGACCAGGCGCTGCAGGAACTTGCTGGAGACCAGGCTCCAGTCAGGAAGACTTTGCCAAACTCTGATGAGTGGAGGGGTGTTGCCAGCCTGCTGATGGCATTTCTGCCCTGCCAGGCACATGCCTTACATCCTTCAGTCAATGGATGGCACTGCTGGCTTTTCACAGCTGGGCTGAATGCTGAAGTGCATTTATGACTCACTGCTCACTTTGAAACCAGCTGCTGGGAAGGGGCTCCTTCAGCAGCCCGGTGCAGGCAGCTCCTGGAGCAGGGATGGGCACAGGCCTTGGGGCTCTGCCAGGGGTGAAAGTGGCCCCAGGCAGCCCTCACCCCCCAGGTCTTGTGGGGAGCCAGGCTTGCTGTGCCTCAGCTGGCTGTGCACAGACAAAAGGGGGCTCTTCATGCTGAGAAGGCCTCAAGCACATTCTGGGAGCTCAGCCTGCTTGGGCTCAGCCCAGAGCCACTGCCAAGTATGAGCAGATCTGCTGGGAATATCATGCAATCCCATCAGAGAATCATGGAATAGTTTGAGTTGGAGGGGATCTTAAAGATCACCCAGTGTCACCCCAGCCATGGGCAGGGACACCTCCCACTGTCCCAGTCTGCTCCAGCCCTCCCCAGCCCAGCCTTGAGCACTGCCAGGGATCCAGGAGCAGCCACAGCTGCCCTGGGCCCCTGTGCCAGGGCCTCACCTCCCTCACAGGGAGGAATTTCTTCCCAATATCCCATTATTCATTATTGCTTATTAATAATGAGTAACATATTCTTCATTATTTGTTATCCTGTGGGATAGTGCATGAGAATTCACTTATTATTCATGGTTTTAGCAAATTTATTGGTTTGTCACAGACTGCTCGCTTGAGCTTGCTGAGGCAAATTCTTAACTACACTGTTGTGATCCCAGAGCTGGTAAAATGGGAAAGAAGAGCAAGGAGATAGAGTAATGTGAATTTAAAAGGGGAATCAGAAAGGAGAGCTGAAAATTGGAAAGCTATAAGAACCTGGAATGTTGTACAAAGGTTCTTAAGCATTCAAAGCAAAGAAGAACAGAAGAAGTAGAAGGGAAGGTTAAGAAGAAGAAAAGCCATCTGTGAACAGATCTTCTTTTTCCAGAAGCCTGGATAAGCCCTAAAAAATAACCCAATTCCAAAAGATCCTAAAGAAACAACCTGAAAACAGTCTTGGTTTAGCTGGGTGCAGCTCAGTGACATGAGTAGTGTTGCAATTATAAAATTGATATAAATCAGAGTGATCCGTGCCTTAATTACCAGTCTGACAGAACAGCAGACCCAGTTCTGTGGAAACCCCAAGTGGTTTCTGTGGTGTCTCACCCCACAGACTAATTGGTCACTTGCCTTCTAGAAATGCTTTCAAGATAATTAAGAAAAATAATAAATTGGGAGAATATTTTGCTTCTAATTGGGTGTCAGATGTATTAAACCCTTGAGAAACTGAAGAGTTTGCTAATAACCAGAAACCCTCAGCTTTCTCTGGTGCTGCCTGCTTTGTTCTGAGTTGTTTTTGGAATAATCAGGTTTTAATGGATGTGACATTCACCACAGCTAACCAAGAAGTTAGGAGAGTTGGGAGAAGTTCTGCTGCTGCCAATGTGGCAATGAATTTTGCTGGCCTGAAAAGAAATAACTCCTTATTTTTGGTGTTACAAAACCCAGTTTTGCCTGTTATTAAAACTGTTACTTCAGCTGCCTCTGACAGTACTGCAGGAAAAGTAATTGTACTGGAGAAAAAGGCCTAAAATACACATTGTCTGCTTTAAACTTCTCTGTGTTAAGCAGCTCTGTTTTCTGCTGGTTTGTGAAGCAAATAAACATCAGTGTGTATCAATGGCTGGGAATGGACCTTAGGAATTCAGCTTATTGATGCAGCCTTTGGGGTTTGGAGTTCCTGGATGATGCTTGAACCCACAAACATCAGGCATGTGTTTCTAAGTGGTTTCCATGGAAATAACATTAAAAGCTATTTAAAGAATGGAAGAAAAATGTACACATATTTTATGGATTTTTATGCCAAAATAATTGATTCTAAAAGCTGGTGTGAAGCAGTTCACTCTGATGCAGTGAGGCCCAGAGCTGTTGAATTCTGGTTTTGTGAGGGGTGAAGTGTTTCTAAACGCTTGTGACAGGAAATTCTGTGCAGACAGAAGTTACATGAGCATTTATAATTCTGTTTTATCTTCACTTTACTCTCCTGGTGAACATGGCAGTCTTTTGTAAGCCAGTATTTAACATCAGCATTTAATTCTCAGTGAGCAGAAAGGGCTCAGGCTTAGTTCAGATTCTTTCTTTTTAGTTTTCAGAGCAAAATCAAGACTTTAGGAGGAAATGATGAACTCTTTGGTCCATTTTGAAGTTGAGGAGATGGCACTGAGGTGACAAACAGAGAAATCAGCACCCACAGAGACCCCAGAATAATAACCTGCCATGAAAACAGGCAGTGAAAAAAGGAGGAAACCCACCTGGAAAAATCCTCTGCTGAGCACCTCTGCCTCTCCTGGTAACTGCAGGGTCAGGGAAGGGAAAGACCAGGCTGGGAATGGGGGCAGAAGTGATTTGAGAAGCAGCAGAGGGTGGGAGTGGGGACAGAAGTAATTTGAGAAGCAGCTGCCAGGGGATGGTGACTACAGAAAATGTCCATTATTAATGCAACAGGACTGGATCACTGCTGCTCCACTGTGACATCACCACCAGGGCTGGAGATGATGAAATTAATAGAAACTGGGCATGTTAATTAAGAGCCAGGTCAGCCGTCCTCTACTCTTATGACAGTGTCATCCAGCTGTGACAGCTGAGTAGATTTTCTCACCCACCGGTGGCAGACAGGAATTTTTAGCAGCTGATAGACCCCAGATCAATAACTTACATAAAGCAGCTCCTGAGTCACCTCCAGCAAGTGCACACAGGTGAAACTGGGAAGAAATAGTCTTGAGCTTGTGCTGCTCTGGGATCACAGAGTGGGGAGGTTGAGAGGGCCCACAGTGGCTCCTCTGGCAGCTCCAGTCTCCCACAGTTTCTCTTGGAGCAGGATTTCTGCCCAGGAGTCTGCACAGCTGTTTCTCCTGGAACCAGATGTCCCCAGGTGTTTCCCACAGCTGTTTATCTTGGAACAGGATTTCTCCCCAGGTGTTTCTCCTTGTACCAGATATTGTCCCCCAGCGTCTCCCACAGTTTCTCTTGGAGCAGGATTTCTCCCCAGATGTCTCCCACAGGTGTTTCTTGTTACTCCTGGAACCAGATGTTCTCCCCAGGTGTCTCCCACAGTTTCTCTTGGAGCAGGATTTCTCCCCAGGTGTCTGCACAGCTGGTTCTCCAGAACCAGATGTTCTCCTCAGATGCAGAGGGGCAGCCCTGGCTCCCCTGTGCCATTCCTGCCTGCTCCTCTGAGCTGTTCTGCACTGAGCAGCACCAGGAACTGGAATTTCCCTCCTTTGAGAAAGTTTCCCTTTTAGGGATAGAAAATGTGACCCTGGAAGCACGTGGCAACATTTGCCTCTGCCCACGTTGCCAAACACAGCCTGGCCTTGTAGCAAAGCATGGTGTAAGCAAGAAATGATTAAAAAACCTTGGGACTGTTCAGATTTTTAGTTGAAGGAATGAGGAGATAATTAGTTCACAGGAAATACTTCAGTGGACAATGCCAATCCAATTGAAATTTTAAGCTGTATATTCATGCTCAGCAGTAGATTTATATATTTAAAAATGATGTAAAATGCCAGCTAGAAAAGTGTTTTCCATCTAGGTTAACAATAGGGGTTCTTGCATAAGCCACTGGAGCTTTCAAAAAATGCTTAACAATAATTTCTTGCATACTTTAAATGGAGTGGACTGAAGATAAAATTTGGAATAATTTCCATGGGGACCTACATTATATTTAACTGGTTGGTGTCAACATCTGAATTGACTTTCTAAGGCAGCAGCCATAGGTGCTCACAAATTAGGGTCTATATTACATGCTTTTATTTTCGTTGTCACAAATGCTCCACATGAATGGAGGGACCATTATTTTTAGGAAAAAAAATTCCTAACATTAACTTAAAAACCTCACCTCATCCAGCTTTTTATTTCCTTCTGTAGAATACCAGGAGCCAACTTTACATTTTTCTTCTGTAGCTGGAGCATCTGTGTATTAGAAAGGTCAAGAATGTCCAATATTCAACTTTCTGGACATTTTTTGAAGATCACGGAACATTACCAACTGTTTTTCTCTTCTAAATATACAATTTTCTTCTAAACATGCAGTTGTGCATTTCATAAAGGTCACAGAGTTTGTGACATTCCCGTTCTCATATCTTTGTTAATATGAAAGGACTTGAAGGTTGCACATTTGAATGCTCAGAGGTTGGCAACTAGCAAACAAACCCAGATGAATAGCCTGTAATGAATGCTGGTTCTACCTTGGGTTTTTTGGGGTTTCTGGGGGTGTATGAGCACAGGAAAAAAAATCTGATTAACAGATTTGTCTCTGATTTGCAAACAATTCCGATTTCTTCTTCACTTTCTTTCTTAGACCACAGTGTAAGACTACTGTGAGCTCTCAGGCTCAGGTTTAACTGTACCTCAGAAGAATTTAGTGGCTTTTTGAATATTTCTTGAAGCACATAAGATAAAAAGAATTCTGGTGCTGAGCAAGTACTTCAAAGCTGTATTTGGGACTCCATAAAAAGCCCAAACAACTCTTGTCCTCTGTTTCAGAAAAGTTTGAATGTAGCTGCTTCCTCATTCACAAGAAATTTTATTTTATTGAAGAATAAATCCTTTTGTAATGTGCTTTTTAATGATCTCTGTGGGCTGTTGTGGCGCTGACTTGTGTCTCCTGCTGGCTGCACGTGGGGGTGTGGGACAGCTCCTTGCTGGCCAGCTGCTTCCCAGCATTAATCCAATATGCAGATCCTGAACCTTAATGAAGGACTAATTAATGATCTGGCAGAGTCTCAGCAGCCTGAGCCCCTTCAGGCTGCCACTGTCACACTGGGTTTATCTCCTGAGCTCCTGGCTCAGCTCTCTTGGCCCAGAAGGTGAAGCAGAAAAACATCCAATTCCTTTAAATTCCCCTCGGAGTTCAGTGCCAGCTTCAGAAGGTGCAGTTCTAATGACCTAGAGGTGATTCATCCATTATCAGGTAATCTCAATTTGGCTGAAGTGATTTAAATTCACGGAGCTGAAGACAAAATCCTCATCCTTTAACAGAGAGCTGCCCATAGAAATGAGCAAAGAATTTGAAGTTAACAGAACACTTCCAACACTGAAAAGCTCTGCCTGCTTTGGACTGCTCAGTGGAAGCAAAGCTGAAGGAAATCTGATTTCCCGTGGCTTTAGATGGGCTTTCTGGGATTCTGGGGCTCTGAGTAAGGCAGAGAAGAGGCTCACACATGGATATTCTGTGCATCTGAAATATCCCCAGGGAGGGAACAGGCTGAGTGCCCCATCCTGCAACTCTGCTGACAGCAAAGCTCATATTAAATCCTGGCTTTCCCATAAGAAGTCATAGTCTGGCAGAGTATTAACCAGTAAATAAGTCATCTCTTGGTTTTACAAAGCTGACATTACTGCCTGAGCAGTTCCATGTCTTATTTTATGTCCCTGGATGAGAACAGACCCTGGAAAGTGCTCTTAAACACAGTTTTACTTCCAATGGAATACTTTCAATTTTAGTTACTTTTGTATTCATAAAAGAGTACATGGATGACACAAGCTTTTGGAAGAACCAGTGAATATTTTAAATTTTGTTTTGTTTTTTCCATGCCTTGACATCTCTCTTTCATATATCCTGGCTCTGAGTCACCCTCAGTCTGCAGTTAAGCATTGCTGATGAGTTCTCCCCTGTATCACTCATAGGTCATTTGTTTCTTTGTCTCTTGTGTTTGATTTTCATCTTGCAGTGATGAAACCTTGCACGAGCTCTCCAGGGTGGCTACCCCAGCCTCCAAACTAACACAAGATTTTTCTCCTTCACATATTTTTGCCATTTTTGAATTTAAGCAGATGTATCACACACAGAGCTGGGATTGAACTGCCCAGTGATAACTCCCTGCCTCCTCCACGTCCATTCTTTGTTCCCTTCTTCCATTTTCTGTGCTCCTGTGGTTTTGTGCCCTGGGCTGACAGAACTGACCTCTGCAAGTTACCAGTTCTGGAAGAGTCCTTAAAAATCCTTTGTGTGACTAAAGAGAAATTTCTGCCACTGAGCCCTTGATTGCTTTTCTGTCTGCACAGAGCAGCAGCCTCTGAGTGCTGGGACACCCTGAGCTTGAGTGGCCTGGCTCTGCAGGCAGAGTGAGAGGGGGTTTTGAAGAGGGATCCTTCCATGGAGAGAGAATATTCCGTGCTAGGGGACAGGAAGGAATTTCACTCGACTTGAAACAATGGCTGTTTCTCTGAATCAAGTTGTGAAGCTACCCTAAGAGGGGAGGAGGAGGAAAGAAGGAAGGAATAATCTGTGGGTTTCTCCCACCCACCTTGACCCCACAAACAGGGGGTTTTTTTTGTCCTTTGAAAAAGTATCTGTGGTTAAAAAAAAACAAAACCCAACCAACCAATCAGCCCAAACAACAAAACATGAAAAAGTATCTGTGGTTAAAAAAACAAAACCCAACCAACCAAACAGCCCAAACAACAAAACCACATGAAAAACCTCTCAACCAACCCCCTCTAGTAAAAAAGTTCCTTTCCTGCTGTTAGGCTTTTCTAGGGCCGAGATTAACCATGGAGCTGCCAGCTTGGGGCAGCTCTGGGTGGGTTTGGGGGTGTGGAGGGATGAATTGCAGAAGAGCTGGGACTGGAATCTGCACTCAGGGGAGCCAAACCACATCCAGCTGTCCCAGGCCACAGCAGGGCTGCTTGTCACAGCCAGGGGTTATCCAGAGAGGGCTCCGGGGGGTGACAACTGAGCAGGAAAGCTTTCAAATGTACCATTTTCTCTTTCACACCCAAGGCAAAAGCACCATTTCACATCTTAGAGCAGTCCAGCTGCATAATTGAAGGATTAAGTGAAAGGTTAAGTGATACAGAAAGCCACAGACCATCCAGAACAATTTCTTCTTTTGAATTCTTATTAATTCTTTTGAAATCTTGCCTTTTGACATAGGCTGGCTCAAAATTTGAATTCCTGGCTCTGGGAAACTGGACCTCAACCCTGAACTGAGGCTTTCTGACTGTGTCCTGTTGAAGGTCTGAATCCCCTCAGCATCCTGCAGGATTCCTCCTGCCTCAGTCTTGCCTCCAATCTCAGCAGCTGAGAACAGACAGTTAGGCCATGATAGTTTCAGGTTGTATCGAGATGAACTCTGTACTTTCAATCTAATCTAATGTTTGATCTTTCCGACCCCAAATCAAAGCTATTTTCTGAAGCATTGCCATGGTGATGCACAACACACAGTGTTGTCATTGCCAGGGCTTTTAGAGCTTTATTGAAATGCATTTGAGCTGCAGAAAAAGATCTATGGGAAATAATGGTACATTATGTCAGAGATTGATTTACAACGGGCTGCTCTATAAAATATTTAATAGAATCTCTAAAATTATATCAAGACAAGTTACCAGAAAATTAAAAATACCGAAGTATATAGAGCTGCAAACATGGGCATTAGTGTCTGAGTACAACCAGGCCTCTCCTTCCAGAGCTAGGAAGGAAAATATGTTTGCTGGCAAATTGAGTAATTGTTTCTGAAAATTGGCAGCTCCCTCGTTTCTGGGTAAGCCTTCAGCATTACCTATTCCTAAGAAACTTCTTTGTATTCACGGAGTGCTTACTATTGTGAGGCTAATAGATATGTTTTTGATGAACACATTTTTCCATTTGAACTGTGAGAGCAGTAACCTTTAGTCATCCACAGACAAGATCATTTAAATTCTAGGCTCAGTGCAGCAAATTTGCTCGATTCAGAATCTGCTATGCACATTGGCTTAATTATTCTTGGGGTTTGGCTTTTTTTTTTCCCATTGTGCTGAATCCTATGTGATGATCAGATAGTGAAGTTTATTTTATCTGTGTGACAAATTCATTTGTGGTATGATGAATTTATTTCCCCCCTATTCAACCCTGCTCTTTAAAAATACACAGGATTGCTTCTGTTGCTTTTTCAGAGCATCCTTTGTAAACATCAGATTCTGTACATCTAATTCCATCTCTCCCAAAAATCAGCAGTGGGTGTTGGATGTGAAATCCTGACCCTGCTGAGGATTCAGCAGAACCTTTAACCTTTCCCAGGTAGTTCAGACTCCACCCTGTGGAAATGAGAACCAAACCCCCTCCACTCCCCAGGTCAGGCCAGGTCCTCCAGCTGTTCCTGAGATGTGGGAGTGGATGAATCAGTGTCTGGGATTCAGGCTGCTAAAACAGCAGTCAGTGCTCTGCCTTTCCCCTTGCAGAGCATTAATTCAAACATATTCTGTCATTTCCTCTCAAACTTCTCCTTGCCATTAATGGCAATAGAAACATTAAATTTGCATACATCAATTACTCAGCAGATATATTAACCAGATTGTTGGGCTCATTAATACTGCTTGAAAGTGAGGCTAATTATATCCTGCTTCCCATTTGGGGTGTTGTTTCTGTCTGAGTTGTAATGTGACTAAATTATTATTTTGATTATGCTGATGAGTTAGTTCATTCTCATTTATCTCCTGATTCTTTTCATTCAGAAACATTTGAAATCTGCACAGATGCTGCAGTCTGAGAAGCCTCCCACTGAAATTCAAGCTATACAGTTCTGTTCTTCCCAGGATAGGGTTCTTGGAAACTGGGAGGAGGAAGAGAATGGGACATTCTCCATCCATAAGGGTATATTAGGTCACCATATGGATAATCTGAGTGAGTTTGGGCAAGTTATTACAAATCAATGCAAGTTAGTTCAGCTTTGCATCCAAGCAGCCCAATAAATGGATTGAAGCAGCAGATTGGAACTTGCTTGTGCTAACAGTCACCCTGATCAGTTCCTTTTCCAGCAGGCCCTTACCAGGTCTGGAAAAATCCTTTCCCAAGAATCTTTGTTTTCCATCTCATATGAAAAGTCCTTTTCCAAGGATCTTTGTTTTCCATTCCATGTGAAAAATCCTTTCCCAAGGATCTTTGTTTTCCATTCCATGTGAAAAATCCTTTCCCAAGGATCTTTATTTTCCATTCCATGTGAAAAATCCTTTCCCAAGGATCTTTGTTTTCCATTGCTGTGCCATTTCCCGAGCTCTGCCAGTCTGTAAAACGCTGTCTCTCCTGAAGGAGGCACCTGACACATTCACGGGGCCATTTCCTATATAATGGCAAAGATTGTACAAGTCCTTTGGTGATCAACAAGAATCAGCACCCAGCTCATTATAAAAAAGCAGTACAAGTGTTGTGCCTTTGTGTTGCTTGGCCTTTCTAATTGGGCAGTGACATTTAATGAAACTGTGATCCTTTTCCTCATTAATAATGCAAAATATTTAAACAGCATGTAGCAGTGCTTTTAGAGGCTTTGCTGATAATTTGTGTTGCTCGAAGCAGGACTGGTCACTCTCAGCGAGACGAAAAGCTTGGTCTGGTCATGTCATGCAGTTCAGGAGCTGCAGGGCTCCTGCAGGAGAATCTCCAGCTCTGTTTTCAGGACCTAATTTCCCCCAGGTTGGACAAATAGCTCTGCTACCCTGCCAGCAGTGTCCAGCACCCTGAGTGTGCAGCCATCCTCAAGCACAGCTCAGCAGGGAGTGCCCAGAGATGTGGACACATCTTCCACCTTGGCACAGATTAACTTCTTTTCTTTTTAGGACTTTTATCTCTGTGTGTGGCACAGGAGGGTGGGTGAGAGATTGAACAAGTCTCCATTCTGTTGCTTTGCTTTTCTTACAAACCTTCCTGATTCCCTGAGGCTTTTAGAGGGAGAAATGGCCTCTAACTTGTTCTTGGACAGAAAATAAAATGTCCACATGCTCTCCACTCTGCTTGGGGCATCATTAAGGCAGCTATAATTGCACTAATTTTAGTAGAAAGGAAACTACTTCAGTTCCCTGAGTGCAGCAAGAGTTTTGAGATTGTTGTGATGCTGAAGTGATTTTAAAAGTTAAGCACTGCAGCTGTTTCTGAAGCTGGCTTAAAAAATTACAAATCCAAACTCATTTTGATGTTAATTGCACTGAACGATGTACTGAGCTAATTGAAAGCTTTTAGCTGTTTTGGTTGTCCATGCACTCCTCACTTCCTTGTCCAGGAGTCCCAAATTACATATAATGAAAAAAATGAAAGCATTAAATGGTTGCAGCAAGTGCTTGGAGTGCAGTGTGCCATAGCATCCACGTCACCAGCACAGGAAACAGAAAATGTTCTCGTCTGGAACAGTTCCATTCACAGAATGATTTGCTTGGAGAGGGAGCTTAAAGGAATCTCCACCCCAGCCATGGGCAGGGACACCTCCCACTGTCCTAGGCTGCTCCAGCGCTGCCCAGCCTGGCCTTGGGCACTGCCAGGGATCCAGGGGCAGCCCCAGCTGCTCTGGGCACCTGTGCCAGGGCCTGCCCACCCTCTGGGTAAATAAAGAATTGTTTCCTTGTAATTAATCCCAGTCTTCCCTCTGTCATCTTGAAGCCATGCCCCTGTCACTCCTTGTCCCTGTAAAAGTCCCTCTCCAGCTCTCTTGAAGTCCCTTTAGATGCTGCAAAAGAGAATGAGTTCATCTACAAGACATGGGGAAGGATTAACACTCGAGTTCTGCATGGAAAATTCTTTTATCTTTAGATACCACAAAGCAAAACAAAAAAGGTTTTCTTAGCATGTATTTGTGATTCTGGAAGGTTTCTGGAAGCTGTAAATTTGCAGTTAAGGATTGTAGATTCGACAGTAAAAAGCCTGAGCAAGGTGACAGAAATTCCTCAGTTTTGGTGGCTCATATTGAAGCACCGTGTCTCCACACAGCAAAGGGATACAGCACATTGTCACAGCACATTGTCACTGTGCATTGTCCCTGCACATTGTCACTGTGCATTGTCACTGCACATTGTCACTGCACATTGTCACTGCGCATTGTCACTGCACATTGTCACTGCACACTGTCCCTGCACATTGTCACTGCACATTGTCACTGCACATTGTCGCTGTGCATTGTCACTGTGCATTGTCACTGCACATTGTCCCTGCACATTGTCACTGCACACTGTCACTGCACATTGTCACTGCACATTGTCACTGTGCACTGTCACTGCACATTGTCACTGTACATTGTCACTGTGCACTGTCACTGTACATTGTCACTGTGCATTGTCACTGCACACTGTCACTGCACATTGTTCCTGCACACTGTCACAGCAAATTGTCACTGCACATTGTCACTGCACATTGTCACTGTGCATTGTCCCTCCACACTGTCACAGCAAATTGTCACAGCACATTGTCACTGCACACTGTCACTGCGCATTGTCACTGCACATTGTCACTGCACATTGTCACTGTGCATTGTCACTGTGCATTGTCACTGCCCACTGTCACAGCAAATTGTCACTGCACATTGTCACTGCATATTGTCACTGCACATTGTCCCTGCACATTATCACTGTGCACTGTCACAGCACATTGTCACTGTGCATTGTCGCTGCACACAGTCACTGCACATTGTCACAGAAAATCGTCACTGCATATTGTCACTGCACATTGTCCCTGCACATTGTCCCTGCACATTGTCACTGTACATTGTCACTGCACACTGTCCCTGCACACTGTCCCTGCACACTGTCACTGCACAGTCACAGCACATTGTCACTGCACATTGTCCACACTGTCCCTGCACACTGTCACAGCACACTGTCCCTGCATTCTGGGGTGCCTGTCCCTGTAAGCAAACAAGGACAAGGACTCTGTTCCCTCTCCAAGGAGGGACCTCCTCAGTGGCAGGGCCACCGGGCTGCTCCTCTCCTGAGGCTGGTGCTGATGTGAGAGGAGCTGGAGGAGTTTCAGGCAGGGACACGGATCCAGCTCTGCTTTCCCTGGAATGGTGACTCACAGGCTGCCACCACCCAGCCTGCACAAAGGCCTGGGGACATCCCAGAGCTCCCCCGAAGCCGAGCTGCTGCCCAGCTGCTCAGCTGGAACACGTTTTACCCACACTTGACACAGCAAGGACCCCCTGGTTTTCTTCTTGTGGAGGTGAATTTCTCGTGCTGGGCTGCAGACCTGAATGGCTGCAAAGATTTCCCCAGCTTTAATTTTTCTGTGATTATCCAAGTAGTGCTTGGTTTGAAGTGTCCATCAAGAATCCCATTTTCACCATCATGAAAAGCAATCTGCAGGAACTGTTTAATCTTTGCTTCTATTTCCTACAAGCTGGTCTTGGACTGTGTAACCAACACCAGGTGGACTCTGAGAAGTTTTTCTCTGAAAAACCAGAAATATTTGTTAGTAATTTACATATTCAAGGATGATAAAAGCAGCCCCAGCACCTGCCAGTGAGCAGAGCACTGCTGGAGGGCTGTGCCTGCCTGGCTGTGTCAGCACAACCATGATTAATGTATTGATGGTGCTTGGCAGGTACCTGAAAACAATTTTCCTTGAAAACAGTGCTGTGTTATGTCCTCCAGTTACCTCCTCCTGCTGAAACTGCTGTGAGGAAGATCTTTGCTATTGATGGTAGAGGTGAGAAGATGGAAAAAAAAAAACACACCATCATTTTGTGCCAATAGGTCCTAGGAAAGAAAAGAACTGAGTGTTCCTGGTTCTTTGAACTTTTGGTGTGTCCTGGCTGTTTTACTCTGTAGTTAAACCCTTATCCCTGTAGCATAAAAATACCTCCATAAAACATGAATTCATCTCCTGGAGGAGAAGGGAACTGAGTGAGAGGAGAAGGAAGCATTAAGTGTCTAAATTAAATCAGTATTTGTATTACAGCTCTCCCCAGTCCTGACATGGAGCTGCTGGTCTTTGGCATGAGCTGCACCATTAGGGTAGATGGGGAGCAGCTGTGCTTTCCAAAGAGGATGAAACCATTTGGAACAGCTGTGCTTTCCAAAAGGGATGAAACCCTTTGGAACAGCTCTCAGGGGGGAGTTTGTAGAGCCATGGAATTACTGATGTTGGATCAATAATGGCGAGGGTACTTTAAGCTCATCGAGTCTCCTTGTGACCCCAACACTGCCTCTAAACACCAAAGACAATCAAAATCCACCTCTAAACATCAAAAACACTCAAAAACCTTGGGAAGGGGCAGGAAAATGGTTGATTCTTCAGTTTCTGAAGGGGCTGGAGAAGCCTCCTGCTTTGGGCCTCTCCACTTGCTCTGCCAACAGGAATTCTCCTGCAGCCCCTCTTGAGGTGAGTTACCTCAAACCTGGGTGGAAAACTGGCACTGGAACAAGGTATTGAGGAAAAGAGGTCTCTTAGATAAATTCAGCATGAAATATTTACCATGTGTGGCACAAGCCTTCCTCCTTTTTAAACTATTTTACATTCTTTTCAGACCTAGTGCTTGCAGCAGTAATCACAAAATCCCGTGTTGGTCATTTTGAAACATGTAATGAAATTTGTTAAAAGCTGTATGAAGTCTGCCTTTGATTATAGATGTAGCAGGGTCTTTCCAGTCTTCCTTCCTTTTATTATGTGGAGGAGTAAAAAAAAAAAAAATCCCTTTCCAGTGCATTATGGCAAACTTTTAAGTGGCAGCATGGCTGAAGTGAAAATGTGATCAGGTTGGCACAGCCAGGGTAAATCAGAGTGAGATTTCGGGATGATCTCTTCCCACTGTTCAGAAACACCACTGTGAGCCTCACAGCTGGTTTTTTTGGCTTTGCAGGAGCCCCCCAAAGAGAGAAGAATCATCTATTGTCCAAAAAACCCCCATTTTCTAACAGGACCAGGAGAATGAGAGGCACGGATGTGGAATTGTGGCAGCATGTCACAAACGAGAGCAGCCAGGAGACAAGCAATGCACAAATCTGCTTCCTGAGGGAGCCCAGGGAAGGTGCCACCCATTGTCACCATCCAAGACAATAAAAGCAGCATGAAAAGAATCACTGATGATATAAGGAGTGCTGAAGCACTGGAAATGTCTTTCCTCCCATTCATTCCCTGTGGACACTTCCTTCAATGTCCGTGGCCAGCAGCTGCTGGCAGTTTCGTTTTATTTGGAGAATGTAAATGGAGAATTTGGAGTTGTAAATATTTGCATTTCAGCAGCCACACCACATAGTGACCAGAGGGCCACTTGTGTTGCTGCTGTAGCTTGTAGCTGCTTCCAGTCTCACTGCTCAGGAGTTCTTCTCCCAGTGAGGCTTCCCCCAGCACCTGAGCCATCTGGGAAGCCCTCTGCCAGATTTTGGGAGCAGTTTTTGGACATTCTCAAGCATTTTTGTGACTGAAGTGGGCCAGTGTAACAAGTCAGAGCTTGCAGCATTTTTCAGACTAGAAAACCCCTGCCAGTCCCTCACAGTGTGGCATCAAGAAAGCTTTAATTATCATGTGCTTGACAGTAAGAGGTAATTGATTTGTAATTTGTCTGGGGTTTGTGGTTTGGTTTGGGTTTGGCTTTTAATAAGGAACTGCACTAATTGCCATTTAATGTGCACTGTTCCATCCAATACTTATATTTTTCCACTTGAGTGACTCTTCCCATAGTGGTGTCTGTTTAAAAGGAAGTTTTTTGTCAAAGCAAGAATTGTGACGGGCCATAATCTTCCTCCCTCGAAAGAAAGCAATTATTCAGCCAAAATATGTACACTCTGGTGATTATGTTGATGTATCACTTCCTGCTGGGTATTAAACTGTATTATTTCTGGAGTCTGAACTGGGAATATGATTAATAACAGTTTCTGATACAGCAGATAGCAAATGAAGGCCGAGTAATAGTAATTTTTCATTTGAATCTCAGCCAAATTGGCTGTTTTGCAGTACTGGTCCGTGGCAATTATTTGTTGTTCTGCTTCCTAATACTGATTTCCTTCCAGAGCTGATCAGCATGAATTTCAGGGAAGCACTGGCACATTGCTTGTGTCCATAAACACTTGTGGCCAGGTGGAGAAGGCAGAACTGCTGATGGAGCTGCTTGAATCCAGGCCCTCCTGCAGGACAGGGCTTTTGTGGAGTGTCTGCTCCTCCTCCTGCTCCTGGTTCTGGTCATGGTCATGGTCCTGGTTCTAGTCTTGGTCCTGGTTCTGGTTCTGATCCTGGTCATGGTCCTGGTTCTGGTTCTACTTCTGCTTCTGCTTCTGCTCCTGGTCATGGTCATGGTCCTGGTTCTGGTCTTGGTCCTGGTTCTGGTTCTGGTTGTGGTGCTGGTTCTGGTTCTGGTCCTGGTCGTGGTCCTGGTCATGGTTGTGGTCCTGGTCCTGCTTCTGCTTCTGTTTCTGCTTCTGCTTCTGGTCCTGGTTCTGGTCCTGGTCATGGTCTTGCTCCTGGTCCTGGTCCTGGTCCTGGTTCTGCTTCTGGTCCTGGTTCTGTTCCTGCTCCTGGCCCGGGGTGGCAGAGCAGTGCCCACCTGCCCACTGTGCCCACCTGCAGACAGCCTCATTGTGGTTATTTGGGCCAAGATGTGCAAACCCTCTGCAGGTGGGCGAGCTCCCCAAGCCACAGCATCCCCTGGCTGCCTAAATTTGCTTTATTTCATTTGAGCTGCGGGTTTGGGGCTCTGCTGGGGAGCTGTGCTGGGCTCCTCAGAGGGCTTCTCACTCATTTGTTATTCCAAAACATGATATGGTTGGGAATGTTCAGGAGTGCTGCCCTGCTGAGATAGGTTTGGAGTCAAGCTTTGGATGGATTTGAATGTTCAGGAGTGCTGCCCTGCTGAGATAGGTTTGGAGTCAAGCTTTGGATGGATTTGCATGAGGAGTGCTCAGCACTTCACAGTTTGTGGTTCTTGTGGTCAAGATGTTGTTCTCTTCCAGAACTCAATGCTCCCATTCTCTGAATAAATTTCATAAAATCACAGAGTTCTTTGGGTTGGAAGGAATTTAAAGCTCCTCTCATTCCGTGGACAGGGACACCTTCCACTGTCCCAGGGGGCTCCAGCCTGGCCTTGGGCACTGCCAGGGATCCAGGGGCAGCCACAGCTGCTCTGGGAATTCCAACCCACGGCCTCCCCACCCTCACAGAGAAAAATTCCTGCCCAATATCCCATTTTACCCTCCTCTCTGTCAGTTTGGAGCCATTCCCTGTGTGCTGTCCCTCCATCCCCTGTAAATCCTCTCTCCATTTTCCTGCAGCTCCTTCAGGCCCTGAAGGTCACACTGAGCTCACCCCAAAGCTTTTCTTCCCCAGGCTGAACAACCCCAATTCTTTTGGCCTTATCCCACTTTCTTAGCCTGAAGTTTGGCCCCAGCATGTCTTTAACCACACAGAGAAATTAAAAGGGGAGAAAAAGAATTTTTTAAAAAAGTCACCTTCATTTTCTAATTCTCCATCCAATTTCTCCATCTGTGTTTAGTAGTTCCACAAAATAAGATAAAAATCATAAGCTTGGATTAAGTTGATAGAATGTCTAGAAGAGAACCATTTGTTCATCTTTATAAGTAAATTATAAATGGCTTTGTGCCAGTTTGTCTTCAAATGACCCTTGTAAATGTGTGGATCTTGTTTGTTTTCCACTTTTTAATTGAAACTAGCTGGGTGTAAGGCAGCAGAACTCAGGGTGCTTAAATTCTCATTAAAACAACATGAACAAAAACAACTTTCATATGTGCAAGCAACAAATGTGACTGCAAAACCCAGATAATTCCAGATTTTCTATGAATTGTCAGCCACTGATTCCAAGTGTGGCTTCATCAGCAAAGTGAAACACGGCTTGTACATGCACAGCTATAAATGCATATATATATATAAATATTAATATATATAAATATGCATAAATGCATCTACAACTCATGGTGACTGGAAGGTTCTTAACAAGCTGCTATTTTTTACTGTGAGTTACCAACTGCAGGATGTGAAATGCCCATCTTGGCTACTTAGACCCCATAAATGTCCAGCCAAAGTGGGTGTGATTACCCAGCTTCCAGCTCACTGGACCAGGCGCTGTTGGATTCACAAAGAAAACAAAATGATGTTTGAAATCCATTCATTACAGCATTAACATGAGCGTGCCAAGCAATTTTTTTGGGCAACAATTACAACTTTTCAATCAGAAAAGGCCTTTTCCAGACTTTTCTCCCTTACAGAAATTACTTTTTGCTTTTAACACATGCTCACTGATTATGCAGATGGCTTAATGACCTTGTATTCACTGCTGCTTCAATGTGGGAGCTGCATTCTTAGTTAATTCCATCTTTGCCTTTATTTGGAGTATCAGATTGCTCCAAGTTCTTTGATGTGGTGGTTTTGATCGTGGAGGGCTCTTGCTCACCATTTACAGAGCTGTCCAGATGTACTTATCTCTTCAGAAAAAGTAATATTAAACCTTGTGTTGCATGTCCTGCTCATTCCAGCCCCCAACAGAGCAAGGAAGGGGGCAGTCCAGCAGTGATTTAATTTTCCAAATAGCAATATTTGTGCATATGTCTCAGAAGTTATTTGCCTTTTCTTCTCAGCAGTTAGGCAACAAATTGGTATTAATTATCACATTGAAAGGAAAGCATTACTTCGGGATAGCTGAATAATTTTTCATTAAGGAGAACTTCCAAAGGGACAGCATTTAAGAAAACAAAGCACAAAACTGTCACATAGCTCCAGCTCTCCCAGGAAATTCTGCTCCCTGAGCTGTCTCCTGAAAATGCTGCTCCCTGGGCTAAACATCCTCCCTGCCAACTTTTCTAGTTTCATTATTTGACTTTGATGAAGATGTGGAGTCCCCTACATATTCTCTGATATCTCCCCTTCCAGGATGAGATCTCCTGAGCAGCAGGTTTTGGTGGCTAAATAAGAAATCCTGTTCCTTCAGGAGGGAGCCCCAGCAGGGAGGGATGCAAGAGATGCTTCTGTCCATGGTACCACTTAAGTCCCATTTTGGTCTGCAAGGCACCAACCAGAGCAGAGCAAAGCCCTTTCTGCAGCTTTCCTAAAGAAAAGCAAACCTGAGGTGCCCAGTGGGAAATCCAACACCTCTCCACATATTGCTTTGCACATAATAATTGAGCTGGGCTTGAATATTTCTCCTCCGTTCAGCCTGTCAGTAATTTAACAGCACTTAGGTTCTGGTAAGGAGCTGCACGTAGGTCAAAAGATGATATTTAAAATCCACCCTGCCTGAGAAATAATGGGTTCCATTTGGAAGGAGAGCATTGATTTTCACTGTGCTTGTGCTATCGCACAGAACTGAGATACCTGTTAGAATATTTTTTGTTATTTGAACAAAAAAAAAAAATTGTTATTCCTTATTGAAATTTGTTATTTGGTCTTGGGTGCTTTAAATGTCTGTATTTTAAGTTTTAAAGGATTATTGGCTTATTTGCCATTTAACCCTTACAAGTACAATATGTTTTTAGCTAACAGAAATTAACAATACTGAAATAGAAAGGCCAAAGCCACAGGGCAAAATTTTCTGGAATCTTTTGGAGGTTTTCCTTTTGGGAATGAGCAGTGTTTGGGACTAATTCCCATCAAACCAAATGAAAGGTAGATAAAATAATACAAAATCTTCTTGCTCAGGGAGCGGGGTGGAGGCAAATGTTTCCTTGCCTCATTTCTGTGTTTGCCTCTGGAAATAGCTGAGCATGGGAAGTGCAGCTGCTGCAGCTTTTTCTGTCAGCCAGCAAAGGAGATATTTTACTACAAGAGAAAAAACCCTTTACAAGAAGAAGTCACAGTGGTGTGTCAGCTCCTGGTGAAGCTGCCAAATAAACAGCCAGAGAAGGTAGAAATCAAACCCAAACCAAGTTAGATATTGTGATATGAGAAAAGAAAGCAATGAATTGAAACTTGGAGAATATCATGTTTTTTCTGCTTGATGAATGGGTTTTTAAGAAGAATATTTGGTCACTTATGTGTGCCCTGTCTGATTCCATGTATACCTGGTTTAATTTCAATAGATTTTGTACTTGTTTATTACCCACTCATAGAAATTCTGAAAAAGAAAGAACTGCACTCTTTTATCTCTTGATAAAAACGTACTGTTCTATGATAATTTGCTTGTTTTCAATGTCATTCCCATTTTTCCAGCATTTAAAACTTAGTATTTAGTAGTTATTATCTTTGTAACAGAATTTATGAAACGTCTGGTTTGTATTTGAAAGAGACTTGTGTTAAGAACAAGAGAATCTATGGATTTTGGGCAATAACAAAAGGATACACTTATCAAATTGCATATCAGATCATCCACAATAAGTCTAAATTCCATGAATCAGTGGTGGAAACAATGCTTGCACTGTTATTACACCCACAAGTCCACTTGTACTTGTTTTCAATTGGAAATAATTTCAGTTTCAACTTCTCTTGCTTAGTTAAAAGCAAAACCCCTGTGTTTTTTTTTGTCTAAATGCAGGTAGCCAAAGAGAACAATGTCTCATTAGTAAAAGCTTTTTACCACTGAAATATGCAACTGTCCCTTTGTCTACAAACACACACAATTCCTGATCCAACAGGAACTGTTAAATTGTGTCTCAGTGCACATTTTCCTGCTGCTTCTCTTTTTAATCAAAGGATTCTTTGATTTCATGAACAATCTCCTGTGGGTGATGCTGGCTGATTGAATTTACCTGGGTTGATTTGAAATGTTTACTTCTGGCCTCTCCAAAGTGGATTTGCCAAGAGGAAGTTGCTCAGAGCTGCTCCTGGGCACACAATTGCTCTTTTGGGGGGATAGGAATGACATCCCAGCAACTGGAGCCACACAGCTGTAGGTTTATTTATGGCATGGCAGCTTTGTGCCACGTTACATGTGGATTATTGGGGGTTTTTTTTAGACTTCTTCCAGCATTAAACAGGGAAGCACTGTCAAATATTACAGAGGGAATGGGGGGAATTATTTATCTGTTGAGTTTCATTTGAGGAACAACAGAACAGAGGAGTGCAGAGGAGGGAGAGAGCTGAGAGACTGCCCAGAGCCCTGGGGTGTGGCTGGCAGGGGGCACAGAGTGGCAGCCAGAGACCCAAGGCAGCTTCTTCCAGCCCTGATTTGTTGGTGTCCCTGTCAGCTTAAACAAACCTGAGAGGAAAACTGCTTTTAGAGAACTGTAGCTGATTCTGCTTTAAAAAAAAGATCTGTTTTAGCACTGCTGTGGTGTTCACTGGTGGGCATTGTGTCCATTTTTGCTGTTGCCTTCCCCTGGAGCTGAATGTTCAGGTCACAGCACAATGCAGGAGTTGGTATTGTGCCTTGATCTGTGGTTTTAAATAGCCCCTGCTTTCAGTGAGACACACAGCTGTCCTTCAGGAGAAATAGATGTTCTGTTACATAAACATCAGAGACAATGCAGTTCCCCTTGTGATGGCAGCACTGAAGTGTTTGGTTTAAGTTTTGTACATCAAGCTGGATGTTCAAACACATTAATTACTTTCTTAAAGAGAAATTTACTGCATGCCTCGTATTTGGTCCTTCCTCCTTTCTGTTTTGTTTTGCCAAAAGTTTTGGATTCGCCAAGTCAGTTCCTTTCATGCAGAGAAATTTGAAAATGAAAGATGACATTTATTTACTCTCCCTGTACCATTTCAAACCCTGAAATTACGAGTCCTTGATTTAGATTTAGACCTTTCCAAGTACATGCTGTACAATTTTAAGATTACTAAAGGCAAACTTCTTCACAAGCAGCACATAATTGACTGTAAGTAGAGGCAATAAAAGGCTGCAAGTGCAAGGTCTGGTGTTTTGCCCAAGTGAAGAATAAGCTCAGACTCACTTTGAGAGACAAGGGCTTTGTGAAGAGGCTCTTTGGTCTTGAAGGCTGAAGACAGGAGTAACGTGCAGGCTTTGTGAGATCAGGCAGGAACAAGGATGATCTCTGTCCTAATTAGCTGCAGACTCTTGATTTCACACTTCTTGTCTCCTGCCTGGCACCAAAGATATTCACCCTCAGGGCTGGCCCTCTCCCACTTCTCAAACATCACCACGGCACCCAGGGCTGTTTGCACACCTGCTGATGCTCTGAACCCACCCTGCCTTCTCCTGACTCTCTTTTTTACCTCATCTTTCCTTAGAGGTGTTCACCCTGGCTGAGGAAAATCTGCATTGCACTGCCAGAAGGAGCTCCTGGTGTGTTAACATTCCTGGCTGCAGGCAGGGCTGGAGGATTGTGGACTGATTTGGGTTGGGAGGGACCTTGAATCCCACCCAGTGTCACCCCTGCCATGGCAGGGACACCTCCCACTGTCCCAGGCTGCTCCAAGCCTTGGGCACTGCCAGGGATCCAGGGCAGCCAGAGCTGCTCTGGGCACCTGTGCCAGGGCCTGCCCACCCTGCCAGGGAGCAATTCCTGCCCAATATCCCATCCAACCCTCCTCTATTTCACTCTGAAGACTTGAATCACCCCGTAAGAGTGGGTTTTGCGCTGGATGTGGGGCCAGGGAGCTGTGGATCAGCTGCTGTGCCCCTGCTGGGTCTCAGTGCCCAGGTCCCCTGGTGTCCCTCGTGCTGTCCCAGGGCTGTGGAGCTGAGACTGGGCTGCAAACATAAAAGGGGTTTCCAGTGTGACACCCCATTTGTAGGGTCTCCCAGATCACCTCAGTGGTTTAGGTGAAGCCACCAAACAGCAAACCCTGGTCCCCACCTAGGCCTCAACAAATAGAAACTTCTTATTTCAGTGGCAATGTAATGTTTGTACTAATGGCCTCAATAATGACCTTGTTTGACTGCAGAGTTCTGTGCCTGACTTGGTTATTTGCCCATTAATACAAATGCTGTCAATTATGAAATATTTAGACATTATTGATGGGGAAATTGCCTGCACAGTGCTGAGTTTAATATGAAAGAAACAAATGTGTCTGTAATTGGCAGAATATGCTGTGCTGAGTTGACTTAGCAGGATAACTCATGTTCCTGGGAATTCAAATATTTGTCTTAAATATATGAGGATTTCCTAACACATCTTTGAGCAAATGGCAATCCTACAGTGTCTGTGAACTTCTTGATTTTCCTGCAGAAAAACTGACTCAATAAATCCATAATAATGATACCTTTAGATGCAAAAGATATAATTTACCCTGTAATTTCTTAGACCATCTGGGAGAGACTGCACATATCTTGTTCAGCCCAGCACTCTCCTCAAGGAAGAAACATTTCTTGTTATGAGCAGATGAGATGTTGTTTTACAAGCGACAGCTCTGCAAGTGGTGGCATTTCACTGCAGCCCTGCTCAGGGGCAGATTCCCAGCTGGAAATGCTGCTCTGGTTGCCAGCAGGGACCCTGGGGCCCTGCCCTGCCCGGGCTGGGCTGGGTTGCTGTGTGCACAGCCCCAGGGTGCAGGGCTGGGCAGTGGGGCTGGGCTGGCACTGCCCCTGGGTTTGTGTCTCCTGCTGCATTCTGTCCCTGGGGGTGGCTGAGCACCACTTCCAGGGCTCCCCTCTCATCAAAATGTTTGTCCTACTGGTTGCAGTGCAGTCCTGTTCTTCCCTTCCTTTCCCCTTCCTCTCCCCTTCCATTTCCCTTCCTTTCCCTCTTCTTTTCTCTTTCTCTTTACCCTTCCATTTCCCTTCCTTTTCCCCTTTCCCTTTCCCTTTTCCCCTTTCCCCTTTCCCTTTCCCTTTCCCTTTCCCTTTCCCTTTCCCTTTCCCTTTCCCTTTCCCTTTCCCTTTCCCTTTCCCTTTCCCTTTCCCTTTCCCCTTTCCATTTCCCTTTCTTCCCCCTTCAATTTTCCTTTTCCCTTCCATTTCCCTTCCCATTTTCCCTTTCGTTTCCCATTTCCCCTTCCCCTTCCCCCCTGGGTCAGTAGCTGTGAGTATTCCCTCTGTAACTGCTGTTTTGGGGTTCAGCCCCATGGTCCTTCCCTCTTTTCCTTCCCAGCAGGGCCAGCCTTGCTGAGATCCTGCAGCCCTGGATCCATCAGTGCCGCACAGAATTCCAAAGCAGGGCTCAGAGCTGAGGGTGAGCACCTGGGGCTGAACAAACCCACCCCACCTCCTGGATAACCTGGTGCCACGAGGGCTGAGGGATCTTTGGGGGGTTTTATGGATTCTCTTCCTGTCGTGTTTGCACATGGCACTGAAAGTTTGGCTTTTCCCCCTCCTTTTTGTGGAGCTCTGTGGGCAGAGTGGAGAGTTCCAGACCAGGAGCAGCTGGGACAGTGGGAGCTGTCCCTGCCCATGGCAGGGCTGGGACTGGCTGACAAAGGTCCCTTCCAACCCAAACCATTCCAAGATTCTCTGAACTAAGAGGTTTTTGCCCAGTGTTAGAGTCTGTTTTCAGTTTTGTGAGCCCCCAGACTGGTTTGCTGTGGTGTGCTGCTCTGACAGAAGCAAACATGATTCTCAGTGATCTCTCCAGATTTTATTCAGCAGAGTATGTTTTGCATAAAGGCAAAGCACTGTGTGAATCAGTCCTGCTAAAATTGCTTTTAAAAGAGAAAAAAGGGAGGACATCAGAGAAATAAGTAGGACATCAGGTGCAACAAGAGCTAAATACACAATAACCTGAGGCAGAACATCATGGCAAACCATGCTCCAGAGTGTAGGGATACAGAACACTGAGAAAAAGCAGAGATTTTTTACAACAGGTAGGCACAGTCTTTGCACACCACAAAAGTTCTGTGGTTCCCCATGCTGATTTCACCTGCCTGTGCCACATCAGCTGCTGCAAGGTGTGACAGGCTGGGCTAGCAGAGCACAGCTTGGTGCTGCTGAGCTGGGCTTTGTGACACACACATAAAGCTGAAAGCATTTGGCTCTGCCAGTCACTGGGATTGTCTTTGGTCTCTTCTTGAAACAGGAGAATTTTCATTTGTGCCTGTTCTGCTCCACAGTGAGGTTTTGCTTTATTTTTTTTTTAAATTTAAATTTAACCTTTCTAAAATGAATGGTTATAGGATTGGGTAAGTGTTGGAACAGAGAGAGTGCTGGAAAGGGGGAAGTCTGGAGGATGTGATTATGAGAGGAAGTGAGAACTCAATTAGGGAATTTTGGGTGTGATCAGAGGGCAGCAGAAATTGGGAACGTGAGGTTGGTGTGTGGTGGGACAGAGTGTGGCTGGAGCATGGGGAGAGGTGGTTCTTGGCCCCAGGAGGATTATCCAGCCCATGAGATTGGGAGATGGGGCTGCTCCCTGTGGGGTGCTGAGGATCAAACCCAGGCCAGGAGGTGCAGAGTGGGAAATGTGACTCCCCACAGGCAGCAGGGCTGGGTCTGGAGCCACTGGCACTGGAACACCAGCACCAGTGTGGGGCAGAACTGGGGACACACGAGCTGGAGAAGTTCTGGATGCATGAACAGATTCTCACCTGGCAGAGTGCAGTCCCAGAAAAAAAAATATAAAAAATCAACCCAGTAACTTCACCCAAAAGAAGAAGGTGGGGGGAATAAACCAGAGTTTTAAGTCTGATGAGATCTTTGAGATGTTTGAAAGCATCAGACAACTCTGAGGGTTTGGGGATCCCCCCCCACTGAAAGCAAGGTAGCAGAAAGGTGCCAAGCAGCCTTTAGGATGGCTCAGGGCGTTCTCAGCCTGGCACTGGTGGTGCCACTGCCCGTGCCATGTCTGCAGCAGCCCTGGCTCGGGGACACTGCTGGCTGGAGGCCACCTGCAGGGTTTGTCCTGCACAAGGCAAAGACTGAACTGGGGTAGCTGCAGGTGCTTGCTTTGTGTGCCATTGGCAC
This sequence comes from Onychostruthus taczanowskii, assembly GCF_017590055.1. Classification (NCBI taxonomy): domain Eukaryota; kingdom Metazoa; phylum Chordata; class Aves; order Passeriformes; family Passeridae; genus Onychostruthus; species Onychostruthus taczanowskii. The sequence continues at coordinate 2,302,318 of NW_024503346.1, read as the reverse complement.
AGGGGCTTGCAGAGGGTGGCAGCCAGCCCTGGTGCTCTCCTGTCCCCAGGGCAGGAGCAGCCAGCCCCTGAGTGCAGGCTAGAGCTGAAGGAAGGACATTTATATTGTCCTGCCCCAGGAGATTTATTTCTCAATGGATAAAGTCCTCTCTGCCACACACTTCCTTCCAGCTGCTGAACTTAGAGGTGGATCCTTCTAAGGACTCCCTGCAGCTTTTACACAAAGCTGCATTCAAAGTATTTTGCATTTTAGCTCTTTCTGCTGTTCAGATCCACAGATCTTGTTAGTGAGGGTTTATCAAAAGGAGGCTTCTGTGAGTTTTTACAAACATAGCAATTACTACGCTGACCAGGGCATTCCAGCTTTAAAAAAAATAATCAAAAATTCAAGGGTCTAATACTCTTCTATCACAATAAATAATGCAAAAGCCTTCACAGGAGTCAATCCTGTCAGGCAGCTGTTGAAGCCACGCTGTCACTGTCACTGTAGTGATAACTGGTTTCAGAGCAAGAGAAATGTTTGCTTTCACCCTTTGAAAACTGTACTCGGGCTGCAAGCAGCAAAAATGTCAACCTATTCTTTCATTAAAAGGTGGGTGTAGAACAATGCTGTTATCTGTTGGTGTTTGGAAAAATAGCTTTCCAGAGAGGTTAGCAATGAAATCTTTTAGAAAACACTGACTTGTTGGCAGTGGCATGGAGATAAAGCAACAGGCACAAATGAATGCTAGAGGGAATATTATCTCAGTCTCTAGAAAGTGGCATTCCCTTTCAGGATTCCTTTTTCCCAGCAAGTTTTTGAAGCTGTTTTGTAAGCCACTCTGGATTTCCTTCCATTATAACTATTTAAAAAATGTCAAATAATTCAGTTGAAACCGGTTTTCACTCTAAAAAGTAGGAAACAAGGCATCATGTAGGAGGCTTTTGTCTTTCCTGCACCCTTCCTTCAGGCACTGCGTTTAAAGTGAGCTGCTCTGTATCTCAATATATACACCAATATATTGATATTTATACACCTAGGCCGTGTTTTTTCCACCCAAAACCATGTGTTTACAGCATGCACTGTCCCACACTCATGCCATAGCAGCAACACACGATTTCTTTGAAAGTCTTCCTCATCTCCAGGCTCCTGAAGGCGTAAATGAGCGGGTCAATGACCGAGTTGCACATGATCAGCACCAGGTAGGTGTTGAAGTGCGCGGTGTAGCAGATGCAGTAGGGGTTCATGGGGCAGGAGATGATGAGGATGAGGTGGAGGAAGAAAGGCGCCCAGCAGACAATGAAGACCCCCAGGAGGATGGTGATGGTGACGGCCCCCTTCATGCAGGTGCGCTGCGGGGGCACGCCCTCGACGGGCAGCGCCGCGATGCGCTTGACGTGCAGGCGGGCAAACAGGAACATGTGCACGTACAGCGAGGCCATCAGCAGCAGCATGGTGAAGAACATGGTGATGAGACACACAATGACAGTTTTGCTCTCCGAGTAGGCAATGAAAATGATGCCACAGATGATGCAAGCCACCCAAATGAGCACAATGAGGGTCAGGGCTTTCTTCACCGTCATGATGCTGTGGTAACGGAGGGCATAGAAAATAGTGATGTACCTGTCGATGGCTATGACCAAGAGGTTGCAAATGGAGGCTACCAGAGAAATACAAATCATTGAGTCAAAAACATTGTCCATGTGCTGGATGAAGCGGTCGTCAATGATCAGGTAGCCGTTGCTGAGGATTGCGATCATGATGGTCTCCAGGGCGTTCGACATGCTCACCAACATATCTGCCACAGCCAGGCTGCAGAGGAAGAAATACATGGGGGAGTGCAGGTTCCCGTTCTTCAGCACTGCCAGGATGACAAGGATGTTCTCCAGCAGGCTGATGATCCCCAAAGTCAAGAAGACCTCGGCTTTGATGAAGACCTGCTCGCAAAATCCATCGCCGCTCCGGTTGGTCGGGATGGAGTCGTTGAAGTCCTCGGTGGTGTTGAGCAGCACGGGCTGGAATGAGAATGCAAAGCGTGTGGTGTTCATTGTCAGCAGAGCAGCTGAGCTCACCAGTGACTGGGGACCTGAGGCAGCACAGGTTAAAAAGAGAAAAAACAAAGAAAAAGGGAAAACGAATCCTTCCAAGCTGCTGCTGTGCATATGGGGTGCAATCAAGCAGGACTTTAGTCACTTTTACCAGGGCAAACATCAATCAATCTGCATTTACAGTGAATTTTATGCCAGGCTGCTCTTTCCTTTAGAAGAAAGTGAGCTCCAAAGCCTGTCGGCAGCAAACAGCTCTCTCTGCAGGGAGGAATCGGCAGCAGGACATGGCTGGGCTCAGCTCTCCCGGTGATGAAAAGCCGGGAGTTTCCCCGTCTGCCGGGGCAGCTGGGCTGCCAGCATGCTGCAGCTCAGCCAAGCATCTGTTGCTATTTCAGTGGGAAGAAAGGAGACGAGAACGAAGGGATTTATACATGCAAGAAAGAAAAAACCAACTCCTACTTCACCCTGCGAGCAGAGCATTGGCCACTGGAGAGCGAGCACCTTTGTGAGTGACAGCTGGAGCACCTGGAGAGGCATCCCGGCACATCCCAAACCGTCTGGCGCCCTCTGCAGAGACCCAGCAGCGTGGCTTGGCCGTAAAATCCCTCTGCAAAACGGGCTTTTCATCCGGAAAAACTTTCTGCCTGCCCCGTGGGAGGGTTTGGGGCAGGCAGGATGCTCGTACGCCCTCCGTGCATCTTTGGGTAACCGCTAGGACTCGTCTTAACTGGGATTGTACCCATTTAAACCTCGGCAGCACTGAGGAGATTTTCATTTATCACATGTAAGCAGGCAAGCATAAGGCAGATTTTCCTTGCACTTCATTCCCTGTATATTTCCGTGGTGCAATTTTCTTAGTTTGATTTTTTTAAAAGCACTTGCTGATGTCTAAACACTTCCCACCTCATGTTTTTGCAGAAATACTTTGGAATCAAGTGCAATGTCACTTATGTTAATGTTTGGGGCTTCTGTTGCAGGTTTGTAGCTTTAAAAAGTAACAAATCTCTCCCAGTTTCATTGTGAGCTCGCAGAATTATTGTCTTGCACCCATAATTCAATACCAAGAGGCAGCACTTCTCAAATTTAACCTCCAGGTGACAGATTTACAAGGACAGTTTCCAGTGCAGCAATTTTAAGTGAATAAATAGCTGGGGATTTGCTCACCAAGTGGCACAGGTAATATGCTGGGATAGGAAGTCATTAAATGTGTTGCATCATGAATTTCTGAATGTATGTGACAGCAGGACAAGCCACCATTTGCACTGAGGTGCAATTTGAAGTGGAAATGGAATGTTGTACACCCAAGTGGATTAATGGCACCATCAGCTTTGCCATTAAGCACTAAAAATAGTGGGCTGGAGCCTCCTGTGTGATAGCAAACTCACACTGGCTCTGAGACATGTGCTGAGAGGGGGAGAAGCTGTGTCTGCATGAAAGACAGCAACATGTGAGCCCTTATTTCCAAAAGGATTTCTCTGCTCAGCACTGGAAATCCTCCGTGATCTGTCACAAAATATTTTGTATTCTCATCTAGAAAGTTGCTTCTCCTCAGCTGCCAGTTCCTGCTTCATGTCCAGGGATCCAGGGAGTGACTGGATTATTGCAATGTAAAAATAATGGCAATTGCAATTATTGCAAAGCAGGCAGGGTGCTCTCACATCCACCCCAGTGCTGCAGTGGATTTGTGTCCTGGCAATGCTGCTCTGCACCTGAGGAGTGGAAAATTGCCAGAATGATGTCACACAATCCTGTCCTCAGTCTCCTGGACAGTGAAGTCCACTCGTCTTGGACAAGAGAGCAGAGTAAGGGCAGAGCATTGCTCCAGTCCATGGTGTAGAAAATGAAATTATAGCTTGGTTTGGGTCTCCTTGCCATCAGAACCTGGTGAAGAGAAGGTTGGAGAGTTAGGGATGGGAATGTCTGTGTGTATTCCCCGAGTTTTCCTTGTCCTTTGCTCTTCCACCTCTTTGCCAAGGCCTGGAGGGAGGGAGCTGCAGCCTGGGGCTGCTCAGGGCTGCTGGCAGTGCAGATCCACCGTGGAAAACAGCCTGGCTGGCCCAGCCAAGGCTGGCATCTCTGGGCTGTGCTGGCTCAGGGTGAGTCAGGAAGCTCATGGAACATCTGAGGGTTTCCTTGCAGCTCTGGCAGTGTCCAGAAAGTGTCACCATCCGCTGAAATCAGCGTCTGAAATGCCCTCCTCACCTCTTGTCCTGCATCTCTGACCAATGATCCGCTCACAGCCTGCTCCCCAGGCACATTTGTTTGGCACCCAGGGAGCAGAGTCCTCCTTCAGCTGTGTTCTTGGTCACTCCCTGGACCCAAACCCCAAACCTGTTGTTTTTCCATCCCCTGGTGAGTGAACAATCCTTGCTGCTGTCCCTGTAGTTGCTATGCAGCTGGCACTCCTGGAGCTCTCAAGCCATGTTTGAGTCCCACAGCCCTGGGGCCAGAGGCCAGGGGAGAACGAGTCCTTGGGAGGAAAAACATCCCTTGCACCATTGTTCACTCCCTCTCTGTTTCACCTCTGTATCTCCTTCCCATGTTTTATTCTTTCAGCCTCCAGGCCAGAATCCCTGACCTGTTTTGTTCCCTGCAGATGGAGAGGAAATGTGTATTTCAAAAACCTGGCGTGACTCAGGCTCTCACAGCTGTGCTCCTCAAACAGGTAGGAAAGAAATCTCTGTGGGTTTGGCTGCCAGAATCCCCCTTCTCTGAGTATTTCTTAGAAGCTTTCACACCCCCAGAAGTTTATAGGGACAAGGGGGGATTCTCATGCTTGTTTTACTTGACCCCTAGACTGATTCTGACTGCAGAGGAGCTTTTCAGCCCCCAGAGAGATTTAGTGGGGGTGGGTTCTGGAGATGGGCTTCAGGCTCTCACTCAGCTGAGAAACAGAAACCTTTTGGGATGCACCTCGAGCTCAAAATTTTCTATGTGCAAACTCCAGCACTTGGGTGGGCTGCTGCAGTTAAAACCTGTTCTCTAACTAGGGCACTTTTACTGAGGAAAACACCCCCTGTGCTTCTATAATGATTGTTTAAAACCCCACAAAAATGATGTTAAAGGCCCAGATTTGACAATATTTATCAGCAGCCTCATCCTTTTGGAGCGTGTTCGGGGGAAAATTCCTCTGTGCTGTTCTGTATTCTGGGCTCCTGAGCTGTGCCCCTGCCAGGGATGTGCAGGACCCAATTCCCATTCCTTTCTTGGCCAGAAAAGATGAGACATCCCGAGCACAAAGCTGGATTTGTCAGTTTTGCACTGTCAGACCTTTCCTTCAGGGCCTCTGATCCAGCCCTGCCACCATCTCTGCCTCTCTACTCACGCCAGGGCTGCCCTTCACAGTCTGAGGCTTCCAAACTTGAAATTATTATCTAGCCCAAGAATCTCTAACAAAAGTTTTGTGTGCTTCAATCATAGCAGATGGATCCTCTGAAGAATCCTGAGCAATCCTTAAAAAAGGTCAGGACAACCTGCCCCTAGCCCACAAAGGTGCAGTGGGTTAAATGTGGAAATCAGATTTATTGTGATGTCTACATTACTCTCATTCATGTTCTGTCCTAAAATAACTCCTTTTCTAAGAAAAATAAGCTGTAAATAAGAGGATGTCTGCACAGTCAATGAATTACTGGCTGTGATGAAGGGAAAGTAAAGATTTGGTTGTTTTGTCTACCAGCAGAAATGAACTATTTGCCCAGGTAAAACCTCTGCCATGTTTCACAAGGCAGTTAAAAACAAGGCTAATTTTTTTTTTTATGCTGTTATTTCTCAGTTGTTTCTTCACTAGTGGAACTATTTAATCTTCAGGGAAAGGTAAAGTAGCATTTACTGCTAAATGTGTATCATGGAATTTCCTAAGAGAATTCCCCTGTGATGTTGTTGAATGAAAAATCTTGTTTAATGCTTGACATGAGACTAGGCTGATAATGGCTGATAAATGTGTATCACTTTCCTTTATTTTCACTCTTTTTAACAACAGTTTCTGCCAGACAAAAGTGGCAATTTTAAAGGAAATTAGAGGATAATAAGCAAATATTTTCTCCCATGCAGCAGGGAATTATTGTTGTCCTGAAGTTTCAAGTAGCCAAACCAGTGAGTGAAAAACTCCTGAAGGCCTTTTTTTCTGTGTTATTCTTTATGGAAAAGGACTTAAAAGATGAAATATTTTCTCTCAGCAAAGCAAACGATGCTGGTTTTGAATTCTGTGCCCATTTCTGGAGTGTGCACTCGGGTTTGATTGGGAATATCTGCGAGCCCAGGCTGGAATTCACCACCTGGGCACTTCACAGAGGCTGCTCAGAGCTCTGCTGACCTCTGCTCAAGGGCTGGCTCAGTAGAGTTTAAGTTTTTGATAATGGAATACTTGACAAAATAAAGGAAACTTCAGATTTGATTCAGCACTTGTAGAACATGAACTGCTTGACTGCTGACTTAATTAAAGAAAAAACCTCTTTACTAATTTTCACTGGAACACAGATCACTCGTTATGATAAAGAGCAGAAACACACTTTGGGACATTTTCTATTATATAAAGTGATTATAAAATACATAAAATTATACAAAATTATTTCTAATTCATGATAACTCAAAAATTATCTGGACTTAGGAGCATCACAAGAACCTGGCAGGTGAGGAGACCAAAGTAAACATACAGCTAATTAAGTTCTGTCTAGTGAAATGCTGTGTGTTTCTTCAGTATCTTGCTGACTTAATTAAAGAAAAAACCTCTTTACTAATTTTCACTGGAACACAGATCACTCGTTATGATAAAGAGCAGAAACACACTTTGGGACATTTTCTATTATATAAAGTGATTATAAAATACATAAAATTATATAAAATGGTTTCTAATTCATGATAATTCAAAAAAATCTGGACTTAGGAGCCTCACAAGAACCTGGCAGGTGAAGAGACCAAAGTAAACACACAAGTGATTAAGTTCTGTCCAGTGAAATGCTGTGTTTTTCTTCAATGTCCTGAGGTACCAGCTTTCCAAGAGCAATTTTTGTCCTGTCAGAGTTACAGGCTTCAGGATCACTTGCAATATCAGGTATTGAATACAAAAATGGAAAGATTTCCATGCTCTTCCTCCAAGAAGTTGTAGTTCCTACAGCTCCCAGTCATGCCCATAGCTGATAATGTTATTTTCTAATCTGAGGCAAGGATGAATCTGACACCAGCTGAGGTCAGTGGAAGTTAAATTTGTCTGCACCACATTGCTGGCACAATTTTCACAATGGAAAAGTAAATCCTCACCTTACCCAAGGAGCTGAGACCCTGCTGAAGCCAAGCACCAGGAGTTTGCATCTTTGGGATGTTATCCACTCAGTTTTCCTTCAGCAAGTGGGGAGGCAGCCTGCCAAACTGTGATTAGTGAGGAGAAGGAGCACGAAATCCTGATTGCAATGAGGAGGCTTTCAGATGAAGATTTCTATAATTTCAGCCAGTTAAAAGGTTAATTTAAGCAGACTCAACTTTGGGACATTTTGGACAATTTTCCTTCTCATCCCTGCGTAAAAGGAGACAAAGCAGACCTGATTGCAAAACACTCCCCAGCAGCTGCAGGTGCTTCTCATGTGAAAGGGATTTTAAGGGCTTTAGACCAATAATGCTCAGTGTCAGTTTTGTTCTCTCATTTGCAGAGTGAGAGACAAGCAGACGTGATTGATCCAGCTGCATGCTGCTCTTCAGCTTCATCAGGGCCAGATATTCCTGGGATATCTTCCTCATCTCCCTGGAAGCTTCCTGAATCTCCTTGCCCTGTGTTGCTGGGGCTGAGGGATGGGTGAATTTGGCATTTTCAAACCCGACTGCTGCTGCTGACTGACCTCATTCCTGGACCAGAGAGAACTGAGGGATTTTGGAGGCTGGAAAGATTTAAAGATCATTTTACTGAGCTGTGCATGCTGTGGATGGAGGGATATTGGGACCAATGGTTCTGCTAATGCTCAAAGCTCCTCATTTTGTTGCAGTACTTGCAGTGCTGCAGCTTTCCAGACAAGAAGGACAGAAAAAAGCCCCACAATGAGACCCAATCCTTTAATTTTATTTACCAGTTAGGCCTAACTTCTGCCTTTCTAATTTAGTCCAAGGGTTTCCTGCTCTGTGTGGAAGATGGTGTCCTATGGTTATAAAAATTCCAGCTTCAGTGCTTTTATCTGCGCTGGTTTTGCCAATAACTTCTAGGACAGAGAGAGACTGGTTATTTGTTATGGTTTGGGGATAACAAGGAATTTGCTGCCCTCCAAAATGTTGCTCCTCAACAATAAAATGGGATTTAAATGTTCTTCAGGGTTAGAGAGTTTTGTTATTTTTTTTTTCTTCCAGATTCTGCAGTTTGCAAAGGGAGCCAGCTGTTTTCAGTAATGTCAGACTACAGGGTGACAATACAGAATATTTTCTGTCAGAAACAGAACTGCCTTGATTTAGAAAGCAAAATAGATTTGGAAAGCCTATATGATTCATGTAACCTTGAATGAATTTATTATGGAAAACAGAAGTGACAACTAGCTATTCTACTGTTTCTTTCCTTCTTTTTAGTCACAGTCGAAGAGTACAAGGTTATTTACACATCTTTGAGTCTAATAATAATCTATAGTTAGGTGTTTCTGAATAGCACGTTTTCCCATTTGGCACAAAAGCAGAAGCTGAGGTTAAAGTTTTGTTTGCTCTGAATATTGTCTTGAAAAGAAAAGGGGGTGTCATGAAAAGGTTACATCTGTCACTCATCCTGCACCACTTCTGATGGCAGAAATAATGGAATTGCAGCTGATTTCACACCTTTGTGGCTGCTTGGAAAGCTCCCAAAATGTTCTGCAGCCTTGCTCTTCCAGGCCAGTGCCCTGGAGGACGCAGGTGCCAGAACCTCCAAGCAATCAAGCCTGACCTGAGGAGCTCCTTGGCCCACAGAAGGGTTTTGTGTCATTGCTCCACAGCCTACTGCAGAGGGGCAGAGTGACCCCTCAGTGCCCCCCTACTCCTCCCCAACCCCCTCTTTGAATCTGTGCTGTTATTGTCTTCTGGTGGTTATTCATTATTTTTGGATAGAGATCTGTCTTGGTTTGAAAAGGCAGATTTATATACAAAAGGCAGGAGCCTCCCCTGAAATGGAAAATGTAAACTCTTTCTCTCCAAATTGTTATAATTTTGAAATTAAGGTGCTCTCAGGGGAAGATGTGAGGATAGAATACACACCCCCAGCCACATCTTTTAACCTAATAGCTGTGTCTAGATATAATATCTAGAGATATTATCACTCAGGATTTTCTTGATTTGAGCCATGCCAGATTGAAAGGCTTGTGTGGAAGGAGAGCCTCGGTGCTAACGGGGTGTCCAGAGATCTGTCACTGCTGCACATTCACCCCCTGCCTCGTGGGTTATTGTTCCTTCCCTGGCTAATTAAGTGTCAGAGCATAAAATACTGCTTTGAGCATTGTGCAGAGCTGAGATTGGAGGCCAGGTACATCATTCCTGTATCTTAACTACAAGACAGGGGTTTTTTTTCTCCTCAGTTTAATTCTCCTTTCCCTCTCACTCCATGAAAAGCAGAGCAGGAAGCTCACTCAGCCTGGGATCTGAGTTTTCTCCTCTGCAGCAGGACAGGGATTTTTGCTGGAAATTTCCTTAATTTCCTTGTGAAGAGGGAAGTGAGGAGTGAACACAGCCAAGCTGTGCAGACTCCTCCTGCTCTTCCCATTCCTCAGCAAAGAGCCTGGTGATAAAAAAGAGCAAAGAGCCTGAATAACTCCCTGAAGCAGAGGCTGGAATTTCCAAAAGCTCTCAGTAACAGCCTGTGGCTGGCAAACATCGATGACTGAGGTTTCCTAAGAGCAAAAACACAGAAGAGGGCACAGCTGAGTGCTCCCTACAGTGTAAAACAGAAAATAATGATGAATTCTTCCTGGAGGGAACACTGCCAGGTCTGGGCTCAGTTTAGCCCTTTTCAGATTTGTGGCTGCTGCTGCCCAGGATTGTGTCCTCAGGGCTCTTCCCCTGGGGATGCTCCCCAGCCCCTGTGCCACAGTGCTGCCCAAAGGTGAGGTTGATTTCCATGGATTTCAGGCCTCTTCCCCTGGGGATGCTCCCCAGCCCCTGTGCCACAGTGCTGCCCAAAGGTGAGGTTGATTTCCACGGATTTCCTCCTCTGAACAGCAATTCTGTCAGTCCTGGTGGAGGAAAGCTGGCTGGTGTTCTCTGTGCCACAGCTTCAGGAAAGATGGCCCTGCACTCCTGCTTGCTGAAGCTGGGTGTTTCAGTGCCTTGCTTGGGCTTCAAATTCCACCACTGGATGTGAAAATGGTGAGGATTTTGGGGAGTGCTTGGATATTGTCTGCAATTCCTGACTGCAATGGAATTCCCTGTGCAGGGCACAGGTGGGTGAGGAGCTCCAGTGACATCCCTGACCTGGGGCACAGTGGGGAACCTTTGCTTTATTCTCATCTTGCTGCCCAAGACTGAAAACAGAGCCAGGCACTGGGGCAGAGCTGCCCCAGCCTGTTCTGTCCAGACCAGGCAGGTAAGGAGGGGGGGAGGAGGCAGCTGCAATCTCCTGTTATGATTTTTAATATTTTGTAATTAAAAAAAATAATATTTGGTTTGCCAAAAGCAGAATATCTGTTTTAATGATGAAAGGACTGAAGTTTCAAAAGGAGGCTGCAGGAGAAGGGGCACCCCTTGGTCACAGAGCTCTTCCAGGAGGAAAATCCATCCTGGACCACGCAAGACCCTGGCTCTGTGCCCCTTTAGAGGGTGCTGCTCTTTCCCAGCTTTCAGAAGATGGTCCAGCTGCCCTCAGGACTGCTTTAGCTCCACCTTTGATTCCACAGGGAGTTCCTTGCTGTTTCAGACCTTTCAGCAGGTGCTGCTTGCCCCTGCAGTGCCGGCATTCCCGGAGCCATTCCCTGGCACAGTCCCTGAGAGTCCCTGGCTTTCTGACTCCTCTCATTTAAATCCACAAACTCTTCAAAGGTTTTGCTTTATGATCCACTTTTTATAGCCTGAAATTCAGGCAGTTTCTGGTGCCACCTTGTGTCACAGAGGAGCAGATCTGTGGAGCTGTCACTTCCTCTGGACATTGGAATATTGCGGGTTTAACTTCTTGACTTTTGGGTGCAGCATCAGAATTAACAAGGTCAGATCACCAGGGAGATTCAGAGGGTGACACTTCTGCATGAAATGAGTTTGAAGCAGTTGAAAAATTAATTAAATTATGAATTGGTTCTTTGGCTTTTCCTGGAATTGTTCAAGGCCAGGTTGGACAGGGTTTGGAGCAACCTGGGATAGTGGAAGGTGTCCCATGGCAGGGGATGGAACGAGATGAGCTTTAAATTTCTTTTTCAACCCAGAGATTCTGTGTTTCCATGATTTCCTCTATTGCCGTTTGCTGCACACAGTGAGGAGCTCAAAGGAAATTGCTCAGGTAGATGAAGAATTGTTATTTTTGGAAATGTGTGGGCTGTCCCTTTCCTTGATGCTGAACCACTGTCTAAGGCAGAAAGCTGCTGGGAACAGTTTTGTTGTTCAAAATTCAGCAGCTGAATAGTTTGTGCACTATCAATCAAGGGAATTACTAATAGCTCCATTGCTAATTACTGATTTGCTTTATTTATGTGTCAAGCTACCACTGTGCTTTGCAGATGTATTGTAAAATAAGTGAAAAATAAGAAAAGAAGCCAAAAAATGACACTTCCGTCAATCAGGCCTTGTGTACCAACTTCTTCATTTCAATGAGCAGATGAATTTTCTCTACCTCCAAGTTCCTACTTTTACTTTTTTTCCTTTTATGGTTCCTCCCATTATGCATTCAGAATACTGAATTAATTAAAAAAATTAACTCATATTACCCCCCAAAAATTTAAACTCACATTTTATGGGAAAATATTTATTTCGTGGCATATCTGTTGAAACATGGTAAAAGTTTAAATCTTCTTCATGAGTGGGGGTGCTGCAAAAATGGGCAAAATTTGTGCTGAGCATCACTAGATGTCACCCTCGACCTGAATTTTGTTTCACAGGAGTTTTAACTTTAAATTACTCCTCTTCTGTTCTCATACTCCCCCCTCTTTCCCCCCCTTTGTTTTTAATGCATCTTCCAGTTCAGTGCAGCACAAACTGTCGTGCATCAATATTTTCCTTGCTTAAAACCAGAATCAAAATTAGGCCAAATAGAAATTACTGGAATCTTCAATACCATCCATTTCTGTGCTAGATCAGCACTGAGGAAACAGAAAAAGCAAAATCTCCTGGGAGAGGGTTTCTGTCTAATGGGTCTGGTTGGATTTTGTTCAGATCTTGTTGGAATCTCCATCGTGGGAAATGAAGAGGAATGCTGAGGTCAAACCCCCATAAAGTCACGAGGAGCTCTGACTTCTTCTCTGTTCCAGCACCATTTCCACAGGAAAAAAAAAAAAGAAAAGGCCCTTTTATAAAACAGGCTTAGGCAGTAATTTTCAGGTGAAGCAAGTTTTCAGGGAAAGGCTTTGTTTTTCAACTCTGAAATTCTTTGTGAGAGCATTCCGGCCTTGCAGGAACATTCATGCTTGAATGAGAGGCAAAAATGTGTTTATGAAGTTCATGCTGTGTTTATGGATTTATTTAAAGAATAATTTCATTCAGGTCCCATTCTTTTAACCTGGAATAACTTATTTAATGATATTAATTTCTTAGGTAAGAAAAGGTTTAGGAAAATTCTTTAATGAAATGAAAAAGAGAGTTTTGCCTATTAAACACATTTTTAGGTTGACTGAAAACATACTGGTCATAGATTTAGAGTTTTTTTCTTTACCTTCAACAAAAAGCACAGAACAATGAGTCCACATGGGGTTATCTGATATTGGAAAACCCCTTGGGGTTTAGAATTTCAGGGAGCAGGCAGGGAGTTCGGTTTGTGGCCTGTGAAGTCACTGTGAGATAACAGAGACCAGGAGATTGGAGGGGATGCTCACACCTCGTGGCTGGAAGGAAGTTTGGGAAAAGTTGTTCAGAACCTCTGGGAGTAAATCTGAGAGAATCCAGTCCTTTTAGCCTAAAAACCGTGAGGTTTAGGGGGAGAATCGGGATAGTTCAACCTGGAGAAGCTCTGGGGTGAGCTCAGTGTGGCCTTGCAGGGCCTGCAGGAAAGATGGAGAGAGGATTTCCAAGGGATGGAGGGACAGCACACAGGGAATGGCTCCAAACTGACAGAGAAGAGGTTTAGATGGGATATTAGGAAAAATTTCCTCCTGTGAGGGTGGTGAGGCCCTGGCACAGGGTGCCAGAGCAGCTGTGGAAGTGTCCCAGGCCAGGCTGAACAGAGCTGATGTTTTCCTACAGCAAAACTTGCACTGCTGGTCCAAAACATTCACCTGGTGCCTTGCTCAGGCAATGCACAAAGAGTTCTTGTTCTTCCAGGTTGGTTCCAAGCCCTTTCCCCCATGATTTCCATCCCCTCTGGAGGGTGGTTTGTTCCAGCAGGGAATTTGCTGCAGCTCCTGATTCTGGCATGTGCTGGAATCCATTCACTGAGAGCAAAGAAAGGGAAATTACACCAGAGCCTTTATTCAAGGAAGGTGTAATTTAGGGCTTCAGATTAATTGAAAATGTTTGCTCCAAGGGCAGCAATTGAGCTCTGCTCTGATTAAGTGCTTGCTCCCAGCCTCTGTGGCCTTGCAGAGGGGAAGGACCCTCATGTCTGCAGAGCCTTTGTGAGGAAAACCTGTCATTTCCCCACTCTGAAATGTTCTGTGCTGCTGAAATCATGTTAGGAAGAGAAGTTCCTTGGGATTCTCTAATTTCCAAAGGAAATAGTTGTTCCTCAAGGGCTGAGCATTCTAAGTGGGAACAGGCCAGTTCTAGAAATGTGATTCTGAGGGAATTAGTTGCTATTTTATTTTATCCAAATGGCTTCAGATAATTGTCAAAGAAAGGTGTTTCCCAGGAATCCTTTTTCTAGTTTAGTGAAAAATTTCCATCTGTCACACTAGACACAGAGCACTCAGAATTGAGGGCATTGAAAGACAATCTTTTATTAAATATTTCTTTAGAAGAGCTGGATTTAGTCAGGCACTGTTATATTATTGGCTGTGTTAAGCTAACATTCCATCAAAGAATTACTTTTAATCAGTTCAAACGATTAAACCCTGGTTATATCAGCAGGTATTGACCTTCCATTTAATTTCCAGTGCCTCGAGTGATCTGGGAGAGTTCTTCCCTAATCCTTTCTCTTCCACTTCTACCTTCAGAGCTCTGGCACTGATGGATGAGATTTGTACTGTGAGGGTGTCACTGTGGTATTTTCTGCAAAAATCCCTTCGCCAGGATTTCTCTCCTGGGAAGCTGAGAAGCCTCAGAGAAAAAGGAAAACAATATTATCTAATTTGCTTCTCCTGTGTTTTGCTGCTTTGGAATGTGTTTGGTGATTGTTTACCCACAAGTGATTGTTTCATTGGTTTCATGTGAATTGTTTTTACTTATTGGCCAATTGGGGTCAAGCTGTGTCAGGACTCTGGAAAGAGTCACGAGTTTTTCATTAGTATCTTTAGCCTTCTGTCTGCATCCTTTCTGTATTCTTTAGTATAGTTTAGTATTCTTTAACATAATATAGATAATAAAATAATAAATTAGCCTTCTGAGGACATGGAGTCAGATTCATCATTTCCTTCCAATGTCAGGGCACCCCCAAATACAAGAGTGGGGGCTGAGCCAGAGCCCACCCTGGGCTCACAGAGATCCAGTGGCACCTGCTCTGCCCCGACCCCCTCAGCTTCCTGCCTTGTTTCTGTTAAAAATCTGCTTTTAGAGCAGCAGAGGAAGGAACTCAACCTTCATCAACCCCAAACGTTTTCAATTCCTGTTGCTTCTTAAAAACTCTGCTTTGCATTGACGTTTCAGAGCTTTTGATTTTCTCCTCTGCCTCTGCTTGGAGGAGAAGAACTTTCAAAATGTGCAGAGTTTCACCTTCCAGCTGTGTCTCCTCAGAACTTTCAGCCTCCACATTGATTCTGACACGGGTTTGTGATGTTGCAGGAGTCACCAGAGAAAGGAGGGGAAACCCAAGGTGTGCTTTCCCTGCAGCTGCTGAACAATTTTTGTCAGGGCTGGGGTTTGATTTCAGGAATGCTTTGCTGGTAATTCCCTCTCCTAATCACAATTCTCTCCAGAAGTACAGACAGCAAAGAGAACGTTTAAAACGCTGTTTATCTTTAGAGGGATCTTGTGCATTAAGCTGCAGGTGCTCCCCCCCAATGTGCAGCTACCCATGCTGGAGTTTGAGACGTGTTAAAATTGCTGCTGTGCATAAAAACACTGCTGGGAACACTCAGCATTGTGTTTGTAGCTCCTCAGGCAAACTCCCTTACATTTAGCATGGAATTTATGTGGGAACTGACATATGTTGGGTGTTCAGACAGATGCAATGTAATCAATCATAATAAATAGTAATAAATCACCATTTCAGTATTCAGGGCTCAGTGATTTCAGGAAGGCTCTAGAACATAAATATCAGTTCAGGAAAAGCAAACAAACAACTTCTACTTCTTTTTTTTTTTTTTTTTTTTTGGGTCTTTCCACAGAGCTGCCATAAGGAAGGAAAGCATCATTATTGTTTCTTTCAGTTCTCAGCATAAAAGGAAGTAACACTTAATAAAAGCCATTGGCTGCAAGATTTCATAAGAGAGAGAGGCAGAGAGAGAGAGGAGCAGCATGCTGTGGAGAAGCAGGTGTGATTCATGAATAAACTGCTCCTTGGCACCCTGTAGGATACTGATGAAACAAATAGAATTTCCCCAGACATGGATAATACAAGAACAGCAGACACTTTTTCACAGGTAAAGCACAAAGTGTTATGGCTGGTGTGGAAGTGCTGCTGGTTGTGTGTGGCTGAGATGGTTTATCAGAAACTGGGGATGACTTTGTGCTTTATTGGCAAGGGATTTGCAGTAGGTTTTGGTGTAATGGACTATTATGTGATATGAGCTCAGCCTGCTCTAATATATCACAGAGTGTTTGCAGAAGGTGTGCAGGAGACAATATTTTTCTGTGCTTTATTCTTGAGAAAGTTGAAATGTGCAAAGTTTTCCTGATACAAGGAGAGAAAAATCAGTCTTTCTCCTGCCATGCTAGAGAGGATTTATTAACACTTTATATTATCTGTGCTAAAAATTTCCATAAGGTAATTGGAAGGAAGAAAAAGTGCTTTGTATTATAGGCAAAAGCAGTCTTTTGATAATCCTACAGGAATCTGAGGTGATTGATATGCCAGGGTTGAACACACATCAGCTTGCAGCACTGTGGATTTGTCTGAGTGCCTGCCACACACAGAGACTTGGAGCAGTCTGCTTGTTTCAATATTTGGGAATACCTGGATAACTGAGTCGTGGGAAGCTCCTCTGTGCCTGGGACAGCTGATGGGATTGGCAGAGGGAAAAGAGGAATCAGGGAATAGAGAGGATTGGCAGAGGGAAAGATGAACCAGAGAGAAGAGCAATCAGGGAGAAGAGCAGTCAGGGAAAAGAGGAATCAGGGAGAAGAAGAACAGTCAGGGAAAACAGGGGATTGGCAGAGGGAAAGATGAATCAGGGAAAAGAGGGGATTGGCAGAGGGAAAGATGAACCAGGGAGAAGAGCAATCAGGGAAAAGAGGAATCAGGGAGAAGAAGAACAGTCAGGGAAAACAGGGGATTGGCAGAGGGAAAGATGAATCAGGGAAAAGAAGAATCAGGGAAGAGAGGAATCAGGGAGAAGAGCAATCAGGGAAAAGACCAGTTAAGGAAGAGAGGAATCAGGGAGAAGAGGAATCAGGGCAAAGGAGAGTTGTGTTGTGTGCAGGCTCTGAGCTCTCCTGGCTGGCCAAGGGTGAGAGCTGGGTGGATCCAGCCCGGCTTGCTTGGCTCCCCTTGTTCCCCAGGTGTGAGAGTTTTGCCAGGCCAGGCTCTGGCAAACCCCAGAGCAATCACACAGACGAGGAGGAAAACAAAACCTCTTTGTGGCTTTCTGCTTTGTCACAGGGGAAAAGGGCAGGGGCTGCTCTTGCACATTTTGGAAGTTTTTCTCCTCCGAGCAGAGGCAGAGGAGACAATCACAAGGGCAAGGATGGGTGACCCAAACACTGGATTCTTGAGCTTGCCACACATCAGTTGCTCCAGCTGAAGTGCCATAAGATTGCAGCTCCCATCTGGCACTGCTGCAGGAGATGCTGAGGTGCTGCCATCCCTGTGGAGCAGCTGTTGATGCCAGAGGGGTTGGGAGGGCACAAGCCCAGCCCTGCAGGGTTTTTCCCCTCTCCCTGCTGGTCCTGGCCCGGGGGTTTCTGGCTGGCACAGACACACAGGGAGATCTCTCAGGGATCTCTCATCTTCCCTCTTGCTCTGCCGGGGGCTCAGGGGCAGCACAGGTGTGGAAATAATCAAATTTCTGCCTCCAGAGAGGGCTTTACTGACTGAGAGCAAACAGGAAACCACGGCCAGGTGGTGCCACTTGTCACCGACTTTCACCCCCAGGAAAGCACAGGCACGGAGCTCGGCTTGCAGGAGCACCAAAATACCCACAAAGGCAAACTGTGCCTGAGAAAAACCAGTTTGAAACTTCTTGTGAGCTCCTTTTAAAAGCAGGCTTTGTGTTTTCCTGAGGCTTTTCATCTGAGAGCTGCTAAGATCATGCTGCAAGGTCAGAGCCTTTTGCTTTTCCACCCTGCTTTACTTTAATCAACTGCTTTAAAGCACTTTATCCCCGTGGATTTCCCCTACAATTTTCATTGGACTTTTTCTTAAAGGCCACCTCTCTTAGATGATTGATTTTTTCCCCCCTATTTCTTTTTTTCAATTATTATTTTTTTTTTATTTCCCTGGTCTTTTCTAAAGTAGTTTAAAGTGGATTTTCACCGTATACTTACCAAGGGATTAATTCTATTTAAATGAGGCCAAATGAGTCCATATTTTCTGATGTGTGTGTTCATGAAGGTGCACTCAGCCTTAGCTGCAGCTCTGGTGGCCTGAGGGACAGGCCTGAAGCACATCCTCTCCTCCTCACACCCAAACAAAGTTAAATTTCCTGCTCCTGAGCCATTTGGAGCTCCATGTTCCTTTCTCAATATTGCCCAAATTCCTTGGAGATTCATATGTTGTTACAATTAATCACTCCACACCTTCATACCAGTAAGAAATAAATTACAATAAAATATATTTTTATATACCAGTAAGAAATAACTTACAACAAAATGTCTTTGGGTTCCTCCAGCTCCTTCTGGAAGTGGCAGAATGAATATTCCCAATATTCATTCTCGTGGGAGCACAATGAATATTCCCAAGCCTTTTTTTTTTTTTTAACAGAAATTATTTTCTGACTTTAAGACCCAGCTTAAATAGATGTCCAGGTAGGTGATCCTGAGGAATTGGCCCATTTGGAAAAAACAGTCTATTTTTAAAGTGCTGAGAACTGAACAGAACAAAACCATTGATAGAGACAAGGATCACATCCTGCTGAATCTGTCAGAGTTTAGGAGGAGATGGACAAGGAGAAATTTACCTCAAGATTTTGCTGGGATGATTTATGAACAACCCAGAATCCCGGGGAAAGGAAAAGCCAGGTCAGAAATGATACATCAGCAGATGGATGCTCGTTGGGTTTTTATTTTTATTTCTTTTTGCAAGCTCTTAATCCATGTTTTGATTAGTACATAATGAAGGGTTTGTTCATTAAATGTTCCAGCTAATTAAGAAGACACTCGTGGAGCCCCTGGATCCTCAGTTAAACGTGCATGAAATCACTGCTGCTTTCTCTCTGCCACACTTCATACCTTTTGCTTAGCAGGTGCTAATGTGATTTAATAAACCTCCAGCAGGATGAAATCTCTTGTTCAGCATTTAGCAATTTTAGCATTAGATTTAGAATTAATCTTTCTGTTACAAGACATGAGGGCACAAGGTGAGGTTGTGAGCAGAAGGATGCATGTTTTTCTCCTAAAAAATTAGATGTGGCTGTAAAATAGCCCAGCAATCTTTGTTTCTTCACAAAATTAATTTGACTCTCACATTAATAAGCAAATATGATAATCCTTGATACTTCTTATCACTGTGGATTATTTAAATTGCCATCACTAAGGGCACAGAATGTTATTATTTCAGTAGCAAACTGAAATGCTCCTGTATGAGCCACCTCCTTCATTCTATTTCTGTCCATTTTGGAGCAGAGCATTTAAACTGTACTGAAACTGTACTCTGGGTAAGTTCACACTGAAGGATTGTTTTGAAATCAAGTCTAATTTAAAATATTCAGGCCACAGACTGTGGTGATGCTGAGGCTGCTTCTGACAAAGCAGCAATGGTGCCTGGAGGAGATTTCCAGGGAAATCTCTGCCTTGGAAATAAAGGCTCACAGGCTGGATGGAGTTTTCCAACATTTTTAAATCTCTGCCTGCCCCTTTCCCCTGGAAAAGCAATGGAACCTTCAGTTCTTTGTAGGTTTGCACTGAATTAAAGTGCAGAACAAGGTTAGATATGGGCCAAAGCATTTGTTTAAGTCTTCTTAAGGATGTGCAGTGATAAGAGACTCCATAATTTTCCTTGGATGGCTCAGTGTTATTCTTATATTTTCCAAACATCTCAGCAGAACCTCTTTTGCTGTAATTTCTCTCTTTTGCTGTAATTTCTCTCTTTTGCTGTAATTTCTCTCTTTTGCTGTAATTAATCTCTTTTGCTGTAATTTTCTCTCACATTTTTCGTTACCTCACCACAGAGAGAGCCTCCTGCTCCTTCCCTTATGAACCCGTGCCTGCCCCAGGCTGTGAAATCCCAATCCTTCCCTTGGAAATCCCATTTTTCCAAAGCTCTGCTTACTCTCACTATCCTGAGCTGGATCATCCAGCTCTTTTCATGGAAATCTTCCCACCCATTCCAGCAGGATCAGTGCTGAGCACTCTTATTTCAGTGTTTTGCTGCTGTCTGGAATCTCCCCAAGGGAAATTCCCTTTTATTGCAGCAGCACCACGGTGGGAACTGCTGTCACTTTGCAAGCTGCTCAAACTTCTGGGCTTTTTTTGCAAAAAATATGTTCTTCAGCCAGTGCTTGTGAAGCTGGCAGCTCCTGCTGAGCATCCAGATTTTTTTCCCCCTCTGCTTGCTGAATTATAGATTATTGCTGCTCTCGTTTGTCAAGGTTGTTTGGAATTTGAATCCCCCTCTCAGTTCTCTCCAGCTGCCCATCAAAATCTGCAAATTTAATAAAAATAATCTCCAGTCCTTCAGCAGATCACTGATGAAACAGTGATCAAGTAGCACAAAAGTACATCAGTCTCCTGTGCAAGCAGCTCCACGCAATTTATCCTGAATTTTCACAGTGAAATTACTTTCCAAGTGTCATTTCCTGATGAGTTCTCAGAGCTGGTGGAGCAGGAGGCTCCGTGTTGGTGACTGAGGGAAAATCTGAAGTGTTTTCCTCCTGTGAGACCTAGAAAGTGTCATTTTTTTCAGAGGGAATTTTAAGAAATGTTAAGGCTTCGAGATTTCTCAATATGGTGGTATTTTCAATACTGAAAATAGTTAAAATTGTTGGCATTGTGACCATGCTGTGGACAATGGGCACCAGTTTGTAGCTTCATGGTTTTGAGAACTGTTCTTGGAGATTTTGATGTTGTTGCAATCAATCACTCCATACCTTTATACCAGTAAGAAATAACTTACAACAAAATGTCTTTGGGTTCCTCCAGCTCCTCCTGGAAGTGGCAGAATTTCCAATATTTTCAAGGAAATCAAGCTCCTGTTTGATGAATCCCTTCTTCTTTGAATAAATGTTGACAGGCATTATTCAGCCAGATATGGATCTGCAAAAAATAATGGAAAACATTATTACAGATGGATAATTTAAATGATGAATAGCAGCTCTGTTTGACAAATAATATTAGCCTGTCTCTGGGTTGCAAAAGGTGGAATTGCCACATAAAAATACCACATCAGTCACCTGGTTTGGGATTTCATGTAAATTGAAACTGAAGGCCTTTCAGATACCCCAGTCCTAGGAGAAAACCACTGCCCTGGAAATGTTTGGGAGCACTCAGCACATTTTGGGCTGAGTTCAAACCCGGTGAAAGTGAATAAATTAGGAGAGAGAAGTTGATAACACCAAGCTGGAGCTTTAAGGCAATCCAGATTGTGTCTGTTGTCTTGAAAATGACACATTCAGCATGCAGCGGAGCGAACTTCAGCCAGATTTATGCCTCAAAATTAATGAATTCTCTGTAAAGCAGCAATTAGCCCTGACCTGATCCTTTTCCTTGAAGCCAGAAGCTGCTGCTGGAGGGCAGAGGATTTGGAAGAAGCCCTCCCAGCCCCTTCCCTCTGCATCCTGCACACCCAGGAGCTGCTGGCTCTGCTCCTGCAGGGAGCAGGTGAGGCTGTTCAATGTTTCATCAGGACAAGAGTAAGGAATGCTTAACAATGAAAAGCTTGGCTAGAGCTGAATGAAAACCTCTCTTCGGTGCAGGGAGCAGGATTTCTGCATGACTGGGCTTTGTTGTCTCAGGAGATGCTAGAGCAGGGTGGGTGAGCTCTGATTTCCCCCCAGGTGTGCCTGGGATGATGTCTGACCCTGTCACACCAGTGTTTGTGACACTTCTGTGGGATGGGGAGCCACATTTCCTGCTCTGTGCCTCCAGAGATGATACAACAGGGCTGGGTGAGCTGTGATCTCCCCCAGGTGTGCCTGGGATGATGTTTGACCCTGTCACACCAGTGTGTGTGACACTTCTGTGGGGCTGGGTGAGCTGTGATCTCCCCCAGGTGTGCCTGGGATGATGTCTGATCCTGTCACACCAGTGTGTGTGACACCTCTGTGGGATGGGGAGCCACATTTCCTGCTCTGTGCCTCCAGAGATGATAGAACAGGGCTGGGTGAGCTCTGATATCCCCCCAGGTGTGCCTGGGATGATGTCTGTCCCTGTCACACCAGTGTTTGTGACACTTCTGTGGGGCTGGGTGAGCTGTTATCTCCCCCAGGTGTGCCTGGGATGTTGTCTGTCCCTGTCACACCAGTGTTTGGGACACTTCTGTGGGGCTGGGTGAGCTGTGATCTCCCCCAGGTGTGCCTGGGATGTTGTCTGTCCCTGTCACACCAGTGTTTGGGACACTTCTGTGGGGCTGGGTGAGCTGTGATCTCCCCCAGGTGTGCCTGGGATGATGTCTGACCCTGTCACACCAGTGTGAGTGACACCTCTGTGGGGCTGGGTGAGCTGTGATCGCCCCCAGGTGTGCCTGGGATGATGTCTGACCCTGTCACACCAGTGTGGGTGACACCTCTGGGGGATGGGGAGCCACATTTCCTGCTCTGTGCCCCCGTGGGTGCACATGCACGCATCCCAGGAGCATTTCTGCATGGGATTGCCTCATGCTGTGGGATAAGAGGAATAAGAACAAGCTGAGCCAAAGCCACCACTGGCTCCAATTCCTCTGCAGGCAGCGCAGGGAAGGGCTCTCGGCTGGCAGGGGGGATTGTCCCCTGGGGAAGCCCAGAGAGCTCAGGGGGTGCCCAGGAGCCAGAGCCATCCTGTGACCCTCTGGGGCAGTGAACTGCAGGGTGAGGGTCAGAGAGAGCAGCCAGAGGAGCACTTTTGGTGTTTTACCCCTGGGCAGTGCCCCGGGTGCTGGGTGTTCCCTCTGCCTCTCATCCTGCTGTCAGCATGACCCCGAGAGTCTCTTTTCCCAGCCCAATGGGTCAAAGAAAGAGTCAGAATTCTTCAGCTCTGGTTCACAAGGTTGTTTATTGTCTCTTATCTAAAACATTCCTTTTCTGACCCAAAGAGCTCTGCTCAGCAGGTCTGTCAAGGGCACACTGCCCACCCCCGGGCTGGTGTCCACATTTTATACTATGAATTATGCGTACTTTATTTATCATTATTTTCCAATACCTATCACCTGTGTTAGACTGTCAGCTTCTATTCTAAACCAGTCCAAATGTGCCAACATCTCCCACAAGATGGAGGCTAGGAAGAAGAAGGAAGAAGGACAGGACAACACCCACATCCTTCCATCTTACCTCCTAGACTCCCATAGTAAAATCCCCAAAACTCCATTTTTCACCCTGTGATTCATTCATTATCACTCTACATAAACTTCTGTGACTTGTGATTCTTCACACAAGGTTGGTCATTTGCTCCACGGGTTAGGATTGAAATCCCAAGTGTCTTTGGCCCCCTGCCAGGGGCACCAGAGGGTGTCCTGGGCTCTGACATCTGCCCTGCTCAGACCCTCCTGGATGATGTGGCTTTAACCCTTTTCCTTCACGGGCTCCTGGCAGATCTGGGATTTTCCCAGTGGTGTTCTACAGCATCCAGACTCCCTGCAAACACTCTAGTGGGTCCTTTTAGGTCAGTGGGAGAGGCAGGAAAGCCTGGGAGGGGCCATGTGCAGGGCACTGCTGGCAGCTGCCCCAGAGCAGGGCGGAAATCTCCTCTCTCCCCACTAAACACATATTTTATACCAGGCCAAAAAGAGAAAAACCTCAGCTCTCCTTCCAGAGAAAGTCTGGAGTCCCAGGCTCTTCCTTCAATTGTGAGTTCTTTCAAAGCACTTGTGTGGCTCTGCTGAATTTGGGGAGGGTGATGACAATTTAATCTGTTTTAAACAAGCTGCTGTAACCTGGCAGGTGAGTGAGTGCATTATTAACACAATCTCGTGTATTTCCTTAATGTGCCTGCTTTGTAATAGAAGAATTTATTTTTGTTTCTAAGTTTTGGTATTCAGTCTTGTATGAAACATTCAGTTTGGTTGCTCCAGTCACATTTTATTAGGCAACATAGCACAGACTGGCTTAGTGGCATTTTGGTGGATAACATGACAAATTTATTTTCTTTTTAAGAAAAATGTAACCAAAACAAACACATGACAAAAATTGTGTCATGCTGAGAGAAAAGCCCCAGAGACACAAAATGATAAAGGTCAGGGTCTGGTACAGAAGTCTTATTTGCAAGTAAAAATACCGTGAAATGTGATTGTCAACAACCTAAGTGAGCCAGGCAGACTTGTGACAAATAATTCTGACAGTTCTCATGAACTGAAAAATGCCTTTTTTACCTCTCTTGGCTTTGGAAATGTTTCCCTCCTGCTTCCAGATGTGCAGAGAGTTAAGAGAGGTGTAAAATAACGAGGTGCTGTTAAAAATAACCTGCTCCAAGCAGAGTTTCTTTTGTGCTCCTTGGGGATGGATTCTCTGTCAGGAGTCTGACTCCCTAACAAACCTCCCTGGATTTCAATACACAGAATGATTTGTTTCTCTTTTGTAAACATTTTTTTCCCTTGTCCATTACTAAGCAAATTAAGAAATGTTTCTTCTTGCTCTCATGTCTTGGGCAGAAATGAATTTGAGTGTAGAAGAGATTTTGGTGAAGGTAAGGAGAAAGAAGAGTTGAGTGCTGAGTTGAATCTCTTACTTTCTGCAATTTTTTAAAAAAAGAAAATATCTTAAAACATTAAATTTGAAAAAAAATGAAATTAGAATTGTCATTGTGCTGCAAAAATTCTTTGACTCTTTCTCCAAAAGGCCAAAGAGGCAAAAACACTTCCTGAGTTCAACAGGCTCCTGCACTTTGGGGCTGGCACAGCTTTGCCTGGAGGTAACTCTGTTTTCCAGTTCCGATAGATCCACATTCCTGTTTGCTCACATAGAGCCTGTCCAGTGGGGAATTGTCTTGTCTGTCACATTCATATTTTCTGGGAAAATCTCTTTGCCCAGGATTTTCTCCTGGGAAGCTGAGAAGCTTCAGAGAAAAAGGAAAACAATTCTTATTTCATTTTCATTCTGTGTTGTGCTCATGTGGAATGTGAGAGAGACTCATGTTTGGAGACTGTTTACCCACAGGTGGTTGTTTCATTGGTTTCATGTGAATTATTTTGATTTATTGGCCAATCAGGGCCAAGCTGTGTCAGGACTCTGGAGAGAGTCACGAGTTTTCATTATTATATTTTTAGCCTTCTGTCTGTATCCTTTCTGTATTCTTTAGCATAGTATAGTTTAGTATTCTTTAATATAATATAGATAATAAAATAATCAATTAGCCTTCTGAGAATGAAGAGCCAGGTTCGTCATTCCTCCTTTATAGATAATAAAATAATCAATTAGCCTTCTGAGAACGAGGAGCCAGGTTCATCATTCCTCCCTTCCTCTGGGAACCCCACAAATACGACACTCATCCCGATCTCATCCCACCCAGTGCATGGGAGGTGTGAAAATGTGGCCATTTCAAATCCCAGCAGCAAGCAGGGAGGTCACTGTGGGGAGTGGCTGTCACGCAGGGTCTGTCTCAAAGGTTGTTTTTCCCCCCAAAACCCCAGCTCTGCCTTGCCAGCTGTGTCACAGCTGCACTCCTGTGCCCCCCGAGCCTCCCCTCTCCTTTATTCTTGGCTTGGCTCCTGTTTGCCATCACAGCCACACCTGCTGCACTCAGGAGTGACAGAAATTCCTCTGGGAGTTCACTGGCAGCTCAAGCTCCTGTTTTGGGCAGAGAAAAAGGGGAAGTGGAACTCTGGCTTTTCCTGCGCTTCACTGAGTCCCCGTGGCAGCTGCACCTCCCCGTACCAACAGCAGTTTGCCCCCTCTTCATCCTGAATATTTCAAATATTCCTGATTTTTCTTTCATGTTGTCCTGTGTGCAGGGCTTTGCACTCAGGATGAGACAGACTGCCATGCAAAATTGATGTTTTCACTTCTTGCCAGGGTTTCTAACTCAAGAGGGTTTCCCCCTGGCAGTTCTATCTCCAGATATTACCAACACATCTTCTGAAGTTGTAAAGGCCCCTGTATATTTGATGTCTCGTGGACTTTGACCAGGTTTCAAAGAGAGATTGTATTTGCTGGGCAGGTTGTCAGTAGAACATAAAATATGAGTGAAATTGTAATTTTATGGCAGCTACCGTGGTTGTGTCACAAGCACTCTGTATCCTCCACAGCCAGATGAAAAACCAGTCTCTAAAAACATTTGATTGATCTTTTTCTTTTTTTTTCTTCCTCCTAGTTAAGCCAGGAAAAAATCCTCAAAATCATGAACATGGTGAAAAATAAAGAAGTGAGCATTGAAGGAGCTCTGCATTTGGCACAGAAGGAAGTGTATGCTGGAAAGGTGAGGCTGCTCCTTTGATGAGTTTGGTAACACGTTCAGATGTTCTGGAGAGCCCTGCTGAGCTGAGAGGGTGTCTGGGTTGCTCTCCAGGATACAATCCTGGTTTGGGAATCACAAAGAGCCCAATTCCCAACCCGACAGGGCAGGAGCAGCTGGCTGGTGCTGCCTGTGCCCTGTGTGATGCTGCTCCTTGGAAATGCTGGCATTGCCTGGGTTGAGGAGCTCAAACCCACACAAGGGTTGTTATTCCAAGGGTAACAACGAGTCCTGCATTAATAAATGTGGGGCAGAATCCCAGAACTGCAGAATCACAGACTGGTTTGGGTTGGAAGGGACCTTGAAGCTCATCCTGTGCCACTTCTCTGTAACAACGAGTCCTGCATTAATAAATGTGGGGCAGAATCCCAGAACTGCAGAATCACAGACTGGTTTGGGTTGGAAGGGACCTTAAATTCATCCTGTACCACATCCCTGCACCTCCCACTGTCCCAAGCCCTGTCCAGCCTGGCCTTGGGCACTGCCAGGGATCCAGGGCCTGCCCACCCTCACAGGGAGGGATTTCCTCCCAATATCCCATTAAACCTCCTCAATTTCAGTGTGAAGCCATTCCCTGTGTGCTGTCCCTCCATCCCCTGTAAATCCTCTCTCTCCATCTTTTCCTGCAGCTCCTTCAGGCCCTGCAAGGCTTCTCTTCTCCAGGGCTCAGAGTAAAGAATTTCTTCTTCATATTCAATCCAAACTCACTCTCTGTCAGTGTGAAGCCATTCCCTGTGTCCTGTCCCTGCCCTTGGAAATACTCTCTCTCTCTCTCCACCTTCATTAAGGTGATTAGCAAAAATCAGGAGGATTTTTCCATCTGTCTCCACGTGGAATTCTCCTGCAGGGCTCCAGTGTTGTTTCTGCTCACAGAGAGATCTCACCTGAGCACAGCAGGATCTGGGTGGCCAAACAAATCAGGAACACATTATCAGGGATGTGTTCCTGATTTCTGTTCTGCTTTCCAGGATCCCCAGGATTTGTTAACTGGCTCCCAATTTAACTTCATTATCTACAAATACAAACACTACCGGTGGCAGAAACGGATCCTGCAGGTAACCTTGACAATTCTCACTTTTGGTGCAGTGTATAAAATATAATAAAGCCAGCTTCTGTCAACAACACCTGATGGTGATTCCCTGTTTCATGAAGTCAGGAACAGAGGTTTCATGTTTTTTCCTGGATTTCACTAAAACTTCTTTCAGTTTGGACAACATTTGATAGTGAACAATCCAAATCATGCATGCTACAGGGTGGTTTTTATTTACTACATCTTAACTGTACAAAATATAATTTTTCCAGCATTATCCACCATTTCTTGGAATGAAAAGATTATTTCTTTAGACATAAAGTGGAAAAATGGAGAGATGTGTAGTAGATGTGGAAGTTATCAGTCTGGGAACCTGGATTATCTTAATTTCAGTTCTCTAATTACCAGCAGCCTTCAAAAGTCAGAGATAATCTTGAGAAAGGTTCTGCTTTGGAGGTTTCCTGCTATAAACAGGACCGAGGGAAAGGGCACAGTGTGGGAATTTGGTGGTGTGGTGTGTACAAGTTTTAACTTCTAACTTAGAACTGCTTTTCTAGCCCCCTGCATTTCAGAGACCGAAGGAGTGAGGAACTGGACGAGTGGTTCTGCTGTTAGTTTGTGCTGAAGGGGAAGTTTCTGCTCTGGGTTTTGTGAGACAAGGAGAATTTAAAAAGAAATAATATCCCAGAGTGATAAATTGATGCATATTCATCAAAAGAGACGTGTGGAAACACAGCTTACAAGGAATATATGGGGGGGGGTTTGTCACTAAAAAAAACATTGAGCATTTTGTCACTAAAACAAACACTATATTCTTGATGGTGGAATGTAATTTTAAAATTATATTTATTCTGCCCTTTTATCTAAACACCTTCACCTGGCAAAACTGGGATTCTGCCTTTGCCTTCCAACAAAGATTTAGTAGTTTTTTTACCATCACTTGCCTGGAGTGATGCAGAACTTTCTCTCGCAGCTTGATTTCAGCAGCAGGACCATTTTTAACATCGAGAAGGGCACTATCAGGAAGCAGTTCCCTTTCTCACAAGTCAGAGGCTGCGAGGACTCGGAGAGGAGGCGTTTCAGCATCCTCTTCCACGGCAGGCAGCACTACGAGCTGGAGGCTGTGTCCCTGGATGACAAAAGGAAGGTGAGCTGGGGAAAGCGCTGCAGTGAATCCCAGCTGGGTGGAGGCTCCAGCACTGCTGGGCAGTGTGCAGCCAGCTGTGGCTGCATTTCCCTCCCCAGAGAACAGCAAGGCACAGCTTCCCAGGGATATTTTCTGGGAATCGCAGCGAGGATCCTCAGAGAAAGAAAAAACAATTTTTATTTCATTTTCTGTGCCTGTGTTTGTGCCAAAGTAGAATGGAATATGGAGATTGTTTACCCAGAGTGATGGGGCTTTGTTTCTTTGAACCATCTCTGCAAGCTGTGTCTGGTTGGTTAGGAGAAAGGAAAGAGATTCTGAGCAGGGGAGTTGAGTGCTTGTGCAGATTCAGTTTAGATGTAGTGTAATATAATAAATAATAATATAATATAGAGTAACATAGAATAACATAGAATAATATAATATAATATAATACAATATAATATAATATAGAATAATATAACATAACATGACATAACATAACATAATATTACATTATATTACATTATATTATATTACATTATATTATATTATATTACATTACATATAATATGCTACTATTATAATGCTATAATACTATAATATAATTCTATATTAATACTTTGTTATAATACAATAAAGTAATTAATTAGCCTTCTGATATCAATGGAGTCCTCCTCATCATTTCTCCCTGCCATGGGGGTCGCTTTGAATCCTATAGGCAGGGCAGGAGGGATGGATTTGTTCTGCTGGGACATGGAACCAAGGCAGTGTGAGCTCGAGGTGGAGCCTGGCCTCAGATTTTGGCACAGTTCAGAGGAGATGTAAAGGCAGCTCGAGATGAGATGGGAGAGTGGGGGCAGCTCTGCAGCCACAGCATGGCTGGAACTGCTCTGGAGTGTTAAAACAAGCAAACAAAGCTGGTGATGTGCACAGCTGAATCCTAATGGAGCTTTGCAAGCACTTTTTGTTCTCTGTATAAGATATTTCATAACGTGCCCCATATTAAGGATGAATTAGGATTGTCCTCATGCTGAGAAAAGAGCCAGTGGTTCATCTTTGAGCATTGTCTGAGAATTTCAGCTGAATCAATCGAGTGTTGTGTGGGCTTGAACTGAGCTGAGCAGAAACTTTGTCCTGGACTGCTTTGTACATGAATTAAAAAGTTCTGGTTTACAGTAACCCCTTCAGAGTAAAATTATATTCTGCTTAGACTGACAGGTTTAGGATTGTGTGGACAAAACCAAATTGCAGTTAAGGAGTTTTGCATCATAGAAAGACCTGAGTTATTTTATGCTGATTTATTTTGCCCATTTGACTGTGGCCCTGTACTTGTAAAATCCAACTATTGATGTCTTATTCAAGGGAATGTATGTGAAAAATAGTTTTCTCTCTGCTGCCACTTATTATCTAGATAATCTACCTGCTGAGCAGAGTTATTCAGAGCAATTCTTACAAGAGAGCAGCAGAGTCCTGCCCTGGGAGAGCTGCAGAATGTGATGTGATCCACGAAGGGCTGCTGGATCTGCAGCAGAACACCTTGACCTCCACTGAATGGGTGAAGTATGAGCTCTGGATTTTGTTCAAACTTCTGATAGATGCATTTCGATTTGAATGTGCTGATAGTAATTTTATTATTTAGTTTTTTTTTTAAAGTGTAAAGGTAGATGCCCAGTCTGCATGAGAAGGAAGCGCTACAATGAGCTGCCAGGGCACCCAGAAAACCAAAGTTGTGATCTGGAGCCTGCTGGGAGCATTGGCAGCACAAACCTCTAATGGTGATGGTGCTCAGAACCAATTTGATGCTGGGACTTTGTTTCTCTCATGACTTTTTCCCTCCATTCTCAGTAATCCAGTGGTTTTCCATGGTTTGCTCCCCATTCTGAGACAGCTCCTAAAACACCTGGAAATTTCTTAAACCATCAAAGGAGAGGAAGAGAGAGGAAAGAAATTCTGTCTAGCTAATGAAAAAAAATTTACATTGTAATTATCTGCACAGAGTAATTATCTCAAAAGACTTCACACTTCACAGAAAATGATTTTAATTGGTTTTAAAAGGCTGCCACTGTATGTGCTGTAAACACACCATCCTCGAGTGTGTCCAGGATTTGTTACCTTGCAACACTGAACAGGTTTGTTAACAAACAAAAATTGATTTCTATTTATCTTGTGAAGCAAAGCCCTTGTTGTGTGCTTCTCAATATTAATCCTCTCTCTTCCTCCTTTTTTTTTTCTTTTTTTTTTTCTGGCAAAGTAAGTGATGGTGGGAGCATCTGGAGATCCGATTAAACCATAAGTCCATGCTGGAAGAAAGGAGAGATCAATAGCACTGCCAGCCCCATTAAACAATTCTTATCACTTTGACTGCTTATATGGGAATTCATGCAATTTTTATTTTATGTTTAATTTGTTCTGGAGCAGCTAAACTTACTTAAATTCTTCACAGAACACCTTAATCAACCATCCACACCTTGAAGAGAGAGTGGAGGGAGAGTTTTGTAGAACTGCCAGAATGAAAAAGAAAGGCAGAAACCCTCCAGAAAAAGGAGGAGGCAAAATGTTAAATAAGAATAAACCCACAGCAAAGCCCAGCCTCTTGTTGGGACCTTAGTTAAAAGAGCAGGGCAGAATTCCAGAGGAGAGGCCAAAGCACAGGACTCTGCTGCAATGGAAGCTCTGCATGCTCAGGCTATTTCTTCCAGGATTAATTCTAATTTAAAGAGCTTTTCTCTAAATTTTGGCACAGTCACCTCTGCTGGAAGCCCTCAAGAGCAGAATACTTTAAGCCTTTCCTGCCTAGTGACTCCTGGGAATGATGGGTCCAGGATGAGTTGCCATGGAGTAACAGGAGTTCCAGGAGAGGGATATTGGGCTGGATGATGGGGAACTAAATTTGGGGATTTGTTTATAGCTTGGTGGAGTGAAACCTGGAAGGCACAGAAACTCTGGAGACTTATGCACTGCTGGAATCCACAGGTGGATTCCTTTAAAAGCTCAGAGTCCCAAAGATCCACTACCCCAAATAAACAAGAGAAGCAAATGGAGAGGGAGGGACAGAGCATGGCTGAAAAATCAACAGGACTTGAGTGATTTTGAATTGATGATCAGATTTAATTTTAGCTCTCACTGGGCATGGCAGGCTGCTCAGATTTTATGTCACACTTTCTTTAGGTGTCAGATGAAAACAAGAAACTCTCAAATAACATCTCAAAGATTTTATTCTCTGCTATTGATATTTTTGACTGTTCCATGGAGGATGCTGTAAAAATGTGGAGATTTATTGACATTGGAAAGTGCTTTAAAAGGGCCAGGCTGTGTAAAGAAGACAGCAGTGAGGAATGAGCTGTGTCTCCATCCCTTGTCCCCCAGGTGCCTGGCAGAGCTGCGGGAAGGAGAATTGGCCTTGTACTGCCTGGGGCTGGGGGGCAGGAGCCCTGCAGCCACAATTCCCCTGGCAGCTGTGAGCGTGGGGGAGAGCAGGGACAGTGGCTGCAGCACCTTCTCCCTGCACACCAGAGACCACCACTACCTGTGAGTACATGATTAATGATCTGGTACAGCAGAGCTGTGGCCACATTTCTCTCCACAGAGAAAAGCAAGGGGCAGCTTCTCAAGGATATTTTCTGGGAATTGCAGTGAGGAGCTTCAGAGAAATAAAAGACAATTTTTATTTCATTTGCTGCGCCTGTGTTTGTGCAGAAATAGAAGGGAATATGGAGATTGTTTACCCAGAGTGATGGGGTTTTCTTTCTTTGACCCATCTCTGCAAGCTGTGTCCTGTCAGTCAGGAGACAGCCACAAGATCTGGTTGAGTTCTTGTGTAGATTCAGTTTAGATGCCGTGTAATATAATATAGAATAATATAGTATAATAAAGTAATTAATTAGCCCTCTGATATCGATGGAGTCCTGCTTGTCATTTCTTCCTGCCATGGGATTGCCTTGAATCCTGTACAGAGGTGTCTTATTCTCAGCAGTGAGGGTTTTGGCATATCCTTGTTATAATGGACATTACTCAGATCAAAAGTTAATTTGTTCCTGAGAATTCTGATTAATCTTCCTGCAAGTGCTGCAAACCACAGTCCTTAAATTAATGAATAAAAAGATGAAGCTCCAAAATGCCAGTAGGTTCCAAATTCTGGAGATTTTGAGTGGAACACTAGAGGAAAAAGAGAGTTCTGAGAGATTTCCATGCTAAATTCAAGGCCAGTGTAGGAGAAAATACAAATAAAAGCAAAGTTCTCTAATGGATTCTTGTTGAAAAAAGAAATTCCTGCCACACAGGGAGCAGGTATCAGTAAGAGACAAGAAAATCATCCTCAGATTTGTTTTTCCTTGATGACTGCTATGTAAATTTAAAGCAAATATGAAGACTGAGATTTTGCCTTATGGTAGCAGCTGCTAAATATTTTATATTCTGGTTGTTTGGGGTTTTTTTTGGTTTTTTAAATTTTTTTTTAAATTCTGCTAAGCATTGATGAGCTACTTGGGTGATTTCCCTTCCCTTGAGCATTTCCTTCCAAGTAACCCCAGAATCCTTTTTCTCCAGACATTTTTCTTAAGAGTTTCCGTATAAAACCAAGTGAGCTGAAGGACAAACTCTTCATCATCCACGAGGAGAGTGGTGGGCTCACAGATGAGCAGATTACAGCACTGAGAAGGTAATTTTGGGGGGAATTGTTTGGGTTTGGGACCTTTTGGAGAAGGCAGAATCTTCTGCAAGTGATGTGAAGTTTGGAAAGTTGGTTGGGAGAGGAGGAAGGCAGAGAAGAGTTAAAGGAGCTTTGTGGGATGGTGGGAATTGGGAATATTTGTGTGAGTGGCAGGGATTGGGGCTTTAGAGCAGGGTGGACATTTCTGCAGCTGGACAGATTTCAGTGTGAGCAAACTATTGGGCTGTGAAATCCACAGGAACTGGATTTTATCTTTTTGAATAATTTTGAATAGTTTCCTTCCTTGTAGAAGGAAAGGAAAGAAGTGGGATCCTGGAGTGGGATCTGTTCCATCTCAGTCCCCCTGTGATATTTGGGGCATTTTAATAAACATTTTTACATGCAGAAGCTTGGTGTGAAACTGATTCTTGCTTCAAAATGAGACAAAAAATGAATGTTTGCTAAAGAAATCTGGGGAAAAGAGGACACTGACAGAGAAAGTGAGGAAGTAAATAATTGATGTTTCTGTTGCTTGTGGAATCAGTTTAATTTTGGCCTTAAAATCCTGATCTGAGACAGTAATTTTGAAGTCTGCAGAATCAGATCTGTGCTTGGGAAGTGATGTCAGGGACATGAAACATGGAATTAATGTAATTCTGTGTGATGCTTTTTGAGGTATGAAGGGACATGGGTGGGACACTGGCTATTTAAATGGTTTTGATGGAGTCAAAACCAAAAATATCCTTGTTAGCAGTGTTTTATTAGTTAATGACTCCTTAAAAGTTAAAAGGGTATTGTGAACTTCTGAACCACAACTGATTCTTGCTTCAAAATGAGACAAAAAATGAATGTTTGCTAAAGAAATCTGGGGAAAAGAGGACACTGACAGAGAAAGTGAGGAAGTAAATAATTGATGTTTCTGTTGCTTGTGGAATCAGTTTAATTTTGGCCTTAAAATCCTGATCTGAGACAGTAATTTTGAAGTCTGCAGAATCAGATCTGTGCTTGGGAAGTGATGTCAGGGACATGAAACATGGAATTAATGCCATTCTGTGTCATGCTTTTTGAGGTATGAAGGGACATGGGTGGGACACTGGCTATTTAAATGGTGTTGATTGAGTCAAAATCAAAAATATCCTTGTTAGCAGTGTTTTATTAGTTAATAACTCCTTAAAAGTTAAAAGGATATTGTGAACTTCTGAACCATGCTGTAATGATGTGAGCTGAACTCACCCTTCCTACCTGTGTAGAAAATAAGAAAAATAAACAGCATTATCAAAAATCAACTCAAAAGTCCCATCTCAAATTCCTTCCAAAATTCCCCACAAGTGAATTGTCACACAGGATTCAGTCCTGGCACTGCAGCCTCAGTCCAGGATCTCCAGGCTGCTGAAATTGCTGTGGCATCACTGATTTGTGGCCTCTGGGCTCTTTGCCATCAGACAATAATAATAATAATGATGGCAATGAAGCTTGAAATATCATATTTTTTTTTCCTTGAAGTCTTTCTTTGATGGCAATAATGCTGAGGGAATATTCCCAGCAGTGGAATGTGTAAGGGGTATTGATTGTTGTATTGCTCTGTGCTGTATAATTTCAAGGATTCAAGCCATGTTATCTGGCTTCAAGGATTCTGTCCCTGGAATTGTTATTTACTGCCAAAATCGATGAATCCATGTGCAAATCTTGCACTGAGAGGAAACTGAATTTTTTTTTTCCATCCTGAGAGTTTTGAGTGTAACTGAAACAGTTGAGATTCATCTCAAAATGAAGGCTTGGTATTATATTATATTATATTATATTATATTATATTATATTATATCATATCATATCATATAATATCATATCATATTAATGCTATACTAAAACTGTACTAAACTACAGAGAAAGAATACATCAGAAGGCTTAACAAGAATGAATAATAAAAACTCATTACAGTCCAGGGCTGGAAAATTCCTCTCAGTGCAAATTGTACCTGTCAGGGTGGCTAAGCCAGGGCATAGTGTCAAAATCCTACTATTGGAGAGTGAAAAATATTTAAAGATGTCAAAAATCCTTCTATTGGAGTGATGCCTTGGGCAGGCTGAGCTGGAACAGAGGGTGGACAGAGCTAAAGAATAAAGCAGGGATTGATTCAAAGGATCTCCTCCATGGATCCACCTTGGGCAGCACAAGAGCCCAGCCAGGGCTGCACCCAGGATGAACCCAAATGGTCCCAAAATGCACGAGCGCTCCCGGGGTCTCTCCCTGGGATCAGCTCTGCTCCATGTGCACATTGCAGTTCAGTGTCCAATTCCAGCTCAGCCCCTGCACTCCCATCCTGCTTGTTTTTCTCTCTGCAGCCCACGGGGTTTGTGCTCTTGGGCTGAGATTTGGATCATTTGTCCTTGGTGCCCAGCTGGAGCAGGAATTGTTTTGTCTCCCTGCTCTGTGCACAGAGCTCACCATCCCATAATATGAATCCAGACCCACACACTAAAGCAGCACAGAACCTGAAAAATAGAAAAGCTAATACCCAAGGCATCAGGAGAGAGAAAATTACTTAAAGATGTCAAAATCCTGCTATTGGAGAGTGAAAAATATTTAAAGTCAAAGTGTCCTGCTCATGCATCCAGTGGAAGTGGTGGGATATCACTGGCAACTTCAAGAATGAATTTGATACAGAAACCTCTCCATCTCTGGATGATTCTTTATCCTCATGTCTTCCCAGCAAAGCACTCCGTGCCTCTCTTAACTTTTTTTTCAGAGAAATAAGAATCTTTTTCATTGCGCAAATTCCATTAGAGCTGCATTCATGTACAAAGATATTTATGGAATGCGTTGACGTGGTTTTGTGCCTCCTTTCTCATGGCTCCCATTGTTTAATGCTTTAAGCTTTAAACCTTCCAGATAATCTGTTATTTCCATTTTCTATGCATAATGCAGCTAAAGAATTTTATGGGGTATCAGACTGCTGATTAAATGAAGATGTTTGCTGTCACCTTTTGAAATACGTTCTATGAATTTGCTTAAAAGCTCAAACTATTTTTAATGATGAGTAAACACCCTTTCATTTGCCTACAGCTAACTTATTTTTAAATGAAAATTCATTTTTTTTCTTAATGGTAAAGTGGGCTGAAAGGATTACATTTTCCTCTGCTACAACCTAGAGTTAATTCAAACCCCAGCAACTTTGCAATTGAAATGTCATATTAATTATTGACAGCAGCAAAATAAATCTTAGTGTTTGTTCTGTGTTTAACGTGCTAAAATATTTGCTTTTTTCCATCTTTGAGTCAATTCCCTGACTTTTACTGGAGATGTATAGCTCTGCCCATGAATGTTTAATCACTCTTGCTGCAAATTTAGAAGTTTGTTTTAAGAGAAAGTAAAGAGAGCAGACCTGAATACTTATTTCAGCTTCTTTACTCTGCTCACATGTGAGCTGTGACATGGATTCAGTTTTTCTGAAGAAATGCTGTGAATTCCCCCCGTGGTGGCTCAGACAGGCAGGAAGATCTCCAAAGGAAGGCAGCTGTGCTGCTGTGTTTGTTTTTCCAAGTGGAGGCATATTTGAAGACATCAATCTTGTGAAAATCTGTGGCCCTGGAGGATATTCTGTGACCTTGGGAGGAAGCTGTGGGGCTGTGTTTTGTGCTGCCACTGTTTCAGCAAATAAAAAAACCCTGTAAAAATCAACATAAAGAAGAGAAACCCTCCCAGGCTGGGGTTGTTGGGGTGTCTGAGCCAGGAGGGACAGGATGATCCTTGTCCCTTCCAACCCAGAATATTTTGTGATTATGAGATAACAGAAATGATCCTTGTGGGTCCCTTCCAGCCCAGGATATTCTGTGATAACAGAAATGATCCTTGTGGGTCCCTTCCAGCCCAGAATATTCTGTGATTCTGTGATAACAGGATATTCTGTGATTATAACATAACAGAGATAAGAAAGGATCCAACCTCTTTGGGAATCAGGGCCTGAACTCCTCTATCTCATGGTTTCACCTTTTTAAAAATATTCTGTCATTCTAAATTCTCTGAATGTCTGCAGCTGGACATCCTGGCTGTTTTCAAGCCTTATCTACATGGAATCATCTCCAGATATCCAGAGGTGTCTGCAGATCACTCTTGCTTCCCATCTCCCAGTTGGTTCAAATGCCTCCAAAGGATAAGCAGTAAATATGAACCACACAAACCACACAAAATGTAGGAAACTCCAGGGCAAGGAATGGCAGAATTATTTTATCAGAATACAGAATGAAGAGGACCCCTAATTTTAATTTTCCCTTCACAGATATTTGCCCACACCCAAAGATGCAGAAAGGTACCTGTCCTTCAAGGGTCCTTGCTCAGAGCTGCACGTGGTTGACCAGTTTATGTTAGAGGTGAGGAGTTTCAATGTTAAAAGACACCACATCCTAGTTTTAGGACATTCTCCAAGCTAAAACCACTGCAAGAAGCTGTTGTTTAGAACTCAAATTTACAGTCTCACCCAGAATCAGTATGAAAGGATTATTCTGATGAAGACTTGGGACAGATAGATAACAAAAAGAGAATAATGGATCCCTTTGTGTCTCCAAGTCACACTCCCTCCTCTTCCTACAGGTCATTTATCCTGATCTAAATCTAGATTCCCAAAATCTAGAAGCCATAATCTATAAAACTATAGGTATTTAGCCATTTTTGCTCACAAGAAAGGACTGCACTTGATTTTAATCATGTCTGCCCAGGAGCATACAGTGAATTTGCAGGCCTGTGCCAGAGTGTATCCACAGGGTCAAGGCCCAGAATAAAATGAATAAATGAACACAGAAATTAGGCAAGCAATGGCCCAGCTGAATTGCTCAGTAAATAATGAAAGGAATATGCATGTTTTGGTATAAATGTGAGTTTTTTATTCCTGTTCTGCTCCATTCTGTGCAGATGTGTAAAATCCCCCAGCTGGGCCAGAGGCTGGATCTGCTGCTCAGCGTCCGTGAGCTCCCCGAGAGCATCAGAGACCTGGAGCCTGTGAGTACTGGAGCCCTCCTGGTGTGTCTGTCATCCTGGCACTTTGATAAGAGAGGCCCAAATCACACATTTCAAGGCTGTGTAGTTTGGGAGGATTATTTTGGGTTTTTTTTTTCCACTTGTGTGTTTGATATCGTCCTTATTCCACCAAGGTTCAGGGTACTGGGCGTGGCAGTAGGAGAGACTTCCACAAAAGAGAGAGAAAAGAACAGGAAGAGATCTTCAACATTTTACTGGAGATATTAAACTTTCCTCCTTTGGATGAGACAGAAGTGAATTTCACCTTTAAAATTCAATTCCCTTTGTGGGGAGGTTCTGGCCCCATGAGCTGAAAGAATCAGTCTAAGGCAAAGAGGAAGTTCATTTGGCAAATCTCCAGGAGATTTATTATTTCCTGAAGACTGAAGGAGC
Source organism: Onychostruthus taczanowskii (assembly GCF_017590055.1). Classification (NCBI taxonomy): domain Eukaryota; kingdom Metazoa; phylum Chordata; class Aves; order Passeriformes; family Passeridae; genus Onychostruthus; species Onychostruthus taczanowskii. Next base: position 2,263,973 of record NW_024503346.1, on the reverse strand, counting down.
TGTTCCCCCTAAGGATTACACCTCTGGACTGCAATTTTTGGGAGCCAGAGCCCAAGTCCCTCTCTGCCTTTTCCCAGGATGACCTAAGGGTGGGGGGATGCAAACAAACAAGTGCCACTCTGGTGCCTGGATCCTGCTGTTCCAAGCCCTGCCTTACCTGCCAGCTTTTGTCCATGCTTTGATTCAAAACAAGCATTTCCACACCACAAAAATGCTTCAGAGGTTTTGCCCTCGTTCTGCACGGGAATGAAAATAAAATGTGGAAGTTCTGTGAGTTATCCTTTGCCTGGCTGTGATTCAAAGCACAGTAGCAGTGAGGGAAGCTCAGAAGAGGAGCAGATGGAAAGCACAGGGGAGATGCAGACATTCCTGACCCTGCCTGGAGCAGCTGCACCTCTGCTGTCCTCCACTAAAGCCAAATATTGAATATTTGGAAGTAATTCCACGCACTGTTTGCTTTGATGGATATTTAATGTTCACTGAAGAGCTAATTAGTGTCTAAGTGTGTTCTTATACATGCTAGCACGTATTTTAAACCACAAAATATACACCTAAAATCCTGAGGGGCAATGTCAATTTTGGCTTTCAGCAACCTCTGGCCCTGAGCTGGGCTATAAATTCTTTAACAACAGCTTTCAGTGCACCCATGTGCTTCATCCTCTCCCTGTTTTTAAATTTCTGTGTTGGTGACTGATGAAAAGAGGTGTGGTACTAAAAAAATACAGATTTTTTAACGGAAAACAAAATCCCCTCCTGTGCCTGTAGGCCTAGAAGGGAGGTGGCTTCCCTGGGAAAACTGAATTATACTGAGTTTGAGTACAGGAATTTATTATTCTTCCTTGTGGGGAAACTGTGCTAAGAATTTTGATAAGAGCATTGAGCTGGTGTAAATGGAAGGGAGGGAGGTGAAGGATGGAGCTCCAGACTCTGCTTCCCCTGATCCCTGAAATTTGGGCACCCAAACAGCAAAAGCCTTTTTGTGCACAGGAGCTGCAGTTGTTTTGGCAGCCACAAAGGATGTGACTCCTTTTTGGGGTGGCTGTGCCAGCACAGTTTTGTCTGGGGGAGTTTGGCCTTGCTGAAAATCCCTGAGGGATTTTGGCACTCTAGGACACAAAACAGAAAGACGAGGACAATGGGTTTTCTAAGGTGAAAAAGAGGGAAGTTTAGCTCTGACTCTAACATTTACAGACTTCCAAAAGTGACAGTGGGTTGGAGGGTGACAGTGCCACCTCTCCAATGGCACTGCACAAACCAACAGTCCATCAGATTTCTCCCCCTCCAGAAAAGAATGCAAAACAATTATTTACATAAAGTCTGTGAGGAAGTTTGTTGCAAGAAGGTCAAGATCAGAAGGCTTAGAAGAACTCAAAAGAACAGCGTGACAGGACTGGGACAGGGAGGTGGGGACACTGAGGGGTGGCACAGGGGGCACAGATGCCACGGGTTAATCCCCATTTTCAGCCTGTCTGAGGAAGGTCTGTCTGTGTTTGTGGGCCCCAGGACAAGGGAAGAGATGAATCTGACTCCATATTCCTTAGAAGGCTGATTATATTATATTAATTATATTATATTATATTATATTATATTATATTATATTATCTGCACAAACCAACAGTCCATCAGATTTCTCCCCCTCCAGAAAAGAATGCAAAACAATTATTTACATAAAGTCTGTGAGGAAGTTTGTTGCAAGAAGGTCAAGATCAGAAGGCTTAGAAGAACTCAAAAGAACAGCGTGACAGGACTGGGACAGGGAGGTGGGGACACTGAGGGGTGGCACAGGGGGCACAGATGCCACGGGTTAATCCCCATTTTCAGCCTGTCTGAGGAAGGTCTATCTGTGTTTGTGGGCCCCAGGACAAGGGAAGAGATGAATCTGACTCCATATTCCTTAGAAGGCTGATTATATTATATTATATTAATTATATTATATTATATTATATTATACTATATTATATTACATTATATTATATTATGCTATATTATATTGTTATGCTATATTATGCTATATTAGTCTAATATTATATTATAGTATATATTATATTATATTATATTATATTATATTATATTATATTATATTATATTATATTATATTATATTATATTATATTATATTAGTATATATTATATTATATTATATTATATTATATTATATTATATTATATTATATTATATTATATTATATTATATTATATTATATTATATTGCTATATTAAACTATAGAGAGAAAGGAATACATCAGAAGGTGAGGAGAGGAAATAATAACAAAAACCCATGACCGACTCAGGGAGTCCAACACAGCTGGAATGGGATTGGTCATTAAGCAAAAACAATTCACATGGAATCAATCAAAGATGCACCTGTAGGTAAACAACCTCCAGACCACATTCCAAAGCCATCAGATTGTCATTGTTTACATTTCTTTTCTGAGAATTTTTCTCAGCTTCTCAGGAGAAAAATCCTGGCAAAGGTATTTTTCAGACAATGTCATGGTGACAAAGGTCTGTGTGTTCCAGCTGATCATCCAGAACATCCAGGCAAGCAGGCAGCTGCAGTCCAGCCCCAAGTTTGTTGCTGTCTTGGAGTACATTTTGGCCATGGGGAACCACCTGAATGAGAAAGCTGGGAAAGAGGTGGCCAAAGGATTCCGACTGTCATCTCTGGCCAAAGTGAGTAAATGTCTTCCTGTGATTAAAGTCATCCTGTTCTGAGGTTTGCTAGCCTTAGTAGGCTAATATTTGTTAGCATGCTAATGCTATAAAACAATAAATTTAATTATTTTCATGCAGAGAGAGGCAATAATTCCTAAAGAGGAGCTCAGATTTTACCACCTGCCCTGGGTTAGAGGAGAATAAACTGCTGTGGAGCACTGAGTTCTCTCGTGCCTGGGATCACAAGCTGTGCTCCCCATTCAGGCAGCAGCTCTGGCTCTGTGCTGCTGAATGTGCCTCTAATGAGGCAGAACATCAAAATGCTGCCTGCCCTGATATTAAAATCCCTTGGCATCAGGAATTGTGTGAGCTGCAGGCCCTGGTTAGACAGCAGGTATGAGCCAGGAATGTGTGTGAAGCAGCAACATGAAAAGCAGAGGTTTGATTCTGTTGTTTTCTATTCTTGCCAAATACACCTGGGTGTGGTATTTTGGGGTCCCCACACGATGGTGAGGAAAGGAAGGAATCTGACTCCATGTTCTTGGAAGGATTATATTATATTATATTACATTATATTATATTATATTAATGGTATTATATAATATTAATTATATCAACTATTATTTTATATTATTATATTAATCTTATATAATATTAATTATCATATCAAATATTATATTATATTATATTATATTATATTATATTATATTATATTATATTATATTATATTATATCTATACTAAAGAATAGAGAAAAGATACAGACAGAAAGCTAAAGGGTAACAATGAAAACTCATGACTCTCTGCTCCAGAGCCTCGACACAGCTGGATTGGTCAATAAGTAAAAACAATTCACCTGTTGGATAAACAATCTCCAAACCACATTCCAAAGCAGCAAAACACAGGAGAAGCAAATTAGATAATTTTGGTTTTCCTTTTTCTCTGAGGCTTCTCAGGAGAGAAATCCTGGTGAAGGGATTTTTCCAGAAAATGTGACAGTGACTCCTGGGTTCTGTCAGCATCTCTGCTGTTCCTTTTTGGTGTTTTATTTATTTTTGAGGGCTGATAGCTCAGGATGTGTTTTTGCTCTGCTCTGTTGCAGCTCTCTCTGCTGAGGGGCAGGGACAGGACGTTTACCCTTCTCCACGCCCTGGTGGAACAGATCCTCCTGCACCAGCCCGAGCTGGCCACCTTTCCTCAGGAGCTGACAGAGTTTGAAGCTGTTCCTGATGGTGAGAGGAGGGAAGGGGGGGAAATAATCAACAAATAAAAAATGAAGTCCTTCAACTTCTGTGCTTCTCACTGTATAAATGAAATTATCATTATAAATGTCATCATCGTGATTTTCCCCTCTTCCTTTCCAGCGTCCATGAAGGGCCTCAGTGCTGAAGTTGATGGTATGTAAATGTGGTTTCTACATTCACAGGCAGATTTTCGTGCACTGTGCAGTCATTTGGAACGGGTTTTCACTGCACCTCTGTAGTTTGTAAAGAGAGTTAAAGGTTCAGAACATTGAGGTGAAGTGTTGCCATGGAGATGCTTAACCTGCCATGTTGCTGTGAGGAATTAAAAAAAGAAAAGAAATATTGAAGTGTGTCCAGGTGGTTTAGAAATGTAAAAAAATGTACTGGTAAATAGAGTTTATGGTAAATAGAGTTTATCATAAAATACAAAAGTTAAGTGGTACAAGTGCTCCATTACAGTGATGGCTGGGAGGGTCTCTGGAGATGGGAGTGGGAATGCAGCGGAAGAAACTTCCTGGAGTTCGAGAACTTTCTGGAAACAAACTGGTTTTCTTCTCTGAAAAGGACTCCAGCACCAGTGAAATCAACAGGAGGGGCAGAACAAGGTTGTTGAAATGGAAGGTGGATTTTGTAGGATGGATTTTGTAGGATGGATTTTGTAGGATGGATTTCCAGCTCTCCATGGAACAGTCCCATGACCTGTGAGCTCAGTGGGTTTTACACTGAACCCTTTGAGAGCTGATAGCAGAGTGTCAGTGGGTGGAAATTTTTATGTTGAAATCTATAAAAATCTGTGTTTTGAAGGTGTGACGTGTGTTGGCCATAAGTCCAGACCAATATTGCCAATTTCAGCCTTTGGTAACAGATCTGAATGATGCTCACTCTCACTTTTGGGTTGGCAAACCCTTGCACCCCTTCTGGGCCCTGGGGTCAGCTCTGGGAGCAGCTCGAGGCTCCTGCAGTGTGCTTTATCCTGCTCCAAAGAATTCCAATCCACCTTTTAGGAGACAGAAATCACTAAATGCAACATTTACCTTCAGTAAACAATTCAAAACCAGTGAGTATTTTAAAGGCAGTTTTGGGAAATGCTGGGCAAAGCTATGAAATGGGAACAGAACTGTTGGAGATGTCCAAGAGGGGCCTCAGTGGTGCCTTGGGCAGGCTGAGCTAGAGACTGGACAGGGTTAAAGAATAAATTAAGGCAGACCCACACACTAAAGCAGCTCAGAACCTGAAAAATAGAAAAGCCAAACCTGAGGCATCACCAGGGCAGCCAGGTGGGATTGCCTGGGCTCTTCCCTCCGTGGATTCCTGCTGTCCCCGTGGATTCCAGGGCAGTCCCAGCAGGGCACAGAGGGAGGAGATGCACCAAAATCCAAGGAAGCAGCTTCTGCCAGCTCCAGGAACACCCTGGAGGAGCTGCAGGAGCTGCCAGAGCCCAGGCTGTGCCCTCTGTCCCAGCTGACAAGAATTCTTACTGATTTCTTACTGTTCCACAGAGGATCTTTATTCTTTTATCTTTAAAGGAACCCAGAGCTTCCTACACAAAATGTGGCTTTTCAGGCTGTTATTTCCACGGCTGATCCCAGTGCTCAGCCTAGGGAAGGTCAGGTTTATGCTGCTGCATTCCCACGCTCTCGACCTCTGCATTATCCTGCACCTGCAGGGATCTGATCACATTTTTTCCCTGAGGAAATGCCTCCTTCAGGAGCTCTACCTCCCACCAGGAACTTAGCACTCCTAGATAAATGTATTGCAGACCCACATTCTCTTTTATTTTCCTTGTGCCCTAAATGAAGCAATTGCAGCCCTTTGGTCAGCTCTTCATGCTGGTGAAATTCCTCATTTTCTGTTCCTTTTTTTTTTAGTTTTAAAAAAAGAATTGGAGAACCTTGTCCAGTGCAGGAGGCTCCTCAAACCCAAAGCAAGCAAGGCAACGCCCCAGGAGTCCCAGTTTTGCAAGGAACTAAAGGTAAATCAAGCACAACCTCCCTGTGGGCTGGAGTAAGGGAGGAGTAACCTGGGAGTTAGTGCTGACACCCGGGAATAAGGAGAATTTGAGGGAAAGTGCCTTTTATTCCCTTCTGAGGGTGTCTCATGTTGTAATTTGCAGTGTAGGAAGGTTTTTAGAGTTTCTGCACCCTGTTTTCACTTCCCAGGCAAGGATGAGGAGCAGGCAGTCCTTGAGAAGCACTAACAGGAATTTTAGAGTGAATTTTAAAGAATTTCTTCTGCCCTCAGACAGAAGAGGGTTTAGAGAGGATCAAAGAATCATGGAATGGTTTGGAAGGGACCTTAAAGGTCATCCTTAGGATCATGCCCTGGACCACAGAATCATCCAGTCCTGATTATCCATCAATCATTTCCAATCCTTCAGGTTGGAAAAATCCTTGAAGAGCACAGAATGCAGAGCCAGCAGAGCTGACCCGTGTCCCCAAATGCCACCTCCCCTTCCTCTGAGCCCTGCAGGGCTGGGGGCTCCACCTCTGCCCTGGGCAGCTGTGCCAGGGCTGGGAATCCTTTTGGATGGGAAATTCATCCTGAAATCCAACCCAAACCTGGCCTAGGCAGCTATGCCAGGGCTGGGAATCCTTTTGGATGAGAAATTCATCCTGAAATCCCACCCAGCCCTGCCCTGGGCAGCTGTTCCAGGGCTGGGAATCCTTTTGGATGGAGAAATTGATCCTGAAATCCAACCCAAACCTGGCCTAGGCAGCTGTGCCAGGGCTGGGAATCCTTTTGGATGGAGAAATTCTTCCTGGAATCCAACCTAAACCTGCCCTGGAAAGCCATGCCAGCCCTGCAGAGCCTTTTGGATGGAGAAATTGATCCTGAAATCCAACCCAAGCCTGTCCTGGGCAGCTGTGCCAGCCCTGCAGAGCCTTTTGGATGGAGGAATTCATCCTGAAATCCCACCAACCCTGCCTGGGCAGCTCTGCCAGGGCTGGGAAACCTTTTGGATTAAAAATTCATCCTGAAATCCAACCCAGCCCTGCCTGGGCAGCTCTGCCAGGGCTGGGAATCCTTTTGGATGGGAAATCCATCCTGAAATCCAACCCAGCCCTGCCTGGGCAGCTGTGCCAGGGCTGGGAATCCTTTTGGATGGGAAATTCATCCTGAAATCCCACCCAGCCCTGCCCTGGGCAGCTGTTCCAGGGCTGGGAATCCTTTTGGATGGAGAAATTCATCCTGAAATCCCACCCAGCCCTGCCCTGGGCAGCTGTTCCAGGGCTGGGAATCCTTTTGGATGGAGAAATTCTTCCTGGAATCCAACCTAAACCTGCCCTGGAAAGCCATGCCAGCCCTGCAGAGCCTTTTGGATGGAGAAATTGATCCTGAAATCCAACCCAAGCCTGTCCTGGGCAGCTGTGCCAGGACTGGGAATCCTTTTAGATGAAGGAATCCATCCTGGAATCCAACCCAAGCCTGTCCTGGGCAGCTGTGCCAGGACTGGGAATCCTTTTAGATGAAGGAATCCATCCTGGAATCCAACCCAAGCCTGCCCTGGGCAGCTGTGCCAGGGCTGGGAATCCTTTTGGATGGGAAATCCATCCTGGAATCCAACCCAGCCCTGCCTGGGCAGCTGTGCCAGGGCTGGGAATCCTTTTAGATGAAGGAATCCATCCTGGAATCCAACCCAAGCCTGTCCTGGGCAGCTGTGCCAGGGCTGGGAATCCTTTTGGATGGGAAATCCATCCTGGAGTCCAACCCAAGCCTGCCCTGGAGGGCTGCTGGCAGCTCAGGTGTCCCCACTCTGAGTGGCCATGTCCACCTGTGCTGTCCCACGCCTCTTTGTGCTTCCAGGTGTTTCTTTCACAGTTGTTTTGTCTTCTATAAATAATATTAATTAATAGTTACTACTGTTAATACTGCATAAATGTTTAAAAAATATTCATTTCCTCAAACATTTACTACTAATATATTAATTATATAATATAAATCTACTTATTTTTATAATAAACATTATTTATAAAGTATTATTATAGTATTTATAACCAATTTTCATATACTTTATCATCTGTTTATATAATCAGCTATAAAACACATATATTTTCAAGATCCTACTTTTTATTCTCCAACTACTTATACTTAAACCAAGTTAACCCTCTAATTAGTCCCTACACTAACTCTGTAGTTTAACCCAATACTAGCTCATAATTTTAAATGGTTTTCCGAATTCAAAAAGAAAAAAAAAATCTAAAATCTGTGTGTTACAAACAAGGCAAAAGTTTTCCGAATTCAAAAAGAAAAAAAAAAAATCTAAAATCTGCGTGTTACAAACAAGGCAAAGTTAAGAAATTTTATTTCCAGGCTTGTTTCTAGAGCCCTGTTTCTGCCCCTTAAGCACCTGGAAGTGGCAGTGTTTGCTGCACAGGAAAAAAGGCCAAATATTCTGGAAATCAGGGCCTTGTGATGCTTCTCTGGCTCTGCCACTTTTTAGGTTTTGTCATTTTATAATACACTTAAAATTCTCTAATGTTAATGTTCCTTTTATTTTATTTATTTTTTTTGTCTTTGATGTCTTAATTCTTGCAAGGGAATGTGTGTGCTTCTCTTTTGTGAAATGTGAAATTTTTATGACATGATTTTGTTTTCACTGCTGTTTAATTCCTGCTTTAATCCTATGCTCCTACAGCAAATTAAGAAATTTTATTTTATTACAGGATTTAATTCAGAAATATGAAGGAGATCTCTCCCAGCTGTCAAAAAGATGTGAGGAAATGAAGAAGCTTTATAGCAACGTGCTGGTACATATCATATTAAAATGCAATGAAAATAAAGCTACATTTCTTTTTTAAAAGGGAAGAAAGGAGGGGAAAGCAGTGCAAGAAATTCCCACTTGCCATATATTTATTCTGGCTGTAGAAAAAGAAAGAAAATCCCATAGTTAACAGTGGTCAGAGATCTTAAGGAAAGGGACAGAAATATAGCAACGTGCTGGTACATATCATATTAAAATGCAATGAAAATAAAGCTACATTTCTTTTTTAAAAGGGAAGAAAGGAGGGGAAAGCAGTGCAAGAAATTCCCACTTGCCATATATTTATTCTGGCTGTAGAAAAAGAAAGAAAATCCCATATTTAACAGTGGTCAGAGATCTCAAGGAAAGGGACAGAAATGCAGTGGTAACCTCTGAAGCTGGAGCAACATCCCATGTTTTCACTGCTGTTTAATTCCTGCTTTAATCCTATGCTCCTACAGCAAATTAAGAAATTTTATTTTATTACAGGATTTAATTCAGAAATATGAAGGAGATCTCTCCCAGCTGTCAAAAAGATGTGAGGAAATGAAGAAGCTTTATAGCAACGTGCTGGTACATATCATATTAAAATGCAATGAAAATAAAGCTACATTTCTTTTTTAAAAGGGAAGAAAGGAGGGGAAAGCAGTGCAAGAAATTCCCACTTGCCATATATTTATTCTGGCTGTAGAAAAAGAAAGAAAATCCCATAGTTAACAGTGGTCAGAGATCTTAAGGAAAGGGACAGAAATGCAGTGATAACCTCTGAAACTGGAGCAACATCCCGGTCCTGGGATTAGGACATTTGGTGCACATTTTCTTTCATGAATGGATTCACCTGCCAAGCTGCAGAGCCAGAAAACTTCAGGATTTGCTGAATTTTCTCCTCTCCAGCTGGAGATTTGTGGTCCAGCCAGAGAGATTGACCCAGGTTACTGAGGTAATTCCGTGTCAGCTCCCTAGATCACTTTTATTTGGGATATTTTGGATCTCAGTTCCCTGGAGACTTCAGACAGCTCAAAGTTTGCTTCTTCCTCCTCTTCCCCTTCTTCTTTTACCTCTTGTTCCTCTTTTTCTTTGTATTAATATGAACAGTAATGGAGGAATTTCACTTTTCTCTGCTCTTTGAATTTCATTAAGCTCCTGGCTTGGATCACTCAGGTGTGCTGAAGTGAAATATTCTTTATTTCCAATTGCAGGTGAGGTTTGGGGAGCCGGCAGACCTGGACTCCCAGGAGCTCTTTGGGGGGATCTCTTCCTTCATCTGCGAGTTCAGGAAGACTTGTGCTGAAGTCACACCATGAGAACACACATTTTATGGGCAGGTGAGGGAAGGAGGAGCCCAGGAAACAATTTTTAATTGGTTTTTTCCTTTATTGATAAGCAGCACCTTGCCAAGCTCACCTGTGCAGCAGAACACCTTGATTTTGAGAGACATTCCATTTCAAATCTGTAATTTTATGTGGTATTTAACCTGTAATATCCCAATTACCTCTCAATTTTGTGCTTTTTACCTTGAGATTCCCATATATTGAAAAAAAAACCACTTTTGACCTTCTATAATTTCTCTTTTCAGTCTTTTCCTTTGAATACCCCGACTTCTGACCCAGTTTTAATTATTATTTTCATTATTCTGTATGGTGATCTAATTTCTAGAGAACACTTCACACATTTGTATAATGAAATGGGGAGCTGTTACACACAGAGGGGAATATTTAAACAGATTCTTGTTTATTTTGCTATTAAAACATTGCAAACTTACTATGTAATGAAGAAAGTGTCTGGCTGAGTGTTTTATTTTGCCCACTAAGCAGGATGAAAAAATAGCACTTTTTATGGCAAATGTCATGTATTTTGCCATAATTGCTACAGGAATTAATCAATATATAAGAGTTGCATTGGCAGGAAGAGAAGAACATCAGAGCAGCAAAATAAAAACTGTAATGAAGCATCTAAGGAATGGATATGAGAGGGAATTATCCATGGTTTTTATAAGGGGAAATATTTCTGTTGAGTTTGTTGGTTTTTACCTGGTTTTAATTAGAATAATTATCTAGAGCTCAATGTATGGGAGGAAAAGGAGGCCTGGAGATGCAAAGACAAAATTGTGTTTAGCATTAAAAGCAGCAAACAGTTGTAAAAGGGCATTGATAAAATCTGGCATTTTCCCTCCCAGGTTTGCAGGCAGAGTGGGCTGAGAGAAAAGTGAATCTGATTTCTTTCAGGAAAGTAATCTGATTTATTTTGGGCGTTTCTGCCCAGGGTTTGGGCTTGGATGGAAATGCTGAGCACGGAGAGGAGCTGGGGCCGAGCCCCTGAAGGCTCAGCTGGCCTCAGCACCCCAGCAGCAGAGCCCCCTCTGAGCTGGAGTTTAACCCTTCCTTCCCCACCAGCTGGAGTTTAACCCTTCCCCACCCAGCTGGAGTTTAACCCTTCCTTCTCCACCAGCTGGAATTTAACCCTTCCCCACCCAGCTGGAATTTAACTCTTCCCCACTAAGCTGGAATTTAACCCTTCTCCACCCAGTGGAATTTAACTCTTCCCCACTAAGCTGGAATTTAACCCTTCTCCACCCAGATGGAATTGAATCCTTCCCCACCCAGCTGGAATTTAACCCTTCCCCACCCAGCTGGAATTTAACTCTTCCTTCTCCACCAAACTGGAATTTAACCCTCCTCCACCCAGTGGAATTTAACTCTTCCCCACTCAGCTGGAATTTAACCCTTCTCCACCCAGTGGAATTTAACTCTTCCCCACTAAGCTGGAATTTAACCCTTCTCCACCCAGATGGAATTGAATCCTTCCCCACCCAGCTGGAATTTAACCCTTCCTTCTCCACCCAGCTGGAATTTAACCCTTCCTTCTCCACCAAACTGGAATTTAACCCTTCTCCAGTAAGCTGGAATTTAACCCTTCTCCACCCAGCTGGAATTTAATTCTTCTCCACCAAGCTGGAATTTAACCCTTTTCCACTAAACTGAAATTTAACTCTTCTCCACCAAGCTGGAGTTTAACCCTTCCTTCTCCACCAAGCTGGAATTTAACCCTTTTCCACTAAGCTGGAATTTAACCCTTCCCCACCAGCTGGAGTTTAACTCTTCCTTCTCCACCCAGCTGGAATTTAACCCTTCCCCACCCAGCTGGAATTTAACTCTTCTCCACCCAGCTGGAGTTTAACCCTTCCTTCTCCACCAAACTGGAATTTAACCCTTCTCCACCAAGCTGGAATTTAACCCTTCTCCACTAAGCTGGAATTTAACCCTTCCCCACAAGCTAGAATTTAACCCTTCTCCACCAAGCTGGAATTTAACCCTTCTCCACTAAGCTGGAATTTAACCCTTCCCCACCAGCTAGAATTTAACCCTTCTCCACCAAGCTGGAATTTAACCCTTCTCCACTCAGCTGGAATTTAACCCTTCTCCACAGGGCTGGAATTTAACCCTTCCTTCTCCACCTCAGCATCCCCTCTGCTGCTCCAGGTGCTGTCGTTGTGTTCGGGGGTCCCAGGACGAGGGAAGAGATGAGAATCTTGACTCCATGTTTCAGAAGGCTGATTTATTATTTCATGACATTCTATTACATTAAAAATGCTATACTAAAAGAAATAGAGAAATGATACAGACAGAAAGCCAGGAAAGAATGGGATGGAATGGAGTGGAATGGAATGGAATAGAATGGAATAAGGAATAACAAAAACCCGTGGCTCTCAGACAGTCCACACAGCTGGACCATGGTTGGTCATTAAGTAGAAACAACCAACATGGACCAATCAAAGATGCACCTTTTGCATTCCACAGCAGCAGATAATTATTGTTTTTCTTTCCCTCTGAGGTTTCTGGGGACAAAAAATCCCGGCAAAGGATTTTTCAGAAAAGACCATGGTGACAAGGGGAGACCCCAGGAGCTCAGGGGACAGAGCCTGGCTGCTGCTGCACAGAGAATTTCAGGGCTAAGGGTGACCACCAGCACTGCAGGGATGCTTGGACACTGCTGGAAGGTGGGGATGGAAGATTTTTTTCCATGTCTGAGCCAGAAAAAAGTCACAGTTGGGTATTCCAGCAGTCTTGTTAGGGCTGTGCTCCCAGTTACCCTCCCCAGAGGCAAAAGGAATGCAACAGAACCAAAATTAGCACTCCTGAGACTTATTTCACATAAAAAACACTTGCAGAAGCAATTCAAGTGTTTAATTTCACACCAAGCTGGCTGTGTTTGCCTCGAGTCAGCATCAGAGCAGTGACACCTGCAGGATCTGCAGCTCCCACCCCTCGTTCTGCCTGAGAGAGGAAAATTCAATTCCTTCTTGGTTCCTTGCATCCCTGTTCCACAGTGCCCTGCCCTGAGAGCACCACTGCCAGCCCTGGATGTGTGTGAGCACAGCTCCAAAATCTGAATTCTCTTCATTCCCATGGGATGTGTGTGATCAGCCTTGGATGTGTGTGAGCACAGCTCCAAAATCTGAATTCTCTTCATTTCCATGGGATGTGTGTGATCAGCCTTGGATGTGTGTGAGCACAGCTCCAAAATCTGAATTCTCTTCATTCCCATGGGATGTGTGTGATCAGCCTTGGATGTGTGTGAGCACAGCTCCAAAATCTGAATTCTCTCCATTCCCATGGGATGGGTGTGATCAGCCTTGGATGTGTGTGAGCACAGCGCCAAAATCTGAATTCTCTCCATTCCCATGGGATGGGTGTGATCAGCCTTGGATGTGTGTGAGCACAGCGCCAAAATCTGAATTCTCTCCATTCCCATGGGATGGGTGTGATCAGCCTTGGATGTGTGTGAGCACAGCGCCAAAATCTGAATTCTCTTCATTTCCATGGGACTCCTGTCAGATAATCCTGGATCCCAGAGCCATTTCCATGGCTTCAGGATCCCTGCATCCCTGAGCAGCATTTGTGATGCTCATGATAAGGTTCATGGTTTTTCAGCTCCAAAATCCTGCTAAGTCTCTTTTAACTAAAGATTTTTTCCTTTTTTTTTTTTTCTCTCATTACTTTTTTTCCCCCAAGTCTTTCTTCACCATTATTCTATTTAACAGCTTGTACTTTTTTTATAGCTCAGCTGGCAAGGCCTCTCCCAATTAAAAATATATCCTATCCAGTGGTCGATAGCTGTGCCTTTGTGTGAACATCCTGGAGCATTAATTAAAAAAAAATTAATTAAAAATTTTAAAAGCACCTTCTTGACATGAAGTTCTATCCCCTTCAGAGAGCACAAAGCTTTCCTATGGAGTGAGAGCTGATTCCATTTTCCTAAATAAGCTGCTCCTTCAGTGCCTGGGAGCTTGAGACATCCTGATTTATATGTAGAAATAACTTGCTCCCTACCATTCTTTATTTTTTAACTTATTTACAATAAGACTGGGGGTTTTCAGCTCTCTTAAATTGTATTGTTGTGTTTTAGTGGCATAGAGAATAATGCTTTTTACACCTCAACATTTATTTGGGATTATACAGACGAGCTCCAAGGCTCCCTGTGGATAATGTCCTGGGAATCCCTCCTCAGCAGGTGATGGTTTTATCCTGCAAAAGTCATAAAAGCTTTGGGTGGTGCTTCTCTTGGTGGAAAATATTACTTTAGGAGCAGTCTGACCTGCAAGAGCTACAGGCTTTTTACACCTTTACATGGTTTTTTTTTTTTAATATTTTTACATATTTTTTTCCCCAAAGAGCTGATTTTTGGCATATTCTGGAATATGAAATCTTAGTGAAGGTGTTACAAGAAGTTCTGGTCACTGAAATTAATCTCAATATTTGCCTGTGTGGAGCTGTGGGGTCAAATCTGTGCTGAGTTTCCTCTGCTGACAGCCCAGCAGTGTCAGAACCACTGGCTCCAGGGGCAAAAGGAGATTTCTTTCCATGGTTTGTTTCCTTAAAATGCTCATTTCTGGCAGGGTGACAGGAGCAGGGAGGATAATTTCTCCAGGAGCAGCAGCAGCAGGGAGGATAATTTCTCCATCTGATGTTGGACAGGAATGGCCTTCAGCAGAGCCAGAGCTCAGTGCAGCCCCACACTGGGGCTGGGGCTCCCAGGAGAAATCCCTGCCTTTATCCAAAGTCTCAGAGAATTTGAAGCTGCCCCAGGAAATGCTGGAAGGAACGGAGCTCGTCGAGCTGCAGGTCTCTGCAGGGATCTGAGCTCCCACAGGGGCACCACTCCCAAGGCCTTTCCAGGAATTCCCACCTTGAAATACAAATATCTTTCCCCAGGGGCAGAATCCTCCCAGGGTTTTAAACCAACAATGTAAAGAGCAGGGATTATCCAGCACTAGAGTCAGTGGGAAAAATTTAACTTCCACAAATGGACAATTATATCCCAGGGCAGAGGCTGAACTTTGCTTTCCAGTTTTCCTCTTTATTTTTTTTTTCCCCTTTCCTACTTGAACTGCAGACATCAGGCGGAGTGCTGCTGCTAATTTGTATAAATGAGCAGTAAAATTAAAACTGTGGCCACTTGGAAGTTGTTCTGTGCAGAAAAGCTTTGATATCACTGATGAATGCTGGTTTCTGGTTTCAATTAAAGCCTTTCTAATCCAAACCAGTTTTAGGAGGAGGAGGAAATGCTGTTAATAAAGTGGGGTTTTTGAAAGGGCTCCTGGGTGCTCGCTGTGCAACAACCAAAACTGGAAGAGTCCTCAGGAAATCCTCCCGTGTTCAAGAAGCTGATGGCTCAGGAAAACCACAACCAAGTTTGAAAGTGCTCATCTTGAAGAGGAAAATGTGGGAAACTCCAAACCCTGGGGCTCTGGTGGAGAGCTGAGGTGCTCAAAGAGCTCCTGGACAGAGCCTGCCCTGCCTCGCTCCCAGAATTTGGGATGTGGATATTCCCAGTGCAAGGCTCCAGTCCCTGCATGAATGGCTCAGTCAGGCTGCCAAAATGCTCAACTGGTAAGTGTTCCCCCCAAATTCAATGCAAATATGAATTTTTTCACTGTTTAGAATGTCCTGAAAACTGAACCAGCTGCTTTATTCCCAGAGTAACAAAGAGCAGGAGAGACTTTGAAAGCTCAGGGGTGAACACTTGGTGAAAGCTCCAACTAATTCAAGGGTGAACACTTGATGAAAACAAGATTTTCTTTAGCACTGACTTGAATCCTTCACCTGCCAGCAGGGTGTGATGTGTGTGAGCAGCACAGAGGTTTTGGGTGTGCACAGAAATGATTGCAGGCATTGCTGAATGAGCTTTAATCCTCCCCACTTGCTGCCTGTTTATCCAGGGATGAATTTTGCCCACTGGGGACATTTTATAGCAGTAATTAAACAAGAGAAAGCCACAAAGCAGCTAAATATTGCTTTAAGCTCATTTGACAAATGAGACATTTGAAACAAAAGGTTTCAGCTGCAGATCTGAATCCCTGGATGCAGTTTAGAAATGCTGCAATGTGTTCAGAAACAGAAATCACTGACACTTTTGCATAAGGGTAAATAACTGATGAGCTCTGCTGTGGTGATATCATTTGCTCATAAGCACTGACCTAAAAAACCCCAAAGGTTATTGTCCAGAAAGATCAAGTACTGATGAGCAGATTTATACCAAAATTCTTCTTGTAGCTCCTAGAAATGTTCCTGAACAAGCTGTGTAGGACTCGGCCTGAAATGATGCAATTATAAATAGAAATTTGCTCAATTCCAGCCCAGAACTTTTCTCAGTCAGTAAATGACTCCCAGATAAGATCCCCAGTTGCTGTCAGCAGTGCTTACACTGAAGCTTGCTCCTTGGAATGCTGCCGTGCAGAACAATCTGATCTCTCCCTCTGCTGTCAGGAATTCAGCTGATGAGGAAAACCAAACCCCACCCAAACCCTTCAGAGGATGGAATTACTGAACCTGCCCTGTGCAAGGACAGCCCTGCTGTGCTGCCCCTGCTCTCCAAGCAGCAGCTCTGCAGTTCCTCAGCCCAAAACGCACAAAGCTTTGTGGTTCAGGTGTTGTAAATCCTTTTTCTGCATTTGTCTCTCCCTTTCTGCAGGCAGGAAAGCTGTGCTGACACCCTCCCCAAAGGGCTGGAATTCATGCAAAAATATAATGGAAATACAATAGTAAATAAAAATGAAAATTTGCTTTATTACAAGTTTTCAATGCAAATACCTGCTTTAAAAGCAGTTAACGTGTGTACTTGGTTTTTTGCCTTAAGCCACCTGACCTCTCTTTTTACAGGAGGTTAAACGTGTAAATATTTCCTGGAAATATTTTGAATAAACATAAATACGAGACATATCAAGCTATTTGTGGATAGTTTAGTGAAGATTAATGACATTTGCAAACAGCTGACAGCTGGGGTCTCAGGGGGAGCAAGAGGAACTTCCAGGGTCACATTTTCTCTCACTTTTATACTGATGCAAACCCAGACTGAGCCTTGGACTCAGAGCAGCAGAAAAACTGGAATATTCCCAGACCTCCATCGAGGAGTAGGTGCTGCTGGAAGGACTGGCAGATTCTGCCTGGGAGAGTTTCCAAGCCCAGTTTTCAGCTGGTGCTCAGCTTTGGCCAGAGAGAAGGTCTGGCTGCTGAAAAATGCTGAATGAAGACCTCAGATGGCAGAGCTGTCAGCAGATCTGAGCTCTGCTACCTCTGCACATGCAGGCATCCTGCTGACTCATTTTCTTAATCACCTCTGAAATTCACAGGCAGTTTGAAAATTCCCTTTCCTGAGGAGGCCATCAGAACACAGATTTATCATAACAGAGTGTCAGGGAAACTAAAGCAGCCCAACAAATACATGTAGGCAATTGGGTTTTATTGTTTTCTCTGTTCTGCTGCTGCAGGAAGTTACAAAAATTCCTGAAGATGGGATGGACTGAGGTGAGGTGCATTAAAATAGGCAAACTACAGAAAAAACTTACTTAGAAAACCAAGGAAAATTGGATTTTAGATTAAAATAAAGCAAGGAAAATCTAGGCTTGAGTCTGCACCAGAGTGAATTAAACACCAAAAACCTTCCACTCCTTGCAGTCATATGTGCAGCTGAAGATTTCATTCTACTCCTACAGGATCCGTTTACATTTTATGCTCCTATAAATGGAGTGAAATTTCCTTTATGAAACATTCCAGGCAGTGAAATTTCCTTTATGAAACATTCCAGGCTGTTTTTAAGAGCCACCAGGCTCACTGGGCAGGTGAACTTGGGCTTGCCCAACAAACTGAGCAGCACAGAGCCAGGAGCCAGCAGGCACACGGACACTGCAGCCAGCTGCAATTCCAGCCTGAAGGGATGCCAGAGCACAGGAATGGCCTGACCGGGAGCACAGGTGGGGATTGCCATGGCTATTATGGGATGGAGCCCCCCTGCTCCCCCTCAGCCCCATCTCCTGCTTAGGGTGGGCTCGGTGCTGTGCAGAACCTGGGGGGGAACCCTGGAGGGGCTGGGGGTGCTCAGCTCCCTGCAAAAACCTCTCCAGGCTCAGCAAACAGAAGGGAAATATAATTAGGCTGAAGAAGAAAAGCCTGCAGAGGAAGAAGGGCTCTGTCACAGAGGGGTTAGAAAGATTCCCAAGGCCTCCAGGCACGAGAGGAAGTCTGAGGCAGATTATTCCTCCCTTTTGTAGGGCAAATGACTAATTATACAAAGCAGGATGTTCTGTTTCAGAAGAGATTTGGGAGGTATCATGCAATATTGATGCAGAAATTGTATTTAATGAAGGTTTACAAGGCGAGAGGTAAAAGGAAATGTAAATGCAAACGTGGTGTTTTATCCTGTGGCTCTTCCCTCTGTCAGAAATCTGCCTCAGTGCTGGAAGTCTCCTGTGAAACAGCAAAATTCTCCCAACTGGAGGCAGTTTCAGACTTCCACAGTGTGTGTCCAGAAAGGGAAAGAAGCTGTGAGCCTAATCTGACTGAATTTCCATTGTTGTGTGCTGTTGCTATTTATTTTACTCATTTTTCTTTCAAAGGAAGAAACACAAAATCCCTGTTAGAGGGAGCTGGATCAATACTGAGGAATTCTTTGTCAGATAAAGTAAGAGCAATCATTAACCTCGCTTCTTGTGAATTAAATGCAATCTCCACTTTTCAGCTCACCTCTCCCACAGCAAACTTCCCTCATTTTCTCAGCAATTAAAGCCCAGCTCAGCCACCCAAACGAGGATTGCAGCAAACAGCCTTGGAGCCCTCTTCCTTCTGTTTGGGTGGGGAAAAAAAAGAGGTGTTTTCTGATGTGGATCAGGTATTTTGGTGGTAGGGACTCTCCAGGCTGCTTCCCCAGGTGTGGATTTGTGGATTAGGGATATTGTTGATAGCCCTGATGTCTCTTGGAGCAGCACGTGGAGAAAGTTAGAGCCCCAGCTCTGCACTCCTCCAGCTGTGGGGCCCCTGGCCGAATTCCAGCCCATATTACTCCAGTGGAAGTCATCCAGGAGGTGGAGCTGCTGGGAGAGCCCAGAGGAGGCTCCAGGGTGGGCAGAGGGATGGAGCAGCTCTGCTGGCACAGCTGGCATTGTTCACCTGGACAGGAGAAGCTCTGGGGTGTGTGGATTTGCAGAGCCTAAAGGAGCTGCAGGAAAGATGGAGAGAGAGGATTTCCAAGGGATGGAGGGACAGCACACAGGGAATGGCTTCAAATTGGCAGAGAGCAGGGTCAGAATGGATTTTAGGAAGAATATCTATAGACACACCTGATGTCATTGTCCACAGCAAAGCAAAATCAAAACCCAGTTTCTAAAATGATTGTAAAGTTTTTAATCTCTGACAAATGATTGATCTTTCAAAATCATCAGCAGTTTCAAGTTCCAATTGAAATTTCTGTGCAGATGGAATTATATTTGCTGCTACTTGTGCAGTGTTAAAAGGTTATGGACAGAAGAGGTTTGAAGCAGATGTTGAAATAGTGTGGAACTATTTATACATTTGTATTTACAATAAATATTTTTGCCACAGCTTTGTCTTGTCAGAGTCCTCGTGTGCACAGGAGTGAATCTTTAAATCTGCAGATCAAGTTTCTACAAGAGGTACAAAGCTGTGCTGCAAGCATTTGTTTGATTTTTTGTTTCCTTTCCTTGCAGTAAATGCTGCTTCCCTGCTGGACCCTTCCATCCATCTTCATTGTGTCACTGAGCAAGAGGCTATTGATGCATTCCTAGAAAACAGAAATATCTTTGCCTCTTGCCTGATCAATGGGATTCCTTAAAATTTGTGTTTGGCCTCCTGAATTTTAGGGAGCTTGATGCTTGCTAAGAATTTTGGCCGCTTTATGGTTTCTCAAAGATTGTCTGAGTTCTGCAGAATTAATGCTGCACCCTCAGCTCTCCACACCAGCTGAAAACCACTCACCTTTGCCTACAGAAAGCTTTGGTGTTCAGCTGAGAGTGGACTTTGGTGTTTTTATTCCTCCTCTTTCTTTCCTGTTGCTTCTTTAATTTCTTCTGTCTGCACCCAGAGATGCTTTGGCCAGGCAGGGAATGGAGGCTGCTGCTGGCTAATGGCTGACCCAGGATATATTAATTGCAAAGCTCTTACAGGCACAAAAAATTTCTGTACTGAAAGGCATCTATCTAAAATTAGATTAAATTCCCTCAATTTATTACAAACCCTTGGTGTTTTTTTGGTTAGGATGGAAATCTGTGCAGCCAGTTGTGCTTCTGGGAGCTCTATGCCATTTCTGCCAGTCCCTAAAGGAGTTTAGGTTTCACCATGAGATTATTTCAAATGGGGCTGGGGGATGCAAGAAAGATCTTGTCTAGAAGCCACCACCAGCACCAAGCCACTCATGTTTTTAATAATCTCCAAATTCATGGGAGAGCATGCTGCTCAGTCTCCCAATCCTCCCAACACACACCATAAAAATCAATCTGTGTTAGACAGAGGTGTTAAATCCCACCCTGAGCATTGGCAGCGCCGTGTGGGGCACTGGCCCCGTTAATCCTCCACAGGGCAGCAGGACAGCCCTGCCGCTGGTCTCAGGTGTGATTTGAGCAAAGCTCACATCGGGTGCCTGCCCCAGCCCCAGCTGCACACACCTGCCCAGCTGTGAACACCTGCCCAGCTGTGAACACCAACACCTGCCCAGCTGTGCACACTAACACCTGCCCGGCAGCCCCGTGCCCCGGGGGACTCGGGCAGGTTCAGGTGCTGCCTCTCAGGGAGGCTGCAGCTCTTTCCCACCCTCCTCCTCCTCCTCCTCCTCCTGAAATCGGGGCGCTGCGATGTTCTGGCGCTCCCTCGGGCTGTGCAGCCGCCCCAGAAGTTGCCAGGGAAGACAGGAGCGTGCGAGAGGAGGGGGCGATTCCCAGGGGCTGGGATCTGGGGCTGAAACCTCGCTAGGTGAGAAGCGGGCAGGTTCGCTGTGAGCTCAGCCTGCGGAGGGGGGGATTGGTGACGGGAGAGCGGGGGAACAGGGACACAGAGAGAGAGGGAGGGAGAGGGAGGGAGAGAAGGGGAGTGTGCAGCTCTGCCGCTGATATCAGAACAGGATCTGGCAGCTTTGGGAAGCTCCCACTCTCCGCTCCGAGCATCCCGGATCCGCAGCTGGAATCGCCGGCATGGCAGCGCCAGACGGGCTCATTGCTCCGCCGCCTCTCGCTTCTCTCTCTCAGCAATAATTCACCTGAGGGCTTTTCTTCACCCCACCTCCCTTTCGCACGCTCTTTTTTTTTTTTTTTTGATGTGGAGCGAGGGGAGAAAAGGGCGTTCTGGACAGAGCGCGTTTCTCCGGGCGGCTTTTGGCGGCGTGGTTTAAAGAGCTCGCCAGAGGAGCCGGGGAGAGAAAAAAAAAAAAAAAAAAAAAAAAAAAAAAAAAAAAAAGAAAAAAAAGAAGAAGAAGGCATAAAGCGGTGGCAGCGGGAGGAGCAGAGCAGAGAGGAGCGGTGGCCGGAGCGGGGCGCGGTGCGGACCATGGGCTGGCGGCTGCTGCTGCTGGCCCTGGCGCTGGGCGGCCGCGTGGCCACGGCGCAGAACGACACGGAGCCCATCGTGCTGGAGGGCAAGTGCCTGGTGGTGTGCGACTCCAACCCGGCCCCCGACTCCAAGGGCTCGTCCTCCTCGCCGCTGGGCATCTCCGTGCGGGCGGCCAACTCCAAGGTGGCTTTCTCGGCCGTGCGGAGCACCAACCACGAGCCCTCCGAGATGAGCAACAAGACGCGCATCATCTACTTCGACCAGGTGAGCGCCGCGCCCCAGGCACCGCGGGCTGGGCGAGCATCCCCCGCAGCAACAGGTGCCCGCATCCCGCATCCCGCATCCCGCATCCCGCATCCCGCATCCCGGCCGGGAGCTGGGAATCCGCCCCCGGGAGAGGGGCAGGGCAGGGCGAGCTAAGCCTGGGGCTGCACAGGTTCCCCGTTTGCCCCCCGGGTGCGGAACCCGGCCCCTCCGCGGCTGCGGCCCCGGGAGACGCGCGGGCGGAGCGCGGGAGGTGCCGCGGGTGGCATCAGCGCGGTGACATCGCCCCGAGGGGTTTGGGGCGATCTCAGTGTTGGGTTTACATGGTTTGTGAAGCTTTTGAGGGGGGAAGAAGAGAGAATTGTAAGGGAAAGCCCTGTAACTTTCGCGGCACATTTGGCGGTCCAGCTCCGCTCAGCCCAGCTCCGGTGTTAGCGGGCAGATATCAACACGCGTTTCAATCCCAGCTCCCGAAGTCATTGAGACTGATGTCTCTTCTTGTCCCCACACCCTGCTGTGCTGAGCAGTCGGTTGTGGCGGCAGCTGGAGCCAGGTGTGCCCCACAGCTTAGTGCTGGCACCGAAAATCACCCCAAAACTCCATGGACAGTCCTGGAGGCTTCCGAGGGCTCTGCCTGCCACAAAGGAGCCTGGAAATGTCAATTAAAAATGAAGCATAATTAGGTGGTAAGAGCAAAATGCAGTCATTACAGAGGATATGTAGCATATGGGTGATGCACTCATCTGGTACATTCCCCTCTGTCACTTCTCTCTGTTTAATTAAACCCTAATTATTATTAGTGCTGGTGCAAACAGCTGATTCTCGCGGCCAGGTGCTCCAGTAACTCAGCCTGGCTGAGAGCTGCGTTTGCCTCCTGCTGTTCCTGCAGTCCTTGCTCACACCTGGCTCCTTGGGAAGGCAGCGTTGGCTTGGCCACTGCTCTTCAGCCAAAATCCACGTGCCACTCCCAGAACTGATGGTTTTATGTCATTTTGGAGAATGATGAACAAAAATGCCTCTTTAAAAACATGTGTGGAAGAAAGGACTTGAGGGTATGGTGTAGTAGCAAAGTAAGAAATAATTCCTATCTTAGCTTATCTGTTGTCCTATAAATAAAACTAAATAGCAATTTAATGAGTTATTCCAAAGTAATAGAGAGAAAATGAATAAACCAGCTTAGATATAGATTAAATTTTCCATGGGCAAATGGTTTCTAAAGTAAATAATCTGTATTTTTCTTTAGCACTCACTACCTGTACTAATCCCCGTGCTGTATTTTTCTGTTTGTAGATCCTTGTAAATGTGGGCAATTTTTTCACGTTGGAGTCTGTCTTTGTATCACCACGGAAAGGAATTTACAGTTTCAATTTTCACGTAATTAAAGTCTACCAGAGTCAAACAATTCAGGTATGTTGATGAGTATGATTATAAAATCTTTATTTAAATGGTTTATTTAGGATAGACTATTGACTGAGCACGGGAGCATTTAATATGATTTTAAGGAAAAATAGCTTCGTTTACAGCAACCTGTGGTGTTGACTACCTAGCAGTAGAGCCCATTAATTTAAAATGAACAGAAATAAGGCAGGATCCTCACCTCAGATAAATCACCACAACTTCACTTCCATGCCATGAATATCTGAGGTGACATAAAGCATTCCATAGAATGAATGATCCAAGAGTAAAAGAGAGCTCAGAATTTCCCTGACATGCTGTTGAAGAGTCGTGTTTGCTCCAGGTTAAACTCACAGTGTGGAGCACTGGGTACCAGATTTGAGTGGTTTTAGAACAATTTGTGCCCTGGCATCTGGTGCCAGGTACCTGGTTATGCCCTCAGTGTGCTGAGGACCAAGGTTGGTTATATCCTTGTAGCAATGTCTTCTAGGGAACCTTTACAGCAATTTAAACTCCTTTTTTTCATCATGTAATGTATAAAAAGTGTGTGATGTATTAGAGAAAAGGGGTAATTCTGCACTCCCTTCTGTAGCTTAATAGCTACAGAGCTGCCTGATTAAACACAAGAGGGAAAAGCCTTTAAATTCCTGAACATCCCCTTGCTGAGCCAACAGCAAATTCCTAAAGTAATTCCTTCATCTCCCTGCCAGGTCACGCAGCTGCTGTGACACCTCCTGGCTTCCCTGGAGGAACCTCTGTGGCTCCCCTGGTTTCCAGCCAGGAGAGCTCCAGGTCCACTGAAAGTCTGAGCTCTTCCTGCTCTCTGCTCTCCTGGGTGGGTTTGAGGCGTGCCAGGCTGAGCTGAGCTGGATTTCTGCAGGAGCAGTGCTCAGGGATCTCTCTGTGCCTCTCTGGGCTGCTGGTGGAGCTCCTGGCAGAGCTGGTGAAACCACGACCCCATCTCTGGGGAAATCCCCCTTCAGTGCACACTGGAAAATCCTAATTCCAATCAGGTCAATGACGAAGCCTTAAATGAAACACTGACCTCACAAAGATCTCTACAATGAGCTTTTAATCTGTTTAATGTGCTCAAAAAGTGTTCTTTTCACTCTCGGGCATGCTGAAGGTTGAATAACTATGTCAGCCCCTCCAGTGGATTTAAAACGCCCATTGCCAAGAAAGATGCCAAGCCTTGGCTTCTGGAAGTCCAGCTCAGGCTCTGGAATTTCACAAACCAGGAGCTCAAGCCTGGGAGTCTGGGGCTCGTGGCAGGGAATGTTCCAGCCTGTGGGTCATGGCCTGAAATCTTTCATGGATAAGAGGTTCTGAAGTGATGGATGGTTTTTAGAGCAGTGAGTGTGAGACCATCCCCTGCAAACCTGTCATGTGCCTTCTGTGATTAAACTCCTGTCAGATTATTCCAGTGGAACCTGATGGAACAGAAAGAGTGAGAAACCCAAGCCAGGCAATGAGTAAAGCCCTGGTGCCCTTTTCCTGTGGGGTAAACGGGGAGGAGAACCAGAAACCATTGCAGTGGATCAAACTGGTGTGAGCCTCAGCCACAGCCAGCCCCACTAAATCACCTGCAGGCTCCCCACACAAGTGATGCTGCTCTGCCCCCACAACATCTGTTAGAGCCATTAAATACCATTAAACTGCAGTTGTTTCCCTGGAGACACCTGATTAAGTGGTTTTCCCAGACAGGTGAATCCCAAATAAATACCAGCCTCTGCTGCCCTGACTTTCTGCTGAGCACTAATTTATTCTGTGGTGACTCCCATTAAAATTAATGGGACCATATGCACGGCCAGCACAGTGCATGTGGGTAAGCATCCCATAATTCACCCCCTGTGACTGCAGTAGAGCTGCTTGGAAAGGAAAAGCAGCAAAGCTGAGAGCTTGTCATGGGGGAAATGAAAAAATGCCTGGATCTGCCCATTCCCCCAGGCCCTGCCCATACCCCCAGGCCCTGCCCATCTTTATTTAAAGATGCTGCTTTCTGAGCAGAGGCAGTGCTGGCTTCAGAAGTGTTTTATGGAAAAAATGGAGACAGTTTATAAAGCTAAAAATCTGTTCTAAACTCCAGAGCTAAGTATTGAGAGGGACACACATTTTGTTCCCAGTGAAGTGTGAGCTCCCAGCCCACTGTGGTGTTTCTGACACCTCATGTAACATCTCTGGGTGCCCAAATTTCTTTAAAATGTACATTTCTTTTTCCTGTGTGACTAAACAACCTTGAGACAGGCAAAGTTGTACCAACTGAAGTGATGCCTCACTCATCTGCAGGCCCAACTCATGAACATCCACGTGCTTGTGCCAAATAAATGTCATTATTACTTTAAAACAACCCAAAAACACCAAAGATTGGGCCCTTGCACTGTGGTTAATATTCAGGGGTAGTTCTTGATGGTTTGCAGTTAATTAGAGCTTCTCAGGGGCTCTCTTGCAGGTGAATTTGATGCTGAATGGGAAGCCAGTGATCTCTGCTTTCGCTGGGGACAAGGACGTCACCCGTGAAGCCGCCACCAACGGGGTCCTGCTGTACCTGGACAAGGAGGACAAGGTTTACCTGAAGCTGGAGAAAGGAAATCTGGTTGGTGGGTGGCAGTACTCCACATTCTCTGGCTTCCTGGTCTTCCCCCTGTAAAGTCAATTTTCCCGTGGCGTTCATCCAGGTGTGGACTCATCCTTGCCCCTGCTCCGTGAAGATCGTTTTGCCATCATGGAGTGCTGGTTCCTAATTTCTTTCTCATGGGTGGTTTTGGATTCTCTCCATGGATTCTGGCCCCATCTGAACTACTCAGAAGTTCCACAGAATTTTGTGTGTCCGATATCTTTGGCCTGAGACTAAAGCAGACAATAAATATCGACGCTTAAGGTTTCAGCCTAAAGCTGCCTGCAAGATTTATGCCAACTTCACTTCCTGGATTTGGGGAAGAAGTGGATTTCCTTTAACTGTGAAAAGACTGGCACTGAGTCTTTCATGTAGGAGAGTTTGCGTTCAGACTCCAAGCAAGAGTTAGCGTGTTGCTGCCAAAGAGCTGTGTGTTGATATATTGAAATATTGGTCATGTTTCTGTCCTGGGCCTGCACTGCCACCATCCATCCCACTGTCTTAGAGAGGTCATTCACATCCTGAGTGGCTGGCTTGAGCTCTCCTCTGCGTGTTGTGTGTTGGATGGTTCTCCCAAATATTTCAGCTCAGTCCCAGCCAAGTCCAGCCTCCATGAACTGAGGGGTCATGGATGTGTTCTGGTTGGGTATGGAAAGGGTTCCTCTTTTCCACGTGCTGATTCCTAACAGGAAAAGCAGATTCCAACCATACAGGGTTAAAGGTGGGCATGCAGGTGCAGCTTTGCTAAACAGCTGTGCCCTGCAGGACACCTCACACTCGTTCTTCAATTTAATTAACTTGATTGATAATTACTGCTTCATTCAGCTCCTGAGGGATTCCTTCCTTAGACACAACCACTTTGTCAGCTGGAGATGAGATCCCCCTTGTTTGTATTTCTGTGTATTTTCCAACCCTTCTGTTGTGTTAAAGGTCTTTTCTGGTTTTGCCTTAACTCCACAGGTGTATAAAATTTTAGATTATTTGTTTAACAAATATGAAAGGCAAATAACTGGTACCTAACTTGGTACAAAAGCTTCCCAGCTTTTTGTACAGGTCATGTGAATTCATAAACTTATTTATTATCTCATTGTTCCATAATAAAGATTAACATATATTAGCTGAATTTTTGACCTTTGGATTTTGGGAATTGCTTCATACTATTTTTTTATTGGATATAATTATTATATGCAAAATGGAAGCTTTTGGGATTCACAGAAAATATCCCAGGAGGCAGAAAAGATGCCATGAGTTAGTTAGCAATCAGAGTGATCTAGAAATAACCTATGCATTTAATTTAAAAATAGAATTTAGGCAGAAATCCTGGCCTCACTGAAGTTGGTGTTAAGAATCACATTGATTCCAAAGGATTTTGGATGAAACCTCTGCTTTAGGTTCTGCCATCAGCATCAAACTCCAGTGCCATCAGCTTGATATATTCAATACTCAACATTTAATACTCAATAAAATTATTTTCACATGAGCTGCTAACAAAACCTTCATCCCCCGTGCCCCAAATACACTGAATTGTTGGATCTTTGTGCCTTGCATATCATGAAGGATGTGGTTCTGAATGAAAAACTTCTGTGCACTTGAAAATGCGTGTGGGTGGAAGCATCTGCAGCAACCTGGGATCTTCCCTGGAAGCCACTTTGGGCTGGGATTTGCTGCTTTTGGGATCTGTCTCCAATTCCTTCCCTTGCTGGCCGAGTGCAGTGTGTCCTGTTGGCATTCCACTGATTGGAAATCTGATCCGAGGCTGCTTGCTGCTCCTCCTGAGGATATCAGGGGATTGGTGGCACAGCTTTGTGCCCAAATTCCTGATTTCTTCACCCACCACACAGGAGATTTTGGGCAGTTTCAGGAGGGTTGTGGATACTTTGCACTCATGTAAGTCAGCTAGGAGGTGATTTTTTTACACAGTTTTGTTTCTGTACTGAGCACTGCAGCTGGGGAGGAAGTGGAAGGACCTGGCAAGAAGGTGAATTATTCACATTGCTGAAAAATCTTAAAAAGTTGTGATGGCCGATCAAAATGTGTTACTGCTGTACCCCCAAATGTGTGTATATAAATATATGTATATCTAAGCCACCTGGAACTGCAGGTCATAGTGTGCATGATGTTATAAAGAGGTCACTTGTCCTAAGAGTTTATTTCAGATGGGAGCATTGGTATTTTGTATAAAATTGGTCAAATCTGCCATCTCCCCCTGCCCATGGATATATCTGTAATGTAAAAGAAATGTTGCTACTGAGACAGAAGAAAAATGGCATTAAAGGTGTCAGTATAATTTCTGAATGAAGTATTTAACTTCTTTAATTTGTGAACACATGAGCTTTAAAGGCTGCTTCAGCACCCAGCAATAATCCTGAGCTATCTCAATATTGCTTTAATTGCCCCTCAGCAAAACATTTCTGATTTCTTCAGAGTCATTAATGCTTATTTAAACTTGAGCTGGAGAGACTGAGGAGTTATTCACTGAAGGGATACATTTTGATGGAAAAGCTTCTAAAACCAGAATTGCCAATTAATTATTTTGCTGGGGGAAGGGGAGGTTTAAGTGGAGCTGCTGTGATCACTCAGAGGTGGCCTCTGGGGCCAGGCAGGTCACACTTAAACATTTAAATAAGAACAAACTGCAGGGTTTAGACCCAACTTGAGCTACCAGGTCTGCCCTAATTTTTATTGTGCTGTCCCAGCTCAGCTGTGCAGCTGCTCCCAGAAGAGAGAGGATCAGCCAGGCTGGAAAATAAAATTCCTTTTCCTTCTGCCTTCCATGTCCTGCCACAGCATTTTCCTGCTGAGGAGCACCAGCCCAGGAGACACTTCACTTTTTAAGGGTGTTTATGTTTGGTTGGTTTCAAAGAACCCCAGCCCTGCACTGGGCTGCTCTGTAAGGTTAGAGCTGACTTTCTGATCCTCTGCACTTCCAGCAGCCTCACTGATTTTGGGGAGGGCACAATCCTCCCCTGCTGCACAAGGTGAGGATCCACACCCACATCCTGCACTTGCTTTGCAGGAACTTTGTACATCACAAAGGCTGATTGTGCCAGAAAGCTTTATAGATTTCTTTAGAAATCTAAAAGAATCTAGAATCTAAAGAAAACTTTATAGCCACACGTAGTAAGGACAAAAGAAAGAAGTTACTTTCTGAGAATAAAATATTTATTTTATTCTCAGTGATTTCTTTATGAACAAGAGCAGGATTGTTACTTTTTTTTAATCTGGTTTATTTTTTTTTTTTATTTTGTTTTTTTTTTTTTTTTTTTTTTTTTTTTTTTTTTTTTTTTTTTTTGGTGAAACTAAGGGGAAAACCCCTCTCTTTTTTCCTTTCTTTCACTCCTCAGTGATGTAGATGCTGTTGATAGAGCTCACCTCTGTTCACCCAGTGTAGAAATCTGCTCTGTCTGTTGGATCCTCTGTGCTGTGAGCAATTTGGGCTGCACAAGCCAAAAAACTGCAGAGCCCAGAAAAATTCTGCTCAAAAGAACTTGGTGGCAAAAGTATTTTTGAAAAGGCACCGAGGTAGCTTTGAACTTTTCACAAGCTCTTTTGCCACTAAATAAAAAGGGAAAACCATCTTTGAACCATAGAGAAGGAAAATATATTCCCTTTTTTTAACAAGGCTTTATGTGTGGTTTATGTTACATCATTTTCTAGCAGTGTCTGAACATTTTATTAATTCAATCACTTTGGCCTTTCTATTGCTCAGCAAGTGTTGCAACCAACTGAGAAAATGGGGAGGGTTTGGGAAATGATTCCCAGGTGCCAGCACATCCAGTCCTGGTCCTGTTCAGTTTGCTGGATCAGTTCTCTTTCTGAGACAGGACATTTTTAAAATACAAAGGATGGTTCTGGAGTAAATGGAATTCTGCTCTGTTTTCCCTTTCCACATTTTATCTACATACGATTCCTAGAAAGACAAATGCAGTGGAAGAGTGTGAGATGCCTGAAGAATTTCCCAATTAGCTGCCAACTCTTTGTTTTAGCCCCCAGAGGAACACACCTGCACACAGAATATTTTTACAAGCAGGTTTTAGAACAGGGAAATAAATGCAAGGAGCTCTATGTCATAATCACACCAAGGAGCTGGGCCATTAATATGAAATACAGGCTGAAGGAAACAGAGAAATGCTCCCTTCCTTGATGTTCTCCTCCTTTTGTAGGGGGTTCTGAGCTGGGAACATATTTTACCTCAGACATTCATGGTGCTCTTTACATTGTAAGAGCTCTATGAAATATTCAGACTCTTTGTTTCCCACAGATAACATCACCCAGATCACACAATGGGAATACATGAAGACACCCAGGGACAGAATTTATTGGCTGGCATATGCCACAACAACTTTTTTTTTTCGTGCTCTTGCTGTCCAGACAGAAAAGGCTCCTTTGAGAAAAGAAAATTGTCTTAGGCCTTCAGCTGAGGTTATTTATTTGTTGCTGGGTGGGAATAAGGAGGGGAATAAAGCCCTTTCCTTCCCTAGGGGGAATTCATGTGAAGAATGATGATCAGATCAGTGCCTGGGATAAAACTGGTGATGGGGACAGTGGGAGGTGGCTGGGGGAGTCTGTCTGGTGTGAGCTGAGGTGTTTGATGGAGTTGTGATCGCTGTTTTCATCCTCACTCTTGGAGGGAAGGGAAATTGGCATCATTTTCAACAGGTTCTTCTCCTTCCTCTCTTCCCCCCATTTTCCTTCTGCCTCGTGCTTCTTCTTTACTGCAGAGGAACAAAGTGATCTGCAATGATCTAAGAAAGGCTCATTTCTGGAGAGGGATGGCAGACGTGGATATTTTGGCTTTTGGCTTTATTTTTGGTATCTGATGTGGGGGAAATACCCAAGAGGGGGGTGAGAGGGACAAAATCATTCAACCTGAAGACATTCTTCTCCTATTATCCACTTCACTGAATTCCCTAAATCTTTTTGTTTATACATTTTCTGCAGTGCATGACCCTGACCCATCCTGTGGTAACTGATGCCTTTTGGTCCTGCGGGAGGAAAAAAAAGATGCCCAGGTGCAGGAGGTGGGCAAATAAAGCAGCTTTTGCCCTGGATTCCCTCGGGGGTGGATTTATTCCCTCAGCCCAGCTTGGTCCAAAGGCAGGGATGAGCTGAGAGCAGGGAGGTTTGGGAATTGCTGCTGGCACGAGGGAAATGCTGGATCCTGCATCACTGGAGGAGATCCAGGGGGGATCCCCAGTGCTGGGATTCTTTTTCCTTTTTCCTTTTTCCCTTCCCTTCCCTTCCCTTCCCTTCCCTTCCCTTCCCCTCCCTGTGGACTTTTAGACAATGACAAATATTTAAAATCAATACTGAAATATTAATAAACATTCAGCAGTTATTGGTACAAATTAACCATCTCAGCTCAGTTACCCAACACTATGAAATCTGGGCAATTTTTGACTTTTTTTCCCCTTTATTTTCATTAATAAATCTGCCTGGGCACTGAAGGAAGACACTGAAGAGAACTTCAATACCAGGAAAATGGAAATAATTCCATTGAGCAGCTGCAGGAATCAGAGCCAGGGTGGGACTGCTCAGTGCAACCCAGATTTAAGGCAGAACAGGAGATAACACGAGCTGCAGATCTCTTTAAGGACACCCCATCCCTCATTCCTTGGAGGGAAATAAACTCTGGCTCATTTCTAGAAAGCCAAATAATGGAAACATTTGAAGAATGAATACCTAAAGCACAGGAATGCTGAGGAACATCAGGGCTGTGTAAGAAATGAATTCTCCAGCAGCATCGAGTGTTTTACTTTCTGTGGAGTGCTTAAATGGATTTCCACAAAAATAATAAAGGCTTCTGGAGGAGATAACTCCAAGGCCATCTAGCTCTGTTGCCTTGAATTCAGTAGTGCTAAGTGAGATAGTCTGGGCTTATTCTGCTGCAAACACTGATTCAGTGGGCAGGATTCAGCTGTCAGCTCCTCTTTGTTCAGGGATTATTTCCCTGAACCTTTTCTTCAGGTTTTCTGAGAGACAGCTGAGGGTTGGCAGCTCTGATCACACACCAGTGTCAGGAGCAGGAGCTGTGCTGAGTTCAAAGCCTGACTGAGCTGCAGCCCCAGCTCCTGAGGTTTTAGGAGCTGGATTGAACATCCTGCACATCCCTCAGGTGGAAAAGGCTTTTTTGTGCTTGTAGGTGTCAGCCCTGGCTCAGACACGGGGGTGGCTCAAGTGAGGTGTGCAGTAATGACAGCAGCCAAGAGAACAACTGTGAGCACCTCTAAACTCTGATGATTTGTCAGGAGCTCACCCTGAGAGGAGAAATGTCACTGATCTGAGGGTTTGCAGTGAAAGGCAGCTCGGCAGAGCAGGACAAAATGCAGCAAACACATTTGGTGGAGGGGAAAAAAAAAAAAAAGTGATGGCTCACAATATTTAATTATTTTTTTAGGTGCAGGAAAAAAATGAGCAAAGCCTGATGTGCAACAGCACCTGCAAAACTTGGTGAAATAATGTTTTAAAAATCACAACAGGAACACATTGTTTAATCAATCAATCAATCAATCAATAACTCTTTAAGCACTGCAGGTTGTGCAACTTCAGGGGCAAGCCAGGGGTGCCTATAAGTGGAGTTTTTCCCTCTGTAGTAAATCTGAGTTTAAGGTGCCTAAAAGGGCATTGTTGGGTTTTTTTTTCTGGAAATCTCAGCTAAGGAATTTGCTTTTCATGATGCCCCAGAGGGTCCCCACAAAGTAATAAGTCAGCATCATTTTCTAGCTGCAGCTGATAGCATTTATTGCTAATTCTTTAAACCCTTCTTTAAAAGAAAACAAGTCTGCAACCTGCATTGCACCCACAGGAATAATCTTTCTTTTCCTCAGTTTGGTAATTCAATTGTGACTTGTAAACTTGTGCAGCTGTAGCAAAAAAAAAAAGTCTACAGTCAACTCTAATCTATCTTGAGGAGAGTAAAAAGTGCTTACCAGCACTGGTGTAGTAAATCCTGGCTGCTTTATTAAATAAATGTAGGATTTCACTCAGAAGCCTTAAGGAAGAAGAGTTTTAAAATATCTGAACAATTTAGCACGTTCTGAAGCTGAATGAAGGTTGATTGAATTTTGCTGTGAGATAGAAACTGATGAGAACCCAAATGCCACTTAAATAAACCTGGAAATGTGGCCATTATTGGTGTCTTCTGAATGGTGAGAGACAAACCAGGAGAATCCTCCAGCCTTGGGGGATTTTTGGAGCAGAACTGACTGAGGGTCTGGGGTTGCAAACCCAGAAAGTCAAAATGAGTGTAGGTGACAAGAACATCTGCTGCTGGCTTGGGATTTTGTTGAATACGACCTCAAGCACGCAAGCAAGAAAAATTCTGCTTTATTGCATTGGTCTGGCCAGAACTGATCTGCTCAGCAGATGATCTATGGATCCAACAAATCCTTCAGATGAAAAGTTCTTACCTGATATAGGACAATTCCTCCAGGAAATGACACAATTTGCAGAGTGATGTGTGAAGAGAGCTCTGAGCTGCAGTCTTGAATTTCAGATTTCCAGGGGTGGAGGAGCTGAACTCGACACGCAGAGCCCTAATTCACCCCTGAGACTCCAGTAAAAGTCACATCCAAATGCAAAATGGAATTGCTTCTGCAGAAATCCTGGGAGAGAATCATGCATATTTCATGCTGGGACTTGAGCTTGGTTCATTCTTGTTCCAGTTCCTGCATCTTTAATACACACTGGAAGTGTCCAGGGCCAGGCTTTGGGGTTTGGAACAACCTGGGATGGTGGAGGGTGCCAGGGGGTGGAATGAGATGATCTTTAGGCTCCCTTCCAACCCAAACCGCTCTGGGATTTTCTATTTACAACTTTGCAAAGCTGTAGACAACAGAAATCAAATTAACAGCCTAAAAACATGGTGCAGAGAAATATCTTCTAATGGGACCACAGCTTGGAAAACCCTTGATGCAAGAAAATTGATTGTTAATTGTCCATTCTCCAACCAAAGCAGGGAGCAAAATTAATATCCTGATGAACAAAGTTACACCAAATCACCAATGAGCTTTCCTAAAGTTCCTCCCATTGCCTCCTGCCAGGGCTTTCTGGATGCCAAGTGCAGGCACAGATAATTCAGCCTGAAATAAATAGATAAACAAAATAAATAAACAGATAAATCATAGATAATAAATAGATAAACTAAATAAATACAAGTGATAAACATTTACTTTTACTTAGTTAAGAATTTTCCCTATTTACTAAAGCCCTCCCCTCCGTGGGTCAGGAGTGGGGATAAAGAGCAGCAGAAAAAAGAGGGTTTGAGTTCAGTGCTGCTCCTAAATGTCTGGAATAAGAATTGAGTAAAGGCAGCTTAGGAATGGCTCCACTGATTTATGGGAAGAGATCTCCTCTTATTTCAGAGGGATTGGAAGGGCAGTGAGGGCTGTGAGCACAGGGAGACCACGTGTGACAGGAAAGGTCAGGAGCAATATGAGGAGGAATAACAGAAATCCCAGCACTGGATCATCCTCTGCCTGCAGCCCGGATCAGAACAGTCAAAGTAGAAGAAGAAAAGTAGAAAAATAACATTTCAGGGCAAGCCTGTATCAGGAGCAGCTCAGGGTTGTTTCTCTAAGAGCCTCGTGTGGAATCCGGATTGCTCAGGATCTTCAGCCACTGAAAAATAAAAGATCTTCAAATAAAAAATACCAGCCAGGGAGTCTGTAAATCTGAGCCATTTGTCCAGTTAAATGCTGAATTCCCTCCTGCCCTCTCCCTCTTTTCACCCTCACCACAGATCAGGTTTTTAGCATTCTGTTCCCTTGTTCCGTTTGGGTTAAAATCACCCATTTTGGGTTAAAATCACCCAGTTTGGGTTAAAATCACCCAATTTCTTGTGTTTGATGAAGCAGCAACATGTGGCAGAGCAGCCCCTGGCATGGGTTGTGCTGCAGGTCCCTCCTGTGGGGCTGTCCCTGCCCCCTGAGCCCCAGAGGAGATTTTGGGGTGAAACTCCCTGAAACCCCACTGGGATCCTGCTGGGCTGGGACCAGTCCCCCTGAGGACATTTAATTGCTTTTTTCACAGCAAACTGAGCTGATGTAACTGTGCTGTGAATGAAGGCTGTGCTGTTATTTCTTTGCAAACCCTGGCTTGCTTTTGGAGCATTTAAAATGCCTTTTTTTAATGCCAATTAACAACTGACAAACGTGAAAGAAATGTGTTTATGACACGCTGATCTCAATCCTCACATCCCTCAGTCTTGGAATGTGTCATCACTTTTTTGCTCAAGTGTAGCTTTTGTTGGAGGCTTCCCTTATTTTAGTTTTAATGAGAATTTAAGAATGGAATGAAAATATAATCCTGCTGCTTAATTCTGGCATGAGCCTAATCGAGTTTATGCATAACAAAAATGTCAAGGCTTGTATATTCTGCTGCAAGCCCTTACTTTGAAGCAATGCAATTAATTACACTTGAACATCCTAGAGGTTTATTGCTTCAGATAAAAGCATCCTGAGCACCTTCTTTACTATTATTTCCAGAAGAAAAACAGTGTAAAATAAAGATAATTGAAGTATCTCTGACAGACAGGTTGTTTTTTCTTCTGAGGAGCTGCGTGGCTTTAACAAAGAACCTCCTTAAAGAAATTTAGGAGCAGCTGCTTTGCATGGAAAATTTTGGGTTGTGGCAGCCTAAGTCATAATTTACTTTATTCTGGGCCTTTAAATACAGCACTGTACATTTCCTTGGGTGATCTGGATGCCAGTTTAATTACCCAACGTGGCTTTATATAAGACTGATCAAACTATTAAACCAGAGATTCAGTGCTGCTAAAACTGAAAAATATCCCTTCAGCTCTGGCAGCAATCCTGGCACAGCTGAATTCCCTTCCCTGGGAAAGGTGTGGGGTGGGAGAGATGCTGGGAGACACACGGAGCTAAATCTGAGGGCTCTGCCTTCCATAATGGTCCTAAACTGGGTCTTTGCTGGGGTTAGGATTTTGACACTGCTTTGGTTGACTGCTGTGAGCATCTTGTGGAAGAGGGGGGGGGAAAAAAAAATCCATGAAAATGTTACACTTAAATAAAAGCCCCCAGCAAATTGCTGTGCTGCAGGGGGTGTTTGCATCAGAAGGAAACAAGGATAAAAGAAGCTTTCCCAAACTCCTGGCACGTTTATTCTGATCAAATGTGTAATTCCTGCTGCTCACTGCTCATTGTGCATTTTCATCACCCTGTCTGGCTGTAAGAAACTCACCCTGATTTCAATCAATTTGATTTAAAAACTCTGTATTTTTTTTCCCCCAACAGCCAGATTTTGTAATAGTTTCACATGGAGCTGCTTTTATTTTGTGGAATCAATGATATTGATTTCCCTTTAAACATAAAGATTGCCCAGTTCCACACTGGATGTACAGCAGCATTTCAAAGGTGAAGTGACTGCTGGCTTCTTAAGGTCACTTCTCAATAAATCACCCTTTGTTTCACAGTTTTGGCTAAAATGAATCCTCAAGAGTGAGTAGGTTTTGATCCTCAGCAGTGAAAACTTTACTGCATGTTACACCAAAGGTTTTATCACTGGCCAGCCAACCTATACAAATTCAGCCTATACAAAGCTGATTGATGTTGATTTCAGTAAAATACCATTCAACAATTCAGGGCTCCTCCTGGCCTCACTTTTCTGAGTCTTTCCCTTGAAAATATTGGAGGAAAAGATTGAAAGCAAGAAAGTTTCAAAAACCTCCAAACTTGTATTTCTACAATCTGCTAAGAGTTTTAATTGAGAGTATTCAAAAATATTAATAAGTAAGAATACCTTCAGAGCCAGTCCAAGTTCCTCATCCCATTTTTTGCTTTCCACCAAGGTTTTTCTGCAATAAAAGAAGCCAAAAATGAGAAAAAAATAATCTTTACACTCTCCCTTTTTCGCTTTGTTACAACTTTCTTTAAAAGAATTTAAGAAATGCTGGACAATGGTAGCGATGAGGGGAATCTATTCCCCAAATAACTCCCCTTTTCCTCTGTGAGGAATTGAAAGGCCCCAAGTTTTTATTTCAAATTACTCAGCTGGAATCCAGCTGGAGGAAGAATGGCTGCTTCGTCTGGGAGTGGAACTTTTGAGGAAGCTTTAATGGGAAATTTCTGAATGGATTCAGAACTGCAAGGAGGAGAAGAAAGAGGGAGCTGAAGCATTTGGCCACGTGCAGCAGGAAATGTCCAGGGCTGATTTTTCATCCTCTCTGTGCAGTCAGGCTGGTGTCTCCTGTTGGGATTAATCCCTTTTCTGACCCAGAGATGGGGCAGCTGAGAGGGGTTTTAAAAACTTTTATTCCATTTTCAGTCTCATGTGAAGGGTGAGACAATACAAATGTTATCATTCATGCCATCACAATCAAAAACTATTTCCTAATTACAACACACTATAAGTGTTTCTTGGCCTATCAGCTTTAGCCACACCATGCTGTAAATGCCTTGAAGTTATTAATTTATTAATAATCTAAAATTACCCCTGGTGGGTCCCACCACAATCATCTTTCACAGTTTTATTTCTCTAAAGCACCTCGTTTTATTTGTAAGGCCACTAGAAACTTGTTTTCAATTCCATTTCTCTCTCAGCAATGTCTGTCCCATTCCATGGCATTTCCAAGTCAGCATTTCTTTTCTCAAGGTTTGCATACAGGTGCACACTGTGTGAGCCTCCTGCCAGGCTTGGAGAATTCCCTACAATTTTCCCATTTCCCACTCCTGAGCTCAGGGGCTCTCACCTCCTGCTCCTTCCAGCAGAGCAGAGAAGCTGGAAAGCTGCTGAGGCTCCTTCTTCAGAACATTAACATTTATTAAATGCAATTAATGCTGCTCACTCCAAACAGGAGAGATTTGTGCCACAAGGTGTGAGAGCAGCTTTGCAGCACCCAAAAATACCCCAATTTCTTCCTCAGCTACTCAACATTGCAGCAGAAAAAGGAAACCCCAAAGCCCCTTTCTGATCACCTGAATGAAGTTCCCTCCTGTACAGAATCTGAGACATAAAATCCTTGCACTGGTCCTGTGCAAAGGTAAAATTCAAGACAGGAAAATTAAGGGAAACCACTTGAACTAATAGAGAATTGTGCTGTTGAAATCACAGACCAGTTAAGCTCCACATGACACTTCTAACCTAAAACCAACCCCAAATTAACAGAAGATCCGTTTCTGGCAGAGTAAATTATCATGGTATTAAATTCATGCCAATTAATATGAATCCCTGCCTGCTTTGGTGGAGGTGAGGCAGGCCAGGTGCAGTGCACAGGTTTTATCCTTTCCTTGGGGATTTCTGCCCTTGCTGTGTCCCAGTCCCTTTGCTCTGTGCTGCCCTAAGAGAGCTGAGCTGAGGATCCTCAGCTGAGCAGCACTGAAAAGCCACCAGCAGGACCCAAAAAAAGCCACCAACGGGACACAAAAAAAGCCAGCAGCAGGACACTAAAAAGCCACCAGCAGGATCATGAAATAGCCACCAGTAGGATCACAAAAAAAGCCACCAGCAGGACACCAAAAAAACCACCAGAAGGACGCAGAAAAGCCACCAGCAGGACCCAAAAAAGCCACCAGCAGGCCACCAAAAAAACCACCAGAAGGACGCAGAAAAGCCACCAGCAGGATCATGAAATAGCCCCCAGTAGGATCACAAAAAAGCCCCCAGCAAGACCCAAAAAAAGCCCCCAGAAGGACCCCAAAAAAACCACCAGAAGGACACAGAAAAGCCACCAGCAGGATCACAAAGAAGCCACCAACAGGATCACTAAAAAGCCACCAGCAGGATCACAAAAAAGCCACCAGTAGGATCACAAAAAAGCCACCAGCAAGACCCAAAAAAAGCCACCAGCAGGACACAAAAAAAAGCCACCAGAAGGACATAGAAAAGTCACCAGCAGGACCACAAAAAAGCCAGCAGCAGGACACTAAAAAGCCACCAACAGGATCACTAAAAAGCCACCAGCAGGATCACAAAGAAGCCACCAACAGGATCACTAAAAAGCCACCAGCAGGATCACAAAGAAGCCACCAACAGGATCACTAAAAAGCCACCAGTAGGATCATGAAAAAGCCACTAACAGGACACAAAAAAAGCCACCAGCAGGACACAAAAAAGCCACCAGCAGGATCACAAACTGGGAGATGGGAATGTTCCCTCTGCACTGGGAATCCCTTCCAGGCTGAGCAGGAGTCTCAGTCCCAGGGGCCACAGAACCCCTGTGCTGGGAGCTCCAGGTCCCCACAATTCACCCTCTCTGCTCTCATTTGGAGTGTTCTGCCCATTTTTAGGAATGCAGTGAAGCCACACAGATTTTGGCCACCTGGAGACCTGGGAACAGCTGTTTTTGGAGCAGGAAGAGCCCCAGGAAAGAGGGAGATCTCGTTGCTCAGGAGTTCCTCTGGGTTTCAGCTCATGCTTTTGATTTTCTGTCCTTGCTCTTGGTCCTGAGCCCCTGAGTCACCTTTCCCTCACACCAAACCCTGTTTGCATTCACTGCCTCCACAGCACAATGTGTGATATCCTATAATGCAATAAAGCCTGCTGCTCTACATTTGACACCTGAATTGTGTTAAGAGAGGAAAATCATTATGAAATGAATATGAAGAGACTCCACTGCTCTGGATCATTCCCTGCCCAGGAGCCACTGAAGCCAAGGAGAAAGAAAGGACACCCTAAATCCCATAAAGGGTTTTTTCCATGGGCATATTGCTGGAATGTAAACAAACTCTTATTTACTTTGTTCAGTGCCACAATTAGTGGAGATCAAAGAGCCTGCAAGGGTGTTTTATACTGTAAATTATTAGGTAATTAACCTTAATGCACCCTGCTTAAAGTCTCCAAAAGAGCTGAGAATATCCTTCAAAGCAACAGCACATGACTGCATCTCTGGTTAATTATAAATAAAATGAATAAAATAAGCCTCTAATGGGATGTGAGGATCTGGGGCAGTGTGCAGGAGGAAGAGGGAGAAAGAGAATTAAATCATCTTTCTTCAGAGCTGAAAGACAGAATTTCACATCACAAAGATTCAAACAAAGCAGCATCCAACCAAAGGATGCTTCACTGGCAAGGCAATCCATTTTATGATGTTTATTGCATTCCATGAGGGATTAGGATTCTTTTCTTTCACAACCAAAACTGGTTTATTTTTATAAAATTATCTGCTATTGAGCTTCCTCGTTGTGCAGCAATTGCTACACAAATTTTCCTGTTGTTTAAGAAGCATTTTTGACGTTTGCAGATTTCAATTGGAGCCTGATAAAACAAAGCCTTGGATCCAAGATCAACAGTCCTGTTTTACATTCCAGTTCCCAAGAAACCAGTGTTAAATATTTTATACAATAAATATTGACAGAGAAACTCCTTTTATTGTTTCCTCTTGCAGGCAAATTGACAAATAGAGAGTTGTAGATATTATAATAATCCTGCCCAGCTTCATAATCATCCATCTTAAAATAAAATCTATTTAAGAAATCAGAAGTTTGTCCTTTAGTGGGAAACTTCCTGGAGCAG
Source organism: Onychostruthus taczanowskii (assembly GCF_017590055.1). NCBI lineage: Eukaryota > Metazoa > Chordata > Aves > Passeriformes > Passeridae > Onychostruthus > Onychostruthus taczanowskii. The sequence continues at coordinate 2,223,764 of NW_024503346.1, read as the reverse complement.
GAGGTGTCTTGGTGGGGTACATTCTGGAATCAATGTGTGGAAAGGGGCTTTACATTTCCAGTGGAAATATCCTGAGGATAATATTGTGTATTTCCTGTGATTACAGACTGACTGTCACAATATGATGGAGAAAATCCTTTCACTGGGGTTGGCTGAGGGAAAGGAGAGGAGCTGGGATGTGGATTTTTCTCATCAGGCTCTGATTTGGCTTTGTGAATATGGAAATAGCTTTGGGCAATTGTAGAAAATGGCATGAGGTGCAAATCCTGGGAAAAAGGAGCCAGACCTGCTTGCAGAAAGAAAAATCAGAACTCACCAGAGTTTGGGGAGAGTTGTGAGCAATTTTTAAGAAGAGGTGACATTTCCTAAAGCTTCCCCACTGTGGGGACAGCTCTGAGAGCCACAGAGGCCCTGGGGGGACCCAGTGGCCCCAGAGCTGCACAAGACTTCTAAATACCCTGAAAATGGCAAAAAAAATGCTAAATAAAAAGAGAAGAAAATTTTTCAGCAGCCTGAACTGTTTTCTGTTCATAATTTCAGGCTGTACAGATGTAGCTGGCCGAGGGAATGAGAGCTGGCAGCCAGGCACGTGGGTTCCAGTATCACCCATCACACACAGAGGTTCTACCCTTTCCAACATCAATCAAAGCTGCTGAAGATCTTTCTACAATTCTAATTTTACCGATTTCAGAGTTTTATGGCCTGGAAAAAAAAAGAAAAAAAAAAAACCCCAAAAAAACTGAATCCTTTTTAAAGGGTTTTAAATTATTATTTCTCCAAGGCAGAGAATTCCTGAGCCACAGCAGTGCTAATATAGAAAATAAACACATCAAGAGCTGGAAATCATCACCTAAACACAGAAATCTCCTGGAATTACAGCTGGAGCTGCCCTGACTGCAAAGGTTTGGGAGGCAGGGCCAGAAATGTCTCTCAGTTTTTCATAATTTCTGGAATGCTGCTGTATTTTTATGGATGGAGCTCTTGGAAGTGACAGAACTGCAATGACTTCCATGGAGCAGTGCCAGCCCAACCTTTCATGCAATCTGGCTCTGTTTGGGAATGAGAGGTAAGATTAAATATAGTTAATATGAGAGTAGAACTTTTTTTTCGGCGTTTGTTAAAAATACTCCCGTTTTCTCACCATTTTAATGAGTAAGTAACCTTTTGTGGTAAAAGTATTTGGAGTTTTTTGGGGTTTTTTTTCAAAAAGTTGATCATAATCACAGGAAGCTAAGGAAGTTTTTTGATCTTTGAAAGTAGCTGCCATTTGGAGTGTTCTCTGGATGCTTTCAAACCAAATGAATTAAACCATTTTCCTGTTTTAATTATACTCTTCTGGCTGAAAAGGTGGTACAGTAATTAATTTATTCATTCCAAACCACGAAAGCCCAAATTACACAGAGCCTTCAGCTGCATTTCTGTTCAAAGTTCTGCAAACTCGAAGTTCATGAACGTGGTCAATCTGAACCAATTCAGACCCTGGCAGAGGAGAATAAAAATGTTGATCCCATGAACCATTGGAGCCATCTGGAAGCATCAATTGCCATGGAAGGAAATTCATTCCCAGACAAAACATTGGCTCCAGCTCTCCCCCAGCCTGCCAAGCTGAGCCAGCTCCTTCCAGGGGAATTATTTCTCTATTCTCTGACAAGTTATCAAGCACCAGCTCCCCGAATGGAGCTCACATCAGAGAGAGACTTTGTCAGAAATAAATGGAGTTTCAAACTTGGACTTGTCACCGCAAGGCAAATTCTCGTCTCAGAGCTGCTCCTCCTCAGGGGTCAGCCCAGAGCTGGGCACCTGAAAGGGCTTCAAAAATCATCACTGGGGTTTGAGGAAAAAATACAGCCTGCATAAGCTCCAAGGGTTTGTTTTTTCACTCAAAAGATGAGCTTAGTGACAGGATTTTTAATGTAGAGACAGGAAATCATTTTCATGGAGAAGCAGAGCCCTGCCAGGGCTGCTGCTGTGGTTCCCTGTCTCCAGGAAGCTGGGATGGAGCTCCTTGGATCCCTCTTTGGAATTTGTGCTTTATTGCTTGTGAAAAATGCGTATTTTACGATTGGCTTTACACAAATATTCAAATGAATATTATATGTGTTATGTTAGAAAGTGATGCTGTATTAATTTTCTAAAGTAGTGCGTTAAATATAGTTTTAGATTATAACATAATGTTAAAATAGGAACTATGCTATGTAGGATAATGTTTTTTTAAAAAGGACTCACACTGTGATAGCAGCCACAGGACACCTGAATCTTTCAGAGAAAGAGAATTTATTGCTCCTTATCAGAAGAAACGAACTTCTTCCTGCCTTGCTCATTAGGATTAAGAGGAAGAAGCTGACACTGACCAGACAGAATCCTTTGTTTGAGTGGAATTTATGCATCATGGATGAGATGTATGAATATGCAACAGGCTGTTGTTTTTAAGGGTTAATCTTCTGTTAATGTGGGTCCTTTTTGGGTTTATTTTGCCCACAAAGAGGTGCCTGGACTGTCTGCAACTCTTTGTTTTTATTGTCTCGTATTGTCCTAATCTCAATTGTTCAAATTTTTGTTATTCTAATTGTATTACTATTTTTATAACCATTTTATTATGACTAAACTTTTAAAACTTTAAAAACAAGTGATTGGCATGCCCTGCCCCGTGGGCTCTCCTGCCAGCAGCAGCAGGGTGAGCATTCCATCACTGCTGTGGGTTCTGTCCCACTGGGCAGCTGAAGGGAGAGAGCAGAACCCAAAACCCAAAACCCTGCTGGGCTAGGGAGCCAGCATTTCCTGCCTGACCCCCTCCATTGGTCTCTGGAGCATTTGCAGGAGGTGTTTTAAAAGGAAAAAACATTTTTAAAGCCACAGCCAGGGGTTTATTGCTTCCTCATAACTGATTTAGTGCCCCAAATCAGAGGTTTTACCTTCCTCCTCTAGCAAAAATATGCAGAGCACAGAGACAGATCATCTGTCATCTCTGTAAAAACGTCACCCACTATTACTTCCTTCTATTAAAATGCATCTTTATTACCTGCTGTAATTATGAGGCATTTGGGCTGGTTCATATATTTTCCAAGGGAAGGGAATGAACAGCATCTCCTTTTTCCAGTGGGCCTTTCTCAGAGCCAAGCCTGCCCTTAGCAGCTGGGCCCAAGCAGGGGTGCCCAACACAGAACACCGTTTTAATGGAATTATTCTAATTTTGTTATTGGTGGCTGGAATGGGCGCAGCAGATCCCAGAGGATGTGAGAGCTTTTCTGATCCAGGATTAAACCATCCCAGCCTAGGGAGCCCTTGCAGCCCAGCTGAGACTGGACATCCAGAGGCAGAGAAAAGGGAATTTCTATTGGGATTAGGGACAAGCTGTCGTGAGGCTGTTCATCAGTGACAGGAACTTTTAACAAGCCTTAGTGATAACACCAGGCTGTGTTTGGACTTTCAAAGTTGTTTTCTCCCAGGTCACAAATTCCCCCGGGTGGGTTTTTCAGAGCCTGGCAGGTTTCACACCCCTGGTGAAGCTTTTTCAGCCTTTTGAACCTGGAAGTGTTTGTAGCTCTGCTGGCTGTGCAGATTCTCCCACTCTAGGTTTTTCTCACTTGTTGGGCAAAACTGGAACCAAACAATGGAAATCTGGAGAAGGCAGCACAGAAGGACAGATGTATTTGCATAAACCTCCCACCCACCCTGAAAAAATGAGGGTTTCCTTAGGGAACCAGGCTAAAAATGAGAGGAAATATCCCTCAGGCACCTCCCAGTGTTTGTGTACCTTTGCAGGAGCTTGTGCTGCCTGGAATACAGAATGGAATTCTGCCTGGAAAGCAGAGAATTCCCTGGAGATTTCAAGGTATAACAGTGCAGGAATTTGCAGCAGCAGGAGCACAAAGAGCTCTTTGCCAGGAAGCTGAGCAGCTCTGCATCCCCACATCCCAGATTTACACTTTGCTGCAGCCCTGCAAGGGAAGAACTGCAAACTCATCATTATAAAGAGATATGCAGATCCCTCTTCTGTTTTCCAAGGAACCATTTAATTGTCTATTTTTCATCCTCAGATTTTCCCCAGCAGCTCCATTAGCTGACGTGATAAAATGCCAGCTTGTTTCATATTTAAATATAGGAGCAATTTGAAATAATACATCTTGACTTTGGGACCATATTCATCTGTTATTACTCCATGAATTATGCCCAAAAGAAAGAACCTAAGCCCTTTTCTCTTATTTGCAAGGTTGACAGAAAACTTCTATTTTCTGTATGAAACAAGGTGCTTTTGGTTGGTTTATTTTTAATTTTTTTTTCTGTATTAATTTCTTTTTCTCTGTCCCAGCTGCCACTAAAATAAAGGGTGTAGGTCCTCTTGCTTGGGAATTTCCACAATAAGGCAGAGTTTTGATCCCTTTTCTCATGAATGCTTGGATTTATTGCCTGAAATCTCCACTTCATTAAGCTGTCAACTGTTCCTTGGTGGCCTGCTGGGGAGTGAGATGCTAAATTTGATTTAAAGGTCAGGGGAGACGTGTGGCACCTGCAATCTGCCTCGGAATTGTTTTTGTAACACTAAACAGAGTTTACAAGGAGGGAAAATTGGAAGTGGTCAGCACAAGTCAGTGTAGCCCCAGTGTCTTGGAAAAGAGACTTTTCCTTTGGCTCCACTAAAAATAAAGGAAATGGACACATCAGGGTGGTGCTCTGGGATTTATGGAACCCCAAGCAGAGTTCTGGGGCTCCAGTTGTAGCAGGAAAAACATCAGGAAAATGCTTCTGCTTCAATGTTAGTGCAGCAGCCACAATTTCAACACAGCTTCATTTGGGGAGATATTTTAATCTGAATTTCCTAGAGGTCTAAATAAACTCTCACCAATTGTCTCGGAGCATTCTCCCAGCAGACCTTGTTATTCTTCCTGCATCTCCACATCTTTTAATTCACCACCCAAATAAGGCCCCAGAGGAGATCGCTTTCGTTTAAAATAATTTTACAACCACAGCCCAATATATTATCATTTTAATTAAATATATGAAGTATAACAAGGGCCAAGGTATAAATTTCCAGGGGACTGAAGCTTAATTTAATCTCCACATTGAATATATAAAGCTTGGGACATAGAAAAACTCCTAATATCCCCATTTGCCCCTCAGCACAGCCCTTTATCTTGGGCATTTCATTAGTCACAGAGATAAAAGAAAACAATTACAAACTAACTGGGAATTCTATAGGAGACTTTCCTTGGGAAGGAAATTAGGTATTACACTAAGTGGAAATTTCTGTCTCAGGAAAAATTAAAAAAAAAATGTTGTCAGGCAATTTCCCTGTGCTCATTAAAGGAAATAGAAATTCACTCGTAACCAGCAGGCAATTCTGTGGGAGTGCCAGCCTGCTCCTGATTTCCCTGCTTGGAAATTGAGAGAGCAGCAGCTCTTCCCCAAAAATCTGGGAAAAGACTGAACCTTCAAGGGACCACGCTGGGACCTTGCTCTTCTCGGTGTGGAAAAGGAACTGAAACAACCTGGACTAGAGTGAGAAAAATGAGAATACTGATACTCAGCTGAGGAAGCAGACAAGAGTGAGATAAATTAAAATACTGATATTAAGCTCAGGAAGGAGCTGGGACCTGAACTTCCCCCAAATTGCTGGTTGCACCTCGTGCCAGGGGAATGGGCAGGGCTGACCCCTGGGGACATTCCCTGGATTCTGCAGGGTGAGGGGCAGGGATGAGCTGGGGCTGCTCCCTCTTCTCCTCCTGCAGCTCCTGGGACAGGATGGTTTGTGCAGCCAGGGAGCTCAGCCCTGGCCCTCAGCAGCCAGGCTCGGTGAAAAACACCCATTTTCTGTCACACTGCCCCATTTTCTGTCACTCTGCCCCGTTTTCTGTCACTCTCTCCCATTTTCTGTCACACTGCCCCATTTTCTGTCACTCTCTCCCATTTTCTGTCACACTGCCCCATCCTCTGTCACACTGCCCCATTTTCTGTCACACTGCCCCATTTTCTGTCACTCTGCCCCATTTGCTGTCACTCTCTCCCATTTTCTGTCCCTCTGCCCCATCTTCTGTCACTCTGCCCCATTTTCTGTCACTCTCTCCCATTTTCTGTCACACTGCCCCATTTTCTGTCGCTCTGCCCCATTTCCATTTTCTGTCACACTGTCCCTGCAGAGGCTGCTCTGAAGCTCAGCAGCAGGATCCCTATCAGACCACTGAGGAAATGAAATCATCCCTGCCAGGTTCCCCAGTGACCTCCACAAGTCCTGGCTCACCACCAGTGATATTTGTCAACAACAACATTAACTTTTATCACTTCCTTTCTGTGACTGGGTTGGCCAACGTTCATTTTGGAAGCCACTGAGAGCAACCAGAGGAGATAAATCAGATTAAATCTGGTTTGCTGGCCAAGATGTGAGGACACAAACATAACTGAGGCTTGCATTGAGGCGTGGTTTGGACTTCATAGAATGCTGTGCAGGCAATGAGGGAGAGGAAGGGAAAGAATTGTTATCCCTGGTGCTCACGGAGCATCCCCTGGGTGCTGCATCCACCAGCAGCCACCTCCCAGCCTGACACGCAGCTTTCCCTGCTCTGTGGCAGGAAATATCAAAAAAATACTGCTATTTCCAAATCAAATCAGTGGAATCTTTCACTCAGGGTGTGCCAGTGGGGCTGTGCAAGTGCTGAGCACCAGATCCCAATGTGGGGACACAGGGTGGGCTCTGAGCTGCAGGAATTGGGCTCTCCTGCCTTGGTGGGCACAAAAAGTGCCTGAGGCGCCCAAAATTCATCACTGCTTCCAACAGGAGGGAAAATAAAGGTAAAGGAGTGGTCAGGGTATGGGAATGACAGCCTCAGGCCCTGTTAATGGTGGATCCCAGCTTTGGAAGTGGTTTTTCTCATGGAAAAGCCGTGCAGGTGGCAATATCTATAAAGAAATAATTATTTTGGAAGATTTTCTTTGGCTGGGCACTGAGAGCTGCCCTGGAGAGGCTGAGGGGCTGTCCCAGCCCTGCCTCTGCTCCTGGCAGGGCTCATCAACTGAAATCAACTGAAATCAATTGAAATCAACTGAAATCAACTGGAATAAACTGAAATCAACTGCAATAAACTGAAATCAACTGCAATCCACTGAAATCAACTGCAATCAACTGAAATTAACTGAAATCAACTGAAATCAACTGAAATTAACCGAAGTTAACTGAAAATCACATTCTGGGGGGTGCTGATGGCCACAGGAAGGACAATTCTGAATTTTACTTCTTTTCTGCTTTGCTGGTGTCTCCTCCTGTGTCAGAGCCAAGGAGAGATTTAATCCAGCTCTGGTGCACACTGACCTTGGCTCTCACTGTGAAAATCTGCCAAGTAAAGAGAGAAATGATTCCTTTTTATCCCATCAACATTGTCTACAGGCAGCAGAAAATATATTTTTTAATACATTGCCTTGATTCTGGAGTTTTCCTTGACACGTTTGTGCTGTTTATGAAGAGGGGAGCTGAGGATCCTTGGCAGAAATGTAAATTACGTTGATATTTCCTTAGCAATTCTTCAGCTGGAATTTATGTGAGAAACCAGAGGTCAGGATTTATGAAGGACACTCCTGACAGGTCTCCCCTGCAAACACCAAAAAGAGGACAAACAATAAACAGCATAAAAAAAAAATTAAAGCACTAAAATAAAGAAATTTTTTTAAAAAATACCTTGAAAATGTCTCCAAATTTTTCTGATCCATCTCTAACCAAGTCCCCATCAATGCACCAATAACTTCCAGAGCTCTGTATTAATCAAGTGATGTGGAGTAAGACAATTAAAAGTGCAAAAGGAACTGAAGAGATAAAATTTATCTTGCTCCAAGTTGACTTCCTCCAACTCTGCAGCTGCTCCAGTGAAGTCCCCGAGGTTTTTCATGTGGGAATTCCTGGAATGCCCACGGGGCAGTGTCACCCCTGGGACAAAAATCACCCTGGGCATGGAAATGTCGGGGCTTGGTTTGGTCCAAAAAAGGGAAAATCCCTAACTTTGACCTGGAGAAGAAGCTTTTTCCTAAACCATCACTCCTCAGTGTGCAAAGGCAAATGATCTTCCAGTCCTTCCTTTCATTGCTGGCTGACTTTTGGCCCGAGAGGCACAGCTGGCATTACCTCTGCTAATAATGCTAATATCTCTGTCATTATCTCTGCTAATAATGAAGGGAAGGGGCTGTTCTGGGTTAAGAACTATTTTAAGAACAATTTATTGCCCAGATAAACATCAGTCTCAGATGTGTGAGGTTTTAGAGGAGCAGGCAGCCAGCCTCAGCTCAGAGCACTCCCAAATTCTTTGTTCCAAGGCAATACAGAACTTTCTAACCCAATGAACAATTGCCACAGGGTTTATTTTGCTTTTCTAACCTATCACTTTTACTCACCTCTGCTGCACTGGGGATACTTTTGTCCAATGGGTTTTTGTTACTTTTATATACAAATGCTTCTGTTATAACTGTTAAATTCCCAGTTTATTCCATACAAACACACTCTTTCATCATAAACCCTTCACCATTTTATCAATAATTTCTCACTTAATTAAGGCATTTTCTTTCTTACAACTCTAGAAACATGTTGATGATTTTTCTGCCTAATGTCTGTGTGTTGCATTTTTACATCAATCCAAGCTTCTTTAAGACTGTAAATCAAACTCTTCAGTGACAGTGGAAGTTTCTGTCTCAATTCCCAGGCACAGCCTTTGAGAGGAGGAGTTATTCTGTAAAGACCCAGCGATCAATTAGCCCAGGATCTGATGAACTCAGAGCTGTGACCAGTTTTATATTTCCTTGGGAACTCTTGTGGTAACCTGAGCCCCAGAGCTGCTCCAAAACGTGGAGTTCCAGAGGCAGGGAATTGTTTGGGAAGGGAGACCTGTGCTCTGTGCTGAGCCTGCAAAGCAGCAGCTGCACTTTAATTAAAACTTATGTCCTGTATATCTCTGTGTGTTTGAGTGTTGCTTTGTTTTTAATGAAATTTTTTAGATAAAGGGAGCTTTTCTAATTATACTTCTGCCTCCTGGTGCTCTCTTCCTTATTCATTTTTGCTATCATGCCTTTTTTCAATTTCTGCGACCAGATTAGGCCGTATCAGAGTTTCAGAGTTTATTAAAGGTGATGGCAGCAGAACACAGCTCTGTTCCTTCATCCAGCCAATAAAAATCTCTTTGCTCATCCTCCTTTATCCCCCTCCACTCCACAAAAAGCTTTAATTAAGGTGACACATATGGATCTTAACCATATTTGACAAAGAGTAATGAATGAATTCTCCACGATCCTCAAGAAAACGCTTTGGCATTTGCATCACTTAACACCGGTGTGCTTCTGGGGACCTGCAGGGTAAAATTGGGGATTTTTCACTCAGGGGTGGTTCCAAAGCAGCAATTCCTGAAGAGCTGCTGTTCCAAAGGCTTTCCTTGCACAGAGCAGGTTGAATTTTGGCAGTGCTGAACTCCAGCCCAGCAGGAGCCAGGGAAGGATTTTTGGCTGCTTTAGATCCCTGTCAGTGTGGAATGTGGAATTTTCTGAAGTGCTGGCTGTTAATTTTCCTGCCATTGCCTTGCTCATGTAGAGCCTCCTTCATTTTTCCTTTTACAGACTGAGAAGGGCAAATTTTCCTTCATTTGTAGAAAGCAGAACAATTTTAATGCATACATAAAATACAATAACAATATAATGCTATCGTTGAAGACCAGGAAAATCTGGTTTAAATTTATTCCCAAGGAACTGGTGAGGAAAAGAGACAATTTGGATAAAAGAGGTTTACTTTTGAGATACCAGGCCTGGGAATTTCATTTTCTGAGCCCTTTTTTTTGTCAGGGCTCCATATCTCACCCACTGCTTGCTTCACTTTTAATCTTCCTGCAAAACAGCTGCTGAGCATAAAAGTGTGTTTACATCCATTGGCCCAGAAAGGTAAACAGACCAGAGGCAGGAATTATGAATGAAGGGTTGATTAGTGACAGAGATTTGTGATAATGAAGGGATGAGCAGTGCTTGCTTGGCCATGTGCCAGTGACTCACAATTAATTTTGCTGTCTGGGCAGCAGGAAACCTGCGGGGTACAAGGGCAGGAGTTTTCTCCCCAGGTTGGTGTGCAGCTACAAACCACTCTGTAGTAAAATATTTGTGATACTGGATGGCTCTGGGCTGGAATAACAAAAGTACAGTGGATGTTGAAGCCCTGAAACCATTTGGTGTTAAATTCAGGTGCTCTAAGCACAGATTGTTGCTTCCAATCCTCAAAGCCCTGCCCTGAGTGACTTTTTGGTGGCAGTGACAAAGGAACAGCTCAGTTCACACAGTGGTTGGAGAGCGTTGACAGGAGGGAGTCCCAGATTTATCTACCACCAAAATCACCCTCTTGTGAAAAACGCCAATCACTTGTTTTTAAAATTTTAAAAGTTTAATAGTAATAAAATGGTTATAAAAATAGTAATATAATTAGAGTAATGATATTTGAACAGTTGAGATTAGGACAATATGAGACAGTAAAAACAAAGAGATACGGACATCTGGGTACCTCTTTCTGGGCAAAATAAGCCAGAAAAAGGACACCCGTTAACAGAGGATTAACCCTTACAAACAATCACCTGTTGGCATATTCAAACATCTCACACATGATGCATAAATTCCATTCAAACACAGGATTGTCTGTTCATCATCAACTTCTTCTCTTAATCTTAACGGCATCTTTTGGACCGAACCAGGAGGGAAGAAGTTAATTTCTCTTGATAAAAGGGTAATAAATTCTCTTTCTCTGAAAGATTTAGGCGTCCTGCAGCCACCCTCCAGTGGGAGCCCCTCATTCCTTTCTAAAAAGAAAACATTCCACGTGCATAGTTCCTATTTTAACTGCAAAAGTTACCTTTTAGCTATGAAACTACATTTACCATACTATTAAAATGTTAATACGACTCAGTGCACCTCAATGTGTATAGTAAATATCTGTGTAAAGCCATATAATGTGCACTTTTCACACTCTGCAGGTGCTGAGGAATGAGCTCTGAGATGAAAATTGACCCTGGCAGTGGGAAAGTCCCCCTGGCTCTCAGCAGCAGGGCTGGAGGTGTTCCCTCCCTGCTGTAGACACCTGGGGAGCTGGCTGGGATTGCCGGGGGTAATGCCAGCTTCTCCTCACTGAAACAAGGCCCTCAGAGCAAAAATTAGGGGTGCCACAGCTCAGGATATTGGGTATCAAATATCCAGTATTGGATATTGGCTGGGGAAGGAGGTCTGGGCTTCAGACCCTGCCCCACGAAATGGGGGAACAGAAGCCACTCTCCCCGCTGAGCTCATCTGCCCAGAAAAGCAGATTTTTGTGGGGCATTCATCAGTTCTGCTTCAGAGAGACAGAGGTGAGCTGAGAGGGACGAGCTGGGACGGTGCCAGATGCAGAAATGTCCCTGAAATCAGAAGCAAAGGAGTGACACACGTGGACAGCAAAGCCCTGGTGCTGATCCCAGCTCCCAGGCTGCCTGAAGAACACCAAAAACCACAATTCAAACCTCCAGGAAAAGCACAGGGTCAATGAAACAACTCCTTTACACGCCTTAAACTCTGCAAAATGCCCATTTTTATCTGCTGGCTGAAGTGTTTAACTATTCCCCAGTGCAGGGTGATGATCAATCAATGCCCAGCCAATCAATCCATTGAATTTAGGAGTACCCAGCACCTCACACACTTTATAAGAGCTACTGAAGGAGAAGGATTTAAAAAAACCCATCAAATTGAGTGGGCCCAATGTTCCTCTCTGTTACAGACAAATTATCAACACATTACAAAGGAAGTCTGGAGGTAAGATAATTAAATTGCAAAGTTTTTCTGATTATATGGTTTGGAGCATGAAGAAAAAGCAGGAGGTGAGAGTGTGAAGGTAAAGTAATAAAAGGAAAGCAAATGATTCATTAAACTGAAGGGCTGATTAAACTTGAAGACTTGTTATATCTCACATTTTTCATTAGCAAACATTTCTATTTAGGGGATTTTTTTTTCATTTTCTTTATTGAAACTCTTGCAGATACAGTGGGTGATTTAGGGACACTGCTTCTTTTGAAATCTTCCCACTGATTAAAAAAAATCAGACTTTATACAGGCAAAACTCCTTTTTTTTTTCCTGGATGAATTCTCATTTCAGCTACAGTTTTGTCAATCCCAAATGATTTTATGATAGAAGACTTTGGTGTCACAAAATGTTAGGAATGCAATTAGATTTTTTTTTTCTCTGTGATATTACTGAGATGTAAAGGATCTTAGAACCTACAGGCAGAGATTATAAATTCCCTTCCCCATGATTCTATTGCATTGTCAACACTGGGCACAGTTTTGTTATTGAGATCTCTCCTAGAGGGCAAATTAATAATTGTTATTAGAACAATATTAAAATTTAATGAGGTTGCATTTAGCTGGTGCCAAGTAATTAAACAGAAAGTAATTAAGTGCTAAATATATCCAAAACTTTGAGATCTGGGCTTTTAATGTAGGATTTGTGACAGAGAGAAAGAGGGAGAAAGAAAGAGTCCAAGTCATTTAATCTTTTCTACTTCTGTCTTTTAATTTCCAGCCATTCATCCACTGGAACAGGCTCATTTCAGATTTCACTGTGCAGCTGACAAGGAGGGAAATTAAATCTTTTCTAAAATGTGCTGAAACTGCCCCAAAACCTTGGAGACCTCGTTCACTCCAAGTTGTACTCAATTAGAACTGTTAAAACCACGGTTCAAACTGTGTGTGCAAAACCACACGAATTAATTGCTGGGTGAAAAATGAACCTTTCCTCAGGGGCACCTCTGCACACAGAATTTCAAACATCAATGTCCAGAATCTTCCCCAGGATCTCTGGTCTGTAAAATTCTGCAGAAAATCTGCATAACACTGAAGCTATTTATCTTTTACAACTCCCTGACTGACACAGCCCAAAGGCAAATCCTTGGTCCCCAGAGGTCAAAATTGAGAGAGAAAATCTGGGCCCTGGGAGGGTTTAATTCCAGATTCCTGCCTGGTGTTTGCTGGGCAGAAACTGGAAATTTAGAATGTTTAAAATGTTCATTCTCTCCCTGTTCTTGGCCCAATAAGTAACAGATTTGATTTTCCCCTCTCAGTCAAGCACCACTGTTGCATATATGCAGCAATCAAGTGAAAATGTGATTTATAACTAATTACAGCCACGGAGGAATTTCAATCCCAACACTTCTGTGCTGATTTCAATGAGAATCAATCCTGCTTCAAAATCCTGGTATTTGGGAATAAAATATAAATCACTGCTTGTTATGAATGCATCAGTAAAGATTCATCAGTAAATGAAAATTCACGGTGCAAAAATACACCTGTAGCAGAAGATTTGTGCCACATTTTAAAAGTGATAAAAATCCCAGCATTTTATTGATAAAATCACTTAAACTCTCTCTCTGTGCTTCTCTTGGGAGCTTTAAACTCAAACGACTCTGATAAAATATGAAAGCTCCCATTGATTTATTGATAATAGCAAATAAATAAATGTAGGGGAGAAAATACTCTCAGAGACATTATTGGCACTGAGGGACCAGTGATATCTTCAATTTCCATAGATCTGCAGAGAAATCTGGTGAAAATCTCTTCTGCATGTTCCTGGCCATGGGCATTCCAGTGGGGAATATCTACAAGCAACATTTTTCCTTCTCTCGTGTCTTTGGTTTACAGGAAAAAACTCATCCTGAGTATTTAGCTAAAAGTATTTCGAATATTAATTATAGAAACGTTAATATTGTATTAAATAGGATGTTACAAGTATTTTTTCCTGGAGTGGAACAAAAACGACGTTTATAGAAACATCAAGGTTTTCCTTTTCTTATCCCAGTGTTAATACAGAAGGAACCAGGAATAGTTTGGATTGTTGGATTTCTTAGGAGTGTTTCTGGCAGTGTCTTTGCCTTGCTGACAAAAACCAATACACTGCCTTGGATTTTATTTTCCTTTTTCCTCTGTTACTTTGTTTATTGCTGGAGTATTTTAAAATATTTTATTGCAGATTCTGTGCTGCATTTAGGACTAAAAGTAAATATTATGCTCCACACTGCTCCTAAAGTAAAGCTTATATTGTAGTAGTTACTGGCAGCAGACTCTGTCTTATCTTCCATATTTCACAAACGTTGTGAAGTCTCACTTTAAAGAAAATCGTGGTCTCACAGCCTAAAGCTTGTTATTTAAAATCAAAATTTTGGGATAAATCAAGCCCACTACATAGCAATAAAAAGTTCTCTCCATTCCTCCAGAATTCCTTACGCTTGCCGTGCTCTCCAAGCGCTGAATAAAAACATCATCTCTGCTGAAATGCCACCCAGCTTGGCCAAGCAGGAGGAAAATGCCTCCAAACCCACTCCTCCTCCCTCCTTCCACAGCCTATAAATACAAACCACCGTGGAGATTTATGAGGGAAAAGACAAGAGAGAAAAAAGGCCCAGTCTGACACTTTGTTCCAGCTGAAGGCTTGTTTAGAAAAATGTGATTTATGTCTCAGCTGACAACTCATCCATGGAGTGATTTCCCAGCCCTGCCGTTTTCCCATCACCCACTTGAACCAGAATTTCATTTTCCTGGTGCAGAAACCCGGCTTGGGATGGAATTTCAGTGAATTCCAGCCCTGGAATGAAAAGAATAAAGCAGTGGGAAAGCCAGGCTGTCTCCAGGATCACCAAGGTCTCAGCAGCAGATCCTCTGGTGCTGGAGGAGATCCAGCTTCTCCTCTGCCCTGGAAGGAGCCTCTGGAGGGGCTGAGCTCCACAGGTGTCCCCAAGGCCCTGTTTGTCCCCAGACACCCACGGGTGTCCCCAAAGCCCTCCCCTGTGCCCCGGGTGGGCAGAGCCCTCCTGGGCCCCACAGAGCCCTCCTCCACCTGGGGCCGCAACAAACACAAGGAGCACCAGGGATTCCCTCCATTAAGAGGTCACCATAATGAACAAACATGGTCAAAATGGCCCCAAATGACCCAAAATTATCCATAAATTACCAAATATTGCACAAAAATTGGCCAAAACCAGGCCCCAAATGGCCCAAAATAACTTTGAGTGACCCAAGTGACCACTGAGTGACCACAACCCCAAACTGCCCCAAAAAATGACCCCAAAAGGCCCCCAAAATTTCAAAAATAGCACAAAATGCTCCCTTACAACCACTTAATTCAGCATCCCTGGCACGTGGAGAGCTGCAATTGGACTCATTTCTGTGTGGATTTACAGGCTCCCATTCTGGGGCACAAACTGGGGCAAGCCTTTTGTTTCCAGGGTTGTAACAGCTTTGTTTTTCCTGCACAGAGCAATTTCAGCCTCTCAGCTCTCTGTGGTGACCAGAAAATGCAGTTTGGAGTGGTTTAGCTCAGACCTTCCAGCAGCTGTTAAAAAAGAGCCCAAACGTGAGGGAGCAGTGCTGTCACCTGAGGGCTCTTTGGTGTTCCTCATGAAAGGAGCTCGACCTAAAATATCCCAGCACGTTTGACAAGCTCATTGAAACCTTCAGCAGAGAGGCCTGTTTCGGTTTTACAGGTGACAATTGAGGCAGAAAATGCAGGGGTTGTGAGGATGTTTCTTCTTTTCTTCCACTGATGTTGACAACTTCATGTGAGGAAATCTTTACCCAACAGGTTTTGCTCACGTCCCAGATCAGCAAAGCTTTTGGGAGCAGGCAGAACCTTAGTGCTGGGATTTTTCTGATTAATTCTCTGCCAGCTCCTCACAGGACTCGCTGTCCTGAAAATATTGATAATATGAGGCTTGGATTCGTGTGGAGTGCGGCAGAGGAGTGAGAAAGGAAAAGGGTGTGATGGTTTCTTATTGATTTCTGCTGGTTTGGTGGCATTTTCTGTGGCTTTATTGAAGTGCTCATTAGCACAGCCTGGCCTGCTTTGTCATCTACCGAGATAAATAAAACAAACCTTTGCATATGCAATGAAAATGCAAATGAAGCACCTAGTAGCAAATGTTCCTCATAGCAAAACCAGAGTCTGGCTGGTGCTGTGTCCCCTCTTTGTGTGTTTTATGCAAATATTCAGTCAGATATACAACAGAAAAGGTGTTTGGGGTACAAGGAATCAATCAAGAGAGCACTGAAATGGTACCAAGTTCCCAATTCTCGCAGCATAAATGACAATATCACCCTAAACTCACGGTACTTGGAATCCTTTGCATCCACCACCTTCCCTTCCACTTTCCTCTTTCCTCCCCCTCTGTGTTCTGGTTTGTGATCTGCTTCCAAACTCCCTGAACTCTCCAGCTGGGAAGGCACAAAATCGAATGTGGGAGTTAATACCTGATTCTCACCTTTTGTGTCTATTTTCTTTTGCCATTTTCATTTTTAGCTGCAGTGTAATTTTTTCCCTGCTCCCTCGAGAAATTTTGCTTGGAAACAGACCTGAAACTTCACAGGTTTTATTCCCTTTCCCTCCACTGTCCTAATCCTTATAATACATAATTTTGGATTCTTTGTGGTTATTGAACTTCTTCGCTCTCCATCTTTGAACTGTCTCAGTGACTGAGGAATGGACAGAAATACTGATATTGAATCACAGTAAGAGAGGTAAGAAAACTGCTGTCACCCCAAAAATCACCTTAAAAATCTCTGTATGATCCAAAAACTGAGCAAATTTTATTGTGGTGAACACAGGAGTGAAGGAAAGCTGAGTGGAACAAGCACAAGCAGACTCCTCATCTTACAGCCCCTTTTTACCTTTTTTCTTCCTTTTTTTAATTTCCTTTTCTCTATATGGGACCTCAGACCAGGAAGATTGTTACGGTTGGATGTGTTAATTCTTCAGTTTATGCAGCCCATTAGTACAATCCACTTTATTTAATAATTAATGGCCATTTCAATTAGTTGAGCAGGAATATTCAAGTTTAACAAGCTCATTTACTTTAAAGACTGGAGCCCTTTGCTGAAGCAGCACTCAGGGATCTGCCTTCCTTGCAGTGCCCTCCCGGCACTTCCCAATTCCCAGAATTTCCCATTTGCTCTCCCATTCCTCTGACTTTTCCAGGGTTTTCCATACCTCAGATGAATCCTGCCTGCTGGTGTTTGCAATTCCTATTTAACAGCATTGTGTAACAATTGCTCAGAGCTGCTCCCATCCTTCCCTTCCTAATCAATGGCTAAAGCAATTGGCAGCAAAAGTCAAATAGGAAATCAGGCCAGTAGAAAAGGTAAAATTGGCCCAGAAAGCCACTCTCAGTGTCTATAAGAGACTTATTTCATTACCAGTTATTTCCCCAGGTTTGAGCTTTTCTCAGTTGCTGGTGATTGATGCAGCAAATTTTATTTCCACATTTAACAGGTTTTAATCTGGGGAACGTTTCTGTATCACAATGAACCTGGAGATGCTTCTTACAAGGTTTACCTGGCAATAAACTTGTGGGGACTTCTCCCAGGCTGGCCCTGAGCCTGTCAGTCCAAGTTTAGCAGCAGATTTTTGGGAAAGGCTGGGCCCTGGTGACACATTCACAGTGCAGTAATTTCACTTTGTCCATAACCTTGAAGAATCCAGAATTACTCCCACACTGGAATGCACGAGTTTTGTTTCCCGTATTAAGCCTACAGAGCTCCAAGGGGGATAATTAAACACATAATTAATGTTTAGGAGCCCGGGGAAAATCCTACAATGAGACAAAACACAGCTCCATTCATACACAGCTCTGACCTGACAAAATTGCTCTTAACACATCAAAATGTGTACAACAAAGTGGGGCAAAGCTCGAGCCAAGCTATAAATGTACCACAAATCCCATTAAAACCCCAAATCAGCAACACCCACCCTGTTTTCCACTCCTGACAGGAGATCTTGACTGTGCTGAAAGCACCTCTCAACAAAACCCTTCAGCATTGCAAATGAAAATAAAGTTAGGAAATGTTTGGGCCAGCTCCTTTGCCTTGCTGACTTTTTTTTTTGTTGTTTTTTTTTTTTTTTTTTTTTTTAATTACTTGGGCCTGGATATTTGCACAGACAGACACAGAGCTGGGAGAGCACAGGGAGCTTCACACACATCCATGGCATCCAGACCCTGGAAAATGCAAACAAGGTCTCACATTTCCAGCAGTATCTGGTGTTACATAGCTGAAAAATAGAATCAATTTCCATCTGTCATTGTAAAATGATAATTTTAACCCCCCAAATTTATAATCCTATTATCTGACCTGTCCTTAGCAGCTCATACACCAAGCAGAACACTGAAAATATTCACCTTTGAAAGCTGCACTTCTCATTTTGGGAGATAAAAGTAAAAACCTGCCTTTGTTTTCTATGGCAACATAACTCAGCATGGGGGAAATTATGTTTTAAATCAGAAATCCTACAGTTCTCATTGTTAATACAAGCCTGAAAACTTGATTTAAGTTACACCTGCCTGCCTTGCTGCAGCAGGTTTGCTCTGAGGTACAAAGGGCTTTGCAGCTGTAACTAACAACAATTATAAAGTGTATTTGGTGTTGAAAAACTCACCCCTCACTCTCTGCAGTGACTTTTCTAATGTGCCAAGCTGAGCCTGTTGAGCCTGTCAGTGATTATAGACAGGAGCAGTGATTTATCCTGCAAGCACACAGGAAATGCTCTTGTTCTGGAGACTGCAGCTCAATCCTCTTCAATTATTCAGTGTTTTATCCTGCTGATGGTACAGGCAGCACCCTGTGAGGAGGAGGTGAGGGAGGCTCAGGTTTGTTTGGCAGGTTTTGGCTTTCCTATTTTTCAGATCCTGTGCTGCTTTAGTGTGTGGGTCTGGGTTCATATTATGGGATGGTGAGCTCTGTGCACAGAGCAGGGAGACAAAACAATTCCTGCTCCAGCTGGGCACCAAGGACAAATGATCCAAATCTCAGCCCAAGAGCACAAACCCCGTGGGCTGGAGAGAGAAAAACAAGCAGGGTGGGAGTGCAGGGGCTGAGCTGGAATTGGACACTGAACTGCAATGTGCACATGGAGCAGAGCTGATCCCAGGGAGAGACCCTGTGACCATCGTGCATTTTGGGACCATTTGGGTTCATCTTGGGTTCATTTTGGGGCCATTTTTCTTCATCGTGGGTGCAGCCCTGGCTGGGCCCTTGTGCTGCCCAAGGTGGATCCATGGAGGAGATCCTTTTAATAAATCTCTGCTTTATTCTTTAGCTCGATCCAGTCTCTGTTCCAGCTCAGCCTCTCAAGGCATCACAGGTACCCACACTGAATTCACACTCCTTGGACAGCTTCGAGCACATTTTAAAGAGACCACCCTGACTCATCCCTTAACTGGTGGATGTTCCATTTACAAAAATGGCTGAAAACCAGTTCACAGCCATTCCTGTGCCTAAAATCCTTTTATTTAGCCATAAATCAGTGCAGTGTTTGTTCAGGTCAGTGTGAGAAACTCCCAAAGTGACGAGGCAGGAGTTCACACCCTGTGGCCCTCCCTGCTCCCCAACACTTCGGCTGTGGACGCACAAAACGGGATCACCCTGAGATTAATGCAAACAGACCTTCAATAGAACTAAACCCCACAGCAAAGCCCTTTTAGAGCAGCATTTGCTGTAAGGAATCAGGCTCTGAATGAGTCTCATTCCCCCTGGGAATGCATTGCACTGTAACCCTTCATCACAGCAAACACCTTCCGGATTATTGCTGTTTCTCCTTTGATTTTATGGGTGACAGAACCCTGGAAAGGCTGGGAGAGACTTTTCCTCTCCTTTTCTTCTCAGCAGCCACAAATGGCATCAGTGCTGTCTGTGCAGGGAATAAATATGGTGCTGAGCAGTAAATTGCAGCAGGAATCCAAGGATTATTGCCAGGAGTGGCTGTGGGCAGGGTTCCCATCCCCTCTGCCCTGCTGCACATCCCCCCTGCCCAGATTTACTGCCCTTGCTGGCACTTCATTATGTGCAACCCTTCTGCTGGAATTTGCTGAGGAAAACGAGCAGGGCTTTCCTTCCTCTGCTGCTGCCAGGGAAATCCCAGGGCTGGCAAACTGAGCAGGGTAAAACACATCAGTAATCCCTGTCTGGAGACTGCCAGCACCCCTCCTGTCAAACCACACTGCCCACACAATTCAGTGATCACCTAAGGAGGGAAAAATCAGTCTGGCATTTCACTCTAACTTTTCTGAGAAGAATTCACAAAGAGTTAAAAGAGAAGGAAATAATTTCCTAGTTAAAAATCTTCCCAATGCATTGTTCTGTCAGCTATTATATCTCTGATATATCTGATTAAAGAAACAAAAACCAAACCCAAACAACACATTAAAGCACAGTGTAAATTGGTTTTCTGGGATAAATACAGAATGGACAGAGCTGTGGGATGAAAATAAATCAAAGTGCTTTGTCATGCACTTGATCTTAGCACAGAGGAAGATATTTCTATTTGTAATACACCCTCTGAATATTGTTTCATATTAAATGATGATATAGACACGTTGTGTAGCTGAGCAGGAGGAGAAAGACAAGACAGAGTGTGTCAGAAAAAGATGATACAGGCATGAAACTCTGCCCTGCTGAACTCATTGTGAATTCTGCAGGTGCTTTCAGCAAAACCAGCTTAATCAGAGCTGATCTTATAAGTGATGGAGGAAAAAACCAACCCTACTAACTTCAGCTGGGCTGAATCACTTTCTAAAGAGAAAGTAATCCAGTTTTGACAGGGCCAAAAAAATGGGGAGAAAAGAGTTTGACAAATAATGATAGGAAGTTAGGCAAGAGGAGATGAATGCAGTGCTTTGTGTCTAATTGTGTGCCTGGAGTACAAAACCTTTATTTCAGGAATAAAGTGCTATGATAGCTGCCAAATACCAAATCTATCAGTGCACAGCATCCCCCAGAAACTTCCATTTGAAGTCATCCAGGCCTTCTGAAATAACTGTCAGGGTAAATGAATTATTAGCCCTAAGACAACAAAGTTCTTTGCTTTTATTACTCAACAGAACTATTTCATCTGATTAAAGTTCTGTTTGCATCATGTGGCTGCTTTATCTCTGCCACTCTGAATTATTAATTTCAAGTCTTTCCTTTTGGTCACTGGGACATTTTTTTTTGTCACAGAATTTTCACTGAGAGTGATTTCCAGCTGCATCCTGAGCTCAAACAGTTTAGGTGAAGTGACAGCAAGATTAAATATCAGCTCTGCTTTAATTCCAAGCTTTACATTTGTGCTGCTAACACTAACTGAGTTGGCTCCTTCTTGTCACAGCAACCTCTGCTCCAGGCCAGTAATTCATTAGCAGGATAATGAATGAGTAATTTATTGACTTGCAGGACAAAAGAGGACTCAGAATCATTAGGGAATGACCAGGGCAGTGCCTTGTGCTGGAAATGTGGTGCAGGAAGTCGATTATTTGGAATTTCTACCCAAGAACCAATACACAAACAGCACATGCAGTGTTGGGGTCAAATGGCCAGAATTAGTAAATAGGAATCACTAAAGCAACCCAGGTTAGATCAATGATAGACCACCCATGACTGATCATGGATTTATACCCCAAGTCTTTCCAGAGGTACAACTCCAAGATAAAATGATGATTTCTGCTCAGTCCTGGAGGAAAACACCACACCCCCACCAAGTCCTGAAGTGGGTGGGTGTTTGTGCCCATCCAAACAGCAACAACCTGCATTTTACCCCCCGAGACAGAGGGGACTCACTGGGAAATTGGCATTTATTTAATATACCCCTTGCACGTGTGCCCAGTTGTGATTTTCCCTGGGAAAACTGTGCACAGGTGACCCTGAACATTAAAATAAGATTGAGCCCTTCCCTGGCCAACTCTTCCTTCATTGCTTCCCTGGCAGCTCCCTGGCAGTTTCCTTCTTGCTTTTTGTTTGTTTTCATTGCAAACTTTGCATTTCAGCTAAGCTCACCAGCCATTCGACAGCACCATTTGCAATAATTCCCTGAATAATATCTGATGTCTTCAAACTTTTATAGCACTTCAGGTTTGCAGGCTGGAAGGGTTTTTACAGCCCCTGAAGCCACCACAAATCAGAGAATTCATTATACAACAAAATACACTCTCAAATGGAGACTGTTCTTAAAAACAAGCCTATGTTTCCCTGCAATGTTGTAAAATAACTGGAGGTTTAAAGCCAAATGGACTCCTTCACCGAGGAAATAAGAACTAGCTGTGTGAAAATACTTTTCCAGGCAGACACAGAACTCCAGTGCAGAGGGAGTGCAGAAAATTCACATTCCAGCACAGAGTTCCCACCTCTCTGTTCCACCAAAGTGACCTGGCCAAAATGAATTTTTAATCACTTGGGGAGTGGCTGGAAAGGCTCAGATCACTGCAGCTCACATTCAGCTTGCTCCTGGGTGACCCTCTACTGAACTATTGACTAGAGAAAGAATTTCGGGTTGGGTTGGTTTTCTTTAGCTCAGGGTGGGGGAGATGCGCTCACGCTTTGAAATATCAAAAGCAGGGTTTAATCACAAAGAAAAATAAATGGGAATGAAAAATAACCCTGGAGCTGGTGGTGTTCTCTGCTCCCTGTTCGACTGTGTGGGATCAGGAAGAGTGTGAGTGCATTTTTGGGCTCCAGCAGGATGATTCCAGTGGGCAGAGGCAGAGGAGGAGCAGGTGCTGCTGTGGCACAGCAAGCTGAAAACATTTCATCATTTTGCTGTGGTTTGTAACAGAAAGGGAAAGAAGTTTTGGGTGTCTGCAAAGCAATGCCCAGGAAATATCACAAAATCAGGGAAGGGTTTGGGTGGGAAGAGAGTTTCAATATAATCCAGTGCCACCCCTGCCATGGCAGGGACATGTCCCAGTGTCCCAGCCCTGTCCAGCCTGGATTTGGGCACTGCCAGGGATCCAGAACAGCCACAGCTGCTCTGGGAATTCCATCCCAGCCCCTCCTCACCCTCACAGGCAAGAACTTTTTCCTCATATCCCATCCAAAACCTGCTTGGGGTCAGTTTGAAGCCATTCTGTCACCACAGACCTCTGTGAGATAGGGCAGCTTTATCCAGGACACTCCCTGGATTTCTCCTTTCCCTGGACATAAACTGATGGCTTTTGGCAAAAATCCCATCAGCACAATCTCATTGCACTGCTTTGCTGAGTGTCTCCACATTACAGGAGATCTATTGCCTTTAGGAGAGGCAAAAAAACTTCCAGTAATTTGCTTTAAATTGGGATAAGAGATGAAAACACTTCCTGTTGCTCTTACAAACGTAATCTCCTTCCCTGGGAAACTCTGCTGAAGACAAATTGGGCTTTCTCACTCTTTTACTAAGTCCTCAACAATCAAATAACAGAATTGTTAAGTAACACACGATGAAGTAAATAATTTACTTACTGCAGGGCTTCCTAAGCAGGCTCTTTCCTGTCTGAAGATAAAGGGCTGTCAGCATCCTTCAAAATCTGTTGCTTTTCCCTTGCCAGGAATACATCTGCCTCATCTGAGTGCCTGAGAACGCTGAGCTTTAATTGCTTGCTGGGAAATCTGCATGACAAATCTACAACCCGGAGTCCTCATTTAAAGAACTTCCTGAACATCTTTATTGAGGGGAAAAAACAAACACCAAAAAACCAAAACAAAACCTGCAGCCCAAACCTGGCTTGATCTCACAGCTGTACTTTTTTCATACTGCATCAAAAGAAGAGCAACAACAAAAAACCCCACATTTGTCTCTGTTTTCTTCCATTCTTATTATCCTACACTTCAGCTGCTGTAAAAATGAAATGTGTGGGTATAACTTTAAACACAAAGGGTCGCATTTTGGACACACAGAGTCAAGAACATGATGGTAAATCCTGGTCCTCTTGCAACCACACCCCGTTTTCCTGCAGCAGCCCTCCCTGGCACCAGGAGCACGGGGGATGGCACCAATCCCAGATCTGTGGGTCACAGGGCACCAGGGTCAAAGGGATGGCACCAGCAGCACAAAGGGTGGCACCAACCCCAAATCTGTGACTCAGGGGGTACCAGGAGCCACAAGGAATGGCACCAACCCAAATCTTTGGGTCAGAGAGCACCAGGGTCAAAGGGATGGCACCAGCAGCACAAAGGGTGGCACCAACCCCAAATCTGTGACTCAGGGGGTACCAGGAGCACAGGGGATGGCACCAATCCCAATCTGTGGGTCACAGGGAACCAGGGTCACAGGTGATGGCACCAGGAGCACAAAGGGAGAGCACCAACCCCAAATCTGTAGTTCAGGGGGTACCAGGAGCACAAGGAATGGTGCCAATCCCAAATCTGTGGGTCAGAGGGCACCAGGGTCACAAGGGATGGCACCAGGAGCACAAGGGATGGCACTAGGAGCACAAGGAATGGTGCCAATCCCAAATCTGTGGGTCAGAGGGGCACCAGGGTCAAAGGGATGGCACCAGGAGCACAAGGAATGGCACCAGGAGCGCAAGGGGTGGCACCAACACCAAATCTGTGATTCAGGGGGTACCAGGAGCACAAGGAATGGCACCAACCCAAATCTGTGGGTCAGAGGGCACCAGGGTCACAAGGGATGGCACCAACCCCAAATCTGTGATTCAGGGGGTACCAGGAGCACAAGGAATGGCGCCAATCCCAAATCTTTGGGTCAGATGGCAGCAGGGTCAAAGGGATGGCACCAGGAGCACAAAGGGACAGCACCAATCCCAAATCTGTGGTTCAGGGGGTACCCAGGAGCACAAGGAATGGCACCAACCCCAAATCTGTGGGTCACAGGGCACCAGGAGCACAGGGGATGGCACCAACCCCAAATCCATGGGTGAGATGGCAGCAGGAGCACAAGGAATGGCACGAGGATCTGTAAGATGAATTGAAACACTTGACCCCAGCAAACCAAACACTGAATATTTCCAAATACTGAATATTTCCTGAGGTAGGCTGAAAACACCCCAGCACAGCCAGGCAAAGCCCTGAAGGACACCCCACACCTGGAAGATGTAAACTGAGCACAGTTTTTGTTAAAATAAAAATCCCTACCAGTGACAATACCTGAGCAATAATGGATGCCAGTAAATATCTGAAAATTCTCTAAGGAATTCAGGTTTTTTAAACTTGTTTTGTGATATTTTACCAACTTTTCTCTCACTAGTTAATAATTAAACCCCACTCCTGCAAGTATTTTGCATCTGAGACATATTTTATGGTTTTCAGCATCCCCCTCTACTATACACAATTATTAAAAATATTTCTGTATGTTGAAATGAGGAACATTTTGCTGCTTGGATAGGGAAAAAATATTTTTCAAGGCAACATCAGCTGTACTGATTGTGCTGAAATATTAAAAAGTATAAATTATTTATACAGAGACAGACAATGCTTTCTTCAGAACACCACATATATAACTGACATACAATGCTTGATTCAGGATGTTGAGTTGGTGAGAAAACATCCACCTGAACTCACTTCTTTTCATTTTCTTCTTTTAAAAATCATTGCTAGCAACAATAATATTGGAAATTGAGCTCACCACTTTGAAAATGAGGGGGAAAAAAAAGTCCCATCAGCTACAAACATTGTCTAGAACAGACCCAAGTGCATTTATTGAAGATTAAGATGTGCTCTGAAAAAAAGGGAGCAGATTTTTATTGCAGCAATAAAGGCCTTCATCAAATAATTTCTGAGATATTGTTTCAGCATTGGAGTTCTGAGCATTCCCTGCAGGACAGCTGCAGAGCAAAATGCCACCCAAAACCTCCCAGCTCTTTATGGCTCTTAGTGAAGTTTTTATTTAATTATGTTGCAGTAAACAAGAAAAATTGCTTAATAATAATAAAAAAACCCCTTCCAAAGCTTTCTAAGAGCATGATTTGTTTTACTAAAATAATCTAAAAACCCTTCCAAAGCTTTCTAAGAGCATGGTTTGTTTTACTAAAATAATGCTCTCACTTGTATTATTTCAGGTTTATTCAGGTTTTTCTGCTGAGATTTGTTGAGATCTGGATCAAAGCTCCAGCTGAATTTTATTTTGCACTGGGCAGTTTCACTTATCCCTTATAAACCTGCAGCAGGGAAATAAATATCCCTCACCTTAAGTGCTCATTTATTGCTCTTCATCTGTCACACTTGATTGAAACAACTGGGCTGTGACAGTGCAGAACTGGGCTGTGACAGTGACAGAGCCAGAACCAGGCTGTGACAGTGCAGAACTGGGCTGTGACAGTGACAGAGCCAGAACTGGGCTGTGACAGAGCCAGAACTGGGCTGTGACAGTGACAGAGTCAGAGCCAGAACTGGGCTGTGACTGTAACAGTGACGGAGCCAGAACTGGGCTGTGACAGAGCCAGAACTGGGCTGTGACAGTGACAGTGACAGTGGCAGAACTGGGCTGTGACAGTGACAGTGACAGTGGCAGAACTGGGCTGTGACAGTGACAGTGACAGTGGCAGAACTGGGCTGTGACAGTGACAGTGACAGTGGCAGAACTGGGCTGTGACAGTGACAGTGACAGTGGCAGAACTGGGCTGTGACAGTGACAGTGACAGTGGCAGAACTGGGCTGTGACAGTGACAGTGACAGTGGCAGAACTGGGCTGTGACAGTGACAGTGACAGTGGCAGAACTGGGCTGTGACAGTGACAGTGACAGTGGCAGAACTGGGCTGTGACAGTGACAGTGACAGTGGCAGAACTGGGCTGTGACAGTGACAGTGACAGTGGCAGAACTGGGCTGTGACAGTGACAGTGACAGTGGCAGAACTGGGCTGTGACAGTGACAGTGACAGTGGCAGAACTGGGCTGTGACAGTGACAGTGACAGTGGCAGAACTGGGCTGTGACAGTGACAGTGACAGTGGCAGAACTGGGCTGTGACAGTGACAGTGACAGTGGCAGAACTGGGCTGTGACAGTGACAGTGACAGTGCAGAACTGGGCTGTGACAGAGCCAGTGTCCCTGGGGATGGGGACAGTCACACGGAGGCTGAGGGAGCTCAGCTGAGCAAGCAGAATGCTGAGAGGTTCTGAAAATCCTCCATCACTTTCTCATGGGACAGAGGTAAAAGAGGGGAAATTGCCTCTAAGCGGAAGAAAAGCAGGACCAAATAAAGCAAAAGGCTTTGACTGGCTGTGAAATCAGGTGGGAACCTTCAGGGCTGTCTGCAGAGTGATCCCTCTCCAAAGAGTTGAAGTGATTAATCCTCCTTTTCCGTGGTTATTTCAATGTTTGTGTGGTGGTTTCTCCTTCTTTCAATGTATCAGAAGGATACCAAATACAGAATCACAGAATATTCTGAGTTGGAAGGGATCACTGAGTCTTGAATGAATGGCCCATCCAGGATCAAACCTCAGCCTTGGTGTTTTTAATCATCAAACACATCAAAGTTTAGAATTTGTCAAACCTTTTCGTCAATAGAAAATTTCTTTCTTTCTGGAATTCTTTTCGTTTTTTGCATTAAACCCTAATTACTAGGATAGAAATATACCAATGATCAGAACATTTTGGCCCTTGCTTAGAGCCTGAGTATCTTTTTCTAGGTCTTTCATGGTTTCAAGCCTGTTAAAACCCCACCATGACACAAAGACCAAGTTTTAAGGAGTTTGCAAGGATCAAACCCATGGAGTGAGTCTGACCAGATCCAGCAGCACCACCAAAGTGTTCCCAAGGAGGGAACCACCACAGGGAGTTAATCCCTTACAGCTCAGGGCTAGCTGGAGCTGTTTGATGTTCCTCCCCAGATAAACTTTTCTCAGAAAACCTCAGTTTTGATGGATCAGATGTCAGCTCATTTCACAGGGCTGTGAATCCCCTGGGGGTTTGCCACAACAAAAATCCCATTTTTTGGCCAGCCACCATCCAGCCTCCAGTCCCTGTGAGCATCAGTGACAGCCCTGACAAACCCTGGGGTGCTCCACCCTGGATCACCTCCAGAGCTCTGCTGGCTCCTTCCCCATATTTCTTCCCCTGGAAGATTAATTGTTTTGATTTTTATTATATTTGGTCCCCTGGAACATTAGTTGATTGAACCTGGTGACCTTTCACAACTGTCAGCCCAGAGTAGCTCCAGCTGTCCTGAGCATCCCTGGCCCTGCTGGAAGGGAAGGGGGTTTTGTCTGGAGTCAGGGATGTGCTGGAGCCTCAGAGGGTCCCCGAGGAGCTGCAGTGCCAAGGAAAAGGACAATGCACAGGAAAATGACATCTTTTGGTTTTGAGGTGTCTCTCAGGCCCTTTTGAAGTGAGCATTCATGGCTCTGAAATGCCTTGCTCATGAATGTATTTCAGAAACCTCCTGGATTGCAGTTATTACAAAAATACTCATAGGAATTAGAATATGAAAGCAGATAAAAGACTCTATTCCCGCACTTTCGTACTTTCAGCTTCATAGATTATGCTATTAAAATCTGACAAGTTGGCAATCAAAATAAAACACTGGCTTTGTTCAAAAGCAATAAAGATTCAGACTCTGCAACCGTGTTAGGCAGGAGAAAAAGGAATAGTCTGAGTATTTTGTTTTTGCTATTACAGTTTCTCTGGTCTCTCCAGGCACAAAAGATAGTGAGAATACTCTGATTTTTGCTTTTCCTGACAGATACAGTGAATCCAACCCAATGTGTGGGTTGAAATTAACCCATTTCATTTTGTTACCCGTGATAAAACAGATCTGCCCAGACAGATCTGCTCAAGCTCATGAAGGCAGAATTTTCAGTCAGTTGATCTACTTTACAGAAAGAGCCTCATAAAAGTCAGAAGAACTCTTTTAAAAGGAGCTGGGAGGAAGCAGGAGCAGCTCCTTGAGCAGCTTGAGGCAGCAGGAGCACCGTGAGCTGATTGGCAATCCAGTGCCCCGTTCTCACCCTGAATTCCCACTGTGCATGTTCAACACAGCTCTGTATTTGCCAGCCAGCCCTGCTGGTTATTTATTCTCATTTCTGCTCAGCCCCTGGCTGATATTTACAGATACCCGTGCAGCTGGTAGCTGTAAATGCTGTAAATACATGAATATTTTAAGGATGAGAAGACAGCCAGCTCTGTCTCCTCTCCTGTGTCTGTTTTACCACCTGCACGCTGCTCTGCCCTGAGCTGAGCTGGATCTGCACATAAAGGTGCTGAGAAAAACCATCCTGGCGCAGGTGCCAGAGCCAGGGAATGCTTTGGGTGCTTTGGCTGGGAGGGGACCCTAAAGCTCATCTCATTCCACCCCCAGGGATCCTTCCCACCATCCCAGGGAGCTCCAGCCTGGCCTTGGGCACTGCCAGGGATCCAGGGGCAGCCACAGCTGCTCTGGGCACCCTGTGCCCACCCTCCCAGGGAGGAATTCCTCCCCAGTATCCCAAAATCCCAATATCTCATCTGACCCTGCCCCCTCTGTTTGCAGCTGGCCTCCCCTGGCCTTGCTGGTTCCTCATGGAATTTCTCATGCTGCAGCTCCTATGAGGAACAAACAGAATTTCCTCCCCCAAATCCAGTTCTTTTTTCCTCCCCATGCTTCATTACTCCCACTATCAGCTTGGCAATTCCTCTTTTCAGTTTTAAAGGTCTTTTTTTTTTTTTTTTTTCCATGTGGGGAGATTCCAGCAAAGAATTCCTAACCCTGTCATCTGAGGGGAGTGATTGATGCCCGGAGCATCCTGAGAACTCCCAACCAAGCTGTTCTTGACCCAGCAGTTCCTTCTCCACATGCAGGTGCTTTACTTTCCTTTAATTTCCTTATATCAAACAAATCCATAAAACTCTTTTGGTTTATGAAACATTTCAGCTAGCACTGAATACATAAAATTTATTGCAATCAGAGGAGGTTTGTTTGCTTAATGAATTTTATAAAGAAAGTGTATGTGAGTTATGGATTTGAATTTGGTTCCTATGAACAAGGTAAATGTTTTGGGACTCATTTTTTACTGTTGCCATCAAACACAGGAGGCACCAGAGGAAAAATTCTTTAGTTTAAGAGTGAAATTCCCCAAAAGGGATGCCAGTCTCTGGAACAAATTCCTGACAATTTTCTAACGAGGAGCCAAGGAAGCCAAGCACAATAATACCTTTGGAAGACTTGAATAAAGTTGCTGACAGGAGTTGCCAGTGTTTAAAGATTAAATTAACTCCCCTGGTTAGAAGAAACATCTCCCTCCCTGCCTAACCAGTATCATTTTTGGTGATACATTGATTTTTTGTCAAGTTCCCCCATCTTATCCATTATTAGCAGCCTGGGAACGCTGTTGCAGAGGGGAGGAAATGGGAGAAGTCGAATCCTCCACCTTCCAGAAACTTTTCAGAACTTCACCTTTCAGAACCCGCAGTGTCAGGAGATCTGAGGCAGATGAGTGCTGTAAATAAATGTTCAAACCCAACAGTGCAGCAATAACAGGAACTGGGACGTCTGCTCCAGGAGGGGCTGTGGAATTCTGGCCAGGCAGGAGATCACAGAACAATCCCGGGGCTCCGGGCTCCTCCGGGGGCTCGGTGCAGGAAAGCAAAGCAGATTATCTGGCACAGGAGAGGAAGAACAGTGAGATCCCTGGGAGCAGCCCCTTCCCAAAAAGCCACCAAATGGTCCCAGGAGAACGTGAGAGCAAGGAATGGATAATGGAGCTGGAAAAGGATCAGCTGGGAAAAAAAAAAAACCAGGGAAAATGTGATGTTTTCTGCTCGGGGAGAGGTCAGGATGAGAGCTGTTTTATGCTTGTTTTACCAGGTCAGAATTCCCCACAGGTTTTTGGGTTTAAATGCACGGGGTCAATACCAAATAATCTCTATTCTATTCCACAGCAGCAAAATTTTATCCCAAATCAGTCCAAATCTCCTCAAAGTGGCTCTTTCATCAGCAGGTGGAAGAGGGAAGAAAATTATTGCAAACATCTTGGTTAAGATTGCACAGCTAATAAAAAAAAAACTGCAGACAAAACCTCTTGTACCATTTCTTTCTCTGGTAATTGGTAGCTATCAATTCTTTAAAA
Source organism: Onychostruthus taczanowskii (assembly GCF_017590055.1). NCBI lineage: Eukaryota > Metazoa > Chordata > Aves > Passeriformes > Passeridae > Onychostruthus > Onychostruthus taczanowskii. The sequence continues at coordinate 2,192,979 of NW_024503346.1, read as the reverse complement.
ATACAGATAATGAATAGAAACACAGCAGAATTCTCCTCAAACACAGCATTCCAGGATGCCAGATGGAGCCTCGTGGATTTTAATAGCAGCCTGATTTTCTGAGGTTCTTTAGGAATTAGCCTTTTTTTACAAACTGTTAGCACACAACCAGCCATAGGAATTTTGCTCATTTTGAGTGACATGTTTGGAAGGAATTGTTTCCCAACAATCTCCTCTAGGTCACTGCAAGCTGTTGGCACCCCAAAGAAATATTTCCTGCAGTGAAAAGGGTCATTGGTGATCAGGGGCTTTTAACTCTGGGTTTCTATGGATGGTCTATAGGGAAAATTTCCATTTCACCTCCAGGGGCTTGACTGATTTTTACTTCAAAAATCAACCAGCAATTGCATTAAAAGCTTTCAACTCTTTCCAAACGATCAGGAAGGAATTTACCCATGTGTTTAGCAGAAATCCATTAACACAATGCCATCAGCTGGAAGAGAAGTGCCAGAGGCTCTGGCACACCCTGGTGAATAAATATCCCTGAATAAAGCTCTGCACTGGCACAATCCCTGCTCTCCTTGGCCTTGGGGACACCCCAAGTGACAGCAGCTGGCCTCCTCCAAGGCCTGCACTTCACAGCACAGCAGCATTCCAGAAAACAGCAACAATCCTCTATTTCTCTTATCCTTTATCTTTTTTTTTTTTTTTTTTTTTTTTTTTTTTTTTTTTTT